>NC_136065.1:73392684-74640230 GCF_964261635.1 Lissotriton helveticus
TAGCATAGGGGTTAAAATTACTATTCCCACTCCCGAGAGTGCAACAGTAGGGAAAATAAATACTTCATATATTATTTAAAAAATAATAATAATATCTATAAAAAATTAATTAAAAGTGATTACCAATTTAATATAATATAATAATTAACCTATTAAAATTGCTAATTAACATTAATTATCACAATTAGTTACCTATTAATACAAATTAATTACAAATTAACAAATAATTGTTTAACAATTAAAAATTAATTAACAATTAATTCAAATTAAATACAATTAAATTAATTTAATTATTTAATTAATTATAAATAAATTACTTCCCACCCTATTCCCCTATAAACCCACAACCCGCTACAGAAAATAGATTAGTAAAATTAACATAATTAGCAATTATTCAATTAAATTACATTATTTGGCAATTAAAATTTTATTAATTACACATAAAAACTTAATTAACAGTTAATTCTAAATAAATACCAATAATTATTTTTACATATTTAATTAATTATAATAAAATTACTTCCCACCCAATTCCCCTATAAACCCACAACCCGCTACAGAAAATAAATTATTAAAATTAACATAATTAGCAATTAATCAATTAATTAAAATTAATTGCCAATTAAAATTTAATTAATTACCAAATATAAATTAAATAACAATTAATTAAAAACTAATACCAATAAATACATTTACATATTTAATTAATTATAATTAAATTACTTCCCACCCTATTCCCCTATAAACCCACAACCCGCTACAGAATTAAATTACGCAAAAATTAAAAAACACACAATTCATTATTTTAAAATTAATTATAACATAAATACACACTGTTCACACATATAATAACATAAAAAACACTATAAAAAATTCGATATTATTAGAAA
Organism: Lissotriton helveticus; assembly: GCF_964261635.1. Lineage (NCBI taxonomy): Eukaryota > Metazoa > Chordata > Amphibia > Caudata > Salamandridae > Lissotriton > Lissotriton helveticus. The sequence continues at coordinate 73,393,575 of NC_136065.1, forward strand.
TTCGATAATTTTAATAACCTATATTATATACTTCGATATTTTAACTTTCTATATTTTTAACATTCGATATTACATTACTTCATTACTTACCTTAAAAACGATATTTTTGCTGTCTATATTCTGTCCATTCGATATTTTGTCCAATCTATATTTAAAACTCGATATTATGTCCAATCGATATTTTGGACTCGATATTTTGACTGTTTACCGTCCCAAAGCGCTGCCAGTAGGTAGGGCGCAACACCGCCAGGCGGTAAAGGGCGTCTCGCATAGGCGGAAAGTGGCAAGGGTATGCAGGGCCCCAATCGCCGCCAGTAAGTAAGGTGCAACACCGCCAGGCGGGAAAGGGTGTCTCGTATAGGCGGGAGATGGCAAGGATATGCAGGGCCCGCTGACCCTCCGTGTGCCACCAGGTATCAACTGAAGCTGGGCGAGGGGCGGGGAGGGGGCCCTACCACGACTCCAGGTGCCCTTCCCCCATGTCTCTGGGCCTCAGATGCAAGGATCAGGCCTCGGATGTTGCCGCGCTGCCCTCCAGTCTCGGGCGCCCCGTCAACTGCCAGTTTCCAGGGCCCAATGCCGGTCTCTAGGCCCCAGCGCCGTCCGCCGCACTGCAGACCGGTTCCCAGGCACCCTGGGGCCCCTGCACCTGCTGGTCACCTCGGCCGTCCTCACGGGGGCAACGCAGGGAAACACCTCCGCGGGGGCCCGATAGCTCCGAGGCCTCGCTCTTCTCCCGTCAGCCTCGGCCGCCGTTCCGCTTCCGCAGGCTCCCACCACAACAGCTCGAGCAGGCGCCGCCTCCACAGCACTCAGCCAGGGACGCCCGGCAATCGTCGGTGATGCCGCTGCACGGCCACCCCAGCTCCACGGCCACAGCGGGCGGCTCGGTTTACCTCACAGCCCTGTAGGCCGCCGTACTCCGCCTATCACAAGGTTCGCTCAGCTCGCGGCCCGTATGGTTCCCGAAGTGCACAGCGCCAATGGCCACAAAAGCACCACCAGTCGCCGCCGGACAACCCCAGGATCTCAGGCACCGCCGTCCAGGGCTAGGATGGGCACCTTGCAGGGCTTAATACAACGCTGTGCAAATTCGGGGCCGGAGGGACTGAGCAACACGTCCTACTCCGCCGCCATCTTGGCCATGCCCCAACATAAAAGCTGTTTAAAAAACAGATCTGTGCAGTTTAAATTCCTTAAAATATACCACATAGAAACAATAAAATAATAGCAATAAAACCAAATGTTCTTTAAACATGCGATAAAAACAAATATATCGATGTATGAAATCAATCAGCACTTTAAAATATCTAACACCCTTTCTTCCTATGTCTAACTGCCGCTACCAAAAAATTTGCTATATTAAAAATCTCCCATGGATTGTTTAACAACTGCAGATATAATAGGGCTGGTCTAACTTGCATAAATCCGTTCCCTTTAAAATGGGTCTTAAAACTTTCTCATCATGGGGCTCAAATGCTCACAAAAAATTGTAAAGTGCACGGTGTCCTGCAAAGAAAAATTATTACATGTACAGGGACCTAGGTCTTTTACCCTACTCCAGCCCTGTACATCTGCTAAAGGACAATGGATAAGATTAAAACAGAACTTGATTAGAAGAAATAGATGAAAAGGTTTTGTAACGTCTAACAAATATGGTGCAATCCGTGGGACTGTCTTTAACAGCAGGTGTGCTCTCACCGTGGGTTTGACAATCTCCAGTGCCTCTCTCTCGACAGACAACATATTTAAGAATTGGGCTCTAACCCATGCCACATCCTCGTTCTCTATCTTTTCCAGAGTAGCAAAGAGTTCTGGTTGCCCCGAGCATTGACTTAACGTATTTTATCCGTTGGAGTTTACCAATGTTGTCCAATGCTAAGCAGTCCCTAAAGATTTCTCTATTCAGTCCCAGTTCTGTATTAATCCATATCTTTAGCCAGCAAATCCCAGGACTCATCCCAATTTGATACTCAACAAAGCCACTGCCCAGCTCTTGGTGAATAGCAAAAGTAGAGGTAGATTTGGGGACTGCCAGGAGGTATCTCATAAATTTGTTTTCAACTTGCTGAAGTACAACTGCGGGTTTAGAGCTTTTAGAGCTATACATTTTGAGCAAGCCTTCAAAAGGCTTTGCTCCCAACCGGGAAGCAAAACCTTGAATGGCAGCTGTGGACCTCCACATCATTTTGCCCTTAACTGGGGAATCCAGGAACCTCTTTCATCAAATAAAACTCCCAATAGGGGAAAGAAGAGACCCTTGACAGCTTGAATCCTTCACAATAAAAAGTTTTAGATGTTTTGGGCTGCAGCCCCCTTGTCATCGTATGCAATTTGGTTTGATTGGCAATAAGATCCAGGGAATGAATAAACGATCCAAAGGAATCCAAAAGACCAGCTGCGGTGCAGGCCAAAAGAATCGCATCATCAGCGTATAGGAGAGCAGGAATAACCCTGTCCCCTATACGTGGAATATCTAATGTGGCGGTGCTAAGGGAGTATTTAAGTTATTTATATGGAGGAAAAAAAGCAAAGGGGCTAAAATACAACTCTGTCGAAACTCGCCTGAAATTCAAAATGCTGTCAATTGTGCAACGTGCCCTTTACCGTCTCTGCCCTATCTATTTGCAGAAGAGATTTGCTTTCTATATACCAGGGAGACAGTTGCGTTTGTCTTCTCAGCTGCTGATGCAGACTCCGAAGTTTAAGCGCCAGCGACTGGGGGAAAATTCCTTTGTGCGCAAAGCTTGTTTGGCCTGGAATACGCTGCCCTTAGCCTTGTGGGCCATCCAGGATCCTCTGCTGTTCAGGAAAACATTAAAAACCCTGCTGTTTTAATTGGCTAATTGTGCATTTTTTTTCATTTTTGTCGTAAGCGCCGGGACACTTCCGAGTATATGTGCGCTGTACAAATTAAAATAACATACCAATAACATAACATAACAAACCCCGTGTCAATTTTAAAGTGCTTCGTGCATTTACTATTTTGGTTGAATCTGACCCTAGCATAAAGATCCTTATGAATATCTGCTAAAAAATAGACTAAACAGTGGTCATCCCCATAGCCATCAATATTGACCATAACTTTGTTCTATTTACTAGGTCAAAAGCCGAGAACAGATCCATAAAGGCCAGCTGCAGCGTACCTTCTTTCACACTGTATATTTCTCTACCAAAAGGTGCACGTTTAAACATTGATCTGTTGCATTTCTCCATAACTAAAACCATATTGACAATCTGTGTAAATTCCTGAGTCATCCAACCAATCAGAAAGTTTATTTAAAATAACTCTACTTAAAATCTCCACCACTGAATCAATCAAGGACATAGATCTGTAGCAACCTGGGTCACCTCTCTGCCCCTTTTTAAAAACTGGTGTAAAGGTCAAGAGAGACCAGGGAGGAGGAAATCAGTGCTTACTGGCCATATTTATAAAATTAGTTCTGATTTTCGCCCAGAACTGTGGCATTATTTTATACAAATCTGCAGAGACACAATCGGGGCCAGGGGCCTTATTGCTAGTCATTTGCGCAACAGCTGCCTCCAATTCAATTTCTATCAAAATGAATGATGTATTGCCCCGGGCTAGAACAGGAGTAGCTGAGGAGACCATCTCGGTTTGTGATGCTCCATAAACAGTATTAAAATGGGAGTACCACTGATCCTCCGTAATATCACATTCTAATGGAGTGTTATTTAGTCCTGTAAAAAAGGGTTTATTAACTATAGCCCAGAATCTTGCACTATCCCTATTGACCTCGACCGAAAGCATGTCATTCCACAGCTATTCTTTGATTTCCTGCTTGCGCCAATTAATCGTACATTTATAAAACTGTCTCAATTGGGCTACAAGGGAACGATCTCTGGGGACCTGCTTCAGGGCGGAAATAAGCTTTTGGTGGGCTTTCAAACACTCTTTATCAAACCATTTCTCCCCCAAATTAATATATCTTCTGCTAGGGATTGTTAAGCCCGATGCCACCTGTGCACAGATCTCTTCAAATGCCAATAAAACCTCTGGGTCCTTATTTCCCGGATTAAGACATAAATGAAAACTCTCATCCGCTTTATGCAATAAGTCTTGAAGGAAAGAATCCGGGATTATTCTTGCCCATTCTAACCTCCGTTCCTGTTCTGTGGTCCGTACATGTATACAGTTGGGTAATTGTCCCTCTTTCTCTTTAAGGCCAATTGACTACTCAAGTGGGACAGGATTATGGGCACTATAATCAGACCAAATAGCACCATACTTAATAGCTTTCGATGATAATACCGGAGAAATAAAGATATAATCAATGATAGAATCCTGCCCCCTTGCCTTAAAAGTAGGGATCCTCCTCCCTGCAATCTTTGTGTTTGGCTGGCACAAATAAACTGCCGCCAGGAGATCCTCCAGGCATTCTCCTTGTAGGCTTTGCTCAAAATGGCAACTAAGGGGATCCTCTGGTCCTAAATAGTCTCCCAAATAACAATCCTTCAGACAGAAGTGAACATTAAAATCTCCCAAAATAAAAATGGAATAATAAGTGGTTTGTTTGAGTCTATAATCAATTAAAAAACCCTTTAGGCTACTTAAATGGTCTTTTAAAAATCCAACCTCCGGTGAATTGTAGAAATTTACTATTAACAATTTCGTAGAACTAACATTATTAATTTCTACAGCTAAACAAGTGGTGGAACCGGTATACATGGAGAAATGTTTTCCCATCACCTTTAGTGATATTAGGATCAAAAGTCCCCCTTTGCTCTCCCCGAGGTCAAGGGCCCCACCGACACAAAATATGAGTTATTACCATCCAGCCAGAAATGATCTTCTCTTTCCCACGTCTCTTGTAAACCCACTATATCATAAGCTTTAAGAAAATTAATCCATCTGGGTTCCCTACTTTTTGTTCTAAGTTCTGCAACACTCCATAAAGGGTCCTTCTCCCCCCTCTCCACCCACTGGGACAAGGGGCGGCAGTCAATCGTTTTCAACCAAGCGGGTTAGTGGGGAAAACCTGTTAGAGCACTTATTAACAGCTTTAGACGATAGTTTGGGGGTAAATGGATCTCTATTTTGAGTCAGATTTCCAAGTCCTCTATTTTAAGTCAGTTTATCAAGCCGGTTCATCCCAGCACCTTGCCCCAAAGATGGATCAACCTTCTTTTTGATTACTGAAGAAGTCCCCACCGCATCCATAACCAGAGACTGATTGCTCCTCGGGGGTGGGTAAAATAATCCCAAAGTTAGAGCCCTAATGCCCCCAGGGCCCACATCATAACATCCATTAAACTGCAATCCTGCCACCCCTATTTGATCAAAGTTAATAACAATACAGTCGCCTTCGACTACTTTAATCCTCTGTCCTACCCCACCAACACGTCTAGCCATTATAATGTGTGCAGAGGCCTGTGCCCCATTTGCTGAGTGTCGTTTGCACCAAAACCTGGTTTTACGTAAGAGGTCCTCCGTGGTTTCTATCTCATTCATTTTAAGTGGGGGTACTCCTGTAAGCACTGCGACTAAAGGGGTGGCCTCACGTGGGAGATTGAGGCTAAAATTGTTATATCTTTTACAATATCCTCTACTACCATGGGAATCCCCTATGTTCTTGGGCTGGTTATTCACAGCAGTGACACAATCAGGCTGCCTTCGCACATCACCACCCCTTATATTGTGAAGAGCAGTACCCCTAGTTGATATACCCTCCTCCACCGTAACATCTGAATTTACTGTGATATTACTGCCACTTTTATTTTGTACACCTGTTCCCCTGGATGATGTACCTTCCTCTACAATAGAACCAGATTGTGCGGTTATGTTCTTGCCACTTTGGTTATTCATCACAATATCAGTCCATTTCAGTTTTTCAAATAACAGGGTACATTTCCTATCCATCAGTTCTTTGAACTGGGCTAGTACAGTTCCCAAGGCGGTCTCTACAGCAGAAACAAGAGCAAAGTCCCCATACTGTTCCCACTTAGTGATGGGACAGGAGAAACTTTGTCCGTCTGTATGCCAACAGAATTGGTTGAAGATACTACATGATTAACTGCTTGGCTTACAGATTTGGATCCGTTGTTGCTTTTGGTTTTTTGGACGCCAACACCCCGTTTTCGTTTTGCAGATGGCTCTTTCACTATGGCCTCATCCAGTGGTTTGGAGACCCATGCTCTGGTGGCAATTCCTAGACGGTTGGGAGCAATTATGGATGGTGTATCTGGGGTCGGCAAGAGGGGAGTCGCAAGCACATTACAGGGTGTGATAGGTAAACACTTTAGAGCCTCCCTGATTGGAAGAACCTAAACACAAGTGTCTTGGGAGTGTTAAACAATCTAAGGAGAGTCGCCGCTCAGTCATCCAAACATGTTTTGATTCAGCAACAACTCTGCTCGGACGATGAAGGCATCTAATATACCTGTTACTCCTTTACGTTCACTCATAATTAGTCCATTAGTCTGCAGCTCTCAGCAAATGATACCTCAAAGACCGTATCATACTAAAAGGAATGGAACACAGGGGTTATTGACAGGGATGGAATTAGCTGTAACAGTACCTTGAGGCCGAAAACTTCACACGGATGCCGATGGTTAGAAGTCAGAGCGGGGGCCCAGCCCAGCTTCATACGGGCGCAGACGGGCCCACCCATGGTGTGAGCCGCAGGATGAACTTACGCGCCTCAGGGCATGGGAAAGCAGCGACGGCGCCTCCTGGCACTGAGGATGCAGGGGCATGCAGTCCCCCTGCACTCCCTTTTCCTCACTGGTGTCGGTGATGTGTGCTGGCGTTGGCCGCCCCCAGGCTGCGGGAGCTGCGGGATGAATTTACGCACCTCCGGGCGTGGGAAAGCAGCGACAGCACCTCCTGGTGCTGAGGATGCTGGGGCTTGCAGTCCCCCTGCACTCCCTCCTCCTCACTGGTGCCGGTGATGTGTGCTGCTAACAACTAGGGCCGGCTCTAATCAGTAAGGCTGAGCCAAATACTATGTAACAACAAAAGGAGATTTGCCAATACTGATAATTAGTTGAAACAAAACAAATTTCACATGTAAAAACACCATGTCAATACATGTGTATGCTACTAAATAGCTGTTTATTTTGGAAAAATTTAATTTGACCAAACTTTTCAATTAGTTATGAAATTCAAAAGATACAATACAATATATACAGGGAAATATCAAACAAAGGACACTAAAGTGAGATAAAACACCTCATACGAACATCATTCATAATATTCAGACATCTCACAGTCATACCACTCTCATTCAAACATTCAAAACAACGTACCCAAAATCCACTGGGAAAAAATATGAACCAGTGGGGTGAGTACCAAGTCTGCTGTATTTCTAAATCACTATTCATGTAGTTTACAACAGTACACTTTGATACAATATATTCAGATCTACAATTTGGATTCAGTCAATACAATTAAAGTGTACAAAGAGTCAAGATGCACTACTTCCATATGTCACCAAGACCTATATAGCAGACTAAAGAAGGCCTACGCGTTTCGAATCCTCGCAGATAACAGGATTCTAATCAGGCCAGAGAGCTCTTACAAAAGTCCTTCAGCCAAGGGAAAAGTGATTTCAACGGATGGAGTTTTAATCACCTATGTGACCAGAGGATTAGCGGGTGGTGAAATCGTGATCAATTTCAACAGCAGAGCTGTGAGACGCGACCTGGGACTGGGGTTAGGTTCGGTAATCAGGGGCTGCCAGGGCTTGCAGTGTCAAGTTTTTAGGACAGGCGTCTTCGGGGTCGGATCTCGATTAAGCCGATAAATTGGTAAATCCAGCGGTCGTAGTCAATCCTGACCGTAACAGCGTCCGTGAACAGGAATCAATCCTCGTTTGTGATGCGTCGATGTACTGTTGTAAACTACATGAATAGTGATTTAGAAATACAGCAGACTTGGTACTCACCCCACTGGTTCATATTTTTTCCCAGTGGATTTTGAGTACGTTGTTTTGAATGTTTGAATGAGGTGTTTTATCTCACTTTAGTGTCCTTTGTTTGATATTTCCCTGTATATATTGTATTGTATCTTTTGAATTTCATAACTAATTGAAAAGTTTGGTCAAATTAAATTTTTCCAAAATAAACAGCTATTTAGTAGCACGCACATGTATTGAACTGGCGTTTTTACATATGAAATTTGTTTTGTTTCAACTAATTATCAATATTGGCAAATCTCCTTTTGTTGTTACATAGGTGACGTGTGCTGGCATTTGGGACCCCCTTCCTGCGGGAGCCGCAGGAAGAATTTTGCTCCCCCTGGTGCGGGAAAGCAGCGACGGCGCCTCCTGGTGCTGAGGATGTGGGGGCTTGCAGCCCCCCTACACTCCCTCCTCCTCACTGGTGCCGGTGATGTGTGCTGGTGTTGGTGGACCCTGTGCGGCGGGAGCCACAGGATGAATTTACGCGCCTCCGGGCACGGGAAAGCAGCAACGGTGCCTCCTGGCACTGAGGATGTTGGGGCTTGCAGTCCCCCTGCACTCCCTCCGACTCACTGGTGCTGGTGATATATGCTGGCGTTGGTGGCAGGGACTTACAGGCACATGCATCAAAGCATTTTGCGATCGCAAACGGTGCAAATCACAAAAATCGGCCGTTTGCGATCGCAAAAATTGCTTTTGGAATGCATGAAACCAGTAGCCCCTCGCAATTTAAGAAATCGCAAAATTTGCATTTTTTAAATTGCGATTGCATTTAAGGAATCACAATTTACGATTCCTTAAATGCAATGCAAGAAAGTAAAAATATTTGCGATTTCGCAATTTACCATCACATGTAAGGTGATGGTAAATTGCGATTCTTTTAAAAAAAGCATTAAAATGCTTTTTTTAAAGTCCCATGTTAAGCACACACATGCCTCTGGGACATGTGTGTGCGTAACATGGGTGCACATATCAATTTCAGGGGTGCAACAGGGTGTCCAACCTTGAATTCGCATTCTCCGTTTGCGAATCGCTAATTGAATTATAATAATAATAATAAAATAATAATTAAAAGAATGAAAATGTCTTCCCATTCATTCCTATGGGCCTCTAGGCCCATAGGAATGAATGGGGAGGGATTCCTTAATTGTGACTCGCAATTTGCGAGTCGCAATTAAGGAATGTTTAGAAATCGCACATTTTTCTGAGATTTCTACATGCATAGGCATTTGCGAATTCTTAATTGCGATTCCTTAAAAATCGCAATTAAGGGGATTGGGCTTGTTTTTAGGTTTGTCCTGCAAAGGGTTAACTCCGCCCCCTCTCTTCCACCACCACCACGTGCATCACCACCACGGCCACCACCACCATGTCCACCACCGCAACCATGTCCAGCACCACCACAACCACTTTCACCACCACCACATCCACCAACACCACCATATCAACCACCATGTCCACCACCACCACGTCCACCACCAAATGCACCACCATCACCATGTCCACCACCAACACATCCACCACCACCACATTCACCACAACCACCACGTCCACCACCCCACTACCACCACCACCCCGACCTGTGACAGGTAAAGTGTCACTGGAGGGCAGGGGTAATAGGAGTGTCAACCACGGCTGTACATGGGACACATTTAAGGATGCATTGGGTGCGAGAAGACGGGAATAGGGGCTAGAAGTATTACACCAGACCCAAGATAATTTTGAAGAGGCGCAATGTCACGGGGCTCCTGTAAAAGCACTCGCAGCATCTCTACCTCACAGTGGCATACCTGCACGAGCCACTCACTCAAAACAAGCATTGGCATAGCCAATAGGTCTCACCTTCAGGACCTTATAAGTGTTTAGCCATGCAACACTTGATGTTGTTGCACCAAGAATATTGTGCTGGATAACTTAACACTTATAAGGTCCCAAAGGCGAGACCTATTGGCTATGTCAAAGCTTGTTGATGTCTATCTCTTTCCCAAAAATCTAGAGAAATGGGTGCTCCAGATGTTTAACCACATGACCTGCAGCTATTGACTAGCTAGCAACTTGAGTTCCATAGGGAATAACATCAGAGCAGAGGCTGCTGTGGAGTTGAGACTGTGCAGGCGATGTCATTGATGGCATAGCAGTTCTTGGAATTGCTCGGATTAGGCTTTTTGCATTCCTCGATCTCTAGCCTCATTTGGACTTTTTCTAGTAGGATAAATGCTTGGTTTGGGCTTCCTTTTAAGGAGGATTGGGCTTGTTTTTAGGTTTGGCCTGCAAAGGGTTAACCCCGCCCCCTCTCTTACCTTGCTTTACAATGGTTCTTGTGTGGGCCACTGACTTTTCCTCCAGTTCTACTGGTTGTAGCATATTTTATTGCATTGACCAATGCTTGTTTTCACACAACTTCAGCCCAAATGCTAGCCTTCAACATATTCAAATTGTGGGTGGAAAAAACTCTCTCTTTCACTGTTCCTCCTTAAAGGTCTCTTTCTGAAGAATAGGTGCCGACAAGCCAGACTTAACAAGTAAATCACTACAAAAAAGTAAAGAGGTGGGTATCACGTAGACGGTGTCATGTTTTGTGAAACTTCAGTTACTGTATGTTTTGTACAATCGAGGTAGCTATATGACAATAGTAAACTGTAAATAGTTTGAATTGCGTTAAAAATTAAATGTATTTTCTAAAAGGTCATTATTGACCCGAACGTGTATGAAATTAGGGATTTAAATTACAAGTGTTTTTATTTATTAACAATGCATTGCGCTTTAAATTTTTAATGCAGTACTGGCTGTACAGAGCCCTCATTGCTGTGTGTGTGCTACATGAACGGATGTAATAGGCTCTTCCTCTACAAGGTCTGCTGGATGTTTGTTTAGCAAATTCATACAGTGAAAACGAACTCAAGAGTAGTAGAGAGCTTTACAAGACACGCAGTAACATTACACAAGGGCACAATCACACAGAAGATTAACTCATTTGCCCAGAATCCCACATTGGTAAGCAAACGCCGTGACTCGAACAACACCAGTTTCTGCACGCAATCAACATGCATGATTAATCAATTCATCTCCCCATGGTCCCCCTGTTGACTAAAAAAGGGGGTGCTAAGGAACATTCACATGGGCTATAAGAAGGGACCACCCCGTTAAAATCTATTTCATATTCTATCTACTCGCCGTTTTTTGTTTCTCTTATGTGGCCTCTTTCTGCTCTCCTATGAGCCCCCTTCGAGATCCTCCTCTCCTTCCACATCTGCCAGCACCCTCCTACCCAATAGTCGTCCACCACATCCACCACCACGTCCACCACCACCACATCCGCCACCACCACCACATCCTACACCACCACCATGTCCACCACGTCCACCATCACCACCATGTCCACCACCACCTTGTCCATCACCACCATGTTCACCAACACCACCAATTCAACCACCAACACCACTTCCACCACGTCCACCACCACCACCATGTCCACCACCGCCACGTGTACTACCACTACGTCCACCACCATTACCATGTCCACCACCATACCACATCTGCCACCACCACGTTCACCACCACCACATCCACCACCATCACCGTGTCCATACCCACCACATCCACCACCACCAGATCCACCACCATGTCCACCACATCCACCACCATGTCCACCACCACCACCAGCACATCCACCACCACCACGCCCTCCACCATGTCCACCACCACCACACCCACCACACCACATCCACCACCACCACGTCTACCACCACCATGTCAACTACCACCACATCCACCACCACCACCATATTCCCATCACCCTTTCCACTATGTCCACCACCACCACATCCACTACCACCAGGTCCACCATCACCACATCCACCACCACCACCATGTCACCACCACATCCACCACCACGTCCACCACTACTGCATCCATGACCACATCCACCACCACCACGTCCTCCACCATCACCATTTCCACCACTACCACATCCACCATGACCACGTCCACCACCACCACCACATCCACCACCACATCCACCACCACCACCACGTCCACCAACACCACGTCCACCACCACCACCACATCTACCACCACCACCGCATCCACCACCAATCAATCAATCAGACAATCATTGCATTTATATAGCCCGCTACTCACCCAGAGGGTCTCAAGGCGCTGGGGGGTCCGCTACTGCTCGAACAGCCAGGTCTTGAGTAGCTTCCTGAAGGTGAGGTGGTCCTGGGTCAGGCGGAGGTGGGTGGGGAGGGAGTTCCATGTCTTGGCGGCGAGGTAGGAGAAGGACCGTCCCCCTGTGGTGGCTCTTCGGATGCGGGGGACGGCGGCGAGGGCGTGGCTGGTCGATCGAAGCTGGCGTTTGGGAGCGTAGAAGTTGAGGCGGCTGTTGAGGTATCCTGGGCCTTGGTTGTGTAGGGCTTTGTGTGCGTGGGTGAGGAGACGGAAGGTGATTCTCTTGCTGACCGGGAGCCAGTGTAGGTCTCTCAGGTGTCCGGAGATGTGGCTGCGACGGGGGATGTCCAGGATGAGTCGCGCTGAGGCGTTCTGGATCCGCTGGAGTCTCTTTAGGAGTTTGGCGGTGGTTCCGGCGTAGAGGGAGTTGCCGTAGTCCAGACGGCTGGTGACAAGGGCCTGGGTGACCGTCTTCCTGGTCTCGGTGGGGATCCACCGGAAGATCTTACGTAGCATGCGCAGTATGTTGAAGCACGACGAGGAGACGGCGTTGACTTGTCTGGTCATGGAGAGGGAGGAGTCCAGGATGAAGCCCAGGTTGCGTGCGTGGTCTGTTGGTTTGGGTGCGCTGCCTAGGGCGGGGGGCCACCAGGAGTCGTCCCGCGCGGCGGGTGAGGATCCCAGGATGAGGACTTCCGTCTTGTCTGAGTTCAGTTTCAAGCGGCTGTTCTTCATCCATTCGGCTACCTCTTTCATCCCTTCGTGAAGGTTGGCTCTGGCGGTGGCGGGGTCGTTGGTGAGGGAGAGGATCAGCTGGGTGTCGTCGGCGTAGGAGATGATGTTGAGGTTGTGCTGGCGTGCGATGTCTGCGAGGGGGCTCATGTAGACGTTGAAGAGGGTTGGACTGAGCGAGGAGCCTTGAGGGACGCCGCAGATGACTTCGGTGGCTTCAGATCTGAACGGAGGGAGACGGACTCTCTGTGTCCTTCCGGCGAGGAAGGAGATGATCCACTCCAGTGCCTTCTCCTGGACTCCGACGTTGCTGAGGCGCTGCACTAGGGTGCGGTGGCTGACAGTGTCGAAGGCCGCGGAGAGGTCGAGGAGGATGAGGGCCGCTGTTTCTCCGTTGTCGAGTAGCGCTCGGATGTCATCGGTGGCTGCGATCAGGGCGGTCTCGGTGCTGTGGTTGGCTCGGAAGCCAGACTGCGAGGGGTCGAGGGATCCGTTCGTTTCGAGGAAGGCGGCCAGTTGCTTGTTGACGGTCTTCTCGATGACTTTTGCTGGAAACGGGAGCAGCGAGATGGGGCGGTAGTTCTTGAGGTCGGTCGGGTCGGCCGATGGCTTCTTGAGTAGGGCGCTGAGTTCGGCGTGCTTCCAGCTCTCCGGGAAGGTGGCGGTGTCGAAGGAGGTGTTGATGATGTCCCGCAGGTGGGGTGCGATGACAGCGTCGGCCTTGTTGAAGACGTGGTGAGGGCAGGGGTCGGTCGGAGATCCAGAGTGGATGGAGTTCATCGTGCGGACGGTGTCTTCGGTGCTGAACGGAGTTCAGGCGCGGAGGGTGGTGGTGGGGGGCGGTGGTTCGGTCGTGGCGTTCATCGGTAGAGAGCTGAAGCTGTTGTGTATGTCCGTGATCTTGTTGTGGAAGTAGGAGGCGAGGGAGTTGCAGAGGTCTTGCGAAGGGGTGATGTCGTTGTTTCCGGCGTTGGGGTTGGAGAGCTCTTTGACGATGTTGAAGAGTTCCTTGCTGTTGTGTGCGTTGTTGTCCAGTCGTTCCTTGAATGCAGTTTTCTTGGTGGCGTGGATGAGTTGGTGGTGCTTTCGGGTGGCGAGCTTGAGGGCAGTCATTTTGTCCGGTGTTGGGTCTCTTCGCCAGGTTCTCTCGAGGGCTCGGCAGTTCTTCTTGGAGCTCTTGAGTTCGTCGGTGAACCATGGGGCTTTCTTGCTACCGGGTCTGCTGGTCGGGGTCCTCAGGGGGGCGAGCTCGTCTGCGCAGTCGCTGATCCACTTCGTGAGGTTGGTGGCCGCCTGGCTAGGGTTCGTTGTGCTGGTGGGAGGGTTCATGTTCAGGGAGGTCGTGAGCTGGTCGGCTGTGATCTTGTTCCAGCTCCTGCGTGCAACCTGTAGCTGGTGGTGGTGGACCGTGGTCCTACCGAAGCTGAAGTGGACGCAGCTGTGGTCCGTCCAGTGGAGTCCGGTGGCGTGGCTGAAGGCGATGTCCTTGCTGGATGAGAAGACGGGGTCGAGTGTGTGTCCGGCGTAGTGGGTGGGGGTGGTCACCAGTTGCTTGAGTCCCAGGTTGGCGAGGTTGTCCAGCAGGGTGGTGGTGTTGCGGTCGTTGTTGTTCTCCAGGTGGAAGTTGAGGTCCCCTAGGAGGATGTAGTCAGCGGAGCAGAGGGCGTGCGGGCTGATGAAGTCGGCGATGTCTTCGCTGAATTGTGTGCGTTGTCCCGGGGGTCTGTAGATGAGGGTGCCTCTGAGGGTGGTCTTGGGGTTGATGTGGACCTGGAAGTGAAGGTGTTCGGCGGTTGTCAGGGTGTCGTCGGTGTTGGTCGTGATGCGGATGGTGTTCCTGTGGACGATGGCAATGCCTCCTCCGGTGTTGTTGATGCGGTCCTTTCGGATGATCTTGTAGCCATCTGGGATGGCAATGGCGATGTCGGGCGCTGAAGAGACGTTCATCCAGGTTTCCGTGAGGAAGGCGATGTCTGGTGAAGTTGTGTCGAGCAGGTTCCAGAGCTCGACGGCGTGTCTGATGACGGAGCGGGTGTTGAGCAGGATGCATTTCAGGTGGCTGCTGCTGTGGCTCGTCGAGGTCTTGAGCGCTGCTGGAGTGGTGCAGGTCCGTATGCAGGTGAACTTGCAGGTTTTGCAGCAGAAGGGTCCGTGGGTGCGTCTCGGGGTGGCTCGGTAGCAGCCCGGGATTCTTCCGGCGTTGAGTGCGTAGAGTTCGGTGGCGTCATAAGTCCGGCGTGTGGGCTGGGGTCTGCGGGGGCTAGGGGTCTTGGCACTGGGCGCGGTCCAGGCGCGGACGGGCGCAGACGGGCTTACCTTTGGCGCACCTTCGGCGCTCATTCGGTGCTCCCGCTGCGTGCGTCCGCTGCGCGGTCGCTCTGGGGGCGACATAAGAAGGGAGCCGGGAGGGCTTGTCAGCTGGGAGGGGGGGTCGCGTCCACCAATCGTGTGGCGAGGGGGCTGGGCCGCAGGCAGGAAGCGGCGGGAAAACGGGATCGGGTTGAGCGGGCGGCCCTGCGGCGGCTGGGGCGCTGCTCTCGGCATCGGTGAAGATCTAGCTCAGCAAGGGGCTCTGGAGCAGGAGCGCGGAGGAGCGAGGGGGCAACCAGGCCAGAGGCGCAGTGGTCGCTTCCCAGGTGCGTGCAGGGTCCCCCTAAGAGGGGAGCCGGGAGGGCGGGTCAGCGGGGAGGCGGGGTCGCGTCCACCAATCGTGTGGTGAGGGGGCGGGGCCGCAGGCAGGAAGCGGCAGGAAAACGGGATCGGGTTGAGCGGGCGGCCCTGCGGCGGCTGGGGCGCTGCTCTTGGCGTCGGTGAAGATCTAGCTCAGCAAGGGGCTCTGGAGCAGGAGCACGGAGGAGCGAGGGGGCAACCAGGCCAGAGGCGCAGTGGTCGCTTCCTAGGTGCGTGCAGGGTCCCCTTAAGAGGGGAGCCGGGAGGGCGGGTCAGCTGGGAGACGGGGTCGCGTCCACCAATCATGTGGCGAGGGGGCGGGGCCGCAGGCAGGAAGCGGTGGGAAAACGGGATCGGGTTGAGCGGGCGGCCCTGCGGCGGCTGGGGCGCTGCTCTCGGCGTCGGTGAAGATCTAGCTCAGCAAGGGGCTGTGGAGCAGGAGCGCGGAGGAGCGAGGGGGCAACCAGGCCAGAGGCGCAGTGGTCGCTTCCACCACCACGTCCACCACCACCACCTCCATCACCACCACGTCCACCACCACGTCCACCACCACCACATCACCACCACCACATCCACCACCACAATGACCACCACCACCACGTCCACAACCACATCCACCACCACTACCACGTCCACCACTACAACATCCACTACCACCATGTCCACTGCCACCACCACATCCACCACCACATCCACCACCATGTCCACCACCAGCACGTCCACTGCCTCCATGACATCTACCACCATGTCCACCACCACCACATCCACCACCACCACCATGTCCACCACCACTACCATGTCCACCACCACATCCACCACCACCTCATCCACCACCACGTCCACCACCACCACATCCACCACCATGTCCACCACCACCACCATGTCCACCACCACCACCATATCCACCCCCACCACTATGTCCACCACCACCATCACCACCACCATGTCCACCACCACCACCACCATCACCACCACCATGTCCACCACCACCACATCCACCACCACGTCCCCCCACCACCATGTCCACCACCACCATGTCCACAACCAACACCACATCCACCACCACTACCATGTCCACCACCACATCCACCACCACCACGTCCACCAGCATGTCCACCACCACCACGTCCAGCACCACCACGTCCACCATCACCACACCCACCACCACCACATCCACCACCACCACATCCACCACCACCCCCACATCCACCACCACCATGCCACCACGTCCACCCCCACCATGTTCACCACCACATCCACCACCACCACTGCGTCCACCACAACGATCATGTCCACCACCACCACCTCATCCACCACCATGTCCACCACCACCACATCCACCACCACCACATCGACCACGTCCACCACCATCACATCCACCACCACCACCACATCCACCACCACCACCATGTCCACCACCACCCTGTCCACCACCACCATGGCCAACACCACCACATCCACTACCACCACATATACCACCACCACCACATCCACCACCACGTCCACCACTACTGCATCCATGACCACATACACCACCACCACGTCCTCCACCATCACCATGTCCACCACTATCACATCCACCATGACCACGTCCACCACCACCACCACATCCACCACCACATCCACCACCACGTCCACCAACACCACGTCCACCACCACCACCACCACCACATCTACCACCACCACCGCATCCACCACCACCACGTCCACCACCACCACCTCCATCACCACCACGTCCACCACCACGTCCACCACCACCACATCCACCACCACCACATCCACCACCACAATGACCACCACCACCACGTCCACAACCACGTCCACCACCACATCCACCACCACTACCATGTCCACCACCACAACATCCACCACCACCACGTCCACTGCCACCACCACATCCACCACCATGTCTACCACCACCACGTCCACTGCCTCTATGACATCTACCACCATGTCCACCACCACCACATCCACCACCACCACATCCACCACCACCACCATGTCCACCACCACCATGTCCACCACCACTACCATGTCCACCACCACATCCACCACCACCACATCCACCACCACGTCCACCACCACCACATCCACCACCATGTCCACCACCACCACCATGTCCACCACTACCACCATATCCACTCCCACCACTATGTCCACCACCACCATCACCACCACCATGTCCACCACCACCATCACTACTACCATGTCCACCACCACCACCACATCCACCACCACGTCCCCCCCACCACCATGTCAACCACCACCAAGTCCACAACCAACACCACATCCACCACCACTACCATGTCCACCACCACATCCACCACGTCCACCAGCATGTCCACCACCACCACTTCCAGCACCACCACGTCCACCATCACCACACCCACCACCACCACGTCCACCACCACCACATCCACCACCACCCCCACATCCACCACCACCATGCCACCATGTCCACCACCACCATGTTCACCACCACATCCACCACCACCACTGCGTCCACAACAACGACCATGTTCACCACCACCACCTCATCCACCACCATGTCCACCACCACCACATCCACCACGTCCACCACCATCACATCCACCACCACATCCACCACCACCACCATGTCCACCACCACCCTGTCCACCACCACCATGGCCAACGTCACCACATCCACTACCACCACATATACCACCACCACCACATCCACCACCACCACTGCGTCCTCCACAACCACCATGTCCACCACTACTACATCCACCACCACCATGTCCACCACCACATCCACCACCAACCCATCCACCACCACCACGTCCACCACCACATCCACCACCACCACGTCCAGTACCACCAGGTCCACCACATCCACCACCATCACCACTTCCACCACAATCATTTCCACCACCATGTCCACATCTACCACCACATCCATGACATCCACCTCCACCATCACGTCCACCACCACCACCACTTCCACCACCACCACCACCACGTCTACCACCACCACCACGTCCACCACCAAACTGTCTCTGCCTTATTCTTCATAGGTTTTTTGTACTATTCTGGATAGCTCCTGTTGGTGTTCTGTTACATCAAATCTCCTTAAGCATTGGTGTATCGCCACTGATGCTGCCTCCCCTTTAATATTAGATAATATTATTGTTGAGAACTGGTCGAAGTGTTTCAGTAATTTCATGCCTAAATTCAGAGCAGGCTCTGCCCCGTATTCATTTTGAATTTGTTTCAGGACATCAGGTATTACCGCAATTGATGGAACACCATGTGTTTTAGTATAGACGGCAGCCAAGACTGTGCCCCAAGTGGGGCAGTCTTCCAGATTGTTAGAATTCAGTGTTTCTCATAAGGGCTAGTATTAGGAAATACTGCTTCGATTTCAGTAATTTTTTGAGCTATCCAGAATGGAATGTATTCATATTTTGTAGGCATTTTACCCATGACTGTGTGTAAAGCCACCACCACCACCATGTCCACCACCACCCTGTCCACCACCACCATGGCCAACGCCACCACATCCACTACCACCACATATACCACCACCACCACATCCACCACCACCACTGCGTCCTCCACAACCACCATGTCCACCACTACTACATCCACCACCACCATGTCCACCACCACATCCACCACCAACCCATCCACCACCACCACGTCCACCACCACATCCACCACCACCACGTCCAGTACCACCAGGTCCACCACATCCACCACCATCACCACTTCCACCACAATCATTTCCACCACCATGTCCACATCTACCACCACATCCATGACATCCACCTCCACCATCACGTCCACCACCACCACCACCACCACGTCTACCACCACCACCACGTCCACCACCAAACTGTCTCTGCCTTATTCTTCATAGGTTTTTTGTACTATTCTGGATAGCTCCTGTTGGTGTTCTGTTACATCAAATCTCCTTAAGCATTGGTGGATCGCCACTGATGCTGCCTCCCCTTTAATATTAGATACTATTATTGTTGAGAACTGGTCAAAGTTTTTCAGTAATTTCATGCCTAAATTCTGAGCAGGCTCTGCCCCGTATTCATTTTGAATTTGTTTCAGGACATCAGGTATTACCGTAATTGATGGAACACCATGTGTTTTAGTATAGACGGCAGCCAAGACTGTGCCCCAAGTGGGGCAGTCTTCCAGATTGTTAGAATTCAGTGTTTCTCATAAGGGCTAGTATTAGGAAATACCGCTTCGATTTCAGTAATTTTTTGAGCTATCCAGAATGGAATGTATTCATATTTTGTAGGCATTTTACCCATGACTGCGTGTAAAGTCTGTGGAGTAATTTTTAGTGTATCCATTCCAATAACGTTCACAAAATATTTATTCTTTGTTCATCCAATGTTTATTCCAAAAGTAATCACAAGTAATCCATAGTATATTCCTCAAATCTTCACCAAGTTCAATGAGTGCCCTATGGCTTTCTCACAGACACATAGAAGTACATATATCTTCATAATTTAACGTGAAGATGATGTTCCCAATGCATTTGGGGCCTTCCTCAGGGGAAACTACAATAAACATGAATCAACAAATGAGCATCACGTGTTATCAGTGTAAACTCAAACATATCCTATAACAACCACCCTAAAAACCCACCGTAAAACAAACTGTGAAACAAAATACTCCTCTACAAGCGTGTTCTCCCCAGTGCCCCACTGAATAAAATGGCATGCCCAAATTGAGCATACCATTCGAATAATGTGCCGCACATTCAAACCACCTGAATGCTGACAAAAACTCAAGCAAGCAGTGAACTAACCCATGAACTCTAAACCTTGTGAATACCTCCAATCAAAAATATTATTATAATGAAATGCAATGTACCTCCACAAGGCTTTTGCCTCATGCACACTAATTAATCCAACACCAGTCCTGCGCTAACTTTTGTCACCTCCCAGACACCCAGAACCTTGACGGGAGAAGGGGATGAGCTTTTCAGACCCGAGGTGGGGGTAAGACAGGGATTCCCTCCACATCAAAGATTGACACCAGGCATAGATATTGGACCTCCAGAACCACTCATCAGTACATTTTTGTACCTGTGGATCACTCAGAAGAAGGACTGCACTGCTGCAAGACAGTCTGCTTGCTGCCCTGCCTTCTGAGGTGAGAAGACTGGACTTGTTCCCTTAAACCTCATCTGTTGGTTACGCCAAGAGCCAGTTGGATGGCCTCCTATGTAAGCTGCAGGGACACCACAAGCTCCTCATTGGCAGCTCCATCAACACCAATCCAGCACAATGCCAGTCAACGCTAGTCATCACCTGACCTCACAGCTGCTGATCAGCTGGTCCATCGATGGTGACACGGCTTGAAACAGCTCAATGCTGGACTTCTCATCGCAGGTCCCAGTCAGCGGCTTCACTGACAACGACACAGCTCAACGCCAACTGAAGCTGGCCCTTGCAGCTCAACTCCCAAATATACAGAGGCACTCTTTCCAGCAACCCAACCTGAGTCCTGTACTTAGCCCACACTCTCTCCAGTGTTACAGGCAAGATTGTTTTTGCACAGGAAGGGATAACTTACTGCAAAACAATGTATCCTTAGTGGCATGTTTATCTTTCCATGTGTACTTCAGAATGCAAACCATGCGGAAAGTGGAAGAAACGAGGAGAACAAAATATATTTATCCTCTGCATGCCTCACTGAGGAAAGCATAGCATTTTGACACCTTCTCAGGTTTACTGGCTTTAGTAAATATACTGGGAATGCACCAAAATGCATGGGTGAATATATGGGAATGCCTTCCCAATGCAAGGTAATGCAAAGAAGCGCGCTGCGTTGCATAACTTTGTATTTACTAAACGTGAATAGTGGTTTTGCATGGCGTTGTGAACACAAAACATTATTTGTGTTGCGGCTATGCCACAAAAGTCTGCAACTTAGATGCAAACATATAGTAAATCTGGTCCTCAGTTTCCCACATTTTGATACATCAGCTCCCTGTCCCATCAAAAACAACCAATCAAGTAAAGACATTTTGCGATAGCTGTAACTCCCATTGTTACAAATAACTCTGCAGGTGGATTTTTAAACAAATGAATACCAGTGGCGGCCGGTAATTAGAGCATAAGAGGGCGAGAGGGACATATTTGCACACAAGCACACCCACACTCATAAAGTCTCATGTAAACACCCACCCGTTCCCATCACATGCTTACATATACATATACATAGACACATACACACATGCACCAAACATTAAACAAAAAAATAACACTTACCTTTTGCAGCGTCTCTTGAGGGAAGCCTTGGAGGTTCCAAGAGGTCCCTAGGTTAGCCAAAGAAAGGAGGCAGCAGTCCCTTACTCGTTACACAGAAGAATGGGTTCAGTGAGACTGCTGACCACCCTCACTCTGGGAAGTGGTGCCACTGAGACACACTTAGTCCCGGGCACTTCAGGGCTTAAAATGGAAGCAACCAGGTCCGAGGCTGTCACTGACACTCCCCCTCATCATGAAACGGGAGGACCTCGAGGCACTCTGCTGAGCTGAGGGGTTCATGCCCACTGGGCTGTGACATCTTCGGCCCAGCAAAGTTCAGCTCAGATGCCAGGCACCTGCGCAGTTAGCACATGTACACCGCCTAGCTGTCTGACCTGAAAATAAAGAGTGTCTGTCAGGCTGATATGTGCTCAGCATGACAGACACTCTTTATGTTGACCAAAAGGTTGAAGGGGATATTAGTCGAAAAGTAAAAATTACTGGACTGCCGCACCTCACCACAGTACAGAAGAACTTACCAGAAGGCCAGGAATTAGGAGTAATTACAGGAACCATCTAGAACATTGAAAATTGCACTGCCTCTTTTGGAAATGACCCTCTCAGCAGCATCATTCTCAAACCTTTTGCCTTCCTCCTCCCACTTTTTGCTGAATTCGTTTTTGTTGGCACTGGGACCATGCACTTTACTGCTAACCAGTGCTAGAGGGCTTGTGCTCTCTCCCCAAAACATGGTATAATTGGTTTACACCTGATTGGCATATTTAGTGTGCTTGTAAGTATCTTGTAGATTGGTATACCATATACCCAGGGCATGTAAATAAATACAATCAGTGTCATTCAACCACCTATTATGCCACTATCTAAATAGCACCTGAAAACTTGTCCCAGGCCTGCCATTACAGCCTGAATGCACTGTCACACTGCCCTGTCGACTTAGCTTTTAAAACTTCTTGCCAAGACCAAACAACTCCAAATCTCAGCCCGGCCACATGGCACTGAGCAACCAGGTATCTGACAACAAGGGATGGTCCTGACAGGAGCTAGGGCATGATCCTTGCCCAAGACAAGAGCTCCCAGCTCAAGAGGAGGCCTGAGCTGTTGTGCTGACAGGCTAGGGGCCTCCCTGCATAGTGTGGTGCCAGAGAAGAACAGATTGTTGTTTCCCTTATGTTTCAAAGCAACTTATGAGACACCCGTCGGAGTTAAAAGCACGCAAACCTGAGCAAGGGCCAATGGCAGCATCCAGTCCTGCCCCTCAAAGCAGTTCCCACTGACTTTGAGGGGCCACAGAGAGAAGCCAGGGTTCTTTCATTGCCCTAGCTGCTTCTCATCCAGCTGCCCACCCACCTGAAGAGGGCTGCTCCTCAGTCACTCAGTCACCTCAGTCACAAGCTGTGCGTCTTGGCCCTTTCACCGCATCTAAATCCCCTATCACTTGTGGTGTTCCCCAGGGTTCTTCACTCTCCCCGTTATTATTCAATCTTTATCTTCGCCCTTTAATTCTTTCCCTTCACAATTGGGACGTTAGCGTCTTCAATTATGCAGACGATCTGCAGCTAGTCTTTCCACTTGATTCTCCCCAGGCGACTAACAACTTCCATGCCGTCATGACTCATATCCATCAATGGATGAATCTGAACCAATTAAAACTCAATCCTGGAAAGACTGAGCTACTCCTCCCTAGCTCCAGTGCCGCTTATTGGGGTCCGCAGTTTTGGCCTCCCGATTTGGGTTCCTCCCCGACACCACTCAAGGCCGTTAGGAGTTTGGGGGTGACGATCGATGCCGAATTGTCACTCAAGGCCCAAGTGGGTGCCACGATTTCCTCGTGTATGTTCCAACTCCGAAAAATCCGGGAGATCAGGCACCTACTTCCACATGCGGCCCTGTGTCAGGTCGTCATGTCCCTCCTCACATCGCGCCTTGATTTTTCTAATTCCCTTTACCATGCACTCCCGCGATTTCTTTTACATCGCCTCCAAGTTGTACAAAACCAGGCAGCCCGCCTCATATTTAAGATCCCTAAGTGGCAATCTGCGAGGCTTCTGATCCGCAAGCTTCATTGGTTGCCAGTGAAGGAGAGAGTAGCCTTCAAGATGGGCTGCATGGTATTCAAATCCCTTCATTGCCCCTGTCCTGTTTTTTTAAAATCCCTGATCACCTTGTACCAACCTGCTCGCTCTCTCCGATCAGCCTCCCATCACTTGGTCGTCATCCCCAAATTTAAACTTAATAAATTTGGAGGTCGTCGATTTGCTTTTGTTGCCCCATAATTTTGGAACTCTCTTCCCCTGATCATCAAATCCAGCAATTCCCTTTTTCAGTTCAGGAAACTCCTTAAGACCTTTTTGTTTACCCTCTCTGAATAAATTTTCTCCGCTCACTTACATGTCCCTTCAGCCAGCGCCAAGAAACCCTCGGGTGTTAGTGCGCTTAACAAGAATCATTTAACATAACATAACATAACTCGAAATCCAGATGGGCTAGAATCAGACAGGGGAGGGCCAAAGCAGTAGGGTGTTTCAGGGATCCCAGCCTTGTAGCGCACTGCAATTTGGTTTTCCCCAGAGTCATGCGGGGTGAGCATGGGTTCCATCACGGGATGGCTTTTGTGCCCCTCCTAAAGAGGACTGGGTCACCAACCCAGGTCCCATGCGTGTTGATCGAGTTCTCCTGGAAGGAGAAGGCTGCCCCACACCGGGTCCTCGGCCACGCACCTGACGGCTGCAGACTGCACCTCTGGCAGGGTACAGAAGACAAGGCCAGGCCCTGTGCCTTGGGTTCTGTCTGGGAGGAGGCTGGCACTGTCAGTTGCTATGCCTGCTGTGCTGTGAAGGATCCTTCTACAGTTTCACAAATGGAAACCTTGCTATGACATTTACTATCTCTATATAATCAAGTTTGATCATCTTCTCGGCTCTTCGCCACATGTGTTGCCAATCTCGGGGAGGCCTATCAGAGGACCTCACCAAACCATCCAATCAGTAGTAGTCAGGGGCGGTGTGCACAAAGGGCATGAACTTAATCAATGCATGCTTATGACCTACACATACTGGGAATGCCTCACTCATGAGAAATAATTGCAATCCCTATCACAAACATGGTTCAAGGGCATACCCACAGCTGTTAGTGAAGGGTGGAGACACACCCGTTCTGTTGAGTGTAGCGTGCAAGCAGCCGCCAGACATCTAAGGGCATCAAAAACCTGTTATTGCTCGATATTGTGTGATTGAACATCACTGCTTACTCTAAGAAGTTGAATGCCGGCTCCTGGTGTGGAAGTCTAAAATTAATGAAAGACATCAGGCAGTGAGACTTCCAATGCATATTATTATTTAACGCTATGGGGAGCCAGGTGCCTCATGGACCCTCTCAAAATACAGAAGTTAACATGGGTTTTTATAGATTACAATACATATCGCATATATTGCACAAATCATACGCAGCCAATGAGTCAGCTTCTCAGCGAAACATTAGGGGGTTTCCACTCATTGTTCCAATCATTAATCAGGTTTTATTAAATCAGCAAGAGACGCATAGCAACAGCTTGTCACTTGCACCCGTGGCTTGGTCATTTCTTAAGGCCTTGCAATTACAGTAAAAGTACACAGTTTAAGTTCAACTGTGCACCTTCTGAAGACTAGCTCCTATTGAGTGTCACACAATCAAACCTGAAATAAAATGGATTCACACTGGGAGTTTCCTAACTAGATAGCCTGAAGGACTCTCGTTTATTATCGGAACTAACCAGACAAATAGTTCTTCCAGCCCAGAATGGGAATGCACCACCCAAAAAATCCACAGCTATCAATCGTTCAATCCTTTCCATGTCCAGGCCGGGTGAGGTTGCCCATGCTGGGTAAATTAAGCTGCAGGTTCCACTGCTGGTGGTGCCCTTCCTTCAGTTCCTTTAAGTTTCAGCTTTACTACCATACTAGCAGCCCGTCCCGATGTTGTCCGGGTATGAATTGCTGCCGGCCAGTAGTATATTGTTTTGTAGGATTTCGTTTTGATAGCATTTCTTATCTGTGACAGGCCTGTGAAACGCTCCGATTCACAATGCACTTCTGATGCACTTAAGAGTGCGCGTTCAGTAGTGTGTGAACTCGACTTTCCCTACTTTATTTTTCCTTGCAATATTATATAGCGCGAACTCGCCAACATGGCATGAGCACAATTTACATTACAGAACAATACATTCATTTGTGGTAGGCATGGGGAGACAAAGCGATTTGCCTGGAATCACAGGATGTTGAGCTGATGCCGAGATTCGAACGTAGCTCCCCAGCCCTAAAGTTTGCAATTCTAGAACTTGTGGCGGGAGGTGTGTCTAAAAGTGTATGTCGGTGCTGGCCATCAATGAGAGAGACCTATGCATTTTTCAAATCGGTGGTGAAAAAATATGAGTATGTTGCTGGAGATGTGGGCCGCCGTGCCACCAAAGTACTTACCGGGGGAGGGTAAACACCCATTATTCCGCAACTTTCTTTCCGCATACCATCACTCCGCATACTTTCATTACGAAAGTACCATGACACCGCAATGCCATTATAACGCATGGCATTACATTTTATATGCTTTTACCACGCATACATTTACAACGAAATTCGTTGTAAATGCATGAGTGGTAAAAGCATGTTTTTTTTTTAATGTTTGGATATGGTAAGTATGGGTATAGGGGTATATGTTTTGGGGTACTGAGGTATATGGTTTGGGGTGTTTGGGTATTTTAAGGGTTCAGATATAGTTTTGGGTTATGGGGTACAGGGGTAGTTTTGGGGGTTAGGGATAGGTATGGGTTTTGGGGTACAGGGGTATTTTTATTGTTCAGGGCTAGGTTTGGGTTTTGGGGTATAGGGGTATTTTTAGGGTTCAGGGGTAGGTTTGGGTTTTGGGGTACAGGGGTACTTTAAGGGTTCAGGGCTAGGTTTGGATTTTGGGGTACATGGTTATTTTTAGGGTTCAGGGCTAGGTTTGGGTTTTGGGGTACAGGGGTATTTTAGGGTTCAGGGGTAGGTTTTGGTTTTGGGGTACAGGGTTATTTTTATGGTTCAGGGCTAGGTTTGGGTTTTGGGGTACAGGGGTATTTTTAGGGTTCACGGGTAGGTTTGGGTTTTGGGGTACAGGGATATTTTAAGGTTTCAGGGCTAGGTTTGGGTTTGGGGGTACAGGGGTATTTTAGGGTTCAGGGGTAGGTTTGGGTTTTGGGGTATAGGGGTATTTTTAGGTTTCAGGGCTAGGTTTGGGTTTTGGGGTACTGGGGTATTTTTAGGGTTCAGGGGTAGGTTTGGGTTTTGAGGTACAGGGGTATTTATAGGGTTCAGGGCTAGGTTTTGGTTCTGGG
This sequence comes from Lissotriton helveticus, assembly GCF_964261635.1. Lineage (NCBI taxonomy): Eukaryota > Metazoa > Chordata > Amphibia > Caudata > Salamandridae > Lissotriton > Lissotriton helveticus. Next base: position 73,420,676 of record NC_136065.1, read on the forward strand.
GTACAGGGGTATTTTTAGGGTTCAGGGGTAGGTTTGTGTTTTGAGGTACTGGGGTATTTATAGGGTTCAGGGCTAGGTTTGGGTTTTGGGGTACAGGGGTATTTTTAGGGTTTAGGGATAGGTTTGGGTTTTGGGGTACAGGGTATATTTATAGGGTTAAGATGGGTTAGTGTTTAAGGGTGTTGGGGTATTTTAAGGAGTACGGGTGGGTTATGATTATGGGGTGCAGGGGTATTTAAAGGGAGCAGGGTGGACACCTGGAGCTGGAATGTACAGAACCTGGGAAGAAAAAACAATGAAATATTGGGCACAACGCTCACTTTTTTTTCCCGTAATCACACGCCTCGCACACACCCACGCCTGCACTGTCTTACACGAGACCTAAAAAGTGACTACCTGACGCTGACCACTGCCTCCCCATACATTAGTACGCGCTTCCAGATTGGTAGGAATTTCTAGAATCTTCCGGAACCAAGGCAACAGTCAGCAATGCTTCTGCAACTCGATGCCCTTCCCAGCATTTCTTCCTCCTACGTCACCATTACGGTGTATCACTGCGAGCTGCTTCCGTAGCCGTGTTCTGCAAGCAGAGAGTCCGCGCACAGCAACATTTTGTCCAAGACGGTGTGGGTCTTCGAACTGGTTGCTTAGCCGTGTCAAAGAAGGTGAGAGTCTGCTTGCTCATTTCGCAGTGCTATCCCGTTTATCCTTTAAATGATGCGTCGTCCTCCAAACCATTACAAATAATATTCGTTGTAACAGTATATTCGTTGTAATGGTTTTGCAGGGTGACAGTCTTTGCGGGGTAAAAGTAATCGTAATGATTGACAATGCGTTTAAATGGGATGCGGAGTAAAAGTATTTGTCGTAATGGATTCGTTGTAAAGGGTATTTACCAACTAAGTTCACAGTTAAAACATTGTTCCAGGAAGCTGTGAGGGGTCCAATTACGAAAGTAAAATGGATCACAGGCACAAAGCAGGCCTGTGTTTACATTGTGGTGATGCTGGACAAGCAATTAAATCCTCTGCTAAATGTAGTTTTAAAAATACATGTCGGGGAACCTAGGACTAGGCTGGCGTCCTCATTTTGGATTGTCCATGTATAACACTGATAACCATTTAATCCTAATATTAAATCTTATCAAGACAGAAGAAGGAAAGATAGACAATACTCTGCTTTATCAGATAGTGGTGCCTGTGGTGTGGTATTACATCAGGATTGGTCAAAAAGTAATAATATTCCCTGGCGAGCCAAGAAAACTTAGCAACAATATTTGTGTAAGATATTTTATTCATTTTTATACTTGATTACCGCAGTGCAGGTCAAATATGGCATTTGTGCATTTCACATAACAATGGTACGACCATAACACACCTATATGACACCAGAATGCCCTAGGCCAATTCACTTTAGTCCATGTCTCTACCAAACGGTGATATGAATCGGTAAATATTTATTAGAGATTTTCATCCACGTTAGGGACCCATGTCTGGGCATACCCTGCCAACTTGGGGCAAATCAAGCAACCACAAGGAGATATGGATGGAGTTGGCGGGGTATGCCCAGACATGGGTGCATTGCTCACTTTGCCACTGGATTCAAGCTAGCTTGGTTGAAGAGTGGTGTTACCCTGTAACCGGTCCCAGGATGCTTGTTTCCGGTTCAGTGAAGACCTGGCTTGGCAGTTCGGGCTGGACTGTTCCCATGAGGCACAGGGTTAAGACTTATTTGCATATAGCTGGGTCTGACAGAGGAGGCGAAGTGAGCTAAGGAACGATGATGGATTCAACCCAGATCTGTGACTGGGGGTGAGTGTCTGAAAAGTTTCAGCGCTCCGCCCATCATCTCCTTGTGTTTGCTTTGTTCGCCCTAAGTTGGCAGGGTATGCCCAGGTGTGGGTCCCTAGCTCACTTTGCCACTAGATTCAAGCTAGCCTGGCTGAAGAGGGATGTTACCCTGAAACCGGTCCCTGGATGCTTGTTTTCAGTTCAGGGAAGACCTGGCTTGGCAGTTTGGGCTGGACTGTTCCTATGAGGCACAGGGTCAAGACTGATTTGCATATGGCCATGTCTGAACTGGGGTGGCGAAGTGAGCTAAAGAAGGATGATGGATCCAACCTAGATTTGTGACTGGGGGTGAGTGTCTGAAAAGTTTCAGTGCTGCGTCCATCATCTCCTTGTGTTTGACTTGTGACTTTGTAGCAGCTCTTCACTCTGACCTTCAATTTGAAACTAGTCACTGCTACTGGTGCCCTCACCATATTTGACTGTCTGTATACATCACCACATTCAAATCTTTTGCAAGGCAACTAGCTCTTGTCAGTGCAATCAGCTCTGCCAGTTGTGCTAAAGTTACATTTGGAAGTTATAATGAAACATAATGCATAGGTAGCCTTCAGTGCTCCATCTCGGTCTCTGAAACAAGAACCATCAAAAAACAGAATCAGATGAGCCATTTCAAATGGAATTTCTTTAATGTCTGGTCTTGGCTTGGTTCATAGCTCCATGACAATGATGCAGTTGTGTTATGGTTTATCATCATCATCACTCCCAGCCCTGTCTTCATGATAGTCAGAAACAGGAAGCGGTGTTGCAGGATGCAGGAAACTACACCTTTAAATAGAGATATTCTCAGATGTCAGTTTTACTTGTTCATATCTGGCCAGAAAACAGTTTGTTGTGCCTCAGCAGATTGTGGAACAAATACAATGAATGTATGTCCCATTACAATTCCTTCACTTTGCTCAATTGCAATGTAAATAGCTGCAACCTCTTTTAGACAGCCAGGAGACTCACAGCTTCTGGATCAAACACAGCCGACAGGTATGCCACTGGCCTCATGGCTCTACTATTTTTCTTAGTGAGAATTGAAGTAGCACATTTGCCACTGTCATGGCAGCAAAAGAAAAACTCCATACTATAATCAGGCATTTGAAGGGCGGGTGTATTATACAATTTATCCTTCATTACCCGGAAAGCTTCTAAACATTCATCAATAAATGGTATCAGGTCTCTGATATCACTGTGGGTTAGCCTTACTAAAAGCTTTCCAACCAAGGAAAAGTAAGTATAGTAGCCAACAATTCTAAAAACATCCTCACCTCCCTGTGAGTGGTAGGAAGATTCATTTTCAGAACTGAAGAAAGATATTCTTTTCTAAACATTTCTTGCTCTTTGATGACCAAGATAAATCACTTCCTTTTTACAGTACTTCATCTTTATAGGAGAAACCTTATGAACATTGTCAACTAAATGACTCAACTAAATGACTCAACGGTGCGACCGTGCCATGTTTACAATCTTCCTCTGTTCTACATGCCACCAATAGGTCATCTAGATCCCAAACCAGGACTGAGTTACAGGTCAAATTCACATTTTCCAAATCTTTCTTTAGGATCTGACTAAAAATTTAAAGCCATTCAGTATATCCCTGTGGGATTTAAAACCAAATGAGAACTTTGTTTTGGAACTGGAACACAAAAAGATATTGACGATCCTCATGCAAAGGAATGGAGAAGAATGCGTGGAATAAGTTGAGGACTGCATACTATTCTGCATCTGTTGGAATTTGAAAAATAACTGCAGGATTTGCCACCAAGAGACATGGAATCACTTTTTATTTAATATTTCCAAGATCCTGTGTGATTCTTTTTTATTACCACTCAGGTTTTTGAATGTCCATCACCGGAGGACTGCAAGGGCTACCAAGAACTTCCTACAGAATTCCTTTTTCATTTTGTCGGTGACATGCTTCATACCTGGTGGAGAAGTGTGGCTCAATGGTTAGAGCGGCAGACCCTGATGCAAAGGTCTAGCCCGGGACCAGGGTTCAATTCCCTGCCTCGGCGGGTCTTGGGCTCAAAATTCCACGGACCTGATAATTCTCGCCTCGGTGCCTATTCCAATCATGGAGTCCCACTCTGCAACTCTGGGCAATGGCTTGCTTAATCTCCACAACGGCCCCCACAACGCTAAGGATGCCTGGCCTCCACCTTGGGGTGCCCAGGAGTGGACACCTCACAGGGAAAGCCAGGATGGGTTCCACAGCGGTATTCGTACAAGCGCCTTGAGACCCTTGCGGGTGAGTAGTGCGCTATACAAGTATCAATTTACAATTTACCTTCATCTACCTCAATTGAAAGTTTGTACTGTTTTATTCTAAAGAAAACTGCATTGGTTTTATATTTATCTTGACTGGGTTTGCACTTTGTTATCAATCTTGTCTCTTTTCCTGTGAAATCCCATTTCTCTTCGTTAACCCCTTCGACGCTGATGATGAGCTGGGCTCGTCATGAGGTAGCCTCCTCGCAAGCTCATGACGAGCCCAGCTCGTCACGTAACATGCGATTTAAAAAAACCATGCGGTTAACAGTATGTCTTAAATCCAGAGGGAAATCATCTTTATTCAGAACTAGGAAAAAATGAACTCTTGAATCCATCCTGGGGCCCACTGAAGGCTACTCAGCACTTTAAAAGTCCATTGAAATGTGGTGACCTACCGCAATATTTATGGCTGACTGGGGAGTCCATCACCTTATTGCCCATACAAATCCGACTGTCCTGTAAGACACACATTTATCTCAGGCAGTAGAATAAGTCTTACTCAGTCTAGAGCACCTTAGCCTATAATCGTGGACATTTAATTTGCTTAACACCCTGAAAGCGACACTGAACCACTAGTCGCACGCCTGTAACTAAAGGCTAAACTAAAATATAATCTCCTGGATATGAGAAGAATAACACAACCTCAACAAAAACAGGAAAACATTGAAGTGGAAAACAGTGAACTAACCAATTTCTGCCCCAATGCTATATCATTCTAACATGGAAGAATTGAAATTGTTCTCCAATGACAGCAGTAATTACAAAGCAATTAGGTTTTTGACCAAATTCAGAATGTCTTCATCAAAACAGCCCAGGTTTTCACCACTGGAGGGAAAACATGCCTCACCTGTAACAGTTACTATTACTGGTATGACGATGAGTGCAGGTTTGGTAAACCAACACTCATCAAGCTAGGCAGAAACAACACAAGGGCAAAGTATAAGAAACTGTTAGCAAAAAAGAGTGACTATTACATAATGAGATCTGGGATGATCTGAAAAAAAAGTTACTTATCTGAACGATGGCAAAACAAATGGGGGTTGGTAACCTAGTAACTGAGTAAGACTTATTCTACTGGTAACCTAGGGATACAGAGGTCATAAAATGCCTTAGGGGAACATATTGGGACAAATGAGTGACTTGAATACTTATCATAGTATAACAGCAATTTCCTAATTGTGAATCTATCTCAATTAGGAAATAGCAATTCTTAATGCATCTGTTGTGTTTCGACGCTACAGAAACAATAGAGGCTGTAGAGTTGATAATCTTACATTTATTGACAGACAAATTCCTGTGCCTGACAAGACAGACACTAACAGCTTCAATTATCCTTGTTCAACCGCCCTGGAATCTAAGGAAGCCACAAGGGCTTACATGTTTAACAATCCATAGAAACATCACAGGGCTGTGTACATAAAAGACACCCAAACAACAAACACAATACCCCCAACAAACACAACATCCACATAAAACACTGACAGGAAGACAAATCCACCCCACACTGGCCTAACAACCAACCCACAAACGAATTGGGCACAAAACACAAACTGGAAAGGTGCTCTATGGACAAGAAAAAGACACAACACCCCCAACAAACACAACACCCACACAAAACACTAACAGGGAGATAAACCCACCCCACACTAACGTTACAATCCTGGCGAGGAATGCGCGGTGCGCGGGCTCCCGCCCATGCGCAGTTCCCAGAAGAAGGGGCGATGGAGACGGAGCGCCGCCGATAAGGTAAGTTTATTTTAAATCTTATTTTAAGGCCTTTTAATGTTATTTAATACTGCGGGTGGGAGGCGGGCGTCACGTAATAGAACTATGCCGAGAGTGCGGAGATTGGTTCAATCTCCGGGCCTCTCCGCGTAAGTCCCTTACGCGACTTACGCCCACCCCTACTTATTACTCTCATGTTCATCGCTCCTATGCCAAAGACACCCTCTTGGCTTCCATGTCTGACATCTCTGTTTCTGACCATGTCCACGCAGAACTTCTCATACAGGATCGCTTTTCTCACTCTGGCCGCCCCTCTTAGTGGGTTTTTCCCCTACATATCCTCCGAGATCGGGTGGATGCAGCGGAAATTCAAGAAGCTATCACCGACCTACTTCGAACCAACAACCTACCTGAGACTCCACTCCCAGTAGTTTGGGATGCGTTTAAGGCAACAATTCAGTGGACCATCACATCCATTGCCATAGCTCGGGCTCGAGAAGCTCGCTTGTTTGAAGACAAACTTCTCCCGGAACATGAAGGAGCTTGAGCGTCTGGACCAGGAGCGCCCTTTGGCACTGCACAAGAGGCGCCTCGCTATGCTCCGGGGCCAAATCCAGGAGCAAAGGACCAAGAGAGCGGAACAAGCTCTTTTGGCTCTGCACCAACGATATTACGACAGGGGGACAAGGTGGGTACGGTGCTAGTGCGTCGCCTGTGGACGCGGAGCCCCAAAGCGCACATCGCCAAACTCAAACTGGGAGATGGTACCTAGGCCACCACAGAAGCCGCCAAGATGCAAGCATTCTAGAATTACTACTCCTCCCTCAATGCCGGGGAGTCGCCCGATTTAGATCAGGTTCTCGCTGCCCTGGATGCTTGCGAGTGGTCCCCGATTAGCAGCAATCACTCTCAGCTATTGGAAGACCCTATTACCCCGGAGAAACTCGCCGGTGCTTTGAGGGATCTTCCTCTCCGCAAAACACACATGCTCCTTCTTTTTAATTCTTATACTGACGTAGTGGGACCCTCTACATAGATGGCTATGGCTGAAATCGCTTTAATCCCCAAACCAGGGAAAGTTATCACACTCTGCTCCGCCTTTCGCCCAATCGCGCTCCTAAACACGGACCTGAAACTCTATACCAAAATACTGGCTAAGCGCCTCGCCCTGCACCTCTTTTAGACCCTTCCCATGCCCATCCCGGAACATCAAATACAGTGTCTTCAGCGCGAGCTCACCACATTTATATGGGGAGGGAATAAACTGCGGTTTTCTAATAAAATACTCATGCTTCCGCGCGATAGGGGAGGATTGGCATGCCCCAACTTGTTGGAATACTATTGGGCTTCACAGCTCTGCTTCATATAAGAGTGGATGGCATGGGAGAGCGAAAATGTCTGGATTCATATGAACAGGGCAGTGACCTGCCGCCCCATTTGGGACCTTGCATGGCTCTTGCGGGACGCTCACGCAGTGCCTATATCGCGGTTCCCACAAAGACGGTGCTTGAAATTTGGGACAAATTAGCAGTACGCAGAGGCCTCACATCCTTCCCATCCCCCCATCCCCCCATTGTTCGCAACTCTCACTTCTCGTCTGCTCTTCACTCGCCCTACTTCGCAGACAGAACGGAGGGGGGGTGAAGGACGATACGGGACCTCGTCATGGGAGACACCTTTAAACCCTTTGAGCAATACATCTACTAGAGGGGGCCAGATTCCAATACATTCAACTGCGACACTGGGTCCATGCGTCTTCTTTGACACGGGCAGTCACTCGCCCCTTCACTGAGTTTGAGCGGTTAGTGCGCTCCTTTGATAACTCCAGGCAGTGGCGTAACGAAACTTGAGGGAGCCCCCCTGCAAAGTGCATGGAAGGAGCCCCCACGCTTCGGGCCCAGTCAGGAACTCTCAGGGTGACCTGTGCACAGTATCAGAGGGGGCATCCAGGATCCCAGGGCCCCCCGCACTGAGGGAGCTGTGGGTGTTATTGATACCCCACTGTTTTGAAGTGCTCTACGACTTAACTGGTGGTGCATTGGGCACGTGACTTGTCACGAGGGGAAAGGGCAAGACAAATATCCAGACAAAACAGGTCACTTGCTCATCAACCCTTTCACACATCTCCTGCAACCGTTCTTCACAATTGTTAGAACTGTAGGGTTACTCTGCTGATGGCACAGATAGTTGTACAGCGCTGTAGTGCAGAGGCTTTAGGCTCTGGTGTTCAAACATTGTGAATGTCCGCCCTGCATCTGTAACAAACGGTACACAGTCAAAATATCGAGTATCAAATATCGACCTACTAAAATATCGTGTTTGAAATTTCGAAGGTCATGAATATCGATGTCAAGAATATCGTTGGACAGAATATCGATCCTAAGGTAAGTAATATCGATTTCATTTATATCGATGTACGTAATATCGAAGTTAGTAATATCGATAGCATATATATCGATGTAACTAATTTCGATGTCACTAATATCGATATTTGTATTATTTTTTATGTTTTTTATTATGTATTTGTTATATGTATTTGTTAAGTATTTAAATTAATTCATATTATATGTGTATTTTTTGTATATATTAATACATTTATTTTTAAGTAAATTATATGTTTTAGTACCGGAGCGGGTTGTGGATTTATAGGGAAATTGGGTGGGAAGTAATTTAATTGTAAATAATTAATGATTATTTTATGTGTAATTATTTTTTAATTCAATTAATAATTGGCAATTAATTAATTTAATTGATAAATTAATTATTAAATTGGTAATTAATGTTATTTTTGTTTAAATGTTATGTTTTAGTACCGGAGCGGGTTGTGGGTTTATAGGGGAATAGGGTGGGAAGTAATTTAATTGTAAATAATTAATTAATTTTTTATGTGTAGTTAATTTTTAATGTAATTCATAATTGGCAATTAATTAATTTAATTGATAAATTAATTATTTAATTGGTAATTAATGTTAATTTTTATTAAATGTTATGTTTTAGTACCAGAGTGGGTTGTGGGTTTATAGGGGAATAGGGTGGGAAGTAATTTAATTGTAATTAATTAATTTTTTTGATGTATAATGTATTTAGTAATTATTTATTATTTGGAAATTCATTATTTTAATTGATAAATTAATTATTTAATTGGTAATTATTGTTAATTTTTATTAAATGTGATGTTTTAGTATTGGAGCGTGTTGTGGTTATATAGGGGTATTGGGTGGGAAGTAATTTAATTGTAAATATTTAATTATTTAAACAAATTTTTTACAGATAATTCATGAATTAATTAATTATTCATTGGCAAATAATTATTTTTAAACATAAAAAATGTATTTAATTGGGAATTAATATTTTTAAATCGTAATTATTTTTTAATAACTAGAAAAAATCATTAATTAATTGGTAAACTTTTTAATTTTTTTAAAATATTTTGTATATTGTTTCTTAAATTTTAATAGTAATTTAAATTTAACTTTTTTATGATAACTAGTTATTTTTATTATTTTCATTATTTGGTGAGTAATATTTAATTATTATTATTTAATGGTGTTTGTTGTTAATTTATTGTCAATTATTTTTTATAAATTTCATTGGTTTTATTAATTTGTAATTGTATTTTATTGATGTTGATGTATTTAAAAATGTATTTATACATTATTTCAAATATAAGAATGATTTATAAGTATGTAAAAATAAAAATCTATGCTATTAAACGCTTTCCCTGGTGTTGCACCCTCTGGAGTGGGAATAGTAATTTTTACTCACCCGCTATCCAACGTTTTTTCTACAGTTGCACTCTCTGGAGTGGAAATAGTAATTTTCCCCCTACGCTATCCAAATGTTTCCCTACTGTTGCACTCTTAGGATTAGTATATTAATTTTACCCCTATGCTATCCAACGCTTTCCCTACTGTTGCACTCACTGGAGTGGAAATAGTAATTTTTACCCACCCGCTATCCAACTCTTTCTCTACTGTTCCACTCTTTGGAGTTGGAATAGTAATTTTACCCCTAAGCTATCCAACTCTTTCCCTACTGTTGCACCCTCTGGAGTTTGAATAGTAATTTTTCCCCCTACGCTATCCAACTCTTTCCCTACTGTTGCACTCTTTGGATTTGGAATAGTAATTTTACCCCTACGCTATCCAACGCTTTCCCTACTGTTCCACTCTTTGGAGTTGGAATAGTAATTTTACCCCTACGCTATCCAACGCTTTCCCTACTGTTGCACCCACTGGAGTGGGAATAGTAATTTTTCCCCTACACTATCCAACTCTTTCTCTACTGTTCCACTCTTTGGAGTTGGAATAGTAATTTTACCCCTACGCTATCCAACTCTTTCCCTACTATTGCACCCTCTGGAGTTTGAATAGTAATTTTTACCCACCCGCTATCCAACGCTTTGCCTACTGTTGCACTCTCTGGAGTGGGAATAGTAATTTTTCCCCCTACGCTATCCAACTCTTTCCCTACTGTTGCACTCTTTGGAGTTGGAATAGTAATTTTACCCCCACGCTATCCAACGTTTTCCCTACTGTTGCACCCACTGGAGTGGGAATAGTAATTTTTACCCACCCGCTATCCAACGTTATCCCTCCTTTTGCACTCACTGGAGGGGGAATAGTAATTTTTACCCACTTGCTATCCTACGCTTTCCCTACTGTTGCACTCTCTGGAGTGGGAATAGTAATTTTTACCTTTACGCTATCCAACGCTTTCCCTACTGTTGCACTCTTTGGAATTTGAATGGTAATTTTTACCCTTACGCTATCCAATATTATTTATATTTATTTATGTATTTAGTATGTTACATAATGTTGTATTTAATTAATTTAAAAAATATTAAAAGTATATTTAATTGTTGTTATTTATTAAATATAATTATTTATTATTATTTTATGAGTGTTGATGTATTTTTAATTTATATTATTTGTTAATATTTTTTATTAATTTAATAAATATATATATTATTTAAGTATATATTATATATTGTATGTTTAATTTTAATTAAATGTTTAATATTAAATATGTTTTATTTATTCATTTTAAACATTATAACAAATTTTAAAATAAGTTTAAATTATATATAAGTATTATTTATTTAATTTAACTTTTTTTTTTTTTACTGAAAAAAACCCGATATTTTTAATTACGATATTTTTAACATCGATATTTTATTTTCAATATTTTTGTACTTACCATGTTGTAGATAGGGTGTCGATATACTTGCCTTCGATATTCCAGCGCCGATATTTTGTCTGTCGATATTTGCATTCTCGTTATTCTGTCATAGATTCGTAACAAACATGTTATGACCAGAATCCTGTGTTCTGTCTCAAGTGCTACACTGCCCATTGGGTCTAGGTCCCAGACATATGACTATCCCCGTGAAAGAACTTTTTAAATAAATGTGCACCTGTACATATTAGCACCGCAATCCTCCCCTGTAGAAAGGTTCCTATCAGTTTTGTTTTCATTTTGTTTCCTCTTGTGTCATCTATTTAGCTGATAATGCCAGTGCTTGCCTTTTCGGATTTCGTGGTCCATTTACTGAAGGCCTTATTTTATGCCCACCACCACACCAAGATGTAAGAAGAAGGTCTCTTATACAGCCCGTGAGAAAAATATTCAAACCTATGTTAGTAGGATAACTTAGCTGGTTGAACACCCACTGCAAAGATCGCTGTGAAATTTGCAGGAAATAGGGTGTCCTAAAGGGCTCTTTCTTCCATCACAAGAGGCCGATGAAGCAATGACTAACAAATATTACACAAGAGAGAATTAAACTATTGCAGGCTATGTAAACACTGAAATATTACATTGATGTGAAGACGCCCACTTCAAATTAACACAACAGGTCACAAGGTAGAAACCTGAACACAAGCTCCACACACTGGTAAACCATGCTTTGTTGTGTTCCTCCACTGAGCTGTCTGGGGCTGATCGTTAATTGGTAAACATAGGACATGCAGTCTCCTGAAATTAAAAACGACGTTTGTTTTCATAATGCCTAAAACAAGAAATATGGTAAAAACTCACGATGTGTACACAGCACAGAGCCAGTAGCAGAACAAAACTTGAGACCTCCCCTGAAAAGTGCGTGGAGAGCCCCACTTCTGCATTTACTTGGAAGTTCACAGGCCATGGTACTGCACTGCGGGGGCCTTTGTTACGCTACTGGAATAGTGATATAATTGTGCGGGATAAAAAAAAGTGGAATAGTATCGGAGTAGGTTAAAACATCAAGTGACAGTTGCACAGTGAAACCAGATCTAAAAACCTGTGTAGGTTAATGACTTCCCTCCTCACGTCTGTGCTGCTGCCAGAGAAAAATTACATATATTATCTAGTTATCAAATACATTTTAATAGCATTACAATGTCACATGTGTGCCCGTAAAAGTTCAAGCTCAGGCAACTGGATAAATGAACATAATGATCATAGCTGTGCAAGCACTTTTTGTGGAAGCACACAACTTCTGCTCAATTAAATAATGTACTCCTGACTCCCAAGATGTGGGAATAGCCTACGCTCCTTTCTAGTGATACTCACAATTGCCTGGCGACAGCTGTGCTGTCAAACCAGACCATAGAAACAACTCAACACTGACCTGACAGATCAGTCCTTTTGGCATTGCCAGATTGCCATATAGGCCAATCTTGTGTTGCAGACAAGTGACAAATCAAAGGAGATGGGATATCCATAGTGCAATCACAATGTCCAAATCGCTGCTTCCCCCGCTTCACTGAAATGGCCCCCAAGGAGATAGCCAACTGTGATTAAGGGACAAATCAAAGCAGGTGGGATAGCCAAGAGACACCACTAAACGCCTTCATTACTCGCATCCCTATATGAGGGAGAGTATACTTGTAATGATGTCTCATCGAGAATCGGTAGGTTGGAAAAGGTTATTTATTCAGCGATATAAAAAGTCTGTCATCAGAGTAAGCCTGGGTCTTAACTGTCTTCCCTGGAACCTGGAACACAGCAGTGTTCCTCATTCCAGGGATGACACAGCAATACCACACATTCCCCTTCGTAAAGAGAAACAAGGAAATACTTTGAACAGTGAATGAAAGAACAAGAATTAACATACACAGTGCAATATGATTACAGAATATATAAACAAAAGCATCACTTACGATGAATCACATTACATGTTAAACAAACCAGATTACTTATAAAGATGGTAATCTTTAAACCGCATGGGAGTGAGACATTTCCTCTGTGCCCGTTGAGCAGTACTAGGGTCAGAAATACTGGAGAACTTATTTTCAGGGATACTGTGAAAAGATGATGAGACAGCTAACTTCCTCCAATTACTGGTACTGTTGGAGGGCCTTGAGTTGGAAGGAACATTAGACCCTGGGGCTGTACCCTTAGGCCACAACCACTTGGGAATTTTCACCACTTTGGACATATTCCACACGTTGCCATCAGAAAACTCAACAACTTGTCGACCTACACGCTTTTATGCTAATGCTAATCCATTGTGCTATGCACGCGTGGGTTCGGATCCCATCCTCGTCGCCAGTGTAATGATGTCTCATCGAGAATCGGTAGGTTGGAAAAGGTTATTTATTCAGCGATATAAAAAGTCTGTCATCAGAGTAAGCCTGGGTCTTAACTGTCTTCCCTGGAACCTGGAACACAGCAGTGTTCCTCATTCCAGGGATGACACAGCAATACCACACAACTCCTGCTCAAGGGCTTCAAAATAAAGATCATTGCACTTGGGGGTCAAACAGGCAATACTGCTACCTTTCTCAAAAAGCCCAACTCCCTGGCAACAAACTATGCGCTAATGTAGAAAGTTAAACATCAAGACACTACATGGTAATTGAACGATGGAAGTGAATATTTCCAGTAGTTCCTGCTCCACAAAATCACCCCGCTCCATCAAATGAATACTGGGTGGAACATAGACATGGTTCGTCTGAGCTACTACAATGGTATCAGGCCCCAGGGTGCAGAGAGGCAGGCCTCTCTGCTGCCATTATGGCTTAATATTACCACCCAAATGGTGTGCGGGTCCATGTCCTTTGCTTACATTAAGGTCCATTACACCATGGGGCAGGGCTGGGCAATCATAATGTAGGCAGACACACATCTTGCCCACAAACCTGGTTTGCTTCTGATGAAATCTGGCAATGTATCATTGTTACATTATGTTGTCCTTACCCTTGTCAGTGGAGGAACATGCGAAAAGGAGGCTTATGGTCTTATTGATAGCAAAAAGAGCCGAAAATGCAGCTTTAATATGACTGTAAACAAAGTCTTGTAACTCTAGCAAGTGTCGCTCTTCGATATTTTTATCACATTTGCACTCCTACCACACTCGGCCTGCATCCGGAGCGTGGCCAAGAGTTCATTACCAATCCCACCACACATTAATATTTAACAGAGTTAGTGTACGAAATAAAGGCACAAATTAAACAAAAAGCAAATCTCCGCGTGGCACAAGGTCAATTACTTTATTTTTTCAGTGCAGTAATAGACAACTTCGGTTTTGACTTTCACAGACTGAGACTCTCAATATGACAAGGCATGGACAGGGTTTAATGAGCACCAAATAGGGAACCTTGTGAAAACAGACCAACCACGTGACCCGTTCTGTCTAGCTCCGGATTTCACTTGCTTTTCAAGACAAATGAAGATTTAACAGAAAATGCTACAAGCGGAGCTTTTATTTCACAAACCCTCGCACCACTCCTGCCTCGACTCACCTGAGAGGCCCGGCATGCAGCTCCTTCGGTGGCAGGAAGCAGAAGAGGGCAAGGGCAAGGTTGGCCAGGTGGGGACTAGGAGGGCGGAGACATTTGCGCGCCCCGTACAATAATTATTAAAGAATCTCACTGTCTCAGAGGCCCACCCGGGGCCTGGCGGTCATGCGCACCACTTAATTAATTAAGAGGTCGGCGTGCGCCATGCGCACCATTTAATTCATGTAGTCAGAGGCTTGCTGGCTGAGTGAGGGGGCCCTGGGCCCTGCCTGGAGCACGCACCACCCACAACGCAGCCCGGGGGCTTTCACGCACTGTTTAATTAAGGAGCAGGCCATGCGCTGAGCACACCATTTAATTCTGGAACCAGGAGGCTTGCTAACGCTTGCTCCTGCACTTGTGAGGGGTCCGTCCGAGCCCCTGGAGCACGAGGGCCCCCCCGCAACGCGGGGGCTGCAGGGGCCTGTGTTACGCCCCTGACTCCTGCACTTGTGAGAGGTCTGTCCGGGCCCCTGGAGCACGAGGGCCCCCCGCAACGCGGGGGCTGCAGGGGCCTGTGTTACGCCCCTGACTCCTGCACTTGTGAGAGGTCTGTCCGGGCCCCTGGAGCACGAGGGCCCCCCCCGCAACGCGGGAGCTGCGGGGGCCTGTGTTACGCCCCTGGCCTAATCTTTCACACATATCAAGTTCTCACCACTCACAGCGCACCACCCCTTATGCCTAACAACTGCGATGGCAATCATCCTCAGACACTGATATCACACACCCAATGGGAACATTTGTTGGCGAGATATCCCGAAGGTCTTTCGTAGCACCCCCCCCCCCAGCGGGAATCTGCATTCAAGGTTATGACACAATGGTAGTATACCCCTCACAGGTTGCATAAAACTTTTCCCACCTCCTCCCCTCTATCCTGGCGCTGCACTAGCACGCCGGGAGATTTCTTGCATATTTGGTGGGCATGCCCACTCTTGACCATCTACTGGAAGGAAGTCCTCAGTCATATCCGACTGCAATAGGCTACCCATTGCCCGAAAACTGGCCTGCGATTGTCCTGGGCCTTCGGCCAGTGAACCGGCGTGCCATGACCCACCAAGACTGGCATCCCAGACTTCACGTGCTTGGGGCTGCCAAGCAAATCATTGCTCTGTATTGAAAAACAGCTGAAACACCCCCGAGTTTGGTTCACCCGCCTGTGGCACATGATTGCCATGGAACTACTCACGCTACTCTTGCAGCTACGGGACACAAAATTCACCAAACTGTTACAGCTCTGCCCCTGAGATTACGGGCTCTGGCCCTTCTTGAGGATGCTGTATACCCGCCAGATGAGGATAGTCTCTGGAAACCCACAGATGGGCACATTTGACTCACCCCAGGTTGCGCCTCCATACCGGACCCTGAACAACCCTGCCCCCTCTCTAATGTAGGTGATTCAGGCTTCTACATGCATGACTTCAGAGAGCATCAATGATTCTGAACGCCACAATGCCGACTACACCCCCCTGACACCAGGTGGCGATAACACCCCTTCCCCCGCCACATCCCTCCCTAGAATCTCGCCCCCTCTCTTTTCTAACTGCTCCTTCTCTGCTGTTTCTTTCTCTATCTTTTTGTTTTCTATAGTGAATTTACTGTTTTCAGTTGCAATTGTGATTCATAGGAGCAGACTGGAAAGGAATCCCACGTAGGCTATAACATCCTAGGTTTGAATCTCGCTTTGAACTATGGCAATTTGGCAGACACCTCATGATTTCCCAAATTCTGTGAGCATACCTATATGAGGCCCAACTTTGTTATTGTGTCCCCTCCTCTACCCAGCACTCTATACTACATGTATTTTCTTTGATATTGAAGTTTTTGCATTAGCTGGAGGGCGCAAGTAGACACAATGTGATGATATTGGTCTTTTAGCAGAAATGAAACGGTGTAATGCTGTAGAGACAATAGTTCACAATCATATTGTAATCTGCTCCTGTATGTTTACTATAAATGCCAATAAAAAAGCAAATTCCTTCACAAACAGAATGGTAGTCTACTAGTCCCATTAAGGAATGCAGCTTGTCTTTATCATCCGGCACTTCTACATTGATCATGGCACTTACCAAATTTATTTTGTAACTAACTCCCTCTCCAATGATGAAATACCCCAAGTATTTGACCTACTGCATCAAAAACTTGCATTTTTCCCTACGCAAAGTCAACCCCATCTCGGAGATGCAATTCAGGACTTCTCACAAAGTATAATTGTGAGCTGCACTGCTCCGTTCAAGATCAGTATGTCATCCTGGAAAAAGACAACATTAGATATTAGTCACTGAAAGACGCCCACAGCGGGTGACAAGCCTGTTAAATTTAAAAACACCCTCTGTTGTAATAAAGGCAGTCAAATGGTTGAAATTTAGAGGCAATCTCACTTGATGATGGTCTTTTTTCAGGTATAGCTTGGAAAAGTACATTCCCACAGACAACAAAAAAATCAGTTCATTATTACTTGGCAGAGGGAAACAACCCATGACCACATTCTGATTTAGGATGTAAAAATCAACACAAACTCTCAATGATCCATCTGATTTTTTTGTTATTACCATTGTTTTACTGCAACAGGCTCAAAGAACTTCTCCTGGATCATCTGATCAAGTACACTTTTCACTTCTTCCCTTATTACTACCGGCACCTTCCTTGCCACATGTCTCACTGGTGCAGCATTCTTCTTGTGAGACATTATTTTATCACCAGGTTATGTTGATAATCCTTCGCTTCTCCCAATCTGTTTTCAAATTCTGACTTGATCTGTTTCAGGACAGTTCGTAGCTACCCATCGTCCACAACCATCACTTGGTTGGCAGCTCGAGGATTCACTACTATGTATAAATCATATTGGTTCGACCAACAAAAAATTGGTGGACCCTCAACACCCACAAACCCTTTCCATGGGTCTTTAAGCCCATTAACTCAATCTCTGTCAAAATGTAGCCCATCACACCAATATAGCTCCCTTGTGTCCTTTCAACATCACATCGGGTGTCTTTAGTTTCCCTTAGGCCAGGTGACTTCAAACAATTGCTTGGGTATGATGGTATACAATGAGCCTGAATCCACCACTAATGCAAAAACCTTACCATCCACATTAAAATCTGTTTTGGGGCATTTTCTCCTCTTCACACCATCGCCCCTGTTAGGTACACTCACAGTGTCGTTGACTATCAGTACTCTTTGCTCCACAGCTTCCTTTGCTTCATCCACACATGCATAATGCCCCTTCTTACCACAGATTCGACATTCCTTGACTATGGCAAAACAGTTCTTTTGGTCACCCAAATGGAAAATTCTGTCGCACCTGTGAAGATGTTTCTGAAACTTTCACATTGCCCTCTTTGCTATGGGTACTATTTGACACATTCAGTGTTTTAATAACTGAATTCACTAGATTTGAGTCACTGTCCACCTCAGCTACATCAGAGGTAGTTTTACTTTCCATTTTTTTAAATCTCTTTCATGCATTTCTCGGACTCATCCACCATCTTGATAATTTTTATGGCATCTTTAAGAGTGAGATTGCTGGCAGCCCAGAGTCTCTCCTGCATTTTTTTCCTATTACTATTTTTGCGGTTGCGTGCAAAACTTGTGACGTTGCAACATTATGTTCACAGTTTTGGCAAAATGGTTTTGCAATCGTAATTTGGCTCCTTTGTATATATCCTTCATTTCATCTCCATCATCATCATAAACTTGTGGTAGATACTTGAACAACCTACCAATAATGCTTTCTTTCAGAGTGGTGAAAAATGTGTGCTACTAGATAATTTTCAAACTTTTCCATCCAATTCTCCCACTTGATTGGTGGATATCCATGCTGCATAAGAAACAAAGGGGCGGCACCACAATGGAATGATTGATGCTCATGTTTAATAATTGTGGTAACTCCACTGAAAGATACTGATTGCAAGTTTCACCAGATGGCTCTATGGTATGCTGACCATATAGTTGAAGATGGTGGTACTTAGTATTTCAAGACCTCAAGGTGGCGATGTCAACACCAGTCTGACAGGAAGTTTTTTGAGAGCAAGGCAAACTCCACTGCATGAAGGAACTGTGAGTGGTGCGAAGGTGGGCTGCTAATTGTTAAACTTTATTTCCTTTTATTTTCATATTTAAATCTCTTCCGTTTGTTTTCTTTTTTGTTTTATGCGTTGCGAGGAGCAAATGGGATGGGAGAGGTCACACTCAAGCTGGGAGGAGGATTCCACGGCGGCGCGGGGCTCCTTTCGTGGGGCCACGCTTCAATATAAATGATTGCTGCTTGAGCACAAGGCCACATTCATGCTTCAACAACAGTCTGCTGGAAGTGTCGAATTCAGTGGTGGCACAAGCCCTTCTTGCAAGGCTGTGCTGAAACATCGGTGCTTTCGGTCCGGGGTACGGTGCCATACTCGCACATAAGGGATGATCCCTTGGGAGCGCTGGAAGGTTGATGCTGGAGTAGGAAGTCCTTGATGATTGTGGACATTTCCTTGCTGCTGTTCGAGCAGTTGTTGATACAGTTGGCTAGAGAATTTTGCTTGGTTTCATGGATTTGCTGGTGGTAGGGCCTCTCTGTGGATTTGAATACATCCTTGTACAGATCTTCATGGCTTGCCTTTCATCTCTGTTCTAGTTGTTTGCAGTGTCAAATGGTCATCCATGTACCAGCTGGCCACCATTCACATTCTTACTACTTGGCTTCTTTTCCGAGGAGCCAGGCTGTTGGTGCAGGCAGTGATCTAGTTGTTAAGGTTGTTGATGCCCCTAACTAGGTGGCCGGTGTGCTCCGGTTGGCTTTTGTAGGGGCTGGACGCCCAATCCACCTCTGATCTTGGAAGTCAGGTCCTGTTGTGGTGGATCTTCTGTATTGGGGAATGTTGAATAATAAACAGTCGTCCTGTCTTGAGACACCATGCTCAGCATGTGGCTGATGGCTTGAACTGCCAGAACCTCCCTGGTGTGTCCTTGCTCACCACCAACACATAGAGGAGTGTGTCTGTGAGCTATTCAGTGTTCAGGATGCATTTGATAACAGTGGGATTGTAGAATTCCGTCCACAGGTAGAAATAAGTTAAACTTGTGTTTCATCTTTTTAGGAGTGTGGGGGTTGTGAAGCATGGTCTTTTGAAGGTAATGGCAAGCCCCCAACTGCTGCTCTTTGAAGCTGAAACATCTATTAGATACTTCGGGAATTTTGGCCTTGTGCTTTTCTCCTTCTTGTATCTTTAGTAGGAGTATCTTGCTAATTTGCATCTTCAATCTAAAGTCATTGGTATAATTATAATTTCTTATATTAATGGTTGTGATCAGTACTGGTAATAGAGTGAGGAGGTGGTGGGTCAGCCTTGGAGAATTCAGAAGTGTGTTATCAGTTATGATAGTCTTATTAGTAAGTTCTGGTGATGGGCAATGTAAAAAATCTACAATAAGTCGCAGCATTAACAGTAGTAATGCATTCCACAGTCAATTTCATATCATAACAAAGGGAGTTAAAGGTGGGCTTTGCTCAGAAAAAATAACTTTGAAAAGTTTACCAATGACCGATTCTGAATCTAATCATTTATGGATCTCTTAAGTTGTTGGAAAGGGGGGTATGAGGAAAGCGATTTAGTATATGGTGTGGTTGTGTGACCTCTCCGTGTAATAAGCGTACAAATCTGAACTGGGTCCACTTAGGCTTGTTTCTAAACCTTAGCTCAGCCCTTGGTAGCTGTGGCACTGAGCAGTCAGGCTTTATCAAAGGAAGAAGTGTAAAGCATTAAGAAGCGCCAAAACAGTTGAATAAGAACACCCCACCACGTAATAAAAATCTGAGTCTTATTTATAAACCTATCTCCTATTTTTATCTTAAAATGGACACCTTAACAACAAAAATCCACAATGGAATTCCAGAATTATGAATTTTTAAAGAAATTATAACTCACTGTTTTTCACTCTAATTCAAAAATAACTGAAATGGGCTGCAATAGCAGCAAACTTTATAAACTTTTATAAAGTTTCACATTACTATGCTGGCACACTTGGGGTCGCCAAACCCAGCAGGGAGCAGGTCACAGGTATCAATAAGGTTCAGATGCACAGTTATCTGGTAGTCTCCAGACCAGTCTCAGACTCTATGTGCGAACCACTATAGACTTAAATTGAGTGGTCCTGATGCATGGGAAGTAGGATAATGAAGATGTTCAATGATGCTGACCCAGTGATGGAGGTCTCCTTGGGGGTCAATAAGGTCGACCTTGGCCACAGGGGGTGATGTCCCTCAAAGTCCTTTTAAAGTCCAGCCAAAAACCAGTTTCCATTTAACTGGTTGTCACTTTCTTTCTGGGCATCCAATCTGCACTCCAATGACTCTTCCGTGTGCAGGAGACTCTCATTCTCCCAGGTTGCACTCCAGCGGTCAGTGGTGATCAGACTTTTCTAGCTACCAGCTTGCCAAGGCAGGTTTCTTCAGCTTTTGTGTCCCTGTAGCTCTACCAGTAATGCAGCCAACTGACTCTTGGGGTCACTACTTCTATCTGGGGCTGAGGGACGACTTTTCCTCAAGCAAGGCATGACAACCACAGTCCTTTATTTGGTAGCCCAAGGAGCAGCGGGTGCGGTCCAGCCTTTGGGGCAGCCTCTCTCTGCCAGATCCCGTGGACAGCAGGGCAGTCTATCTTCGCTCCTCTCTCCAGTAAGACATGATCTGAGGTCTGGATTCCAGGAGTGCTCATTTTGTGCCTTTAGGGGATACAGTGACTACTAACCAATGGACTACTAGGACCCCTCCCACCCAGTGATAACTTCCTGTGAAGTGTGGCATCTAATTAGCCAAGCATGCACTGTTCTGCATACTCTCGAAATGGTAGAACCCCTCTGCTGATGTGTGGAACTATCGACTCCATCACAGAGGTGTGTCTACCCGAAGGACCACAGGAAAACCGGTGTGGCAGCGGCATCACCCTCTCTGTCCCTGATGCTAGCCTGTCTGCAAGAAACTAAATAACATCCCCTCTCAGCTGTCCACCATTAGCTTATCAAATGTGGCTTCCCCATTAAAGCTTGACTTTTGGCCTCAGGCCCGAAACAAAACTTCGAAATGAATCACATCCCGGATCTCTCCCAGCCAGGCTTCAGAAGCAACTACAGCACCAAGACCGCACTCCTCACTGCTACAGACAACATCCGTACTCTACTCTACTGAGACAAAACTGTAGCACTGATACTCCTGGGCTTCTCGGCCGCCATCGACATCTTCTCCCAACACAGCCTCTGTGCAAGACTCCACGATGCCGGCTTCACAACAAAGCCCTAGAATGGATCCAGTCCTTCCTCATCGACTGAACACAGAGTCAGACATCCACTTTCTACTCAGCACCCACAAAGATCAGCTGCAGAGTGCCTCAAGGCTCCTCCCTGAGCCCCACCCTCTTCAATGTCTACATGACCCTGCTTACAACCATCATCAGAAACGAGCGACTCAAGATCATCCCCTATGCCAAGGACACCCAGTTCATTCTCACCCTCACTGACAAACCCACAGCCAACAAGACCCACTTCCACAACGGGATGAAGGCAGTCACCACCTGGACGAAGGACAGCTGCCTCAAGCTCAACTCCGACAAGACGGAAGTCCTCATCCTGGGCTCCACCCCCATCACCTGGACGACTTCTGGTGGCCTGCAGCGCTCGGATCCCTCCCACACCCATGTACCATGCACAAAACCTCTGCATCATCCTGGACTCCTTGCTATCAATCAACTTCCAAATCAACACAGTCTGATCCTCTAGCTTGTACATGCTCAGCCTGCTTCGGAAGATGTTCGGGTGGATCCCCACTGAGTCCAGGAAAATGGTCACCCATGTGCTCAGCAGCAGCAGACACGACTACAGCAACCACTATACGCCAGCACCACCCGGAAACTCCTAAAGAAACTGTAGAACATCCAAAACTACTCCTTCAGACTCATCCTGAACATCCCCTGCCACAGCCACATTACCGGTCACCTGAAAGACCTCCAGTGGCATCTGATTAACCAAAGAATCGCCTTCAAGCTCTTCACACACACGTACAATGCCCTCCACAACATCAGACCTGTGTACCTCAACCATTGCCTCTCCTTCTACACACCCACCAGACATCTCCACCCCCCCAAATGACCCTGGCCACCATCCCACAGATCTGCAAGACTTCAGCCGGAGGAAGATCCTCTTGTGTGAAATCCTGGAACTCCCTGCCTCAAGGAGGGCAAAAGGCTATCTTGTGACCAGCAACCGTAAACGACCGCTGGAAAACCTTTGGCAGCAAAGTGACAACTTTGCAAAGCTGCCATTTGTGCAAAAGTTGCATTACATAAATTTTGCTTAAGCATCGAGTCATGTTTAATCCGATGATTCTTTTGATACCTTGAATGATCACATTTTCTAACCCCATTCAGAAAGTAGCAGTGCTGTATGCTGTAGTGGGCATAAGCAAAATGTGAATGACACGACAACATACCAATAGATGACAACAACTAGTTGAAAGCCTGTTGTATCCCACAAGATAGTTTTCCACCACAGGATACAGTAGTTTAGTCTTCTGCCTTTATTCGTGGGTACAATGAGCCACCGCTCCTCTCAGC
This sequence comes from Lissotriton helveticus, assembly GCF_964261635.1. Taxonomy (NCBI): domain Eukaryota; kingdom Metazoa; phylum Chordata; class Amphibia; order Caudata; family Salamandridae; genus Lissotriton; species Lissotriton helveticus. Next base: position 73,443,857 of record NC_136065.1, read on the forward strand.
ACAGAAGAGAGGCACCAACTGACTCTTCTTAGAACATGCACCACAGAGCACCATAACAACACATAAAGGTTCTATGAGGAACCTTAAACAAGCATATGTAAACACAACATATTACCTCTTTTTTTAAAGAAATATAAACAAAGTTAAGTACATAAGTGTACAGAGAATAAAATGAGAAACCAAAAGAAATCAAAAGGAATAAAACAAAAATGAGAATATATAATACATTACAATCAGCACAGAGTAAACATTGTGTAAAATGTGACAATACTGCAAATTCAGCGTAATATCCTAAAAGAGGTCTAGCACGAATAGACTTCCTTGGTACTTGGCATGTCACATTGGTTTTAGAGACAGTTCCTGAGGATACAACGGCTGGATCAGTAGGAGTATTCCCTGCAAGCTCAACACTTCTGGTGTCATTGCAATTATCCCTTGCAGATTGAACTTTCACAACTTTTGCTAGGTTCCACCAATGTCCACCTTGAACCATGACAGCACCCCCACAAACCTTCTCTACACTGACTGGTTCACCGAAGGACCTACCACCTTTTTTTACAAAGCTTGTGTTTTTGATACGAACCAAGTCCCCAGGAGACACATTGATTGTCTTAACAGACTTCTTTTGATTGTACCTATCAGACATCTTCTTCTGTGCAATTTTAACTCGAGTTTCCAGCACATAATTGTCAACCCAACATGACACTTTATCACAAAGAGCTCTTAACAGCCAAGCAGGATAAATTGCAGAAGTGGGTACCCTACCTTTGAGTGATATGAAGGGCTCCACTTTAGTAAGTGAATGTGGCGTAGTGTGGTAAAACCACAGCATGGATCTGACCGCACTCTCAATGTCATAACAATGACTCTTTGCCCACTTGTTACATTCTAGCACCACTCAGTTCATCCTCTCTACCAAACCGTTGTTTTGAGGGTGTCCAACAGAGCTTCTAAGATGTTTCACGCCAGATTCACTCAAGGACACACTAATTTCCTGATTGACAAACTGCACCCCATTATTCGAGACAAGGGCCTCTGGGAATCCTTCCCTCATGAAAATATCTTTGAGAAAAAGAATGGCATTACCGGCTGTGGGAGAGGAGCAGAACTGCAGGCCACTTGCTATGGAAATCCATAAGAACAAATGCAAAGTGTAAGTTGTGAGGGAGAAAATTGAAAGGGCCAACCACATCGATGCCCACCTTAAGCCATGGCTTGGTGGGGAAAGGGATGGTTTAAAGGGTAGGAGAAACACCTTTCATCCCCTTTTCTGCGCCACTACAAACAACACATTCCTTGACCTTCTCCTCTATATCTTTGTCCATGGAAGACCACCAATAATGCAGCCAGACCCGCCTTTTAGTCATGGTTGCCCCTAAATGGCAATCGTGCACAGTCAACCAACTTAGTACGCACATTCATGGGGGAAAGCATCTACCATCTATCATGACTACTCCATCCTCAATGGACAACTCTTCTGCCACTTTCCAAAAAGGCTGGATAGCCGGGGACACACATCTCTCCCTTGACCAACCTTTCACAATGTATTCTTTGACTTTATCAAGACTGGAATCTTGACGCAACGCCTCCTTCCATTCAGTCTTGGTTCAAGCTTTGCTTTCAACAGCATCCACAACATCAATGAAACAATCTTCCGTCTTCCTCCATATCCATTGTGTCATCTTCACTTAATGGAAGTCTTGACAACATGTCCGCCCTTAAATTCTGCTTTCCTGGAATGTGCTTAACCGTAAAATCATACTGAAGGAGTTTGGTGGTTAAATGTGCAATGCGAGGCATGGCATATTTGAGACGTTCTCCTCCCAGAATGTATAGAAGGGGGTTATGATCTGTTTGTATGACAAACTTTCTGCCCCAAATGTATGTTCTGAATTTTTCACACACCCAATAATATGCCAAATGCTCCTTTTCTAACACTGAATAGTTCAGCTCAGGATCTCTCAGAACTCTAGATGCATAGCTAATAGTAACCTCAGTCACACCTGCAGATTGTGTAAGCACTGCCCCTAGACCATAATTGCTAGCGTCAACAGTAATAGTACAAGGAACTGCCGGATCATATGCTCTGAGTGTTTTGGTATTTACCATTTCGGATTTGACCAGCTCAACAGTTTCCTGACAATTGCTATCCCAGAAAATGAGACATTCGTCCTCAGCATGTTGGAGAGTACTTTTATCTTGCTAGCATAGTCAGGAATAAAGCGTGAGTAAAACTCACACAATCCCAAAAAAGAACGTAGCTCATCCTTATTTTTGGGACAAGGACCCTCAACCACCGCTTTTACCAAACGAGGTCTGGGACTTACACGATCAGCAGAAACTAGGGGGCATATTATCAAGGGGGTTTATCTCAGCTTTTTTGGCTTTAAAAGCCAAGAAAGCGGAGATAAAATTATCTCCCTATTACCTAGCTGTCACTAACACCAGTTAGCGACAGCTAGTAGGAGATAGCGACCATCTTGGGCCCCGCTTTCCATGTCAGTGAAATTTATCACTAATGACATGCAAAGTGGGCGTGCCAAGATGTTAGCGACTGGAAACAGTCGCTAACATCGCTATTTCCTATTATCAACTTTTGGAGATATTCGCGCTAATTATTATTATTATTATTATTATTATTTATATTCTTGTAAAGCGCCAGAATAGACCCCCGAAGGGGTATCTCCGCGCTGTTGCTGCAAAGGAAGTGTTCTATAATAGTGTGTCCAGAGGAGGAATGTAGACGAGAGAGGCATTAGTTACTGGGATACAAGTATGTTTTTAAGGTTTTCCGGAAAGTCAGGTGACTGGTAAGTGACCTTAATTCTGGGGGCAGAGAGTTCCAGAGTACTGGTCCAGCATGGGCCAGTGCGCGGCCACCTTGTCTGGTCTTCTTCACTCTGGGTACCTGCAATAACTGCTGATTACTGGAGCGCAGAGAACGCCCAGGGATGTAGGGCTGGAAGATTTCAGTCATATATTTCGGGCCTTCCCCTATCATACTCTTGTGGATAGTACATAGAGTTTTAAACTGGACTCGTTTCCTCACTGGAAGCCAGTGGAGTCTCATCAGTAGGGGACAGGAGGGAGTCCTTGGTGGAACATTCAGGACAATCCTTGCTGCTGTATTTTGGATTACCTGCAGTTTGTTAAGTTGTTCCTCGTTAGCTCAGAGGAGCAAACCGTTGCAGTAATCCACCCTGCTGATGACAAGAGCCTGTACAAGCGTTTTCCTGTGATGGTCCGGTATGTAGGGGAAGACTCGTCTTAACATCCCGATAGCCCGAAAGCAGGTACCGGCAACTTGATTTACATGGTCTTTGAATGTAAGTTGCTGATCGAGTAGCACTCCCAAGTTCCTAACCGTGCTCTTGGGAATAGGAACAGGGCCTAGCTCTACGGGCCACCAGTCAGATGCCCAGTGTGTTGCCGCTTGTCCAAACAACATGACCTCAGTTTTCCCCACGTTACACTGTAGACAGTTTGATGACATCCATTCTGCAATGGCTCTCATGCTCTAAGCGCGAATATCTCCAAAAGCTAACACCTGCCCCTGAGCAGTTCTTAGCCATGTTATCCAATGGTAGGTGGATAACATGGCTAAGAGCATTAGCTCGGTAATGCATGAATAACACTGACTTTTCAGCGATATTCATGCATTTCGGCCGTTTTTTATCGCTTAGGAGATAAACCTTGATAATAGCAAGGTTCCTAAGCGATAAAAATCGCCGCAGCTCGGCGATACAAATATTGCCGCTAAGCCAACATAGCGATAATTATCGCTAGTTGTTGGTAATATGCTCCTAGATGTCCTAGAAACTCTATCTCTCTTTTCCAAAACTCATACTTATTTATTTTCACCACAATACCTTTTTCCTCAAAAGTGCCAAGCACAGTCCTCAAAATGTTATCATGCTCCTCTAAATGTTTTGCAAAAATGAGTACATCATCTTGGAAGATGAAAACGTCCTTCACATCTTGTAGCACTGTCTGCATTACTCATTGAAACACCGAAGCTGCGGACTCGAGACGAAACGGCATCCTACAAAATTGGAAAGATCCAAAAGGAGAATTAAAAGCAGTATAATGACGTGATTCATCCTCCAACAAGATTTGATGGTATGCGGATGGTAAATCGATCTTGGAGAACCATTCAGCATCCCTCAATACCTTTAACAAATCACCAATTTTGGGGAGCGGATGGGCATCAACCCAAATTTCTTTGTTAAGACTTCTCAGATCGATGCACAAACGGATCTCCCCATTTTGTTTTCGTGCGACCACTAATGGCCTTAACCATAAACTGGATTCCACTGGCTCAATGATCCCAGACTTCTCCAATCTATCTACTTCAAACTTGAGATCACCCCTGAGGCTAAATGGGACTGATCTGACCTTGTGCTTCACAGGTACAGCATCCTTTTTAATGTTGATCCTGTGCTTGAACCCAGCAATTTTCCCAAGAGTGTCAGAAAACACTTTTGGAAATTCTTGTTCCAAACAGAGAGACTCGGGCATATCTTATACAACTAAGACTTGTTCACTTGCACCAGGCCTCAGCACCATGCCAAAAAGGCCTTGGTGATACCAACCAAGGATGTTCAAGCCATGAACCGCAATGTAGATTTTACCCTAAATCATTCGACCTTTAAATTCCAACACATCCTCAATGTAGCCTTCCAAGTCTATTTTGCGTCCCTCATATGATACAGGAGCCCTGTCAGGGGGAAAAAGTGTTCTGTCACACCAAGATTTCCTGAAAAGTTTATATGTGATCATAGTTATGTGTGCGCCAGAGTCCACCAACAACTTCAAATACACATCGCCCACCAACACATCAACATAAGGATCAACACATTTAGAGGGGTAACCAGTAACAATAATATCATCTGTGACAGTGACGATCATGTCTTGAAAATCTTGTACAATGTCATTATCACACAACTGTTCATTCTTCACTACACAATTGACTTTCTCACTCTTGTTTAGACTAGATTGACAGACTTTGTCCAAATGTCCAATTCTTCCACACTTGTGACAATTGTTACCAGGACAAAATCTGTTGTCATTACCATGTGGAGGCTAACCACACCTGTAACAGATATTTTCCTTTTGAAACATGCCTTTCTCATTTGGTTTGACCTTTCGTAAAGTACTGCTAATAGCATTGGCAGAGGCAATAGCATTGACCGTTTCCTTCGAAGTAGAACTCACACTCAACTCCTTAATCGAATTCTGTGCCAATTCTACACATTCCGCCTTTAATGGTTTCTTCAAGATTGAGATTACCCATTGTAAGCAACTTTTGCTAAATATGCTTGTCATAACAGTGTGCAAGGAACTGGTCCCTTTCCAATTGGTCACGGTACTCTCCCAATTGACACTCAGCATACAGTTTACGCAACGCACTCAAATATGTATCAACATTCTCACTCTGAAGTTGCGCACGCTTAAAACATGTGTGCCTCAAAACAAATAAACTAGGTTGCACATCGAATTTGATTACTAGTTTCTTAACTGCTTCTTGGTATTCGTCGACCACTTCTTCCTCAGCCAACACAATGTCAGGAAGTTGTTTGAAAACCTTCCTTCCTTCAAATCCTATTGAATTGAGAAGAATAAACTTTTTCCTTTCAGCCCTGTATCTTGAAGCCCCAATGGCACCTATATACGTTTCAAACGCATCAAACCATGGCTTTCATTGGATCTGAGGAATGCCAGGGCTCTCAAGAAATGGGGGTGGAGGGTTAACAAATTGCATACTTAAAATTAAGAAATGTGCAATGCTTCACCAATTTGAATATAATATAACTAGCAATATACTTGGTTAATATTAGATAAATATTAACTCACACGCAACAACTGCCAATGTCAATGAAGGCTAATCCTAAGTATCATTTTGAACATGGAGCATCAAACTGCATTTATCAAGCATCGTACTCCATGTACAATAAAAGACAAGCAGTAGGAATCAGTGGACTGAAAATGTGAGAAATGTCCACTAGATGGCAGCGTAACACAGAGCAGAGCATGAACCAAAATGTATGAAAACAAGAATTGTCAATTAATACAACTTAACAGACGAGAAAACATTAGAAATGCTTTGTACCATCACGGAAAGGGGAAAAACTGTACTATATGTTAAAATTGTATAGAAAAACGTATGATTACAAAGAATATCCAACCTATTTGTTCAAAACATTGTAGGATGGAAACATGGGAAGCCCCAAATGATGACTAAACACAGCTGTGAGCTAAATAATGAAACGTTGCAGTTGTAGTGCAGAGTTTACACATTGAAATGTCACTGATAAAATAATCGCAGACAAGGTACCACTCAGCTGATAAATAGCTAACCAACTCTTCGAGGAAATGTGCCAGTGATCCGTGAAGAAACTAGAATGCCAAAATGCCTTTCAGCTGTGAAGGGAAACAGACAAAGTGTACCATGCATACCTACCAGCATGAATGACGCTCACGCACGCACAGCACTGGAGCTTCCACAGTAGCTGGGCTGATGACGCTGGTCAATCACTGAATCCCCTCGTCGGATTCTAATACGTCATCATTCACTACTGGCAGCTGAAGGGAGAAGAGCTCAAGGTAAATGAACACTCCCAACGGTCGCTTACCACATGAAGCACTAGATCAACACACAGCCACACAGGAACGATCTTCCCAGCGAGGAAACACACCCATGGGAACAAACTGCCACCAGCCTCTCCCGTTGACCTCCTCACCACAATGAAAATTCCGATTCGATGAAACCAAGGCAGCCACTGGAGACGAGGAACACCAGCTTCTCTTTAAGAGCATACAGCCGCTGGAGGAGGTAGGAGCACGCTTTGATAGTAGTTCCTGGTACTCGTTCTTGATCCTATATCCAGACAAGTTTCACCCTTCTTTCCAAGGTATGAATACACAGTTCTTATCTTCAAAGTAGATACATATAAAACTGCGCAATGTCGCGGTGGCTCGCCCGGTCGTCGCCAAAAATAGTGTTGTATCCCAAAGGATAGTTTTCCACCACAGGACACAGTAGTTTAGTCTTCCGCCTTTATTCGTGGGTACAACGAGCCACCGCTCCTCTCAGAGCAGAAGAGAGGCACCAACTGACTCTTCTTAGAACATGCACCACAGAGCACCATAACAACACATAAAGGTTCTATGTGGAACCTTAAACAAGCATATGTAAGCACAACAAAGCCCTTTCAAATAAGTATAATATACATGTATATTTTCTTTAATCAAAAGAGGATGTACGTTGTTACAACGCATGCTTTTACCACGCATGCTGTAACAACGCAAGTTTTGAAACGCATTCCATTACAACGCGGAGGGTGCTGGATAGTGAATAGTTTAATTTACTATTCCAACACCAGTCCCCGTGGACACTAGGGAAGGTGTTGGATAGTAAATTAAAACTATTCCCTATCCTAGAGCGCCCCCCAGTGTAATGCGTTGTAATGGTTTTCGTTTTAAAGTCTGCGTTGTAATAGCACTGCGTGCTAAAAGTTGCGTTATAAAGGTTGTCCACCATCAAAAGATCCTGGCTAACACCAGACCTAACAAGCATTGGCATAGCCAATAGGTCTCGCCTTTGAGACATTTGTAAGTTTTTGGCCACAGCAATTGGCTTTTGCCATGTTTTTAAGCGGTATGCAGCATTTAGAACGCAAGCATTACCACGGAATACCTTTACAACGCAAGTTGTTACCACGCATTGCACTGGGGGGCGCTCAAGGATAGTAAATGATTTAATTTACTATCCCAACACCTTCCCTACTATCCACGGGGACTGGTGTTGGAATAGTAAATTAAATTAATCAATTTTGCGCCCCCCAGCGCAATGCGTGGTAACAACTTTCGTTGTTACGAACGCGTTGTAAAGGTACGCGTTGTCAATGTATGCGTTCTAACGTCATACATCCTTTTAAGCTGTGTTGAAGAGCTCTACAGTTACTCTACAGCACCACTCTACAGTACCCCTTTACAGCATCATTCTAAAGCACCACTCTGCAGCACCACTCTGCAGCACCACTTTACATCACCACTCTACAGCACCACTCTGCAGCACCACTTTACAGCACCACTCTGCAGCACAACAAGACTGCGTGGACTTGATTGAAGCACAGAGTTCTATAGTAGAGTAGCTTCTGCATTTCCTTCAAGACAACAGGGGTTGAAAGTTAAATAAACGCTTTTGTAAAATAAGTGTGACCGCGCATCTACTAAACATTTTAGGAGCACATCATCAAAGAGCCCCTTCACTGTTTTAACTACTGCTCATTCAGAGACTGTGCTTCAAAAAGATAACAGGCTACATGGACTGAGATGGAAAAACGGTGGAAGCGTCCGCAGATTAATTTAATTAACAGAGCGCTCGTTTCTCTCAGAGTCGTGCAACGGTGGAGGGGGAGGGGGGAGTGTTGGAGCATATTTACCATATGAAATGGCCTCAAATGATCAAATATTTTTGATCCAAAATGTTAATTTATTAAATATAAATAAAAAATAACTGAAATACACGCAATACTTCCATGTGTGTAATTTTTAGTTTGACCTGCTTCTGACCCGTGCCACAGGGAGGTTCACAGATCCTTGCTGTTCCTCCTCATCCTCATTCATGTCCGGGCTGCGAGCCAGAAGGTGTTAAAGGCAGGTGTTGAGCAGCTGCAGGAGCACTGACGACAACCGGGAGAGAGGCAGCGCTGTGTGTGCTGTGGAGGCAGGGACGGAGTAAGAGAGGGTGGGGGTTGGCCCAATATGGAAAGGAAAAAATCAAAACACACCATGAAGCTGACAGCGTGTCTGCTAAAAAAACAAGCATTGTTAGCACTGTGCTGTCCAAAGAATGAAGCACAGTTTTGGAGTTTACCACGCTTCATGTTTTAGACAGCACAGCGATATCAATGCTTACTTATTTTCATGTGGTTTGCTAAAATAAACATGCATTGTTAGCACCCTGGTGTCCAAAACATGAAGCGGGTGTCAGGAAACAAAACATGAAGCGCGGTGTTGGAGTATACCGCACTTCATGTTATAAACAGTACAGCGCTATCAATGCTTGCTTATTTTAGTGCGGTTTGCTAAAATAAACATGCATTGTTAGCATCCTGGTGTCCAAAACATGAAGCGTAGAAGCTGGGAACGAAGGAGTGAGACAGACTACTGCTGCAGGGGCAGTGTGCACTCTGAGGGAGGCGTGGCGCTTCGACAAACTGCTACAAAATAAAGAAGCATTGTTAACATGAAGCGAGGTGTTCAAGAAGCGGGTGCGTGCTGATTTATAAAGTGAAGTGAGGGAAATAAAAACTCACAGCAATCACGGCACAGCACTGCGACTGGCTGTGGGGCCTAAAAGCAGGGCAGGACGAAGCCTGTGAAAAGACCAAAATAAATAGCTTCTCGAACAAGCCCGGGAGTTGTGTGCGCGTGCCCGCGCTAAAAGGGAGCTTAATGAGCCATGACAAGAGAGAGGAGAAAGCCCAGGAGTTGTGCGTGCGCATTGTGAAAGGAAGCTTAATGAGCCATGACAATAGAGAGGAGGAAAGCCAGATGGCGCGTCTGCGCGTAACCGCAAGCTTTGGGCCACAAGCAAAAGCGTTTGGTTGGGTTTTTAAAGCCCACTTACTACATGTCTCGCCAGATCAGCGCATGCGCTGGCTCAGGCAAGACCTAAAAAGGGAAGGGTAAACCTCCCAAAATGTCAGGGTATGAAAGAACAGATTTTTCCATGGTGCATGTCTCTGTGTGTATGTATCAGGATTGCTGTAAATGGTCACAAGATTCAGAGGAACATACCTGTCTGTGTGCATAGATGCAGACAACACGTGAAATCTGATACAGACAACACCATACTCAAATGGGAGTTGCTAGATTGAAGTTACAACTAGGGAATGCACTTATTAGGTAGATGTTAGGCCCCAACATTGCCCCTGTAAATAAGCTACATCCCTCATCACCCTCCTCTCTGATCTCCCCCCTCAACATCAATTATTAACAATGTATCTTTGCTCTGTTCGTAACAGTGTAAACAGACAGCAAAAATCGAAGTATGATGCGCTAGTTGAAAAAATATATTGTTATTATTATTATTATTATATTTTAAAGACATGCTTGTGTTTTTTCAATGATCGTAGGGGTGTGAGGGGATTAATAGCATGTCCAAGTCAAGATGATCATCTAAACTTTGCTTTCATTTCCTCCCCAGATTCTACTGTGAGAGCGGAAGAGTTGCACATCCTGGCAACGAAACCATTGCACCAGGTGGCAGAGACTGCACACTCTTCGTCAAGAAGTCCTTCACCGCCTGTGGTAGCGTTGGCGTCCTAATACTTGAATATTATGAGGGGAAACACCGTAGACGCTTGGCCATCCTCTTCTCAAATCCCTTCAACCATGTCCTTTATAAACAAATGTTTGCCATCCATATCACTGATAACTTAGAGGCTACGCCTAAGAAGCTCTACAACGATATGTACTACCACAGAGACCGCCTGCAGCACTATACAAAAGGGGAGGAGTACACTATAGAGATGCCCCACATCCTCAAACGTGAGAAGATCAAAGTGACGGCCAGCATGACAACAACGTGCAAGTCAATCCTTAAAGTACTGATAGAAGACAACAATAAGCCTTAAAGTAGTCTGATGGCCTGGAGGGGCTACCTTGCCAACACCTTAAGCTGTTGCAGAGCGATAGGCTTTAGACATCTGATGCTGGGGGGACACCTTTTGCTAGGACTTTCCCTTACTGTCGACATTCTTGAGGGATGGTGGTCATTTGCATCCACCGCACCTCATTCTATTCCGCCATTATGCTGGGCATGGTTGGGGTCTGCATGGTTATCTGTCACCTGGGAAAGAATTTGTACAGTTATTGCTTTTGTTCATACTCATAAAACTCAACGTTCATTGTCATACAAAACATGAACAGTTTATATACAAATTACTTATTATTGTCTTTTTAGTTGGCTAAAATTAGCCATAAACATTAATTGTGCAAATAAAAATAAACAACATAAAGTATGGCTACTTTTTAATCACTATTTTTTTATTTGCAGTAAACGGAAAATCATTATTCATGAAAAAATATAAATAAAACACCTAAGAGAATTAGGCCATATTGAAAATATGAACATTAATAATGTGAATTTAAAAAACGCCCATTTCACAAAGGTAATCCCATCATTTAAATAGTGCCATCTACATTTGCAAGGCATACACAAAAGGTGACCTTGCAGATGTAAATTAATTTACTCCCACATAATATAACTTTCACTTAATACATACAAGTAATCCCACGGAATTTTAGGGTAATAAGCAGGCCACAGAGTGGTTTGTCTTGGTATTACTTAGGAGCCTAAAATAAAATCTATGATTGTGGTTTGGAGTATGTGTAAGGTTGAAAATGTAATGTTTTCCTTTTTTTTAATCCAGTCGCCAATAAATAATTGAAATAAAATAGTGAGAAAGCCTGTAAATGCCGGTGAAAGAGGGCAGTGACGTAACGCAAAATGATGGGGACCCCTGGAGAATTTCATGAGGGCTCCCAGAGTCTCTCAGATCCCACATATGTTCATTGACCTTGGCCTGACTGGAGCACCCCTGCAGCATTGGGGGACCCTGAAGCAGGCCTTGAGGACTAGCAGAGAGGGTCTGAACCTGGTAGCGTGGGACCGGGTCTATGATGGTTGGCTGAGGGAATGTAAGGGCCTATTAAGGACTTCTGATGGCAAACTATGAGTCTTTATTACCTCGTAGTCACATGGCGGGGGTTTCCCAGGTTCTAACTATGCCTGGTGACTATCCTAAGAGCGGAGGGGACATTGATGGGTCTGAGACGCAGGTGAGAGACAGCACCACCCCTTCCATGCCTATGACGAGCCCAGCTCGTCATGAGGCACAGTGGAGCTGTGCTCATAACGAGCTGGGCTCGTCATAATGGCCGCGGCACTCCCACGCATAATTGATTCCCCGCCTGTGCGGGAGAATCAATCAGTGGGCGGAGTTGTGACGAGCCCAGCTCGTCATAAGCACAGCTCCACTGTGCCTCATGAGGAGCTGGGCTCGTCAAGAGCACCGCGGCACCGCGGCTCCCCCCTCCCCCCGCGCCGTGGGGGAATTACCCCAGCAGCGAAGGGGTTAAGGGATCACTGAAATAATATCGGCGTCAAGAATATCGAGTTACAAAAATATCGAGGTAAAAATATAGAATACCAAAATATCGACCTCCTATCTCCAAACAGGTAAGTATAAAAATATTGAATAAAAATATCGATGTAAAAAATATAGTTAGTCAAAATATAGAACATTTTTAAAATACTTTAAATTAATTAAACATTAATTAAATAATAAATATAATTAACGTAAACATACTTAAAATACTTAAATAACCTTAAAATTATTAAATAATTAATGTAAGTAAAAAAGAAAAAAACATACCGTAGGATAGCGAAAAGGGTAAAATTTACTATTACCACTCCAGTGAGTGCAGCAGTAGGGAAAGCGTTGGATAGCGTAGGGGTGAAAATTACTATTCCAACTCCAGAGAGTGCAACAGTAGGGAAAGCGTTGGATAGCGTAGGGGTAATAATTTCTATTCCCACTCCAGAGAGAGCAACAGTAGGGAAAGCGTTGGATAGCGTGGGGTAAAAAATACTATTTCCTCTCCAGAGAGTGCAACAGTAGGGAAAGCGTTGTATAGCATAGGGGTAAAAATTACTATTCCCACTCCAGAGAGTGCAACAGTAGGGAAAGTGTGGTAAATAAATAAATAATACCTCTATTTTTGAATGGATAAATGAATAACAGATAGCTCAATAAATAAGAGTCAAGATTCGAGGTAGTAGGAGTTTTGCAGGTTTATTACAGCATAAAGGACAGGAACAGGACAACCTGCATAGGAATAGGATGGCAGGGCCCGGCAGCTGCCGGGGCTGGATCTGGGATGAGCGCGCTCTGGGGAAAGGACTGGCGTAACATTTAATAACAATACACAGGCATATATAGTAAAACAGTTGCATTACAGTACATATGATAGGCGGAGCGGTGGGTGGAGCAAAGGGTGTGACGCGTAGCAGTCGCGAAAGATAAGGGTGAAAAGTGGGTGTAACAGGGCGTATACATAGATATGTGATGCAAACGTAACAGAATATGTCATGAATGGGGCGGAAACATGGAGGGGGCTACCTAAGGAGCCGGGACCTCTAACCTGATGGTGCGCGCAAGCTGGCAATGACGTATTACTAGGAGAAGCTGGGGGCTACGAACTCTGTGCTAGGAGCAGAGACTGAAGTCTGGAGAGTCAGGGCGACATGTACCTAAACAGTATCTAGTATCTGATGTTTAGAGAACATGTTGATAGAATCCAAAAGCTATCGGGGTAAAGGCTAACAGACTCTAAGACTGGAGCATGCATTATTCTACATGTAGTGCGTGATGAAGAATACTAAATGACCATTAATACAGTATTTCTCTTACATGGAGACGTAAAGACTAGACTATGACGGAAACTATTGATGCGATTCAGTAGCTTAGGAATGCAGAGAAGGAGGGCTGGACTGATAACTAGAATCATAACATACTCTTGGCAGACTCAGAGGCAGAACCAGGCTGGGCCAGGCACTGCGAGGCAGGAAGTGAGTGAAGGGTCAGGGATACAGGTGGGGGCTGTATCGCTCCTCAGCGAAGCTCAGGAGACAGGAGCTGAATCTGGTGTCCGGGCCCTTTTGAGGCCTAGAAACGGGGACTTTACAATGGAATAACGTGCACACTGAGAAACGTGGCAACGTAGCTTTACATAGGCCTGATATTCGTAGTATTCACGAGAACTGGAAATAGACATACTAGAGATGGACACAACTGTAATTGCGTCATTAATCGAACATGGGGAATACATATGCATATTAATCATGCACAGATAACATATGATGGAGGACGCGTAGGGACACAGAACATGGCAAAATTTACTTTTCCACATTCCCTCCTTGTCACTACGTTTCCATCAGGAAACATCAATATTCATGATACCATCTATCATTTCATACAGCATCAATTGTTCGTCTCGAATTTTCTTGGAACGGGATTTAGAACGGGGCTTGGGACTAGGAATACAAGAGGTAGCACAAATGCCGCAAATCGCAGGGCCACATTGTATACAGAGGCAGCAACTGAATATGATCGCTACTGCAATACCTAGAAAGGACAATACTTTCCATCCCCAAGCGGAAATTATATTCCAGAACCAACCGGACCATGTCCAGGTGCCTGGATCTTGGTGTAACAGATGGGCAATTTTATGGAGTCTGGTTATAGCTGAATAAACAGACGGCGCGTTATTTGGAATGAAAATGCAGCAACTAGATCCGATGACTCTACATGCCCCGCCCCTATCGGCCAGTATGACGTCAAGGACGAGACGATTTTGCAAAACGACAAATCTCATAGCAGATTGCTCTTCAGTTAAGTTACCTAGAGCAGAGGCAGTCTCATTTACTACAGCTTCAAGGGTTCTGGTTAACCTACGGATTAGCTTACTGTTCTGGATAGGGCCTATAAAAAAGAAGAAACCTCTATTGAAATCTGTATACTGTTCTAGAGCAGTTTCAGTATAATCGACAATTGGGGACTCGATCTCCCTTCTATGTCTAATGTGTACTAGATGTGTGTTTCTGTGATAATCAGATGGGGCTAGGAAAACAGGTGGCAGTAGGAAGGCAATGTAACAGGTTCCCTCCCAATCGAGGGGCAGACGAACATATTCGGTTTGGCCACAAATAAAATAAGAATGACGTGAAGCTTTGAAAATAGATTTCCCACTGTCACTATACTTGACAATAGTAGTACAATCGCTATGTCCTACATGTACGGAACCATTATTTCGGACACATAATTCGCCTTTGACTGGTAGTACTGATATAGCAGGTAAGTCTGGAGTAGAATCAGACTGAACATTCAGGACCATGAAATTCGAAGAATAATTACCTAAATTGTAAACTTCATTCTCTAGATCTAACCCTGTTCTGTGGGGAAGACCTTGCTTGTCTGGGAAACATGTACTGTTAAGGAAAGACATATCTGTTGAGGATGACGTTAACGTGGACCATGCTCCACATGAACCATTATGTGAAAATGGATAAGGAAAGAGTGGCAGAACTCCCTTCGGTGTCTGGAAAGGGGGGAGTCGACCACACACCCAACAATTAGTGGCATTGCTGGTCTGGTGTGAGTAATGTAACATGCGGATAAAAGAATTGTTACGCATAGCGAGGCGGTAAGAGAGTTCATGAGGAGGCAGATCACTAAACGTGTGCTCTACTGTAACATTAGAAGACTTATTTACATGAGAAACTGGAAAATACAGATAAAATGCATAACTGGTGCAGGAAATCATAATGCTGAGAAATAATATGAAACTTAGAAAAACGATACATCGGATTGAGTTTTGACTAACTCTCTCACTATGGGGGTCTATTTTATACATGTCAGAAACCGGTCTAACCGTTTCACCTAGGGGAGGACTTAGACAATCAAACTGGCTGACTTATTTTACTAGACCTTAACTTTTTCTTATACTCCTGTTGCGGAGTTGTCTCTAACAGGGAGGGTGCAGTATCATTGTCTTTTGCGGGACAGTCCTTAAGAATAGTACTTTGGCAGTCCTTTAAATGATCTGAAATGTTCTTTGAAACGGGCTTCAATCCATAAAACTTTTTGATATGCGAAAGATGCACCCAGCCTTTGCGTCCCTCCCGCTTCACGGCTGTACGGGTGGCCAGGAGGACCTGTCGGGGCTCCTTCCAGCGAGGCTCCAGCGGACTTGAACGATCAAAATTTCGCACTAAGACCATGGATCCGGGAACGATTTCATGCGGTGCCACCTCGGTATTGTCTGGAAATGCGGCGGCAACCTGTGAACGACAAGAGTTGAGGGCAGACATCAAGGAAGCTAGGTAATCTGTCAGCATATTACTTGAGACATCGGTAATACTTCGGGGTCTAGGAGTACCCCACATGTTAGGGGGGCGGCCGAAAACGACCTCATACGGGGACAGACCTGATCTGGAATGTGCGACCATGCGCATATAGAACAGGGCAACTGGCAGAGCTATTAGCCAGTCCACACCTTTCTCTTGACAAACCTTTGCAATTCGAATTTTCAGGGTCTGATTATGTCTCTCTACGAGACCAGCTGCTTCAGGATGGCGTACACAATGGAACTTCCACTGGTACCCTAACAAAAGGGACACATGTTTCATTAGCTCGGATGAGAATGGCTGGCCGTTATCAGAATATACGACTCTAGGGAGTCCATAACGGGGGAAGAACTCACGAACCAACTGCTTGGCAGTGGTCGCGGCTGTGTAATCTGGGACTGGATATGCTTCTGTCCACCTGGACAAAGCGCATACAACTACAAGGACATACTTGAAACCTCGACATCGCTCCATCTGAATGTAATCCATCTGGAGGACTTCAAAAGGGTGGTCAGGGGGCTGGAATCCACCTTGTTCCACCGGGACACTTTTACCTGGATTAAACTGGCAACATATCATACAGGTACGGACTTTCTGCTTGGCTGCAGCTCGTAAATGCTTGTTGAACCAAATGTTCTGGATACTGTCTAACATAGCTTTTTCTCCTAAATGTGCTGGACTATGTGCGGTATTGATAATGACTTGAACCATAGAGTCGGGGAGAAACCATGTGGCTCTACCTTTCGTCAACCATCCTTGATCTGTCTGGACCCCTCCTTGTTCGGACCATTTCTTGATTTCTTCAGGAGTAGCATGTAACTGTATGTCTATGACATCTTGTGTAGGGTCCTTAACTGTCATACAGGTAGTCGGATCTGGAGTAAGTGTCTGTGTTGGCTTAACTGAAATGTCTGGAGCCTGTGCTGTAAGCTTGGCTGTGCGATCTGCTAGATCATTACCCTGGGAAATAATGTCAGTAACTTTCGTATGTGCTTTGCACTTCATGATAGCAATGGATGTCGGTAAATGTATGGCATCTAACAGAGCCTGAATAAGGAGACCATGCTGAATCTTGGTTCCATGAGAAGTCATGAAACCTCTCTCCTGCCAGAGCACTCCGAAGTCGTGTACAACTCCAAATGCGTAACGTGAATCTGTATAAACATTAACTTTCAGGTTCTTGGCATGTATGCAGGCTTGAGTCAGAGCAACTAGCTCTGCTGCTTGAGCAGACAGGGTGTCAATGCGGTGTGTTTCAATAACTTCAGTGTCAGTAGTTACTGCATACGCGGCTACTAGTTCTCCTGTACTTGTTCTCATGCATGAACCATCCACATAAAGTGTCAGGTCGGGATCTGGTAATGGAATATCTGTCAGATCTTGTCTTGGCTTTGTCATGATGTTAACTACTTCCACACAATCGTGTGTGGCAGGATTTGGATTAACTGACGGTAACAGTGTGGCAGGATTTAGGACGTTGCAGCGTCTGATCTCTATGTGTGGCTGGAACAGTGTCAATTCATAACCTGTTAAACGTGCAATTGTCAAGTGCTGAGTTTGTGTTCGGTTTAAAAGAACTTCCACGGAGTGTGGAACTTGTACTGTCAGGGAGTGTCCTAATACTATGGAATCACTTTGTCTGATAGCTAGTGCTGTGGCTGCAACTGACTTGAGGCACGCAGGCAGAGCCTGGGCTACAGGATCTAATGTGCTCGAAAAATAAGCACAAGGCTTGTATTGTCCTGCTTGATCTTGTGTGAGAACAGATAATGCTGTACCTTCGCGTTCAGTGACGAAAAGTGTAAAAGGCTTACTGTAGTTCGGTGTAGCTAGAACTGGAGCTTGGCATAGGGCTTTCTTTAATTCATTAAAACTAAGTGTATGTTCAGATGTCCAAGGGAGGACAGTCGATACGGCTGCCTCCTGTGTCGTTAACTGTATCAGTGGCTTGGCTAGAAATGCATACTGAGGAATCCATTGTCTGCAATAAGAAGTGAGGCCAATAAAAGCACGTACCTCCTTCTGGGTCTTGGGCTGAGGAAGACTCGCTATCAACTGGATACGGTCGGGTGTCAACTGCCTACCCCTCTTGGACAGTAAGTGGCCTAAGTAGATCACTTGCTGGACACAGAATTGAAGCTTAGAAGGGGACACCTTGTGCCCCATCTCGGCTAGGAAATACAAGACTGTAAGGGATGCTCGCTCGCAAGCACGTTCAGAACGGGCTGTGATCAGTAGATCATCGACATACTGGAGCAGGGCAGTGTCAGTTGGCATGTGAATGTTGTCTAGTTGTCTCTTGAGGGCTTGACTGTAAATACTAGGACTTTCTGTGAAACCTTGAGGAGCGCGTGTGAACATATAGCTCCTTCCATTTAAACAAAATCCGAAAAGAAACTGGCTGTCCGGATGAATGGGGACACTAAAAAACGCGTTCTTGAGGTCTATGACAGTAAAAAATGTGGCTTCGGAATCAATGGCTGTCAATAGGGAAGAGATATCTGGGACAACTGGGTACTGGGGAATAATACATTTATTGAGTTCTCGAAGGTCAACCACTAAACGATATACTGGAGGTGCATTTGGATCAGTACGTTTCATGACAGGAATGATCGGAGAATTACATACATTGGAGTCGGTTTCTACAACTACTCCTTGAGCGATGAGCTCGTCAATAATTTTGGATAAGGCTGCTACAGCCTCAGGTGGCAATCTGTACTGTCTGATTCGTGGCAGGACTACACCTGGCTTGAGAGTCACACGATGGGGTGTGATTTGCATATAACCAACATCAGTTGGACCTTGTGCCCATAGATGCCGCGGGACATTGGACAATCTCGGATCAAAATCTCGTAATACATAGTGACCCTTGAAGTCACGAAGAAACAATCGTATTCCCTCTGGGGAACAGCATATAACTGCACCTAATTCTTTCAGTGTTTTAATGCCTAATAGATTCTCTGGACATGACTTAGTAAGTAACAGATCAGTAGTGCGGGACAATGGACCTACTTCTAGAGTAACTGGCTTTGATATTTCATTTACAATAGGCTTTCCCGAAAATCCAAGGGAAACATTTCTAGAGCCTGAGAGCGGAGCCCCTGGAACTTCGGCGTGACTTATAGTGGTCCTACTTGCCCCTGTATCAATCAGAAACTTTCTGTCTTTCCCTAGTACTTGACTATGAACATAGGGACCTTCTTGATCTACAGGTATCTCGATGAGAGGCAAGCCTACCTCCCTCTCTAGGCTGTTTCATGAATATGGCTGATACTCTGGATACTCGGACTGAGCATACTGGTACATCTGCTGTGTAACATGCTGTGTTGCAGCGATGGGTTGCGGTACAGTAACTGTCTGTTGTGCATTCTGTGGCTGAGAAGTCTGTGAAACTTGCTCTTGTCTAGGCGGACGTGGTCTTTCTTTAGTCTTACCGGTAGCTATGTTGTGTTTCAGAACTGCACACTCGTTTATAAAATGACCTGGCTGTTTACAATAATTGCAGTTCCCTTTAACGGGAGCTACAGGATGACTGGCTTGATTTGGTCCCCTCTTCTGACTGTCTTGAGGAACAGATTGTGCAACTAGTACTTTCATTTTCGTGTCTTTCATACGTTTTCTCTCGTGATCTTGCTCTTCTCTGATTCTATTCTGGTGGTATTGAAGCATCTGTAACATCTGGGACGGGGTATTAGCTTGCCAGGTACTTTCGACTTTCAAAACTCGATTCTTAACTTGTGGACTTGAATTCTCGACTAGTTTAGTAACAAAAAGATGAGGGTATGACTCGCTACTCGTCTTGAGGCCACTGTTTATAATAAAACATTTTTCAAATCTAGAGTAAAAATCACTAGTGTCTTCGTCTTGTTTCTGTTTACATGCTGAGATTGCGTCCCAGTCTTCCTTTTTAGTGGTTAATAACCTGGGTAACACTTGTATTAATAATTCTGGTAATTCTTTACATTTGTCTCCAAGACCGGTACCTGGTACTCGTGCCTTATCTTCAGCTTCTAGAACTGCCCAATCGATCTTTTTCTCTCCCACCTCCCATTCTTTTTCCTTGAGTTTCTCATATACCCCTGCGGGCAACAGGACCTTTAGCATTTTAATTATGTCTGGATACGTGTATTCTCCCATACGGAGCATGTCTTTCAATTCTCGGTGGAACCCTGCTGGATCTTTATCATGACAGGGAATTAACTTTTTCATCTCTAAGAGTTCCATCTTTGTAATCGGGGTGTAAACAAACACTCGTTCTAGTTCGCCACCCGTTCCTCTAACTGGGTGGACTTCTCGTAACGGATTCTGTCTGTCTATGTAAAAGGGTTTACTTTCTGGGGGTGAGACATGAACAAAATGCGGGTTCAAAAACATACTATATTTGTGGCGCTGTTCTAGAATGACACTAATTAAATCAGTACCTAAACCTTTCCATTTATACTGGAGTAACTCGTTCAGGACATCGTGTAACGGACCTGGATCAGAATGTTGACCCTCATACAAAGTAATGAGGTGTTGAATCATATACATACCCGCCAGTCGTTGCTCGGCTGGGGGCAATTTCAGAAACATTTGTGCCACTATTTCGTCTGGAAAAGTGGTAGAATCAGTAATCCATCGGACTGCTGATCGGACTAGTTCTTGTTCATGCATAGTACTTAACTCGTTATAACCGATTCGTGATTTCAGAATGTGATCGGTAGCTTGAAATACTTGTTCTAGGGAACCTTGTTCTAGTGCCGGATGATGGAAAGTTGACTTGTGTTCTAGGCGTAAATGGCGATCTGGGAATCTAGATTTTCCTACATACGCTATTCTGACGGGATTCTCGTCCTCTACTTCTTCCGCAGAGTCATTTTCTTTCTCGCTTACTTGTGCTGCTTTACGTTGATCATGTAACCTTATTATTTCCTTACGAATTTTCTTATACATACTCTCTATACTACCGATAGTTCTATGCTTACCGTCAGCTATATTATCACTCCATCTTGTCAGGGTTCTCATTTCGGCTTGATCTTTGGTCGGATAATCTTGTTCTCTTATTAGACAATTAATCAGAAACTTTAATAGCATGAGCTGGACTTCAACTTTTCTTTGGCACATAACGTCACTAATACTTTCTGGATCATTCCCTGTACGGATGAAATGATATATTCTGTCTAGATCTTCTTTCATATCTGGTAGGGTGTCTAAAAACCCGAGCACCCGTCTTACACGTATAGAATATAGAATCATACTATCATCACCTGTGACTGGATCATAGCGACATTCAGTAAGGACTCGTCGGATATCTGCAGCGGACTGATATTTGGGCGTACGCTGTGACGCACATTCATGTAACTCGGCCAACGTTTTACGTTGGTGCGGTGGCGGGGTACCAGGAGGACCTCCTCCTGCGGCCCCTAAACTGGAATCATCGACTGATGCTCTTCGTACTAGCGCGGCGGGAAATTGAAATGCGGGCTGAACTTGTATGGCGGGCTGAACCTGGGGGACCGTAGCAGGTACTGCAAGGGGTGCCCCGGTGTCTGGAGGAGCAGGAAGTGCCTGATTTACAGGGACTGGCGGAGCGGGATTTGCATATTCCGGGACTGTGTCGTCCAAATAGGACGAAATGAAAATATCAGCTGCGGTCGGTTTGTGACGTAGCTTGAGCGGAACTAATGGTGGCGGGAAATTACTGGATGCCTCCGGGGTCGCTTTTGGCAAGCCCTCGGCAAGAAGAGGATACATACCCTTAATAAGGGCATGCCTCTGTCTGTCTGACTGTTCGGTTTTGACTCGTTCACCAATCTCGATTAATTCCCTTTCTTGGGTTCGTTCTAAGGATTCTCGACTTATTTCTGACTTTCTGATTTCTTTTTCGGTTCTTTTATGAGATTCTTTGCGCCATAACTCGATGGCGTCTTTCTGTGACTGTCTGGCCTTCTTTTTCCATAATGCTTCTTCTACTCTCATGATGCACTCGGCATCCCACGTACCTGATACGGGCCATCTATACTTTTCTTCTAACTCCTTGGTATACTCTACCCATAAATCTAGATATAATATGGCGCTTATGCCATGCTTCTGATACATAAAATGACCTGGACTGTCCCTAGGCGGGACAGGAACTGCTTCTTCTAGCAGACCCTTTCTAGTTTTTAACTGACGTAATCTCGAAAAGAGGGACATTGCAAACTTGAATTTGAACACAATACAATACACGAGGAACAATAACAACTGAGAAAACAATTCAGGCATACCACGACATTGAAAATACATTGAATAACATTATGAAGCAACAGTTCGGACAGAATACTATCTGGAACACTGAGAACAGAAACACATGAATTTCTCGAGAACGGAACAGACTAGAATTACTGGATGCGCTGCTGAAACAGCACGGAACATACCGGTCCCATAAAGGGACGCATCAAGACCCGTATCCACCTAGGTGAACACTTCGTTTCAGATCTGCGTACCCAGACCCATCGGACCAGAGACAATTTAGATTGACCCTGTCTAGATACTACCCCAGCAACGGTACTCACCGGGCAGCAAGAACGGAAGGCCTCGGACTGGACTGGACTGCTTCGACGCCGGACGGACGAACTTCGGACTTCTGTTACGGGTGTGCCTCCGGATACCTCGGACCTTGGACTCTCGGCTTGGGCTCTGGTCGGGACTCGCCGCGTTCCTCCACCGTCTCGTCTGGATGCTGGACCGCCTCCTCCGTCTCCTCCGTGGGCCTGAGGGATACTTAAAGCAGAAATATCTGCCGGTGCGCAGAAGAGTTCCGTCACGACTGCAGAGGGTCAGGGGGCCGGCGTGGCTTCACCGACGCGTGGGGAAAGGGCAAGTCCCTGTTCGGGCGCCATTATGTGGTAAATAAATAAATAATACCTCTATTTTTGAATGGATAAATGAATAACAGATAGCTCAATAAATAAGAGTCAAGATTCGAGGTAGTAGGAGTTTTGCAGGTTTATTACAGCATAAAGGACAGGAACAGGACAACCTGCATAGGAATAGGATGGCAGGGCCCGGCAGCTGCCGGGGCTGGATCTGGGATGAGCGCGCTCTGGGGAAAGGACTGGCGTAACATTTAATAACAATACACAGGCATATATAGTAAAACAGTTGCATTACAGTACATATGATAGGCGGAGCGGTGGGTGGAGCAAAGGGTGTGACGCGTAGCAGTCGCGAAAGATAAGGGTGAAAAGTGGGTGTAACAGGGCGTATACATAGATATGTGATGCAAACGTAACAGAATATGTCATGAATGGGGCGGAAACATGGAGGGGGCTACCTAAGGAGCCGGGACCTCTAACCTGATGGTGCGCGCAAGCTGGCAATGACGTATTACTAGGAGAAGCTGGGGGCTACGAACTCTGTGCTAGGAGCAGAGACTGAAGTCTGGAGAGTCAGGGCGACATGTACCTAAACAGTATCTAGTATCTGATGTTTAGAGAACATGTTGATAGAATCCAAAAGCTATCGGGGTAAAGGCTAACAGACTCTAAGACTGGAGCATGCATTATTCTACATGTAGTGCGTGATGAAGAATACTAAATGACCATTAATACAGTATTTCTCTTACATGGAGACGTAAAGACTAGACTATGACGGAAACTATTGATGCGATTCAGTAGCTTAGGAATGCAGAGAAGGAGGGCTGGACTGATAACTAGAATCATAACATACTCTTGGCAGACTCAGAGGCAGAACCAGGCTGGGCCAGGCACTGCGAGGCAGGAAGTGAGTGAAGGGTCAGGGATACAGGTGGGGGCTGTATCGCTCCTCAGCGAAGCTCAGGAGACAGGAGCTGAATCTGGTGTCCGGGCCCTTTTGAGGCCTAGAAACGGGGACTTTACAATGGAATAACATGCACACTGAGAAACGTGGCAACGTAGCTTTACATAGGCCTGATATTCGTAGTATTCACGAGAACTGGAGATAGACATACTAGAGATGGACACAACTGTAATTGCGTCATTAATCGAACATGGGGAATACATATGCATATTAATCATGCACAGATAACATATGATGGAGGACGCGTAGGGACACAGAACATGGCAAAATTTACTTTTCCACATTCAGAGAGTGCAACAGTAGGGAAAGCGTTGGATAGAATAGGGTAAAAATTACTATTCCCACTCCAGAGAGTGCAACAGTAGGGAAAGCGTTGGATAGCGTAGGGGTAAAAATTACTATTCCCACTCCAGAGAGTGCAACAGTAGGGAAAGCGTTGGATAGCATACGGGTAAAAATTACTATTCCCACTCCAGAGAGTGCAACAGTAGGGAAAGCGTTGGATAGAGTAGGGGTAAAAATTACTATTCCCACTCCAGAGAGTGCAACAGTAGGGAAAACGTTGGATAGCGGCAAGGTAAAATTCACTATTCCCACTCCAAAGAGTGCAACAGTAGGGAAAGCGTTGGATAGCGTAGGGGTAAAAATTACTATTCCCACTCCAGAGAGTGCAACAGTAGGGAAAGCGTTGGATAGTGTAGGGGTAAAAATTACTATTCCCACTCCAGAGAGTGCAACAGTAGGGAATTGGATAGCGTAGGGGTAAAAATTACTATTCCAACTCCAGAGAGTGCAACAGTAGGGAAAGCGTTGGAAAGCGGGAGGGTAAAAATTACTATTCCAACTCCAGAGAGTGCAACAGTAGTGAAAGCGTTAGATAGCGCAGGGGTAAAAAATACTATTCCAACTCCAGAGAGTGCAACAGTAGGGAAAGCGTTGGATAGCGTAGGGGTAAAAATTATTATTCCCACTCCAGAGAGGTCAACAGTAGTGAAAGTAAATACTTCATATATAAATAAAAATAAATTAAATATTAATACCAATTACAAATTAATGAAAAGTAATTAACAATTTTATATAATATAATAATTAATCAATTAAAAATACAAATAAAAATTAATTATTAAACATTATTACCTATTAATACAAATTATTGACCAATTAACAATTAATTATTTAAGAATTAAAAAATAATTAAAAATTAGAACAACCAAAAAAATGAATTAAAATATTTAATTAATTACAATTAAATTACGTCCCACCCTATTCCCCTATAAACATACATCAGAAAATAAATAAATAAAAAAACATAATTATCAATTATTCAATCAATTAAAATTAATTACCAATTATATTTTAATTAATTACCAATTAAATATTTAAATAACAATTAATTCAAAATAAATACCAATAAATAAATTAAAAACATTAATTATTTATAATTAAATTACTTCCCACCCTATTACCCTATAAACCCACAACCTGCTACAGAAAATAAATGATTAAAATTAACATAAGTGTCAATTAATTAATTAATTAAAATGAATCACCAATTATATTTTAATTAATTACCAATTAACAATTAATTAACAATTAATTCAAAATAAATACCAATAAATAAATTAGAAATTTTAATTAATTATAATTAACTTACTTCCCACCCTATTCCCCTATAAACCCACAACCTGCTACAAAAAATAAATTAATAAAATTAACATAATTATCAATCAATCAATTAATTAAAACTGATCACCAATTATATTTTAATTAATTACCAATTAACAATTAATTAACAATTAATTCAAAATAAATACCAATAAATAAAGTAGAAAATGTAATTATAATTAAATTACTTCCCACCCTATTCCCCTATAACCCCACAACCCGCTACAGAAAATAAATTAATAAAATGTACATAATTATCAATTAATCAATCAATTAAAATTAATCACCAATTATATTTTAATTAATTACCAATTACAACTAATTAACAATTAATTCAAAATAAATTCCAATAAATAAATAAAAAAATGTAATTAATTATAATTAAATTACTTCCCACCCTATTCCCCTATAAACCCACAACCCGCTACAGAATTATACTACACAAAAATTAAATACCATAAAATTAATTAATTAAAATAAATTATAAAATAAATATACACTTTTCACACATATACTAACATAAAAAATTACTTTAACAAATTGGATATTATTAAAAAATTGAAATTAACTTACTTACCTCAAATTCGATATTTTGTCCGTTCTATATTTTAAATTCGATATTACTGCTATTCTATTCGAAATTATTTTGTAGTCTATATTCTGTCCATTCGATTTTGTGTCCATTCTATATTTTTAATTCGATATTAATGCAAATCGATGTTAAAAACTCGATATTTTGAGTGTACACCAGGGTTAAGTGGTGTATGTTTCTGAGATCTGGTTGAGGATCAACTGTGTTCTGTGTTCGGCAAACGTTCACTCAGGTTGGGACAAGGGAATCAAATCAAGGGGGTAGCTTCCATTGGTGCAACAGGTGCTGTGGCACCGGTGCCCAGAGGCCTGCGGGGGAGGAAGGGCATGGAACCCTGATTACTTCAGTATTTCACATGTCAAATAGCCGGCAGGGGATTGTTTCTTTCCATGCACTAGGGCCAATGACGCACTGGCTACACCACCGCTTCAAATACTATCAAATCCCTGATTGGGTCATTTACAAAATTGGGATGGAACGAGGAGCTATACGTGCTGATTCTAGTCTGGGCTAGAGTGTCGGTGAAGTCTGCCTTAGGGGGGATTCAGGGCTGCGAGTGGGAGTGACAGGGCCGGGTGAGGATGTATTAGGATGCCATAGAGCTGAAACAAGTGGGCAGATTTGCAAACCTTTCACACAACACAATGTAATGCAGCAAAACCACTTGCTGAGCTTCGTGAAATGGAAAGGGCAGGAATATGCCATATTTACGAATGTATGGTGCATTCCTGCTCTCTCACTGCGCTGGCACACTGGGTGCTGCCTACCACCCCTTGCACCAAGGAGCACCTTCCTGCACAAAAAACAATCCTTAGAGCTTTTTCCCCTTTCAGTTTGTGCTCCAGATTGAGGAAAAAACTAGAAGTAATAAATGTATTTTTCCTCATTGCCTCTCTATTTGGAAGGCTGATAATTTTGACGCATTCCCAAGTTTGCTACTGCACTTAGCAAATTTAGATATGTGTTAAAATGCATGGGTGGATGCGTGGTCACACTCACTCTTCACCCATGTAATGCCTTCCCGGTGCAGAGCAGCGCAAGGCAGCAGCTTGTGCTGCCCTGCGGTACTCTTGATTTAGTAAGCCACGTAGGGCCATGCAAGGTGGACTCTCGTGGTAAGTGTCAGTGGCAACGCAAGGCTTCATAACTCTTGGTCCTGGTGTTTGAGAGCTGAAAGTGGCTTTATAAAAACTGTCTGAATGAAGATCTGTGATTGATGGCTGAGCGAATGTAATGGCAATACAAGGGAGAACGAGGCCTACGATGATTAGATGGAATATCCCGGTGTCCCCTGTACGTCAATCGATGGACTACGAAGGTTACATCAAGAACATCTGACAGAGGGTATCTGAGAGTATGGCACATGTCTCTTGGCTGGCCAGAGGCTACCAAGGGTCATTAACCTAACATAATATGTGATATGTATTTGTAAAGTGCACTAGTACTTGTATGGTTATCCTGGCACATGTCACTTTGTAGAGGGTACATTCTCCATTGGTGGCAATTTGTCACCAAATAATAGCTCGTAAATGTTCTACATCTCAAGTCTACAAATGTTATCAATCTCGAAAGGATAAAAAAAAGGCTGAGAAAATCCAATAGAGGTGAAAGGCTCAGAAGGAAAACAGAGGATGGCTGAGGATTTGCTGAGGTATCTGAAGGTAATGAGAAATGATCAATCAATCGGGATTAGTAAAGCGTGACAAATCACCCATGAGGGTCTCAAGTGCTGGAGTTGCTAACCGATCTGTTCATTCAGTCGCAATGAGGGAAAAGGCAAAGCAGAAGCAGTGAAAAATTAGGAACAATTTAGGAGAAGGCTCTAAAAAAACAGAGGATAAAGCGAGGAGAGAGCAGTGAAAACGAGGTAAAAGAAGGAGGAGGCTTTCAAAAAACAGGAAAAGGCAAGGAGAAGTGTGTCAAAAAAAAGGCGAAGAAAGCAGAACAAGGAATTGAGAAACAAAGGAAAAGCAAGGAGAAGATACTCAAAAAATGGGTGGAAAGGCAAGGAGAAAGCAGTGATTATGCGGGAAAAGCAAGGCAAAGGCTCTCAACAAACGGGGAAAAGCAGGAGAAGGCAGCGAGAAATGAGGGAAAAGCAAGGAGAAGTCACTCAAAAAAACAGGGAGAAGCAAGGTGAAAGCAGTGATAATGATGGAACAGCAAGGTGAGTGCACTCAAAGAAACTAGGGAAAAGGCAAGGAGAAACAAGTGAAAAACAAGCATTTGCAATGCAATCGGACTCGCCTTTAGGAACTTATATGCATTTAGCTATGCAGCACATTAGCCTGGGTGCTGAAACATCTACTGTTCTTAAACATGGAGGGAAAGTGAGCACCAAACTGTGTGACACGCCAGGTATGGGAAAACATGGAGAAAAATATTACCTTTTAGCCGGAAATGGTATAGTCCAAAGTTCTGTTTTTAATATAAAAGCAGGGTCTTTGGTGGTCTTATCACTGAAAGACAATTTCTAAGGACTGGAATCTAGAGAATGCTTAAGTGATTCTGGTATTTTACTGATCTCTGCTGATCGTTTTCTAGCAAGACAGTAACATAGAAGCAGTTGAACAGAAAACCAAGTCCCTAAGCGGAAGCAGACAAGTCCTAGGGCTGATCTCCAGAGCCCACAAAGTACATAAACATATAAGTATATAATAAAAGAATATCCAAGAGGTCTCGAATGCTCGACCTAAACAATGTGTAAACCCCTCTGTATTTTTTAACTTCACAAATCTCCCACTGTTTGCTTTAATAATCATAGTCATAACTGAGATAGCTCCAAAATCATTTTAAAGGAATTTCTTTTTGCACTTGCTGTTTAACCTTAAATGTTAAAGGGGACTTTTTCACGGATTTTCCAGAAATACTGAACAGGTGGCAATTCTAACTCTGTTTCACGTATGACACCTTGAGCATTTTACGTGTTGGGATTTGTGATCCACTGTAAAAACAGCACTTATTACAAGAGAGCAAGCTCTTGTTCCGATAGAGCTCTGGTTGGAAAGATATTTTGCACCCTCCCTGCAGCTGGTGAATATATGAAAGTAGCAGGGGGTCCATTTTGTGTTTACAGGTCATTCACACAAAGCACTAACTGACCTCTGAACACAAACTTCTAGGCGCCTCCCCCAAATATTCTGATTCACTCACAGCATAATAGCTGGATCACAATGGTGCCACATGGTAGGTGGTGCAAATGGCAGTGTTGGTGTATGCCAGCAGGGGGTGAGAGGGAGGGGAAGGGGGCTATGGGGTGTAAAACAGCACCTACACCAAGTAATAAAATGCAAGAGCTATTGACTTTGGCAATGTGGTTTAGCCATGTTTTACACCAGTGTAGCTACTGTTCAGCATGGCTAAACGTTAGTGGAGTGGGATGTTTGAGTAGGGTGGAGTGGAATTGAGTAGATTGACTTAGAATTGAGTGGGGTAGTATGGAGTGGGAGGAATTGGGGTAGATTGGAGTGAGGGGGTTGGGTAGACTAGCATGGTATATTGCAGTGGGGCAGATTGAATGGAGTGGGATATGTGGGGGTAGTGTGGAATGGGGTAGAGTGGAATCAAGTAGATTGGGTGGGATATCATAGGGTAGAATGGAGTGGGGTTGTTTGGCGGGGCTAGATTGGAGTGGTGTGTGGTGAGTTGGGTAGAGTTAATTGGGGTAGGCTGGAGTGACACATATAGGGGTAGATTGAAGTGTGGTGACTGGGGTAAGATGCGTGGGATATATTGAGGTAGATCGGGTGGGCTATAGTAGGGTAGAATGTAATGGAGGTAGATTTGGGTGGGGCAGGTTTGAAGGAATATATTGGAGTAGATTAGGTGGAGTGGGGTACATTGAAGTGGGTTAGGTTGGAGTGGACCAGAATGGAGAAGAGGCATGAAGTTACAGAGAGTGGTATGGGGTAAATTGGAGTGGAGTGGACTGGGGAAGATTGGAGTACAGTAGTTTGGGATGGAGTGGGTACAGAAATTGGGTGGGTTAGATTGGAGTGGGGTATATTTGAGTGGCAGGTGGTAATGGAGTGGGGTACACTGGGGTAGCTTGTTTGCATTTGAGTAGGGTAGATTGGAATAGGGTGGTTTGAAAAGGGGTGTATAGATTGAAGTGGGGTAGATGTGTAGCGTGAGGTACACGGGAGTGAGGTAGATTGGAGTGGGGTAGATTAAGACAGGGTAGATAGGAATAGAATAGGGCGGGGTATATTTGGTTTTCCTAAACCTGGTGAACTTCTGAGTTGATTCAAACTACAAGTCAGCTGCCTAGATAATCAAAGCTCACTGAACAAGTAATTGTCTGACTCTGCATCTAGTAAAATACTTTTCCAAACTACCATGTGCTCCTGGCAATATCCGCTTTGCCGTGCAAGTGGGATTTTTACTTACTTGCATCCCATGAACTGTTTGAAAATGTTATACAATAAGAACATTAACTAGCTTGTTAAACATTTCACTAGATGGCACTGAAACGACACTGGATGAGGAACCCCTAACTGCAATACTCCGGATGGCCCTGTAACTGGTGGCAACCTCGGATCCAATGGTGGGGTGGTCAACCACACATGGGCTTATAGTTCAGGAGGGGCACCAGAGACCACAACAGATGAAGGCCAGAAACCATTCAACAGTGCCCGTTTATATTTCACGTTTTACTGAATCTTTCACTCCCCTACTATTAACTATCCCCAGGATTGTGTTTTTTTTTGTATCCTTTGGCATACCTCTCGAAATGAGTCTCCGAGTGTTTATAATGGCTGCGAGAGCACGCTCTGGTGTTCACACTCGAGGCAGTGCAAGTTTTCTGCAGTGTCCGTCAGTTGGTCAACAAGCATTGGAAATGCAATAGGTTTTGCATTTGGTTGAGTTAGAGATATTGGTGTTGTAAAAAACAAAGTCTTTTACCAATGCGTTATAGAGTGTATGTATATAGGGTAGTGGAATTATGTGAGTTGGATTGGAATAGTTAGTTGTGGAATCGTGCGGCATGGATTTGTGTGGCAAGGAATTTTGTGGTGTAGAGTGGATTTGAGTAATGGAATTATGTGGCATGGTGTGCAGTGGAATTGTGTGGATAGTGATTATGTGGTATTGAGTGCAGTGGCGGTTCATTTGCAAAACTATTTGAGAGGTTGAGGAAGAGATGCACCATGCAGATTTCCCAGACCATATAAATATTTCCAACACGAGAGAATTCATGTACGAAACCCTTCTGCAGGACGGTTTTGTCTTCTCGTACTCTCCTACTCTTCTATCCCGCCCCATCCTCTAGGTTGCAAAGCGCTCTCCGGGCCGGACTGGGAATCACAACCGGCCCTGGCAAAGTGCTCGGCCGCCCACCCCGCCTCACAAATCGGGGGAGGGGGTTGGAGGTGCCTCCGAGCTCTATGCTGGGGCTAGTTTTCGGCCGATTTTGCAATAACGGCCCTGTAACAAAAACGGCACCCAAGGACCCAAAACCGGCCCCCCACCCGTGCGGAGCTATTGGCCAGTCCGGCCCTGAGCGCTCTATAGGAGCAGAAGGGCAGCACAGGCGCAAGAAAAACAGCAAGGCTTCAGTGATTTAAACGCTCGCTGCTGTTATCTGCAGGTAACAAGTTAGAATTCCGGCAAGGCTAGCTCAGTTTTCCATTCTTCTGCTGTTCATACATCAACTAGGTAACAGAAACGGTTGTTGCTTACAGCACTTAGGAACCGCAGAAGCGTGGAACGACGTGCTATATACAAAACAGCTGATTATTATAGAAGTGTGATACATGAAAAAACCTCGCTCCAGTTCGCTTCCTGTCTAAGGAAGGCTCTGTTACGACTGCTCTGTAAACCCGACAAACCACCCCTGTTGTGCATCAACCCTTTTAAATAACTCTGCGATTTCATTTCCTGCTCAGGATAATTCCACTCCTGGGGCGGGGCAAAGGTCAGTCCAGGCTTCATGGGAACAGGGCCCAGTGCAACCGGCGCAATTATTACTTGCTGGATTAAATAGTTTTACAACATTGGCAGAGATTAACAATAATGCACACGTCTCGATTGATACTTTTAAACACCTACCCAGAAATGTTACAAAAGGAGAACGTCAAATCACGACATACGACTCAAAAACAAAGACAATTTTCGTTTTCCAGTGCACATTAAATAAATATAATGGGAAGGTTTTGGCTAAAGAGCTCAGTAAATACTGCACTTTTTTATTCAAAATAATCTTCATAATACACTTGTGTAATTTGAAACTTTTAAAACCAATAGAGTTAAAGTCTGTTCTTTGGAGTTCATAAGGGAAATCCATTGTAAAAAAAAAAACTGTTCATCTGGTGAATCACCCAAACACTTACACTTCCTGAGCATTTAACCTCCAGTGAAAGGAAGCAAAAGAGGTGTAAAAGTTATCTGGCAGGCCCTGCATAGGCCACCCGTTGGCAGAAATATTTCACTGGTCTGGACTGTAACACAGACACACATGGGCACCCACACACATAGATACACGCAGACACACAAGGGCACACACACAGACACACACATAGATACACACAGACACACAAGGGCACACACACATAGATACACACAGACACACAAGGGCACACACACATAGATACACGCAGACACACACACATAGATACACACAGACACACAAGGGCACACACACAGACACACACATAGATACACACAGACACACAAGGGCACACACACATAGATACACACAGACACACAAGGGCACACACACATAGATACACGCAGACACACAAGGGCACACACACAGACACACACATAGATACACACAGACACACAAGGGCACACACACATAGATACACGCAGACACACAAGGGCACACACACAAACACACACATAGATACACACAGACACACAAGGGCACACACACATAGATACACACAGACACACAAGGGCACACACACATAGATACACACAGACACAAAAGGGCACACACACATAGATACACGCAGACACACAAGGGCACACACACAGACACACACATAGATACACACAGACACACAAGGGCACACACACAGACACACACATAGATACACACAGACACACAAGGGCACACACACAGACACACACATAGATACACACAGACACACAAGGGCACACACACATAGATACACACAGACACACAAGGGCACACACACATAGATACACGCAGACACACAAGGGCACACACACATAGATACACACAGACACACAAGGGCACACACACAGACACACACATAGATACACACAGACACACAAGGGCACACACACATAGATACACACAGACACACAAGGGCACACACACATAGATACACGCAGACACACAAGGGCACACACACAGACACACACATAGATACACACAGACACACAAGGGCACACACACATAGATACACGCAGACACACAAGGGCACACACACAGACACACACATAGATACACACAGACACACAAGGGCACACACACATAGATACACACAGACACACAAGGGCACACACACATAGATACACACAGACACAAAAGGGCACACACACATAGATACACGCAGACACACAAGGGCACACACACAGACACACACATAGATACACACAGACACACAAGGGCACACACACATAGATACACACAGACATACTAGGGCACACACACACACACATAGATACACACAGACACACAAGGGCACACACACATAGATACACACAGACATACAAGGGCACACACACATAGATACACACAGACATACTAGGGCACACACACACACACACACACATAGATACACACAGACACACAAGGGCACACACACATAGATACACACAGACACACAAGGGCACACACACATAGATACACACAGACATACTAGGGCACACACACACACACACACATAGATACACACAGACACACAAGGGCACACACACATAGATACACACAGACATACAAGGGCACACACACATAGATACACACAGACATACAAGGGCACACACACATAGATACACACAGAGATACTAGGGCACACACGCACACACATAGACACACACACAAGGGCACACACACACATAGATACACACACACAAGGGCACACACAGACAGATGCACACAGACACACTAGGGCGCACACACACACATAGATACACACAGACACACAAGGGCACCCACACACACATAGATACACACAGACACACAAGGGCGCACACACACACACATAGATACACACAGACACACTAGGGCACACACACACATAGATACACACAGACACACAAGGGCACACACACATAGATACACACAGACATACTAGGGCACACACGCACACACATAGACACACACACAAGGGCACACACACACATAGATACACACACACAAGGGCACACACAGACAGATGCACACAGACACACTAGGGCGCACACACACACATAGATACACACAGACACACAAGGGCACCCACACACACATAGATACACACAGACACACAAGGGCGCACACACACACACATAGATACACACAGACACACTAGGGCACACACACACATAGATACACACAGACACACAAGGGCACACACACATAGATACACACAGACATACTAGGGCACACACACACACACACATAGACACACACACAAGGGCACACACAGACAGATGCACACAGACACACTAGGGTGCACACACACACACATAGATACACACAGACACACTAGGGCACCCACACACACATAGATACACACAGACACACAAGGGCACACACACATAGATACACACAGACATACTAGGGCACACACACATAGATACACACAGACATACAAGGGCACACACACATAGATACACACAGACATACTAGGGCACACACGCACACACATAGACACACACACAAGGGCACACACACACATAGATACACACACACAAGGGCACACACAGACAGATGCACACAGACACACTAGGGCGCACACACACACATAGATACACACAGACACACAAGGGCACCCACACACACATAGATACACACAGACACACAAGGGCGCACACACACACACATAGATACACACAGACACACTAGGGCACACACACACATAGATACACACAGACACACAAGGGCACACACACATAGATACACACAGACATACTAGGGCACACACACACACACAGACACACACACAAGGGCACACACAGACAGATGCACACAGACACACTAGGGTGCACACACACACACATAGATACACACAGACACACTAGGGCACCCACACACACATAGATACACACAGACACACAAGGGCACACACACATAGATACACACAGACATACTAGGGCACACACACACACACACACACATAGATACACAAACAAGGGCACACACACTCACACACATAGATGCACACACACACAAGGGCACACACAGACAGATACACACAGACACACAAGGGCACACACACATTTTATTATGAACGTATGCCTCGAGGACTCGAGGGATATTGAGGCCTTAGGAGATGTAGATAGATATTTATATAATTGTATTAAATCTAAAGAGTGTGGCTAGTGCCAGACCAAAAAGCTATAATCAGTCTTTCTCCAGGGGCCATACTACACATTATCACTGTGTGTGCACCATTATGGTGTATGCACTGTCCCCAGAGCAGCAGCGAACTAGGGCAATGCATTCATTTGAAAACACTGAGCAGCCGCTCTGTGTTTTCACCGTGCTGGCGGCACTTTCAAAGGGTATTAGAGGTCCCCTTGCAGGCGAGTGCAGTCAGTGACTGTACCCGCCTGCAAGGGGATGTCTGGGGGTCCATGGGACCACCTTTACCCTCTGCAGAGGGCTGCTGTAAGGAAGCGTACTGACAGTGCACCACCTTATAACTGGTGCATTGTCAGTGCGCCTCCTGAGAGCTTCTTTGACTCTGTGCCCACATCTGTAATATGGCGAGGGGTCAAAGGAATTCCCTCATTTGCATAGGGCACGCCCCTATGCAAATTAGGGGACATCCTCTGTTGATAGCGCCGCCGCTTCAAGGGAGCCAGTGCTATCGGTATTATAGAAGGGACGCACAAGCATCTGCGCCACCTACTGTAATACCAAAGTGACCTGGGGCCACGCAGAGCAGGCTCAAATGTCTGTTGCTCCCCCGGGGCACCGTCTGTAATACGGCCCCTGATGCCTATTAAAAATCTGAATTCACTTCTCCTTGGGCAGTTCTGCAAGTTCAGAAATTCTTTCTAAGAAAGTATCTCAAAAAAGAAATAATAATAATATACAGCCTGATTCATCATTCTCCCGTTTTGCGAGCCCCTAATAGCGATTCATAACAAATCGCTATTAAGGACTTGCAAAACGGGACTCATGTAGAAATTGCATAAAGAAATGCGATTCCTACACATTCCTTATTTGCGATTAGCAAATTGCTAATCGCAAATAAGGAATAATTCCCCATTCATTCCTATGGGCCAAAAGGCCCATAGGAATGAATGGGGAGTATTCCTTATTTGCGATTAGCAATTTGCTACTCGCAAATAAGATAGCGATTTAAAGGGT
This sequence comes from Lissotriton helveticus, assembly GCF_964261635.1. Lineage (NCBI taxonomy): Eukaryota > Metazoa > Chordata > Amphibia > Caudata > Salamandridae > Lissotriton > Lissotriton helveticus. The sequence goes on from NC_136065.1 coordinate 73,480,388, forward strand.
GCCAGGGGTGTCCAAAGGACACCCTGTAGCACCCCTTAAATGCAAATTGAAACAGGTGTTGCGCACACACATGTCCAAAGGACATGTGTGTGTGCAACATGCAACTTAGAAAAATGCTTTTAAAAGCATTTTTCTAAGTTTTCGCTGTTTACCACGAGGTTTGACCTCGCGGTAAATAGCGGGCCGAAATTGCGAATTCGCAATTTTTAAATGGATGATGAATTGCATTTAAGGAATCTCAAATAGAGATTCCTTTAATGTAATTCCTCTCTAAATAGCGAAATCGCTATTACCGATTTTTGCATTTGGGATGATGAATCCCAAATGCAAAAATAGCGCTTGCAAAGGGCCAGATTCTCAGAATCTGGCCCTTTGCGAGCCGATTTCGGCTTGATGAATCAGGCTGATAATTCATTAAAGTATTTACATTATTTGACCACAAGCTATAAAGACATATTTAAGACTTATGAACCAGAAATAAAGTTGGACTCTGAGTATTAGTATCTATGTTTATTGCTGTATTTTGTCTGTATTGTAATTTTAGTTTTTTTATAGCGTAACTTGGTTGGAATGCTTGCACTGTTGCCTTGCACAAGTTTATACTTGTGTGGTGTCCTGTGTTTACATAGGCTTGCTTCTGATGGGGGTGCTGGTTGTTACTTTTATGATTGACCATGAATGCCTAATCTCAGTTGGAAACATCTGCGTCATGCTTTTTATAATGTGTCGTTTGATTTTCGAACTACACATCATTACAACCTGGACAAAAAATCCACACTGTAGGGGATCCCAACTCACAATGCATATTGAAGCAGCGAATTATAGCATCACTGGCAATACATTTGTGGCACACAGGGCACTCCTCATGCAACAGAAAGTGCCCAGCACCTGCCCCGCCACCCCCACCGGTCCCACACTTTCTGACTATGAACGAATCAGAAAGGAGAAACCGTATCCATGCACAGTATGTTCCATCATCTGTTCCTAAGCATGTGTCACTAGTATCACGTGTCCTAACCCGCAGATGACAAAGGCATCTGCACAGTAGGTGAGGCAGCCCTGATGGGCAAGCCATATGCTTTCTTACCAGTAGCTGCTGTGTCCACAAGGGTGACCAGGTCCTGCAACATCCCACTTTATATTTGACAAACGTTCTGACTTCTCTCATGTGCCTCTCCTCTGCCAGGGCCCACTCTGCCATAACTCTGTTCCATGACGGAAGAGTAGGTCCTTTGTTCGACAACCATCGAATGGCTACCCTTTCCTTCGCCAGGGCTAACCACAATGAGTAGATTATTCAAGTTACTCAACTTGCAGGTCTAGTAACATTTATTTATGACTTTCCGAGGCCTGAAGTGTCTGCAGCCCCATCTTTAATACTGAAGTGGCCCTGAGCTGCAAAAAGGAGGCATACATACCCGCTGAGATCCTGGGGCCCTTTCCGTAATATGGCCCACGTGTTCTCTCGCAGGAAACACAACATGGTTCCCAGTAACCATACACTCCATCAGAACATTCAGTAAAATTCTCTGAGTTCAGCCCAGGATCCAGCTGAAAAAGTTTGGATACGAATCCAGCTGAAATGTTCTTTTTGCAGCCAATGTACATGGCTCTATTGAAGGATCTTTCTCTTCATGGTTAGCTATCAATATCTTACATTTCAATAATGCCTGTTCTTCATGGCTATTTTGACTACGTGTTTCTTATGCATTACTCTAAGTGTTACTACATTAAGCTATGACGAAAGCATTATTGGTTGTCATGCATTGCAAACATCGCTATTGGTTGCCCAACATTTAATGACCATTGCTCCACCGATGCCGCTATAATAAAGTTCAGTTCTTACTGCACCTGCCATGAAACATCGTTACATTAAAACGTACCCTATACCAAAGGTCGCTTGATAAACGTGAGATTGGACGCAAACTACTCAATAGACAGCCCAATATTAAAAATAATAACGCTCCACATCTGTATGCCTACTTTTTATCCACAGTGCACTGCTCTACAAAAGCTCCCCATGACAGATGTCCACTGATCATCAATATGGCTGCACAATATTAGCATGGCATTTGTCCCTGGCGGGTATCATTGCTTTAGACAAACAACAAAAGTGCTCTCTCACCTTGGCCTCCCTCCAGCTGTGGAAGGCACTGTAAGCGGCGCTCACCGCCTCCCGGCTCTCAGGCAGCCCACAGTCTGACACTTGCAGCAGCTCGGTTCTGCTGGCCAGGTCCAGAACTGGGAAGATGGCAGCATCAGACACCCAGCAAACACCGATGAATCCGTCGGCGTGGAGCAGTGGTGAGTCGATCAGGGAGGAGGATGCCATGCCAGCGACTGGCAGGGCACGACTATAGGCTCCGGGGACAACAGGCGCAGTGAGCGCGAGCTGCTGCCGCCCAGTCTCCGTAATGCGAAGCACAGCGCCATGTCCTCCCACCGCTGAGAGGAGGGACCGAGCACGCACGAACAAAAGGGGCAGGGAAGCAGTGGCTCAGGAGATGGGTGGTACTCTTAAAGTGGAAAAAGGGTTTTCATGTCTTCAGAGGGGTGGGGAAAGTGCCACGAGGAGAACCTGAGAGGCCTAATAGGGGCGTGAGAGAGAAAAGCAGGGTCCAATTCAGTGCTTTTAATGGAAAACAAGCTTTTGAAGGCGGGGAGCGAGCGGGCGAGCGAGAAGGCATCAGACTGCGGGAGGGAGGGGCACAGAAAAAGTAGACTATGCAGTAAAGGGGCCAGTAGCCTTGAAAGGACACAAATGATGCCCTAGCCGTCATAAGGAGGGACTAACAAGCCTACAACCAATTTGAAGGCAGCATTTAAGACACACGCCAATGAAAATGATGGGTGGAAAGTGGGCAGAGCTTCTACGAAGCTTCCATGCTATACTGAGTACTCCATGCCTCGCAAAGCGACAGTGCATGCGCTGCAACGCTAGGCTCGACCTAAAAAGGTGTTAAGAATACAGGGACACCCAGTTCTCTGCTTCTTTACAGAGAGCAGACATCCATTTGCACAGCACTGTCCAGGCGGGTCTTAGGTGCATGTCAGTTGGGTTGTATCAGGATGCCTCAGACTCCAAAGTACCGGTAGGGTGCCACATTATGCACGCAGCAGTCACCAGACTTTGCTTGGGATGTGTATGTGACGAGTCATCAAACAAGTCTTGCCATGCAGATGGACCAGAATCTAAGGCAGATGGCAGATGGGAGCGGACCAGGAGATTTAAAAGAGCGAGCGTAGAATGGTATTGATACACTCACTGTCCCATCATCATACGAAAGTGTAGGAAAATGGGTAACGCAACCCCAATTTAAATATTTTTAGAGAACCGTTTGACAGTGCTGTAGCACTGCGGTTCTTAATCTTTTGGTTTCTGTGAATCCCCACCAATTCACTTTTGGAAGTAAGGTTCCCCGCCTAAGCAATTCCTATTGTGACTTCAAAACCTTGTATAAAAAACAAACACAAATAAGCAAACATAATCCAGCTTAGCCGTTCTGTGGTAAGGGCAGACAAAGAAAGCAACTTCACGATCTGTTCCGTACACACCAAGCCCAAAAAGCCTGCCTCAGTTAGGTCCAAGTAACCTGAAAATACCTCCTGTGGCATGCCTGGTCGACCCTCACTCGCATAAAAGGATCAAGTGATTCACAACCATCTCTTAATCTTTGGGGCCTAACCAGGCATTAATCTTCAGAAATTCAGTACTATCATTTTGTCAGCCCTAGGGCAGAATATTAGGCCACAGAAATGTACAGTCACTTCTGTAGGTTATATGGGTGGATCAGAGGCTTAACAAGAGACCCATGGGGGGAGGGGGGGTCAATTCTTCCAGCAATAGTCAGAGTGAGTGGAGATGCAGGGGCTCTAGAAGGGGTGAAACACAACAAAGCCTCATTAACAGTGAATGGTCTTTTTTCAAGTCCTGTGAAGTACTCGGGTGCGGCTGTTTGTGTGTTCCCGGGAAGCTGTCTCAGCCCGGGCGACACACACGACGGGGGGGGCTGAAGCCCTTTGAGCCCAATGGGTGTTGTGCCTGGGGTGGATCAGAATGCGGTTGGAGCCCCCAAACTCTCAGCTGCTGTATTCAATACCTGTGTGAACTGCAGAGTTAGCCCATGGTAGTCTGCGGCTAAATCCGAGGAGCAAGAAAAGATGAAGCAGAGCTCAGTCGTGGCGCTACATTTCCCCACACAAAGCACGATGCACCTTTCACCCAGGAACATTCATAAACTATGAAATGATCAGTCACCGAAAAAGCAGTATTGTACGAGAGGGGTATCTTGTAATAAATGCTCAGGCCAATTTGTATCTTTGCCGCGAAAAGGGTCTAATTGATCGTGACGATACCCCCTACCATGCCTGGTAAGTGTTTCAGGGAAGTGAATCCAATTTGGCAAATAACCTAGGGCCTTATTATCAAGCAAAGGCGATACATTATCGCCGCTTTTAACGGCAGGAAAATGCCGCTAAAGCGGCAATAATGGGCTTGATAATATGCCCTTGTGAATTCCCATAGAAGCCCATGTTCTGGTGTTAACCTGGGCTTCTATGGGAATTCACAAGGGCATATTATCAAGCCCATTATCCCCGCTTTAGCAGCAGTTTCCTGCCGATAGATGCGGCGATAATGTATCGCCCTGTAGTGACGGTCTAGTCGTTGCCGACTAGCGCCGGAACCGGAAGGGGCAGAAGAGGAACCGGAAGGCGGCCATCTTGTGTGGCGCCGGCCGGCTCGGTGAGAGTCACGCAGTCCCGGCGCTCCGGGGAAATAAAGCACCAGTTGAACACCCGCCTTGCTCCTAGCATTATTGGTGTAAACGAGGTACTTACACGCCCTTGCTTGATAATATGGCCCCCAGTTAGTGGTATTTTTCCTACTGTACATGTACAGAAATCAGCAACCATAATAGATAATTAAACAGTCCAGCAACTAACACCACAAGACCCAGCAAAGTGAGAAATTTGGCAAGTTCTCACTGGGAGCAATAGAATTTTTTTACAGATGCAGTGGTACAAACTGAACAGTGTGATTGGCTCCACGGAAATGGAGGGCTACAGAGCACTTCTCCGAGCCCAGTACTCGGAATCAGAGGTGGGTGGGTTCAGACATGCCTGCCTCAGCCAAGACTGCATATGGGGTTGTGGACGGACACCTTTTTAAAACAGTAACGCCGATACTTAGCCAGTGCAAATCTCAACGGGCTTTGTATCTTTCATAACGCACAAAGACTTCAAAATCAGGCACATCAATATTTTAATTATTTAACTATGGACAGGTAAAAAAAATACTCACCCAGTAAGTTCAGGATAAACCATAATATTTATTGTTGACAAGTGCACAGTGTAAAATCACTTAGAGCAAGACCAGTTCACAGTCAAGTTTGAGGCAGACAGCACATTTACAAGTAATTTTCTAACTGCCATTCAATATTCAAATTATCTGCAGCTAAAGAGTTAGTAACTTGCACAAACATTATGTGGTGTAATACTTAAGAGACTGCACAACTGGAAACTGGTGAGATGGTAGCTAAAAAGGAGTTATTAGAAATCGTCTTTTTGATACTTCACTAATCACTAATGCTCATTTTTGAGATATGGGAGAGGTGTCACAATAGATCTTAAAGTTGCACCCATAAAGTGACCTACATGTTAACCCTAGATTTACCTAAAAGACTTTATAAGACTAAAAAATAGCCTTTCAGTTCATACCTACCTAGTGGATTTGATAAAGCCAAGCATTCTCTTCAGTGTTAGAACATTTTTTTTCTGTTTGAAAAGCTTTATTAAAGAAAATTATGAACAAACACAGACATCAGAAAAAACAATGAAACAAATTTAAACATTGCAAATAACAGTATTTGCTAATGTCAATGAATAGTGTTATAACATTTTAGAGGTTAAATGGTTTTGGAAAGGTACCAGCCCTGGTTCAGTCTAATTCCCTAACCATTTCATAGCAAAGGTTATTGCAATATGAAAGTACACTCAGTTAGCCTGACTGTTGAGTGTAAGGTATCAGCCAAGGAACAGCAGTTCCAAAGGAACCTCAAAGCCTGAAACTAGAGATCCAGGTGCCGGAAGAATGAGAATATAGGAGTGCAAGGAAATGCTATCTTTGTTCAATTGTGACATGATTTGGATAATTCCTAATCTTTAGGTGTGCCTACAATTACATAGATTAATCCTAATTTACTTTTATTATTGTCCATTTCAAAGCTTTGGTGTAAACAGTTTGTGAACTAAGACTATATATGCCTATTTTGTTGCTCACTGTTCCTATATAAAAAAAATCAATGCAATCCTTAGTCTTTACACAGTATTGATTGTTCACCTCTGGTCCGCTCGTGTGCATCAGCTGAAACAGAAAGAAATCAATCACATTAGGATTGAGGATATAACCAGCTGATGAGAGCAGCAGGCACCGAAGATCGCACATCACGGTACTGGATAAGCAGGACATGCCAAGAAATGGAGGCTCATGCGCACAACACCCTGTAACACGTGTTACAGATGAATGAGACTAAAGACCTAGGGGGTCCTTAGGATGACGGGCGGACTGTGCCCGCCTGCCATCCTCCCGGGGGTTGGGACCGCCTGCCATAAGGGCGGGGGTCCTGTGGGGGGTATTAGGATGCGCTCAGTGGCGGGCGCATCCTGCATTTTTAACCTTGTGGCGGGCGGTGCACTCAGCATCGCCCGCCACAATGCCAAAAATGCATGTATGCATTTGCATACACAAACGTGCCTGCCGCTTTGTGTATGCAAATGCTGGGGGTGCACCCCCCCACCTCACCTTCACCCGGGGGCCAAGACCGCATGCCTTTCCGTGGCGGCAATGCCGCCACGGAAAGGCATCAGTTTGGGCCCAGACTAATATGGCTGGCGGTGTCAAACAAACACCGCCACCATATTAAACCTTTTCTGCACCAATTGCAATGCGACCGGGGCGGAAAAGCGGCGGACTGTCTTTCCGTCCGCCGTGGACCCCCCAGCCATCCTTGGCCATGTGGCGGGGGGTCATTTCAGTGCGGATGGCAGGAGGATTGCCCCCGCCAGGCCGGCGGAGGCTACCGCCAGCCTGGCGGGGGCAATCCGACCGCCATCCTAATGGGCCCCTTAGTGCCTGGTGAAAGCGTGCACTGACGGCTGGTAGTGTGTGTGTGCCTGGTGAAACTTTCTACTGCACGAATAATTTTAAGTGTTTTTATAATGATGTTTTAGGAATCTTTGAAATCTGTGTTGCAATGGTTTTAATTAACTATGCAAATACAAAAACAACAAAAAAATAGTGCATTGTGCTTAATGACTGAGAAGCTATTATCCCTGCGTCCAGACAATTCCTTACCAGACACAGCAATCACCTGCGTAAATTTAAATCAACCGAAGCAATCCGATTATGTAACAAATTAAAAAATCTGGAAGACTACTGATTATAGATCAGTATGTCAATAAATATTGGGTGCAAGATCTGCTTTGGAGAGCTCAAATACTATATGATTATGAAGACAACAGAAATCATTCTACTTCATGCATAAACGCACAGACTATTGAGAAACTGACCAGAGTTTTGGTAAAAGGGGGATTTGAGGTGAAGGGCAATTCTAGACGAAGATGATTTTTTAAATTCCACGTGGCAATAAGCCACTTGCTTCCAGATGGCTCTAACTTTAGCGACAGTCCCTCTTTGCACCAGTGAGGCTTTTGACTAAAAATAAGAGGGTTAAGCTCCAGAAATAATGACAGGCAGAGAGTAAATTCAAATTCTTTTTAAAATTAAGTTCATAAGCAGGTTCTCCCTGAAGTCTGTAGATGGGTTTTGGCAGGCGCGTGAATAGGAATGTGAGGGGTAAAGAGTGGCATGCTAAATGCGGGTGATTAATGTAGTATGAATGACCTACTGTTCATAAAGGCCCCTAAAAGCAACTCAATGCTTCTACCAAGCAATGCCCAATCTTCCTCGCAAGTCGTAAAATACCCCACGTGTCTGAAGCGGAAAGATATAGTCACACTTAATCTCAGGACTATCAATTCAATCACAGTTCACCCGTACGTAAAATACACACCTGCCAGCCACAACTTCAATACCCGTAACCGCACAATATTTTAGACAGAATTACTTAGGTAAATTAGCAACGTTCATTAAACGCCATGCTAAAACGCATTATTTTTTTCTCCTAACTAACATAGACTTTGGGAGGGAGGGGGGCAAGCCAAACCGAGACAAATTTGTTGTGTGTGTAAAAGGCCGCTTTATTGGAACATGTGCACATCACAATGATAAAAACTGGCAACTGCCTTACAAAACTAAAAACTCACTATACATAAAATAACTGATCCCCTGTTCCCCCACCCCTACGATCCCCACATCAAATCCCCCACCCTGTCGATAACAATAATAACATCACATAACAACAATATTACATTTACATATCTTGCCCTCCAATGACCCAAACCCCTACCTGCCTAAGTGCAACTGTGACTAACAAACCTCTAATCTAAACTTAGCATACCTGCCTAACCTTTCCCTGCCCCTGCTCACAAACTACCAACATTTAACTAAAAACTTCTGCCAATCTTGGCAAACTTTAAACAACCCCGCCTGCACCTGTTCCAAGCGACAAATATACAATTAGCAAAGCCCCTATGTACCTGTCCCAAAAAAACGGCCCATATAGTAAAAACAACCAGAATAACTAAACTCCAAAAAACAAAAAATAGAGGGTGAGAGGGAGGGAAAAAACGCTATCTCCTACTACGCTCCCAGCCACCAGGTCACCAAACCTAAAATGGTGGCTGGGAGCGCACCGAGTCCTCAGATATAGCCTTGGGCTATCAAACCCCAATGGGCTACAATTGGGCTATATCCAAAGAAGTCCAAATCACAAAATGGCTGCTATTCAGCTCACCCCTCACCAAGTTCGGCTGCCCCCAAACCCCTTGGCAGGGAGGGGGGCAAACCAAACCAAGACCAATTTCTTGTGTGTGTAAAAGGCTGCTTTATTGAAACAGGTGCACATCACAATGATAAAAACTGGCAACTGCCTTACGAAACAAAAACCTCACTAATCACATGTAACTGATCCCCTGTTCTCCCCCCCACCCCTACGAGCCCCACATCAAATCCCCCACCCTGCCAATAATAATAATAACATTAAATAACAACCATATTACACAATATTGCATTTACAAATCCTGCCCTCCAATGACCCAAACCCCTACATGCCTTTATGCAACTGTAACTACAAAACATCTATTCTATACATAGCAGGTGTTGGACAGGCCACATGAAGGGCTCGCTCCCTCCCCGCAGGACAGGGCCCGGGCCACCGTCAGCACCATTGCCCGGCCCAGCCGCCATCTTGGACACGGCACCACGCGGCCGCGCGGCCTCAGCCCGACCCCAACCCTGGGCCTGGCCAGGCCCCGACATCCCGGCACCACCCTCCACCCAGGAGGTGAACGGCCCACTTGGCAGGTCAATGGGAGTACGAAGTGTCGATGGCTCTCCCCCGCCAGGTGCCGAGCACCCCCAGCCTCCTTGGGCGCTGGCTCCGCCCCCCTGCTGGGTGTCTGGACTCCTTCATCCCAGACCTCCCGACCTCCAAGAGCGAGGGTCCGGACATCAAAGGGCGCCAGACCTATAACTGAGGCAGCCCCAGGGCAGGAAGGCAGTTGTATCCTGGAGTCGAGAGACACCGAGAAGAACTCATCCTTGACGGACTGCTGGCGCTGCCACAGCCCTGCCTTGTGAACTATTGCCCTGCCTGCTGGCGCTGCCGCGGCCCCCTGCAACCTTCATCCTCGTGGGACCTGCTGGCGCTGCCGCGGCCCTCTGCAACCTTCACCCTCGTGGGACCTGCTGGCGCTGCCACGGCCCTCTGCAACCTTCATCCTCGTGGGACCTGCTGGCGCTGCCGCGGCCCTCTGCAATCTTCATCCTCGTGGGACCTGCTGGCGCTGCCGCGGCCCGTAGAAACCTCCATCCTCGTGGGACCTGCTGGCGCCGCCGCGGCCCGTTGCAACCTGCATTCTCGTGGGACCTGCTGGCGCTGCCGCGGCCCGTCGTAACCTTCATCCTCGTTGGGACCTGCTGGCGCTGCCGCGGCCCGTTGCCACCTACGACCTCTTCGGGCCCTGCCGGCGCGGCCGCGGGCTGACCCATCTGAACACCGAGCTCGAGGATTGTGAGCTATCACCGTTACACCTCCGTACCCGTGGGTACCAAGACTGTCCCGCTACCCCCTTCCCTTACTAGAGACTAGAATTGAGAGGATCATCGTGTCCTGAACGCCTTGTATCATACCACTCTACTACCAGAAGTGCCTATAAAAGGTGTTACCCTGATCTTTGTGTGGTGTCCATCTGTGGGGGGGGAAGTTACCTGTCTGTGCGATCACTGTGCTCGGCCGACCCTTCAGGTCTCCGTCTAACTTTGGTGGCTAGCGGCGCGATCCGAACCAACGCGTACCGTACAGACAGTAACTCACCCTACGACTAAAACCACAATGACGACCAAAGAGAGCGGATCGGCGGAGAAGTTCCAGATGGAAAAGCTGGAAGAATACAACCACCGAGAGCTCAAACAATTTTGCATGGACTTAGGCATTGCTACCACCGGGCTAAGCACGAAAGAAGACTTCAAAAACGCCCTAGAGGCCTGGACAGAGACAAATACCGCAACCCCCCGGGACCCCGCAGCCCCGGAAGTCAACACCACCCGGACGGAGGAACGGAGAACAGGCCCCTCCCATGAAGAGATCCAAGAGCGGGAAAAAAATAGATTACACGAGTTAGACTTGGCACGACTCAGATTAGACGGAGAATTGAAACTGGCGGAACAAAAAATAAACTTAGAACACTTACGGCTCAGAGAAGAGCGAGAGGAAAAACAGAGACAGAGAGACCTCGAAGAAAAAAGACTGGCATACGAGCACGAGTGCAAACTAGCGGAGATAGAAATACGCAAACTGAACAAAAACCTAGGGGTGCCCGAGCAACCGCACTCCCCGGGTCCTACCGAGCAGAAGGTCCACATCCCCAAGGATGTGGTCCGAGAATATCACCGGAACGACGACATACAGCAGTGGTTCAAGGCCTATGAGATTGCCATGACCGCCCACCGAGTCGCTCGAAGTGACTGGGGAGCCGGTCTATGGGGGAGATTCGTCAACGAGGGTCGTGATGCCCTGCTGCAACTTCCGGACCATCAAATGACGTCCTATGACCACATGAAGGCCGCCCTCCTCAGTCGATATGGACTTACACCCGAAATGTACCGCCAGAGGTTCCGCAACTGCACCCGGATCCCAGGTACGACGTGGTTGGAATACGTGAACTATTTCAGCCGAGCCTTCGAGGGGTGGATCAAGGGTAACAACGTAACCACTTACGAACAACTCTTCAATCTCATTGTGTGGGAGCACCTCTCCAACAACTGCTTTGTCGAGCTCAGGCAGCACCTCCTCGACAGTAAATTGACTGAACCCCGGCAGCTCGCCACCGAGGCTGACCGGTGGGAGAGCACCCGAGTGGCCCGGAGTGGGCCGAATGAGCAGAACAGAACCAACCAAGGTCACCATCGTCCCCGAGGAGGAGGAGGAGGCCCGGGCCGGGGCAGAGACGCCGCCCCGACCGCACCCACTAACGCCACCCCGGCCCCAGCAGGCCGGGGAAACCCCCCGATGCGCCCGGGGTTCCGAGCTAACGTGACGTGTCATCGATGCCAGCGAGTCGGCCACTATGCCAGTGACCCGACCTGCCCGAAGAACCAGGCCCCCGGGCCCCGCCAAATGGCGGCCGCCGCCCTGGGAGAAGAACAAGTCTCCGAAGACACGGAGACCTATGAGTCGGAGCAGTTCGAGTGGGAACCCGCCGCCATGACCCTGGCATGCCTAGGAGGAAGAGACATGGTCCCGCGGACTCCCCTGCCCGCCAACACTCGGAAGTACAGCCAATGGGTGAGCATCAATGGGCGCAAGGCCGAGGCCCTGCGTGACACCGGGGCCAGTGTGACGGCCGTCCGCTGTCACCTGGTAACCCCGGAACAAATCCTACCAAACGTACTTTGCCCCGTCCGATCGGCAGATAACTCAGAGAGCCTGTGTCGGATGGCCTGCGTCCCCTTCGAATGGGGAGGAGTGTCCGGCATGCTGAAAGTAACTGTCCGTGACGATGCCCCCGTAGACTGCCTCCTGGGGAACGATCTCGAGAGCTCCCCGTGGGCCGCTGTGGAAAGAAGGGAGCATCTGGGGATGTTGGGTCTCCCGGACTGGGCGTGCGTAACCACCCGGTCCATGGCCACCCGCACCATCCCTAGACCAGAAGAACCGGAATGGGCAGCACCTCCGCCCTCGATCACTCCAGAAGAAGACTTCCTCCAGACCGACCACCCGGACCCCACCCCAGAGGGGTCCACACAGACCCCCGAGCTTCCCGACCTGGCTCAGTGGCGTCAAGAAGGGGGGCCCACCCAGGAACAATTCCGGCAGGAGCAAAAGACCTGCCCCTCCCTCGAGGGATTGCGACAGCAAGCGCTCGCCCAGAGCCAAGGAGACACCACCGGGGCCCACTGGGTTTATTGGGACAATGATCTCTTGTACAGCGAACAGAAAATCGCAGAACTGGGGGCCGGGCGAGTGCTAGTGGTGCCCCTCCACTTCAGAGACTTCCTGTTGAACCTAGCCCATGATGTCCCCCTGGCCGGGCACCTGGGCCAAGACAAGACCTACCACCGCCTGGTGACTCACTTTTTTTGGCCCAAAATGAGAAATGACGTATCCAACCATTGCCGGTCCTGCCCGACCTGCCAGGCCAGTGGGAAGGGCGGCCGCAAACTCAAGGCACCCCTACAACCATTCCCCGTGGTGACCACCCCGTTCGAAAGGGTGGGAATAGACATTGTGGGGCCCCTGGACCCCCGAACAGCACAGGGACATCGCTTCATCCTGGTCCTGGTGGATCACGCTACCCGCTATCCTGAGGCGGTCCCCCTTCGTACGATAACAGCCCCAGTAGTGGGTCGAGCCTTGATGGGGATCTTCTCTCGAGTGGGCTTCCCCCGGGAAGTCGTCAGCGACAGGGGTACGAACTTTATTTCAAAGTATATGAAATCCCTCTGGCAGCAGTGCGGAGTCACTTACCGATTCACCACCCCCTATCACCCCCAGGGGAACGGGCTGGTCGAGCGGTTCAACCGCACCCTCAAGGGGATGATCATGGGGCTGGAAGAACCCCTACGCCGCCAGTGGGACGTGCTACTACCGTGCCTCCTCTTCGCCTACCGAGAAGTCCCCCAGAAGTCCCTCGGCTTCAGCCCCTTCGAACTCCTGTACGGACACCCCGTTCGCGGGCCTCTCAGCCTAGTGAAGGAGGAATGGGAAATGGCCCCCCTAAAGACCCCTCCGGACGTCTACAAATACCTCCTGACCCTCCGTAATCAGACCCGGAAATTCAGGGAGATCGCTAAAGCCAATCTGGAGGCCAGTCAAGAAGACATGAAGAAGTGGTACGACCAACATGCCTCCTCCATCGAGTTTGAACCGGGTCAGCAGGTATGGGTGATGTCCCCCATCGAACCATGTGCCTTGCAGGACAAATGGACGGGGCCCTTCAAGGTGATCGAGCGCAGGAGCCCCGTCACCTATCTCATCGACCTGGAGTCCCCCCGGAACCCCCTCCGGGTCCTCCACGCCAACCGACTCAAACCCCACTTCGTGCGCTCAGAGCTCAGCCTGCTGATGGCTACCGACAGTGGCGCGGAAGGAGACTCCGAGCCCCTCCCTGACCTACTGAGGACCCGGGAAAGAGATGGTTCGGTGGACGGGGTCCGACTCTCTGAGGCCCTGACCCCAGAGCAGCGTCAAGATTGCCGGGCCCTCCTGCTGCCGTTCGCAAACCTGTTCTCTCTCGCACCCGGAGTCACCTCCTGGTGCCTGCACGACGTGGACACGGGGGACAGTCCTCCTGTTCGACACCGGGCGTACCGAGTACCGGATCGGGTACGTACATGCATCCAAGAAGAAGTCTCCAAGATGCTCGCCCTCGGAGTCATCGAACCTTCGGACAGTCCCTGGGCCAGCCCGGTCGTCCTGGTCCCCAAGGCCGCGGCCCCGGGCACCACCCCTGAACTCCGGTTCTGCATTGACTATCGGGGTCTGAACGCGGTCACCCGTACGGACGCTCACCCTATCCCCCGAGCAGATGAACTAGTCGACCGCATGGGGGCAGCCCGCTACCTAAGCATCTTCGACCTGACAGCGGGCTACTGGCAGATCGGCCTCACCCCCAGAGCCCAAGAACGTTCCGCTTTCTCCACCCCGGATGGGCACTACCATTTCAGAGTGATGCCCTTCGGCATGAAAAACGCTCCAGCCACTTTTCAAAGACTGGTGAACCAGGTATTGGCGGGCCTCGAAGACTTCAGCGCCGCCTACCTGGACGACATCGCGGTATACAGCCGCCACTGGGCGGATCACCTCCACCACCTCAGAGAGGTCCTGCAGGCCCTCCAACAGGCCGGCCTCACCATAAAGGCCAGCAAGTGCCAAATCGGCCAGGGGTCCGTGACCTACCTCGGACACCAAGTGGGGAGCGGTCTGGTGGCCCCCCTCCAACTCAAGGTAGCTGCCATTCAGTCCTGGCAACCCCCCGAGACACAAACCGAGGTCCGAGCCTTCCTGGGGCTCACCGGATACTACCGGCGGTTTGTAAGGGACTATGGCAGCATTGTGGGGCCACTCACGGAGCTCACGTCTAAGAACCACCCAAAAAGAGTCAACTGGACTCCCGACTGTCAAGCAGCCTTCGAGACGCTGAAGGCCGCCATGTGCACCGCTCCTGTGCTCCAGGCCCCCGACTACAGCCGCGAGTTCATCGTGCAGACCGATGCCTCCGACCATGGTATTGGGGCCGTCCTCTCCCAACTGAACCCCGAAGGAGTGGACCAACCAGTGGCCTTCATCAGCAGGCGCCTACTGCCCCGAGAACAGCGCTGGAGCACCATTGAGCGAGAGGCCTTCGCGGTGGTATGGGCCCTCAAGAAGCTCCGGCCATACCTCTTCGGAACCCATTTCCGGGTACAGACGGACCATCGGCCCCTGCAATGGCTCATGCAGATGCGGGGGGAGAACCCCAAACTATTGCGTTGGTCCATCTCCCTGCAGGGGATGGACTTCACTGTGGAACATCGCCCTGGCCAAGACCACGCCAACGCGGATGGCCTGTCCCGCTTTTTCCGCCTCGACGAGGAAAGTCCCCAAGAAGATGGGTGACTCTCCCCGCCTTCAGCTGGGGGGGACGCATGTTGGACAGGCCACATGAAGGGCTCGCTCCCTCCCCGCAGGACAGGGCCCGGGCCACCGTCAGCACCATTGCCCGGCCCAGCCGCCATCTTGGACACGGCACCACGCGGCCGCGCGGCCTCAGCCCGACCCCAACCCTGGGCCTGGCCAGGCCCCGACATCCCGGCACCACCCTCCACCCAGGAGGTGAACGGCCCACTTGGCAGGTCAATGGGAGTACGAAGTGTCGATGGCTCTCCCCCGCCAGGTGCCGAGCACCCCCAGCCTCCTTGGGCGCTGGCTCCGCCCCCCTGCTGGGTGTCTGGACTCCTTCATCCCAGACCTCCCGACCTCCAAGAGCGAGGGTCCGGACATCAAAGGGCGCCAGACCTATAACTGAGGCAGCCCCAGGGCAGGAAGGCAGTTGTATCCTGGAGTCGAGAGACACCGAGAAGAACTCATCCTTGACGGACTGCTGGCGCTGCCACAGCCCTGCCTTGTGAACTATTGCCCTGCCTGCTGGCGCTGCCGCGGCCCCCTGCAACCTTCATCCTCGTGGGACCTGCTGGCGCTGCCGCGGCCCTCTGCAACCTTCACCCTCGTGGGACCTGCTGGCGCTGCCGCGGCCCTCTGCAACCTTCATCCTCGTGGGACCTGCTGGCGCTGCCGCGGCCCTCTGCAATCTTCATCCTCGTGGGACCTGCTGGCGCTGCCGCGGCCCGTAGAAACCTCCATCCTCGTGGGACCTGCTGGCGCCGCCGCGGCCCGTTGCAACCTGCATTCTCGTGGGACCTGCTGGCGCTGCCGCGGCCCGTCGTAACCTTCATCCTCGTTGGGACCTGCTGGCGCTGCCGCGGCCCGTTGCCACCTACGACCTCTTCGGGCCCTGCCGGCGCGGCCGCGGGCTGACCCATCTGAACACCGAGCTCGAGGATTGTGAGCTATCACCGTTACACCTCCGTACCCGTGGGTACCAAGACTGTCCCGCTACCCCCTTCCCTTACTAGAGACTAGAATTGAGAGGATCATCGTGTCCTGAACGCCTTGTATCATACCACTCTACTACCAGAAGTGCCTATAAAAGGTGTTACCCTGATCTTTGTGTGGTGTCCATCTGTGGGGGGGGAAGTTACCTGTCTGTGCGATCACTGTGCTCGGCCGACCCTTCAGGTCTCCGTCTAACTTAATATTACATTTACATATCTTGCCCTCCAATGACCCAAACCCCTACCTGCCTAAGTGCAACTGTGACTAACAAACCTCTAATCTAAACTTAGCATACCTGCCTAACCTTTCCCTGCCCCTGCTCACAAACTACCAACATTTAACTAAAAACTTCTGCCAATCTTGGCAAACTTTAAACAACCCCGCCTGCACCTGTTCCAAGCGACAAATATACAATTAGCAAAGCCCCTATGTACCTGTCCCAAAAAAACGGCCCATATAGTAAAAACAACCAGAATAACTAAACTCCAAAAAACAAAAAATAGAGGGTGAGAGGGAGGGAAAAAACGCTATCTCCTACTACGCTCCCAGCCACCAGGTCACCAAACCTAAAATGGTGGCTGGGAGCGCACCGAGTCCTCAGATATAGCCTTGGGCTATCAAACCCCAATGGGCTACAATTGGGCTATATCCAAAGAAGTCCAAATCACAAAATGGCTGCTATTCAGCTCACCCCTCACCAAGTTCGGCTGCCCCCAAACCCCTTGGCAGGGAGGGGGGCAAACCAAACCAAGACCAATTTCTTGTGTGTGTAAAAGGCTGCTTTATTGAAACAGGTGCACATCACAATGATAAAAACTGGCAACTGCCTTACGAAACAAAAACCTCACTAATCACATGTAACTGATCCCCTGTTCTCCCCCCCACCCCTACGAGCCCCACATCAAATCCCCCACCCTGCCAATAATAATAATAACATTAAATAACAACCATATTACACAATATTGCATTTACAAATCCTGCCCTCCAATGACCCAAACCCCTACATGCCTTTATGCAACTGTAACTACAAAACATCTATTCTATACATAGCAGGTTTGACAGGCATCTCAGATCCGGTCTGGGTTTTCATAGCAGACGACAGACGAGGAGAGGAGCGCAGAGGAGCAGCAGCAGCGGAGCAGCGGAGCTCCGAAAAGCCAAAAGAAGCCCAGTAAAATGCCACAGTAGGCCCCACGGCACCCACAGCTGGAAGCGCCAAAGCGGGGGGGGGGGGCTTCAAGATTTTTGGAACTGGCGTGAGGCCGGTGGCCGGAGGAGGAGGCTTGGCAGAGCAGAGGTGTAGCGGCGGATCAGCGGCATGGAGGGCGGAAAACAGGCTAGAAACACTGTGGCAGCGGCTCGGTGACCCTGAGACAGTGGTCTTAGCTTGGTGGAGAGGGTCACGAGAGCTGCTGAAGCCGAGTGAGCTGTGTGAGCCAAATGAGCTGCGATCCCTGAGCGAATAGAGCAGAGGTGAGCTGGGGAGAGAACGGGCTTGCAGCAACCCCCAGCCACCCTCAGCAATCCAGCGACCCCACCAACTCCAGCAGCCACAGCAATTGAGTAAACCTCCAGCATTGACCCATCTTGCCCATTATTGCCTGGATTTCCTGGAAGTGCCCCTCAGTATCGGAAATAAGCAGGAAAGTTATAATTTAACTCTTTAGCAATTTTACCAACTTCATGTAATTATAGCAACTTGAATAACTTGAGGAAATCCACAGCAAGCCTCAGCTTAGCACAGCACTGTGGCTCTGGCAGTGAGAGTGGCAGGAGCCAGAGCTAGCACAAGTGAGAGTCGGTGGACTACTAAGGGTCAGCAGAGATAGCAGCAACAGCAACTGCTACAACACAGCTAAAACAGAGAGAAGCACCAGGTATTGAGCACGGCAGACATTAGTGGCTGACAGTAAGTGAGGCCCGGTGAGGCTGCGGAAGCGGTCCAACTAGGTTGGACTTAGCTTGCGGCTCACCAGTGTGCCCTGCTCTGGTGCATTCAAGGGGAAACAATCCAAACAACTCAAACTTACCAATACTTCAACAAGGAGCATGAGATCTGGGAAAGTTCATCAGGAGACTACAGGCAAAAGTAAAAAAAAAAAAAAAAAAAAAACTTTCATAACAGGGGCCAGTAAAAAGCCAAAAAAGAAAAGCCCCCAGATGGAGAGAGAGGCTAGTTTCAGCTCCGACGCTGGAAATAACAGCCCTCAGTCCTGGTAACCACACTGGTATCCAGAAATTGTTATTTTTAAAGGACCCAATGGCCGCCATCTACGCACCAACCTTAGAGACAGTCCAGCTGCCTAGTCCAATTGCACCAGACATTAGGGTTAATATTGGGCACTTTAATCCAGGAACAACGGGCCAACAGGAAAAGCGTGCATCTATCACCATTAAAACAAGTCCTCTTTCTGTACAGCAACAGTCAAAAATCAATAACACGCTAGAAGTAAATTCAGCTTTACAGAAATCAATCACAGAAATTCCAGCAGGTAGGTTGGTAACTGTAACAGCCCAGGTACGCCAAATCAATCCCTCAACAAAATAAAGTAATTGGAAAAGGCGCAAACGAGGAAAATAAAAAACGAGAACATCGAAGGAAAAACAAACAAATCAGTTGAACAGGTAGCTCTTCTGGATGATGCCTGGTCAAGCTCATTTTCCCCTCCAATGATGCCAACTTGTTACACATACTGGAAACCAATAAACAAACATAGGAAACACCGAAGGAAGCAATACAAGGGAATAACTCGTCACTGGCTATTGGGAAGGGAGCACTGGGAGGAGCAGGAATGGTGGTATCTACGCCGTCAATTCCTAATCTTTAGGTGTGCCTACAATTACATAGATTAATCCTAATTTACTTTTATTATTGTCCATTTCAAAGCTTTGGTGTAAACAGTTTGTGAACTAAGACTATATATGCCTATTTTGTTGCTCACTGTTCCTATATAAAAAAAATCAATGCAATCCTTAGTCTTTACACAGTATTGATTGTTCACCTCTGGTCCGCTCGTGTGCATCAGCTGAAACAGAAAGAAATCAATCACATTAGGATTGAGGATATAACCAGCTGATGAGAGCAGCAGGCACCGAAGATCGCACATCACGGTACTGGATAAGCAGGACATGCCAAGAAATGGAGGCTCATGCGCACAACACCCTGTAACACGTGTTACAGATGAATGAGACTAAAGACCTAGGGGGTCCTTAGGATGACGGGCGGACTTTGCCCGCCTGCCATCCTCCCGGGGGTTGGGACCGCCTGCCATAAGGGCGGGGGTCCTGTGGGGGGTATTAGGATGCGCACAGTGGCGGGCGCATCCTGCATTTTTAACCTTGTGGCGGGCGGTGCACTCAGCATCGCCCGCCACAATGCCAAAAATGCATGTATGCATTTGCATACACAAACGTGCCTGCCGCTTTGTGTATGCAAATGCTGGGGGTGCACCCCCCCACCTCACCTTCACCCGGGGGCCAAGACCGCATGCCTTTCCGTGGCGGCAATGCCGCCACGGAAAGGCATCAGTTTGGGCCCAGACTAATATGGCTGGCGGTGTCAAACAAACACCGCCACCATATTAAACCTTTTCTGCACCAATTGCAATGCGACCGGGGCGGAAAAGCGGCGGACTGTCTTTCCGTCCGCCGTGGACCCCCCAGCCATCCTTGGCCATGTGGCGGGGGGTCATTTCAGTGCGGATGGCAGGAGGATTGCCCCCGCCAGGCCGGCGGAGGCTACCGCCAGCCTGGCGGGGGCAATCCGACCGCCATCCTAATGGGCCCCTTAGT
Source organism: Lissotriton helveticus (assembly GCF_964261635.1). Taxonomy (NCBI): domain Eukaryota; kingdom Metazoa; phylum Chordata; class Amphibia; order Caudata; family Salamandridae; genus Lissotriton; species Lissotriton helveticus. Next base: position 73,500,454 of record NC_136065.1, read on the forward strand.
GCCTGGTGAAAGCGTGCACTGACGGCTGGTAGTGTGTGTGTGCCTGGTGAAACTTTCTACTGCACGAATAATTTTAAGTGTTTTTATAATGATGTTTTAGGAATCTTTGAAATCTGTGTTGCAATGGTTTTAATTAACTATGCAAATACAAAAACAACAAAAAAATAGTGCATTGTGCTTAATGACTGAGAAGCTATTATCCCTGCGTCCAGACAATTCCTTACCAGACACAGCAATCACCTGCGTAAATTTAAATCAACCGAAGCAATCCGATTATGTAACAAATTAAAAAATCTGGAAGACTACTGATTATAGATCAGTATGTCAATAAATATTGGGTGCAAGATCTGCTTTGGAGAGCTCAAATACTATATGATTATGAAGACAACAGAAATCATTCTACTTCATGCATAAACGCACAGACTATTGAGAAACTGACCAGAGTTTTGGTAAAAGGGGGATTTGAGGTGAAGGGCAATTCTAGACGAAGATGATTTTTTAAATTCCACGTGGCAATAAGCCACTTGCTTCCAGATGGCTCTAACTTTAGCGACAGTCCCTCTTTGCACCAGTGAGGCTTTTGACTAAAAATAAGAGGGTTAAGCTCCAGAAATAATGACAGGCAGAGAGTAAATTCAAATTCTTTTTAAAATTAAGTTCATAAGCAGGTTCTCCCTGAAGTCTGTAGATGGGTTTTGGCAGGCGCGTGAATAGGAATGTGAGGGGTAAAGAGTGGCATGCTAAATGCGGGTGATTAATGTAGTATGAATGACCTACTGTTCATAAAGGCCCCTAAAAGCAACTCAATGCTTCTACCAAGCAATGCCCAATCTTCCTCGCAAGTCGTAAAATACCCCACGTGTCTGAAGCGGAAAGATATAGTCACACTTAATCTCAGGACTATCAATTCAATCACAGTTCACCCGTACGTAAAATACACACCTGCCAGCCACAACTTCAATACCCGTAACCGCACAATATTTTAGACAGAATTACTTAGGTAAATTAGCAACGTTCATTAAACGCCATGCTAAAACGCATTATTTTTTTCTCCTAACTAACATAGACTTTGGGAGGGAGGGGGGCAAGCCAAACCGAGACAAATTTGTTGTGTGTGTAAAAGGCCGCTTTATTGGAACATGTGCACATCACAATGATAAAAACTGGCAACTGCCTTACAAAACTAAAAACTCACTATACATAAAATAACTGATCCCCTGTTCCCCCACCCCTACGATCCCCACATCAAATCCCCCACCCTGTCGATAACAATAATAACATCACATAACAACAATATTACATTTACATATCTTGCCCTCCAATGACCCAAACCCCTACCTGCCTAAGTGCAACTGTGACTAACAAACCTCTAATCTAAACTTAGCATACCTGCCTAACCTTTCCCTGCCCCTGCTCACAAACTACCAACATTTAACTAAAAACTTCTGCCAATCTTGGCAAACTTTAAACAACCCCGCCTGCACCTGTTCCAAGCGACAAATATACAATTAGCAAAGCCCCTATGTACCTGTCCCAAAAAAACGGCCCATATAGTAAAAACAACCAGAATAACTAAACTCCAAAAAACAAAAAATAGAGGGTGAGAGGGAGGGAAAAAACGCTATCTCCTACTACGCTCCCAGCCACCAGGTCACCAAACCTAAAATGGTGGCTGGGAGCGCACCGAGTCCTCAGATATAGCCTTGGGCTATCAAACCCCAATGGGCTACAATTGGGCTATATCCAAAGAAGTCCAAATCACAAAATGGCTGCTATTCAGCTCACCCCTCACCAAGTTCGGCTGCCCCCAAACCCCTTGGCAGGGAGGGGGGCAAACCAAACCAAGACCAATTTCTTGTGTGTGTAAAAGGCTGCTTTATTGAAACAGGTGCACATCACAATGATAAAAACTGGCAACTGCCTTACGAAACAAAAACCTCACTAATCACATGTAACTGATCCCCTGTTCTCCCCCCCACCCCTACGAGCCCCACATCAAATCCCCCACCCTGCCAATAATAATAATAACATTAAATAACAACCATATTACACAATATTGCATTTACAAATCCTGCCCTCCAATGACCCAAACCCCTACATGCCTTTATGCAACTGTAACTACAAAACATCTATTCTATACATAGCAGGTTTGACAGGCATCTCAGATCCGGTCTGGGTTTTCATAGCAGACGACAGACGAGGAGAGGAGCGCAGAGGAGCAGCAGCAGCGGAGCAGCGGAGCTCCGAAAAGCCAAAAGAAGCCCAGTAAAATGCCACAGTAGGCCCCACGGCACCCACAGCTGGAAGCGCCAAAGCGGGGGGGGGGGCTTCAAGATTTTTGGAACTGGCGTGAGGCCGGTGGCCGGAGGAGGAGGCTTGGCAGAGCAGAGGTGTAGCGGCGGATCAGCGGCATGGAGGGCGGAAAACAGGCTAGAAACACTGTGGCAGCGGCTCGGTGACCCTGAGACAGTGGTCTTAGCTTGGTGGAGAGGGTCACGAGAGCTGCTGAAGCCGAGTGAGCTGTGTGAGCCAAATGAGCTGCGATCCCTGAGCGAATAGAGCAGAGGTGAGCTGGGGAGAGAACGGGCTTGCAGCAACCCCCAGCCACCCTCAGCAATCCAGCGACCCCACCAACTCCAGCAGCCACAGCAATTGAGTAAACCTCCAGCATTGACCCATCTTGCCCATTATTGCCTGGATTTCCTGGAAGTGCCCCTCAGTATCGGAAATAAGCAGGAAAGTTATAATTTAACTCTTTAGCAATTTTACCAACTTCATGTAATTATAGCAACTTGAATAACTTGAGGAAATCCACAGCAAGCCTCAGCTTAGCACAGCACTGTGGCTCTGGCAGTGAGAGTGGCAGGAGCCAGAGCTAGCACAAGTGAGAGTCGGTGGACTACTAAGGGTCAGCAGAGATAGCAGCAACAGCAACTGCTACAACACAGCTAAAACAGAGAGAAGCACCAGGTATTGAGCACGGCAGACATTAGTGGCTGACAGTAAGTGAGGCCCGGTGAGGCTGCGGAAGCGGTCCAACTAGGTTGGACTTAGCTTGCGGCTCACCAGTGTGCCCTGCTCTGGTGCATTCAAGGGGAAACAATCCAAACAACTCAAACTTACCAATACTTCAACAAGGAGCATGAGATCTGGGAAAGTTCATCAGGAGACTACAGGCAAAAGTAAAAAAAAAAAAAAAAAAAAAACTTTCATAATAGGGGCCAGTAAAAAGCCAAAAAAGAAAAGCCCCCAGATGGAGAGAGAGGCTAGTTTCAGCTCCGACGCTGGAAATAACAGCCCTCAGTCCTGGTAACCACACTGGTATCCAGAAATTGTTATTTTTAAAGGACCCAATGGCCGCCATCTACGCACCAACCTTAGAGACAGTCCAGCTGCCTAGTCCAATTGCACCAGACATTAGGGTTAATATTGGGCACTTTAATCCAGGAACAACGGGCCAACAGGAAAAGCGTGCATCTATCACCATTAAAACAAGTCCTCTTTCTGTACAGCAACAGTCAAAAATCAATAACACGCTAGAAGTAAATTCAGCTTTACAGAAATCAATCACAGAAATTCCAGCAGGTAGGTTGGTAACTGTAACAGCCCAGGTACGCCAAATCAATCCCTCAACAAAATAAAGTAATTGGAAAAGGCGCAAACGAGGAAAATAAAAAACGAGAACATCGAAGGAAAAACAAACAAATCAGTTGAACAGGTAGCTCTTCTGGATGATGCCTGGTCAAGCTCATTTTCCCCTCCAATGATGCCAACTTGTTACACATACTGGAAACCAATAAACAAACATAGGAAACACCGATGGAAGCAATACAAGGGAATAACTCGTCACTGGCTATTGGGAAGGGAGCACTGGGAGGAGCAGGAATGGTGGTATCTACGCCGTCAAATCCAACCCACAGAATCGAGCAACAGGTAAACGCTCAGGAGGAAGGAAGTTTTTTAACGAAAATAAATCAATTAAACTTGTCATACCCAATAACAATTTCATCTGTTAGTAGGATTGACCAAGGGTCTAGGGCATCAGGAAAATTCCTTGAAGATTTTCAAACGGCACCATGGAGTAAAACTCTGCTAAGCACATTGAAACAAGCAATTAGGGTACCGAATTTTCAAAATTGAAGTTCAGATAGACCTTATAAACTTAATCGCCGGTTACATTTCAGGCATCAACAGCAAGCTGGACTTAATTGCCTCCCTTCTAACGCACAGGGGAAACCTGGAGTCACAAACAAGTAATCCCTAACAGCAGCTCAACTGCGGCTGTGGCAAAATAATCGATAAATTGGTAAATCTGCCCAAAATATTAATGGATATCTTAGGGGCAGTTCAATCAATAATTAAGTTCAAACAAACAAGGGGAACCCAAAAGGAAGCATAGAAAAAGGAGCCAGCTAAAGACAAAAATACAATCAAAGGGACATATATTAATGATAAGGAAGAAGAAGATCAAGTGGAAACAGAGGAATGTCCCGAAACAAGGGACCATTAAATTTAAGTTACACAGAGCACCATTGACACCTCGAACATTGCAAAACCCACAAAAAGGCAAAGAAAACACACCAGAAAGGGTAGGTCTAAACATAACAATCAACCTACCATTAATTCAGAGAAAAACTTCTCAATTTTGGCAAATCAAACTATACAAAGGAAAGAAGTCACATTGGAGGATTCAATAACAGTCTCAGACCAATCAAACCATACAATGAACTTTGATAGATTTAACACAAAGCAAAATGCTTTGAGCCATTTTGTCACCATTAATCAAGAGAAGACGAATTGGGTTCTTCATACAACAACTAACCATTGATTGACACACACGACTAGACTTGAAAAAAGGTGAATAGAACAAATCCAACTAACTGAAAAGGGTGAAGGGGCAGAAAAAAAATTGCAGGTCCAATCAAGAACTACTCCAGAGGGTGACAGAGGTACAAACACCCAGAAGGAAAGAGGAGGGTCTAAAACGAGAAAAACTGAGAAGTAGGGAAAAAACACCAGGTAAAAAGGCGTACGATGAAATGAATAATAAAGAACAAAGTATCCAGAACTCAATAAAAGTCATAATAAATAGTAAAGGTAGAACATGTAGGCTTCCCCTCACCAAACAGCAAATTGAGCCAAAACAGCCATTAACATTTGTACTTCATTTATTTAAAATAACCAGCGGTAACTTTCACCAACCAACCAATAACGTTTGCATTAGCTATGCAGCACAAACTGAAGCATTACAGAATTACTTTACATTGTGAACAAGTGCTATCAAGAGTTTAGCTTCTCTCCGAGATCTGACAGACCACCTCCATTTTCCATGGTTTCCTTTCCAAAGCACTTGTGCATGCTGTGCCAGTGGACTGCCATTTCCGCAGGTTCAGTACAAGTGGCATCGACGTGCAATGGGAATATTCCATTTAAATAACATTTTTTTTTAAAAACTGTGCATCGCCTCTATTACCAGGTCTATGGAGCGCCAGGAAGGGACACATGCTTAGACTGTAATCATCAGCTGAAGTGCTAGGTATCCATTACAACTTAACTTTCGAGCTACGCAACAAACCAACAGGTTCCATCCACTTCACGTTCACCTGTACAGCCTTTTTCAAAAGTTAGGCTGGTTCAAATTATATCAAACCAGCACAGGCGATCTAGAACACCAGTTGTTAGTTAAATAAAACATATATCAGAATATGCTTCCTTCTTGTGCCAAAACCAAAAATTGGATTGCACAAAATGGAAACAGCACAGGCCACATTGTGAACCTGAATATGGACCTACTAGTTTAGTTCTATGCTATCTTCTACTGTAAGTCAACTAGACCAGGTTCATGATTTTGAACAGGTAACTGCAAACACTCTGACACGATCTGGATAAAGGACTGGCTCCATCGCAGAAGCTAGTGGCAGTTTACACATTGAAAGGCTCCATCCACTGTGCCAATTTGGACCAAGTTTTTAAGCGGCACTGAACCTGGTGTTGATTTCTGTCACAAACATCAAACACCCAGGCATTTAACTGCAATTTCATCCCTGCCCACCCCCAAAACCTCTAGATTTCAGGCGACGTCTGCCATTGATCTCCACCCCCCACACTTTGGATGTCAGGCTTTGATTTTACTATAAAACACTACACTAAAAATACAAATGTAACCTTTAGGGTTAACAATTAGAAAACGGCAACACTATTCAATGGCCATTTAATATTTAAGAGGACACCATGGCGACAGAGACTCCAAGCTCCACTCAGCATGTGATTGAAATACAAGCACACTGCTTCCAAAAAGGACCCACTATTGCAAACATTGATAATTGCATTTAAAATACAGCAGCATTTCTTTCAGTCATATTTAAAGGTTTTCTTTACAAACAGTTACAGGACCTGGATGAACCCCATTTACTTCCAGGTAACTTTCCGAATTTTAGACAGCAAACTCCTTACAATACTGCCTCTGGACCCTCAATGGTAACATGTATTCAGCCATGTCAATTTTTAAACTGGAGTTGTGCTCAATTTACTCATCTATAAGATATACAAACAATCGATTTCAGAGTCTGGTCACAGGCAATGATACTAAGGCACATTACAGCCACATGCATATGTAACAACGCATTGCGTTCAGACCAAACATTGCATCACATTGCCCTGCAGAACACATATTCAATGCAGGTCAATCTTTTCTAAACATAAATCCCTGAATAGTCCTAAGATTCTGTTAAAAATAAGTTTTTACAAATAGTAAAAACATTGCTAATGCATTTCGTTTAGTAGAAATTGACTGGAATCCCCACTTGAAAAAATAGGTAAATTTGCAGTGCAAAAATCTCTTGCCTGGTCTACTACCACTAAAATACCTTTTCCATAATACCCCTTCAAAATAGAGAGATTCAAACTCAAATGAAAACATTGGCAATGTAAAATGTTTGCTCATCCAACGGATAAGTGTAGGCCAGATTTCCTTCTAGAAAGGATCATTAGCATGGACGTTTTATTCATTCAAGTTAGCGCTTAGTCTTTCAAGGTAGTATCAAAGTACCAGCCTAAATCATCTTACTCCGAACATTGGAGTCTGCAGTACAAAGAAGTCTGTTTGGATCAAACTGTGATGAGCACGACATGAAATGCAAACAATACATACAGATTTTGAATAAATACCATTCCCCAATGCAGAAGCATTTATAGCAATTTGGTATTTGTACATGGTGCATCATTGTTAAGGTCCCAAATGCTTACTACACGTTTTTGCCTAACAAAAAATTGGTACAGTTTTGTTGTACCTTGGAGCACATGAATGCGATTGTAAGAATACAAAGAAATGTTGGTTATTTGAGGTACTCCAGAATTTCCTATGGTTATAAAATATAGTCTAATCTGTTAACCTGCTCCACCCCAAAAAAGTGTTGACTCTTAATTACAAAAAAGAAAACCAACGTTCTGAGTTATTCCAGATGGACGCTTCACTCTACTTGTCCCTTTTGGAACAATTTGTCTTACCAATGACGCAAAGACAGATTTATCCAAGTATAACAGAGTGTATTGTCTGGGAGTTTGGAGTGGACTGAAAGCACCAAATGTGGACTATGTGGGTGCACCATAACTTCATTGTATCATGAAGCCTGCAGCAGGTGGATGGCGAGGTGGTGGTCTATTGGGGATTGGAGGATATTGGGCCACAAATGGATTTGGATACCCTGGCTGTACCGCCTGATTTGATCGAGGTGGAAGAGGTGGGTAGGGACAAGATGAATAAGGAAGGCCGGCCGGGCCTTGTCTCATTGCTGCAGTAAACGGAGTAGGATAGGCCCCTGGTTGGGTCGCTGGTGGTGGTGGTGGCACTGCTCTTCGAGGAATGACAGATGGTGGATTGTTTAATTCTGAATGGTAAGGTGCCTGAGGTGCAGAAGTCACTGTGGGCTGCCTTGGCTGTGATTGCACTGGAGCCTGTGCAAGTCTCTGTCCTTTAAGCACGATATCCTGAAGTTTTTCAATTTTCACACATCGTAAATGGACCAGTTTACGCTTAATTTGATATTCATCAATAAAGGAATCCAGTGGTATTTCACCATCAAGGACATTTTCTGCCATATTCTCTGTCTCTTCTTCAATCTTAGCACCCTCTGTTTGAAGAAGGGCCAACAGTGTCTCCAAGGAAGCATTGCTGGACTGCTAGTCTAGCTTTGTTTTCTTTATCTGATGTGCTTCAAAAAGGACCTGCAGCTCTTGATATTTTTGGGTAAGAGTAGCTTTTAGACTGTCCAGTTGTGGTTGGTACAAAAGATTTTCTTCTACCAGGCTGCGGTTTCCACCAAGGGTCATATCTTTGGTGAGCTGCATGTTTTGAACCTCGTCCATCTCCAGGCTGATTTCGCAAAGCTTCTCCTCGTCCTCCAGGAGCTCGTTCAGCTGTGTCATGGTCAGGCCGCTGAACTTGCTGAGATCCACGGCCATGGTACTGCCTGGAGCTTCCACTGGTGCCTCCTCCGGAGCCTCCCGCCTCCTCCTATCCGCAGCCCGGGCTATTAACATTTAAAGAATTTGGAAAATCAGAGCAAGATTTAAATGAAGTAAGCAAGCCGGCCACAACACACGAAAAGTTCATTAAAGAACAAAGCGGCCAAGAAATCCATGTTGACAATGAAATCTCTAACAACCAAAATGTTGAAGTAGAAAAAGATGACATTTTGGGAATCACCACTTGCCTTGAAAAGAAAGGCAGAGAGAATACCTTAAAACTGACATTTGTGCCAGAATATTCCACAAAAGGAAGGCAAGATAAACTAAACCGAGGGAACCTGTTAAGGTTGTTTAAAGGAATTCCAGAACTAAAAGGAATATCTTCGCAAGATCTTTTAGCTGTGGAATTTAACCATACTACAGATACCCCAGACGTTAAAGAGACCCTGACAACCTGGTCCTGAAAGGAAAAAGTGGACAGGACATATGCAATGAGATCAACATTTGAAGCCTGGGGAATCTAAGTCCCCAGAAATGCCCAAGGTACCCTTACCCCTTCCTAATAAATCATACAAATCAAACAATGGAATACACATCGGGAAGAAATCAAAAAACATGTCAACGCGGCACCCGTTCTACCACGCCACCAAGGCCATCCAATTCAAACAAGGTCAATGTAATAGTGAGTCAATCAAACTTTGAACACCAAATAGGTGATAGCATGGATTGGTCATGGGTGCCAAAAGCACTAAGCAACACGCGTACCTAATAAACAGTCAAGATTAATCTTGAATGACAAAATGCGGGGCAGCTAGTTCAGGCTAATGGGCACGATTTAATGGAAGCCCGAAGGCATGACCGTGTCCTTATGTATGGGAGCCAAGATATGATCAAGATCTGTTCAAGGAATGTCCATGGCTTTAAAAATATGGGTCATGACCATGAAACTCTGTTTTTTCTTGAACAACAAGACCTAATATTGCTCTAAGCAACATGGAACATGAACCCAGTATCAATAGCGGGTTATATAGAACATCACACCCTAGCAGAAAGATTCTCAATCTTTGGTCACCCGAGAGGAGGTTTATCAACATACATATCACAAAAACCTGTTTGGCAAACAGAAGAACTAGATGCTGGGGTAAACTGGTTGCAAGTTATAAAACTTACCGGAAAGCTTCATTCTAACAAATTAAATTGGCAATTAATACTAGTCAACGTATATGTATATGTTCATCCTGCAAAAAAGAATCAGAAAGAAAAATTTACAATACTAATGAAAAATACGCTGCATAAATCACATGAACCCTGCCCCTGCATCATCTCAGGAGACTTTAATAGTAACCTAATAAAAAACAAACAGAAAAAAAGAAAGAGACAGGAGGACTGGGGATTCCAAATACTAACACTAGAGTTAGAAAGCCATGGTCTGTCAATCCTGAATGGTAACACAACAGGGGATATGCCAGGTGCCATAACACACAAGTGGAAAAATTCGATCTACAATAGACTTCACCATCACCAGCAGTAATCTTGTCCCAAGAATAGTGTCATTCCAAGTTCACCCACGCATAGAAAGTGAACACTTCCTGCATATTACAAACATCAACATTGCCCTTGCTCAGGTCCAAAAAATAAACGCATTTGTACAACACGCAGAAAAGTTTAACCTGCGGAAATTTAAATGGTGTGGATTAGATATGACGACCATATGGGACACACTTAAGGAATATGTGAGTCAAATAGGGTCCCAACAGAAGAAAAGTGACTACAAAGTTGGGAATATTTGTGCCTTGTCCTCATCCGAAAATTTCCAGCCATCAACGGAAGCAAAAAAAGAATAGACACCAGGAAGGAGCCATGGTTTAACCTCTCTTTACGAGATGAAAAGAGAAGGATTACAAAAGAGGTGCAAATCCAAGCCATAGCGGCAAAAATGGGTAGGAAAACAGACAAGGGCAAACTGAAGGAATTACAGAATTAATACAAGAAGATGCTGAGGAAAGCAAAAACATCATACAAAGAAAGAATCTGGACAAAACTACTGTGGGCAAGTAAATTACCAAATAGTAGGGAATTCTGGGGCATCATAAATAACTTGACAAAGGGTTTAAAACTACAACAAGAAGCAGGAATCAGTGAAAAAATCTGGATACAGCATGTACAAAATAGGTACAGAAGTACATAGCGCGATAAGTGGGCTATTGCACAGAATTATCAGAATGATCAGAATTATCGCAAGATCAAAGACCAGATGTAGAAAAAAACACCGGACTGCCGCCCCAGCCAGAATATAAAGACCTAAGACAAGTGACAAGCTCCAACGATTCAAATGACCTGATCGACACTAAGCAATTAAGAGGAATAATAAAACGATTAAAAACCGAGGGTGCGGCAGACTCGAATGGGCTCCCCAATGCACTATTTAACCATGCCAAGGATTTTTGAGCCGATTATCTCACGCCGCTTTTCAATCAGATTTAAGGACAGAACAACATCCCCAAATCTTGGAAAGGGAACATCATTCACCCAATAGTTAAACAGGGAGATCATAATAAGCCTGAAAACTACAGATTGATATCGTTGATCGACGTAGAGGCTAAATTATATGGATCCTGCCTACTACTTCATCTTCAAGAATGGATGGATGAAATTAACATAATCCCCACGTTTCAAACGGGTTTTAGACCAGGGATGGGCCACCTAACAAACTTGGCAACTCTCGAACTTTTAACTGAAAAAGCGGCAAAAAAGAAAACACGGTTATTTGCATGTTTTGTCGACTTGAAAGCAGCATTCGACAGAGTAAACAGAAATCGTCTCTGAGAAAAACTAAGAGCTTGGGGATTGCCGAGTAAATTACTGGACGCAATAATAGCCCTACACAGTGAAACCTGGGCAAGAGTGAAATTAGGCGATGGACATAGTACCACCGCCAGCATCTACACACAGCAAAGCCTAAAACCAGGCTGAGTCCTGGCCCCAAGCCTATTTAATTTGTTCCTGGCAGACATCATTAAATACACGCACGAAGCCGATGTCATCCACCAAACTTGTCTAAAGAGCCAATTCCTTTCTTACAGTATGCAGATGATATTTTGGTGTTGAGCCAAAGCCCGATCGGATTACAAAGAGCGATCATTAACTTAGTAACTTATTTAGACCAAGAATATTTGGAACTAAATTAAGAGAAAACTAAGGTTGTTTGTGTGGTAAAGAGGTTGAACTGTTAAACAAACTCCAGATGAAGGTTTATAAGGCTCTGTCAACCTACCAAAGTCTGTCTCCCAAGCTCAGGTTCGGTTGGAATTCGGACTTCAGAATCTGAAAATCTGGCTTCGTGAAGTTATGCCATAAATTTCGCTCATCTGTGCCGGGGTCATTGAATAGTCTATGCTGAAAAGAAATTAAAAACCAGATAGATCAAGACATTCCAAATTCATGGGGAGCCCATCTGAGATGTTTGTAAATTGGTAAATAACTTAGCAAAGAAGAAGTCTTTCTTAGAAGATAAAATAACAACTTCCAAACGTCGGCATGGGTGGACTGTGATTAACTCTTACACATCAATAAAGCCTCAGGCTTACTTAGTAACCAATTTCAGCGCTGAGCTAAAAAAAAGCTTTATAGATTACGGGCTGGGCATGCATGATTCAAAAGACCTACAGCCATCCTGGAAAAGCAACCAACAAGCAGCACACTGTCGCCTATATGGTTATTGTAATGAAACACTTACTCACCTGCTGCGTGCTTGTCCCACAGTCAAGAATTTGAGGAGACTGCTTTTAAAACCAATTTTTAATTAATTTAACATTCTCACATGCAGGCAAGCCGTGATAATTTGGTTGGAAGGGTCCTCTATACTCTTGGCCTGCCGGGGCGGAAAATATCTGGCAAAAGTAAGAAAACTTTTACGGCAAGCCGATTTAGAGGAAACTAAAAAAGTATGAATAAGGTCGGCATGGGTTTAGTTCAAGCATGGTAGCACTTCACAACCCCATGTAACAAGCATACTACAAACCTAACCAATCATGGGACAATTCGAATAATAGAAAAATTGTAGTTGCTTAAATTTTAATGTAAATTTCTGCATCTTTTTATAGGCACATTTTATCTTAACAGGACCTACTTAATTTATTTATTGGACAAATTCAGTCGTTGAGTTCCTTGAAAAATCTGAATAATAGAACTTTTGAAGTTTGGTCAAATTCTTAGTTAACATCTTACGTGCATCATTAATGTTGTTTGGATTTTTTAAATCGCATAGCTCATTGCTATTGAGTGGTATTTACTTGGAGTTTTTTTTACCAATCATGTATGTCTAATATTTTAATTGTAACAATTTTAGGTAATCATATACAAAAAACTATTGACTTGACTTGACTTTTCTAAACTTAGCATACCTGGTTACCCCTTCTCTGCCCCTGCTCACAAACTACCAACACTTAACTAAAAACTTCTGCTAATCGTGGCTAACTTGATACAAACCTGCCACCCAGGAAAAGGTGGGTGATTAGCAACACCTGATTCTCTCTTACTGTGACCCTGCTCTTTGACAACATTGTCACCAGTAGCCCCAACATTTGCTGCTTTTTGTCAGCTGAAAGGCGGGCCTCCATCAATTAAGAGTCCAACTCAATACCCAAAAAACAAAGAGCCGTACAGGGCCCCATAGTCTTTTCCGGCGCCAAAGGCACCCCAAGTTCCCTAATGATCTCTTTGAACCTGTCCAGAGCTTCCTGGCAGTCCATGGAGTCTGAGGCGCCCACAAAGAAAAAGTCATCCGGGAAGTGTGTTACCAGCTGGTGACCCATCCGCTCTGAGAACAACCACTGAAGAAACATGCTAAAGCACTCAAATAATGGCCAAGACATAGAACAGCCCATCGGTAATGCTTTGTCCATGTACCAGTTACCATTGAAATGTATGCCCAGAAGATCCCAATCATCTGGGTGGACTGGAAGTAAACACAAAGCTGACTTTATGTCACATTTTGCCATCTTCGCCATAGCGCCCGCAGTCACTACCACTGACATGGCCATGTCAACTGACAAATAAGAAACAGAACTCCCTTCCTGCTACGACAAATGCTGTATTAAACGGAATTGCCCTTGTTACTTTTTTTGGCACCACTCCTATGGGAGACACAATCAACTTTTCCAGTGGTCAATGATCAAAGGGGCCCGCCATGCCGCCCTCACGCTCCTCTTTGTCCAATTTCTTTTGCACTATCTTAGGGTGTTCTTTTGCCGATTGTAAATTGTCTCCCCACCTGCGCATCCTAGGTCCCCCATATCTTAGTCTAAAGCCCTCCTGAAACCCTGCCTGCAAATGCTCCGCAGCCTCCCGGTTGCCATAACCCTGTAAGGCTGCGATTAAGGTGTCTGTTCTAACCAGCGTACAAGCCCTTTGGCCCAGGCTCCTTAGCCCCCCCGCCCACCTACAAAAGGCTGCTGCTGCTGTCCACCTGCACTAAACCCCCCTGACTGCCACGGCTGACCCCCTTGTTGCTGCCTCTGCCCGCACCCGTAGCAGTTAACCAAGGCGTGTCTGCCTCCACATTTCAAGCAGTCATGCCGAAATCTACAAAACTCCCGGGTGCACATTCCCTTATTAAAATCCCAGCAGGCCCCCCCTGATCCAGTCTGTCATCTACCTGCATCGCCCACCCCACCCTGGGTAGGTCGCCCCTGAAAGGGCCGATACACGAGCGGAAGCCTTCTGGTCGTGAAAATAGTCTTACTTGCCCGGAACGACCCCATCGTGTGTTGCCACAGGTCTGTATCTAATTCTCCCCATTTTGCCTCAGTGTCGCTAGCCATGCGCGCCCTAAATTCCTCTTCGTATTGAGCCCATGCATAACCACCCCCATGATCTGGGCCTTCCTGATCACATCCCTGTACTTAAACAGTGCCACGCACCTCTCTGAGTATTTTTCACAGTACACACTTGCATATCAAAAAGGCCGCTGTCCAGTTCTCAATTGTGAGAGGCACCTTTGGCCGCTTGGCCAATTCGTACTCCTCTTTTGAACCCTCTTTCGCCTTTACTTCCCTATGCAGAAGTTTGAGCATCTAGACGTACTCGCACTTCCAGATCCTCTGCTTAGTAGCCAGCATTGAGTGCGCGCCCAAAGGCTTGGTTACTCCCATGTAAGGCAGCCGTGTTATTTTTAACTACTTGCTCTCTAACTTGTTATCTGACTCATTTGTCGTTAAGACCAATGTATCTTTTTTGGCTTTAACCTCGTCCCCTGGGCTCACTGATGCCTTACCTAAGTCCTCTGTGCCCACTCCCACGGTCTTAACATGGTCTTCTAGGGTCGTTCATGCCTTACCTGCGTCTTCTGAGCCCAGTCCTACAACCAAAACATACTTGACTTTCCGCAACCTGCCCCCCTCTTTCTCGCCCCCTCCAATCCCCACAGATACCATCAAAGGCCGCAATCCCCCAACCCACTGTTTACCTGGCTCTAAGGAGGATGCCCGTTGTCCTGCAGTCTGCCTTGCCAATGGAGCCAACCGTTCGTCCAACCTTAATGTCCGACCTGTAGGCTGTGCTGGGCGTTGTGACACCTGCAACACACTAGACAAAACATTACTCGGCCCCCTCACACCCTTGTCCTCACTGTCCTGTAACTCGCTCTCCTCAAGGCTGTCATCATTGTGATCTAACTCCTTGTCTCCCTGAATCCCCTTGCCCTCTCAACCGAAAGTGCAGACTGCACCCTCCTAGCAGAACGTAGATGCCTTTCGTCAGAGCTCCTGCGTCAGATGCCCCGTGATGCCGACGAGCCCGCCCGGGGCCTAGATATGCCAGCCGCGCTGTGATCCCACGCCGGTTCTGGGCATGCTGCACGATGCTCTACCCTCCCTTCACCTCGGCACCTTTGAGCCGCTCCCAGCTCTGCCAAGTCTGGAGCCCGCTGTTGCTCCACTGCCTGAAAGAAAAAGGAATGGTCTGGTGTGCTGGGACTACCTATCCTCTCTCATCCCAGCGCCTCTTCTTACCCGCCCCAGCGTACTAGCCGCACATGCCCGTCCCGCCCTACTAAGATCCACCGCTTCCTTCCCCTCCACCTGTTACCCCTCTTCATCGCTTCATTCCAAGCCCGCCGCGCCCCGACACCAGGCCCAACTGGGCCCGGCCCCTGCTCCCAAAGCTTCCCCCCAAACCCCACCCTACACCCCTCCTGGCCCCCGGCCCCACAGTCCCATGACCCCCTGCCCCCCTTTGACAAATACGCATCCACTTGGCCTAACCTGCCTACACCTCGCACCTCCTCATTCCAGGAGGTGAAACTATCCGGACCCTCCCGATTCCGGTCACCCCATCAGACTCCAGCTCCACAGGCAGCCCCTACCCCTCCTCCTCCAATCCCAGGGGCTACTATCCCCTACCCCACATCCTCTTTCTCCACAAAGCTACCCCCACACCCCGGGGACCCCAAACCTATATCCTCTTTCTCCCCCGCCCAGTATGTGTGGACCGGGCCAAATGATCCCTGCCCACCTCAGTACCTGTCCCACGTGGCCCCAAGCTGCCTATCTCCTCCTCTACCCATGGAGCTGCCCTGGACAGGAGGTGTCCATCTGGCAATGCCTCCACACCTGCCACTCCGAAGGAAAGGAGGCGTGTTGTGGTGAGCTGAGAGCAAGACTTGAAACGCACAGAGTCGGAGGTGAGGAAGAAGCTTTTCACATGGTCAAAGATGGCTCCTAGGCTTAAAATTAAAAAATCTCTGACAGGTCCTACCTAGCATTGGCAATGCTATAGGACTCGCATTTACGCAAGACCTATTGCATTGAAACAAGAGTGTGGGCGTGCGAGAATGGACAAACGCGAGTGCGTGGGGGCGAGAAGTCACGTACTTCAAGAGGGGGTGTGGGGGGAGACAGGGAAGAAAATAGTATTCAGAGTAAAGGGGCCAGTAGCCATGGAAGGATACAAATGATGACATGCTTGTCATAAGGAGGGACTAACAAACCTAAAACCAATCAGGAGGCAGCATTTAGGACCTAAGCCAATAAAAAAGATGGGCTGAGCTTCCACAAAGCTTCCACTCTATACTGAATACTGCATGCCTCGCAAAGCGAGCAACGCATGCGCTGCAACGCTAGGCTCGACCTAATGAGGTAGAGGTAAGGCGAAGAGTTAAAAAACAGGGGAAATACAAGGAGAAAGCAGTAAATTAAATGCGATGGAAAAGCAAGAGGGAGGCTCGCAAAAACTTGGGTGAAAAGCAAGGAGAAAGCAGCGAAAAAAGGGAAAAGCAAGTAGACGACCGGAGTAAAGAGTGATGCAGCAGCATGGGGAGAGCTGGGCCAGGGGCAATAATTAAAGGAGGACTTACTGCCTTATTGCCTGATGCTTCATAGACAAAATCAACATTTTTCACAAAGAGAGCTGTTGTATTCTCTTATTTGATTTATGTTTGCATGTCACTTTAATGGAGTACATTCTATCTTTGCTGATGTCATGATGCTCCTTGTAGCCTGGGCATTCTCTACTTGCCAGTTGCTCCTAAGCCTGGACTGGGAACACCTTATCCTCTGTATCTTCATTAAACTACTTATTCATCTATACTGCTTCCATGGCTACTATCTTCAGTTACATCAGATGGCGACGATTGGCTTGAGGGGCAAGTTGAATACAGAGTGAGTTTATTCTGGAAAACTCGACTGGTGGAAAAGAACCCATGCGGTGAAAATGTACAGGGAATGTACTACTGAGAGACGAAAATTCAACTACAAAAAGAAGACGAGTGAAGGAGAGTTGGCCTGGCCTTTGATCAACACAGAAAAGAAAAGCTAGACTGGGTACGTTAATCAGGCAAGCAAGCAGGGAGAGGCTGTAATCTCATCCAAGGACAATGTAAACTGAACGAAACGGAGAAAAGGGGACGATAATGAACGCATCTGGTTGCTAAAGCGGTGAGCGTGTAATTTCTAAAATAAGGAAATTGTCAGTTTGAATCGCCGAGATTTATTATATTCGCGTATGTTTGAACTGCCATCACTTAATTGAGCATCATTCAAATATCTCTCACGCGCAACCTTACCATAGTTCAGTGTCTCGGTCTCTTCGCTCTTCCTGACGTCGGAATTCGGGCTGACGCGGCACGTCAGCGTGGATAACGTCAACACGCATGCGCAGTGCGTGAAACAACGTGGCGGCCATTTTTGACTCCTCTTAGTGGTATCCTGGCAACGGAACGGAGAGCGTTTCTGCTCGCTTTCACTCTCTGACGAGTACTTGAGCTGACGTTTGTGAGGAAATAGACTAACGCTTTGTCAGTGAAAATAACCCTGCTTGCTACAACTTAGCGGAATTGACCCAGGAAGAAGACAGTGAGTAATAATTTATCTTATGTTCGTTTCACCGCGTTTGCATTAAGGCAGGAAAGAGAGAATAACAGGAGGAGGTATTTACGATATTACCTGTTAGGGAGGAGATATACCATAGTTTCGGAACAGAAGGAATATGGAGAACCCAAGTGTCATTGCACCTCCCATGTTTTTACAGTCAAGTGGGGAACCTCCAATAGAGTGGGATGAGTGGATTGACATTTTTGAAAATTATATAGAGGCGCTGGACGGCAAAGACTTCAGCGCAATAAGAAAAAAAGCTCTGTTATTAAGCGTGCTTGGAAAAGAGGGCCAACATTCCTTCAAATATTTGCCTTTAGGATTGAACCAAGATGGCAGGCCGATTAACAATGTTTACACTGAAGCTAAAGCGCGAATGAAGAAGCAATATTCGAAGGAAGTGAATATTGTCATGGCCAGACATAAATTTTATACGCAACCACAGCGGACTGATGAGTCTGTTGACCAGTTTGTGACTAGACTGTGCGAACTTTCCTTGAAATGCAATTTTGGCGAGATGCGTGACGAAATGATCAGAGATCAAATGATCGTCCAATGTAAGAACAAGAAAATGCAGGAAAAACTTTGGGCAGCGAAGAACCCCACCTTGCAAGCTGCTATAGATATTGCGAAGGTCGTTGAAGAGTCTACAGCTTGTATGAAGGAAATGGAGAAGAAGGAAATTGTAAAAGAGGGTGGTAGTGGATTGAATGTGTCGTCTGTTGCTCAAAGTGAGGTTGCAGTAATGAACTAGAAACCGTTGGAACTTAACGAAAGAATGGAAAAGAGAGGTTCAGGAGGATACAACAGCGGGGAGAGGGGAAGGTATCAAGTTAGAATGTGTAGCAGG
The DNA here is from genome assembly GCF_964261635.1 of Lissotriton helveticus. Lineage (NCBI taxonomy): Eukaryota > Metazoa > Chordata > Amphibia > Caudata > Salamandridae > Lissotriton > Lissotriton helveticus. The sequence goes on from NC_136065.1 coordinate 73,519,138, forward strand.
TGTGTCAGTACTTATCATGGTGCAGATTACAAACGTTGTTTTGCCATTGATAAGGAATGTAGGAAGTGTGGAAAACGTGGTCATTTCTCAAGGATGTGCAAGACGTCTAATAATGACAAAGTTGCAATAGTTGATGCGAAGCGGGAAGCTAGTATGCAAGGCAATGTAGAAGGTGCTAATAAAATCTTATGTTTAAGTGAAATGAACGCATTCCAAGGGGAGGCTGGTAGGAAGAATAGACCCAAGGCAACCTTCGGCATCAATAATAAAGTGGTTGAATTGATGGTGGATCCGGGTTCATTTTGGACCATAGTTCCAGAATCAATGTTCAGGGAAAATTGGGAGGGTACTGCCTTATTCCCAAAAGATATCTGTCCCTGTGGTTACCAAGGGGAATGCATTAATTTATTGGGGTACATGGAAGCTGTGATTGAGTTTCAAGGACGCTCTATTCATGGGAAAGTTTACGTTGCAAGTTCTGGTCCTGCAATATTAGGTTGGGGTCATCAGTATGACCTTCATATTGTCATTGATCCCAGAGCAAGTCAACAAGTGATGGTTGTGGATATGATGACTGCTGAAGTGATAGTTGAAAGTATGCCAGACTTATTTGCTGAACGCATTGGAGAATTGAAAGGGTATGTCCACAAAATTGTGCTCAAGGAGGGTGCAGTTCCGATGCAGCACAAAGTGAGGAAAATACCATTTATTGCTAGACAGGAGGTGAGGAAGTTGTTGGATGATATGCTCAGTAATGGTGTGATTGAGCAGATAGAAATATCTCCGTGGGTTTCGCCTGTAGTGATCACGACAAAATCTGATGGCAAATTTAGGTTCTGTGTGGATCTTCGCACACTCAATCAGAATATCGTTGTAGACAACTTTCCGCTACCAAATATCAATGAATTGGTTTTGTCATTGAAGGGTGGAAAGTTCTTTTCAAAACTTGATTTGAGGAGTGCTTACCACCAAATAAAGCTACACAGTGATTCTAAGGCCTTGACTGCTTTCATCACTACGGAGGGAATTTACCAGTTTACTCGCATGCCATTTGGTCTCGCGTCGGCGGCTGGTGTTTTTCAGAGAATGATGGGCTCGGTCTTGAAGGGGATAAATAACGTCGTGTATTTCCAGGATGATGTTTTGTTGTTTGGGGAGACAATGGAGAGACACAATCAGATTCTGAAGGAAGTTTTGAGTAGTTAACTTTAGGGAAAGAGAAGTGTAAATTTGCAGTGGAAGAGGTAGAATATTTAGGTTACACGCTTTCTGCTTGTGGTGTGAGACCTAAGCGGGATCTTTTGGAATCAATAAAGAAAGCAGCGACACCCTGTGATAAGGATCAATTAAGATCTTTTCTCGGTCTTATCGAATACTATGCTAAGTTTGTGGAGAATTTTGCAGCGAGGACCGAGATGATTAAACTATTGTTGAGGAAGGGGTGCAAGTTTGTATGGGGTGCTGAGCAAGAGGAGTGCTTTGTTAACATCAAAAAAGCAATATGTGAAGCTAAAATCCTTACTCCATTTGATACTGGACGCAAGTCTGTGTTGACGGTTGATGCCAGCGCGGTTGGTGTAGGTGCTGTGTTAGCACAAGAATATGGCTCTGGGTTAAAGACAGTTGCTTTTGCCTCACGGACACTTACCAGTTCTGAAAGGAACTATTCTATCATTGAGCGTGAAGCATTGGCGGCTGCTTGGGGCTGCGAGTACTTCAGGATGTATTTATGGGGATTTTAGTTCAAGTTGTTGACAGACCATAAACCATTGATTAAATTACTGTCTCCAGGGGGTGCTGGAAAAGGGTCAGCGCGGTTGGCGAGGTTAGCTGCTAGACTCCAGGAGTTTTTGTACAGAGTAGAGTATATTCCTGGGTGGCAGAATAGTCAAGCGGATAGTCAATCAATCAATCAATCAATCAAAGACATTTATAGAGCGCACTACTCACCCGTAGGGTCTCAAGGCGCTTGGGGGGGGGGAGAGGGGGGTGCCGTTACTGCTCGAACAGCCAGGTCTTGAGCTTCTTCCTGAAGGAGAGGTGGTCTTGGGTCAGGCGAAGGTCGGTCGGGAGGGAGTTCCAGGTCTTGGCAGCCAGGTAGGAGAAGGACCTTCCTCCTGTTGTCGCTCTTCGGATGCGGGGGACGGCGGCGAGGGCGTGGCTGGTTGATCGGAGGTGGCGTTTGGGAGCGTAGAAGTTGATGCGGTTGTTGAGGTAGCTCGGGCCTTGATCGTGTAGGGCTTTGTGTGCGTGGGTGAGGAGACGGAAGGTGATTCTTTTGTTGACGGGGAGCCAATGCAGGTCTCTCAGATGTCCAGAGATGTGGCTGTTTCATGGGATGTCGAGGATGAGTCTGGCTGAGGCGTTCTGGATCCGCTGGAGTCTCTTCTGGAGCTTGGCGGTGGTTCCGGCGTAGAGGGCGTTGCCGTAGTCCAGTCGGCTGGTGACGAGGGCCTGGGTGACAGTCTTCCTGGTCTCGGTGGGGATCCACCAGAAGATCTTCCGTAGCATGCGCAGGATGTTGAAGCATGACGAGGAGACGGCGTTGACTTGTCTGGTCATGGAGAGGGAGGAGTCCAGGATGAAGCCCAGGTTGCGTGCGTGGTCCGTCGGTTTGGGTGCGGTGCCCAGGGCGGGCGGCCACCAGGAGTCGTCCCAGGCGGAGGGCGAGGAGCCCAGGATGAGGACCTCCGTCTTGTCTGAGTTCAGTTTCAGGCGGCTGGTCGTCATCCACTCGGCTACATCTTTCATCCCTTCGTGCAGGTTGGCTCTGGCGGCGGCGGGGTCGTTGGTCAGGGAGAGGATCAGCTGGGTGTCGTCGGCGTAGGAGATTATGTTGAGGTTGTGTTGGCGTGCGATGGCCGCGAGGGGGCTCATGTAGACGTTGAAGAGGGAAGGACTCAGCGCGGATCCTTGAGGGACGCCGCAGATGACTTTGGTGGTCTCTGACTTGTACGGTGGTAGGCGGACTCTCTGTGTTCTTCCGTAGAGGAAGGAGGTGATCCATTCCAGTGCCTTCTCCTGGATTCCGACGTTGCTGAGGCGCTGCACCAGGGTGCGGTGGCAGACAGTGTCGAATGCCGCGGAGAGGTCTAGGAGGATGAGGGCCGCTGTTTCTCCGTTGTCCATCAGGGCTCGGATGTCGTCAGTGGCAGCGATGAGGGCGGTCTCGGTGCTGTGGTTGGCTCGGAAGCCAGACTGTGAGGGGTCGAGGGATCCATTCGTCTCGAGGAAGGCGGCCAGCTGTTTGTTGACGGTCTTCTCGATGACTTTGGCCGGGAACGGGAGGAGCGAGATGGGGCGGTAATTCTTGAGTTCGGTGGGGTCCGCTGTAGGTTTCTTGAGTAGAGCGCTGAGTTCCGCGTGCTTCCAGCTCTCAGGGAAGGTGACGGTCTATCTAGACTTCCTTTGCCTTGGGATGTTGTTGACAAAGTAGGTGTTGAAGCTATGCAATCGGAGGGTTCGGTGGCAGCTATTGATGAGTTCGCGGATTTATGCTCTGGTGCCATTAACAAAGATAGATGGAACTCCTGTATGGCCAATGATGAAGTGCTAAGGTGCGTAAAGGATTTAATTGTGAAAGGTTCTAGGAGAGAGAGTACCCTACCTTTGGCTGCACATCCTTATCTGAGAATCCTCGAGGATTTGTCAATCTTAGATGTTGAGGGGAATATTATTATGAAGGATGATAAGTTTATTCCTCCTCAGGAGTTGAGGTTTGGCCTAAGTTGGCACACGAGGGACACCTGGGTCAGTCCTTGACGAAAAGGAGGATCAGGGAGTTCTTCTGGTGGCCAGGAATGGACCTACAGGTTTCTGAGTGGGTTGAGAAGTGCATGGAGTGTTTTGAGAGTGAGAAAAGGTTGAGGGTTGGGTGCCAGAAGGATTTTGGAAAGATAGATAATCCCGATTTACCCTGGCACACTGTGTGTTGTGACTTTATTGGTCCTTTTTACTCGTTAGGTCAGGACATGAAGTTTGGTTTTGTTATGGTTGATGTAACTTCTAAGTGGCTAATAGTGAAATTCACTAAAGAAATAACCACTAAAGCAACGATAAACTTACTGTCTGACATTTTCAGAGAGGAGGGTTACCCTATGAGATTGGTGACTGATAATGGGACACAGCTGGTTTCGGAGGACATGGTGAGATTCTTGGATGCTTGTGGTATTGTTCACACCAGAACCTCGTTATACAACCCTCAAAGTAATGGTATCGTGGAGAGGGCTAACAGGATGGTGAAAGGGGCGATCCAGATGGCACTCTCTTCAGGTGGATCTGTAAGGGGTATGGTCAACGATTTGGTTTGGGCATATAGAACTACGGTGAATGGCGTCACTGGTAAGGTTCCGTTTGACTTGATGAGGGGTCGTTTGGCAGGTACCAAACTCGTACCAGCTTGGATGAAAGAGTGTTTTGGGCTAGCAGATTTGGGTGGCAATTCACCTAGGACAGATATGCGTGAGAATGGGTCTGGAGTTTGTGGTAAGTTAGGTGTGGAACGTTTGGCGGTGAATGATTGGGTAAAGGTTAAACCTGGTCGTGTTTGTTCTGGTTTAACCAAGTTTAGAGGCCTATTCAAAGTAAAGTCAGTTCATGACAAATTTGTCACACTTTTCAATGGTGAACACTGGAATTTCAGGAGGGTTGCCCTCTACAAGAAAGCGAATGATGTTGTTGGTGGTGATCTCCATCCTTATTCTTTTCATGATCAAAAAAAGGGTAAAGACCCTACCATGAGTGGCGAAACCAGTGTCTCTTCGCAGAGGGTTAGAAGGCAACCTAGTTATCTTCAAGATTTTGTGTGCAGTTAGGAAACATCCTCATTTCTTTGTACTCCGTTTAGTTTGTATATGGAAAGCCAATGCATATGTCCTTGTTGTTTTTTTAATGTTTGTTTTCACTGCTTTGTTTTATTTTGTTCACTTTTGATCAGAAGGACCCAGGATATGTTGTATTCTCTTATTTGATTTATGTTTGCATGTCACTTTAATGGAGTACATTCTATCTTTGCTGATGTCATGATGCTCCTTGTAGCCTGGGCATTCTCTACTTGCCAGTTGCTCCTAAGCCTGGACTGGGAACACCAGCTTATCCTCTGTATCTTCATTAAACTACTTATTTATCTATACTGCTTCCATGGCTACTATCTTCAGTTACATCATGAGCCTAGTTTTAAAAATTCAGCTTCCTCTCTCACAGTTTATATTCTAACAGATAGTATTTGAACCTTTGTACTATTCGTGCATGTGTGGTAATTCCTAGTGCTGTAAAAGGAAAGATCATTTTCTTGTTACTAAATATCTCATTCCTGTAGAGAAATGCGGCTACTCTCCGCATTCTTTTATTTGTATGTGTTGAAGCATTTTATCTCCTCTAATGTAGGATTTGAGATCAGTGGATGTTGTTACTTACAGTTAGACACGTGAAAAATTATAGATGTAAGAGGGTAAGCTCAAACACTGTGGCTGAGGAGACACTTCAAAAATGATTTAATAGATCAAATAAGGAGTGCTAATAATATTACTGATCAAACAACCCTAGTCCGAAGTGCTGGTTCTGTGCGTCACTAATATGGAATCCCAGTTCGGAAGTGTTGTTTATGTGACATATAAAGCCCAATTAAATTGCGCAGTACTATTGAAATGTTCACATGGTGGTTTTCAAAATTAAATGTTTCAAAGACAACCAAAAGCAGCCTATCACAGTGACCCATAAGCCTTGCCCCAGTTGGACTTGCTTCTTGCCCCAACACCATGCTGAAGTTCCAGAACAGTTAGGGGTCTATTATCATAGCGGGCAGATCGCCACCAGTCAGCGCCTGCCTACCTTTTGCGGGGGGACCCTGGCGGATGGGAAACCGTCTGCTGGTAGGTAATCCGCCCGATTACCTACCGGGCGTAAAAACCCAGCAATATGGTGGGGGTGCCTTATAGGCACCACCATCCTTATCGGGATGCTGGGGGGAAGTATCTTTCCATGGTGGAGACACCACCATGGTAAGGCATGCGGTTTTTACATTGGGGGCCGGTAGCGGGGCCCCAGGGTGTTGGGGGGGTCGGGGTCCACTTGAGGGCACTCCCTACATTGGAATGCACTAGGTGGCAGGCACCGCACGGTGCCTCTCACGCTCTGCATTCAAATGCACAACATGCATTTCTCGCATTGTGGTGGGTGCTGCTTGCAGAACTGCCCGCCGCAATGTGACAAATATGAGAGGCGCCCGACAGTGTGGCGGGCACAATCTTAAGGCCACTGGCGGGACCGCCGTAACAATGGCAGGTGCTCCCGTTTCACGGTGCGGTGGTGGGCGGACTTTGTAATACGCCCCTTAGTTTCCCTTTTTAGAGCTAATCTCAATCTTTCCAGCAGCCTATGCTATCTTCAGGGGAATCATTTCTCAACACTGAATCACTGAATCTTCACTGATCTCAAACTGCTGAAGGGCTGCATGGGTCTCACTGGAAATCCATTTCAGGCAATTCAGTCTGTCGCATCCCAAACAGGTTCTATTGTTTTTACATACCGGCTGTTACCCGGACAGCTGAACATTCTTCATTAATACAGATCCTATCGTAGTTACAGCCATACACAATTCTTCCTAGTGACCTGGCACCATTATTTCCATGACCTACAAGCAGTTTCCGGGAAACCTAAGTCTAGGCTCCAGAGACATTATTGTTAAAGAGCAGAAAGTTAAAGAAATTTATGGATGACACTACTAGGAGTGCATCTTGCGGATTAATTAAACTTTGGTCATGGAGCCGCTAGCGGCTCGACTTCGCCAACACCACACAGCAAGGGGTATTGCCTTCAGTTCCCGTAGCCTCCTAGTCTCCATGTACGCTGATGATGTGACTCTGTATGTACATAAACCAACTGAAAACTTAAACCCATTACTCCGCGAATTCATCAAGTTTGGTGGCCTTTCCGGTGCCTCCATTAACTGGTCTAAATCAGTCATATTCCCGCTCACCGATAACACTACATAGGTGCACCCGGATTACCCCTTCAGGTGGGAAGCGGATGAAGTAAAATACTTGGGAGTCTGGGTGAGCAGGAACTTGCAAGAGCTCTGGAACCTGAACTTTGGCAGGGCAATCGTGTGGCTAGAGGGCAGGGTGGCGATCTGGTCCAAACTTCCTCTCTCCTTGGCAGGCAGAATTGCGCTGGCAAAAATGATTGTATTGCCCAAATTCCTCTATCTTTTTCCTAATGTGCCAATCCCCTTGACGCAACACTTTTTCACACGCTTGCGATCCAGCCTACTTGCGCTTGCTTGGGCGGGAGGCCAGGCTAGGGTCTCATGGGCGCTGTTGACGCTTCCGCTGCGACAGGGAGGGCTAGGCGCACCAGACATGCATTTGTACGCACTCTGCGCGCAGGCCCAATACTTGCACTTTTGGATCTACCCCACACCTTACCAGCCGCATGTGGCGGTGGAGGCGGACATGATCTCTCCGCTCCCTCTCACTGTGGCACTCTATCACAAAGCACCGAGGCCTACACAGGATGTAAACACGGCAGACATGCTTCGATGGTCCTGGAGGGAGTTGCTGAAGCGATCCACCATTCCCATGTTATATGCACCCGCGATACCTCTTAAGCGTAACCCCATGATCCCTTGCTTAGAGTCCAATAGTGGGGATGTATCCCTTGCTGGTACCGTCCTGCGCACGTTTTCAGACATGTACCCAGACGGCAGGTTCTTGGAGATGCCCCCGGAGACACCGGAGAACCCCATAACGTTCGCTGATAAATTCACATACCACAAGCTCAGGGCTGCGTGCAGGGCGTTGGGGGGCTGTTTTCCGGAAGAGCCACCGCAATTAGCCGCGCTGCAGAACATACTCGCCAGGGCATCCCGCAAAAAGCTTGTGACCAGGCTCTATAACTCAATGCAGGAGCAATCCCCCTTGATGATACCCAAATCGCAGCAATTGTGGGGAGATGACCTCGGGGAGCCGCTAACGGATGAGCAATGGGCATTCTGTTGTGGACAGTTGTTGGCATTATCCCCTAACTATAAACTCAGGCTAGTGCACTTTAAATTCCTGCACAGATTCTACCGCACTCCCATTTCCCTGCATCGTATGGGCCTCAGAGACGATGATGGATGCTGGAAGTGTGGGGCGGAAGGGGCTTCCTTCTTACATGTAGCTTGGCAATGCCCAGCACTTTCTGAGTATTGGATCGAAATATTCGGAGCAATAAACCAAATTCTTGGGAGGGATGACGCCCCGTCGCCATTACTGGGCATCCTGGGCTGGGTTGCGGACACAGCGCCTGCGCACCGTAAGCACCACGCGCTTCTACTGCTGTATGCAAAGAGGCGAGTGGCTATCACATGGGGGCTTAAATCCAGACCAAGACTGAAAGACTGGTTATCTGATGTGACATATGGCCATGCTCAACTGGGGTCCTATTGGGAATTGATGCCTGCTGCTGCGCGCCCGAGGGACATCTGGGAACCCTTTTTGCTATGGTCACGAAGTGAACAGTCTCCACTCGTGATGCCTCCTGGCAGCCCGATTGGACACACATGACTTGCTGGGTGGTTGTCCTGCTTGTTCGGATCTGTCTGCTTGTCCCACCCATGAACACTATAGCATGGACGACCGCCGAATACATTGGTGCTGGTTGCCTAGCCTCCGACATTTGATTTGCAAACTGCATCCGGGCCTCTGCCCATATTGTCGCCACTGCTGAGGGTACTGTATGCTTGCTATCCCGACCATGCATTGGAATAACGATGTATTTATTTGCCTCTATACACGCATTCTGTTGGAAATGTATTTCTCAATGTATGCCCTGATGTACACCTACGTTGCTGTTGTCATTAGTTTTTTTTAAAAAAAATGGAAAAATTGAATCTCCTCTTATGTTTTACCGATAGAAAGCATTGTAACCTCTGACTATGTTTGACTGCACACTATTTGTGTTTTTCAAGATGTGAATGCGACTTTCTTGCTCTGATTATATTCAATAAAAACATTTTTTTTTTTAAAACAACTTTGGTCTGGACATGTAAAAATGTAAAGATTTTACAGAATGATAGCTCTGTCTCTATTCTCGAGTTGCTGCAGGAACTGGTCTTGGTTTAGTAGCAAGTAGTCAAACAAAAACTTTGAAGTCCAAAGTGGAGAAGAGTTTCATGCAAGCAGCAGTTGAAAATGAGTCGTGTGAACTAAGAGATGGGTGAGTGGCATTCGAAAGGGGCAGGCGATTGTCTTCATTGCCCTTAGGAGATCGAAAGTGAGTTAGATGCCCATGATGTTGAAGACAATTCTAGAGATAAAAAGGCTGACTTAGTCAAAAATGTTACTTTCTGAAAATACTCTAATGAAAGGTATAATTGCAATCTATGCAGAGACATAATGGCACTGTTCGAAGAACTTAAAAAGCATGCCTTAAATAAGCACAACTAATTCTGTTTAAAACCATATTACTGATCAAATGAAAAAGAGGATGAGTTCCACAACACTGAGGGGTCGATTCTGATTTGGGAAACAAATCTGTACGACGATTCGAATTCGTAGCCGTTTCCGTACGAATCGTACAAGTCCGTCTGAATCGCATAGTACGATCCGTAGGAAAAGAATACGTTTGAAAGTTTGCGAAACGTACGAAAAGCAAGGGAAAATCCGTATGATACAGGACCCTCACAGTGAACCGTACGAATCGTAAACATGCCGTACGACCCGACAAGTATGATCCGGACCGGGGAACGAGAACGCGATTTGTACAGAAAACGTCGTATGAGCAATTCGTACGGAGAGCCACACATTCACATACGCACCGTACCCCTGCAATCCTGGGGGTACGCACCGTAGCCCTATGCTCTGTAACCCTACGCACCGTACACCTATGCACCGTACACCTATGCACCGTGCCCCGATGCACCGTACCCCTACGCACTGTACCCCGATGCACCATACCCCTACAGGGGGTCCGTTTCGCATGCGGTTCGAGTCGAAATCTGCTTTTAGGGACATTTTAAACTCGATGCCAGCTTAAATGATGTTTACAGTGTAAAGAAAAAAGATCCAAGACTGCTGCCTAGAATTGTATCAACATGGCTGAAAATAAGAAGAGTTCCAGAGTGCATCAAAACCCCCATTTCAATATTAATAAAAAGAAAAAAAGCCCATTAACGAACATACCAGAATAAGCAGATGTGTGGCATACTGGAAGCTACTAACAAACGTTTTGACAAAAATAATTGAGTTTCGCAAACGAAAATAAAAGACTGAAGGGCTTCATAAAGGGGAGGTGGTGTTTTGAGAGGTGCATAGACAAAATATCGAGTTGTTTTATTCGAAGTACCATAATATCGAGTTTTCAATATCGTGGTACAGAATATCGACAGTAAGGTAAGAAATATTTTCTCTAATATCGAAGACAGAAATATCATTTGTAAAAATATTGTTGTTAATAATATTGATATTTATATTAGTGTTCTGTATTTTAGTATGGGTGTTAAAAGTATGTGATGTAATTTTTTGGTATAAGTGTAGCTTTTTTTGTAATGTATGTTACATTTTTTGCAGTAATTACTTTTATGTAAATTAATATTTGCGTATTTTAGTTCTATAGCTGGTTGTGGGTTTATAGGGGAATAGGGCAGGAAGTAATTTAATTATAATAAAGTAATTCATTTTTATTGATTGTTATTTATAATTAATGTATTATTAATTAATTATTAATTGGTTATTAATTTGTATTTATTAATTACTTAATAGATCTTCATATTAATTGTGTTATTTTCATAGGAGCGAGTTGTGGGTTTATAGGGGAATAGGGTAGGAAGTAATGTAATCATAAAAACGTAATTATTAATTTGTATTTATTAGTATTTATAATGAATTTCTTAATAATTAAATATTTGGTTATTCATTTTTATTCATTAATAAATAGATCATTAAATTAATTGTGTTGTTTTTTAGGAGCGGCTTTTGTCTTTTCAGGGGAATTGGGTGGGAAGAAATGTAATCATAATAAATATACATTTTTATGTATTAGTATTTATAATTAATGTATTATTTTGTTAATAATTTTTATTAATTATGTAATTGATAATTATATTAATTGTGTTTTTTAGGAGTGGGCTGTAGGTTTTTAGGGGAATATGGTGGGAAGTAATTTAATTATAATAAAGTAATTATTCGTATTTATTTATTAGTATTTATAATTAATTTATTATCAATTAATTATTAATTGGGTATTTGTTTTTTATTATTATTTATTTGAAAATTATGTTAATTTTAACCATCTGCTATCCAACACTTCTCCTACTGTTGCACTCACTGGAGTGGGAATAGTAATTTCTACCCCTCCGCTATCCAAAACTTTCCCTACTCTTGCACTCACTGGAATGAGAATAGTAATTTTTACCTCTGTGCTATCCAAAACTTTCCCTCCTGTTGCACTCACTGGAGTGGGAATAGTAATTTTTACCCCTCTCCTATCCAAAACCTTCCCTACTGTTGCACTCACTGGAGTGGGAATAGTAATTTTATCCCCTCCACTATCCAATATTTTCTCTACTATTTTACTTCATGTAGTGTAAAATGCATTTTAAAAAGATAAAAAATATTTTAATTTATTATATATATTTAATTGTATTTATAATTTTTAATATGTTTCTAACAATTTATAATTTATTAAAATAATTATTATGTATAACTATTATTCAGTATATATATTATATTTTATACATATGTATGTTTAATTTATTTTTACATTATATGAATTACTTATAATTGTAAACATTTTCTAATAATTCTAACTATGGGGTCCATTATGGTGGCACCGTAATGGAATGCGGGACCGTCCGCCAGGGGTGCGGCGGTCCCGCACCTGCACTTAGGATGCCACCACCACTGTGGCGGTGGCATCCCCTATTCCCAGCATTGTGGCAGGCGGTGCTCACAGCATCGCCCACTACAATGCTGGGAATGCAAGTTGTGCATTGGCATGCACAAGGTGACAGGCACCACGCAGTGCATGCCACCTTGTCCATGCCAATGCATGGGGGTACCATAGGTTCCCCCATGTGCACCTCCCAACCCCCAACATCCTGGGTGCCCGCTACGGGCCCCCAACAGCAAAGACCGCATGCCTTTCCATGGAGGCAACGCCGCCATGGAAAGGCTCATCTCCGCCCTCATCATAATATGGATGGCAGTGTCTTACAAACACTACCACCATATTGTGGCAGTTTTCCCCCGGTCGACGTGTCGACAGGCGGAAAAGCGGCGGACGGTCTTCCCGTCCACCGCGGACCCCTAGCCATCCGAATGTGGCGGGGGTGAAACATGGACGGATGGCCGGTGGATCGCCCCCGCCAGGCCGGCGGTGGCTACCGCCGGGCTGGCAGGGGCCATCCCCCCGGCATCCTAATGGGCCCCTATGTTTTTTAAAATTATATGTATTATTTACTTTATTTTACATTATTTGTTAAACATAAAAAAAGATATTTTTAACAACGATATTTTTAACAACAATATTTATTTTCGATATTTTTGTACTTACCATTATGTAGATAGGACTTTGCTTTGATATTTTTGTACCTCAATATTTTCACTGTCGAAATTCTGTCAGTGATCTGTTTTGAGAACCTGGCACTCCTCCGTAGTGTCATAAAATTTACAGACACTCAGTTGCAGTACTGTTCATATACAAGTAGAAGGCACTTGACTCTGTCAGTAATCATCACATCATGTGGAGTCTTGAAAGGCAAAGAATAAAGTTGTGTATTTGAAAATTGTGTACAGACTCAACAGCATATGTCAAGGGAGGAACCAACAAATCGTCGCCGGACGTACCCACCACTGTTCTATATTGACGTAGACCATCTTATGTGATTATTAAAAGCTTCCACAAGGCAACCTGCCTAAAACTAAGGTCATTATTTATGTGAAATGATGCCTCACTGCGTGAAAACAGCGATGCGTCACTTCACAGTGCGCCCTCTTGCAACATGAGCTGTATCATATTTACTGTATGATACATCTTGTCGCATGACAGATACGTCAGTATCACTGAGGTATCCATCGTCATAAATCTGACGCATTGCAGTGGTTGTGTCGGAAGTGTGAAGCAACTCCAGCAATGCAAGGGGAGGGCTGTGATTTTAGCACTCTGCCACCCTTTGGCAGGTGTAAGGTTTTGACGCATTGGAATCCTAGAAGTGGCGCAGTGAAATCTCATAGATTTCACTGCGTCCCTTCCATGAGGCTTACTTGCGTGAAATCACCCCCCTTCACACATTATACCTGATACAGAAGTAATGTGTGAAGGTGTTTACAAAGTGATGCATCTGCTTAGCTGCGTCACTTTGTAAATAGGGTGCAACAGGGGTCATGTTTTATGCCACGAATGTGTCAAAAAGTGACACAACGGCGGCACAAAACCTTTTGCATGGGGCTCATAAATAAGCCCCACATTTCAAGAAGGCATGTAGGTTCTTTTTACGTCTTCGCAAAAATAAAATATTAGTGAACAATTGCAAACCACAGCAATTCGGAATGCAAAGTATCAAATTATTCAAGCAGGTGACAGTGAAATATACTTTGAATTGATCTTTGATCCTCAGATGAGTCATACAAAACTGTACTAACAGACTGGGCTGTAAAGCTAGGAAATTACCACTCAAACCCACTTTAAAGTGGAAGTACGTTGTCTATGCTTGATTCTCATGGTATCCTACAAACTAGTAATATCATTTACAGAGGCAAAAATTCTCATATAACTTGACCAAACTATAAAGAAATATGTGAAGTTGTATTTGCACTTTCTTGACTATACATGTGATGGCAAATTGTAAAATATAAGATTGTGATTTCGCAATACCAAAATTATGTGCCACTATAGGAATCAACAAAGTGAACAATGTATTTATCTTAGAGAAGCTCGAGACCTGTACATTGCTTACTCATTTATAGATGCAGCACATGTAATTAATAATTAGATAGACCATACTAATAAGGGAGGAAGAAAGCTATTTCCTGAACTAATCATGCCCGTTATCATATGACTGGAGACCTCCAGAGGAAATGTTTGCTCATTCACCACCTACTGGGATGTCTGTGTGCCTGTGAGATGACTACACATGTATCAGGAACATGTCTGATAACAAAGGACATAAGAATAAAAAGACAAAATAATTTCCTGAGACAATCTAGAGCTACACTAAATCGATGTGCATAGCTAGCATATAAAGAACTACATATAAAGAACAGCCAACGTGAACTAAGAAAATCAGTTGTGTTGTTCACCAAAGTTCAACCTGATATCGAAATTCACAGAGCCCCTTTGAACAGGCCTAAGAAAGCCAACTACTGAAGTGAACTAACCCAGGAAACAAAATCTCTCACTTTCTGTTCCACTGGCCGGCAAAGACTCATCGCACTGTTGCTGTTTGATCCTTCGATGTTGGATCTTCCAATCATTGTGGAGCAAAGTTCACCAAACATTAGATTGTTCATCCACTGATGGGGAATAAGAGCTGTGTTTAACCTGTCGCAAGACAGATTAATTTAACCCTTCTCATGATGTGTTGTGGCTATAGTAATCCTGCTAAGTTTGAGAGGAGGCACAGGTTCAGATATTTCGTGTATGTGTTTGGCTGAGAATCCAATTGGGCAAAGCTACCATTTGTTGGATTATAACTAGGCTGACCTGGTTTCAGTGTTTATTATTTTGGGAAAACAGTGGCTATATTCCAGTGTTTTCCCAAGTTCTCAAAATCAGTTGTTATCAGTGGTATACATTTTGGTGCCTCAAAAATGTGCCGAACCTGACGCTTTTCCACTGCTTACAAAATACATTCACTGATACTACTTCCATTGTAGCTGAATTATGTCTAACACAAAATGACATACATCACAGGATCTTTCCTTCTACACTTGACAACCACCAACATTTACTCAGTCTATAGCAGTAGCTACATATGAAGATTTGGCTTCAGACCACAATATCAGACAAGCATTGGCATAGCCAATAGGCCTCGCCTTTGTGACCTTATAAATGTTTAGCCAGAGATATCGGCTTTGCTAAAGTTTTTAAGCTATGTTGTACAGCAGTGCCTGCTGTGTAGTATGTTGAAAAGTTACAATAAAATAGTTTTCTAAGCATTTTCTTAATGTATATATAACCAAGAAGACATTGGAATCCATTAGGATGGCGGGTGGACTTAGTCTGCCCACCATCCCATCGGTGAATGGGACCGCCTGCCATAAGGGCGGGGGTCCCGTGGGGGGTATTAGGATGCACCCGCCACTGTGGTGGGCGCATCCTGCATGTTTAGCATTGTGGCGGGCGGTGCACTCAGCACCGCCCGCCACAATGCTAAACATGCATGTGACGCATTTACATGAACAAAGCGGCAGGCACCGCGCGGTGCCTGCCACTTTGTTTATGTAAATGCAGGGGGGTACCTGTGGTACCCCATGTGTGCACCGCCCACCCCTCCTTCACTTTGGAGGCCCGCAGCGGGGCCCCCAAAGTGAAGGCCGCATACCTTTGCATCTGACATGGCCCATCGTAATATGGCTGGCGGTGTCTAATAGACACCGCCACCATATTAAACCTTTTCCGCCCCGGCCGCAAGGCGACCGGGGCGGAAAAGCAGTGGACGGTCTTTCCGTCCGCCGCGGTCCCCCCTGCCATACTAATATGGAGGGGGGCATTCAGGAGAGGATGGTGGGCGGATTGCCCCCACCAGGCCGGCGGTGGCAACCACCAGCCTGGTGGGGGCAATCTGCCCACCATCCTAATGGGCCCATTATGTACAACTGAACAACTGTATTAAAAAATGCATTGACTAAAAATGTCTACTAGTTTTTTGTCCTTGAAATGCTGACAACTTATTCCTGCTTGTTCTAATGCTTATTTGTAAAATATATTTGTTGTTATGGGGGGCGCATAAACAATGGGAGGGTGAATGTTGGGAAACTAGTGCCTGAATTACAACATAAGTGGCAGACGGACATTTGGGTCGAATCAACAGATGCCACACTCCAAGGGCATATTAAGGTGATGATTAGTGATCATGAGGTGGTGGTGTTCTGGTGCTGTGGTGATTCTGAATGATAGTTATGTGGTGCTGAGTGAGGCTGAGGCAGTTGTGTGCTGGTGCGGAGGTGACCCATAGTGAAGCTGAGGTTGTAATGAGTGATGTTTAGTCGGTGGTGCTGCACTGATGCTCTGGTGGTGCTGAGTTGGTGCTGTGCAGAGGTGATACTGCGCTGATAAACAGTAAAAACGCTGCATCCAATGGGGCATAAGGAGTAGTTTCTGTCCTGTAACTCCAGTTCTGTAGTAGGGGTATCTCTGTTATAGTCAAAATCTAGTGAATAGTCCCGCCCATGTGCATGGACCCCGGAGCAATCGAAAAGAAGATCTCTTAGAGTGTCGAAAAATGCAGAAATGCACAGACACTTAAGAGAGAATTTAAAGACAGATAATGCAGCCTAAAAAAAGGCTACACTGTCCAGTACTTCAACTAGAAATTCCACCAAAAAAATCCACAAAACAGCAAAGTCTGTACAGATTTCCCTTGCTTAGTAGCAAAAACCCTCTGGAATGATAGAGAGAAGGACCTGGACAGACAAGCCCCATAGGCTGCCATTATGTGGCTCAGAACAGGATACTGTGCCTTTAAGAGAACTTTCCAGAACTTCACAGTATCCCAGAATGCACTGCAGGTCCCAATTACTTTCAGTTCTTTTTGAAGGCGTAACACGCCAGACCTGTAGCATTCCGTACATGAATATGTCTCTCTCTCTCTCTCTCTCTCTTCACCGGGGAGGAGGGCGGGCGCTTATGACTATAACAGAGATACCCCTACTACATAACTGGAGTTACAGGACAGAAACTACTCCTTCTGTAGTAGGGGATCTCTGTGTATAGTCATAATCTAGTGAATAGAATGGCAAGCCCATCCCCACACCAAAGCGGCGATGGAGAAACGAGAACTAAAACCACTTTTGTGCGAACAGATTTCGCAGCGAAGCCTGCCCAACCTGAGCGTCTGCCCTGGCATCAGTGTCCAGGCAATAATGCTTAGCAAAGGTATGGACCGACTTCCAAGTGGCCGCCTTGCAAATTTCAGCAATAGGCACGTTATGAAGCAAAGCCGTCGTGGCAGCTTTGCCCCTGGTGGAATGAGCCTTAGGTTTGCCCCCTAAGGTCTTATTAGCTTTTTGGTAACACAATTGTATGCAGGACACAATCCACCTCGAGATGGACTGCTGAGAGGTAGCAAGACCTGTCCTGACTGATCCATAATTGATGAACAATTGGTCTGACCTACGAATATCTTTGGATTTATCCAGATAAAATTTCAGTACCCTCCTAACATCCAGGGAATGCAAAGACCTTTCCGCTGGGGATGAAGGATTCTGAAAGAACGTAGGTAAAGTTATAGTCTGGTTGATATGAAAATCAGAAATAACCTTGGGAAGAAACTTAGGGTGAGTACGCATAACAACCTTAGCAGCATGAAATACAGTATAAGGTTCTTGGCAACACAACGCCTGAATTTCACTCACCCTGCGGGCCAATGTAATGGCCACGAGGAACGCCGCCTTCCAGGACAGGTGCTTCAACGAAGCCTTATGAATAGGTTCAAAGGGCTCCTTCATCATTCTGGACAGCACCACATTCAAGTCCCACGAAGGCGAAGGAAGCCTGACAGGAGGGAATACTTTCTTCAAGCCTTCCAGAAAATCTTTGATCACAGGGATCTGGAAGAAGGAAGTCTGTGAAGGGCATTTCCTGTAGGCAGTCAAAGCAGCCAGATGAACCTTAATGGAATGAACATTAAGGCCAGACTGCGCCAGATGAAGTAGATATGGAAGAATGACATCCTCCTTGCATGTCGTAGGGTCATAGTTCTTAGACTTGCACCAGATGCAAAACCTCTTCCCCTTGTAAGCATACGAAGTCCTAGTGGAAGGTCGCTTAGCCTCCTTCAGTATGTCCATACAATCCTCTGGGAGATTCAGATGGCCATATTGCACTATCTCAGGAGCCATGCCGCCAAACTCAAAGATGAGAGGTTGGGGTGCAACATCCGCCCCCCGAACTTCGTGAGAAGGTCCGGCCTGCACAGCAGCTTCATGTGAGGAAGGAGAGACCGGTGAAGCAGGTCCGTGAACCACCACTGTCTGGGCCCTTCCGGGGCAATCAGAATCATCCGCGCCCTGGACTGGGACAGCTTGATGAGAACCGTCGGAATTAGGGGAATGGGCGGAAAAGCGTACAGAAAGCTGTGCGGCCAGTTTATCCATAACGCGTTCCCCAGCGTCCCCGGCTGGTAGTACCTGGAGGCAAAGTCTCGGCATTTGCTGTTTTCTGCGGTGGCGAACAGATCTACGTCTGGGGTTCCCCAACTTGCAAAGACTTCTCCTAGTACTTCGTCGTTTAAGACCCATTCGTGGTTTTCCTGAATCAGTCTGCTCAGTTCGTCTGCCTGAACATTCTGCACACCTGGCAGATGGGTGGCCGTTATCGTCAGTCCTCGGGCCAGAAGCCAGCGCCAGATCGCCTGCGCCTCCTGCGACAGAGTGCGGGATCTCGAGCCCCCCTGCTTGTTGAGATAATACATCGTGATCCTATTGTCCGTCTGTACAAGCAGAGTGTTGGTCTGGAGGGACGGGTGAAAAGCCTTCAGTGCCAAATGAACAGCTCTGAGTTCCAGGAAATTGATATGGTACGTGGACTCCATCAGGGACCACGTCCCTTGAATCTGTAGGTCTCCGGAGTGCGCTCCCCATCCCTGGAGAGAAGCATCCGTCACGATAGTCTGTGTGGGAATGTCCTTGTGGAAGGGAACCCCTCTGAGGAGATTCTCATTTGAACACCACCACTTCAGAGACTGAAGAGCATGCAGAGACAGTCGTATTTTGTCGTCCCAAGATCCTCTCCTCTGGTCCCACTGATCCTCCAAGCACTCCTGCAGCGGTCTCATGTGCAGCCGTGCATGTGGCGTCAGGAAGATACAAGAGGAGAAGTGTGGCTCAGGGGTTAGAGGCAGCAGACCCGGAAGCTGAGATCGGTCCTGGACCAGGGTTCAATTCCCCGCTTCGGTGGGTCTTGGGCTAAAATTCCACGGAGTCGATAATTCTCGCCCCGGTGCTTCCTCGACTCACGGGTTCACACTCTGCGACTCTGGGCAATAGCTTGCTTAATCTCCACAACGGCCCCTCGCGGCGGGATGCCTGACTTTCACCTTGTGGATACCCTGCTATCTCACAGGGGAATACCAGGAAGGGTTCCCTAAGCAAGCGCCGGGAAACCCACTGCGGGTAGCTGTGCGCTATATAAGCTCAACTACATACATACATACAAGAGGCCATCGACCCCAGTAGAGAAGACACCGTCCTCACTGTCGTAGATGGAGTGGACATGAGAGCCTGAGCCTTTCGAAGGAGTGATAATCGTCGTTCCTCCGAAGGAGACAAGCTTGCTGACAGCGTATTGATGGAGGCTCCCAAGTACTGAATGCACTGGACCGGAGTCGGAACAGACTTGGACATGTTGATGTGCAACCCCAGCTTGTTCAAAAGAACGCATGTGTTCTGGAAATAAGCTTGAGCTTCCGAGAAGGAGGAGGCCTTGATCAACCAATCGTCCAGGTACGGGTAGACAAACACCTTGTTCTTCCGTAGGTGTGCCGCTACCACTGCCATGCACTTCGAGAACGTCCTGGGCGCAGACTTCAGCCCGAACGGAAGTACCGTGTACTGATAGTGATTGGTGCCGACTTGAAATCGCAGGAACTTCCTGTGTTTGTGTGCAATGGGCACATGGAAGTATGCATCCTGTAGGTCTATGGCGCAAAGCCAGTCCTCCTGTTGCAGCTGAGGATAAATCTGATGCAACGACAGCATGCAAAACTTTTCTCTGCGAATCCACTTGTCGCAAGTTCAGAATGGGCGTGAACTCGTTCTTGTCCTTCTTGCGGACCAGAAAGAACAGGGAGTACAGACCTCTTCCTCTTTGAGACAGAGGTACATCTTCTATCGCCCTTTTCCTTAACAGGATATCGGCCTCCGTCTGGAGCTCGCGCAGCTGATACCGCGAGCTGACCGGAGGAATCGATGGAGGCGGGCTGGTGAACCGAAGACTGTATCCATTGCAAACAATATTCAGCACCCACTTGTCCTGAGTAATTTTTCTCCACTCTGCCAGAAAAAATTGAACGCTTCCCCCCACCAGAGCGGGTAACGGATGAAGGGGAAGTAACCGCTCAGGGTCGAGACCCGGCCGGGCCCTTGTTCGCGGTAGAGGACTGCTGTCCACCTCTACCCCTCTGACATTTTTGGAAGGGTCTTCGGAACTGCTGCTGTTGTTGCTGCTGCTGTTGCCCAGAAGACTGTCCTCTTCCTTTCCCCTGCGAGCCAAACCGCCGTTGGAACTGGCGGTAGGGCTTTTTGTCCTTGGGTTTCTCCAGACCCACAGCTGTCAGGGTTTCAGCCTCGGCCTTCATCCGGGCCATTTCGTCATCGGCATGATTCCCGAAGAGTGTTTCACCGGAAAACGGCAGATTGGCCACCCGTTGTTGCGCCTCAGGCTTGAGTGACGTAAGCCTGAGCCAGGCATGGCGGCGCTGGTTGACCCCGTGACAGTAGCCATGTGCGGCCAACAGCGCTATGTCTGCAGCGGCACTGATGGCCTGGTTGGAAACCAGCATCCCTTCCGAGGCAATTTCCATGAAGTCCTCCTTCCTGTCGCGCGGAACCAGGTCCGCGAACTGTTCCATGGAGTCCCACAGCGCACGGTTGTACCGCCCCAGCAAAGCTGAATCACTGGAGGCTTTCATCGTGGTGGAAGAAGTCCCACAGGCTTTCCTACCAGCCGAATCAATCCAGCGACTCTCTTTATCCGGTGGCACTGTGGAGGACGGGGAGGTAGAATGCAGCTTCCTGGCCGCCGTCACTATCACCGAGTCGGGTACCGGGTCCACACGCAGGAAGGCCGGGTCCGAGTCAGGAGCACGGTACTTTTTCAGGAGTCTTGAAGGAGCAGCCTTTACCACCGCCGGTGTAAGGAACAGCGCTTCCGCCGGTTCGACCAGTCCTGGGACCAACGGCAGAAGAGGGCGAGACAGGTTCTTCTTGTGAAGCGTCTCAAATATCACGGACATCGTAGGTGTAGGAGCCGTCAACGTGATACCCAACTTCGCAGCCCCCCTCAGGAGCGCCTCCTGGAACGTGCCAATGTCGTCGATCAGGGACACCCTAGTCTCCGGAGAATCCGATAGAGTAGGTGAATAGGAACGGGTCCTAGATGATGCTGTACGGGACCTGGACCTATGCCTCCTGTGGCGATGTCTAGATCTGGTGGATTACCTGTGTCTGCTCCTCGACCTATCCCTCCGTCTGGAGCGCGACCTTGACCTCCTAGGTCTAGGACGTTCTGCCGGTTTCCCCGGGGCGGACGTCTTGGGCTTGGGAGGTTCCTTAGACTTAGGAGTCTTCTTCGTAGGGGTCGGAAGCCTGGGCAGCGAGACCGACCTCGGTGGAACCGGTGGTGGCTTGTCAGGCACTGGGGCCCTGGGTCCTGTCGGAAGTGGAGGCAGTGGAGGCAACGGAGGAGGGGTTGGAGCCCTCGGAGGCAGACCTCCAGGCAATGGAGGAGGAGGTGGAACAGCCTTCTTCGGGGTATACACCTGCGAGTACACCGATCCCGGTGACCCGCCATCCTTTCCGGACTGAGGGGATCCCCCCACAGTCCTAGGCCTGCCAGTACGACCCCTCGACGCCGAAGAACAGTGACCAGGCGTCGAACGAGGGTCCCTCGACGTCGAGCGCCCCTTCGGCGTCGATCTCCATCCATGCTCCGGCGTCGAACGGCTTCCATGCCTCGACGTCAAGCCCGACCATCTCGAAGACGATCCTTTATGTCTCGACGGTGATCTGTGGCGCCTCGACGGCGACCTCGACCTCCTCGACGGCGACCTCTTCGACCGCCTCGACGACGACCTCGACCGCCTCGACGTCGACTTCTTCTTCGCCGGAGATCTCTTCTGCCTCGACGGCGACCTCTTCCGCTTCAACGGCGGCCTCGACAACGAGGATCCCCTCGACGACAATGATGTCCTGCTCGTCGACGGCGTACGGCGGTGTCGCCTCGACGGCGAGCGCCGACGCCGGGCCCGTTGATGTCGTTCACTCGACGTCGATGCCGAAGACGACGACGATGAAATCGTCACTGGGTTCGACGGCGGCCTGTGTAAGTCCCTCGACGTCGACGGGCAACGTTTTCTCGACCCAGAGCCCTGGGGAGACCGGGAACTGGCCGTGGACCTTCCTCTCGA
Organism: Lissotriton helveticus; assembly: GCF_964261635.1. Classification (NCBI taxonomy): domain Eukaryota; kingdom Metazoa; phylum Chordata; class Amphibia; order Caudata; family Salamandridae; genus Lissotriton; species Lissotriton helveticus. Next base: position 73,541,465 of record NC_136065.1, read on the forward strand.
CGTCGTGGTCAGTGCTACCGACCCAGACGGAGACTGTGGACGTTTGCTGGACTTCCTGCCCCTGGGGAGCCCCCCAGAGGCCTCAGCATGGGCAGATGAAGCCCCTCCAGACCCACCTTGTGCCTTCAGCCTCCTTTCCTCGAGGCCCTGAAGTCTGATCTTCATTCTGTCCTTCAGGGTCCTGCCAGAGAAGCCTTGACAGATCTCACACTCCTCTGGAATATGGGAAGATGGCAGGCAGAGGATACACACCTCATGAGGGTCTGACTTTGCCTTCTTCCTGGAGCACTCCGGGCATTTGTCAAACAATTCAGGCATATTTGACATAAAAAGAGTGCAAAAACCAAGAAGTAAAGCTTAAAAGTACTTAGAAAGTACTCAAAACGATTTTACAGTGAAAAAACATCAATAAACCCTTGAAAAGGGAGAGCTCAATGCTCCAGGGCCCTGCTTGCAGGAGCCGGAAAAAAGAACTGAAAGTAATTGGGACCTGCAGTGCATTCTGGGATACTGTGAAGTTCTGGAAAGTTATCTTAAAGGCACAGTATCCTGTTCTGAGCCACATAATGGCAGCCTATGGGGCTTGTCTGTCCAGGTCCTTCTCTCTATCATTCCAGAGGGTTTTTGCTACTAAGCAAGGAAAATCTGTACAGACTTTGCTGTTTTGTGGATTTTTTTGGTGGAATTTCTAGTTGAAGTACTGGACAGTGTAGCCTTTTTTTAGGCTGCATTATCTGTCTTAAATTCTCTCTTAAGTGTCTGTGCATTTCTGCATTTTTCGACACTCTAAGAGATTATTTTTGATTGCTCCGGGGTCCACGCACATGGGCGGGACTATTCACTAGATTATGACTATACACAGAGATCCCCTACTACAGAACTAGACATGATCAGTGGAATGTCAGCAATGCGACCGGGATATTAAAACAATGCCTCTGTCAATAACAATAATAATTTCAAATCTGCCACCAACTGTACAGCTGTTAGTGCAAAAAGCAGTTCTGTACATTATAATTAAAAGATCCTCAGATTAAAAAAAGAACAGGAGCGCCTGTAACTGTCCAGGTTTGTTAAAAAGAGGAAGAAATGTAAAGTGTTTTTACAATTTTTTACTGTGCATCAAATTAAACACGTAACATGGGCTGGGAAAAGGTCAGCTTGCAGCAGTGCTGTAACCCTGTAACAACTTTATTGTGTATAACATAACATAACATTACATAACAGGTATATTTGTAAAGCGCACGTTCACCACTACGGGTATCTTGGCGGTGAATAACAGATGTTTGTTGTTACCCAACTCAATGGTACTCACTTTATCGACCTCAGATGGATGAAAGGCTGAGTGGACCCGCCGCGATTTGAACCTGTGACCTTGAGGTTGAACACAGGCCCCTGCAGTGGATGCATTAGTCCACTGATCCACCAGACCCGGTGTATGAAGAGAGATGGAGGGTTGTGCCCTCTCGATTAGTCAACGTCGGTATGGAATAAATGTCAGACGTTTCCCTGATGTTTATCACATGCTTGTTTTTTATTTATATTTCCATAAATAAAGTGCAGACAGAAATAGTGAAGAGAAAACCTTATTGTGTATGCCTCTAGCGGGGGGGGGGGATGCCCAGGGGAGGAATCTTAAACTCTTTTGAAGATTGCTGTATAGTAAGATTTTGGACATGTTAGATTGGCTGAGGAGAGGTCACCTTGCCTTAGACCTCTGTATTACTAAAGACACTTCTGGTGTGCACCTTTAACGATTTGTAGGCGATAGTCAGGGTAGTAAGCTTGCAGTACAATAGGATCAATGACGATCCAGGGATTAAACATATTAGCGAAGTTCAGGAGCGGTTACCTAGCAGTAGATATTTAGGCAATAATAAAAATGTAAAGGTAACTTTGGTGATTAATGTTCCAGCTGGAGAAAGATCAGAGTTTTTTCTAGTGTCTGTTTTCACTCATGCCAAAGTAGTACAAAGGATTAAGCTGCCTGCTGCAAAAAACATGTCCTTGTGTGTCCAGAGGTTTTCAGGCAACAATAGAAAGGTAACTTTGGTGATTAATGTTCCTTCTGGAAAGAGACTTGGGTTTTATCTTGTGGCTGTTTCCACTGATGCTAAAGTAGCTCTGAGGATCAAGATGCCTGCTGCAAACAACATGTCATTGTGTGTTCAGAGGTTTTCAGGCAACAATAAAAATGTAAAGGTAACTTTGGTGATTAATGTTTCTGCAGGAGAAAGTTCTGAGTTTTTTCTAGTGGCTGTTTCCACTCATGCCAAAGTGGTGCACAGTCAAGTCAAGTATACGTTTATTCAATTTCATTAAAAAAAAGCATGAAAGGGTGGAAAAAGCACCATAGGTAAGGAATACATAAAAAAAGAGGGATTCTGCTTCTGACCGACCTGGTGTATTGCTGTTGAACACGCCGATTTCCAGCGACTTGGCCTCCCTGTGTCCCTGGTGGGATTGACCGCCTCTGCCGCCGCTCGTTTACTCCTTGCAGCACCCGCTTCGCGGGTGCCGCTGCGCGGCGCGAGGTGTGGGGTCGAGGCTCAAGGAGGACTGCCCTGCGTGTGAGAGGAGGAGGGTGCTTCGTGAGGCTGAGGTGAGCGCGCGCCGCAGGGACTCAGAAGACCAGGAGTCCCTGCGCAGCACAGGTGTGCTCGGCCGGCCCCCAGCAGGACACACCCCCCACCCGCAACATCTTTCTGAAAACCAGCGGCCTGACGCTCAGCGGGACGCGAGCGGGACGCCGAGCGAAGCCCGAGCAAAGGGCGGGCAGTCTGTGGCAGTCAGGGGCTGTCAGAGGCTGGGCTGGGCCCCGTCTCTTTCATTTGGTTGAGGGCCAAGGTCGGTTGTGTTACACTGTCCAAAGGCATTCCTTTCTATTATGTCAACCCGTTCTGGCAAACTACTTAGGTCTGAGGGTGAAAGGGGCGGTGTGGTTGGGAGCCCAGTGATCGGAACTATGGACCGCTTCATTACGACAGTGGCGGCGGTCATCGACAATGAGATCGCCATTTCTGAACGCCGACTCTCTGAGGTCTATCTCCCCTCTAGACGCTCTTCGTTGGGGGCTGTAGCTCAAGTCTTATCACCTGCTAGCGTGAACGTTCATATTGTTTCCCCTGAGGTCTTGGAGGCCTCTGCAGGTTTTCCTCAAATGGAAGAAACCGGTAGCAATAGAGACAGGTTAGAACACCTACCTGCGCTCTTAGTTAGTGGTGTCGTGGAAGTCTGTGGCGCAGAGACAGTACCTTCACCTGCGCCCCCGACTACAAGTCCTACCCAAACAATATTGCCAACTTCACCGGCTCGAAATATAGTAAACCTAGTGGAGGTGCCAGCGGTGCTAGACTCGAGTGGGCAAAACAAAAGGGCGGCATGCGCTAGGAAGGGAAGGCCGATGAAACAGGCTAGGTTATATAAGCAACCGAGAAAAGTTATTGAGCAGGGCGTGAGGGACGTCAGGGGGACGGTTCTAGCAGATAAGGTAATGGTGGAGGGGGGTTCCGTGGATGCTCCCATGGGTAAAAACAACTGCCCGCCCCCTACTAGTAGTGCAGTTAATGTTTCTTCAGCTTTCGAACAAAATGTGATTGATAGGATTATGGAGAGTGTAAATACCCTCTTTGTGCCGTTGTTGAATCAGGTTAAGGGTTTGGGGACTCGACTAGACAAATTGGAGCAATCAACCCTTGACGGCTTCTTCTCACTCAAATCTTTATTCAAACAGCATAAAAGAGCGAGTGAGAACCAGGCCATGGACCTATGTGAAAGTGTGCCCCCGGTAATCCCCGCGCAACCCCAGGCGGATTCTAATCATTCAATCAGGGCAAAGAAGGTAAATATTGGCAACATACAAGCCCCCGTGCCTAAAATCCCTCCCCTAACAAAAGTAGGAAGTCATCATAAGGGAATGGTAACATCTGCTGAGATCACCAAAGGCACACCTAAACCAACATTACATCCACTGCCCCTGGTAACCAGTGGGATGACAAAGGTTAGCCGAGCCCCCGGCATACAAGATAAAGGTAAGGGAGTAGCTACAGAGAAGGCCGTTAAAACTGCCCCTCACCCTGTAGCCCCGACTACAACTACTATGGTCACCCACAAATCTACGCGGCGGACTCCCCCAATTAGTTTACCTCCAGATTGTCAACCCTTTGTTGGTGTCCTTATAAAAGTTCCCCCATTGAAGGAAGACCAAGTAGAGAATCACCAGTCCCTCAAGAACAAGTGTATTCATTGGCTAAAACTTAATAAGCCAATTCCGAATGGCCTAGATGGGCTAATTCTTAGCGTCCGCAGAGTAGGGTGGATAGGCCAAGGAAAAAAAACACAGGAGGGGGATTGTGTAATTATAAACTTCCAAGATCCCAGATTGGTGAGTTCCATCTGTGGCCCTTTAAAAAATATGGATGAGGTAGGGGTTAAACTAGTGGACCTAACCTTTTTTTATCCTAGGACAATTGTAATGCAACCCCGGCCAGGCCCTAGTACAATTGACCCCGGCCAAAACTGGGGCCCATGCGCGATTGGGGGTCTGGGTTATAACGGGTCGATTCCCCCGTTGGTGCCTAGGAGTTGTTGACTGGAGGAGGGCGATATGAGCGAGACTGTATTGCCCGGCAGGGCCACTGCCATTAGGAAGGGACTAATCACAGTAACACCACCCCGAATACTAGCTCCGCCAAGTATAGGCGTCATGGGTATGGCAGACTCTCTGCCCTTTCCTTTGGAAAATAGTTTGTCTGTTTCCTTTGTTTCCCCTATGAGGCCCATGGACAGGAGCGTCCTTGCGGCCTGCGACGTACCAGCTGGGACGGACCGGGATTTTAAGGTTTTCAGTTGGAACGTCGCAGGGATCGCAAGAAAACTGGTCCTTCCAGACTGGAATGCTTTGGTTGACGATCATGCCATATGCATCTTTCAGGAGACCTGGAGTTTGGTTCCGGCACATAGGGTGGGTTTCTCAACCTATTTTGTGCCGGCCCAAATCTCAGATTCAGGGAGAGGACGCCCTTCGGGAGGTTTGCTTATTTGGGTGGCAGCTTCCCTAGACTGTAGAATAGAAGACCTTCAGTCAGGATGCCCGGATATCCAAAATATTATCTTGAGAGACTCTAGGGGTCGCACAATTTTGAACATCTACAATGTATATGCCAGAGGGACAAAGGGCGGGAGGAAGTCGTCTGTATTAGCTCTCCTAGAAAGCCTCCTCAGTTCAACTCCACATAAGTCGTGTACCCTGGTAGCGGGCGACATGAATTGTACGTTCGAGCCCTTGGGGTCGGACGTTGCCTTAGAGCAAGATGAGGAGGATGCGAGGTTGGGGATCCCAACCTTGGAGATTCCTCCTATTAGGAGATGGTCACAGGTGGCGTTGCAGTTATACACCCTGAGCACTGAATTTAATTTAAGGGCAGTGAACGGGAGGACGATTTCAGATAGGGGGGGGATACACACCTATAATAGACCAGGACATACTTCCAGAATTGATTATATTTTATTAGATATATGTCTGTGGAGCAAGGTGAGGGATATGATTGTCGTACCCACGATCGAAAGCGATCACAATCAGCTTTCTTTATCCATGGCTCAGTGGTGGTGTCATTCCATGAAGGGGACTATTAACCCTATAGCAACTCCCCCAGATGAGTCGGTAGTCTCACTATGTGGAAGGCGCCTAAAATGGGCTAAATTGGTCATGTCGGAAGAAAAAGTGGGTGAAATATCAGCCCTTTTAGATCAGGCTCTGATGAACTTGGGGAATATCCCGGAAGGGGTGGGTAGGGCATGCGAGGTCTTCGCCGCACTAACAAAGGAATTGACTACTGTGTTTTCTATCCCTCCGAGTAAGCCAGGGAGTAAAGGAGGTGAAAAGAAAGCTGGTGGGTGGTATACACACCTGTGTAGGTTAAACAAATCTAGACTTGTTGAGGCAGTGAAATCCAAATCCCACCCGACATATTGGAAGCAAGGAAGGCGTATAGCAGATCCCTTAAAATTGCTAAAAAGGAGTGGGAAGAGAACTTCTGGGAGGACCTACTTGTTGCTAGTAAAAGCAAAGACCCGAGGGGCTTCTGGAATCTTGTAGGCTCTCGTAATAGGCCTGACGAAGCTTTGAGACCCTGTAATATTCCCCCACAAAGTTGGGTCAAACACTTTGGGGCCCTATATCTCCCGGCGGCTGGGGCACTAAACGCTAGGATGCTCCCCCCACTGGTATCTGAACCCCATGGCTACAACCTCTTTACACCTTTAGAGATCGAGGAGGTGATTGGGTGTGTAGCCCCTCGGAAAGCTTTTTTCTAAAACAACAATGGTCCCATGCAAGGAAAAAATACAGTATCAATAAACATAGACGCGAATCCAATCTATATTTTAGAGTGACATGTCCAGCCGGACAGAGGTCATTCAAGTTTACTTAATAAACGAGTATCCAAAATACAACAAGAATACCTTCCACAATGCCCCTGTGAGGTAAGAAGTGGGAAGGAGGTCAAAGCCCTTGCAATCTATTGATTGCGCACGATTACTTTTTGTAACAACAAGGGACCCCAAATCAGTCTGCTAGGGACCTCGGGGAGCAATTTTCTAAAACAACAATGGTCCCATGCAAGGAAAAAATACAGTATCAATAAACATAGACGCAAATCCAATCTATATTTTAGAGTGACATGTCCAGCCGGACAGAGGTCATTCAAGTTTACTTAATAAACGAGTATCCAAAATACAACAAGAATACCTTCCACAATGCCCCTCGGAAAGCAGCAGGCCCAGATGGATTGCCGGGGGATCTCATGCGGGCATATCCAGTGGCCTGGGGAGGGGTTATTGCGGCTCTCCTTAACGACATTATGAAGGGGGGGCCAGTGCCCGACTCTTGGAAAGGGGCGGTGGTGGTCCCAATTTATAAAAAAGGTTCTAGAGAAATCCCGGGGAACTACCGCCCAATAAGCCTCATAGACTCCACCCAAAAGATAGCAGGCAAGGCTATCCTTGGCAGGATTCTTCACTGGGTGGAGGAAAACAAAACATTATCAGACTTTCAGGCAGGGTTTCGGGCAGGCACAGGGACTATTGAGCAGGTGTTTAGGTTGGCACTCCTAGGGTGGAAGGTGGAGAAACTAGGCAAGGGCAGTCTATATTTGGCATTTATAGATCTAAGGGCTGCTTTTGACCTAGTTCCCCGGGAGGAGTTATGGAGGGTACTTTATGGGTTGGGATTGCCCCCATATATTTTGTCCCTTCTTATTAGCCTACATGAACACACCTTTGCTCAGGTTCGCTGGGGGAGAAACGGAGAGGTAACTGAAAAGATTCGGGGAGTGAGACAAGGATGTGTTCTAGCGCCCACCCTTTTTTCTTTATACGTTAATGGGGTGGTGGATTATCTCCAGCAAGATCCAGCCGATGCTCCCTGTCTAGGGGGAGTGCGGATCCCAACTTTACTTTTTGCGGACGATACGCGTCTGATTTCTAAGACTCCGCAAGGCCTCCAAAAGTTGCTTGCCCGTTTCCAGAACTTTTGTGCCTTAAGGGGCCTGGAAATTAACGTAGACAAAACAAAGTATCTCGTTTTAAATCCGCCAAGGAAATTGGGCCGCCCGCCAACTCCTAATGCCGTTCCATTGGAAAAAGTATCCGAGTTCGATTATCTCGGAATTCGGATTACGGACACCATGACCTGGTCACCCCATATTGCTAAAATGGTCTTGAGTCATAAGAGAGTGGGAGGGGCCCTCCTGAGGGAATTTCGAGCTTCACCAAGGAGGTCGCTTGCCCCTGCAATTGACATTTACAAGGCCAAGGGAGTAACATCAGCCCTATATGGGGCAGAGCTTTGGGGTCATTGCTGCCTGGATTCCTTGGTAACATCAGAGAGTAAGCTCTTGAAATCTTTAATCGCCCTCCCTCCAAGCACCCCTACAGTGCCTGTGCTGCTGGACACTGGGTGCAAGATCAAGCCCGGCTTCGACCACTCCTGCTATGGGCACGTATTTGGAGGGTCAAAGAGTTAAAATCTTATGCTGCAGGGCTAGCAGAAATAATGAACTTGGGTGGCTGGGCGAAGATCAAGTGGTTGGTATCTACGAAAAAACTTTTGGAGGATATTGGGCTAGGGGACTGCTGGATATCAAGATCGGCTCCACCAAAAGGTGTTTTGAAACGTCTTTACTGGAAATGGGTTGCGGATCAGCTAGTGTCAAACTCTAGACACTGTAAATCTACAGCTGCTTTCCTACTAATTAAAGATGTTGTAGCCTACGAACCATACCTGGACTTAATCACCCTGGCAACGGATCGAGCACTGTATTTTAAATTTAGAGTGGGTTCCCTTCCAGTTGGTGCCTTGGTGTCTAAGTGGAAATCGGGTGCCCACACGTCCCCCTTTTGTGCCTGTTGTACCACGAGGACAGAGTCTATCCCGCACATATTGTTTGAATGCCCCGACTATGCAAAACCAAGGGGTTTGTGGCTGAATGCCCTTTGTCGTAATATGGGCACGCGTAGTCATCTGGTAGCTCTTCGTATCCTCATGACGGACACTTCTCCTCCTATTGTCTGTGGCGTAGCCAAATTTTTAAAACAGTTCTGGTTGATTCGTTGCAAGAGATTGTCAATAGCGGTTTAATTTGTATTTTAGTTAATTTATTCTGACATCATATGTCTTTTTATAGTTTTAAATTGTACACAATACTGTTCTTAATGTTTTTTTTATTCCCAGTTTTTAAATGTTGTATTCGTGTACGCTTTCAAGATATCTTGCATATCGAATAAAAGCTTCAACTTAAAATAAAAAAAGATATTTTAAAAACTTTAAAAATGTTGAAAAGCACGAGAAAGACAGTCGGAAGACAAGTGGCGGTGGTTTAAGAAAAAAATATTAAAACATACAGGCAGTGCAATAGAGAAGTTTTGAGGCTGATTGTTCTAAAACTACTTGGATCGGTTGGCAGTTTCTATTTTGTCCAGTTCTTTTGCCCCGATTTTCAAAACATTTATTGCACGGCATAACAATTGAATTGATGAACCTCCGAGAGATTGGATAACTGCTGTTCTGCAAGTTCTTATTTGTTCCTTTCTTAAGGCTTCCCGAAGGACGGTTTTTAAGTTACTGCTAGGAAGGGGCAGGTACATATTAGATACAGTAAAGATTCGTCCCCTGCTCCACATAGGCAGCATTCCTATGTTTGCCAGGGGTATTTCCATTTCGGGGTCAGGTCCTTTGATGGAAATATCCTAAGCCTCAGTAGTGTGAAGAAGTATTTCTTCTGGTGAGGAAAATGGTCTAACAAATAAGGTTGAGGTTGCAGCCTCTGGTATGCCTGTATCAGGTGCACAATATTAAGTGTTGTTTGTCTCCCCTCACTACTACACTACTACACGAGTAACCAGAATGCCTTTTGGTTTCCGTGGAGAAAAAGCACTATTATTTGTTGTTTAGTCTTTTTCTCTTTTTCTTTTTTCTTCTCCTGTCTTTTCTTTTCCACTACACGAGAGAGAGTTGCCTATGATGATAATTGGGTACACTGGAAATTGTCAACCAGTAACCCTATTGGCGGTTCTACCATGAGGGACTCTCTCTCGCTTTCCACATATTTTTCACTGTGTGTATGGTGGATCTCCTGGATGGTAGTTGACGCAGTTTTACACATTTTATAATTGACACTAAGATTGGAGCATATAAATGGATTGCACACGAGCTGGGTATTGTAAAATTTGTACAATCCCGTACCTTTGTCACAATAAAATTAAATAATTGGTGTCTTGAGGGTTAGGCCACATTTTGCATACTTTCCCTCGTTCTTCGTTTTTTTCCCCTTGGCTCCCAGTATTTTGACATGCCTGTATCACTGCCCAGGTGTGAGAAATTTTTTCAAGGGCTGTTTTGTCCATTGATAATGAAGTAGGTAGGGACAGTGAGCCAGGCCTCCTCTAGCTGCAGTGCCGAGAGGCAGGCCTTCAAAACTTTGAAGATTGAATTGATTAGCCTGGCTTGGTTTTTGATATCTACCCAGCGGTAATGTGCAAGGGTGTTGTCCTCTGCATCCTTCATCATCCAATAGGGAGAGGAGTTGGCCTAACGGCTAGGGCGCTCGACCTCGGACCTGGGGATCTGGGTTCGAGTCTCTGTAACGACGCCAAAAACTCCTGTGATTCTGGGCAAATCACTTAATCTCCCCGTGCCTAAAAATGAATGTGTGTCCTCATGTAACGTAACTGGTACTATGTAAAGCGCTCTGATACCTGATTCAGTTCGGGTCTAGTTCGCGCTATATAAAACTTGACTAGTGCACACTGTCTATCGAGGATTTGATTTCTTAGGCCGTATTCTAGTCGGATTTGTGCTTGTTGAATATAGCGGGGCATTGCAAACCGGTTCTTGAAGAGAATTGTTTGTGCTAGATTTAGCACTGTAGCATCTTTGACATTCAAGATTTCTGTATTTGTAAGAAAAAGGGGGAATCCCCGACTAGAGTTCCTAATGCGGGATAAGTACAATGTTTGAAAGGAAGAAATTAGGAACTAGTGTTTAAGGACCATGGACATAGACGGACTAGTGACAGCATAAACTATAGTGAGACAGGGACCATGATACAAAATTATTTTATTGAATTTTCATTTAAATAAAAGCACAATTGAATATACATAATTATTATGTGCATGCCTTCATTGAATATGTGACTTGTTGCCTACATATATGGACTACTGTTGTCTGATCCTATATGATGTCTTTGAAATGATATAATTACAATTGGGATCTATACAAGGCTGATATTAGAGATATACATAAAAACATGGCTGAATGTATCAACAACTACGCGCGTTTCGGCTGGAGGCCTTCATCAGGGAGCCATGTAGGTATCCAAGTGGACCTGAACATGTGGTAGGTATCGGTTCTCACATAGATGGATTAAATTGAACTAGCATGGATCGATGGTCTCTGTTGATGATTTTAGCTGTATGAGTTCTCTAGGAAAGCCAGAGACTGCACGCTGTCGGTATAGAATGGATGGCAGAAAATGACCTGATAATTTGGTCTCGTGTATCTGAGACGGAGGGAGGGAAGGAATTTTGCTGCGATACCTTTTAGCAAATGTCTGGTGGAGCAGCCTGTGAGCTTGTTTTTTTAAGATTTTGAAGGTGAACTGCAGCTGTTTGGCTTTCGTACGACATTGGTCCAGATGCATCTTGAAGTTGAGGTTGCGGTGTATTTGAAATCCTAGGTATTTATACGAGTCCACCTGGGTCAGGGGTTGCTTGTCCAAAGTCCAGATGAATGTATGATCTTTCGCATTAGGTTGTTTGGCAAAGCACATCACCTTTTATTTTTGGTGGTTGATGGTTAATTGAGCCGAGGTGATATAAACTCCCAATTTGGTGATTAGTCGTTGCAAGCCTACTGGTGTTTGCGCTGGTAGAGCGATATTGTCCGCGTATTGAAGGCTAGGTGTAGGTACTTTGCCAAGTTTTGGGGGATCAGATTGGATTGACCGAAGGTGCTTGTCTAGGTCAGCGATGTAAATGTTGAAAAGGCAGGGCGCCAGAACACACCCTTGTTTTAACCTGTTAAGAGATGTGATCTTGTTAGTTATGCTGTGCCCATCTCCTTTCCTGATCTGGACCCACGTCTGAGAGTACAAGGTGATTATGGCCTCCAGCTGTTTAGCCGGAACACCCCAATTGTGCATTTTTGCCCAGAGCATAACTCTCGACACTTCGTAAGAGGCCACTTTAAGGTCAATGAAACATGCATGCAGTGGCCTTGATTTTGCAAGGGCTTGGTTGGCTAGAAGGGTTACTGCAGAGATGTTCGTAAGAGTGCCCATCCCAGCCCTGAATCCAGTTTGCGTGTGGGGAATAAGATTTGTTCGGGCAGCCTACTTCTCTAAGTCTGCCAGCAGGTTCGATGCGTATATTTTTGCCTCCACATCGATAAACGCAATCAACCTATAGTTTATGGGGTCGGAACGATCACCCGACTTATATATTGGGTTTAATATACTTCCCCTCCAGGAATCGGGGATCGTGTTGGAGGGTAAAACGTCGGAGAAGGTGGGGTCAGATGGCTAGCCTACAATGCAGGATCATACCGGAAGAAAGCGTTTGGAAGACCGCTGGGACCTGGGGCGCCCTCGGATCTTACATTTTATATTGTTTTTAAGACTTGCTCATTAAGGATTCACAGGGGGGAGTCAAGTAATTCGGAGGTTGAATCGTCTTTTACTGAACCTCCGGCAGTGACTTTGTGCCTTATGTGAAAGCCAAAGTCAGCGGTGCCTGGTCTTGGAATTTCGTTGTATAGGTATTCAATATGAGCTCTCCATGTTTACCCCATGTTTCCTCCATTATATCTGATTTGTGGTGTCGGTTCCTGCCATTGGTTAGCTGGTTGATAATTTCCCAAAAGCACTTGGAGTCTCTTTGTTTACGGATGTAATGGAGTTTCGCCCAGAGATGTTCATGAAACGCTTTCTTGGCCCCCTTTATGTCTCTTTTAAGGTTTTTTATGGCTTTTGAGATTAAATGCAGGAGGTCTTGAGAGGAAGCCGAGCCCCGGGTTCTTAGTTGTTGTAAATATTTGTTCAAATGTGTTTTTTGAGTCCTAAGACTTTTAGTAAACCACGCTGCCCCTGAAGGTTTTCCTACTTTACTGCCAGTGGCCTGATTTGAACATTTGTGATTTAGTTCTCTAATAAAGGACTCCCAGGCCTAAATGCTTGATGGTTCTGTTTTGGATTTCAAAGTAGTGCACAGGATTGAGATGTCTGCTGCAAAGAACATGTCCTTGTGTGTCCAGAGGTTTTCAGGCAACAATTAAAATGTAAAGGTAACTTTGGTGATTAATGTTCCTGCCGGAGGGAGATGGGAGTTTTTTTCCAGTGGCTGTTGCTATTGATGCGAAAGTAGCGCAGAGAACAAAGATGTCTGCTGCAAAGAACATGTCAATGTGTGTTCAGAGATTTTCAGGCAATAATAAAAATGTAAAGTTAACTTTGGTGAATAATGTCCCTGTTGGAAAGAGATCAGAGTTTTATCTTGTCGCTGTTTCCAGTAAAGTAGCACAGAGGATTAAGAGCCTGCTATAAAAGAAAACATTTATCAGTTTGAGAGGTTCTGTAAAGGATAATATGCAACAGTTCTCACTGATTATTCAAAGGCTAATATCTTGGCTGGTAACTCGCTGACTGTGTTGCTTGCTAGGGAAAAGAATATGGAATCTGAATTTGGGGAGGGGGGGGGGAGAACTTGGGGTAAGGGAGGCTTCTTTTTAATGAAACTCAAACTAATGAAACTTAAAAATGACAATCCACATGGATGCAGGTACACCAAAGCAATGCATGCCCGCAAGTTAACAGAGAAAAACTGGAGCAGGCCATGATTCTGCATCCTGGGAGTAGGCAGAGGCAGTGGCTTTATGGAAATGATGTATGCCACCAGCCAAGACTCACACAGCTAACATAAATATCCCAGAACAGTAGATGGCATAAACTTACACCAGGTACTCTTTGATATTAGTATAAAAATTGATTCATTATATCACCAAAGTTGAACAATAGCATTCAAAAGTAACGTTTTAACTCAAAGTATTTAATGCAGGCAACATTTTTATATTGTAGGAAGGACAGATCAGTGCATTTAGTAATAACATTGTAACACTTAACTGTTTGCCTAATATTAAGTGTGGTTGAGACTTTATAATCATACTGCATCGTCTATCTTTTTCTTTTCAAAGAAAAACAGACTAAGAAGTGTGCTGTTCCTGAGGACTTTGAAGCCTGACAGAATAACCAACCCATGAGATATTGATCCTCTTGGACAGTACCCCTCAGGATGGCCTCAATAGAGGTTAGCAGAATTAAAAGGAGAAGTTATAGTCTCTTGGGCTGAAATGTCTGCCTTATCCTCTCAAGTGAATCAATTACAAGCAAGATTAGCCGCAACCTCTAATATTCCTGCTGCATCTGAGAGGACAAGGGAGTCTGGCAGTATTACTCCTTCGATGGTAGCAGTTACTGTACCATCACCAGTACCGTTAGTTTCGCCTGAGTGTGTTTTGGGGGATCCTGAGAAGGTGCAAACTTTTTTAACTCATGTGCAATTGCACTTGATCGAACACAGTAATTTCCCGAGGCACCGTGGGGGGATGCAGCAGTTTGGGCCACACCATCGGTGAATGAAGATAATTCCCTGTCATATAATTGGGCAAGCTTTAAAGCAGAATTTGAACATGTCTTTGATAGGAGGACTATTAAGAGATCCGCAGACCGAGAGTTTTCATTTATTTATTTATTTCGTGTTTTATAGAGCGCAAACCAGACCCCTGAGGGTATCAGAGCGCTTTATAGTAGTATCAGGTGGGATACAGAAAAAAACGGGGGGTGGGGAAAGTCCAAGGATAAGGAAACAAATAGAAACAGTATATGGTAAAACAAACAGTCATAATATTTGACTACTATAAGGGATAGGAGCAAAAACGATGCAATAAACTAGAAAAGCAGTCTCAACACCCTGAAGGATTGTTCAAAGTGCAGGGTGGGTAACATAGGGGAAGGCAGCCAAGGAATAGTGCAGTGATGATAGGTAAAGTCAGATTGAGGGGTAATTGTAGCGTGAGCTTTAGGAGAGGAATTTGCCCATTAGGAACGATTTGGTCTCCTTTTTGAAGTGGGCTAGAGACGGTATTCTTCTAATGGCGGATGAGAGAGAGTTCCATATTCTTGGGGCGGCCCCAGAGAAAGCCCGATTGTTAGTTTCAAGGCCTCATTCAGGGAATGGATATCCTCTGGAGAAGAGATATTGATGTAGAGCTGTGTGTCATCGGCATACATGTGGTAGGAGATATTGGCAGTGCGCAGCACCTCTGAGAGTGGTTCGAGGTACAGATTGAAGAGGGTAGGGGATAAGGTTGATCCTTGGGGGACTCCAACTGTGATCGGAGATGAGGCGGATAGGTTGCCGTTGATCAGGACTCTGTGCAAGCGGTTCTGGAGGAAGGATCGGAACCAAGCCAGAACGGTGCCATCCAGGCCCATCCTAAGTTTGAGGCGATTCAGGAGAATTTCGTGGTTAACCGTGTCAAAAGCCGAGGATAGGTCAAGGAAAATCAAGAGACAGGTTTTGCCTTGGTCAAGGGCTTGAAGGGCACCATCCACATTGTGGAGGAGTGAGGTTTCCCTGCTGTGCCCAGGTCTGAAACCAGATTGCAAGTCATCTAGAAGATGGAAGTTGGAGATGTGTCGGCTTAGCTGTTGCTGTACACATTTTTCCAGCACTTTAGCTAGGAGAGGGATGTTAGAGATAGGTCTGTAATTGTCAGGAGAGGCAGGATCTAAAGTGGTTTTTTTTTAGAATGGGGACCACCTGGCCGGCTTTGAGAGCGTCAGGAATTGATCCCTGTAGGAGAGAGGAGTTGATTATAGTCGTCCAAGAAGGGATGATAGCCTGAGAAACAGAGGCAAGGCAGTTTGAGGGGAGAGGGTCATTGAAGTGATTGTTGAGGCTTAAGGAGGAAAGAGTTTTTGAGATTGAGTGTTCATCGTAGACATTGAAGTTGGACCATGACGCTTGGTTTTTGGGGGAGGTCTGGGAGGACAGAGCTGAGAAGGGATGCAGAACAGGAGTGGTTTGAGAATAGGTAGCAGATATGAGTTCCTTTCCTAGGGCAGAGATTCTATAACAAAAGAAGGAGGAGAATTGCTCGCATGGGATTGTTGAAATAGGGGTTTCTTTGTTTGATTTAGCAAGTTTGTTTGATTGGTGTTTGACCAACTCGAATAATTTGTGAGGTCTATTCTTAGCGTTATCCAGTTCAGCTCTGAAGAATTCTTTTTTAGAATTGATGATTTTTTTGTTGTAGGCGTTTCTGGCCAGACGGAGAAGTTTAAGATGGTCGGCGGTAGGGTGTTTTTTCCAGTTCCGTTCTGTTTGTCGGAGGGACCTCCTCTCATTGTTACGGGATCCGTTGAACCAGGGGTTCCTGTCTTTGCTGAAATTGCATCAAAGTAACAATGATTAAGTCTCGTATATAACACAGTTCAATAGGTTTGTGGCGGAAACAGGTTGGCCTGAAGAGAAATGACCAGCTTTACACCCTAGAGGCCTTAAAGAAGAATTAAAAGATATCATAGCCCAAATAGATCCCCAATCATCCAGCTGTGCCGAGTTAATTAATTAGGCCAAAGAATGCTCTGTCATTAAGCAGTGTCAGGAGGATAATGAAGACTGTAATGGTTTAGTTCAGACATTCAGGGTTAAGAGGTCACATGTCTTTGAGCGTTTTTCCATCTTAAATCTGTAACCTGCAAGTCAACTATTATTTACCATGTGTAATAAAGTATTGTATTAATTTGTATAAAAAGGCCTGTCTGTGAACAGGCACTGGAGAAAAACCCAATAGATAGCCTGAGCAGTGCTGAGGTGTAACCCATATTGCTTTTCTCCCTGTTGCGACAGTTAGTAAATCCTTTCTTTGCATTGCCAAGAAGAGTCCATGTGTTTGTTCTAGTATTGGGACATTTGGTAACCCCACAACACTCTCCATTTTCCCTCCAGGCACGAATAAGTGAACGGGATTGGTTTTCTTTTATTCAATGTTTATACAGTTGTGGTCATGTTGGAAATTCATTGGCCCAGTCGTCGGCTAACCAACAATCTGACGAGAGGTTATTGCTAACAGTCAGACTCGTGAGGTACTCTCTGAAATTATCTGCAAAATGAAATCTTTGAGGGCCGGTGGCCCAGATGGCCTTTCATCTGTTATTTTTAAGAAGGATCTCAAGAAATGGGGCTCTGTTTTAAGTGGGTTTTGCAAGTGGGTTACACATGCTTATATTATCGCAAAATCACAAAAGGTAGCTATACTAAAGCCCATTCATAAAAAAGGTAAATCAGATCAACCTGGCAATTATCGTTTTATATCACTTTTGGACATTACCTCCAAGTTATTTGCCCAAATCCTACTAAAACATCTTGTCACTTGGGCTGTAGATACTGGGTTAATCCTGGGGAACAGGGAGGATCTAGGCCAGTATATTCAACAATGGACCACTGTTTCACCCTGTGGGCTGTCACAAGGAGGTTAATGCAGTTTATAGGAGGTCTTTGTTGCTGCTTCGGTGACTTCCTGGTAGCATTTAACAGGGGAACAGAGGTACACTTTGGCCTAAACTCGAACAATGACAAATATCTGGCGTCCTGTTGCACCTCCTGATAAACCTCCACAGTTATAACTGGGTCCACATTTATCTTGATGGGACAGGTAGCTTGCTGAGGAGAATCCTTGTAGAAAATGGTTTACACAAGGGATGTGTTTTAGCACTTTTGTTGTGTAGTTTGTTCATAGTCGACCTTTGCCCAATCCGAGTTTTGGGGTCTACTCAGATTTTCATCCAAAATAGGGGGAAGGCATATCAGCTGACTTATGTATGCTTTGGTGGTCTTGGATCTTAAGCCTATTGGCCTGCAACACAAGTTAAATTAGTTAAGTTCTTGCTGTCAGGACAATAAATTAACAAACAACACTGAGAAAACAACAAAAACTCTGCTTTATAGTAAGCGGAAAAAGAACTTCTCATGGCTTTTGGAAAATTTGCGGCTATAGCAGGTCAGAGAGTATAAATATTTGGGGATGAATTTCTCTGATGATCTGAGATGGGACAAATATCTGGCCAGTAGACGGTTTACATTGCTGTCGTAAGCAGGCACTCTGAAATCTAAATTGATCGTAAATATGATAGCTATTCTTTTGAGCCATTAATTCAAGTAATGTTGGTCAAGCCCTAATATGGGGCGGAGGTGCTGGCAATGGACCGACGGGTTGCATGGGGAGGACTTGAGAGCAGCATTATGAAATCTGTGCTTTATTTACCCAAAAATGCTATGATCCTGGCAATAAGGTGGGAGTTGAAATCAGTAGCATGAAGTTCAGCAGCAGACGTGAGGGACCTTCAGATTTATTTTACGACGAGCATTGGACGCCCAGGGAAAAACATTTGGACTTACTTATCCAGGAGGTTTTGTTAACTTTTCCTGACCATAGGAACAGGGTAAAGGTTATGATTGAACTGCTAAATGAGTCAGGTACGTGCGGAGTTGGGGGTAAAGAGAAAGCAATCAGCCAACTTAAGAACACCCTTAGATGGTGTGCAGAGGAAACTATGAGTGAGGATCTACAGAATTTGGGGATCAGTTATTCCCTTCCTGGTTTCTCCAGAGGGCTGTGACCTCTTTCCATATTTGTATAGAATTCAGTATAGGACCTTGCGCAGTAAAATCTTGCGTCTGAGGGTGGGGATATATCCGGGGCGGCTGATGCCTGGGCTAAAAGCAAAGAAAATTTTGGTCAGTGCCCATGTAAAAGGAGTTAAGGATACTCAGTCCTCCACATATTGGTGGACTGTGTATTCATTCTAGGGGAAAGGAAGCGATTTTTGAAACCCGCTTTCATAAACTTTGGGATGAAGTTAAGAGTCATGGGGTTAAGCTTGTTGTGTGGGTTGGGTCATCGGGACGTGGCCATTACTTTGGGTCAATTCCAGCTCAAAATGGTTCGATCTTTTGTCAGGTTTTCTTCAACCAATCATGTTCTAGATTAGAACTTGTCCCGCTTCGGTGGTTAGATTTATTTTCTGCTTTATCAGGACGTTGCTGATCTTATTGGGAGGCGAGATGAAATAAAGTGGACAACTAGGGCCTTTGAAAATGGTTGTTGAGATTAACCTTGAAACAACATTCTTTTTTGCACACTATTAGCTGTATTTGTGATATGCTGCCAATTTTATTAGGAGAATACCCCGAATAGGTAAACTAGGGCCGTTGGACGGGTCAGGGACAGCGATAGGTTTCGATGATGTTCCTTGTACAGCGCACTTTGTTCCACGCACTTTAATGATTATAACTGTGATATTAAATAGTTTTTACTCTGGCTAAGGGCTTATTGGGGGTATAGCATTAGATATAGGCACAGACATTGTGGCTGAGGAGGGATTTAAATATGTATCTTTCTGTGGTTGTATTTTGGATGGTCCACAGTAACCGGATTAGACTGGTACTGATTCTGAATGTTCTATCAAGTAAAGATGGAATCTACCTGTGCATCTTTATGGATCCAACTGAGGTCCTGTGCAATTGCTTGATGGGTTGGACTTAACTGTGTGATGATCTGTATATGATCCAACTTTTTAGAAGACATTTTAGAAACAGATTCCTTTTCTCTTATGAATACAGTTGCTGGTGTATTGATGTACCTGTATTCTTATTTATTATTAATCTTATGAGATTTCTAATGGTATCTTTTAAGCCTAAAGTGTGCTACATTTCTGTAAGAATTTAATTAATGGAAAGAAAGAATTATACTTTGATTTGATAATGATTTTCCAGATATTGGTCTCTGTCTTGGCATGGAAATACAAGCCAGACCCTGTGACACCAAGGCCCATCTTCCTGCAGCGCTGGTTAAACAGTAGGTTCTTAAAGTCACTTCCTGGTAGGTGGTATGAGAATCAAGGCTTATGTTCAGAATAGCAAAAAGTATGAGATAAAACTGATAACATACAACCAAGTTTATCAAATCAAGATGTAGACAATCTAAAAAAATACAAATGTTATACAAATGCCACCAGATACCCCTGTGGAAAAATAAGCAGGCAAGTGTTAGACCAGTCAACCTTAGGGTTCTCTTCCCCCTAACATTTTGCTTGCTTACCTCCAATTTTGCAGAATTTGTTTTCTAGTTGCCTCAGGACTATCTGTGCACTTTAACCACTGCTGGCCAGTGCTAATAGTTTAATTGCAATACCCATGATTGTCATATTTAATTTACCTATAAGTCCATAGTAGAGTGCACTACATGTGCCCAGGGCTAGTAAATTAAATGCTACTAGCGTGCCAGCAGCACTGATTGTGCCACACACTGAAGCGGCTCTAAACATGTTCCAGGCCTGCTACTGCAGAGCATGTGTTTGCAGTTTTAAACTGTCATGTCAACCTGGCAAGTTAAAACCTCTTGGCAGGCTCAAACCTTCCTTAAATTTAAGTCATCCCTTAAGTAGGCCCTAGACAGGCAAGAGGGCAGGGTGCAATGTATTTAAAAAGCAGCACATGTACTTTTAAGTTTTACATGACCTGGTATTGAAAAACATTAAATTTTCACTACTACAAGGCCTTTCTCTCCCATAGGATATCCCCATTGGGATTACCTTGTCACATCTTTTTAAGTGTCATTTCCAATTGGTAAGAAATACATTCTTCAAGTGTGGTGTCTCTGGAATCAAATTTTTTAATTCAAACATATGCTGAAGTCGGATTTTAAATTGCAATTATGAAAATGCCACTTTTAGAAAGTTGGTACAAAAGGGGGTGGTGATTACCACCCCCTTTATTACCACTTTTAGAAAGTTGGCATGTTCTTACTTTAGCCATGTGGTGCCTGCAGCCTGACTCTGATCACTTGTCTGGACTCTGTGACAGCTGGGCTTTGTGTATTCCCCCTTGACAGCCACATACAATGGAAGCTTAGGTGTGACCTGATGGGCTATCCTGGCAGGATGGGAGGGAGGAGCTGGACCCAGCCTCACCAGCACTAGAATAGGCTGCGCCCTGTCCCCACACAAATGGCTGCATATCCCCCTGTAGTGAGTCTGGCGCAAAGGCAGGAAGGGGAGGACCTCTATGCAATTCAAAGACCTGTCTTTGAAGTCTCCCCCGCTTCAAAGGCACCACTGGGTATAAGTACTGGACATCAGGCTCCACCACTTCAGTACACTTCTGCACCTGTGGATACTCAGCCAGGAAGTGGGACTGCTGTGCTGCTGAAGGATTGCCACTCTGCTGGACTGCTGCGCTGGAAGAATGGCTGTCCTGCCTGCCTGGGTGAGAAGGTCTGGACCTGCATCACTTGAACCTTGAACCTAGAACCCAGAGTGCATCTAAGGGCTAGTTGGCTGACTTCTTGATCCAGCTCGACCTCAGCAGATGACTTAGATGCCCCGGATGGAGTAGGGAGCAGTGTGTCTGCCAGGGACCTGACCCCACAGGAGTTAGAGGACAGGGAAGATGAGAGAAAGCTCAAACTGGAGTGAGCCAAGTTGAAACTAGAGAGGGCGAAAGCGGAGGCTGAAAGAGCCTTAGAGGAGAAAAGACTGGCAGTGGAAGAGAGGAGGATGGCACATAAGCTGAGTCTCAGAGAGCTGGATCTGAGAGCTAAACAGAAGGAGTCTAGCAGTAATGGTGGCAACATACCTGTAGTGCCCAATGATGGCAAAGGGAGGGTTTGCATACCCAAGGGTCTGGTGTCCAGCCATGTGGTGGGAGATGACATTGATAAATGGTTCTTAGCAAACAAAGTTGCTCTTAGGGTACACACGGTCCAACAGGCGTGTTGGTGTGTAAGTTGAGGTGGTACTTGCCCACGGTGGAGAGGTACACACCACTAACACGAGAGGTAGAAGAAGAGACATAGTACACCCCCATGAAGGCCATTCTTGTTTTTAGATTTGGGCTGAACCCTGAGAGATATAGATAGAGGTTCTCAGACAGCCCCAAACTCCCAAACCAGATCTGGGTGGACTTACTAGACTCCATCAAGGCACTGAAGGGCTGGGTTGAGGGGAAGCAAGATAGATGATTATACTGGGCTGTACAATATATGTTTTAGAGACCTGCACAAACATCTGTTAGATGGCAAGCTGACTGACGTCTGGGTCTCCAAGAAGGCATCAGAGGGAGACTCCCAAAAGGGTGATCGAGGTTCCCACCAGAAGAAGGATGGGGGAGATACAAAAAGAGGGGGTTCTCAAGGGAAATCTCAATCCCAATCTGGCCAGCAGAAGAAAGGCTTTACTGAAAATAACCATAACAGGTCTTCTCCCAAATGCTTTGAGTGTTATGGGTATGGGCACTACAAGGGTGATCCAAAGTGCCCCAAGAGGGCACAGCCTCCCACTGGAGGAAAGACCTCAGGGCTGGCTAATGTAGTGCTTAGGGAGGAGATGACCCCCATCAGTGGAGAGGAAGTCAGTGACGCTCACCCTATTACGTGCCAAAAGCCCACAGGCCTTCCAATACTGCAAAGCATAGACAGTGGGTCACCATCTATGGGCAAGGGGTGGAGGCTCTGAGGGACACAGGAGCAGCCAGCATGCCTACGGGAAGGTGTCATCGGGTATCCTCAGAGCAAGTGATTCCCAATGCATTAGCAGACAACCGTGAAAGCCACTACCCCATGGGTCTTGTTCCCTTTAAGTGGGGGGGGGGGGTCTCAGGTCTTCTGATAGTTGCTGTTTTGCCTAAGGATTGTTTGCTAGGGAGTGATCTTTCACACACTACCTGAAAGAAAGTGGAGTTCAGGTTACACCTAGAAATGTTGGGGTTGCCTGACTATGTGTAACCATCAGGTCCATGGCTGCCCAGGAAGGGAGTCAAGTAAGTCTGGAGCCTGAAAAACTGGCCCACATAGCTACCAGGAGAGGGAAGGGCAAAGGGCATGGGAAACCAGCCCCTGAATGTCCCACATATGAGGTGGACAAGGCACAAAAAGGCATGATTAAGGGCCTACTTGAGCCCATGAGGCGGAAGTCGGATGTTCTCTTACCATGTCTGCTTTTTCCTTACAGTTTCACACCACATTAGGAGGTTGGATTTAGCCCCTTTGAGCTTCTGTATGGTCACCCTTGAAGGGGACTTCTCAGCCTGGTTCGGGGTGGAAGCAAGTTCAACAGAAGCTTCCCTAGGATGACGACGAAGCAGTAGTTTAACCAAGATGGCTATCCTTGTGGAATTCCAGCCTGGAAAGAAAGTGTGGGAGATGGAGCCAGTAGTGACCAGGGCCCTCCAAGACTGTTGGACGGGGCCCTACGAGATAGTTGAGAGGAAGGGGCAGGTCACCTACTTGGAGGACTTCAAGACCCCCAAAAACCCCTTAAGGGTTCTCCATATCAACCGGCTCAAACCACACCTTGAGGTCTGAAGTTACCATGCTGTGGTGACGGATTGGGGGAAGAGGAGAGCCTGACCTCCAGCCTCAAAAAATAAAGATGGGTCAGTGGAAGGTGTAAATCTCTCCCCTACCCTGACCTCATAACAGCCGAAGGACGGCACCATGTGTTGGGGCAGTTTTTCTCTCGTTTTCCCTCACTCCTGGGCTTACACATTAGTGTACCCAAGATACTGATACAAGAGACAGCCTTCCTGTGAAGAACAAAATATACAGGATGTCTTCCAAAATAGGAGCCAGCATCAAGTAGGAAGTCTCTAAGATGTTGGAGATGGGGGAACTGAGCCCTCCAGTAGCCCCTGGTCCAGTCCTGTGGTGCTGGTACTAAAAGCTGCCACACCGGGGACCATCCCAAAACTCTGTTTCTGTGTGCACTACAGTGGGACCCACTCAGTCACTAAGACTGGTGCTCACCCCATCCCTATTTATTTATTTATTTGAAAGTTTTATATAGCGCGAACAAGATCCTTGCGGATATCAGAGCGCTTTACACATAGCTGGGATAAGAAAAAACAAGCGAGTGATTAACAAAGGTTTTGTGCACAGAGGAGCTGAGGGTTATCAATGGAGAGCAAAGTAAGATAAGATAAAAAGGTACATAGTAGAACAGTCCAGACATGTAGTAAAAGGATAGATGAAGAGTCTCAGGAGTTCCATAGCATATATGCAGATGAATTTAGCCATGAGGATCGATTTTACTTCTTTTTTGAAAGATGCAGTGGAGGGGATAAGTCTGGTTTCTGGAGGGAGTGCATTCCAGATCCTGGGTGCCATTCCTGAGAAGGAGCGTTTATACGTTTTTTCCTTCTGGAATCTTTGTGGTTTTAGAAGAAGATTTTGGTGTGCTTCTTGTTGCTCTTGAACCACCTGAAATTGTCAATTTCTGAGTGAGGTAGCTGGGCGAGTTGTGATGTAAAGCCTTGTGTGTCATGCAGGCGATTTTCAGATGGATTCTAGCTTCGTAAGGCAGCCAGTTCAGGGATTTTAAGTCAGGAGAAATGTGTGAATGCTTTTTTGATCCAGTGATAAGTCTCGCTGCGGCGTTCAAAGAGGCTCTTAGTGGTGGGATTGTTGATATGGGGAGACCACAGAGGGCGACACTTCCATAGTCTATCCGAGGAATGACTAGGGCTTGCACTGCGGTTTGGAAGTCCTTGGCTGGGAGGAAGGGTTTAAGCTTCCTCAAAGTATTGATTTGGAAGTTAGCTCCTTTAGTTGCCTTGCTGATATGATGTTGCATATTTAGATTGGCGTCAAGGGTTACGCCTAAAGATTTCGCTGTGTCCACGATGGTAGGTTGGACGTTGAGTGCGGTTAGGTGTTTAAGTCAAGCCTGGGTGATGGGGATTTTAGCGGTAGGTGCTATAAGAAGGAATTCCGTTTTTAGAGCGTTAAGTTTGAGATGGTTCTCGGCCAGCCATGTCTGAGTGTTCCTAAGCGTTGTGTTGAGTAATATGATGTCTTCAGGGGATTGTATCTTGAGGTAGAGTTGGGTGTCGTCTGCGTACATGTGAAATTGTACATTAGATGCTTGCAGCAGTGTGGTGAGTGGCTCCATGACTAGATTGAACAATGTTGGGGATAAAGAGGATCCTTGTGGGACACCTAGTGTTACAGGAACGGGTGAGGACATTGTGTTGTTGATCTTGAATTTCTGAGTCCGGTTATGCAGAAAGGATGTAAACCACTTGAGTACAGTCCCTGATAGACCCATTCTGACATTCAGCAGCTCGAGTGGGTTTTCATGTTTGACGGTGTCAAAGGCTGATGAGAGGTCGAGTAGGATGAGGAGGCAGGTATAGTTCTGATCTAAAATTTGAATTGCGTCATCAATTATGTGAGTCATGGTGCTAATGAGCTCATTGATAGACTAGGGGCTGCCAAATTCCTGCATCCACTCCCCTGCAGGCAGTCAACTCCCTGCCTCACACAGCCAAGAGGAGTCAGTGGTGGCGGTTGGCTCCAGGGCCTGGCCTTTACAACCATACCCCGCAGGCAGCCACCCCCTTGCCATGCATGACCAAAGACAAGTTCTGAAATGACGGTCACCATATTTCTGTTCAATCAGAGCATGCGGTTTGGGATCTTGGCTAGCGACTGAGAGGGTAAGATGCACTTCTTATCAGCTCCTCCAATGGCAGCCCAGCATTGACAAATACCCTGACACCTACAAACCTCTCTAACTCATCTAAGGCACTCAGCTAGGGAATCAAAATGTGGCTGCTGCAAGCTAACCAGTGGAGTGCTATCTTGCGACCTTGTGGTCTGACCCAGGAAGGCCTAGTTTCATACAAAGGCCAGGACAAATCATGCCAAAGAAGAGGACAAGACAGGATGCCTGTAGATAAGCACACACCTGACAAAGTATGCATACTCACACAGCACAGGGGAGGTCAGTCAGCACAGGAATCTGCAAAACAAGCCCAGCTTGGTGCAGAAACATCAGAAATCCAGGAGCAATGCCCGGGCCCCAGTCTGCAGCAGGTTCAGCCCTTTACTGTGACTAATAGTGAGGACAGGGAAGAACTTAATGCCAGACCGAACACCAAAGAATGGTAGAAGACGCTCAACAGTAGCCATCGCACGCTTGGGGCCAACCCGAACCCACATCAGACAACAAGAAAAATCACCAATTAGAGAAAACACACCCAGGTCACTCAATTCTGTACTTTGCAAACCCAACATGGAGCTGGGACCACAGAACCCCAGAGGAATCACCATAAGAATCAATAGAACCCCAGAGAGGAGGACCCTAATGAACAGAAGGAGAGTGAACTACCAGGCTGCACCCCAGAAAAAACACAAGCAAGGATCACTGGCCAAGATGGGAAATAACCCCCATAGGAGGCACCAACTCTCAAGCCATCATGAAATTGCAGGAGCAAAGTAAGGCACCACACGTGGTACAATGCACCTTTTCCCAGCCAGACCTCCACAGCTCCCAGTAACACCTGAAACACAAAAGCGGGATAGGAAATACCACAAAGGCAACACAGCACCAACAAAAATGCTACCCCAATGCACGCTGAACACCTCCCCACAAACACAGCAATGGGAGACAGGGGACAACAAAAAGGACATACAGTAGGCAGCAGTGAAATAGGCATTTCACCCTTCAAGTCCCTAACCGGTTGCGTCGAACCTGACCAGTGACAACCCTGCAGCTTGTTGACTTATTTCAGGATATTTGTTGTGAGGTTTGTCCCGAAGAGGCAAGGGATACACAGGCCAGCTCACTGTAAAGGTGCCACATGAGCATTGGGCCTGGGTGTAATACAGGAGTTATCAATCCGGTGGTTCTTTTTTCGAATTCAGACCTGCTCTTCCACTTGGCTCTTTCTTCCTGGCTTTGTTTGTTGGCTGTCTTTCAGTTTGTTTTTATTGACAGTTCTGTTTCCTGGTAGCTGATTGCAGGTATTTACTAATGTCTGGGCTAGGGAAGTGCCTGGGAGCAGGCGCTGAGTGTTCTCTGCTTTCAGATGGTAGACAGCCTGCCTCTGGCTCTCTTCCATGCCTGTGTATTTTGGGTTTCTTGTTTAATGCTTTGTAATTACAGGTATCTTCTCACTGGTATTTGCCTGCCTGTGGTTCTCTGGTTTGTTGTGATTTGAGTTCCTTCTTTAGCTGCCCTGGTTACCATTGTATGCTCACCTGCTTACAGGCTCTAAGCAGGAGGCGTAGTTCAAACTTCTTCCCACATAATTACTGGGGCGCAACCTCTATAGAAACCAGGGTCCTATCTTGCTGCAGCATCTCTGTGTTGAGCTTGAGTTTGCTCAGTAAACGCATGCGGTATCCAGCCCCAGGTCATTGCCTTCTTGTTGACTGGCCCAGTAGGATTGTATGCTATTAAGTGGTGGTTATGCACTTAAATGCTTGTGTATGGGTTCTTTATATCTCTTTGTTTCTTTCCTTTCAGAGGTGGTAAGTTATTTTACTATTTTCTGGCATTTGAATTTACACCACAAATACAGAGATGATTCCTTCTTTAGTTTCTTCCCATAAACACTTCATTGTTTGTTCTCTGTTTCCTGTCTTTTGCTTCTCTTCACACAACTCATAATCTTTTCCATTCCCTCCAACCATCCCTGAATGCTTTCATTGTAGTCTGTCTTCACTCTCTGCTCCCATAATTCCCAGCATTCCACTACAGTCTCAGCAGCCACCTTGATTGTGCTGTTCTCTCTCCAGCTGGAAGGCCATTACAACTTTTAAAATTCAACATTTTTTTTAGATTTTGCTTAAAGTTTACATCAAGCATGATACACATGTATGTGACACGTCTGGCACAGTACTATTGCAGTGATATATATGCCTACAATGGTAGCATGACCAAAGGTGGGTGGTGAACTCCCCTCCGCCGGTGGAGTTCGCAGAGTTTTGCCACTCCGTGCTCTGCTTGGAGCGCAGAGTTCAACAAAAACTCTGCCAACTGCTGGGGGAGAGGAGATTACCGTCATCCTTCTTAGTTTCGTTAACCAACCACTCCTCAGGTTGCCCCATTGTCGCCAATCCTTCTTCTTCCCTTCCGGACCCGGGTTATGTTTCTCTCTTGTGCCATTCCCGTGTTTAGTTGTTTAACTTCTTAGGCTTACGGCCACCAGTCAGTCTTGCCTGCAGTTTTCCAATTCCCCACAGCCGGCATCTTTAACTCTGGCGCGGCCATAACAAGAAGTGACTTCCAGTGATCCCACTCTCTTCATGCTACGCCAAGGTCACCATCTTTCTTAGGAGCATCCAGTTTAGCTGTGGAACTGAACGTTATTGAAGTCCCCAAGTCACCTTCAGCCACAAAGGATAGTTTCTCAGCTTTGCCAGAAGGCAGGTAACTGGCTCCAATTTTGGTCAAATTGTACTTCTAGTAGCGTTTCTTCTTTCTCTTTTTAATTTCAAAACAGCACTGTTTTCCTCAGTTCTGGAGTCATTTCCTAATTCTCCAGGAAAAATGACTAACTTTTTTCCTCCTCTTCCAAATGTATTTCGGGAACTGTTTGAGCCTGGAGGGTGCTGCTTCTATCCAGTGCATTGATAAATGGACTCCAGCTACACACATTTCAAATGGGCCCTGTATGTTCTAGGGTAGCTGCATTAACAATCGCTTTTCCTTCCTGTGTTTTATAGCAGCCTGCTACCATGACCACTGTCACTCAGGTTGTGGGTTGACCACCGGTGACCTCTTGCCATGCAGCTCTTGGTTGCTGGCTTCTTAAGCAGGAATTACGAGTAACCCATCTCCATTAGTAATATTCAGTTCTACACTCAAAATAAAAAATGCTCTGCTGCCATCTGGTGGACAAAGAAGATTTATGCTTTTACTAAATAGATCACATTTTTAAGATGTTACTGGCAATTTAGGACTAGGCCTGGGCAGAAAACACGCTACGCTTGCGTACTTTGCGCAACTACGCGATACGCGAATTGCACACCGAGAACAGTGCAAAAACGCGTAGTGGGAATTTTTTGCTTGCTCGCGGTCCTCAACGTCAAGTTGGTGACCTCGAGCGACCAAAATGACATCCCGGCAAGACTTTTTCCTCGTTCGCGATCAGCAACATCAAGTTGCCGATCGCGAGTGTGGAAAATAAACCTCCCGGCGAGATTCTCAACGCGGGGAGGTCAGGTTTCTTATTGCGAGTGGTCGCGTATTCTCGGGACCGCTCGTGATGAGAAACTACCAGTCCGCGTTGAGAAAACTGCTGCTCGAATACAAATCTACTCGAGCGACAGAAAATGACTGCTTGCACTGTGCAAGAGGCCTTTTGCAATGATTGCACAGTGCGGACAAGCATCTGGCACTGTGCAGTCATTGCGAACAGTATTTCCCTACCACACTACGCAGTTCGCGAAGTGCTACGCGTAATGCGAAGTGCACTTCGCATATCGCTACTATGCAAACTACGCCCAGGGTTATTTATGACTTGAATTTGTAAATCTGCCCCCTGCCTAGTTTAGAGGGCACACCAGGGAGCCGCGGCGCACAGATTGGGAACCACTGCTTTAACTGATTGCACACATTGTTTTTCTTCTCTTTGCTTAGACGCTGCTACTCTGAAAGCCACTATGTATTAGTTAATGAACAGATGTTGCAACTGATAGTAAGATTCACACCACAGAACATGCAGACGACAAGGAGAATGATTCAGGCGAAGACGATATTACAAACAAGAAAGGATGTATCCATAACATTCAGGGACCCATGGCTGAAAGAGGATTGTACACAATGGTGAGAAGATGGGGAGGAGACCTGTTCCCAGGAGCATGCTGCAATCCTGTTGGTCAACACGAAGAAGAAAGAACATTAATGGAGCAATCGAGAAATTGTGGGCCGTATTTATGAAGGTCTTGCGCCGCCGGTACGTCACTTTTAAAATGGGAAAAAGTGACGCACCGGCGGCGCAAGGCCTTCATAAATAAGGCCCTGTGTGTTTTATACAGTGCGTATTCCTAGCTAGTTCGGCAGAATAGATTCTTTCACCCCTTCTTGCAGAGCAGGCTGATTCCCTTGTCCTGACTCTCTGAGAGGAGACTCTGTACTGAGACTCCTGGGCATCTCCTTATGAGAAGTATTAGTTATTCCTTCATCTGCTGTTATTTGAGCTGAGAATCCTTTCCTTCTTTTTTGGCTAAAATGTTATGCTTGCGTTCGAATCTCGCAT
Source organism: Lissotriton helveticus (assembly GCF_964261635.1). Lineage (NCBI taxonomy): Eukaryota > Metazoa > Chordata > Amphibia > Caudata > Salamandridae > Lissotriton > Lissotriton helveticus. The sequence goes on from NC_136065.1 coordinate 73,571,120, forward strand.
CAGAAGTCTTCATGAGTTTCTTATTGACACCTTTTCACTTTTTCTGCATTTAAATTTACTTAACTTAGAATAGGGACGTTTCTTAATGGAACGCGCTTGTTACAATTATTTAATTGATGCTTATTTTTTAATACTGTATATCGATTGATGAATTGTTAACCTTTATTAATGATCTTTGGTGAACGATACTTTAAGAAAAAAATGAAGGAATAACAAAAAGATTTAAAATAGAACCCTTTAACTCGACGTAACTCTTTTTATTGACTGGACTTAAGTAATGATGTTGTTACTTATTTATGTTGAGATTTGACATTGACATCGCAGACGACAACAAAGATCCATCGACCTCCGTACACAGGGATCTTGGTGATGAGGTCTTTCTCAATGTGGCTAAATATTTATTTTGTTATGTTTCCGAATTTGTAAAGTGCAACAGACACCTCAAACCCAAGGAAGGAAGCATCCTAGTCAAGGCACAGAGACAGGACTGTCAATCAACTAGGGATCAGCCAGCCAGGTCCCAGTTATTGAAAAGCCAAGTCTTCAAAGCCTTCCTGAACCTTAGTAAGGAAGAGGCAAGCCTAAGCGACCTAGGGCCAGATGTAGGTGTCCAAATACCGGTCGGAAACGGCCGAAAATACCGATTTTCGGCCATTTCCGACCGGTATTTGGACATTGGCATGTAGGGGTTGCAAAATCATACAGATTCGGTAAAATTACTGATCGGTAAAATTACCAAATCTGTAATTTCTTATGTAGGTAGCACTTTAAACAGTGCTACAGGGCCTTTAGAATTCGTTATTTACCACCTAATACCATTTGGTGGTAAATAATGAATTCCTGTGTACATGCACATCTGTGCATGCACACCTGTGCCATGTGACACACATACATGCCCGTGACACACATACATGCCCTAAGGGCATGTATGTGTGTCACATGGCACACAAACCAGATACAGGGGTGTAACAGGGTGTCAAAGTGACACCCTGTCCCCCTTGGCAATTCAGTATTTTTACCGATTCGGTAATTACCAAATCGGTATTTGCCATGGATTCCTATGGGCTTCAAGGCCCATAGGAATCAATGGCAAATACCGATTTGGTAATTACCGAATCGGTAACAATTACCAAATTTTTACCTACATCTTATTTACCGATTCATAAATACCGAATCGGTAAAATTCGGTATTTATGAATCGGTAAATAAGATTTACCTACATCTAGCCCCAGGTAGCTTATCCCAGAGGTTTGCTCTCCTCACTGAAAAGGCTTTGCCACCTGATCGAGCCCATTTTAATCTGGGCATTACCAGTAGTTGCACAGCAAAGGAACAGAAACAGAGCAATGCTGTATAATTGTGAAATTTCTAGATCAAGTACTCGGGCCCACTGTGATGAATTGCTTTATATACCAGGCAAAGGGACTCCAAAAATCAGATCACCCTCCTTTTCACTGGTGGCCAATGCAAGGATTTTAGAGCCTCGGAGTTTGGAGGGGAACAAGGGAGGACCAACGACAATCTAGCGGCAGCATTTTATGTTCTTTGAAGTTTCCTAAGAAGACCTTGGTTCAATCCCAAAAATAAAGAATTGTAGTAGCCCAGGTAACTTAATATAGTCACCCAGCTCACTACCGGATTAGCTGGTTTAGTAAGAAAGGGTAAGATCTATTTGAGCAGTTTAAGGAGGATAGACATTGATCCAACACGTTTTAGTTGACTCACCAGGGTATGTTCTGGTAACAAATAAATCCCTAGATTCTTCATTGGTATGGAAGTCCGGCTAATGGACTGGGCCAGGGATCAAATGGCAGTGACTCAGGTACACAGGAATGTTTAAACCACAGATCCTCAACATAGTGTCTGAGTTAAATTTGAGCAAGATGGGCTTCAGCCAGTCAGGCTCTGCCATACAGCAAGGAAGTGCTTCCGTAGGACTGACACCTGTCCCATCCAGCGAGACGATAGGCTGAGTCTCGTCAATGTAATTCATAGACCGGAGACCAAAGGCTTTCATGAGTCTCAACAGTGGATGCATGTATGTATGAAAGAATTTGGGGCTAAGTGCTAACATGTTGATATATTAGTGCATCCCTCCATTTGGGTAACGTTGTGGCCATCTCCCTGCCTGTGGCATCTTGATATATCTGCTGAAGAAGGAAAGATAGGAGTCATGGATGAATGACATTACAACGCGATCTAAATGATCGCAGTACATCACAACGCAACTTTTACAACACAAGTCGTTACCACGACTTGCGCTGTGGGGTGCTGGACTTAGGAATAGTATGATTTACTATTCCAACTCCAGCCTACGTACAGTAGGAAAGGTGTTGGAATAGTAAATCACACTATTCTTTAGTCTAGAGCGCCCTCCAGTGCAAGTCGTGGTAACGACTTGCATTGTAAAAGCTGCGTTGTGAATGTATTGCGGTGTTTTGACCGCGCAGTAAAGGTTGTTTCCTGGAGTCATCGGAGTGTCAACGGCATCTCTATACGTGTGGTACTTATAAGGCTTATGGGACCATCTACCCAGATACCTTCCCATTCCTCAGCAGTTACTACTTTGCCTCTGCCCTATGCCAATCACTCATGACATTTCTAGGGTAGTTAGCTTCTCTTCCTACTCAGTTATCGATTCTCTGAATAATTTCATAAACAGTTCAAGCGAAGTAAACAGCCGAATCACCAGCTCTTTCTTTGCCGTATGAAGAAACCAGTGTTTACCTGCAAATATTGCAATCTGTTGTGATCAGACATCATAAAATCTCTTTTGTACGTATGAAATATGTTAATACGAAACACTATGAACAAGTTCTGCAAGGCACAGCCTTCTCCCTTCCTGCAGGGTAAAAAGCAATGGCCCACAAAGCTGGGGTGAAGTGGAGCTTATGATGTATAGATGGGAATGGAGATGGGAACATAGTGATCCCATACATCCAGGGCAGTTCTGGTAACTAGGTTACAAGGACCGAAATGCCTCTGGAGCCAAGGCACACACCAAAGGGTCCTTGCTGCCAAAGCATGCTCCGTATAGATGAAACAGAAAAATGGGTTATTGTAGCACTTTAATTCTAATTAAAGAAACGGTGGTCTACCCTTGACCCTTCCCCAATAAAACACCCTAGGATATTTTCCACTTGGCAAGACCAGGGGCATGATGGGATCTTAGCATGGGCCAATTTGCTGCATACAACACCAATAATGCCGCAAAGAGCCTGATGCCCAACTATTTAATCAATTCCTTACCCCGTTGCAATAGAGTAGGGCTTCTCAAAAACTCTGCTTCGTCCGATGTATGAAGCTGTTCATGGTCTCAGATTTCAATTTGCTAATTTTAAACTTTGTTCACATCCTCCATGACAGCCAGGGTGGAAATCTCCGGCTTCATTAGAGATGTTGCAACTTTATATGTAGCATTTCACTGCTCCTCGAATGTATGATTTCATACAATGTGTCACCTAGTCGGGATGATTTTTAATACCGGTCTCTCCAACATGTTTTTGTTTTCTAAAAATTCCTCATTATCTTTAAATGTCTTCCATTTATTAACTATCAATTTCTTTGCAAGCTCATATTAGCACCTGTATTGTTCTTTTGCAGTCTGCTCATGCTTTTTAATGATGTTATAGTGTTCTAAATGTATTTGTTTTCCTAACTAAACAATTTCTTCTCGTATCTGATCACTCTTTCAGAATTCTTTTTGTGTTCCAATACTACATCCTTTCAAGTGAACAGCATTCCACCTCTTGCTTTGCTTCTCTCTGAAATAACTTTGCATGTATGGATCATCCGTTGAAAACTCTCCCTTATTTCCTAAACAACTGCTGACTAGATCACTGTCCTGTGGTCTTCCCATAAACCCAGACATTAGATTAGATCTGACTGTATTTTTTTCTGTGGGCCCTGTTGGTGATGTGTATTCTACACATCAGCTGCCTCCTCCCTCCTTCCCTGCATCAAGCCTCTCTCAAAAGGTCCTTAAGTGCCTCATTGCCTTTTTAAAATTGGTCTTAATTCTTTAATTATATTCGCCTACCTCTCCAAAAATGAGGCCAAATCTTTGAACCACATACTACTGCAGGAGATGCATTATTCTTTAATATCAGATCAATATTAATGTGCACAAATAGGTAAACTGAAAACTGACTTCCCCTTCTTTTAGCACAGCAGGACTATTTGGACTCAAGTTATATCCAATCTTCTGAATCTGCTCCTTAGTTCCAAAATACCTGTACTCACAAACCGATGACTTCTCCTTCACAGTTTTGTAGAGACACATTTTAAATTTCCATCTACAATAATTTACAAATTATCACTTTCACGCCTTTCTAGTTATGGAGGGATCTCTCAACTTCTTCTCCGTTTCCTCCTCAAATCCACTTCATCTTTTCTCTCTTTGCTTGGTGGACCCTCTCCACCTCAACAAGATGCTCCTCCTTAGCCACCTTCCTCCCCGACATGTATGCCTCTTCCTGTCTCCTCTCACCTACACGCGTCCCATACCATGCTTCCTCCCTATTTCAATCACCTCTCTATTATTTACCCACTCTTTTTACAGGGTTTCCCTTAGACATGTATGTAGCTTTGTTCTGTATGGAGAAAAGAACCACAGACAGTGACTTCATGCCATCTCATTTTGTCTATAGTCATAGGAATAATGGAGCCGGACTGTAAATGGAAAATCTAGAAGCAAAGCCCTGCAGGGTATACCCTGGATACTCTGAAACAGTACTCAAAGACCTGTGTGTGTGTGTGTGTGTGTGTATGTGTGTATATATATCTTCCAGAATCATTCCGTATCCTCACAAGATCGAGGCCGACACTGTTTGCAGCTTTTTACTGTTTATTTTCCTCCGTCCGCCATTATGCGTTTTTTTTTTTAAAACATTGCAAAAAGGTGGAATTAATTGCCATTATAAAGTTGAATGAATTACATTTTTGAAAGTAATGTTGCACCTCCCTCCAGAATGTTGCCCATATGTGGTGATCCTAACCAATGTTCCACCTCTTATGGGTAATCAAAAGGAATCTACCACCCAACTGAGGAGCAAAGTGTGCCACTGGCTATCAAGGAACACTGATTTTTCCAATTCCAGTTTCCATGATATCCTATTTGTACGAAGAATGAGTTGGGTTGGTCCCTTACGAAAAGTTGGTAAAGGTGATTGCATAGTAATTAATTGTCGATCTGCAGATCTTGCAGGACTGCTACTTCAGAGTAGGAGGAAGCCACCTGGGTGGGTCCCTGGACATAGGATTGAGATGGTGCCACTAGGTTTTTTCTACAAGAATCTAAAGCCAGCTGGGTTATCCTCATCATTAAATGCCCACTTCCCGTTGGAAATCGGTAATAGATACGAGGCTCTTACTGATTTGGATAGCCCAGATTGACTGAACCAAGGGAATGTAAAAATAATGCCGCTGCTGTAGTTACAACTGCACTAGCAGAGGGAATATCAAATACTGGCAATACCACCTACAATGAGTCAGTGAATAACACCGTCCCTACCCAATTAAAAAATTGTGTACTTGCCCAAGAACTAACGCCGGTAAATTCTATAAGTAGCTGCCCGCAACAGGGAAGCAGGGTTCCTGAACAGTCATTTCAGATTATTTCTTGGAATATAGCAGGAATAAAACCCAAGCTAAGTGACCCCGAGTGGGGAAGAATGGTGGATAGTTGCCAAGTATGTGTGTTCCAGGAAACGTGGGCGACAGAGCGGGTGTTCAGGGTGGGTTTCACTACATTTAGTATTGAGGCCACGGCGTCAAGAGCAGGCCGCCCGGCTGGAGGACTGCTAACATGGTCTAGGAGCCGTATGGACTGCAAAATCAAACTACTAGAAGTAGGATCCTAGGAAATCCTTGGCATTGATATGATATGGCCCAAAGGGAATATCCATCTTAGGCTATTTAATATATATATAATAGGTTCAGTAGCCATCATAGGCAATCAGAAACGATTACAACACTCGTTAATTTTCTTGAAACCCGAAATGGAGAGTCCCACCTTATTCTTGCTGGCGATTTAAACACAACTTATGAACCAGTAGAGTTTGTACAAGAATTAGTGCAGGAAGAAGCACGAGCAAGGGGTGTAATTAAACTCCAGATTCCTCCCAACATAAGATGCACCAAGGTTGGGAAGCAGGTATTGTCTCTCACTTTAGCCCATGGGGTGCGTGCCTGTAACGGGCGGACACCCTCAGACAAGGAAGCCAGGTTCACGTTTAAGAGGGGGAATATTAAAAGTACGATAGACTACATTATGGTGGATTTCGACCAGTGGCCGTATGTTAAGGATATGACAGTTTGAGATCGGAACGACAGTGATCACAATGCCCTCTTGTAGAAAACTGGCCCTTATACTGCACAATATCAAACTTATCAAATAACAGCCCCAATCGTAACCATGAATAATAATAGGGGAATTAAATGGCCCGAGATTACGGCTGATGGGGAAATACTTCTAAAAATGTATAAAGAAGTGGCACAGACCCTTATGGCATTTAGTGACCTAGATCAAAAAGATGATGATTCTATTGTGGCCAGCTTTCAAATTGGCCCTATGGTACAATGAAGCCTGTAAAACAGCCAAGGACAACTTAACAGTGGCCGTTAAGCAGGGGACAAGAAATGACATAAAAAATAGAAGGATTTTGTAAAAGAGGGCTCAAGACAGAGCCGAAAGAAGCTGGGAGGCTGAAAATTGGCGCACTTTAGCTGAGGTCTCTAAAAAATAAGGATGGCAAGCTCTTCTGGCACCTCCTCTCTAAGGGCTCAATCAAGCAGGTTAGTGAGGACAACTACTTTATACAATCACGTTTGGGAAGAATATTTTAACAAGCTCTATACTGGTGAGGCCCCTGACTCAGAGAAGGGAACTGTAGTGGTAACAGGGGAAGGTATCTCAATGACAATACAGGAACATGTTGAAGGGTTTTCCCTAAAGGAATTTACGACAGTAATCAATAAACTCCAGGCAGGGAAAGCTCCTGGCCTAAATAGACTTCCAGGAGACTTGTACAAAGCAGAACCTAACATCTGGGGCCCACTGCTTCAAAAAGTATTTAATGCCATTCAGCGAGGTGGGAATATTCCCCAAACCTGGAAAGGAGTTGAAATAATTCAGATTTTTAAAAAAGGAGATAAAGGGGACCCTTCAAATTATAGACCAATAACTCTTATAGATGTCTTCCAGAAACTTCTTTGTAAAGTATATAAATTGATTGGATACCAACAGATAAGTGGGCGCTCTCCAGTTACAGTCTCAGGGTAAGTATTCAATAACAATCCCCCATGGTGCTCCAAGGAAAGGGGTGCGGATCCAACACCTACTTTGTTCTACCTAGGTAGAAACAAAATTAAATCAAGCCTCTCCTAGCACTCAATCAGTTCAGTCAATGTAAGTTTACACAACTCTGTTAATTGGCCTGTGTCACAGTTCAAATCCTCAAAAAAGATCCAAATCTTCCAAATCACGGTTCATCCGTCTTTATTTTCATAATCTTCAAACAATATGGGTCCTCAGTACATCAGCCAACACGTGTTTCGTTGTGTCATTATATAACACTCTGACTTCCTCAGGGCTATAAGTCTTATAATTGGCTCCCATATATCTTCATCCAAGACTTGATCCATCTTTCATCTCTCTCATCAATGATTATGAGACCAGTCCATATCTGGCCTTTCCGTCTGTTTCACAAATTTCAAATCTGTTTCTACACTCACGATATTTCAAAATTACCTCACTTCTCGCGTTCTTGCATATACAGATAATTTCCTTCTAAGTACACTCCCTTCAATATTACAGGTTTAACCGTTCGTGATCCCGTGTACAGGAGTCTCGAATCTTCTACCGCAAATCGTGATTACTATACTACACACGCGGGCGGTCTGTTCCCGCGAAGCAAGTCTTCTCCAATTATCCGTTTGGCGTTCTTTGTAAAGTAATTTTGCTACATCTCCAAAAGTGGTTAGAGTAAAATGAGATTATGTCACACCTACAAGCAGGCTTTAGGCCATCCACGAGTACTCTAGATCAAGTTTTTAGATTCTTGTTGATGATTTGGAAGGAAGAGAAGATCTGGAAGAGTCATTTATATGTCGTATTTGTAGATCTCAAAATGGCATTCCATTCCATTGACCGCAACAAGCTTTGGGCCACATTTGGCTTGCACCATGACAACTTTGCTAAAGTTAGGTGGAAGTCTGATAGCAGCCTGTCTAACAATGTGACAATTTCAAAAGGGTGTGCCAGGGCTTTGTGCTCACTCCAACCCTTATTACTTTGTACATAAATGGACTAATTGAAGAGTTATCTGATTGTGGAGGTGATCCACCAAGACTAGAAGGTAGCCCTATACCCTCCCTGCTATTCGCAGATGATACACTACTCATCTCTAAGACCCCGATGGTTATTCAGAATGTTTTAAACAAGTTTGCCGCAGCATATAAGGATTGGGGCCTTGAGATTATCTGCTCCAAAACAAAATATATGGTCTTTAACCTCTATAAATTCACTAAGATGAAACTGATGCTGGCTACCCAACCCCTAAAACAGATCAAGGTTTTTGACTATCTGGGAGTTAGAATTAGCAAGGGTAAAATGCTGAACGTCAGGACCAAAATCAGAAAGACACATGTGCACTATGGCATGCAAAGAAGGTGTGTGTGGTTTGCACTTACCAAGCCAAGGAGTTGTGAAGACAATTACGTCTTGCATTTCATCCTGCAAGGAAGTGGAGTTGAGAGAAAGTGGCATCATTGACATGTAGGTAGGTTCTGTGTGGAGCCAGATAAGTTGCCTGTAGGCAGACAACCTCTCTGTAATCCTCTTTTTTTTGCCCTCTACAGGCTTGAATGTAGTTCCTCATCCATATTGAGGCCATTTGGTACAGTACAGTTTAGATTTACTATATATCTAATTTCTAACTCCCTCAGCCTCTTAACTCAATCCCCTTGTCTTCTTGCTGCCAGATACACTGGATCATTGTTTACGATAGCACGCAAATGCTGTAAAATTCTCTTGTATACTGGCAGTGTAGTGCTGCCAATTTATCTCACTCTCCTCATACAAGTTAAAACATAACTCGCTAACTCTGTTCTACAATTGAATGTTTCCTTTATTTTGATTTGCTGCTTATGGAATGGGGATGTGTATGTTGTGGTGCTTTGGCCTATACTGAAAATCCTTGTATCTCAAGCATTTTTAAAACCTGCTGTTGGCCTTAACCACCCCTCTCTTTCCACCATCTTCTAACTGCTTCAAAATAATGCATCTTTTTTTTTTTTTGTAAAAAAAATAATGCATCTTTTAATGAGGTAGCTCGCCTCTATGTCATATGTGGCCAATGAGGTACTAATGTGCCATTATGGGGTCTGCCTTTACTATGTGCCCCATTTATTCTCATCAGGGTTGCCAGTTTTATGTATTGATTCAGAAAAGGGGGTGGTGATGAACCGAGTGTCTGAATTAAGCAGACCACTCTTACCCAGTCCAAAGATCAGGGCTTGATCCATCACCGTTATTTAGCTCACTGCCCCATCCCAGCTCAGAACCTGGCTATATGCAAATTAGTCTGTCCCTGGCCCAGTGCATCATGGGAACAGGGCAGACCAAACTACCAAGCCAATTCTTCACCAGAAAGGAGACAAGCTTCCGGGGACCGGTTTCTGCCATTTCAGGCGTCGTCGGCCCGGCTTGCTTGAATCCTGATGGAGCAGTGAGCAAGGGACTCATGTCTGAGTATACCCTTCCACGCTTATGGTGGACAAAATGATTCCGAAAAGGGGGTGGTGATGAACAGAGTGTCTGAATTAAGCAGACCACTCTTACCCAGTCCAAAGATCAGGGCTTGATCCATCACCGTTATTTAGCTCACTGTCCCATCCCAGCTCAGAACCTGGCTATATGCAAATTAGTCTGTCCCTGGCCCAGTGCATCATGGGAACAGGGCAGACCAAACTACCAAGCCAATTCTTCACCAGAAAGGAGACAAGCTTCCGGGGACCGGTTTCTGCCATTTCAGGCGTCGTCGGCCCGGCTTGCTTGAATCCTGATGGAGCAGTGAGCAAGGGACTCATGTCTGAGTATACCCTTCCAGGCTTATGGTGGACAAAATGATTCAGAAAAGGGGGTGGTGATGAACAGAGTGTCTGAATTAAGCAGACCACTCTTACCCAGTCCAAAGATCAGGGCTTGATCCATCACCGTTATTTAGCTCACTGCCCCATCCCAGCTCAGAACCTGGCTATATGCAAATTAGTCTGTCCCTGGCCCAGTGCATCATGGGAACAGGGCAGACCAAACTACCAAGCCAATTCTTCACCAGAAAGGAGACAAGCTTCCGGGGACCGGTTTCTGCCATTTCAGGCGCCGTCGGCCCGGCTTGCTTGAATCCTGATGGAGCAGTGAGCAAGGGACTCATGTCTGAGTATACCCTTCCACGCTAATGGTGGACAAAATGATTCAGAAAAGGGGGTGGTGATGAACAGAGTGTCTGAATTAAGCAGACCACTCTTACCCAGTCCAAAGATCAGGGCTTGATCCATCACCGTTATTTAGCTCACTGCCCCATCCCAGCTCAGAACCTGGCTATATGCAAATTAGTCTGTCCCTGGCCCAGTGCATCATGGGAACAGGGCAGACCAAACTACCAAGCCAATTCTTCACCAGAAAGGAGACAAGCTTCCGGGGACCGGTTTCTGCCATTTCAGGCGTCGTCGGCCCGGCTTGCTTGAATCCTGATGGAGCAGTGAGCAAGGGACTCATGTCTGAGTATACCCTTCCACGCTTATGGTGGACAAAATGATTCAGAAAAGGGGGTGGTGATGAACAGAGTGTCTGAATTAAGCAGGCCACTCTTACCCAGTCCAAAGATCAGGGCTTGATCCATCACCGTTATTTAGCTCACTGCCCCATCCCAGCTCAGAACCTGGCTATATGCAAATTAGTCTGTCCCTGGCCCAGTGCATCATGGGAACAGGGCAGACCAAACTACCAAGCCAATTCTTCACCAGAAAGGAGACAAGCTTCCGGGGACCGGTTTCTGCCATTTCAGGCGTCGTCGGCCCGGCTTGCTTGAATCCTGATGGAGCAGTGAGCAAGGGACTCATGTCTGAGTATACCCTTCCACGCTTATGGTGGACAAAATGATTCAGAAAAGGGGGTGGTGATGAACAGAGTGTCTGAATTAAGCAGACCACTCTTACCCAGTCCAAAGATCAGGGCTTGATCCATCACCGTTATTTAGCTCACTGCCCCATCCCAGCTCAGAACCTGGCTATATGCAAATTAGTCTGTCCCTGGCCCAGTGCATCATGGGAACAGGGCAGACCAAACTACCAAGCCAATTCTTCACCAGAAAGGAGACAAGCTTCCGGGGACCGGTTTCTGCCATTTCAGGCGTTGTCTGCCCTGCTTGCTTGAATCCTTTTGGAGCAGTGAGCAAGGGACTCATGTCTGAGTATACCCTTCCACGCTTATGGTGGACAAAATGATTCAGAAAAGGGGGTGGTGATGAACAGAGTGTCTGAATTAAGCAGACCACTCTTACCCAGTCCAAAGATCAGGGCTTGATCCATCACCGTTATTTAGCTCACTGCCCCATCCCAGCTCAGAACCTGGCTATATGCAAATTAGTCTGTCCCTGGCCCAGTGCATCATGGGAACAGGGCAGACCAAACTACCAAGCCAATTCTTCACCAGAAAGGAGACAAGCTTCCGGGGACCGGTTTCTGCCATTTCAGGCGTCGTCGGCCCGGCTTGCTTGAATCCTGATGGAGCAGTGAGCAATGGACTCATGTCTGAGTATACCCTTCCACGCTTATGGTGGACAAAATGATTCAGAAAAGGGGGTGGTGATGAACAGAGTGTCTGAATTAAGCAGACCACTCTTACCCAGTCCAAAGATCAGGGCTTGATCCATCACCGTTATTTAGCTCACTGCCCCATCCCAGCTCAGAACCTGGGTATATGCAAATTAGTCTGTCCCTGGCCCAGTGCATCATGGGAACAGGGCAGACCAAACTACCAAGCCAATTCTTCACCAGAAAGGAGACAAGCTTCCGGGGACCGGTTTCTGCCATTTCAGGCGTCGTCGGCCCGGCTTGCTTGAATCCTGATGGAGCAGTGAGCAAGGGACTCATGTCTGAGTATACCCTTCCACGCTTATGGTGGACAAAATGATTCAGAAAAGGGGGTGGTGATGAACAGAGTGTCTGAATTAAGCAGACCACTCTTACCCAGTCCAAAGATCAGGGCTTGATCCATCACCGTTATTTAGCTCACTGCCCCATCCCAGCTCAGAACCTGGCTATATGCAAATTAGTCTGTCCCTGGCCCAGTGCATCATGGGAACAGGGCAGACCAAACTACCAAGCCAATTCTTCACCAGAAAGGAGACAAGCTTCCGGGGACCGGTTTCTGCCGTTTTAGGCGTCGTCGGCCCGGCTTGCTTGAATCCTGATGGAGCAGTGAGCAAGGGACTCATGTCTGAGTATACCCTTCCACGCTTATGGTGGACAAAATGATTCAGAAAAGGGGGTGGTGATGAACAGAGTGTCTGAATTAAGCAGACCACTCTTACCCAGTCCAAAGATCAGGGCTTGATCCATCACCGTTATTTAGCTCACTGCCCCATCCCAGCTCAGAACCTGGCTATATGCAAATTAGTCTGTCCCTGGCCCAGTGCATCATGGGAACAGGGCAGACCAAACTACCAAGCCAATTCTTCACCAGAAAGGAGACAAGCTTCCGGGGACCGGTTTCTGCCATTTCAGGCGTCGTCGGCCCGGCTTGCTTGAATCCTGATGGAGCAGTGAGCAAGGGACTCATGTCTGAGTATACCCTTCCACGCTTATGGTGGACAAAATGATTCAGAAAAGGGGGTGGTGATGAACAGAGTGTCTGAATTAAGCAGACCACTCTTACCCAGTCCAAAGATCAGGGCTTGATCCATCACCGTTATTTAGCTCACTGCCCCATCCCAGCTCAGAACCTGGCTATATGCAAATTAGTCTGTCCCTGGCCCAGTGCATCATGGGAACAGGGCAGACCAAACTACCAAGCCAATTCTTCACCAGAAAGGAGACAAGCTTCCGGGGACCGGTTTCTGCCATTTCAGGCGTCGTCGGCCCGGCTTGCTTGAATCCTGATGGAGCAGTGAGCAAGGGACTCATGTCTGAGTATACCCTTCCACGCTTATGGTGGACAAAATGATTCAGAAAAGGGGGTGGTGATGAACAGAGTGTCTGAATTAAGCAGACCACTCTTACCCAGTCCAAAGATCAGGGCTTGATCCATCACCGTTATTTAGCTCACTGCCCCATCCCAGCTCAGAACCTGGCTATATGCAAATTAGTCTGTCCCTGGCCCAGTGCATCATGGGAACAGGGCAGACCAAACTACCAAGCCAATTCTTCACCAGAAAGGAGACAAGCTTCCGGGGACCGGTTTCTGCCATTTCAGGCGTCGTCGGCCCGGCTTGCTTGAATCCTGATGGAGCAGTGAGCAAGGGACTCATGTCTGAGTATACCCTTCCACGCTTATGGTGGACAAAATGATTCAGAAAAGGGGGTGGTGATGAACAGAGTGTCTGAATTAAGCAGACCACTCTTACCCAGTCCAAAGATCAGGGCTTGATCCATCACCGTTATTTAGCTCACTGCCCCATCCCAGCTCAGAACCTGGCTATATGCAAATTAGTCTGTCCCTGGCCCAGTGCATCATGGGAACAGGGCAGACCAAACTACCAAGCCAATTCTTCACCAGAAACAAGACAAGCTTCCGGGGACCGGTTTCTGCCATTTCAGGCGTCGTCGGCCCGGCTTGCTTGAATCCTGATGGAGCAGTGAGCAAGGGACTCATGTCTGAGTATACCCTTCCACGCTTATGGTGGACAAAATGATTCAGAAAAGGGGGTGGTGATGAACAGAGTGTCTGAATTAAGCAGACCACTCTTACCCAGTCCAAAGATCAGGGCTTGATCCATCACCGTTATTTAGCTCACTGCCCCATCCCAGCTCAGAACCTGGCTATATGCAAATTAGTCTGTCCCTGGCCCAGTGCATCATGGGAACAGGGCAGACCAAACTACCAAGCCAATTCTTCACCAGAAAGGAGACAAGCTTCCGGGGACCGGTTTCTGCCATTTCAGGCGTCGTCGGCCCGGCTTGCTTGAATCCTGATGGAGCAGTGAGCAAGGGACTCATGTCTGAGTATACCCTTCCACTCTTATGGTGGACAAAATGATTCAGAAAAGGGGGTGGTGATGAACAGAGTGTCTGAATTAAGCAGACCACTCTTACCCAGTCCAAAGATCAGGGCTTGATCCATCACCGTTATTTAACTCACTGCCCCATCCCAGCTCAGAACCTGGCTATATGCAAATTAGTCTGTCCCTGGCCCAGTGCATCATGGGAACAGGGCAGACCAAACTACCAAGCCAATTCTTCACCAGAAAGGAGACAAGCTTCCGGGGACCGGTTTCTGCCATTTCAGGCGTCGTCGGCCCGGCTTGCTTGAATCCTGATGGAGCAGTGAGCAAGGGACTCATGTCTGAGTATACCCTTCCACGCTTATGGTGGACAAAATGATTCAGAAAAGGGGGTGGTGATGAACAGACTGTCTGAATTAAGCAGACCACTCTTACCCAGTCCAAAGATCAGGGCTTGATCCATCACCATTATTTAGCTCACTGCCCCATCCCAGCTCAGAACCTGGCTATATGCAAATTAGTCTGTCCCTGGCCCAGTGCATCATGGGAACAGGGCAGACCAAACTACCAAGCCAATTCTTCACCAGAAAGGAGACAAGCTTCCGGGGACCGGTTTCTGCCATTTCAGGCGTCGTCGGCCCCGCTTGCTTGAATCCTGATGGAGCAGTGAGCAAGGGACTCATGTCTGAGTATACCCTTCCACGCTAATGGTGGACAAAATGATTCAGAAAAGGGGGTGGTGATGAACAGAGTGTCTGAATTAAGCAGACCACTCTTACCCAGTCCAAAGATCAGGGCTTGATCCATCACCGTTATTTAGCTCACTGCCCCATCCCAGCTCAGAACCTGGCTATATGCAAATTAGTCTGTCCCTGGCCCAGTGCATCATGGGAACAGGGCAGACCAAACTACCAAGCCAATTCTTCACCAGAAAGGAGACAAGCTTCCGGGGACCGGTTTCTGCCATTTCAGGCGTCGTCGGCCCGGCTTGCTTGAATCCTGATGGAGCAGTGAGCAAGGGACTCATGTCTGAGTATACCCTTCCACGCTTATGGTGGACAAAATGATTCAGAAAAGGGGGTGGTGATGAACAGAGTGTCTGAATTAAGCAGACCACTCTTACCCAGTCCAAAGATCAGGGCTTGATCCATCACCGTTATTTAGCTCACTGCCCCATCCCAGCTCAGAACCTGGCTATATGCAAATTAGTCTGTCCCTGGCCCAGTGCATCATGGGAACAGGGCAGACCAAACTACCAAGCCAATTCTTCACCAGAAAGGAGACAAGCTTCCGGGGACCGGTTTCTGCCATTTCAGGCGTCGTCTGCCCTGCTTGCTTGAATCCTTTTGGAGCAGTGAGCAAGGGACTCATGTCTGAGTATACCCTTCCACGCTTATGGTGGACAAAAAGATTCAGAAAAGGGGGTGGTGATGAACAGAGTGTCTGAATTAAGCAGACCACTCTTACCCAGTCCAAAGATCAGGGCTTGATCCATCACCGTTATTTAGCTCACTGCCCCATCCCAGCTCAGAACCTGGCTATATGCAAATTAGTCTGTCCCTGGCCCAGTGCATCATGGGAACAGGGCAGACCAAACTACCAAGCCAATTCTTCACCAGAAAGGAGACAAGCTTCCGGGGACCGGTTTCTGCCATTTCAGGCGTCGTCGGCCCGGCTTGCTTGAATGCTGATGGAGCAGTGAGCAATGGACTCATGTCTGAGTATACCCTTCCACGCTTATGGTGGACAAAATGATTCAGAAAAGGGGGTGGTGATGAACAGAGTGTCTGAATTAAGCAGACCACTCTTACCCAGTCCAAAGATCAGGGCTTGATCCATCACCGTTATTTAGCTCACTGCCCCATCCCAGCTCAGAACCTGGCTATATGCAAATTAGTCTGTCCCTGGCCCAGTGCATCATGGGAACAGGGCAGACCAAACTACCAAGCCAATTCTTCACCAGAAAGGAGACAAGCTTCCGGGGACCGGTTTCTGCCATTTCAGGCGTCGTTGGCCCGGCTTGCTTGAATCCTGATGGAGCAGTGAGCAAGGGACTCATGTCTGAGTATACCCTTCCACGCTTATGGTGGACAAAATGATTCAGAAAAGGGGGTGGTGATGAACAGAGTGTCTGAATTAAGCAGACCACTCTTACCCAGTCCAAAGATCAGGGCTTGATCCATCACCGTTATTTAGCTCACTGCCCCATCCCAGCTCAGAACCTGGCTATATGCAAATTAGTCTGTCCCTGGCCCAGTGCATCATGGGAACAGGGCAGACCAAACTACCAAGCCAATTCTTCACCAGAAAGGAGACAAGCTTCCGGGGACCGGTTTCTGCCATTTCAGGCGTCGTCGGCCCGGCTTGCTTGAATCCTGATGGAGCAGTGAGCAAGGGACTCATGTCTGAGTATACCCTTCCACGCTTATGGTGGACAAAATGATTCAGAAAAGGGGGTGGTGATGAACAGAGTGTCTGAATTAAGCAGACCACTCTTACCCAGTCCAAAGATCAGGGTTTGATCCATCACCATTATTTAGCTCACTGCCCCATCCCAGCTCAGAACCTGGCTATATGCAAATTAGTCTGTCCCTGGCCCAGTGCATCATGGGAACAGGGCAGACCAAACTACCAAGCCAATTCTTCACCAGAAAGGAGACAAGCTTCCGGGGACCGGTTTCTGCCATTTCAGGCGTCGTCGGCCCGGCTTGCTTGAATCCTGATGGAGCAGTGAGCAAGGGACTCATGTCTGAGTATACCCTTCCAGGCTTATGGTGGACACAATGATTCAGAAAAGGGGGTGGTGATGAACAGAGTGTCTGAATTAAGCAGACCACTCTTACCCAGTCCAAAGATCAGGGCTTGATCCATCACCGTTATTTAGCTCACTGCCCCATCCCAGAACCTGGCTATATGCAAATTAGTCTGTCCCTGGCCCAGTGCATCATGGGAACAGGGCAGACCAAACTACCAAGCCAATTCTTCACCAGAAAGGAGACAAGCTTCCGGGGACCGGTTTCTGCCATTTCAGGCGTCGTCGGCCCGGCTTGCTTGAATCCTGATGGAGCAGTGAGCAAGGGACTCATGTCTGAGTATACCCTTCCACGCTTATGGTGGACAAAATGATTCAGAAAAGGGGGTGGTGATGAACAGAGTGTCTGAATTAAGCAGACCACTCTTACCCAGTCCAAAGATCAGGGCTTGATCCATCACCGTTATTTAGCTCACTGCCCCATCCCAGCTCAGAACCTGGCTATATGCAAATTAGTCTGTCCCTGGCCCAGTGCATCATGGGAACAGGGCAGACCAAACTACCAAGCCAATTCTTCACCAGAAAGGAGACAAGCTTCCGGGGACCGGTTTCTGCCATTTCAGGCGTCGTCGGCCCGGCTTGCTTGAATCCTGATGGAGCAGTGAGCAAGGGACTCATGTCTGAGTATACCCTTCCACGCTTATGGTGGACAAAATGATTCAGAAAAGGGGGTGGTGATGAACAGAGTGTCTGAATTAAGCAGACCACTCTTACCCAGTCCAAAGATCAGGGCTTGATCCATCACCGTTATTTAGCTCACTGCCCCATCCCAGCTCAGAACCTGGCTATATGCAAATTAGTCTGTCCCTGGCCCAGTGCATCATGGGAACAGGGCAGACCAAACTACCAAGCCAATTCTTCACCAGAAAGGAGACAAGCTTCCGGGGACCGGTTTCTGCCATTTCAGGCATCGTCGGCCCGGCTTGCTTGAATCCTGATGGAGCAGTGAGCAAGGGACTCATGTCTGAGTATACCCTTCCACGCTTATGGTGGACAAAATGATTCTGAAAAGGGGGTGGTGATGAACAGACTGTCTGAATTAAGCAGACCACTCTTACCCAGTCCAAAGATCAGGGCTTGATCCATCACCGTTATTTAGCTCACTGCCCCATCCCAGCTCAGAACCTGGCTATATGCAAATTAGTCTGTCCCTGGCCCAGTGCATCATGGGAACAGGGCAGACCAAACTACCAAGCCAATTCTTCACCAGAAAGGAGACAAGCTTCCGGGGACCGGTTTCTGCCATTTCAGGCGTCGTCGGCCCGGCTTGCTTGAATCCTGATGGAGCAGTGAGCAAGGGACTCATGTCTGAGTATACCCTTCCACGCTTATGGTGGACAAAATGATTCAGAAAAGGGGGTGGTGATGAACAGAGTGTCTGAATTAAGCAGACCACTCTTATCCAGTCCAAAGATCAGGGCTTGATCCATCACCGTTATTTAGCTCACTGCCCCATCCCAGCTCAGAACCTGGCTATATGCAAATTAGTCTGTCCCTGGCCCAGTGCATCATGGGAACAGGGCAGACCAAACTACCAAGCCAATTCTTCACCAGAAACGAGACAAGCTTCCGGGGACCGGTTTCTGCCATTTCAGGCGTCGTCGGCCCGGCTTGCTTGAATCCTGATGGAGCAGTGAGCAAGGGACTCATGTCTGAGTATACCCTTCCACGCTTATGGTGGACAAAATGATTCAGAAAAGGGGGTGGTGATGAACAGAGTGTCTGAATTAAGCAGACCACTCTTACCCAGTCCAAAGATCAGGGCTTGATCCATCACCGTTATTTAGCTCACTGCCCCATCCCAGCTCAGAACCTGGCTATATGCAAATTAGTCTGTCCCTGGCCCAGTGCATCATGGGAACAGGGCAGACCAAACTACCAAGCCAATTCTTCACCAGAAAGGAGACAAGCTTCCGGGGACCGGTTTCTGCCATTTCAGGCGTCGTCGGCCCGGCTTGCTTGAATCCTGATGGAGCAGTGAGCAAGGGACTCATGTCTGAGTATACCCTTCCACGCTTATGGTGGACAAAATGATTCAGAAAAGGGGGTGGTGATGAACAGAGTGTCTGAATTAAGCAGACCACTCTTACCCAGTCCAAAGATCAGGGCTTGATCCATCACCGTTATTTAGCTCACTGCCCCATCCCAGCTCAGAACCTGGCTATATGCAAATTAGTCTGTCCCTGGCCCAGTGCATCATGGGAACAGGGCAGACCAAACTACCAAGCCAATTCTTCACCAGAAAGGAGACAAGCTTCCGGGGACCGGTTTCTGCCATTTCAGGCGTCGTCGGCCCGGCTTGCTTGAATCCTGATGGAGCAGTGAGCAAGGGACTCATGTCTGAGTATACCCTTCGACGCTTATGGTGGACAAAATGATTCAGAAAAGGGGGTGGTGATGAACAGAGTGTCTGAATTAAGCAGACCACTCTTACCCAGTCCAAAGATCAGGGCTTGATCCATCACCGTTATTTAGCTCACTGCCCCATCCCAGCTCAGAACCTGGCTATATGCAAATTAGTCTGTCCCTGGCCCAGTGCATCATGGGAACAGGGCAGACCAAACTACCAAGCCAATTCTTCACCAGAAAGGAGACAAGCTTCCGGGGACCGGTTTCTGCCATTTCAGGCGTCGTCGGCCCGGCTTGCTTGAATCCTGATGGAGCAGTGAGCAAGGGACTCATGTCTGAGTATACCCTTCCACGCTTATGGTGGACAAAATGATTCAGAAAAGGGGGTGGTGATGAACAGAGTGTCTGAATTAAGCAGACCACTCTTACCCAGTCCAAAGATCAGGGCTTGATCCATCACCGTTATTTAGCTCACTGCCCCATCCCAGCTCAGAACCTGGCTATATGCAAATCAGTCTGTCCCTGGCCCAGTGCATCATGGGAACAGGGCAGACCAAACTACCAAGCCAATTCTTCACCAGAAAGGAGACAAGCTTCCGGGGACCGGTTTCTGCCATTTCAGGCGTCGTTGGCCCGGCTTGCTTGAATCCTGATGGAGCAGTGAGCAAGGGACTCATGTCTGAGTATACCCTTCCACGCTTATGGTGGACAAAATGATTCAGAAAAGGGGGTGGTGATGAACAGAGTGTCTGAATTAAGCAGACCACTCTTACCCAGTCCAAAGATCAGGGCTTGATCCATCACCGTTATTTAGCTCACTGCCCCATCCCAGCTCAGAACCTGGCTATATGCAAATTAGTCTGTCCCTGGCCCAGTGCATCATGGGAACAGGGCAGACCAAACTACCAAGCCAATTCTTCACCAGAAAGGAGACAAGCTTCCGGGGACCGGTTTCTGCCATTTCAGGCGTCGTCGGCCCGGCTTGCTTGAATCCTGATGGAGCAGTGAGCAAGGGACTCATGTCTGAGTATACCCTTCCACGCTTATGGTGGACAAAATGATTCAGAAAAGGGGGTGGTGATGAACAGAGTGTCTGAATTAAGCAGACCACTCTTACCCAGTCCAAAGATCAGGGTTTGATCCATCACCATTATTTAGCTCACTGCCCCATCCCAGCTCAGAACCTGGCTATATGCAAATTAGTCTGTCCCTGGCCCAGTGCATCATGGGAACAGGGCAGACCAAACTACCAAGCCAATTCTTCACCAGAAAGGAGACAAGCTTCCGGGGACCGGTTTCTGCCATTTCAGGCGTCGTCGGCCCGGCTTGCTTGAATCCTGATGGAGCAGTGAGCAAGGGACTCATGTCTGAGTATACCCTTCCAGGCTTATGGTGGACACAATGATTCAGAAAAGGGGGTGGTGATGAACAGAGTGTCTGAATTAAGCAGACCACTCTTACCCAGTCCAAAGATCAGGGCTTGATCCATCACCGTTATTTAGCTCACTGCCCCATCCCAGCTCAGAACCTGGCTATATGCAAATTAGTCTGTCCCTGGCCCAGTGCATCATGGGAACAGGGCAGACCAAACTACCAAGCCAATTCTTCACCAGAAAGGAGACAAGCTTCCGGGGACCGGTTTCTGCCATTTCAGGCGTCGTCGGCCCGGCTTGCTTGAATCCTGATGGAGCAGTGAGCAAGGGACTCATGTCTGAGTATACCCTTCCACGCTTATGGTGGACAAAATGATTCAGAAAAGGAGGTGGTGATGAACAGAGTGTCTGAATTAAGCAGACCACTCTTACCCAGTCCAAAGATCAGGGCTTGATCCATCACCGTTATTTAGCTCACTGCCCCATCCCAGCTCAGAACCTGGCTATATGCAAATTAGTCTGTCCCTGGCCCAGTGCATCATGGGAACAGGGCAGACCAAACTACCAAGCCAATTCTTCACCAGAAAGGAGACAAGCTTCCGGGGACCGGTTTCTGCCATTTCAGGCGTCGTCGGCCCGGCTTGCTTGAATCCTGATGGAGCAGTGAGCAAGGGACTCATGTCTGAGTATACCCTTCCACGCTTATGGTGGACAAAATGATTCAGAAAAGGGGGTGGTGATGAACAGAGTGTCTGAATTAAGCAGACCACTCTTACCCAGTCCAAAGATCAGGGCTTGATCCATCACCGTTATTTAGCTCACTGCCCCATCCCAGCTCAGAACCTGGCTATATGCAAATTAGTCTGTCCCTGGCCCAGTGCATCATGGGAACAGGGCAGACCAAACTACCAAGCCAATTCTTCACCAGAAAGGAGACAAGCTTCCGGGGACCGGTTTCTGCCATTTCAGGCGTCGTCGGCCCGGCTTGCTTGAATCCTGATGGAGCAGTGAGCAAGGGACTCATGTCTGAGTATACCCTTCCACGCTTATGGTGGACAAAATGATTCTGAAAAGGGGGTGGTGATGAACAGACTGTCTGAATTAAGCAGACCACTCTTACCCAGTCCAAAGATCAGGGCTTGATCCATCACCGTTATTTAGCTCACTGCCCCATCCCAGCTCAGAACCTGGCTATATGCAAATTAGTCTGTCCCTGGCCCAGTGCATCATGGGAACAGGGCAGACCAAACTACCAAGCCAATTCTTCACCAGAAAGGAGACAAGCTTCCGGGGACCGGTTTCTGCCATTTCAGGCGTCGTCGGCCCGGCTTGCTTGAATCCTGATGGAGCAGTGAGCAAGGGACTCATGTCTGAGTATACCCTTCCACGCTTATGGTGGACAAAATGATTCAGAAAAGGGGGTGGTGATGAACAGAGTGTCTGAATTAAGCAGACCACTCTTACCCAGTCCAAAGATCAGGGCTTGATCCATCACCGTTATTTAGCTCACTGCCCCATCCCAGCTCAGAACCTGGCTATATGCAAATTAGTCTGTCCCTGGCCCAGTGCATCATGGGAACAGGGCAGACCAAACTACCAAGCCAATTCTTCACCAGAAACGAGACAAGCTTCCGGGGACCGGTTTCTGCCATTTCAGGCGTCGTCGGCCCGGCTTGCTTGAATCCTGATGGAGCAGTGAGCAAGGGACTCATGTCTGAGTATACCCTTCCACGCTTATGGTGGACAAAATGATTCAGAAAAGGGGGTGGTGATGAACAGAGTGTCTGAATTAAGCAGACCACTCTTACCCAGTCCAAAGATCAGGGCTTGATCCATCACCGTTATTTAGCTCACTGCCCCATCCCAGCTCAGAACCTGGCTATATGCAAATTAGTCTGTCCCTGGCCCAGTGCATCATGGGAACAGGGCAGACCAAACTACCAAGCCAATTCTTCACCAGAAAGGAGACAAGCTTCCGGGGACCGGTTTCTGCCATTTCAGGCGTCGTCGGCCCGGCTTGCTTGAATCCTGATGGAGCAGTGAGCAAGGGACTCATGTCTGAGTATACCCTTCCACGCTTATGGTGGACAAAATGATTCAGAAAAGGGGGTGGTGATGAACAGAGTGTCTGAATTAAGCAGACCACTCTTACCCAGTCCAAAGATCAGGGCTTGATCCATCACCGTTATTTAGCTCACTGCCCCATCCCAGCTCAGAACCTGGCTATATGCAAATTAGTCTGTCCCTGGCCCAGTGCATCATGGGAACAGGGCAGACCAAACTACCAAGCCAATTCTTCACCAGAAAGGAGACAAGCTTCCGGGGACCGGTTTCTGCCATTTCAGGCGTCGTCGGCCCGGCTTGCTTGAATCCTGATGGAGCAGTGAGCAAGGGACTCATGTCTGAGTATACCCTTCCACGCTTATGGTGGACAAAATGATTCAGAAAAGGGGGTGGTGATGAACAGAGTGTCTGAATTAAGCAGACCACTCTTACCCAGTCCAAAGATCAGGGCTTGATCCATCACCGTTATTTAGCTCACTGCCCCATCCCAGCTCAGAACCTGGCTATATGCAAATTAGTCTGTCCCTGGCCCAGTGCATCATGGGAACAGGGCAGACCAAACTACCAAGCCAATTCTTCACCAGAAAGGAGACAAGCTTCCGGGGACCGGTTTCTGCCATTTCAGGCGTCGTCGGCCCGGCTTGCTTGAATCCTGATGGAGCAGTGAGCAAGGGACTCATGTCTGAGTATACCCTTCCACGCTTATGGTGGACAAAATGATTCAGAAAAGGGGGTGGTGATGAACAGAGTGTCTGAATTAAGCAGACCACTCTTACCCAGTCCAAAGATCAGGGCTTGATCCATCACCGTTATTTAGCTCACTGCCCCATCCCAGCTCAGAACCTGGCTATATGCAAATCAGTCTGTCCCTGGCCCAGTGCATCATGGGAACAGGGCAGACCAAACTACCAAGCCAATTCTTCACCAGAAAGGAGACAAGCTTCCGGGGACCGGTTTCTGCCATTTCAGGCGTCGTCGGCCCGGCTTGCTTGAATCCTGATGGAGCAGTGAGCAAGGGACTCATGTCTGAGTATACCCTTCCACGCTTATGGTGGACACAATGATTCAGAAAAGGGGGTGGTGATGAACAGAGTGTCTGAATTAAGCAGACCACTCTTACCCAGTCCAAAGATCAGGGCTTGATCCATCACCGTTATTTAGCTCACTGCCCCATCCCAGCTCAGAACCTGGCTATATGCAAATTAGTCTGTCCCTGGCCCAGTGCATCATGGGAACAGGGCAGACCAAACTACCAAGCCAATTCTTCACCAGAAAGGAGACAAGCTTCCGGGGACCGGTTTCTGCCATTTCAGGCGTCGTCGGCCCGGCTTGCTTGAATCCTGATGGAGCAGTGAGCAAGGGACTCATGTCTGAGTATACCCTTCCACGCTTATGGTGGACAAAATGATTCAGAAAAGGGGGTGGTGATGAACAGAGTGTCTGAATTAAGCAGACCACTCTTACCCAGTCCAAAGATCAGGGCTTGATCCATCACCGTTATTTAGCTCACTGCCCCATCCCAGCTCAGAACCTGGCTATATGCCAATTAGTCTGTCCCTGGCCCAGTGCATCATGGGAACAGGGCAGACCAAACTACCAAGCCAATTCTTCACCAGAAAGGAGACAAGCTTCCGGGGACCGGTTTCTGCCATTTCAGGCGTCGTCGGCCCGGCTTGCTTGAATCCTGATGGAGCAGTGAGCAAGGGACTCATGTCTGAGTATACCCTTCCACGCTTATGGTGGACAAAATGATTCTGAAAAGGGGGTGGTGATGAACAGACTGTCTGAATTAAGCAGACCACTCTTACCCAGTCCAAAGATCAGGGCTTGATCCATCACCGTTATTTAGCTCACTGCCCCATCCCAGCTCAGAACCTGGCTATATGCAAATTAGTCTGTCCCTGGCCCAGTGCATCATGGGAACAGGGCAGACCAAACTACCAAGCCAATTCTTCACCAGAAAGGAGACAAGCTTCCGGGGAACGGTTTCTGCCATTTCAGGCGTCGTCGGCCCGGCTTGCTTGAATCCTGATGGAGCAGTGAGCAAGGGACTCATGTCTGAGTATACCCTTCCACGCTTATGGTGGACAAAATGATTCAGAAAAGGGGGTGGTGATGAACAGAGTGTCTGAATTAAGCAGACCACTCTTACCCAGTCCAAAGATCAGGGCTTGATCCATCACCGTTATTTAGCTCACTGCCCCATCCCAGCTCAGAACCTGGCTATATGCAAATTAGTCTGTCCCTGGCCCAGTGCATCATGGGAACAGGGCAGACCAAACTACCAAGCCA
The DNA here is from genome assembly GCF_964261635.1 of Lissotriton helveticus. Taxonomy (NCBI): domain Eukaryota; kingdom Metazoa; phylum Chordata; class Amphibia; order Caudata; family Salamandridae; genus Lissotriton; species Lissotriton helveticus. The sequence goes on from NC_136065.1 coordinate 73,596,232, forward strand.
ATTCTTCACCAGAAAGGAGACAAGCTTCCGGGGACCGGTTTCTGCCATTTCAGGCGTCGTCGGCCCGGCTTGCTTGAATCCTGATGGAGCAGTGAGCAAGGGACTCATGTCTGAGTATACCCTTCCACGCTTATGGTGGACAAAATGATTCAGAAAAGGGGGTGGTGATGAACAGAGTGTCTGAATTAAGCAGACCACTCTTACCCAGTCCAAAGATCAGGGCTTGATCCATCACCGTTATTTAGCTCACTGCCCCATCCCAGCTCAGAACCTGGCTATATGCAAATTAGTCTGTCCCTGGCCCAGTGCATCATGGGAACAGGGCAGACCAAACTACCAAGCCAATTCTTCACCAGAAAGGAGACAAGCTTCCGGGGACCGGTTTCTGCCATTTCAGGCGTCGTCGGCCCGGCTTGCTTGAATCCTGATGGAGCAGTGAGCAAGGGACTCATGTCTGAGTATACCCTTCCACGCTTATGGTGGACAAAATGATTCAGAAAAGGGGGTGGTGATGAACAGAGTGTCTGAATTAAGCAGACCACTCTTACCCAGTCCAAAGATCAGGGCTTGATCCATCACCGTTATTTAGCTCACTGCCCCATCCCAGCTCAGAACCTGGCTATATGCAAATTAGTCTGTCCCTGGCCCAGTGCATCATGGGAACAGGGCAGACCAAACTACCAAGCCAATTCTTCACCAGAAAGGAGACAAGCTTCCGGGGACCGGTTTCTGCCATTTCAGGCGTCGTCGGCCCGGCTTGCTTGAATCCTGATGGAGCAGTGAGCAAGGGACTCATGTCTGAGTATACCCTTCCACGCTTATGGTGGACAAAATGATTCAGAAAAGGGGGTGGTGATGAACAGAGTGTCTGAATTAAGCAGACCACTCTTACCCAGTCCAAAGATCAGGGCTTGATCCATCACCGTTATTTAGCTCACTGCCCCATCCCAGCTCAGAACCTGGCTATATGCAAATTAGTCTGTCCCTGGCCCAGTGCATCATGGGAACAGGGCAGACCAAACTACCAAGCCAATTCTTCACCAGAAAGGAGACAAGCTTCCGGGGACCGGTTTCTGCCATTTCAGGCGTCGTCGGCCCGGCTTGCTTGAATCCTGATGGAGCAGTGAGCAAGGGACTCATGTCTGAGTATACCCTTCCACGCTTATGGTGGACACAATGATTCAGAAAAGGGGGTGGTGATGAACAGAGTGTCTGAATTAAGCAGACCACTCTTACCCAGTCCAAAGATCAGGGCTTGATCCATCACCGTTATTTAGCTCACTGCCCCATCCCAGCTCAGAACCTGGCTATATGCAAATTAGTCTGTCCCTGGCCCAGTGCATCATGGGAACAGGGCAGACCAAACTACCAAGCCAATTCTTCACCAGAAAGGAGACAAGCTTCCGGGGACCGGTTTCTGCCATTTCAGGCGTCGTCGGCCCGGCTTGCTTGAATCCTGATGGAGCAGTGAGCAAGGGACTCATGTCTGAGTATACCCTTCCACGCTTATGGTGGACAAAATGATTCAGAAAAGGGGGTGGTGATGAACAGAGTGTCTGAATTAAGCAGACCACTCTTACCCAGTCCAAAGATCAGGGCTTGATCCATCACCGTTATTTAGCTCACTGCCCCATCCCAGCTCAGAACCTGGCTATATGCAAATTAGTCTGTCCCTGGCCCAGTGCATCATGGGAACAGGGCAGACCAAACTACCAAGCCAATTCTTCACCAGAAAGGAGACAAGCTTCCGGGGACCGGTTTCTGCCATTTCAGGCGTCGTCGGCCCGGCTTGCTTGAATCCTGATGGAGCAGTGAGCAAGGGACTCATGTCTGAGTATACCCTTCCACGCTTATGGTGGACAAAATGATTCAGAAAAGGGGGTGGTGATGAACAGAGTGTCTGAATTAAGCAGACCACTCTTACCCAGTCCAAAGATCAGGGCTTGATCCATCACCGTTATTTAGCTCACTGCCCCATCCCAGCTCAGAACCTGGCTATATGCAAATTAGTCTGTCCCTGGCCCAGTGCATCATGGGAACAGGGCAGACCAAACTACCAAGCCAATTCTTCACCAGAAAGGAGACAAGCTTCCGGGGACCGGTTTCTGCCATTTCAGGCGTCGTCGGCCCGGCTTGCTTGAATCCTGATGGAGCAGTGAGCAAGGGACTCATGTCTGAGTATACCCTTCCACGCTTATGGTGGACAAAATGATTCAGAAAAGGGGGTGGTGATGAACAGAGTGTCTGAATTAAGCAGACCACTCTTACCCAGTCCAAAGATCAGGGCTTGATCCATCACCGTTATTTAGCTCACTGCCCCATCCCAGCTCAGAACCTGGCTATATGCCAATTAGTCTGTCCCTGGCCCAGTGCATCATGGGAACAGGGCAGACCAAACTACCAAGCCAATTCTTCACCAGAAAGGAGACAAGCTTCCGGGGACCGGTTTCTGCCATTTCAGGCGTCGTCGGCCCGGCTTGCTTGAATCCTGATGGAGCAGTGAGCAAGGGACTCATGTCTGAGTATACCCTTCCACGCTTATGGTGGACAAAATGATTCAGAAAAGGGGGTGGTGATGAACAGAGTGTCTGAATTAAGCAGACCACTCTTACCCAGTCCAAAGATCAGGGCTTGATCCATCACCGTTATTTAGCTCACTGCCCCATCCCAGCTCAGAACCTGGCTATATGCAAATTAGTCTGTCCCTGGCCCAGTGCATCATGGGAACAGGGCAGACCAAACTACCAAGCCAATTCTTCACCAGAAAGGAGACAAGCTTCCGGGGACCGGTTTCTGCCATTTCAGGCGTCGTCGGCCCGGCTTGCTTGAATCCTGATGGAGCAGTGAGCAAGGGACTCATGTCTGAGTATACCCTTCCACGCTTATGGTGGACAAAATGATTCAGAAAAGGGGGTGGTGATGAACAGAGTGTCTGAATTAAGCAGACCACTCTTACCCAGTCCAAAGATCAGGGCTTGATCCATCACCGTTATTTAGCTCACTGCCCCATCCCAGCTCAGAACCTGGCTATATGCAAATTAGTCTGTCCCTGGCCCAGTGCATCATGGGAACAGGGCAGACCAAACTACCAAGCCAATTCTTCACCAGAAAGGAGACAAGCTTCCGGGGACCGGTTTCTGCCATTTCAGGCGTCGTCGGCCCGGCTTGCTTGAATCCTGATGGAGCAGTGTGCAAGGGACTCATGTCTGAGTATACCCTTCCACGCTTATGGTGGACAAAATGATTCAGAAAAGGGGGTGGTGATGAACAGAGTGTCTGAATTAAGCAGACCACTCTTACCCAGTCCAAAGATCAGGGCTTGATCCATCACCGTTATTTAGCTCACTGCCCCATCCCAGCTCAGAACCTGGCTATATGCAAATTAGTCTGTCCCTGGCCCAGTGCATCATGGGAACAGGGCAGACCAAACTACCAAGCCAATTCTTCACCAGAAAGGAGACAAGCTTCCGGGGACCGGTTTCTGCCATTTCAGGCGTCGTCGGCCCGGCTTGCTTGAATCCTGATGGAGCAGTGAGCAAGGGACTCATGTCTGAGTATACCCTTCCACGCTTATGGTGGACAAAATGATTCAGAAAAGGGGGTGGTGATGAACAGAGTGTCTGAATTAAGCAGACCACTCTTACCCAGTCCAAAGATCAGGGCTTGATCCATCACCACCCCCTTTTCTGAATTAGTTTTATGTATTGAGCACTGTAGGTGGTTAGAAATCTCAATTCCGATATAATATTAGCTCGCTTCTTTGTTTTTTTGGATAACAAAATTGTCTCCCTATACTTATTATTTGCTGCCTTCTGGGCTTCTTCAATTGCTTTTCGACCGCAGTTGTCTTTCTATGCAACCTTGTTTCTACCTTCCTGTTCTGCACAAACATTTCCAAGTTAAGCCTACCAGCCTACATGCAAGTGTAACCAGGGGTGAAAAAGGTGCCCATTGCGGTGCCCCGGAATGCTGAAAAAGGTCTCCCCATACAAGAATTAATTACATTCTAGACATCTCCCAGCCATTGCGAGAATCATCTGAGTGTGCTTGCACAGACTAATTTTACTCCTTTGTAGAAAATGAACCATGGCCCTCAAGCCATCCTCATGGCAAATGCTAATACATAGTGATGTTACATCTAGTACAATTAATACATAATCATCCACCATTAGGGTATCATACATCGGTCTCAAAAAATCTCTGCTGTCTTAGTAGGACGGTAGGTTCTTCACATTTCTGCAGAAATAAGTCTATGCATTTTGATGTGTTCTCCAATAAGCTGCCCTGGGTAGAGATTATTGGGTATTCTGGAAGTACTGCAGCGTTTTTATGCACTTTCAGAATCAAATGCATATTTGGTATGGTTCGGTTATAATTTAGTAAGAACTGTTTACCGTAAGCGATAAGGCCATCGCCCCACCATCCCTCAAGCTCTTTGCTCTATTCTTCATGGATTTGATTTGGTTTACTCCAATTGCAGCTTACATAACAACTCCTGTTTTATAGCGGTCTGCAAACCTCTTGTACACACATGTTAAATGACCATAACACCAGATTCAGACCTTTGTCAGAATTCCTTATGACTACTTGCTTATTTTTCCTTAATTTATTGACTAGATTCCTGTTTTTCATGATAGCCGCTGATGTCCTCATCCTCTCCTGTGATTTGCCTCTATGTGGATCTTTTTGCCCCCTTCTGTAACTAGATTTTGGAAGACATCCATAGTATCCTTTGCAATGTTTGGGAAAATATAAAGTAACCCCTGCTGTACATTATAAAGATATTACAAGTCACTGAGGAGTTTCATCACCATAAAGATGAGCAAGGCAAAAGGTCGTGTTTCTTTACAAGATTATGGAACAGGAAGGGATACTTTATCCCATATTATACACGGTGACACCATCACCTTTTCCAGAAAACACTTAAAGCCTTGATGCGTAGCTCTTTCAGATAAAAGAGGGAGTATGTTGGTAAATATGAAGACAAAAAATAAAATCTCTAGTGCAAAATTATGCACATCAAAGAAGCTGTTAGATATTTATTGAGAAAAATGTCAAAATCAGTTTAATGCAAGTGAGTTTTAAAAAGAAAAGCTGCAGTAACCTGGGATGTGCAGAAATATGCTGAAAGATTTCACTTTTCTATAACTACTTAAGGTGTGCAAAAAATAAACATATTGCCATAAATATCTCATTTCTCCTTATCGCGATAACCTAGAAAAACACAGCAGATTCAAGTAAAACAATGTTTCAATTTGTTCCTTAAACTGCTGCTTTAATTATGCACAGTGACCTTACCTGCCTTTTGCCTTGGCTGCTGGCTCTCTCAGCAGGCATTGTGATGTCAGAGCTCAACTGCAATACATTATTACAGTTGGCCTCTGACGCCATTTGTTAATAATAAGCAACTGAGTGCATTTCAAATTGCCTAGTATACATAGAATTACAGATGGATAACAGAGGATTAAAGAAATTATTTTCACCAAGGGGTTCTGAGTGACATGATATAGACAGCAAAAGTGAAGCTCGAGTTATCATGTCGTCACTCAAAACCCAAAGGTGAAAAGCATCCATTTAAATTGCTTTTTACCCATTTATAATTTCATGTTATGTTAGTCCCCCTGAAATCTTCTTCCCCAGCTTTTAACTGCTGAGCAGGGGAAGAGGAGTCATGGGGGGGGGGGGCTATGCATAACATGGCCTTCCCTCCCCGCTGTCCTACATGTTTTGAAAAAACCCTGGCCCCCTGTCACCCACCCCCAGCACACACTCTTTGCATTTCTTTCCTTCTCCTTCAGAATCTGTGCTCTCTCCACTGCAGTTCTGCTCTGACAAGTTATCATAGAGCCCAGCCCAAGAAGCCTGGAATTTATTTATGACGTAGTAAGAGTGAATTAAGAGATCTGTAAAAGACTGTTGCTATGTCACAGCAGTGAATCATCACATTTAGAATCTGACAATCATGCTAATAGCTATCAGTGAGAGACATATAAAAAAGAAATCAGAGGCAGGTATTTATACAGAGACTGCAGATTCCCATGTATTACACAATAGCCTTTATTTTGTTTTATTTTTTTTATTTTAAAGGTTTTATATAGCGCTGGCTAGACCCGGAGGTATCAGAGCACTTTACATAAGCATCAGATCATAGTTTAAGGTTACATCGTTACAAAGGTTACACAGTTATTAGAGCATGGCAATATAGTTACTTGTAAGGTTGAGATAAAACACTAAGCACAAATAATTAAGGGAAAAAGCAGGCAAGGGGAAAGATTCAGGGAAGGGGTAATGAAGGCGGGAAATAGAAGAGGAGGGTGACGGACACAGCATGGAAAGAGGAGGGGAAGGGCGACAGGGACACAAACCGGTAGACGAGTCAAAGCAACGTCCAAAGTCCAGTAAGCTGTGGTCCCAGGGGAAGTGGTATCACTTCTATATCTCTGTTGCGAGAGGCTCCCTTTACGCAGTGGACTCTCTCAGAGGGGTCTCTGAGACTCCAAGGCCAACATACTGGATCCTACCCCAAAAAGGGGAGAGGGAGTGCTTTGGCAAGGGGTGCCATACCATACCTCAGCTGTGAGTGGCTCCCTTGGCGCAGTGGACTTTCTCAGCGGGTTTGCTGAGACTCCAGAGCATAAATATTGGATCTTTCCCCAACAAGGGGAAAAGGAGTGCTTAGTCAAAGGGCACAAAGGACAGGGGGCTAGGCAGACTAGCAGGCAAGGTGAGAGATTCAGGGGAGAGGGGTTAGGAGCTAGGGAAGTAGACAAAGAGAGAAAGAGTACTAAATGGGAACATATTTAAATTAATGAGTTATTATATAGCGCTGGCTAGACCGGAAGAAAACAGAGCGCTTTACATGAGGAAAAATAATGTTGCAAGTTACATCGGTTAAAAATTACATAAGTATCAAGAAAAGCATTTAAAGAACATAGGGGACAAGGTGAATGGTGCAAGGAATTGTAAGGGGATAGGGTAAAGGGGTAGGAGGAAGACAGGACGTAGAGACAAGGGGAAAATCTGCCCAAGGTCCGGCTGGGTAGGTGATGGCAGGGGGGTGAGGGAAGTCCACAACCCATCTCCTCTTTAGCTATATGGTAGCTCCACAGGGAATCAGCCAAATCACTTGGTCTCTACAGTCTGGGGTAAGTTCCAAGTCCTGATGTGTAAGCAGGTTAGGGGATAGGTTCAAGGTCTGGTCAATGCCCAATTGTTGTCCCAGGGAAGTAAAACAACGTGTAGGGGACAACTATGGAAGCCATCTTGGGGTCAGGCAGGGGACTGTACTGTACACTGGTGGCCATCTTAAGGTCAGGCATCTTTATTAAGTGTTAAGTATAAATAGTATGTAGAATAATTAACACCATGGCAACGGATACATCAGAAGGAAAGTAAATAATGATAATGTACAGAATATACACCCGAAAATTATTTATCAACATTCTGTTGTAATCAAAAGATGGCCCAGACTTCTAGCGTAGATTAGTTAGATTCTTTATTACGTTGTTACAAGGAGGAACCCAACCAGGAGCAGCCACCCTGCTTTTCAGCCCATACCAAACTGACACACACAGACATCCAACATTCTATCCACACCAACATTCCATGCCACACTCATACTGTCTGAGCAGCAGGTACAACACATTTCCCTTCTTTACGGTGAGCAAATACATTGCGAAACAAATTAAATGAAACAATTAAAAAGCATGACGATATGGCAAATAAAACAAAGGCATATCGTCAAGACATTAGATGCAAAACATCAAAACATTAATACATAAGAAACTATGCATGTGTAAGTACTTAAAGACCAAGAAAAAAGATGCAATACAATAATACATAAGAAACTATGCATAAATAGGTATATGAAAAACCACACTCATACCCACAATGAATAATTAAAGGAAACGTCTCACATCACAACCTCTCACACCGTACCACATCTCATCTCGTACTGAACAGTACAAGAGACATCACGCCACAACACACTCTGAACAAAACATCACATCTCTTCCTCATTTAAACCACCATCCCACATCACAAACCAAACAACTACCATAACTCTTCCTCATTTGAACCACCATCCCACATCATAAACCAAACCCCACATGCCACGGATCATGCCAGTTGGCCAGACCGGCACGAAGAGCAACACACAGGGAACAAACCTAAAAGCGGTGCATCAAGAAACAACAAAATGTAAAAGCGCACAACAGATCAGCAAACGAACACCCTCATGACACTGCTACACACACACACTTAACAACAAAATATAATGGCGCATCACACATTCGCTAACTAATATACCAATCAAAGCAATGCTACACTCACTTACCCACAAAAGGGGAACTCAAACAAAGACAATGGGTGACTTATTTACGCACCGACATTCAGCAACAAATATCTTGTAATGAATGACTTAACAAAACACAGCCATCTCATACACGACTCAAACCAATGAGTGGCTTAACACTTCACAGCCACCTCATACACATCAATTGTGGTTCAAATTCTGGGACTTTTGTCCCCTCCAAATTCTAATTATGGGACTAGTCGCTCTGTTGTGGTTCAAATTCTGGGACCCCTCCCTATTCTAACTCAGTGACCAGCTTCTGGGATCGCTATCCCGGTTCCAGGCTCACTGTGGACTCTAGCTTCTGGAATCACTGTCCCGGTTCTGGGCTCTCTGCCCCTTATCGCTCCCTTGTGTTTTTTTTAAACACTTGTCCCCATTATGGGCTCACTGACCCGCTTTCCATTCCATACTAAGGACACCCTAATATAGTAAAACAACATCTAGTAATGGTCTCAAGAAAACACACTAAAGCAAGAGAGCCATTAAAATACAGATCCAGGGTTGGCACAGGGCAGTTACTGTAAAGGATGGGCCAGATCTGTTGACTGGGTGTGAGTGTTTGATTGGTTCAGATGCTCTGTCCATCACCACCCCCTTTTGTACCGCTTTGTTCGCCATAAGTTGGCAGGGTATGCTCAGACGTGAGTCCCTTGCTCACTTTGCCACTGGATTCAAGCAAGCCTGGCTGAAGACGGCTGCAATGCCAGAAATAGATCCTAGGAAGCTTGTTTCCGGTCCAGGGAAGGCATGGCTTGGCAGTTCGGGCTGGGCTGTTCCAATGAGGCACAGGGACAGACTGATTTGCATATGGCCATGTCTGAACTGGGGTTGCAGAGTGGGCTAAAGAACGGTGATGGATTAAACCCAGATCTGTTGACTGGGTGTGAGTCTTTGATTGGTTCAGATGCTCCGTCCATCACCACCCCCTTTTGTACCGCTTTGTTTGCCATAAGTTGGCAGGGTATGCCCAGACGTGAGTCCCTTGCTCACTTTGCCACTGGATTCAAGCAAGCTGGGCTGAAGACGGCTGAAATGCCAGAAACCGGTCCTCGGAAGCTTGTTTCTGGTCCAGGGAAGGCATGGCTTGGCAGTTCGGGCTGGACTGTTCCCATGAGGCACAGGGTCAGGCTGATTTGCATATGGCCATGTCTGAACTGGGGTGGCAGAGTGGGCTAATGAACGGTGATGGATTAAAACCAGATCTGTTGACTGGGTGTGAGTGTTTGATTGGTTCAGATGCTCCGTCCATCACCACCCCCTTTTGTTCCACTTTGTTCGCCATAAGTTGGCAAGGTATGCTCAGACGTGAGTCTCTTGCTCACTTTGCCACTGGATTCAAGCAAGCCGGGCTGAAGACGGCTGAAATGGCAGAAACCGGTCCTCGGAAGCTTGTTTCCGGTCCAGGGAAAGCATGGCTTGGCAGTTTGGGCTGGACTGTTCCCATGAGGCACAGGGTCAGACTGATTTGCATATGGCCATGTCTGAGCTGGGGTGGCAGAGTGGGCTAAAAATCGGTGATGGATTAAACCCAGATCTGTTGACTGGGTGTGAGTGTTTCATTGGTTCAGATGCTCCGTCCATCACCACCCCCTTTTGTACCACGAAATTCTAATCACGGGCATGGTCATCGCGGCTCCTGGCCGTCATCAGCACACGCCCACCATGACTCATGACGGCCGGGAGCCGTCATGAGCATGGAAGAGGTTAAAAGAAGCATTCTCTGCATTCCCTGATCCTGCTTTATCATTGCTCAAAGATTCATGAACACTCGGCCTCATTCCCGGAGCCTTTAAGAAAGCAATTGTGGTCCCACTCCATAGGAAAACTGGTGCCGATACATTTGTTTTGACTAACCACCTTTCCATCTCATTCCTTCCATTTTGGCCAGTGTTGGAAGCTCATAAGGCCAACTGTCTCTGTTGATTTGTTGAGCAATCCTTGACCCTCATCAGGTGGGCTTTCGCCAGTGCCATTCAACTGAGGCAGTAATTCTGACCGTGCTGGAAATTAGGGAAAAGGCCGACAGGGGCACTACACAGGCACTTGTGCTTCTTGATCTTTTCACTGTGTTGAGACCACAGGTATTCAGGGACCAGTGTTTAAATGGTTTGTGCTTTTTTGGAAAGATGGCTCACAGTTAGTTTGACTTCCCCCTTTTGGTTTCCCTGAATTTAAACTGTCCTGTGGTGTACCTCAAGGATCGTGCTTGTCCCCCTATCTTTTTTTTCTGTATATTTATCCCTTGGTACAGTCCATGAGGAAAATGAATGTGTGCACTTTTAACTATGCTGATGATATCCAACTTCTTTTTGCAATTAATAACACTCCGGATTCAACTTAAAATATTCAAAAAAACATACTAGCCATCCGTCATTGGATGAATAGCAATCATCTGAAACTAAACCCTGATAAGACAGAGCTTGTTCTGGTTGGAGGTTCTCGAAATCCATGGAATTTTAACTTCTGCCTGCTGAAATCGACCTGTTTCCCCAGCCCCAAACTCAGCCAAGCGCCTAGGTGTTCTTATTGATAATCTTTCTATGAAGCCTCAGGTTGGATCCGTGGTCTCCTCATGTTTCTTCAGCCATGGAAGATTAGAAAAATTCGAAGATTGTTTACCTTTGAAGCCCTTGTCCAGGTTGTCTTTGCATTGGTAATTTCTCATATTGACAATCCAAATTTGCTATATTTTGGTCTCCCCGAATATTTGATAAAGAGACTACAGTTGGTACAAAATCAGGTGGATAGATTGATCTTGAGTCAAAAAAGAAATGCCCCCTTTAGGCAACTTCAAAATTCACCTGTCACGCATTCATACCAAGGACCAACCAATACCACCAAACATAAGATCAAATGTAAGTATACATATATATACACACAAAACCAAATCATTATTTCTATGAATGTGTGACAGCTGATTTGCGTGACAGCTGAATTGTGAAGTTGCCCAAAGGGGGCATTACTTCTTTTTACTCATTGTCTTGTTGGTGCCCTACTCCTTTGGCACAGAAGGGCCCCTCACTTTTTGTTGGGATAGATTGATCTGCCAAATAGGTGTCATATCACACCTCTGATGAAGAAACTTCACTAGTTACCAGTTAAACTGCACTCTCCTTTTAGGATCGATGTATTATTATTAAATCCTTGCATGGCACCTGCCCTGAATTTGTCTCTTCACGTATTCACAGATACATCCCTGCTCGCAATTGGAGGTCTGCGCACCCCAACCTCCTAGTCATTCCCACCTTTAAGAAGAAGAAGAGACAAGGAGGTGCTAGTCTTTCTGTTTTGGCCGCTCGATTCTGGAACTCCTTCCCATCTAATATTAGATCAACGTCCTGCTATCTTAAATTTAGACGACTATTGAAAACTTGTTTTTTTAGGTCTAGCTGAGCCAGCGCATGCACTGCTCTGCGAGAAATTTAGTGTGTGGGTTTTCGAAGTGCAGCCACAGGCTTTTGGTGGCCTAGCGCTTGCGATCACGCGAGCGTGCACGCGTGCAGCCGCCATCTGTCTGCTCACGATCATGATCACTTTCACAGGCCGCGCGACCGTTATTTCTCCTCACGTGTTCTCGTCTTCGCTTGTTTTTTTAAAGGAGGAAAACAACCTAGCACAGAGGAGCCGCATCTAATTATGAACCACCCGTACACAGTGCCGTCGTCTCCTTTCACTTCTCTGTAGTCTCCTTTTCGCTTCTCTGTAGCCTCCTTTCACTTCTCTACAGCCTCCGGTGAGCTCCCGCGCTTTTCTGCACTCTACTTTGCTTGAATGAGACCCTGCACGTGCATAGCTGTTTCCTCTTCTGCGGCGAGTGCAGCTACAAGGCGATGTATCATAAAGAGGAAGGTGTTTAGTGTATTTCTTTCAAGTGAAAAATACAGCAGTGTCATCCCCACCACTTCTCTTGTCAATGTAAAAGGCAGCCCTCTTATCATATCATCATTCTGGAAGGTTGTATCGTGAAAACACGATGGTTTCTTGGAGAGTAAATGCAGTCGCATTAAGTAAAGCTTTCACACGGCTTCCTGCAAATTTTGAATCAGTGGTTTAACCCCATGATAGAAGCCTCACAGTCTCACTGAGGAACGGCTCTTACCATCGACAAAGCTTCAGTGAATGTTACAGGTCTTGATAGAGGTGTCCAGTCCCTTCTCATAAAGAGAGCAACTTGAGCATACATGCCGACATTAATGAACAGGAAAGGGAGATAATAAAAAAAAAAAACAGTCTGGAGAATGTATGTCTCCTGTTGACTTCTATTGAAGCAGAGGCATTTTCATGCGAGAGACAGACAAAATAAAGCCACACGCCTTGCTGGCATCAGCCATTTTTTATTACAAGACACTTATTTGTGGTGAACTATTTAATATATAATGCCTTTATCAAGCGACTATGCATCTATGATTTTCTTTGTTTCCCCCTGAAGACTTTTATATGAATGTGAGCTGCTCAGTTTGTAGAAGCACATGTGCTGTGTTTAAGGTATTTCAGCTGTGTATTCGAAGGTTTCACCTACAGCAGTGCATGGGCGGTTTATTGCGAAACATTTTGTTAGCTTACAGTGGGCTCCAGAGCCCGCCTGCTCATTGCTTAGTATTGGTTGGCTATGGTGTCACTCTTCCCTCCTTGCTTCTCATTTGTTCGTTTCTGTCAGCTTTATTACTTCGTCAGAGGCGCTGCAAAAAAAACAAGCATTGGCATAGGCAATAGGTCTCGCCTTTGGGACCTTATAAGTGTTCAGCCATGCAACAGTTGATGTTGTTTCACCAAGGCTATTGTGGTGCATAACTAAATACTTATAAGGTCCCAAAAGCGTGACCTATTGCCTATGCCAATGCTTGTTATATAAGGAGTTTATGAGCCGCCATTCATTTTCCTGTATTTAGCGCCAAGAAAGCGATTGGTGTATGCATGCTTTATAAATATTTTTAACATAACAACGTAACATAACAACAGTGGCGTCACTAGGGTTGGTGTCACTCGGTGCAGGTAACTCATGGTGTCACCCCCTCAAGACTTACCGCATGGATCTCCTCCCGTGGGCCCGCTCCTAAAGGGGTATCCAAAGTAGGCCCACAAGTGTCTGATCGAGGCCCTCCTGGGCTAGAGTGGCCGCCTTTGGAGCTGAAGAACCAGGTTCGAGTCTGGCGGGAAGTTCAAACATCCTGTGATTCTGGGCAAATCACGTAATCGCCCTGTGACACAAAAAATGAATGTGTCTGTCTGTACACGTAACCGATGCTCATGTAAATCGCTCTGATATTTTCGGGTCGAGTTCCGGCTATATTAAACTGCACAAAATAAAATCGAGGTAAGAATTTCCTTATAACCACTATGTCAATATTCTCCATTTAATTCACAGGGTCCAGTTCACAACACAAACCCATTTGGTAAACCTTATTAAATGGATAAGGAGCAGCTATTTCGGGAGGGGAGGTCCTGGAAACTTTGTGAACACGCACAACTTTAGAGTTTATGGGTATACAGGTTTCAACACAAACCTGAGTGCTTTTAGATTTCAAGAACGCTCACAAAAATGAGTGAGGGTTTGTAGGTGTTCGCAAACCTCTCCGTGATTAATTCATCACACCGTGGGAGGATTCAGGGATTTATTCCTGTTATGGATAGTAGTAAATCTGTTTTCATGGTGAAAATAGGAAGGAAAACCCTTGTTAGACCTGGCACCTTAACGTGAGTCTCCCTTCCACTTTTTGCTGATGTGCCTCAGATGTTTTGCTGGTATTCGATGCTCAGGGCACCACGCCACGGCCAATCCGTGCCGCAGTGCAAGTGCTCCCAATGTAAAGTGTATCCATAATTGATTTCCACGATTGGCTTATTTGGTGTACTGTCAGTCCCCAGTAAAGTGAACAAGGAGTGCCGGAGCTTGTAGATACAAATGCCGCTAGTGGGCTTGTAGCGCTGGTTGCGCCACCCACAGAAGCGGCCCTGTAACATGTGTCTCGGGTCCGCCATTGCAGACCCTGCGTACAGTCTGGTACTGTCATGCTGACTGCGCAAGTGCCCCCACTTGCCAGTCCCTAAACCTTCCCTAACCTTCATATCAGTCACCCCTATGGTAGGCCTACGGGCAGGGTGCATTGTAAGCGTAAGGTAGGACAAGCCTAAGTGTGTGGCATGTCCTAGTAGTGAATTACGGCCCTTTTCTCATTATTCACTATTGAAGGGCCGCCTGTTCTCTTAGGCCCAGATGGGCAGCCGGAACTATTACACGCTATAGTCCCGGCAGGCTCAGGGAACACGGCGGCACGTCGAGTTTAGTATGCCTGAACTCAGAATAGTAAAATACTTCCTTTAGCAAGGTTTATTTTAATATCCTGTGTTTGCAAACGCTACTTTTAGAAAGTTAGCCTTTGCTCGCCTAACTATTCGGCCCGCCTCTGCCAGGATGTGTATCTGTTGTCTGGTTTGTATGAGTGACAGGGCTGGGGAATTCCCGGGGACAGTCTGGGCCTCCAGGTGGTGAATAGGGTGCTTACACCAGGATGGGTGGGCGGAGTAGTCCTTGACTCTAGATAGGGTTGTGCTCCACCACCACAATGCTGGCTCCACCTCCTGCGGAGCGTCTGATGTCCCTGGCATGCACCCTGAAAGAAGACGGCAGCTTCCTGTAAACAGAGTACTCCAAAACCGGGTTGAACTAGGCTCAGGCCCCCTGGCCTGCAAAGACAAAAGAAACGCAGTATAAATATAGGAGCTCCGCTCCTTACAGATCAGATCCTGTTTTGACCACGACGAACCTCTGCCTGACTAGAAGGACCAAGAGAAGCTGAAGGAAGGAAACCAGTCTGTATCCTGTAAGACTGGCCTGCAGTGGTGCCTTGCTGAGAACCGAGAGGAAAGGACCAGAGAGGACTTTG
The DNA here is from genome assembly GCF_964261635.1 of Lissotriton helveticus. Lineage (NCBI taxonomy): Eukaryota > Metazoa > Chordata > Amphibia > Caudata > Salamandridae > Lissotriton > Lissotriton helveticus. The sequence goes on from NC_136065.1 coordinate 73,611,472, forward strand.
TAGACTTGTGCCTGAAACGATCTCCAAGGGTTTGATTGCGAGCTTGCCCCCTGGACGGAACCACAGGACCATTGGGTTCTATTCTGCTTGTGCCCGTCTGCTGTTGGGCCTTAAGTTCTTATTCCCTCGCCGGAGTTGTGACTCGGGTGCCTTCGACCCTTCCAAGGTCGTGACAGCTCGGAGCCTGGTCGCCCCGCCGCAGAGAGCCCCGCTCATCCCTGAGTCGCTCTCCGCTTCAGTGCCGGGCCGCCCGCTCTCCTGTCACCTCGCCTGCTAATGGAGTGCGTTGTGCGCCTCTCATCTTCTACCGTCGGAATCTGCACAGAGCGCATGCCATAGCCTCGGACGGTCCGTACGTCGTAACGTACCCGACTGTCTCGCTTTGCCCTCCTGCATACCAAGGCTCGTGCCGCACCTCAAGAAAGGCCTCCCAGTACAGTGGTACCGGAAGTCTGGTGCTGCACCCGTCTGCCTGAGAACGCGACACCCCTCACAGATCCCCAGGTACGACTTGGCGTGCTAATAAGTAGTTCGTCCCGCAGGCCTGAACGGCGCCTCTCCCCGTGAACTGCATCAGACCCCGGATCTCCACAACCCTCCACAGTCCTGCTCCCCCGCCTCGCACCTCGAGGTGGCTCCGAGCCGGCGAGATCCTCTGGAGAACCGTCGGCCTCGTCCCAGGTCCGCCCCCACCAGTAGCCGCACCTGAAACACCTCGGACATCCACAGTAAGGTACACTTGAACTCTGTCCCGAGTTCATATCGGATCCAGGGTCCGCAACGTTCTGTTTTCCCTGCCATCGTACCTTGCTGAACAACGAACATTTAAAGACTAAATTGCCTATTTAAATCTGGTGGCCTCAAATCGCTAAACGTTATATGGTCTTGTGATAACTCTGCAGCTGAAGTATTTTTACATAAAGTCTCTGTATTTTTGATACAACCTTACGACTGGTGTCCATTTGTGGTGGGTCAGTGGGTTTACTGTGTATGATCATAAATGCTTAACTAACTATCGCCCTGAAGATTAGCCTGGTCTGCGCGCACCACACTACCTATAGGGTGATCAGGGGTTATTCGAAGGGGTAGCTCCCTTGCCCTGACTAGAGGAGGAGGCCCCTGCTTGTCGCAAGTGCATACCTGTGCCAACCAGGGACCTCCGATTCTAACATTGGCGGCAGCGGTGGGATTTGGAATTTGCATTTATGATTTATGTACAGTAGATTACTGATCACCACGTAGTGAGAGCAGACCTATAACGAAGACATAGATTTATTGTCTTGCCGAGAGATCTCATATCGCCGAACCATGCCTGGTTCACTCCCCGCGAGAGCACCCTCTGTCGTCTCCGGATTCGATGATGTTGACTGGGAAGGGCATGAAAATTACAAAGCCGAGCAGCTGAAAGCCCTCTGCTCAAAGTTCCGAGTCGCCCAAACTGGGTGCAAAAACAAAACCCAGACCATCAAGGCACTGAGAGCCTGGAAAGAATCAAGAGAGCCAGAGAATCAGCTGGTGGTGGATCCACCAGATAGCCTTATCGAGGTGCCCCGGGGCCTGTCGTCAGAGGAGCTGTCGGACAGGGCCGCAACCAGAGTGCATGAAGTGGAGATGGCAAGATTGAATGGACAGATGGCGATGGAGGAGAAGAGACTCCAGATGGAGCATGAAATTCGCATCAAAGAATTGGAGCTGAAAGCGAAGAGCTTGGACTCAGCTCCTGGTGACGGCATGTTAGACGGACCGGGAGGGTCGGCCGAGGATAAGGGGAGAGGTCTCCGGGGAGATCCGTCTCCAGCAATCGTACAGACAAATAACTTCCCCCCCACTGACGTACACCACACAAGGATAAGGTTCAACGTTACTTTATAAGCAATTCTTTACGTACGGTGAGGTGGTACAAGGAGGTCTGGACTCCGGGGTCCCCTCTATTCTAGTCTCTTGGTTGGGTAAGGGGGTAGCGGGACAGTCTCGTTACCACTCTGGGGGGTATGGTGGTAGATGAATTAGCTCACAATCCTCGAGCTCGGCGTTCTAGATGATCGGGCCGCGGCGGAGCCAGCAGGTCCCGGGATGGTTGAAGGTAGCGACGGTCCGCGGCGGAGCCAGCAGGTCCCGATGAAGATGGGTGCAGAGAGCCGCGGCAGCGCCAGCAGGCAGGTCGGTCGTTCGCAAGGCAGGGCTACGGCAGCGCCAGTAGTCCGTCAAGGATGAGTTCTTCACTGCGTCTCTCGACTCCAGGATACAACTGCCTTCCTGCTCTGGAGCTGCGCCAGTTATAGGTCTGGCGCCCTTTGATGTCCGGACCCTCGCACTGGGAGGTCGGGAGGTCCGGGATGAGGGAGTCCAGACACCCAGCAGGGGGGTGGAGCCAGCGCCTGGGGGAGCTGGGGGCGATCGGCACCTGGCGGGGGAGAGCCATCGACACCTCTTTCTCCCATTGACCTGCCAAGTAGTCCGCTCACCTCCTGGGCGGATGGTGGTGCCGGGATGTCGGGGCCTGGCCAGGCCCAGGGTTAGGGTTGATCGGAGGCCACGCGGCCTCGTGGTGCCGTGTCCAAGATGGCGCCCGGGCCGGGCGAGAGGGCCGGTAGGGAATCGGGCCCACGATGTGGAGATGTTCAGGGGCAGGGGCCCTATAGGAGACGGGAAACGGGTTGTTGTTGCGTGTAACACCTGAGGAGCGGGGCTCGGGCCTGGTCGTGCGGGGAGAGAGCAAGCCTTACACGTGGCCTGTCCAACATGCGTCCCCCCCAGCTGAAGGCGGGGAGAGTCACCCATCCTCTTGGGGACTCTCCTCGTCGAGGCGGAAAAAGCGTGACAGGCCATCTGCGTTGGCGTGGTCTTGTCCGGGTCGATGTTCCACAGTGAAGTCCATCCCCTGCAGGGAGATGGACCAACGTAGTAGTTTCGGGTTTTCCCCCCGCATCTGCATTAGCCATTGCAGGGGTCGATGATCGGTCTGGACCCGGAAGTGGGTGCCGAAGAGATAAGGCCGGAGCTTTTTGAGGGCCCACACCACGGCGAAGGCCTCCCTCTCGATGGTGCTCCAGCGTTGTTCTCGGGCCAGGAGCCGTCTGCTGATGAAAGCCACTGGCTGGTCAAGTCCTTCGGGGTTCAGCTGGGAAAGGACTGCCCCAACGCCATGGTCGGAGGCATCTGTTTGGACGATAAATTCCCGACTGTAGTCGGGGGCCTGGAGCACCGGGGCGGAGCACATGGCGGCCTTCAGCTTCTCGAAGGCCGCTTGACAGTCTGGGGTCCAGTTGACCTTCTTGGGTTGGTTTTTGGATGTGAGTTCCGTGAGGGGCCCTACAATGCTGCCATAGTCCCTCACGAACCGCCGGTAGTAGCCTGTGAGTCCCAAGAAGGCGCGGACCTCGGTCTGGGTGATGGGGGGCTGCCACGACTGGATGGCAGCGATCTTGAGTTGCAAAGGGGCCACCAGACCGCTTCCCACCTGGTGCCCGAGATAGGTCACGGACCCTTGGCCAATTTGGCATTTGCTGGCCTTGATCGTGAGGCCAGCTCGTTGGAGGGCCTGTAGCACCTCTCGGAGGTGGTGGAGGTGGTCGGACCAGTGGTGGCTGTACACAGCGATATCGTCCAGGTAGGCGGCGCTGAACTCTTCGAGTCCTGCCAGGACCTGGTTCACTAGCCGCTGAAATGTTGCTGGGGCATTCTTCATGCCGAATGGCATGACCTTGAAGTGATAGTGGCCATCAGGAGTGGAGAATGCAGATCGTTCTTGGGCCCGGGGTGTGAGACCGATCTGCCAGTAGCCCGCTGTCAGGTCGAAGATGCTGAGGTAGCGGGCAGCTCCCATGCGGTCGATTAGTTCATCTGCTCGGGGGATGGGGTGTGCGTCTGTTCTGGTGACCGCATTCAAGCCCCGGTAGTCGACGCAGAACCGAAGCTCCGGCGTGGCGCCGGGGGCGGCCGCTTTGGGGACCAGTACCACTGGGCTGGCCCAGGGGCTGTCGGAGGGCTCGATGACCCCGAGCGTGAGCATCTTGGCCACCTCCTCTTGGATGCAGGCCCGTACCCGATCTGGTACGCGGTAGGCCCGATGGCGGACAGGGGGACTGTCTCCCGTGTCCACGTCGTGTAAGCACCAGGGGGTGACCCCTGGCTTTAGGGAGAACAGGGTGGCGAACTGCAGCAGGAGGTCTCGGCAGCCTTGGCGCTGTTCCAGGGTGAGGGCCTCCGAGAGTCGGACCCCGTCCACGGAGCCGTCCTTCTCCCGAGACCGTAGGAGGTCAGGGAGGGGTTCGGAGTCCTCCTCGGTTCCATTGTCGGTTGCCATCAAGAGGCTGAGCTCTGAGCGTACAAAGTGGGGTTTAAGTCTATTAGCGTGGAGGACCCGGAGAGGGTTTCGTGAAGATTCCATATCGATGAGATAGGTGACAGGGCTCTTGCGCTCGATTACTTTGAAGGGCCCCGTCCATTTGTCTTGCAGGGCGCAGGGTTCGGTGGGAGACATTACCCACACTTGTTGGCCGGGTTCAAATTCGATGGAGGAGGCATTCTGATCGTACCACCTTTTCATGTCCTCCTGACTGGCCTCCAGGTTTGCTTTTGCCATCTCTCTGAACCGTCTGGTCTGGTTGCGGAGGGTTAGGAGGTACTTGAACACATCTGGAGGGTTCTTTAGAGGGGGCATTTCCCAGCCCTCTTTGACTAGGCTGAGCGGCCCCCGCACCGGGTGCCCATACAAGAGTTCGAACGGGCTGAAGCCGAGGGACTTCTGGGGGACTTCTCGGTAGGCAAAGAGAAGGCACGGTAGTAGCACATCCCACTGGCGACGGAGGGGCTCTTCCAACCCCCCAATCATCCCTTTGAGCGTGCGGTTAAACCGCTCAACCAGTCCGTTTCCTTGAGGGTGATAGGGGGTCGTGAATCGGTAGGTGACCCCACACTGTTGCCAGAGGGAATTCATGTATTTTGAAATAAAGTTTGTGCCCCGGTCGCTGACGACTTCTCGGGGGAAGCCCACCCGGGAGAAGATCCCCATCAAGGCCCGGCCGACTACCGGGGCTGTCACAGTTCGCAGGGGAACAGCCTCGGGGTAGCGGGTGGCGTGGTCCACCAGTACTAGGATGAACCGATGTCCTTGTGCTGTCCGGGGGTCCAGGGGCCCCACAATGTCTATCCCCACCCTCTCGAACGGGGTGGTGACCACTGGAAAAGGTTGCAGAGGTGCTTTAAGCTTGCGGCCGCTCTTCCCGCTGGCCTGGCACGTGGGGCAAGATCGGCAGTGTTGGAGTACGTCGTTCCTCATCTTGGGCCAGAAAAAGTGGGTCACCAGGCGACTGTAGGTTTTATCCTGACCCAGGTGGCCAGCCAGGGGGACATCGTGGGCCAGGTTTAGCAAGAAGTCTCTAAAGCGGAGGGGCACCACTAGTACTCGACTGGCCCCTAACTCTGCGATTCTCTGTTCGCTGTACAACAGGTCATTGTCCCAATAGACCCAATGGGTTCCGGAGGTATCCCCCGCACTCTGGGCGAGGGCTTGTTGGCGGAGTCCCTCGAGGGAGGGACAGGTCTTCTGCTCGTGGCGAAACTGTTCTTGGGTGGGCCCCCCCTCCTGACGCCACTGATCCAGGCCGGGAAGGTCCTGAGGCTGAACGAGCCCCTCGGGAGTTTGCTCTGGGGTGACGGCACGGTCGGTGTCTGGAGCGACCGGGGGAGGAGGTGCCGGCCACTCAGGATCTTCGGGTCGGGGGATGGCACGGGCAGCCATGGACCGGGTGGTTACGCACGCCCATTCCGGGATGCCCAACATCCCTAGGTGCTCTCTCCTCTCTACGGCGGCCCACGGGGAACTCTCAAGATCATTTCCCAGGAGACAGTCTATGGGGGCATCATCTCGGACCGTCACTTCCAACATGCCGGAGACTCCTCCCCACTCGAAGGGGACGCAAGCCATCCGACAGAGACTCTCCGAATTGTCGGCTGAACGGACAGGGCAGAGGACGTTCGGCAGAATCTGTTCTGGGGTCACCAGGTGACATCGGACGGCCGTTACACTGGCCCCGGTGTCACGTAGGGCTTCGGCCCGGCGTCCATTAATGTTCACCCATTGACTGTACTTCCGGGTGTTGGCGGGTAGGGGGACCCGCGGGACCATGTCTCTTCCCCCTAGGCACGCTAGAACCATGGCGGCTGGTTCCCATTCCTGGCGTTCTTGCTCACATTCCTCATGTTCTTCGTAGATTTGTTCTTCCCCCAGGGCGGCGGCCGCCATCTGGCGGGGTCTCGGAGTCTGGCTCTGTGGACAATTCGGGTCGTTGGCGTAGTGGCCGACTCGCTGGCATCGGTGACACGTGACATTGGCTCTGTATCCCGGCCGCGCCGGGGTGTTGCCCCGGTTGGCCGGGGGTGGGGTGCTGGTAGCGGGAGCGGCCGGGGCGTTGTCTCTCCCTCGTCCCTGGCCTCCTCCTCCTCCTCGGGGACGGTGCTGACCGTGGTTGTTCCGGTTCTGTTCATGGGGCCCAGTTCGGCCCACTCGGGTAATTTCCCACCGGTCAGCCTCGGCGGCAAGCTGTCGTGGATCAGTTAATTTACTGTCGAGGAGGTGCTGCCTGAGCTCGACGAAGCAGTTGTTTGATAGATGCTCCCATACCATGAGATTGAAGAGTTGCTCGTAAGTCGTTACGTTGCTTCCCTTGATCCACCCCTCGAAGGCCCGGCTGAAATAGTTCACGTATTCCACCCAAGTTGTGCCCGGGATCCGAGTGCAGTTTCGGAACCTCTGGCGGTACATTTCGGGTGTGAGCCCATAGCGGGTGAGGAGGGTAGCTTTCATGTGGTCATAGGAGGTCATCAGATGGTCTGGGAGCTGTAGCAGGGCATCGCGGCCCTCATTGACGAACCTCCCCCATAGACCGGCTCCCCAGTCGCTTCGATCGACCCGGTGGGAGGTCATAGCGATCTCGTAGGCCTTGAACCATTGCTGTATGTCGTCCTCTCGGAAATATTCTCGAACGACATCCTTGGGGATGTGTACCTTCCTTTCTGTCACCCCCGGGGTGCGCGGTTGCTCGGGCACTCCTAATTCTTTGTTCTGCTTGCGTAAGTCTATCTCAGCTAGTTAGCGTTCGTGTTCGTACGCCAGTCTCTTCTCTTCAAGCTCTCTTTGTCTCTGTTTCTCTTCCCGTTCTTCTCGGAGCCGCAGATGTTCCAGATTTAGTTTTTGTTCGGCTAATTTGAGTTCGCCATCCATTTTGAGCCGGGCCATCTCTAGCTCATGTAGTCGGTTTCTTTCTCGTTCTTGGATCTCATCTTGCGAGAGACCCGTTCTTCGCTCCTCGGGAGCCGTGGTGTCTTTCTCTGCTGTTGCGAGATTTTGGTCCGGGGGTCTGACGGCCCCGGTTTCTGCCCATGACTCAATGGCGTGCTTGAAATCGTCTTTAGTATTCAGACCGGTGGTAGCGATACCTAGTTCAATGCAGAATTGTTTCAACTCACGATGGCTGTATTCTTCCAATTTCTCCATCTGGAATTTTTCGGTGGATCCGCTTTCTTTGGTTGACATTGTGGTTTTGTCGTGGGGTGAGCTACTCTCTGTACGATTACGCGTTGATTCGGATCCCGTCGCTGGCCACCAATGTTAGACGGACCGGGAGGGTCGGCCGAGGATAAGGGGAGAGGTCTCCGGGGAGATCCGTCTCCAGCAATCGTACAGACAAATAACTTCCCCCCCACTGACGTACACCACACAAGGATAAGGTTCAACGTTACTTTATAAGCAATTCTTTACGTACGGTGAGGTGGTACAAGGAGGTCTGGACTCCGGGGTCCCCTCTATTCTAGTCTCTTGGTTGGGTAAGGGGGTAGCGGGACAGTCTCGTTACCACTCTGGGGGGTATGGTGGTAGATGAATTAGCTCACAATCCTCGAGCTCGGCGTTCTAGATGATCGGGCCGCGGCGGAGCCAGCAGGTCCCGGGATGGTTGAAGGTAGCGACGGTCCGCGGCGGAGCCAGCAGGTCCCGATGAAGATGGGTCAGAGAGCCGCGGCAGCGCCAGCAGGCAGGTCGGTCGTTCGCAAGGCAGGGCTACGGCAGCGCCAGTAGTCCGTCAAGGATGAGTTCTTCACTGCGTCTCTCGACTCCAGGATACAACTGCCTTCCTGCTCTGGAGCTGCGCCAGTTATAGGTCTGGCGCCCTTTGATGTCCGGACCCTCGCACTGGGAGGTCGGGAGGTCCGGGATGAGGGAGTCCAGACACCCAGCAGGGGGGTGGAGCCAGCGCCTGGGGGAGCTGGGGGCGATCGGCACCTGGCGGGGGAGAGCCATCGACACCTCTTTCTCCCATTGACCTGCCAAGTAGTCCGCTCACCTCCTGGGCGGATGGTGGTGCCGGGATGTCGGGGCCTGGCCAGGCCCAGGGTTAGGGTTGATCGGAGGCCACGCGGCCTCGTGGTGCCGTGTCCAAGATGGCGCCCGGGCCGGGCGAGAGGGCCGGTAGGGAATCGGGCCCACGATGTGGAGATGTTCAGGGGCAGGGGCCCTATAGGAGACGGGAAACGGGTTGTTGTTGCGTGTAACACCTGAGGAGCGGGGCTCGGGCCTGGTCGTGCGGGGAGGGAGCAAGCCTTACACGTGGCCTGTCCAACACGGCACAACGCCAGCGCAGGTAGAATCAAGGGTCTACGTACTGAAGGATGTGGTAAAGGAGTATTTTAAGGGGGATGACATAGGGCAGTGGTTTCGGGCCTACGAGGTAGCCATGTCCTCCCACCGGGTCCCTGAAAGAGATTGGGGAGCAGGGTTGTGGGGCCGGTTCCTGACCGAGGGGCGGGATACCCTGCTAGATCTTCCCTCTGAAGAATCTAACTCCTACCAGCATATGAAAGATGCCCTGATGAACAGATTTGGGTTAACCCCTGAGATGTACCGACAACGGTTTAGGAATTGTGTGAAGATTCAAGGGGGTACGTAAGTGGAGTATTTGACCTTTTTCTGCAGAGCGCTGGATGGTTGGGTGAAGGGCAGCAAGGTGAATGATTACCAAGGGCTGTTTGACTTAATGGCCTAGGAGCACTTGTCGCTTAATTGTTTTCCTGAGTTACACCAACACCTGATCGATAGCAAGCTGTCCAACCCGAGGAAGCTTGCCGAGGAAGCGGACCGCTGGCTCAGCACCAAGGTCCACAAAGGTCCAGTGGGAGACTCAGCTATAGGTGGGCAGGGTCCCCAGCAGAAGAGTGGGGGGGACAGGGGAAACAGAAAGGGTTCCACAAAGGCCCCCAAAGTAATACCCAAGGGAACCAAGGGAAAGGTTCTCAGCCTCCTCCACCCCCGAAGCCGACCGGGGCCCGACAGGTAAATTTGTTCAGAGAGGGCCCATCACCTGTTTTAGGTGTGGCGACCAGGGTCACGTTGCCTCTGACCATAAGTGTCGCCTCTTTGCAAAACCCGCACCCACTGGTGCTCCCCCCAGGCAAATAGCTAATGTTAACTTTGGGGAGGAGATAGCAATCCAAGGGGGTGGGGATCCCGTCCAGATGACCCTAGTCTCGCTAGGAGACAGTGAAATGGTCCCCGAAAACTACCTACCCAGTAACACTAAGAAATATGGGCAGGTAGTGACCATCAATGGAAAGAAGGCAGAGGCTCTTCGAGATACAGGAGCCAGTGTGACTGCAGTGATACAGCACCTGGTGTCTCAAGAGCAGGTGGTACCGCACGCCTACTGTAGGGTTGTCAATGCTGACAATTCTGAGAGCCAATGTCCGATGGCTCAGGTTCCCTTCGAGTGGGGGGGTCTCAGGTACTCTGAAAGTCGCTGTGAGGACCTCCATGCCTGTAGATTGTCTGCTAGGGAACGATTCGGAGAACTCCCCTTGGGGAAAGGTGGAGAAAACGACTCCTCTGCGGATGGTGGGTCTACCCGACTGGGCGTGCGTGACCACGCGGTCCATGGCAACCAGTAGGGGTGTTGAAGAAGTCCTGGAGCCTGAAGGAGAGGCCCAGGAACCGGCCTTAGAGAGAAGGCGCAGGGGGCGCGGACAGCCGGCCCCCGAAGTTCCCACGGCCAAGGAGGAAGCAGACCTCAAGGGGGATGCCCTGGAGCCTACCGGGGAACAGATTGCCGAACTGGGGGACCTGCCTGAGCTGACCCATTGGCAGCAGGAAGGAGGCCCCTCCAGGGAGGAATTCTGCAAGGAGCTGAAAGAGTGTCCTTCTCGCGTGGGTATGTGGCAGCAGGCTGCAGACCAGAGCAATGGTGTTCAGTCCGGAAAACACTTGGTCTACTGGGAGAATGATCTCCTGTATTCAGAGCCTAAGGCTGCTGAACCTGGGTCAGCCCGTGCGCTGGTGGTACCCCAGAAATTCAGAGCCTTCCTACTGGGGTTGGCTCACGATGTGCCGTTAGCAGGACATTTGGGGATGGACAAGACCTATGACAGGCTTGTCACCCACTTTTATTGGCCCCAAATGCACAGGAGCTCAGATGTTCACTGTAGGACCTGCCAGACTTGCCAGGCAAGTGGTAAGTGTGGAGGAAAGAACAAAGCTCCCCTCCAACCATTCCCCGTCGTCAGTACCCCATTCCAGCGAGTGGGAATTGACATTGTGGGGCCTCTGGACCCCAAGACATCCCTGGGCAACAGGTTCATCCTGGTCTTGGTTGACCATGCCACCCGGTACCCTGAAGCCATCCCTCTGAGGACAGTGACGGCCCCCGTGGTGGGACGAGCACTAATGGGAATTTTCTCCTGAGTGGGATTCCCTCTAGAGGTGGTGTCTGACAGGGGCACCAATTTCATATCCAAGTATATGAAATCCCTTTGGCAAGAGTGTGGTGTAACCTACAAGTTCACCACCCCTTACCACCCCCAAGGAAACAGGTTGGTTGAGAGATTCAACCGAACCCTGAACGGCATGATCATGGGCCTAGAAGGACCGATGAGGCGTAAGTGGGACGTCTTCTTGCCATGCCTACTCTTTTCGTACCGAGAGGTGCCACAGAAGTCGCTCTGGTTCAGTCCCTTCGAACTTCTGTACGGTCACCCGGTTCGCGGACCTCTGAGTCTGGTTAGGGAAGGCTGGGAGCAATCTCCCAGGAAACCTCCCCAGTCTGTATACAGTTACATGCTAGCCTTCCAAAACCAGAACAGGCGATTCAGGCAACTTGCTGAGGCAAACCTGGAAGCCAGCTAGGAGGAGATGAAGCGGTGGTACGGCCAGAATGCCACTCTGGTAGAGCTTAAACCTGGACAAAAGGTGTGGGTCTTGGCCCCAGTGGAGCCCTGTGCACTTCAGGATAAGTGGACGGGTCCATTTGAGGTTGTGGAGCGCAAGAGTCCTGTCACCTACCTGGTGAACTTGCAAACTCCCAGGAACCCTTTGAGGGTCCTACATGTTAACCGCCTTAAGCCCCTCTTGGAGAGGTCCGAAGTGGGCATGCTGTTGGCAACCGATGACGGAATGGAGGAGGAGACCGAGCCTCCTCCGGACCTCTTGGTGGCCTCCAAGCAAGATGGGTCAGTGGACGGAGTTAACCTCTCACCCTCCCTGACCCCTGAGCAGCAGAGTGATTGCCGCCAACTGCTGGGGCAGTTCTCTGTCTTGTTCTCCCTGGTTGCTGGTGTCACAGACTGGTGCGTCCATGATGTGGACACGGGAGACAGTTTGCCGGTGAAGCACAAGGCTTACCACGTGACAGACAGGGTACGAGCCTGCATCAAGGAGGAAGTCTCGAAGATGTTCGCTCTTGGTGTGATTGAGTCCTCCAGCAGTCCTTGGGCCAGCCCGGTGGTCTTGGTCCCAAAGGCTGCGACGCCAGGAGCCACACCCGAACTACGGTTCTGTGTGGACTATCGAGGACTCAATTCAGTCACGAAGACTGACGCGCACCCCATCCCCAGAGCTGATGAGCTCATTGATCGGTTGGGGGCTGCATGGTATCTCAGTACGTTTGACTTAACGTCTGGGTACTGGCAGATCGCCTTAACTGACGGGTCCAAAGAGAGGTCAGCGTTTTCAACACCAGATGGGCATTACCAGTTCCGGGTCATGCCATTTGGGATGAAAAACGCCCCTGCCACCTTCCAGAGGTTGGTCAATCAGGTGTTGGTTGGACTGGACGCGTTCAGTGCCGCCTACCTGGACGACATCGCAGTGTTCAGCAGTACGTGGAAAGAACACTTGCAACACCTGTGGGAAGAGTTGACGGCGCTACGCAAGGCAGGCCTCACGATCAAGGCAAGTAAGTGTCAGATCGGACAGGGTTCCGTGGTGTATTTGGGACACCAAGTTGGGAGCGGTCAGGTGGCGCCCCTTCAACCCAAAATTCAGACCATCCTGGCTTGGGAACCCCCCAAGACCCACACAGAGGTGAGGGCCTTCCTCGGACTCACCGGGTACTACAGGAGGTTTGTCAAGGGATATGGCAGCATCGTTGCCCCCTTGAATGAGCTGACTTCGAAGAAGCAGCCCCGGAAAGTGATCTGGACTGACGCCTGTCAGGAAGCATTCGACACCCTGAAGACGGCCATGTGCGTGGCGTCCGTGCTCCTGGCTCCTGATTTCTCCAAGGAGTTCTTAGTGCAGACAGATGCTTCAGAGCATGGGATAGAGGCTGTCCTTTCACAGATGACTGAGGAGGGCTGGGACCAGCCTGTAGCCTTCATCAGTCGGAGGTTACTTCCACAGGAGCAGAAGTAGAGTGCAATCGAGAGAGAAGCTTTTGCTGTGGTCTGGGCCCTGAAGAAGCTAAGACCCTACTTGTTTGGGTCTCACTTCCGAGTTCAGACAGACCAAAGGCCCCTCAGATGGTTGATGCAAATGAGGGGTGAGAACCCGAAACTGTTGAGGTGGTCCATTTCTCTACAGAGTATGGACTTCACGGTGGAACACCGCCCTGGCATAGACCACGCCAATGCTGACGGTCTGTCAAGGTTTTTCCGCCTTAGTGATGAGGAACTCCCTGGGCAAGGGTAGTTCTCCCCACATTTCAGCTGGAGGGGACACGTGTTAAGACCTGGCACCTTGGCGTGATTCTCCATTCCAATTTTTGCTGATGTGCCTCAGGTGTTTTGCTGGTATTCGATGCTCAGGGCACCGCGCCACGGCCAATCCGTGCCGCAGTGCAAGTGCTCCCAATGTAAAGTATATCCATAATTGATTTCCACGATTGGCTTATTTGGTTTACTGTCAGCCCCCAGTAAAGTGCACAAGGAGTGCCGGGGCTTGTAGATACAAATGCCGCTAGTGGGCTTGCAGCACTGGTTGCGCCACCCACAGAAGCGGCCCTGTAACATGTGTCTCGGGTCCGCCATTGCAGACCCTGCGTACAGTCTGGTACTGTCACGCTGACTGCGCAAGTGCCCCCACTTGCCAGTCCCTAAACCTTCCCTAACCTTCATATCAGTCACCCCTATGGTAGGCCTCCGGGCAGGGTGCATTGTAAGCGTAAGGTAGGTGTGAGAAGTTGGCCTGATGTGCAGTGTTCACTATTCTAGTGATCACTATATATCAGTCCAAACAACCCTTATTGATGATTGGTTGTAAGTCAACCTTATAGACCAGCTATCCTAGTAGCATGGATACGAGCAGTCTAAGGCTAAGACTCTAGAGGGCGTGTTAAGCCAGCTGTTTTACCATCACATTACCCCTTGAACACCCAGTGAAAGGACACCACACAAGTGTTATGAAAATAAACAATGTATTTATTAGAATCACAACAACCCTGTACTCTTTATGAGGACAGGGTGCTAAGCACATAACAAAACTCTTATGAAAATACTTAAGTTATCACGTTATACACAAATGCCCGAGGGGCACGAAAAACCATATACTTTAAAAGTGGAATGCGAAATTACTAGCAGGTAAGTACAGTACTAATAGGCTTTGGAATCGCTAGGACTTGACTATAGAATCGTTAGATTACCTCTAGGAGACCTAGGGGACTCGGGTGCAGAGTGTGCACTCTCACGCGGGATGCGGGACAAAGTCTATGGAAGCTAGTAAAGGCAAAGTTAGTGTTCACGGGCGAACCCGACCTGGTAGGAAGAAAACGACAGTGGATCCTGACCCTTGGATAGTGAGGATATGCTGGGACACCGAAGTGCCGAAGTTACCTAGCCCAGGGGCTGCAGCTGCATAGGTCCGAAAAGACGTCGGGAATCTCGTTGCCGGACCAGGAGCCTGGAAGAAGGAAGTGGCTGGCAGGCGACCAGTGAAGGAAAGTTCGATGGATCCAAGCCTGGATCAAGGAAGAAGGAAACCTGAAAGCAGAGGGGACCAAGTTCTTGAACCACTAGCCAGTGATTGAGTGGGCACCAGGATGGCACCGGGCGAAGTCACCGCAGTCAGGTGAGTGGGCGCTGCTGGGCTCTGCAGTCTCTCGGACCAGGAGGCGTTGTCGGCGACCAGGATGGAGGTGCGAGCTGTCCCACGAAGGTTCTTGCTGTCGACATCGCTGGACCCAGGATTGGGCAACAAGTCTTGGCAAATGCAAGGCCCACGCGGTGGACCTAAAATGGCGTCTTAGCCGGACCAGGAGGGTCCAGGGTACTTCTCCGATGGAGGGAAGCAAGGGCCAGTCTGGAGCAACCAGACTAGCAGCAGTGATGTCGTCGGGCGTCGTTCAGAAGGCCACAAGCCAGCGGGCTAGTAGCCAAACAACGCGGTGAGCAGCAAAAAGCAGAAGGGCCCCACGCAGATCGTGGAGATGCTGGGAGGCTGCACTTCGGTGCTGGAGCTGCTCAGGGTCGGGGCTTCTCGGACCCCAAAGCACTCACCAGGAAATTACTCGGCGGGCTTGCTGTGCAGAAGTCGTGCAGTCTTGAAGATGGCCGGTCCCTCGATTTCTCGTCACACCCACGAATCTCAGCTGTGCTGTAGAGGTGGGTAGAGGTCAGAGGTGCCAGGGAAGCCGGGTCTCGTCGAGCTGGGCAGTCGGATTCCGGAGGAAGGACGTGCAGCAGACCGCAGTGTTCTTGGATGGTGCCTGCGGATGCAGGGTGACTACTCCTTAGCCACAAGGGAGAATCTTGAGGAAGAAATCGTGAAGTCCTTTCGTGGAAAGTGGTATCTTGATTCCAAAGATGATCTGTTTTGGAAGGGGGCCAGTCTCTACCTTTATCTTGGAAAAGGGGGCTGGCACGCGACTAAGTCCTGCCCTAGGGGTGGGACCAGGAGGGGGTGGTTACACCCACTTCCTTGGCGGGCTTTTCCCCAGCACAGGGTCTGGAGTGTCCCTGGAACTGGTTTAAGCCAGCCTATGCACAGTGAGCACCGGGGTGCCACGTGCAGTCACCTTCCTCTGAAGCCCTGCCTACCTACAATACACAAAACCCTGTCTGGGACGGTGCTGGCACCGCCCCTGGCAGGAAACCCTTTGTCCTTATCTCCTGCTCTGGGAGGACTCCCAGCAGCAGGAGGGCAGACTTGTGTCTCGGTGGCAGCATCCATTTTGTGGATGCTAAGGCTCTGTCTGACTTTTAACCGGGTTATAGGTTACATGCATGTCGTGTCCCTCTAGAAGGGTGGAATGCTAACCCCGTCGCCAGAATTGGCGAGGGGTTAGTATTCCAATTCGTATGACACCTTACTCGACATGTTTTGATAAAGCGATACCAGAGTTGGCATATAACCGCGAGGATTATAATGCACTTAAGAGTATATGGTATGCAATATCATGGAAACGGCTAAGGGATGGATCCCGAAAGCCGCAGACAGGCTCAGCTCATGCCAGAGCACCATCTCACACGATTCCACGCACTCTGCCTTCAGGATTGTTAAGGCCTGCCATAGGAGTGACTGATAGGAGATCTGTGTGTCCATTTTAGGGTTAGATATAGGTATACTATATCTAAAGCAAAGGGTGAGTACACCACCTTGCCCCAGCTGTCGTGCAGCCAGTTGTGTCAGTTTAGTTAGTCAGCCCAGGGGTGGCATAATACATGCTTCAGCCCCTGGGAGACTTCTGGGTACACCTCAGCCCTGGGTACAGGGACTTGGAGAGGGCCCAGTGCCAATTCAGTACCTGAGTACAATTTGGATAGAGAGAACAGCTAGGCTGTGGGTCTGATTAGCAGGCCCACAGCCAGGGAAAGTCGTAAACCAGTGCAGCAAAAAGCAAAAATCTGGGTGATCATAGGATTGCAGACCCTACTCTCCTACATGACCCCCCCCCCCAAACTTTGGGACAATAAACTAACCTTGACCAGGTGAGTCTTCTTGCTCTAAGTGGAAATACCTGGAGAGCCCATCAGCATTGCTGTGATCAGTACCAGGTCTATGCTCCACTGTAAAATCCATCCCCTGTAGGGAAATGGACCACCTAAGCAGTTTGGGGTTTTCACCCTTCATCTGATTTAGCCACAAGAGGGGCTTATGGTCTGTCTGAATGGTGAAGTGAGTGCCAAACAAGTAGGCCCTCAGCTTCTTCAGGGCCCAGACCACAGCAAAGGCCTCCCTCTCAATAGCTGACCAATTTTTCTCTCTGGGTGTCAACCTTCTACTAATGAAAGCAATAGGCTGATCATTACCATCAAAATTCAGTTGAGACAGAACAGCCCCCACACCCAACTCAGAAGCATCTGTTTGGACAATGAATGGCTTGGAGTAATCTGGACTCTTTAGGATAGGTGCTGTGCACATGGCCTGCTTTAGGTCATTGAATGCTTTCTGACAGCTTGCTGTCCACTGAACTTTCTTTGGCATCTTCTTGCTTGTCAGGTCATTAAGAGGGGTCACTATGGACCCATAATTTCTGACAAACTTCCTATAGTACCCAGTCAGGCCCAAGAAAGCTCGAACCTGAGTCTGGGTGATTGGAGGAGTCCAGTCCTTGATGGCCTGTATCTTACTCTCCAGTGGCTGAACCTGGCCTCCACCTACGAGGTGGCCCAGGTATACAACCTGTGTCTGCCCTATCTGGCACTTTGTGGCCTTGATAGTGAGGCCTGCCTTTTGCAGAGCCTCTAACACTTTCCTCAGGTGGACCAGGTGATCCTCCCAGGTGGAGCTAAAGACAGCAATATCATCAAGATAAGCTGCACAGAAGTCATCCAGCCCAGTGAGGACTTGATTCACTAACCTTTGGAAGGTGGCAGGTGCATTTTTCAAACCAAAGGGCATTACCACAAACTGATAATGCCCACCAGGGGTAGAAAATGCTGTCTTGGGTTTGGCCTCCTCAGCTAACCTGATTTGCCAATACCCAGCTGTCAAATCAAATGTACTTAAGAATTTGGCAGAAGCCAATTTATCTATAAGTTCATCTGCTCTTGGAATTGGGTGGGCATCAGTCTTAGTGACTGCATTGAGGCCTCTGTAGTCTACGCAAAACCTCATCTCTCTCTTACCACCCTGGGTGTGAGGTTTTGGCACTAGAACTACTGGGCTAGCCCAAGGGCTATCTGAGGGCTCAATGACTCCCAGCTCCAACATTTTCTGCACTTCAGTTTTGATGCAGTCTCTAACATGATCAGGCTGTCTGTAGATTTTACTCTTGACAGGCAGACTGTCTCCAGTGTCAACATCATGGGTACACCAATCAGTTTGGCTGGGTGTCAGAGAGAACATATGTCTGTAGGATTGCAGAACTTGCCTGCAATCCTGTTGCTGATGTTCAGTGAGGCTGCCACAAAAGACAACACCATCAACTGATCCATCATCAGGATTCTGAGTGAGCAGGTCTGGGAGAGGGTCACTCTCTTCCTCCTGTCCCTCATCTGTGGCCATGAGCAAGCTCATGTCCTTCCTGTCAACATATGCCTTGAGCCTGTTAACATGGAGCACTCTGAGAGGGCTCCTGGGGGTTCCAAGGTCCACCAAGTAGGTAACCTCTCCCTTTTGCTCAATGATGGTGTGGGGCCCAGACCATTTGTCTTTCAGAGCTGCTGGGGCCACTGGCTCCAGCACCCACACCTTCTGTCCTGGCTGGTACACAGTCAGAACAGCCTTTTGGTCATGCCAAGCTTTTTGAAGTTCCTGGCTGGCCTCAAGGTTTTTAGATGCCTTTTCCATGTACTCAGCCATCCTGGAGCGGAGACCAAGTACATAGTCCACTATGTTGGTTGCAGGCTTTTTGAGAGGTCTCTCCCATCCTTCCTTCACCAAACACAGGGGTCCTCTTACAGGATGTCCATACAGAAGCTCAAAAGGGCTGTAGCCAACCCCCTTCTGTGGGACCTCTCTGTAAGCAAACAAGAGGCAGGGGATCAGGACATCCCATCTTCTCCTAAGAGTTTCAGGTAGTCCATGAATCATCCCTTTCAGGGTCCTGTTGAATCTCTCAACAAGCCCATTGCATTGTGGGTGGTAGGGGGTGGTGAACTTGTAGTTCACACCACACTCCTTCCACATTGCAGTCAGATATCCTGACATGAAGTTTGTACCTCTGTCAGAAACGACCTCCTTAGGGAAACCCACTCTGGAGAACACTCCAACTAGGGCTCTTGCCACTACAGGTGCTGTAGTGGTCCTAAGGGGAATAGCCTCAGGATACCTGGTGGCATGATCCACCACCACCAGTATAAACTTGTGCCCTGATGCTGTCTGGGGTTCCATTGGACCAACAATGTCAATCCCCACTCTTTCAAAGGGAACCCCCACCACAGGTAGTGGTATGAGGGGGGCCTTTGTTGTGCCACCTGACTTACCACTGGCTTGGCAAGTGACACAGGAGCGACAAAACTCCTTGGTATTCTCATTCATATGGGGCCAGTGAAAGTGTGAGACAAGCCTGTCCCAAGTCTTTGTCTGACCTAAGTGACCTGCAAGGGGAATCTCATGGGCCAAGGTGAGAAGGAAACCTCTCAGAGACAAGGGGATGACCAGCCTCCTGGTTGCACCAGGCTTGGGGTCTCTTGACTCAGAGTACAGGAGTCCATCTTCCCAGTATACCCTGTGGGCACCTGTGGCATTCCCTGCAGCCTCAGCAGCAGCCTGCTGTCTGAGGGGTTCAAGGGAAGGGCAGCTCAACTGTTCCTTCCCCAGGTCTGCTCTGGAGGGTCCCCCTGAGCCCAGAAACTCAACTTGATCAAGTTCAAGCTCTTTAGGCTCAGTTTCCCTCAGCTCTTCCAGATCAGCCTCCTCAGAGACTTGATCCTCAACCTGGGGCAAGGGGGAAGGCAAAGCCTTACCCTTACTGCTCTTCTTCTTGGAAGGTGTCTGGTCCATAATTTCAGGATCCAGCACCTGTTCAGTGGGGCATCTTCTGGCCTGTGACCTAGTCACAGCAAGCACATGTGCTGGCAAGCCTAACATCTCCATGTGAGTCCTCTGCTCCACTTCTGACCATTGTGACGACTCCAAATCATTGCCCAACAAACAATCAACTGGGAGGTCTGAACTGACTACAACTTTCTTTTGTCCCTTCACTCCACCCCAGGAGAAAGCCACAATTGCCACACTATGACTAGTAGTGACATTGCTGGCATTGGTCACCAGGAAATCAGTACCTGGCATGATCTGTCCAGGGTCCACAAAGTTAGGTGTCACCATGGTGACACTGGCACAAGTGTCCCTATAGGCCTGAGCCATTTTGCCATTTATCAAAGGTGTCTGCCTGTATTTGCCCAAAGTATTGGGACTTATTTCAGGGGACATATCCATATCCCCTGTACAGACAAGGACAGCCTGAGTGAGTGTGCCAACTAAGTTGTCAGACCCCTCCGTACCCAAGGTTAACCCAACTAATGCCTTGGGAGGTACACTACCACTACTGACTGTACTAGGGGGTGCAGTTGCCTTAGGGGCTGTAGTGGCAGGAGTTTGTCCTCCTCTTTTGGTGCACTCACTAAACCAGTGAGATTTACTTTTACAGTACTGGCACCACCTTTTTGACTGGCCTTCTTGAGTCTTCTTCTTCTGGGAAGCCTGACCCCCACCCTCTTTGGTTTGTTGGGGACCTGGTGAAGACTTCTGGTCATTTTGCTCATTCTTAACATTACCCTTCTGGTCTGCTTTCTTCTGACCACCCTGGTTCTGGTTCTGGTTCTGCTTGATCCTTGTCCTGACCCATTTGTCTGCCTTCTTTCCCAATTCTTGGGGAGAGGTCAGATCTGAATCAACAAGGTGCTGGTGCAACAACTGGTTCTGACAATTGTTTAAAATTTGTTCTCTCATCATTAGATTATACAATCCTGTGTAATCTGTAACCTTGCTACCCAGCAACCAGCCCTCCAAAGCCTTAGTGGCACAATCCACAAAGTCAGACCAGTCCTGAGACTGAGTTTTCTGGGTGTCTCTGAACAGCAACCTGTACTGCTCAGTGGTTAATCCAAACCCATCAACCAGTGTATTCTTCAGGACCTGGTAATTGTTAGCATCCTCTACTCTTGTAGTGAGGAGCTTATCTCTACCTTTACCATCAAAGGAGAGCCACAGTATAGCTGCCCACTGACTCTGGGGAATGCACTGCACAGTGCAGGCCCTCTCCAGAGCAGCCATCCATTTCTGGATATCATCCCCTTGCTTAAAGGGGGGCACTATCTTAGTCAGGTGTTTAGTATCTAAACCCTTCTCTCTATCTCTTGGGAGATTGCTGCCACCAGTGGGAGCTAACCCACTCATCTGCTGCTCTCTTGCCAGGGCAAGCTTCTCTTTGGCCAGGGCAATTTCTTCCCTTTCAATCCTCAGTTCAGCTTGTCTCATCCTAGCTTCATGCTCCCTTCTCTGAGGGGAAGTAAATCTCCTCTGTGGAGGATTCCTTCTCCCCTGAGAAGAGGCATTAGAGTGCAGAGATCTATTGGAGTCCCTAGAAAGAGATCTATCTCTCCTAACTCCAAGGTTAGGCCCACTTCGGGTTAGTACTGGGGGTCCCCCAGATCCTAGCCCAAGTAAGTCTAAGTTGGTCCTGGTTAGCCTTCTGACTACCTCAAGACCTTTGTCTACCTCATCCCCAGAGAGTTCCTCCTGATCCTCCTCCTCCTCAACTGCAGTAGCAGTGTTGGGGAGGTCTGGATCCCCAGAGGTTCCCTCTAAGGCTGGCATATTCCCATCTAGCTGAGAAAGCTTTCTCGCATCATAAGTCTCTAAGAGACCTATTAAAAAGGGAATGGTGGGGTTAGACCCCTGCTTCAGTTTTCTGGAGACACAGATTTGTCTCATCTCCTGGAAACTGAGAGCTGCATATCTTGAAGTGACCTGTGGAGGGTCAACACTGACCAGGGGAGTCTCAGTAGAATCTCCCTGGGTAGACATGCTTTTCTAGTGAGGTGTAAGTGGTGCACTTACCTACACTATATGTTTGCCTACTGATCCCTTGCTAGAGTTGTAGTTTAGGGTGTGCTAGGCCCTAGGAGCTACAACAGCTGGTTCAGTAGAACTCAGAGTATTCTAAGCTAAGTTATATGTACCTTTAGTACTTATGTGATCTTTCACAAGATATTCTTAGGGCATGTGTGGTAAAACAACAGCAAGCTCAAATCCCAACCGCTGCTCACCAATGTGAGAAGTTGGCCTGATGTGCAGTGTTCACTATTCTAGTGATCACTATATATCAGTCCAAACAACCCTTATTGATGATTGGTTGTAAGTCAACCTTATAGACCAGCTATCCTAGTAGCATGGATACGAGCAGTCTAAGGCTAAGACTCTAGAGGGCGTGTTAAGCCAGCTGTTTTACCATCACATTACCCCTTGAACACCCAGTGAAAGGACACCACACAAGTGTTATGAAAATAAACAATGTATTTATTAGAATCACAACAACCCTGTACTCTTTATGAGGACAGGGTGCTAAGCACACAACAAAACTCTTATGAAAATACTTAAGTTAGCACGTTATACACAAATGCCCGAGGGGCACGAAAAACCATATACTTTAAAAGTGGAATGCGAAATTACTAGCAGGTAAGTACAGTACTAATAGGCTTTGGAATCGCTAGGACTTGACTATAGAATCGTTAGATTACCTCTAGGAGACCTAGGGGACTCGGGTGCAGAGTGTGCACTCTCACGCGGGATGCGGGACAAAGTCTATGGAAGCTAGTAAAGGCAAAGTTAGTGTTCACGGGCGAACCCGACCTGGTAGGAAGAAAACGACAGTGGATCCTGACCCTTGGATAGTGAGGCTATGCTGGGACACCGAAGTGCCGAAGTTACCTAGCCCAGGGGCTGCAGCTGCATAGGTCCGAAAAGACGTCGGGAATCTCGTTGCCGGACCAGGAGCCTGGAAGAAGGAAGTGGCTGGCAGGCGACCAGTGAAGGAAAGTTCGATGGATCCAAGCCTGGATCAAGGAAGAAGGAAACCTGAAAGCAGAGGGGACCAAGTTCTTGAACCACTAGCCAGTGATTGAGTGGGCACCAGGATGGCACCGGGCGAAGTCACCGCAGTCAGGTGAGTGGGCGCTGCTGGGCTCTGCAGTCTCTCGGACCAGGAGGCGTTGTCGGCGACCAGGATGGAGGTGCGAGCTGTCCCACGAAGGTTCTTGCTGTCGACGTCGCTGGACCCAGGATTGGGCAACAAGTCTTGGCAAATGCAAGGCCCACGCGGTGGACCTAAAATGGCGTCTTAGCCGGACCAGGAGGGTCCAGGGTACTTCTCCGATGGAGGGGAGCAAGGGCCAGTCTGGAGCAACCAGACTAGCAGCAGTGATGTCGTCGGGCGTCGTTCAGAAGGCCACAAGCCAGCGGGCTAGTAGCCAAACAACGCGGTGAGCAGCAAAAAGCAGAAGGGCCCCACGCAGATCGTGGAGATGCTGGGAGGCTGCACTTCGGTGCTGGAGCTGCTCAGGGTCGGGGCTTCTCGGACCCCAAAGCACTCACCAGGAAATTACTCGGCGGGCTTGCTGTGCAGAAGTCGTGCAGTCTTGAAGATGGCCGGTCCCTCGAGGTCTCGTCACACCCACGAATCTCAGCTGTGCTGTAGAGGTGGGTAGAGGTCAGAGGTGCCAGGGAAGCCGGGTCTCGTCGAGCTGGGCAGTCGGATTCCGGAGGAAGGACGTGCAGCAGACCGCAGTGTTCTTGGATGGTGCCTGCGGATGCAGGGTGACTACTCCTTAGCCACAAGGGAGAATCTTGAGGAAGAAATCATGAAGTCCTTTCGTGGAAAGTGGTATCTTGATTCCAAAGATGATCTGTTTTGGAAGGGGGCCAGTCTCTACCTTTATCTTGGAAAAGGGGGCTGGCACGCGACTAAGTCCTGCCCTAGGGGTGGGACCAGGAGGGGGTGGTTACACCCACTTCCTTGGCGGGCTTTTCCCCAGCACAGGGTCTGGAGTGTCCCTGGAACTGGTTTAAGCCAGCCTATGCACAGTGAGCACCGGGGTGCCACGTGCAGTCACCTTCCTCTGAAGCCCTGCCTACCTACAATACACAAAACCCTGTCTGGGACGGTGCTGGCACCGCCCCTGGCAGGAAACCCTTTGTCCTTATCTCCTGCTCTGGGAGGACTCCCAGCAGCAGGAGGGCAGACTTGTGTCTCGGTGGCAGCATCCATTTTGTGGATGCTAAGGCTCTGTCTGACTTTTAACCGGGTTATAGGTTACATGCATGTCGTGTCCCTCTAGAAGGGTGGAATGCTAACCCCGTCGCCAGAATTGGCGAGGGGTTAGTATTCCAATTCGTATGACACCTTACTCGACATGTTTTGATAAAGCGATACCAGAGTTGGCATATAACCGCGAGGATTATAATGCACTTAAGAGTATATGGTATGCAATATCATGGAAACGGCTAAGGGATGGATCCCGAAAGCTGCAGACAGGCTCAGCTCATGCAAGAGCACCATCTCACACGATTCCACGCACTCTGCCTTCAGGATTGTTAAGGCCTGCCATAGGAGTGACTGATAGGAGATCTGTGTGTCCATTTTAGGGTTAGATATAGGTATACTATATCTAAAGCAAAGGGTGAGTACACCACCTTGCCCCAGCTGTCGTGCAGCCAGTTGTGTCAGTTTAGTTAGTCAGCCCAGGGGTGGCATAATACATGCTTCAGCCCCTGGGAGACTTCTGGGTACACCTCAGCCCTGGGTACAGGGACTTGGAGAGGGCCCAGTGCCAATTCAGTACCTGAGTACAATTTGGATAGAGAGAACAGCTAGGCTGTGGGTCTGATTAGCAGGCCCACAGCCAGGGAAAGTCGTAAACCAGTGCAGCAAAAAGCAAAAATCTGGGTGATCATAGGATTGCAGACCCTACTCTCCTACAGTAGGACAAGCCTAAGTGTGTGGCATGTCCTAGTAGTGAATTACGGCCCTTTTTCGTTATTCACTATTGAAGGGCCGCCAGTTCTCTTAGGCCAAGATGGGCTGCCGGAACTATTACACGCTATAGTCCCGGCAGGCTCAGGGAACACGGTGGCACGTCGAGTTTAGTATGCCTGAACTCAGAATAGTAAAATACTTCCTTTAGCAAGGTTTATTTTAATATCCTGTGTTTGCAAACGCTACTTTTAGAAAGTTAGCCTTTGCTCGCCTAACTATTCGGCCCGCCTCTGCCAGGTTGTGTATCTGTTGTCTGGTTTGTATGAGTGACAGGGCTGGGGAATTCCCGGGGACAGTTTTGGCCTCCAGGTGGTGAATAGGGTGCTTACACCAGGATGGGTGGGCAGAGTAGTCCTTGACTCTAGATAGGGTTGTGCTCCACCACCACAATGCTGGCTCTACCTCCTGCGGTGCGTCTAATGTCCCTGCCCTGCACCCTGAAAGAAGACGGCAGCTTCCTGTAAACAGAGTACTCCAAAACCGGGTTGAACAAGGCTCAGGCCCCCTGGCCTGCAAAGACAAAAGAAACGCAGTATAAATATAGGAGCTCCGATCCTTACAAATCAGATCCAGTTTTGACCACGACGAACCTCTGCCTGACTAGAAGGACCAAGAGAAGCTGAAGGAAGGAAACCAGTCTGTATGCTGTAAGACTGGCCTGCAGTGGTGCCTTGCTGAGAACGGAGAGGAAAGAACCAGAGAGGACTTTGTAGACTTGTGCCTGAAACGATCTCCAAGGGCTTGATTGCGAGCTTGCCCCCTGAACGGAACCCCAGGACCATTGGGTTCTATTCTGCTTGTGCCTGTCTGCTGTTGGGCCTTAAGCTCTTATTCCCTCGCCGGAGTTGTGATTCGGTTGCCTTCGCCCCTCCCAAGATCGTGGCAGCTCGGAGCCTGGTCGCCCTGCCGCAGAGAGCCCCGCTCATCCCTGAGTCGTTCTCTGCTTCAGTGCCGGGCCGCCCGCTCTCCTGTCACCTCGCCTGCTAACGGAGTGCGTTGTGCGCCTCTCATCTTCTCCCGCCGGAATCTGCACGGAGCGCATGCCATAGCCTCGGACGGTCCATACGTCGTAACGTACCCGACTGTCTCGCTTTGCCTTCCTGCATACCAAGGCTCGTGCCGCACCTCAAGAAAGGCCTCCCAGTACAGTGGTACCGGAAGCCTGGTGCTGCACCCGTCTGCCCGAGAACACGACGCCCCTCACAGATCCACAGGTACGACTTGGCGTGCTAAGAAGTAGTACGTCCCGCAGGCCTGAACGGCGCGTAGCCCTGTGAGCTGCATCAGACCCCGGACCGCCACAACCCTCCACAGTCCTGCTCCCCCGCCTCGCACCTCGAGGGGGCTCCGAGCCGGAGAGATCCTCTGGAGAACCGTCGGCCTCGTCCCAGGTCCGCCCTCACCATTAGCCGCGCCTGAAACGCCTCGGACATCCACAGTAAGGTACACTTGAACTCTGTCCCGAGTTCATATCGGATCCAGGGTCCGCAACGTTCTGTTTTCCCTGGCATCGTACCTTGCTGAACAACGATCATTTAAAGACTAAATTGGCTATTTAAATCTGGTGGCCTCAAATCGCTAAACGTTATATGGTCTTGTGATAACTCTGCAGCTGAAGTATTTTTACATAAAGTCTCCGTATTTTTTATACAACCTTACGACTGGTGTCCATTTGTGGTGGGTCAGTGGGTTTACTGTGTATGATCATAAATGCTTAACTAACTATCGCCCTGAAGATTAGCCTTGTCTGCGCGCGCCACACTACCTAGAGGGTGACCAGGGGTTATTCGAAGGGGTAGTTCCCTTGCCCTGACTAGAGGAGGAGGCCCCTGCTTGTCGCAAGTGCATACCTGTGCCAACCAGGGACCTCCGATTCTAACAACCCTCAAAACTGGTGTGGCTATAGAAGAAGGAATATTGCCACTGATAGAAAAGGAGAAGGAATATCGCCACTAATAGAAATGGTTTCCTCATGGCGAAAAAAATAAATAAAAAAATGCAACTTTACTAATTCAAATGCATTTACACATGAGCGGTGTACAAGGTGTAACATACATTACGAGTACAAACGAAGAACTGGTGCTAAAGTCGCCCAAAGTGTGCTCTGCTGCCACACTAACGCTAAACATATTTTAAATAATAAGGCTAAACCTTTTCCAGCAGTACTCTATGAAGAATTGTGCATTTGGGGAATTTGTAAATCTGCTCGAAAGCCTAGTAGTAAACCTACAGGTGCAGATTTACAGAGCTGATTGAGAACCAGGCTCATTGAATTTACACTTCATGGATGTCCTGAGAGTCCGGCTGGAGTGCGGTCCACATGGACCAACGCTGGACACCCAGAAAGATGAATCCAAGTAAATACTCAAAGTTTTGGGGGTGAGTATGGATTTCGAGTATTTAGACTGCATTTAATGGCAATCCCCATTACAATATAGGCCTTTCCTTTTGCTTGGGTGACGCATACTTAATTGTGAGACTCTGGAAGACTTTGCAAAACTATTGCAAAATCCACCAAGATTTCTCTACCCTTCATCCATCAGCTATGGCAGCCATCCACAAGTTATGAAAGGTGGAGCAGGTAAATTTTGACCTACTTGAAAAGTTGTCCCGCATGAGGTGGTACACGTGAACTCACTTGCTAGTCAGAAATGTGGTCAGTAGCTTTCCAAACACAGGGGCGAGACAACATTATTTAATGGCTACAAGTGAGCTTGACATGTTGTCTCACAGAGCCACAAGTATAGTGTCAAGGCCATATGGTGGAAAATTGTCACTGGTGAAAAAAGTACAAGGTACAATTCTGTGTGAAACACTTTTGCTGTTTGTGTGATGGAGTAAATATAATCTGTTGCTTCAGTGCAAAATGTGTATCAAACTGAGTATGAAGGGATAACAAACATTTCTTCCAGTTTACAAATGTGAAGTACGGGGTCTGTTTTGAGGCAAAATCTGGTCGTTATTTTTTTGTATTGAACAAATAGGAAAATAAGAGCACAACAAATCCACTTGATGGGTTTTAAAAGTGCAATTTATGGATAACGATTCCTTCGTTAAAAATGATACGACTGAGTTAAGATCATTAAGTATTGCATGCGTTGCCCATGGTTTCGCAATCCAGCTCCTTTTTCGGCTGGTTCAAAAAACTTTTTCTGGATTAAACTGAAGCAAAATGTACTTTACCATTCTCTACAGCATGTGAAGAAAATGGGTCATATTACTTTGTCCTGTATTTTGAGTTACCTGAGCGAGCGGCAGTAAATACATGCAATGATGCCATAAGCCCTCCCCCCCCTAGGAATTGTTGTGCTAGTGAGAGCCACACATGACCATAAAACACATTTACTGAACTGCATCCATGGATTGGGAACAACAGCTTTGCTGAAAAAGAAAGTTTAGCAAAAACACTTATGTGGACACCAGGCTCTCCTTTTCTTCAGATTGGTGTCACCCCATGTGATGGTGTCACCCGGTGCGGTCCGCACCCCCCGCACCTCCTTAGTGACGCCGCTGCATAACAATCTTTTTTTTTTATATATATTTTTATTAATTATAACACAAGAGTAAAAATATACATATCGGGCATCATTCGGAGGAACATATCGTAATGGTGGACGGGCAAATCAATTAGGAAAATACACAACAATTATAGGCATCCGAAAGACATCAATAGCCGCGTAGGGCAGAGGTGAAACAATACCATACAGTTAACCTAAGCAAACATCAGCGAGTCCCGCCCACTCAGAATACAGGATATGAAGACCAGACACTCGATACCCAAATATGAGAATAAAAATCAGGAGAATACGCCACATCTCTTGTGAAGAAGGGAAAAGGGAAAAAGAAAGGTCATAGAACAAAAAAAAAGGAAAAATAACAAACCCCCCCTCAACCCCCCCACCCTGCACCCCTGCAGATGGCTACGACCTAACCCACTAGCAGCGTGCCTGTCGCCCACTAAACTAACCCCAAGGAAGGGAAAAGATGGAGGAGGGAATGTCGTAAAAGCAAACACACCCCCGGTCTCCCGTACCCCCCGCCAGCAGTGACCACCCCGAGACATAATCGAACCAACATTTAGCAAAATATACAAACCAATCAATCGGGGGAGTATAACAAAGCACCACCCAACTCCCAGCACAGTACATGTGACAATCCCGGCATTGAGTCAAGCCATATTATCAAGTCCAAGCTCTCAAGTTCAACCCTGACCAGTACGGTATTTCGGGAGAGTCTCTTTCACTCGAACCACCATCACAAAGGAAAAGGCGGAACGTTCATTAAAGTCCACATCAGTGTTGCAGGATCGACAAAAGGATAGAAAGTCACGATAGCCACAAAACGAGTGAGGGAATGTGTCCAGAAATAGCAAATCTCCCCAACAGTCACTTTGGAATTTGTCACAGCACAGAAGACTGTCCATATCTGTGCGAGGCGGCAGCAGGATCGAGCAGGGAACGATAGCAACAATCACGGGCTCACTGAGTGTGAATAGGGGGCCGACAAAGCACATTGAATCCAGGTTCTGCCCGGGGACCTCGATCTCTGGCGTACATTGCACCGCTGGTACCACAGATGTATTAGGACTAAACGGAGAGTCGTGTGCCGGTCCCAAGAGACTGTCCACTTGCATGATCAGTGTCCGGAATACAGCGGTGGATTGTGAATGGAGCGCCTCAATGGCGGCCATGACGGCCTGTAGCGATGGCGTACTTTCGGTCCGCTCCATCTCCTCTCACGAAGAGGCAGAGCAGGATTCGAACCCCAGAGGCCGGCTTCTCCGGGGTAACAGGCCACGCAAATCCGATGACAATAATGGGCGCACTTCGTCGTGCCAGACCGACACCTTCGCCGGCAGCGAGGGCCCCGGCCCGTCAACCCTGGGAAGGGGCAGGGTCTCCGGGCATCTGACCCCCCGAACACGGCAACCGGTGCGGTACGCTGTTGTCTCCACGGTGTAGACCGCTCACAAAGTCAGCATCAAACAAGCAGTTTACGATGCACTCCGGGGGACCGGGCTCAGTCCAGGTCCAGCGGCCATTGTTGACCAACTCCAACCCGGATAGGCCAGAAATCGAGGCCCCGGCTTCCACACGATGTTAGGCCGAAAATGGGAACACGGCGTATCTTTGGCATCCAACAAGATAAAAAGCTCGGGATTACACCTTTAGAAGCAGGAACACTTCACGAACCCGGGAGACCGGTGCGAATTCAGGATTGAGAACAGGATATACGAGCTGCTGGCGGAGGTCGACGGAGCCCGGAGCTTACGCGGCCATCTTGGTTGCTGGCGTAGCTCCTCCCCCTGCATAACAATCTTGAACAATTTAACAACTTTAAAAATCCTTGGTAAATTTGGACAATTCCTCAGAACCCAATAGGGCTTTAATTTAAACCCAATAAACCAGCACCACATTCAATTCTTTGACAGCTTTCCCGCAATCAAAAATCTCCTTTCACCTCACTTGAAGTTTTTTCCCCCAAATCCTCCAGTCACTGTCAACAGAAAAATTGACACAACCTTTGTGACAATACATTAGGAAATAAGTCCAACAGCACAACAACATATGGAAACATTGATTCACCTGAAAGATGTTCAATATATCTAGAGCTACCCCACGGCATTTTGGCAAATCTCCACAGCACATTGGTGGTATATTGATTTTCAAAACGTTATCACTCTGAGCACACTCCTAACACTCTCTTACCAGCCTTTCAACTTCCAAGTCCAGCCCAGAAACACCAGAAACTAGGCCCAAATCTCTGTTTGATCATTGCTATTCCAAGGTGGTCCTCATGAGCTAGATCTTTTATAGTCTTAGGCACAACTACTCTGGTGCCACTGAAACACATACCACCAGTAACTGCCAACTCATCTTTGACCAACCAAAAATATATGAATATGTTACACATGTTGTGCTAGGCAAGCCACCCTTCTCTCAAAGGTTTCATAACCTCTTGGACTATTTAATCTTTGCTGACCTCTCATTTCCAGTCATGTTCAGAAATAGCACATTCAGTTATAACGCACACTTTCTCTTCTTCACACCGCTCATCTCGGCCATTGTCATTAGATTCAAAAGGACTGAAAACTCTTGACAATTTATCAGCTGCACCATTTTCTACACCAGGCAGGCATTGAACTAAACAGATATATTCTTGTAAATCAATCACCCACTGCCTAATTCTGGCTGAAACGGCATTAAGTCCATTCTTTTTAAAACTCTGACATAATGGTTTGTAATCTGTTCGAACAGTAAGTACCTGACACCATAGATATTTTCAAAATGTTCTTATAGCCCAATGCACAGCTAAAGACTTCTTCTCATTTACCAAGTCTGCTACTGAATTTCTAAGAGCTTGGGAGGCAAATCAAATGTATGTTAACCCCATAAGTGTGGCAGTTGTCCAAATGGTCGACATTGGGGATGCTTAATAGGGCCCTCTTGTTCTTTGCACCAGAGGGCAACCTTTTATTCTCCTGAGGCTCAGTCTGCTCAGGAAAGTGTCCCGAGCATCCTGAGCTGTCTTCTTTTTTTTTTTTAGTACAATCAGCACGTAAGGAGCACTGATATCATTACAAACAAAAGTGAAAGTAAAACAAGGCCAAGGGCTAGTTTCACTTTCACTAAATCAGTGCTCCGGGGGAACGTCAGCCCCCCACCACTGATTCATATGGGAGCAGTATCGTGTAAAGGGAAGACTCTCCCCTTTCCAAAGGTACCTCTGATCAGTGGATCCCTGCTTGGGGATCACCACAGGAGAGCATTTTCCACACAGGTATCCAACCACTTGACACCATGGGTGAGGGAGAAGTCCCTTAAGCGAGGGCTTGTGCTCCCCCCCCCACACATTTTATTTGCATAGCACAGTCTTTCTGCCCCACCCTGGGGGCGGATGGGGGCAATTGCCCACTAGACACCAGGGATTTCTCGTATATACATTTACAAATAAAGGGGTGAGGGCTGCCCACCAGGGTATAGTCATGCCCCAACCCAAAATACCAGGAGGAGTCTTTCTTCCACTCAGGGGCAGGCAAAAAGCCCACTAGACACCGTGGAATTCTTATGTATACTTTTAAAGACAGAGGGGTGGGGCTGCCCACAAGGGTATGGCCATACCTCCACTTTAATATACATGGAATAGTCTTTCTGCCCTCCAGGGAGGCAGATGGGGTGATTTCCCCAAATCCCTGGACATCAGGGTATATATTTTTTAAATGAAACATAAGGGTGGGGGTTGCCCACAAAGGCATGGCCATACCACACCCCAGAAAAGGCGCAGATAGCCTTTCAGCCCATTGGGTGGTGGAATGGCATGATTTTAGGGCATCAATCTGTTTTACCAGGGGGGGGGGTTTGCCCACTAGACACCAGGGAAAAAACAGAGGTGGGGGCTACCCACCATTAACATGGTGATGTTCTGCACCCAAATAAATGGCTCAACAGTCTTTCTGCCCCTATAGGAAGTGGATTAGAGCAATTTCCTCCATTTTGCTTCTCAAGAGGGCAGAAAGCCCACTAGACATGATGGACTGCACTTATGCAGTATTGGGGTGGGGGTCCCATTGGGCATGGGCATATGATTTCCCCACCCCAAGGTCCCCAATAGTCTTTATGCCCCCACAGGGGATAAAAGGGGGAATTACCCCTCCGCCCTGCCCCAAGGGGGCAGAAAGCCAACTAGATACCAGGGATTTTATTTTAATAGAAATATATTGGTGGGGCTGCCACACGATGGGCATGGCCATGTGCCTCATTATATGAGGCTTGGCCTTACTGCTCTGAGCCCTAACCCAGTTTTAGTTTCAGTAACCCCCAAAAGTAAAGCAGGCAGCATATCTGCCCCCCTAGGGGCAGATGGGAGGATTACCCCAATCTGCTTCCTGAGTGCCAAAATCAACTTGACACTAGAAACTAGATTCACGTAATACTTTAATGAGGGAAGAGACCCTCCTTTGGCATGGGCCCATGCACCACCTCACCATGGGCCCAGTAGACTTGCTGCCACTCCTGAAGGGTGGATAGGGTATTCAACCTACCAGACCAAGACAGTTCTGAAAACAAGACACCCGGGGATGTCCAGGGTGGTGTGCTTTGCATATATCCCACACCTTTTTCATAACCACAATGCCCTGCAAACCTCAAATGTTGACTGAAAACATGCATTTTCCTGACATTTCTGTGCAGAAAACATCTGGAATCTGTGTGGAGTCACACATTTCCTACCACACAGCATTCTCCCAATAAAAATGGTAGCTCCCTTGTGTGGGTGGGCTAGGAGACCTTGACACAAAAGGACCTTAAGTGCTACGGATCAGCAGGTGGGGTAGCTGCAGGATTTGGGGCAGCCATTCCATGGATTCCAGAGTGGCGTGACTTATGAGAACCTGCAAGGTTTTTATAGCTAGAACGCCCTGCAAACATCAAACTTTGCCTTAACTCACACATTTTTCTTACATTTCTGTGATGGAAACTGCTGTAATCTGCAGGAAAACACAACATTCGTACCATCCAGCATTACCACACTTTACCAATAAAAATGCTGTCTCACTTGTGTAGTTGGGCCTAGTGCCCGCGACAGGAACAGATCAAATTAAAGTCAATAGGAGTCCCCACACAAGGGCTCCCATTGACCTTGGTTTGATCCACTTATACAATGTAATAGGCAAATCCAATGTTATGCTATGGGAGGGATGGGCCTTGTACTAGTGAAAGACACATTAAGGAGTTTTTCACTACCAGGACATGTACAATTTATAAGTACATGTCCAGCTTTTCAAATACAATGCATCCTGCCCTATGGGCTGCTTCGGGCCTACCCGAGGGGTGACATATTAAAAAGGAAGGTTTCGTTCTGACCATTCAGCAAGCTGAGGTAGGTCTCTCGGGGCAGCAATTTCCTCCCCAGTAGACTCCAAGGCGGCTTCCTCAGCCACATCAACAACCTGTACCGTGGGAGTAGCAGGGGATGGTTTCCCACGCCACTTGCCCTTCCCCTTCTTGGCAGCTACCTGCGCCATTTCCCAGGCTTCCTTGACTCTATTCTTGGGCAGCCATAGATTGTGTGTTCATACAGACCCATCCACTAATGCAATCCTAAAATATCCAGGTGTGACCAGAGCTCCACTTCCTTCCAGACAGTGTACTGTAGGTCTTAGCCCTACAGACAATCCACAGGCATGGCAGGGCTCACAACTACCTTTAGAAGACGTGAGACGCCTCCCCCACACTCAAAGGAAACCACAGCCACTGGGTAGTGGCCGTCACAGTAGACCGTGATTCTGACCTGCTCTGAGGACATCAGATGACATCTCACAGTATTTAGACTGGCTCCTATGTCCTTTGGTGCTTCTAGCTTTGTCCATTGGTGGTGACCCACTGTCTGTACTTTTGTAAGGCATGTGGGCATTTGCCACCATCTCTCTCTATTCCCCAAGGACAATAGCGTAACCTCTGCTAACTTCATTGACTTTATTGGCTGAAAGAGCAAAGTATAAAAGGCAAAAGTTATATATTTGTTTTGTAGATCTTAAGGCCGCTTTTGATTCTGTCCCCCGTAATTTACTTTGGGCATGATTATATTGTTACATTAAAGTGGGCGATGGTAGATGTACAACTCGCCAATTTGAAACACATAGTGGTCTTAAACAAGGTTACGTCTTAGCCCCATGTCTTTTTAATCTTTTTATGGCCGATATACCATCATTCTTCAAAAAAGTTCATGCTCATTCACTTAACCTTGCAGTACAAAACATAAAATACTTACAATATGCAGATGACACTATTCTGTTAAGTCACATCTACAAAGACATTTAGAATTATTTAACAAATATATTCAAGCCAATGGTTTATTGATTAACTAAAAACCAAAGAAAAATAAAGACGATAGGTTTGAATAAATCAGACATGAGAGAATGGAATATTAATGGGTTAAAGATTGAAACTGTAAAATTTTATAAGTATTTAGGAATTAGTTTTGATGACAGATTGTCTTTTAAACAGCCTTTTTTCAACTTAAAAGCGAAAGCTACTGCATTGTCTTTTGCTTTTAGAAGGTTGAGAGATATGTTGGTATGTCCAAATCATGAGCATCGACTTAAGGTAATAGAATCAAAGTTGATTCCTTCCCTGGCTTATGGGTCAGTTATTTTTCAAGGTTAAGTCTCAAAAAATTTTGATAATTTACAGATAAATGTTTTTAAATTGGTTTTTAGGGTCCCAAAGAATATTGGGCACGCCAATGTTAGACTGGAATTTGCCTTGACAAGACAAAGTTTAATAAGACAATCTGCATTTTTAAAATCTCTATATCCTTTCTTTTACTCTGATCCAGGCACACTTGCGACTAATTGCTGGCCTTGGACTACTTGATTCTGGTTTTCAACTCAGACAGTGCATTGAAGGCTTCTAACCAGGCCCCAATGCCAGTGCTCTCTCCCTAAAATTGATGCATGTGAACTGGCAACCCCAATTGGCAAGGACTTTAATCGCCTTATAAGTCCCTAGTATATAGTACCTACCAGTGGTACCCAGAACTTGGGTGTTAAAGGGGTCGTCAGAGCCTGAAGCACTGTTTGAGCCACCCTGAGGGACCAAAGTAAATAAAATGACAGCAGGTCTGCCATTGCAGACTCTAGGAGCAATGCAAACTGCTACAATTTGACTTTACCCTCACCATGAGTGGCAGGGTCTCAGCTCTATCTATATATATGACAGTCTCCTCTAAGGAAGGCCTCCTAAACACAGGAGGTAGGGTGCATTATATTAAAGGTGTGGGCATGTAACTGCAAGCTTATATGTCCCCATAAAGGCCTTCACCATTAAAGGGTACTTTAATTGATAGACGGTTCATATGATAACATGGACTGGCACATGGGCAAACCCAAGGTCGGCAGCTCCATTATGGTACTGCCTAAATAAGTCTTGTTTGGTATCAAACAATGTGCCTCATCACCCCTGACATGAATCTCGAACCTGAGGTAATGTGGCATGTACACAGGTGACCACCTTAGAGGTTGAAAATCAAAACATACAGGTCAGTAGGAATGGACTCACCACATACTTATATTAACCACAAAATAAACACCTGGTTCTAATAGAGAGAGAAGGAAAAAGAAAAGATAATTGGAGTAAGATATGTGGAGTATTCCATTGTAAGGACTAATTCCCTCACCCACCAAAGGTGGCATGCTTTATCACAGGGAACCTCCTCGCAGTGATGCCTAGTCACTGTGTGGGCTACAATCCCCTCACAAGAGGGAGAAGCTCAGGGATGTTTTCAGAGCTATGATAAATACCTTTCTAATGAGCATGAAGTGCTGAGAACAGCAGGGCATTATTTATTTATGTGAAAAGGTACGGTAAGCAGGTAATGAATCACCTGAATCACCTTAACGCTACTTGGTTTCCATGCGACTCGACCTGCAAGGGACCGATTGTCACTAGTAGTTTTTACTATGGGTGGGCGATGAAACTCCACTTTGCCGGGAGAGGTCGCAGAGTTTTGCCCACTCCATGCTTCAAATTCCAGAAAAACTCTGCCAACCGCCACATGGTGACGTTTTTTCTCGTGCATGGCTCGCCAACATTAAGTTGGCAGGCATGAAAATCAAGTGCTAAATCATGTCCGGGTGAGATTTATCGACAAGGGTGGTCACGGCAGGTCCCTACCATTTGCGTTGAAAAGCTGCTGCGAGAGTAAAACATCTACTACATTTGCAGAAAGAAGCAACATTCTCTGGTGCACAATGTGGTACATTTTGCTCTGCAAACAAACTGCTGGTGCTAAGTATCGGTGTGACGTGCCGAATTCTGCCGCTCGCAGAACTCTACTGAATCCTGTAGAGTTTTTATGTAACTCAGCTGAATTCCAGAGTGAAACGCCATGAGCTCTGCCCACATCTGGTTTTTACCTTTTACTGCAATGATAACGTTTTTCAGTATTATTCTGCGCTGATTTAATTTTGTTTCTAAAATCTATACCTCCGGTTATACTTATCTGATTGACCTAATTTTGGTGTCTAAATTTATGATAACATCTGCTTTATTTTGGTAAATTGGTTTAGGATTTCTTTTGAGTGGTGTCAATTACTTATCGTCTATGTTGGTAAGCAGGTATGAAGCAAAAAATGAGCACACTACTCTCATTTAGCGGAAAGTAAATAGCAAATACAAAATATAGGTGGTACTTCTAAGAAAGGATTGTTTACAATCCACAATCTTACAATGCACTCAAGGAAGAGCAAGAATAATAATATATACAAATCCAAGCACTCAAATAATCATGTGTACAATAGTGTTTTATTAGTAGTCCACTTTAATCCATGTTCAGGCCCAAATAGTATAGTCCAAACCTTCACATTCCTTGTGGTCTCTAAGCTGATTATCCAACTGCTCATCGCTTTGAACAATTGTTTTGGATTTTATGGCATGACACGGAGGCCAATATTATGCAATTTCCTTTTATTGCCAGCTCACACAGCAGCAACAATTATAAGAATTTAGAACATTGAGAACATTCTGAACATCTCTATGTAACTCAGCACCAGGCAGCCATCTTCCTTCTTTTATTGCTGCTGCTCACCAGATAAGTACTCCTTATTTTCTCTCTTCATTATTGGTATATTGATTGACATATTGATTGAGACTGGTATATTGATTGAAATGTAATTAATGTATTCTACTTTTATCAGTACACGTACTCTATATTTCTAACTTGCAAGTTATTACTTTAATCCCTTTCAACCTCCACGCGTTAGTGGCACCTTCTTTACCCCCCTTTTTAGCCTCACACGGTGATTGACTGCTTTATTTACTTAGGCGTCAACTCTTAAGCCCCCTGCCTCCTCCGGAGACATCGTCTTCGCCTTTGAAATACCGGAGACTTATTTTGTCACTATTTAAAAATCGCGCTTTTGACAAACGCGCTGGGGCTCTCGCGGCCCCACGCGCACTGTAGGCTTAATTAGAATAATGCGCCATTAGAAAAACGTGCCGGGGTCTCAATCTTCCCCTGGCGGCCCCATGCGCAATGTACACAGAGTAACGCGCTTCACGCGACCGGCTCTGCTGCCGGTGCGTACGCGAATAAGGGAACATGTAATGCATTGAAGGCAAAATAAGCTTGCCCTTACCTTACTTGAATGTTTCTCTCCACGCCCTTCCTCTTCGTGATCACACCAGGACACTGCCTTTTGACAAGCCTTGTTTTAGTCTTTAGAGGAAAGACCCTTAGGAATAGCTTGGAAACAGCTTCAAGCCCCGATTTTAACCGCAAACGACTTTTGCTTCAAGGAGGACGTGATCTTTCAGCCTAACTGTCCTAAATTCAACCTAGATTCAAGAAAATTACATTAAAACCCTTATTCTGCCCATACTTATTACTTTAAGGCATAATTCCCTTATAATTATACCCCTCATATTTTAATTAATATAATTTTATAAATATAATTATAAAAAATAAAAAAAAAGAGGAAAAGGGAAGATGTCTGAACAAGAGCTAGATCCTTTAATTGAAAATAAATTAGAAAACCTTATAAATAAGGCTTTAGGTAAACTGATGGGGTCGCTGGATGACACCATCAATACAAAAATAGATAGCCTTTCTAAATCAGTCTACTAATGTACCCGGTTGCTCTTCCTGGCAAGACAACTCCCAGAAGAAAAGACCATCGGACGACAACCCTCAGAAAAAATCTAAAAAATCAAAAGGGGTCACTGAAAATGTACCGGATGACGCCGGTGATAGACTCAGTGTACACGACACTGTGGATGGGCATGACGGCCCGATTGTCCCTATAATAAGCGATTCTGACGAGGATCAGTCTTACCAACCAGAACTTGACCTATCTTGCTCCTCTGAGTTTAATTCTGATTACGAGGACACACCCACAGAAATACAAGGGACATCCGATGAGGCATCTTTGGCTTCAGGGTCTAAGATCCTGGACCCATTTGGGGACAACATGTTCGACCCATTGATGATAAAACATCCTTTCTCACCCGAATGGACCCCCTCACAACATGTTGCCAAATACATTACTTTTTGGCTGAGGAGAGAGATACCAAAAGAGATCAGAGCTCGTTTACGCTCAGAATGTCCCCGGCCATCTCTCCCAGACATGATTACTAAGACCCGCGAACTAGACCCCAAGGTGATATCTTTTATTAACAAGGGTGGAAAAGATCCTAGAAGAGGCCTAGACAGAGGCCTGAAATCCTGCCAAGACAGGCTACTTGATATCATTGGGCCACTTACCAACATTTTTGAAATGGCTGAATCAGCCTACTTAAGCGATGGCAAAGTCGATCATAAAGAACTGAGAGAATGGACACAGAGGGCTATATGCCTTCTTGGGAACGCAAACACTGCCCTGTCAAACAAGAGAAGGAAAAGCATCCTTTTAAAGTTGGACCCCAAACTGACAGAACTTGCGAATAAAGAAGGGGGAGCCTCTTCTCAAGGCCGACTTTTTGGAGATAACTTCATTAAAGAAATGGCTAAATATGTCGAAATTTTCAGTTCCATTCAGAAATCACAGAAAGAAATTAGGAAGGTTTTTAATGATCGAGTTTTTGGAAGGGCCGGGCGAACGAGGGGTTGGTTCCCTGGCCAAGGTATGGCCTCCTCCAGACCCTACAATACACGAGGGAATAGATCCTTCCACCCCTATGGGTACTCCAACTTCTATCCACAAAGACAGAGAGGAGGTCGCGTCAGGAACAACCGAGGCGATAGAAGAAAGAGAGGATTCTCAGCAGGTACGTCACCCCAAGGACCCTTTACTTTTCCCCATAAAGGTGGGAGGTAGACTGGCCCAATTCTCTGGAAACTGGGACATTGTGACACAAGACCCCTGGGTCTTACAAACGGTCAAAGAATATCATATAGAATTCATAGACACTCCCTTTTAAAACAAAATCCCAAGGGAAATCATATTCTCCCGAGAACACTCAGATCTAGTATCAAAAGAGGTATAAGACTTACTGGCCAAGGGTGCCATCAAGGAAGCAAGTCACCTCAAGGGTGGATTTATCAGCAACATATTTCTGGTAGAGAAAAAGAACAAAGAGATGAGACCTGTCATAAATGTAAAAGATTTGAACGAATGGGTAGTTTAGCGCCACTTCAAAATGGAGGGCATTTATCTCCTAAGGGACATCCTAAGAAAAGGGGACTGGCTAACAAGACTAGACCTCAAAGATGCCTATCTTACCATCCCCATTTGGCCTCCTCATCAAAAATACCTCCGCTTTACATGGCAAGGAAAGACATGGGAATTCTCAAGTCTCCCCTTCGGTCTCTCTTCAGCACCCTGGTGCTTGACAAAAGTACTCAGACCGATAGCTGCATGGCTAAGGGCAAGAGGGGTAAGACTAGTTATCTACCTAGACAACATCCTCCTGATGGGCCAATCAAAAGAAATCGTTTCCCTTCATACTCAATGGGCAATAGAAATTCTGGAAAAATTGGGATTTGTAATAAATCAGAAAAAGTCTTGCCTCATCCCAGCACAAGACACTCAATTCTTGGGTTTCGTGGTAGACACCCTTCACACGGAACTTCGCCTTCCCAGAGACAAATTAAAAAAGCTGAGAAAAGAAATAAAGAAAATCCTACTAGCAAAGAGCATTTCTCTGAAAGAGCTAGCGAAAATCCTAGGTCTCTTATCTTCCACCATCCAAGCCATATTCCCTGGTCCCCTCTACTACCGCGCCCTTCAGAGACTGAAAAGGAGATGTCTTCATGTAAATCATTCATACTCCCAAATCTTATCCTCAGATCAAGAATTAAGGGAAGAATTGGAATGGTGGCTCAAGAACGCACAGGCTTGGAATGGGAGAGCGATCTTCGGGGAGGAACCCGATCTAGTGATAGACTCAGACGCGAGCTTAGAGGGTTGGGGCGCAAGGTGCGGACAGACTTCGACAGGGGGACGTTGGTCGGAAGAGGAGAAAAACATGCACATCAACTGCTTGGAACTCCTAGCGGGCTCCTTTGCAGTCCGGAGTTTCACTCAAGAGAGGATGAAATGTTGTGTAATGCTTCGCATGGACAACATCTCAGCAGTCCAATATGTGTCCAAAATGGGCGGCCCACACTCGAAAGACTTAGCGGACTTAGCAAAGGAATTCTGGGGTTACTGTTTGAACAGAGGGATTACAATTGTAGCACAACACATACCTGGTCTCAGCAATGGAGTAGCCGACTGGTTCTCCAGGAATTTCAGAGATTCAAGCAACTGGAAGTTAGACAGAGAATATTCCTTTACATCAATCACCTTTGGGGTCCCTTCGACATGGACCTATTTGCAGACAGGCTGAATACCCAACTGACTCACTTTTTCAGCTGGAAACCGGACCCTCAAGCAGCTGGGGTGGACGCTTTCTTACAAGATTGGAGAGGTCTGAGGCCATATGCCTTCCCGCCATTTGTCATGCTGCCCAGATTCCTCTTCCATACCCGGAGATTCAGAGAGACAGTAGTAGTGGTCACCCCACTTTGGAGATCTCAGGCATGGTTCCCTCTAATTTTAGAAACGTCAATAGACTTTCCCCTATTAATTCCTCAATTCAAGACCCTACTCTTGGACCCTCAAGGAGAAATTCATCCCCTAATAGAAGAAGGGTCCCTCACACTGATGGCTTGGAAGATTTCCGGAGACAGTGGGAAATCCCTGGCCTTTCGACAAATGCTTTCAGACTCATATCTGAATCATGGGCCTATCGTACAAGATAAGCTAATAGACTGGCATGGAATAAATGGATTTGCTGGTGTCTTCAACGAAATATCAGTCCCGTTTCAACTAATGTAGTCCATGTAGCAAACTACCTTACGGAATTATTTGATTCTGGATTCTCTTATTGGACAGTTAACATCTATAGGTCAGCTATTTCTGCTGGTCACTCCCTAATAGATGGACTTCCTGTAGGTCAGAACACCTTAATCAGGAAAATCTTGAGAAGCATTAGAGTTCTTAAACCCCCGTTCCCAAAATACACCTCCCTTTGGGATGTTAAACTGATCCTTCAAGTTTTAGACAACTGGGGTGATAATTGTCATTTGTCTCTCAAAAGACTCTCTTATAAACTCACTACCCTTCTATGCCTGGTTTCCTTTAGAAGTACGTCTGATATTAGAGCTCTGGATATTAACAGTAAGGCCTATCAGCCTGAAGGGGTTTGTTTCTACCTTAAAAGAAGAACTAAGACTCTTTCCTCCACCATTTTCTACCCCTACTTTCATGGTAATCCTAGTTTGTGTGTGGTACAATGTTTGAAAGAATATGAGAGGAGGACCCTTAATTTGAGGAAAGACGTGGTGCAACTTATTATTTCTCACAGAAATCCCCACAAAGCTGTTTCTTCCCCTACTTTAGCTAGATGGGTGAAAGAAGTTATGGCTGAAGGAGGTGTGGATACCTCTGTTTTTGGAGCTCATTGCCTTAGAGGGGACTCGGCCTCCAAAGCTTTCACCTTGGGTGGGAAGGAGTAGTTTCTGTCCTGTAACTCCAGTTCTGTAGTAGGGGTATCTCTGTTATAGTCATAATCTAGTGAATAGTCCCGCCCATGTGCGTGGACCCCGGAGCAATCAAAAATAATCTCTCACAGTGTCAAAAAATGCAGAAATGCATAGACACTTAAGAGAGAATTTAAAGACAGATAATGCAGCCTAAAAAGCTACACTGTCCAGTACTTCAACTAGAAATTCCACCATAAAATCCACAAAACAGCAAAAGCCTGTACAGATTTCCATTGCTTTAACAGCAAACTCCCTCAGGAATGATAGAGAGAAGAACCTGGACAGACAAGCCCCATAGGCTGCCATTATGTGGCTCAGAACAGGATACTGTGCCTTTAAGAGAATCTTCCAGA
This sequence comes from Lissotriton helveticus, assembly GCF_964261635.1. Taxonomy (NCBI): domain Eukaryota; kingdom Metazoa; phylum Chordata; class Amphibia; order Caudata; family Salamandridae; genus Lissotriton; species Lissotriton helveticus. The sequence goes on from NC_136065.1 coordinate 73,653,524, forward strand.
ACCTTCTCCCAGTATCCCAGAATTCATAGCAGGTCCAACTTACTTTCAGTTCTTTTTGAAGGCGTAACACGCCAGACCTGTAGCATTCCTTAAAGGAATATGTCTCTCTCCACCGGGGAGGAGGGCGGGCGCTTATGACTATAACAGAGATACCCCTACTACAGAACTGGAGTTACAGGACAGAAACTACTCCTTCTGTAGTAGGGGAATCTCTGTGTATAGTCATAATCTAGTGAATAGAATGGCAAGCCCATCCCCACACCAAAGCGGCGGTGGAGAAAAGAGAATCAACACCACTATTGTGCGAACAGATTTCGCAGTGAAGCCTGTCCAACCTGAGAATCTGCCCTAGCATCAGTGTCCAGGCAGTAATGCTTAGCAAAGGTATGAACCGACTTCCAAGTGGCCGCCTTGCAGATTTCTGCAAACGGAACATTACGGAGCAATGCTGTCGTGGCAGCCTTGCCCCTGGTGGAATGAGCCTTAGGCTTACCTCCTAAGGTCTTATTAGCTTTTTGGTAACACAGCTGTATGCAGGACACAATCCACCTAGAGACAGACTGCTTAGAGGTCGCAAGACCCGTCCTGACTGATCCATAATTGATGAACAATTGGTCTGACCTACGAATATCACTGGTTTTATCCAGATAAAATTTCAGCACCCTCCTAACATCCAGGGAATGCAAAGACCTTTCTGCTGGAGATAAAGGATTCTGAAAGAACGTAGGTAAAGTTATAGTCTGGTTGATATGAAAATCAGAAACAACCTTGGGAAGAAACTTAGGGTGAGTACGCATAACAACCGTAGCAGCATGAAATACAGTATAAGGTTCTTGGCAACACAACGCCTGAATTTCACTCACCCTGCGGGCCGATGTAATGGCCACGAGGAACGCCGCCTTCCAGGACAGGTGCTGCAACGAAGCCTTATGAATAGGTTCAAAAGGCTCCTTTATCAACCTGGACAGCACCACATTCAAGTCCCATGAAGGCGAAGGAAGCCTGACAGGAGGGAATACTTTCTTCAAGCCTTCTAGAAAATCCTTGATCACAGGGATCTGGAAGAAGGAAGTCTGTGAAGGGCATTTCCTGTAGGCAGTCAAAGCAGCCAGATGAACCTTAATGGAATGGACATTAAGGCCAGACTGCGCCAGATGTAGCAGATATGGAAGGATGACATCTTCCTTGCATGTCGTAGGGTCATAGTTCTTAGACTTGCACCAGATGCAAAACCTCTTCCACTTGTAAGCATAAGAAGTCCTAGTGGAAGGTCGCTTAGCCTCCTTCAGTATGTCCATACAATCCTCTGGGAGATTCAAATGGCCATATTGCACTATTTCAGGAGCCATGCCGCCAAACTCAAAGACGAGAGGTTGGGTTGCACCATCCGCCCCCGAACTTCGTGAGAAGGTCCGGCCTGCACGGCAGCTTCATGTGAGGAAGAAGAGACCGGTGAAGCAGGTCCGTGAACCACCACTGTCTGGGCCATTCCGGGGCAATCAAAATCATCTTCGCCCTGGATTGGGAGAGCTTGATGAGAACCGCTGGAATCAGGGGAATGGGTGGAAAAGCGTACAGAAAGCTGTTCGACCAGTTGATCCATAACGCGTTCCCCAGCGTCCCCGGCTGGTAGTACCTGGAGGCGAAGTCTCGGCATTTGCTGTTTTCGGCGGTGGCAAACAGATCTACGTCTGGAGTTCCCCACCTTGCGAAGACTTCTCCTAGTACTCCGTCGTTTATGACCCATTCGTGGTTTTCCTGAATCAGTCTGCTCAGCTCGTCTGCCTGAACATTCTGCACACCCGGCAGATGAGTGGCCGTTATCGAGAGTCCTCGAGCCAGAAGCCAATGCCAGATCGCCTGCGCCTCCTGAGACAGAGTGCGTGATCTCGAGCCCCCCTGCTTGTTGAGGTAATACATCGTGGTCGTATTGTCCGTCTGTACAAGCAGAGAGTTGGTCCGGAAGGACGGTTGAAAGGCCTTCAGCGCCAAGTGAACAGCCCTGAGTTCCAGGAAATTGATTTGGTACGTGGACTCCGTCGGGGACCATGTCCCTTGAATCTGCAGGTCTCCGGAGTGCGCTCCCCATCCCAGGAGAGAAGCATCCGTCACGATAGTCTGAGTGGGAATGTCCTTGTGGAAGGGAACCCCTCTGAGGAGATTCTCCGCTGAACACCACCACTTCAGAGACTGAAGAGCATGTAGAGACAGTCGTATCTTGTCGTCCCAAGAGCCTCTCCTCTGGTCCCACTGATCTTCCAAGCACTCCTGCAGCAGTCTCATGTGCAGCCGCGCATGTGGTGTCAGGAAGATGCAAGAGGCCATCGATCCCAGCAGAGAAGACACCATCCTCACTGTCGTGGATGGAGTGGACATGAGAGCCTGAGCCTTCCGAAGGAGTGATAAACGTCGCTCTTCCGAAGGAGACACGCTTGCCGACAGCGTATCGATGGAGGCTCCCAAGTACTGGATGCACTGGACCGGAGTCGGGACAGACTTGGACATGTTGATGTGCAACCCCAGCTTGGTCAAGAGAACGCACGTCGTCTGGAAGTGTGCTTGAGCTTCCGAGAAGGAGGAGGCCTTGATCAACCAATCGTCCAGGTATGGGTAGACAAACACCTTGTTCTTCCTCAGGTGTGCCGCTACCACTGCCATGCACTTCGAGAACGTCCTGGGCGCAGACTTCAGCCCGAACGGAAGTACCATGTACTGATAGTGATTGGTGCCGACTTGAAATCGCAGAAACTTCCTGTGTTTGTGTGCAATGGGCACATGGAAGTACGCATCCTGTAGGTCTATGGCGCAAAGCCAGTCTCCCCGTTGCAGCTGAGGATAAATCTGATGCAACGACAGCATGCGAAACTTTTCTCTGCGAATCCATTTGTTTGCCTGTCGCAAGTCCAGAATGGGCCTGAACTCGATCTTGTCCTTCTTGCGGACCAGAAAGAACCGAGAGTACAGACCTCTTCCTCTTTGAGACAGAGGTACATCCTCTATCGCCCTTTTCCTTAAAAGGATGTCGGCCTCCGCCTGGAGCTCGCGCAGTTGATACTGCGAGCTGACCGGAGGAATCGATGGAGGAGGGCTGGTGAACCGAAGACTGTATCCATTGCAAACAATATTCAGCACCCACTTGTCCTGAGTAATTTTTCTCCACTCTGCCAGAAAAAATTGAACGCTTCCCCCCACCGGAGCGGGTAACGGACGAAGGGGAAGTAACCGCTCAGGGTCGAGACCCAGCCGGGCCCTTGTTCGCGGTAGAGGACTGCTGTCCACCTCTACCCCTCTGACGTTTCTGGAAGGGTCTTCTGTATTGCTGCTGTTGTTGCTGCTGCTGCTGTTGCCCAGAAGACTGTCCCCTTCCTCTACCCTGCGACCCGAACCGTCGTTGGAACTGGCGGTAAGGTTTCTTGTCTTTGGGCTTCTCCAAGCCCACAGCCGTCAGGGTTTCAGCCTCGGCCTTCATCCTGGCCATTTCGTCATCTGCATGTTTCCCGAAGAGGGTGTCGCCGGAAAACGGCAGATTTGCCACTCGCTGTTGTGCTTCAGGCTTGAGCGACGTCAGTCGGAGCCAAGCATGGCGTCTCTGATTGATACCATGGCAGTATCCATGCGCGGCCAGCAGGGAGATATCCGCCGCGGCGCTGATGGCTTGGTTCAAAACCAGCATCCCTTCCTGGACGATCTCCATGAAGTCCTCTTTCCTGTCACGCGGGCCAAGTTCCGCAAACTGTTCCATGGAATCCCACAGCGCACGGTCGTACGGCCCCAGCAACGCCGAGTCGCTGGAGGCCTTCATCGTCGTGGAAGACGTCCCACACGCCTTCCTGCCAGCTGAGTCAATCCAGCAGCTCTCCTTATCCGGAGGCACAGTGGAGGACGGGGAGGTAGCATGTAGTTTCCTAGCCGCCGTCACAATCACCGAATCAGGCACTGAGTCCTTCCGCAAGAAGGCCAGGTCCGATTCTGGAGCCCTGTACTTCTTGACAAGCCTGGAGGGAGCGGCTTTCACCACCGCCGGTGTAAGGAAGAGCTGTTCAGCAGGCTCAACCAGTCCTGGCACTAAAGGCAGTAGGGGGCGAGACAGGTGCTTCTTGTGCAAAGTCTCGAAGATCACAGAAGTCGTCGGCGTAGGGGCCGTCACCTTGATCCCCAGCTTCGCCGCCCCTCTCAGGAGAACCTCCTGGAACGTGCCAATGTCATCTATCGGAGATACCCTCGTCTCCGGTGAATCCGACAACGTAGGTGAGTATGAACGGGTCCTAGAGGTCGAACGGGACCTGGACCTATGCCTCCTATGGCGATGTCTGGATCTAGAGGAGGATCCGCGCCTACTCCCTGATCTGTCTCTCTTCCCTGAGCGTGACCTCGATCTCCTGGGTCTGGGACGCTCCGCCGGCTTCCCCGGGACGGAAGTCTTGGGCTTAGGAGGAACCTTCGACTTAGGAGTTTTCTTCGGAGGTGTCGGAAGTCTGGGCATCGACACCGATCTCGGTGGAACCGGAGGAGGAGTACCAGGCACCAGGGCCTGTGGTCCTGACGGAAGAGCAGGTAGAGGAGGCAATGGAGGAGGGGTTGGAGCCCTCGGAGGAGGACGTCTAGGCAAAGGAGGAGGAGGAGGAGGTGCAATAGTCTTCTTCGGGGTATACACCTCTGAGTACGCCGTTCTCGGCGAACCACCATCCTGTCCGGACTGAGGGGAGCCCCCCACAGTCCTCGGCCTGTCCTTACGACCCCCTGACGTCGAAGACCGGTGTTCAGACGTCGAACGTGGTCCCCTCGACGTCGAGCGGCCCTTCGGCGTCGACCGTTTCACACGCCTCGGCGTCGACCGGCTTCTATGCCTCGACGTCGATCCCGACCAGATGGACGACCCTCTAAACCTCGACGGCGAGCGCTTGCGCCTCGACGGCGACCTCGACCGCCTCGACGACGACCTCTTCGATCGCCTCGACGTCGACCTCTTCGATCGCCTCGACGTCGACTTCTTCTGCGCCGGAGACCTCTTCCGCCTCGACGGCGACCTTGCCCGCTTCGACGGCGGCCTCGACGACGAGGATCCCCTCGACGACGACGATGTCCTCGCCCTTGACGGCGACCGGCGGCGTCGCCTCGACGGCGAGCGCAGACGCCGGGTCCTCCGATGCTGTCCACTCGACGACGAAGAAATCGACACCGGGTTCGACGGCGGCCTGTGTAAATCCCTCGACGTCGACGGGCGAAGTTTTCTCGACCCAGAGCCCTGGGGAGACCGGGAACTGGCCGTGGACCTTCCTCTCGACGTCGTGGTCAGAGCAACCGACCCAGATGGAGAACGTGGACGTTTGCTGGACTTCCTGCCCCTGGGGAGCCCCCCAGAGGCCTCAGCATGGGCAGTAGAAGCCCCTCCAGACCCACCTTGAGCCTTCAGTCTTCTTTCTTCAAGGCCCTGAAGTCTGATCTTCCTCCTGTCCTTCAGGGTCCTGCCAGAGAAGCCTCTACAGATCTCACACTCCTCTGGGATGTGGGAAGAGGGAAGGCAGAGGATACACACCTCATGGGGATCTGACTTGGCCTTCTTCCTGGAGCACTCCGGGCATTTGTCAAATAATGCAGGCATTATGGACAACAAAAGGGGTGCAGAAACCAAGAAGAAAGTCACCAAAGTACTTTAAAAGTACACAAAATCGAATTTAGTGAAAAAACACCAACAAAACCCTTGAAAAGGGAGAGCTCAATGCTCCAGGGTCCTGCTTGCAGGAGCCGGAAAAAAGAACTGAAAGTAAGTTGGACCTGCTATGCATTCTGGGATAAAGGGAGAAGGTTCTGGAAGATTCTCTTAAAGGCACAGTATCCTGTTCTGAGCCACATAATGGCAGCCTATGGGGCTTGTCTGTCCAGGTTCTTCTCTCTATCATTCCTGAGGGAGTTTGCTGTTAAAGCAATGGAAATCTGTACAGGCTTTTGCTGTTTTGTGGATTTTATGGTGGAATTTCTAGTTGAAGTACTGGACAGTGTAGCTTTTTAGGCTGCATTATCTGTCTTTAAATTCTCTCTTAAGTGTCTATGCATTTCTGCATTTTTTGACACTGTGAGAGATTATTTTTGATTACTCCGGGGTCCACGCACATGGGCGGGACTATTCACTAGATTATGACTATACACAGAGATCCCCTACTACAGAACGTACAAGATTTCTTGAGGTCAGCCGACTGGTCTAATGAGAGCATGTTCAAGAGTTGCTATTTTAAACCTATGTCTAATGTGATTGATAATGTATTGAATGCACTTTAAACCTGCATAATATTGTCCTCCGTGTTATGCCATAAAATGTAGATTTTCCACAGCCTACTGAAAAGAAAATCTGGATTTTATTAAAGAGGCTAAGATTATCCCACCACTTATACCCGCCCGGGTAAACTAATGTATTATCTATTCTTTCTTTCAGAGTGACAATTTTGTCTATGGATTTAACCTTTCTTCTCCTGGATGTATCCAAAAGGAATTTCTTAAGATTAAAGTTTACTTTGCTCGCAGTGCCAATAATGAAGAGAGAAAATAAGGAGTACTTATCTGGTGAGCAGCAGCAATAAAAAAGGAAGATGGCTGCCTGGTGCTGAGTTACATAGAGATGTTCAGAATGTTCTCAATGTTTTAAATTCTTATAATTGTTGCTGCTGTGTGAGCTGGCAATAAAAGGAGATTGCATAATCTTAGCCTCCATGTCTTTAATAAAATCCAGATTTTCTTTTCAGTAGGCTATGGAAAATCTACATTGTCTTCCTTTTGGATACAACTGTAAATGATATCTACTACAAACTCAATGTGAAGATTTGGACTATACTATTTGGGCCTAAACTTGGATTAAAGTGGACTACTAATAAAACACTATTGTACACCGGATTATAATTATGGTACACCAATTCTATTTGCTTTTCTTTCTCTCTCTATTAGACCCAGGTGTTTATTTTGTGGGTAATACATCCGAGGTAGTTTCCCACCTGGTTGCCCCAGCCTTTCCTGTGTTCTTGCTGGCAGTAGGCAGCTGCTGCCCCCAAGACAAGCATATGACCGCCTGCTAGGAGGGGTGAACTCTCCCAGGAGTCAGGAAAAAGGGCCTGGACGGGACGGAGGTAACACCTTCCTCCCTAACAGGATGGCTAGTGAAATGGCACATCAAGGTGGTGAGCATCATTGCTTTCCCCTCCTCTGATAAGCATCCAGGCTGCCTCTCACAGGAAGGCACAGCTGTTCCCACGCTCCAAGCACATTCGCACCAGGGTAGGTGGGAAATGATGTAATCAAGAGGAGTACACCCCCAAAATGCTACCTACACCGCTAGGGTGGGCTACCTGGTCTGTACAGCTGAGGAAGACTTCTGCCATTTTTAAAAGTGGTAGGATAGAGGGTGTTGGGTAGAAAAAGTGACACACACCCCACGGGTGTGGTCGCCTCAGGGGCGAATTAGCCGGTGAGGCTAGAAGCCCATTGGACACTTGGACCCACATCCCTACCGCCCCTAAATCCAAGATTTATGGGCCACCCAATACACCAACAGAGCCGCAGTTCTGATCTGCAAAAGGACAAAGAACAGACCTGTGTCTGCACCAACAGGTCCTACTCACAGCATAGGTCTGCACCTGGAAATGCACGACTGCGACTTGTCTCCAACCAAAGTTTGGTTGCCCCAGACAGAGGGACCTATTTGAGTGCCAAGGCAACTCTAAACACCCCATAACTAGTGGCACTAGTTCCCTGCACACTGCAGGTAAAAACATAACACCAAAACATAAGTATCACCGGCTATCAGGCCCTCTGAGGTGTCATTCAAACGTAGATGATCCAGTGTATTGAAGGAAATGTAGTACTGACCTCCAGCAAGTTTTAAGATGCTACCATATTTTCCCAGACATCGAAACAACTTCTTGCTGATTTTACTACTGCCAGTCTGGCAAACACTTACCTTACTCAGCGGTGCACCTTGAGGGAACTAGACAACACCTTCATTTAATATCAGCTGTTGCTTTGTTGTCAACATTTTTGCATTGGTTACCTCACCAGCACCATGTAAACAATAAAACTAGCTCCCTCGTAGCTCCCATTCAGTACCTCGGACAACCAGGACAACTTTAAACCCGGGCTTCCTGAGCCAGGTAAAATCAAACTGATTGTCATGTCCTGGGACTGAATCACCCTAGTGCTACTTGGTTTCAATGCAACTTGACCTGCAAGGGACCGATTGTCACTAGTAGTTTTTACTATGGGTGGGTGATTAAACTCCAGCCTGCCGGGAGAGTTTGCAAAGTTTTGCCCACTCCATGCTCCAAGTTCCAGAAAAACTCTGCCAGCCGCCACATGGTGGAGTTTTTTCTCGTGCATGGCTCGCCAGCATTTAAATTGGCGGGGGTGAAAATCAAGTTCGTCCAGTTGAGATTTCTGAACAGGGGCAGTCACAGCAGGTTCCTACCATCTGCGTTGAAAAGCTGCTGCTCGAGTAAAAAATCTACTACATTCGCAAAAAGAAGCAACATTCTCTGGTGCACCACGTGGTGCATTTTGCACTGTAAATAAACTGCTGGTGTTAAGTATCAGTGTGACATGCCAAATTCCGCCACTTGCGGCACTCCACTGAATCTTGTAGAGGTTTTATGTAACTCAACGGAATTCCAGAGTGAAACGCCACGAGCTCTGCCCACCTCTGCTTTTTACCATTAACTGCAATGATAACGTTTTGCAGTATTATTCTGCGCTGATTTAATTTTGCTTTTAAAATCTATACCTCCGTTGATACTTATCTGATTGACCTAATTTTGGTGTCTAAATTTATAATAACATCTGCTTTATTTTGATAAATTGGTGTAGGATTTCTTTTGAGTGGTGTCAATTACTTATCGTCCATGTGATACTCTGAAATGCTTCACACAAGTTAGTTTAGTAAAGCCCGACAGCTCTTTGCCACACTACCAAAACTGGGCTAAGGATTTATTATTGTGATTCCAAGGACCACCTTTGGGGTATTATGAGAGTATTGCAATGTGAAGCGTAACCAGCATCACTACATAATACTCCACCTTCCTACACATTACAATCAACTCCACTCCAATCAATTTAGATCCACTCCAATCCACCCCACTTTAATCCACTCCACTCTACTCCAATCCAAACTACTCCACTCATATCCTCTATAATCCATTATAATCCACTCCAATTCACTGCTCTCCACTTTAATCCTCTCCACTCTAATCCAGTCCAATCCACTCTAATCCGCCTCAATCTAATCCACTGCAATGTGCGCCACTCTATTCTAATCCACTCCAATCCATTCTAATCTACTTCAGTCCACTACACTCTATTCCAATTCACTCTAACCTACTGAACTCCACACCACTCTAATTCACTCCAATCCAATCTACCCTAACCCACTCCTCCAATCAACCCTAATCCACTCCAATCCAATTCACTCCGCTGCCCTCAACTCTAAACTACTACAATTTACACCACTGCACTACAAGACACTTGAAACTCCACTGTACACCACACCACTCTATGACAGTAACTTTTAGGCAAGCTGAACAGCAGCCACACTGGTGAACAATATGGTTAAAATATGGTTGAAACACATTTATCAAAGCTAACAGCTCTCACAAAAGTGAAATCTACTGGCTTTGCCAGTGCTTGTTCTTTATTAAATTGAAACAAGAACACTTCTACAGAGGGTTGGGTGTGCTTGCTTCATGTGTTTGGCATCTAGAGGCATATTTCAAGAGAAGGGCATTTTCATGTAATGGCTACTTCCTTGTCCCTGGCCCACCTCATCTAGCCCATGAGCTTGGTGTCAGGCACACAAGGCCACTTGCTTGTCTCAGAGCACACTGCAGGCCTCCTCCACCAGGACACCTCCTTCTGGCCACTGCTGATCATCCTTGGCTTCTCTTGTGGCCACTTTCAACCTCAAGCAGCACTGGGACCCAGGACTGGCCTGTGCCAGGAGTTGCTTTGCCTGCAACAGTTACAGAAACACAGATCCACGTGTCGGCCACCATCTTGCATGATTTAATGAATGATAAAGATTTAATCATTCTCTCATATTTGGTTGAAAGTGTAATGTTTGCTTTCTCTTAGTATTTGGTTATTTACTGCCCCAACCATCTTAGGGATTACAACACCATGTATACGCATGGACAGATGTATGTCTCCCGAAGGTGTAAATATAATTATCACAAAAAGGCTGCTCTTATGCACTTTTGTCAGACGTAATTTTGATGAATGCTGGGAGAGTAACAGACACTATGAAACCATATTTGAACTGTGGGTAAATTGATGTCTGAGGAAACCCTCAAGGTTTTTTACCCTGCCATCTTAGGGCCCTAACCATGTGACTGTTCCCTGTGCACACACATTCAGCCCGTAGGCTTGTAATAGTGCAGCCACCTGCACTTGGATGTACAGTCATGCATACACAGCAATTCATTGTAAGGTTACTTGCCATTGGCCTGCTACCCAACAGCACGCTAACCCTCTTATACATGAGGCCTTGTGAAGTGCAGATAAGATCCTAAGGGTTGATAGAGTACTGAACAGAACACGTGGGAGGAGGGAGAAAAGGGACATTATGGTTTAAGCTGGTACATCAAACAGAATGGATCAAAAGGGACCAATTAGTGCTTATTTCTAGACAAATTATTCCACACACAACAATGAGAGGTAGGCAGAGGGGAGTCCATTCACAAACCGTAAAGACACTTTATAGGGTAAAGTATATGCAGAGTGTGTAAGTTCACAAGAAACAAATAGATGAGCTTCAGTAAACTGTATGAAAGAGAACTGACAGAATGTGAACAAAAGGGTTCACTGATGGGAGGACCAGGCTTTACAAACCATGTAGCTATAGCATCCAATAAGAGGGACGTAACAAAGACTAAACATTAGGTGGTGGCGAGGATGGTGAAATCAATGGGATTTGAAGAGTATTGTGGGATCAACAAGTTAGATCAGGTGGAAAGTGATTAAGAGGGTCATACATACCTGGGACTTGGCATGTAGCTCAAACGGGAGGTTTTTGAGGCTGGTCTGAAAGCAGGGGGAAATAGAGGGCAGCCTGAGGTCTGGCACCAGGTCACTGCAGGTTCTTGGTTTATAAAAGGGGAAGTGGTGGACTTTTCCTTTTAAAATGCGGTTCTACTTGAGAGAGGCTCTCTTGCTCCTGACTAAGGGTTGGACACTTGAGAGGATCAGTTTTTTCATGTATTTGCAAGAGGGATTTTTAAATGAATCCTGAGATCTTGAGACAAAGCATGAGGCTGTGTGAATGGTAGCTTTGAGGAGATGTCAAAAGCAGCGACGCCTGATTAGGTGTCGGCCCGCGGGGCACAGCTGTGTACACGGATGGTGTGTATTAAATAATAGTTCAAGACTGTATAACCAATATTTTGAAAAGGATCAATCAAGGAAACTCAAAGGTCTTTATTGATGTTTATCAATCCAATTGTTCAAAAGCATAATCAAATGTTCCCAAAGAGGACGGTGTTATAAGCACAACATCATGTCAATCATTTAGAGTCCCAATGCATTTCGGGCGGGGAGCCCTTCATCAGGGGAACAATCTGAAAACAATGAAATGCAAAAGATGCCGGAGTGTGGGAACACATGTTCACAAAGTAAAATAGTGCGGTATTAGTTGGTGCGTCGCGGCAATATCACATCCCAGTGTGAAGAGGAAAAATGTATAGTGAGAATCGCTGGATCAGAGTAAATGACAGTGAATGTCAATTAAGGACGGAATGTGAACCATAAAACGTGCAAGTTCGAACAGGACGAGTGTTCAAAATAGTGTGTCAAGCTTCAATCAGTGCTTCTGAAAGACAAAAACATGCCGGGAAACGCAAAACATGCAAGGTGCAAAACTAAAAATAACGTGACTCAAACCAAAGGTGTGTAGCATTCAGGGACAGTGAGAAACAAAAGATGAAGCGTGCCTGGCCCGAGTCGCTCAACGACATGGGATAACAAATCGAGAGCGCGTAATGCGTTAACTAATAAGTGGCTGTAGTCAAAGTTAGTAACTTACAAGAAGTCGCAATCAAACAGACTCAGTAAAATGGACGTGTAGAGTGAATAACTTGTGGGTGACGTGATGTGAAAATAAAGGTCGGTACGAAGTGTAAACACAAACGACAGACCATACAAGTCATAAGGTGTACAAAACAATGAACGCCATATTGGAACAGGGTCGAAGTGCCATAGAGTTAGTGAGAAATGAGAATAAGAAGAATAAGGCAAGCAATAAGTAATACAAATATATAAAGAATTTAAAGGTAAAGAACAGATGAACACAATGAATAGCGAGTGAGAAAAAATAAAGGGTGTGTGGGAACAATCAATACAGCAACGTGAAAAGGGGAAAAATGTGAAAGGAAAGAGAGTGAAAAAGAAGAAAGTGTGCATGAAAAGGATAGTGATAACGAATTGCAGAAGATTAAAGATAACAAAGGAACTCAATACGATCATTGAGCCCATGAGGTTTCATGGAATTCAAGTATTTAATACAATGATTCTCTTGTTGCAACAAGTAGTTGTTATTATTCCGGCCTTCACGTTTCTCCACCACTTCAATCACGGCAAACTGCAGTTGTGTCGATGTTCAGCAAAATGAATTGCGATGATGGATTTAATGTTGCCAGTTCGAATATTGCTCTTATGTTCGTTGATGCGTCTTTTTATTTTTTTCTCAGTCCTCCCAGTGTAAACAAAACCACACAGACATTTCAAGATGTATATGACGTTGTTGGTATCACAAGTGGCATTGAATTTAAGATTGATGTTAGTTCCTTTCATGGGATGTTTGATGATGGGTCCTTTTATCATGTTGTTACAGTTCTTGCAGTTGTGACATGGAAGATTTCCTTTGTATGTCTGAATGGATGTGTTGGTCAGAATTTTGGTAATGGTTTCTTTGATGTTCTTACCACGGTTGAACGCAAAAACAGGCAGACCGTCAAATATGTTCTTGAAATCAGGTTCCAAAGCTATAATGGGCCAGTGTTTGATGATGTATTTCCTGTAAGCATAACTGGAGGTAGAAAATTTGGATACAACCACTGGACGTTTTGATTGAATCTTGTGCTTGGAAGTGAGCAGTTCAGAGCGTGTGAATTTGTCACATCTGGTTTTGGCTGCTTCTAGGATGTTGGGAGGATATCCTCTTTGTTCAAATCTGTTCAACAGGTCTACCGCCTGTTGCTCAAATCTGATGGGGTCAGATACAATCCTTCTTACATGTAGCAGTTGTGAATACGGTAAATGATTTTTCAGCGAGGTCTGATGAAAGCTTTGGTAGTGTAATAAGTTATTGCAATCTGTGGATTTTGTGAATAAATTAGTTTTCAGAAAGTTGTTGCGACGAGTGATTTGAACATCCAAAAAGGTGATGGTGTTGGCATGGTACTCATAAGTAAATTGAATGCGTTCATTGATGTAGTTGAGTGCAGTTAATGCGTCAACTAATGAATCTGCTGAACCCCTCCATACGACAAAAATGTCGTCAATATATCTCAAAGAAGTTGTAGCGTGTGACATCCAAGATGGCCGGTTCAGGATATTGTTCTCTTCAATGAATTTCATGAAAATTTTCGCATAAACAGGCGCGGCACAATTGCCCATAGATGTTCCAGACATCTGTAAATAATGTTGCTTCTCCCATTGAAAATAACTTTGGTAGAGGGTGAAATGTATCAGCTGAATAAGAAAGACTTGAAATTCGATGTCTAATTCAGAATGTAACGGAGTGTCCTCAATGGCCTCCATCCCTAGATCATGGGGGATAGAGGTATAGAGGGATTTGACATCAATTGAGCATAACCAGATTTGTTCATCATTGGTAAATGTAATTCTGTTCACATGATTTAAGAAAATCAGTGGTATCTTTGACGTAGGTACGCATTTGTAGCACAAATGGTTGTAAATATTTTTCAATCAGCTTTCCCACCGGTTCATGGATACTGCCTCGAGTAGACACTATAGGTCTGAAGGGAGGATGTGTGAGATTTTTGTGGACTTTAGGTAGCATGTAGATATTAGGAGTTCTGGGATCCGATTGTGTGAGATACTTGGCGGTCTTGATATTGATAACCCCTGCCACCACTGCTTGTTCAATGATGGTTTTCAGGACTTCAGAAAATTGTTCAGTGGGGTTGAAATCAATGGTGCAATAAGTGTTGCGATCAAATAGATGATCCAATACCTGTTGGTGATAAAAATCAGTGTTCATGATAACTAAGGCTCCACCTTTATCGGCGGATTGGCAGGTAATATCAGAATTGTTGGCCAAAATTCTCAAAATGGCGTATTCTTTGTTAGAAAAATTCTGATGCTTTGAAGTACGTCTGTAATTGAATTTTTGGAGATCAGCTTTAACTAATTTCTCGAAAGTTTCAATACTCTTGTGACTGATTGGTGCCAAATACGTGATTTTGGAACGTAAGCCCCTGAGTTGCTCAATTTAAGTAGAATCTGGATCAGTCGCAACATTTTTTTTAAAGTGTCTCAAGTGTAAATTACGCATGAATTTGAACTGGCTAATCTAGAGTTCCAACTAGTTGGTGTTACTAGTAGGAACAAAAGTGGTGCCTTTTCGAAGAGTCTTGTTTTCACTCTCTGTAAGAGTGTATGAAAAAATATTGATGACTAGGTTTGTCTCCTTCATTTTCTCTGCTTTTTTCGATGCTGTGGTGATCCTTGTATCCCGGTCTGTTTCTTTTTCCTTTTCTTTTGCCCCTCCGGGGTTGTCTTTGTCTTTTGGCCACCTCTCTAAAAAAGGGACCGGCGTGGTTAGGCTTCTCACTGTATTCCCTTCCTGACTGGTTGTAGGACGTTCAGGTATATTACGTTGCGTTCCTCTCTTGAATCATCATCGGAAGAGGATGTTTCTGTCTCTGTGTTAGATTTGTATGGTTTGTTTTGCCGGAGTTTGACATAGATCTCAGCCCATTAGTAAACTTCCCCGAGTTTGTAATCAATAGTATTGCGTCGATATTTGCGGATTTTTCTCTTGTTGATCTCCCGGGTGTGTTTATCAAGTTGTTGATTGATGTCCTCCAATATCTTGGACCATTCATCATTGGTAGTCATGTCGGTTAGATCCTTTCTTACACTGTGTTATATCGGTGTTTAAATCTTCAAGAGATCTAGAGAGTTCTGCGATAATCAAAAAAATAAGATCAAGTGAACACTTGTTCAAGATGGAATACCATATTTCAACAAATTTAGAACTGTTTTTGCACAGTAGTGGTTTTAACAGAATCTGGAGACCTCTGGGTATTCTCTGTGCCCGATGATAACGAACCAAAGTGCTAGTGTGTAGCCCCTGACTAATTCCCTTCTTGGTGAGATATAATAATTGTCTGATGCGGATTTCTTTACTTTTAGGGACTGTGGGGTGTGTGGACACCTCTGGAATTAAAGCATAGATTTTATCAATGTCGTCAGTGGAAAATGCAAAGGTTTCAGCTCTCAAATCGGTCAAAGCCGTTAGGTCATCATAAGCCATTTTTGCTTGAATGTTGAAGACGGGTGCCATCTCCATGGTGAAAAAATTCAATCAAAAAGGTGGTAGGGTGCGCACCCAATTCTTGAGGATCAGATTATAAATTTGATGCGTGCTCCTGGGTTATCACCCCCTGACTGGGGTGTCCGTAACAATGTCGATAGCAGCGACACCTGATTAGGTGTCGGCCCGCTGGGCACAGCTGTGTACACGGATGGTGTGTATTAAATAATAGTTCAAGACTGTATCACCAATATTTTGAAAAGGATCAATCGTGGAAACGTAAAGGTCTTTATTGATGTTTATCAATCCAATTGTTCAAAAGCATAATCAAATGCTCCCAAAGATGACGGTGTTATAAGCACAACAGCATGCCAATACATTTCGGGCGGGGAGCCCTTCATCAGGGGTTCAATCTGATAACAATGAAATGCAAAAGATGCCTGAGTACGGGAACACACGTTCAAAAAGTAAAATAGTGCGGTATTAGTTGGTGCGTCGCAGCAATATCACATCCCAGTGTGAAGAGACAAAATGTATAGTGAGAATCGCTGGATCGGAGTAAATGACAGTGAACGGCAATTAAGGACAGGATGTGAACCATAAAACGTGCAAGTTAGAACAGGACGAGTCTTCAAAATAGTGCGTCAAGCTTCAATCGGTGCTGCTGAAAGCCATAAACATGCCGGGAAACGCAAAACATGGAAGGTGCAAAACTAAAAATAACGTGACTCGAACCAAAGGTGTGTAACATTCAGGGACAGTGAGAAACAGTAATACGCCAAAAGATGAAGCGTGCCTGACTCGAGTCGCCTAACGATATGCGATAACAAATCGAGAGCGCGTAATGCGTTAACTAATAAGCGGTTGTAGTCAAAGCTAATAACTTACTAGAAGTCGCAATCAAACAGTCTCAGTAAACTGGGCGTGTAGAGTGAATAAGGCGCGGGTGACGCGATGTGAAAATAAAGGTCGGTACGAAGTGTAAACACAAATGACAGACCATACAAGTCCTAAGGTGTACAAAACAATGAACGCCATGTTGGAACAAGGTCGAAAAGCCATAGAGTTAGTGAGAAATGAGAATAAGAAGAATAAGGCAAGCAATAAGTAATAAAAGTATATAAAGAATTTAAAGGTAAAGAACAGATGAACACATGAATAGCTAGCGAGTGAAAGAAAATAAAGGGTGTGTGGGAACAATCAATACAGCAACATGAAAAAGGGAAAAATGTGAAAGGAAAGAGAGTGAAAAAGAAGAAAGTGTGCATGAAAAGGATAGTGATAACGAATTGCAGAAGATTAAAGATAACAAAGGAACTCAATACGATCATTGAGCCCATGAGGTTTCATGGAATTCAAGTATTTAATTCAATGATTCTCTCGTTGCAACAGGTAGTTATTATTCCGGCCTTCACGTTTCTCCACCACTTCAATCACGGCAAACTGCAGTTGACTAATGTTGTGTCGATGTTCAGCAAAATGAAGTGCAATGATGGATTTAATGTTGCCAGTTCAAATATTGCTCTTATGTACGTTGATGCGTGTTTTTATTTTTCTTAGTCTTCCCAGTGTAAACAAGACCACACGGTTTGAGGAGGTGACTTCCGGCAAAACAGTCAGGAACAAGAAAAAAAAGTTATAAGCATGTAATGTCTGAAAAAGTCTGGGCTGCTGAGTGGCATGCCTGACCATGCTTATACTGAGGGTCAACAACTCGAAAATTCTCAGACCATTTAGGAACCCCCCTGCCATTAACAAGGCATCTTACTTAAAATAAAAAATAAAAATCATACATATTCACCTGATGGAAATCTTCCTCCTTCTCAGATAGGAGAGACGCATCAAGTCTTAGACCTGAGGAGACCCACGAATACAAATGGGCCAAAACATATCCACACTCTATGGGAGTCATGTCCACTATGAGACCTGGTACCACTAAAGAAACAAAAAAGTCCTGGTCCTTGATTATTTTTACATAGCATTCTTCAGATTCACACTAATGATCGAAAAAGACTAAACATCAATGATCCCAATTCTCTTTAATTCAGTACTACTATTCTGACAGGAAATCCAGGAGCTGCGTACACAAATAACAGTGAATAAAATAACCCTAAATTGCCTCCCCCTTTCTTTTCTCTGAGGTGGTAGATACCAATTTCAAAAGTTGTTTGCTTCTGATTCAGCTGTGAAACAGCGTTTGCTGTGATACTTAATATATAAGATGGACAATGTCTAGAATATAAAATGTAACTTTCTTTGTCTCCCTTTAAATTCATAAGACGGTTATTGAAAAATGATCAACATAGCAAGTAAATTGTTTATATTGCATCTAAGTTATTGATATGCAATCTCGCACTTTATACAATGAAAAATCATGGGGGCATACATTTTTTCCAAGTCATGACTTGTCTGACATTGTGCAAACCTTTGTAAAGGCTAGGGGAGGGCCCCTGTCATCTAATTTCTATACCATTTAAAAAAGTTAAGTAGTAGGTAGGCCCAGACCGTAAAGAGAGCACATAGCAGTAACTCCACCACACCCAGTACATGTAGTGGTACTTCAAGAACCATATGCCATAGCTGTCCCTGAATCAGTGCCTCTACTATAGGGCTGTATGTATTCAATGATCACTCTCAGGAGTGACTGTGTTTCATGTGTCATAGAAGCTGTCACTCGGATTCCATCTCGTTCGAGTGTGGAGGGTCTGTGTATGTTCTCTTTATGCCCTATGACATAGCCCTCAAGGATGTCCCCGTGATTATACATGCCATCAAAGAACTTCTTAAAATTAGCCCGGTTCCTGGTGATGTGCATGGCGAAGAACCGATCATACAGCAGGTAGTTGAAGGGGTTGGAAAACAGGATGATCAAGCGAGTTGACATGTTGTCATCCATCTCATAGGTTAGGACACCAACGCTTCCACAGGCGGTGAATGACTTTTTGACAAATATTGTATGATCCTGCTCACCGGGCACAATGGTGTCCTTGCCAAAATATAAGCATTTTCCACTTTTGCAGTAATATCTATGGAAGGAATGGAAATTGATTTTAGAAACATGTGCTGATGTGGGCATTAACTTCAACAAACACTTTCATCACTCTTCAAGACAAAGACACCACCAGGATGCCATCTAACAACATGTTTAGAGGGGTCTATCTGTGAAGCTCTACTCAGAATACTGCACATCCACATTAAAATAGGCTATGGACCTGATGTCCTAGTGGAAGGGCCCAGGACTGACAAAAAATGCACAAATCTTTTTTTCTTGTGATGCCTACAAATCAATGGCAGATAATAACCAGGTCCTGAAAGGGAAATCAATTTGTAGAATTCACAACTGCAGGATCTGAAATTCAGAAACTACTATATCGTCAAAGGATGTTTCATGATTCACTATCAAATTAATTGCATTAACGTGTATTTTATTTAATAAATACTATTTTTGTTACTCCGTGTATGCTTGCAGTGCATCATTAGCTCAGAGACTGGTGGGGTGAGACGAGTGGACACATGCCACGATCCCAGAATGTTCTTTCTATGAATCCAGCTCTATGGGGATTGACTACTATTACCTTTTTTGGGCAAAAAAGAAACTGGCAAGCGCTGCTCTCTCCTTCTCTACAAAGTTGTGCTCAGGTAGGCGAGTGTTAGGCTCTCTCTCCTGCAGGAGGCATATAGAGTCCGTCCCAGTGCATATGCAGAGTGCGCAGCATTTTACATATACGATTATTTATTATACCCGATTTGCTGATCAATCATGTGAGTTAGCATTATTGTCAATATTATAAACAACTCAGAATGCATTACGCATATTACAGCAAACGTTAAATAAGTCTAAATAATATTTAATCACACACCCCTTCCCACTCTTTGGTATAACTAACCGTCCAACAGCATAGCTGCATCAGTTTATCATAATATGCCATGTTCTGTAATGCCTGCTGACGTACCTTATTGTGCCATCAGACAGCAATCACCTTGTCTGTCTAACCCAAGCTCTTTAACAGTATGTTACACACCTTTAGAGTACATGGTGCTTTATGGAATGAAGGGAGATCAGCTCATGCTCAGCTCCTGTTTTGTTCCACCGGATAATAAAAGCTTATTTGTAAAAGAAAACAGCCATAAACAGAAAAGTATTGCGACTTTTCTTCTTTCTTCCAACAAGATGGCACTCGCAAGGTCATTATAGCACATTTCAGCTGCTGGCTTCACATCTTTTATTATTTGCAGTTTTTTGACAAACATACAATCAAATCTTTACTGTATGGAATCCTAAAAATACATATAGAAGTCTTGCCACACACACCATCAAACATCCAGTTTAAGGTTCGAAAGCCTCTGGAATGCCACCCCGCCTGGGCCGCGCGCCCATGGGGACACATAGCAGCGTGTGGGCATCAAAGCCCAGGAGGCCGCCCAGTAGTGGACTCAGGCAGGGCGGACTAGCGCCGCCTGCGCGGGGGATAATCACAGCTGCTAAGGAACATGTTTCCCTCAGGTGGCCTGAGACCGTGCATTGATGAGACCGTGCATTGATGGGACCGGCGTCCAGACAAGGGATGTTGGCGTGAACGGTCCCTTACACATTCCACATTCCTTAGAATTGAGTGTATTGTGTTCCACTTTCCTTTGTGTGTTCTATATTGATTCAGTTGACGCTGACTGACTACATGTCAGCTGTGTACCTGCTTACTTAAGGATTAAACTTGTTACAATCTACATTGAAGTATTATTCTTCAATTCAACACCTCCGAAGGCCGTCTTGCCCTGGCCGTACATCTTACAAAACAAACCAAGAATGGCGCAAAATGCACACTTCTACGAAATGCTAATTAATGTTTCTTGGGAAGACTCTAGGATTGGAGGCTGCATGTCGATGCATGGCTAAATTCAGACCAGAGAGCCCACGAACCCAACAGTCTGGAAACAATCATCGCGTCAAACGAAGAACTTAAGAAAAGCTTCAAACAGGCCTTAATAGGCCGCAGCTTCAAATAATTACTCGCCTTGGAAAAGCTTCTGATTGGCATTAAAACATCTCTTTTTTAATCTTCTACCCATTCAAGATTATATATGAAGTTGACATTAATTGTAGCAGTTGGCAGCTGCTAATGGATGCAAAATGACCCTAGGTAAACAAACTTTTTTTTTATTAACTTAAATTAATTCTGCGTTGCGTTGGACAACAGGGCCCCGGAGGCAGAGCAGCGCCTTCTCCCCACCAGCAGCTCAAGTCAGGTGAGAGAGAGAGAGAGAGAGAGAGAGAGAGAGAGAGAGAGAGAGAGAGAAGAGGGGTAGTACAGGGGTAGAAGAGGGGTAGTACAGGGGTAGAAGAGGGGTAGTAGAGGGGTGGTAGAGGGGTAGAAGAGGGGTAGAAGGGTAGAGGGGTAGAGGGGTAGTCGAGGGGTAAAAGGGTAGTTGAGGGGTAGAAGGGTAGTGAGTAGAGGGGTAGAAGGGTAGAGGGGTAGAAGAGGGGTAGAGGGGTAGTAGAGAGGTAGAAGGGTAGTGGGGTAGAAGGGTAGTAGAGGGGTAGAGGGGTACAGTGGTGGAAGAGGGTTAGAGGGGTGGAAGAGGGGTAGAGGGGTAGAAGGGTAATGGGGGTAGGGGGGTAGGGGGTAGAGGGGTAGAAGAGGGGTAGACGGGTATAAGAGAGGTAGAGGGGTAGAAGTGGGGTACAGGGGTAGAAGAGAGGTAGAGGGGTAGAAGAGAGGTAGAGGGGGAGAAGAGAGGTAGAGAGGTAGAAGAGAGCCTGAGGAGAGGTAGAGGGTTAGAATAGAGGTAGAGGGTTAGAAGAGAGGTAGAGGGTTAGAAGAGAGGTAGAGGGGTAGGAGACAGGTAGAGGGGTAGAAGACCGGTAGAGGGGTAGAAGAGGAATAGAAGAGGGGGTAGATGGGTTGAAGAGAGGGGTAGAAGAGGAGTAGAAGAGGGGTAGAGGGGCAGAAGAGGGATAGAAAAGGGCCCTGGAGGCAGAGCAGCACCTTCTCCCCACCAGCAGCTCAAGTCAAAAGCGAGAGAGAGAAGAGGGGTAGTAGAGGGGTAGAAGGGTAGTAGAGGGATAGAAGGGTAGAGAAGTAGTAGGGGGGTAGAAGGGTAGTAGAGGGGTAGAGGCATAGAGGGGTAGTAGCCAAAGATAACTTTATTCGATTCGAGAGAATCATAAAAGTATACAAATTAACTTACAAATTCACAAATGGTATTTCTTGTACAGTCAAAAACAAACAAAAACACAATACACAGTATATCAAAAACAGTATATCAAAAGCACAGAAAAATAAAACATTCGATTACTCAAAAAAAGATTCCTATATAAAGTCAATCCAATAAAACTTAGCATACATACTACATTTAAAAAGAATTGATAATTTAAAGTGCACAGTGCATTGTCAAACAACATCCTTACATATACAAGTGGGGTGGTCTCTCACTCCAACCCCCTTGATTAAGCACCACAACTAAAAAGAGTTAGTGCATTCTAGCCCAAGTTCATTTATATATGTCATCAGTAATATTTCATT
The DNA here is from genome assembly GCF_964261635.1 of Lissotriton helveticus. Classification (NCBI taxonomy): domain Eukaryota; kingdom Metazoa; phylum Chordata; class Amphibia; order Caudata; family Salamandridae; genus Lissotriton; species Lissotriton helveticus. The sequence continues at coordinate 73,675,571 of NC_136065.1, forward strand.
ACTATAAATTTTAGTGACAATGTATCGTATCCGAAAACATATTATCAATACTGATTCCTGATTGAAAGGGAAGATCTAATAAAACTAAGCATAGAGCTACATATAGCAGCATTTTGTAGTGATCTCAAGTGTTCAAAACCTTCCATGTATTTACAGGGTAAGATTTCCCTCAGGAGGGACAGGGGAGGGCTAGGGGAGGGCTAGGGGAGGGGTAGGGGAGGGGTAGGAGAGGGATAGAGGGGTAGTAGGGTAGTGGGGTTGAAGGGTAGTGGGGTAGAGGGGTAGAGGGGTAGTAGAGGGGTAGAGGGGTGGAAGATGGGTAGAGGGGTAGAAGAGGTGTGGAGGGGGTGTAGAAGAAGGGTAATGGGGTAGAGGGGTAGAAAGGGGATAGAGGGGTAGACGGGTAGAAGAGGGGTAGAGGAGTAGAAGAGGGGTGAAGGGGTAGAAGAGGGGTAGAGGAGTAGAAGAGAGGTAGAGGGTTAGAAGAGAGGTAGAGGGGTAGAAGACAGGTAGAGGGCAGAAGACAGGTAGAGGGGTAAAAGAGGAATAGAAGAGGGGGTCGATGGGTTGAAGAGAGGGGTAGAAGAGGGGTAGAAAGGCAGAAGAGGGATAGAAAAGGGCCCTGGAGGCAGAGCAGCGCCTTCTCCCCACCAGCAGCTCAAGTCAAAAGCAAGAGAGAGAAGAGGGGTAGTTGAGGGGTAGAGGGGTAGAAGGGTAGTAAAGGGACAGAAGGGTATTAGAGGGGTAGAGGCATAGATGGGTAGAGGGGTAGGAGAGGGGTAGAGGGGAAGAAGAGGGGTAATGGGGTAGTGGGGTAGTAGAGGGGTAGAGGAAGGGTAGTAGAGGGGTAGACAAGGGGTAGAAGAAGGGTAGAGGGGTAGAAGAGGGTAGAGGGGTAGAAGGGGTATAAGAGGGGTAGACGGGTAGAAGAGGGGTAGAGGAGTAGGAGAGAGGTAGATTGGTTTAAGAGCTAGTAGAGGGGTAAAAGAGGGGTAGAAGGGTAGAAGAGGGGTAAAGGAGTAGAAGAGGGGTAGATGGGTAGTAGAGAGGTAGAGGGGTAGAAGAGGGGTAAATGGTTAGAAGAGGGGTAGTAGAGGGGTAGTAGATGGGTAGAAAAGGGATAGAGGGGTAGAAGAAGGGTAGAGGTGTGGGAGAGAAGAGGGGTACAGGGTTAGAAGAGTAGAGGAGAGGTAGAGGGGTAGAAGAGAGGTAGAGTAGAGATAGAGGGGTAGAAGTAGAGAGGTAGAAGAGAGCTAGAGGTAGAGAGGGAAAGATGGGGGAAGGAAAGCATGGGAGAAGGAAGCAGGTTAAGATGAGGACAGGCGTGTGACAGGAGGCAATAAACCAAGTGGGAGGGGTATGCGGCCCAGGGCGCACACAGTGTTTCCCTTGCGGGAGCAAGCAGCACCATCTGTTTGAATGTTAATTACAAACCGATGGTTTCAAAGCTCGATCCCGCAAGAGAATCGGCAAACGTGTACGCGTTGCCATTGAATGCAATGCAACGCGTGCACGTTTTTGGCCTCAAAACCGAATCAATGACAAGAGGTCTCCTGAGACGACATAAAACGTACCAGATGCCACCGACCGCCTCCTGTGTCACTCTTGCTGGCCTCTTCCTGGGATTTGTGAGCGGGCAGGGAAGATGCCCTGCTCAGGTCATTGAGTATGTGGGGTTTCTCCAGCCTGGCTGCTGACTGCCGGGCTGGAGAAACTTAAGTGTGCATGTGTGTTTTGGTCAGCCTGACACGGCTGGCCAAACACACATGAGCACTTAGGGAGTGCAGACACACTCCTCCTCCACCCTTCCATGACCCGCCCCACCCTGCACAAGCTGGCTCAGAGCCAGCAACAAAAAATAAAATGATCTAGAGAATCGTTTTATTTTTCGTTTGTGAACTCTGTGCCAGGTAGTGGGCCGGCGCTTCTCCACGGAGGAGCTACCACTGATGTTAGGTACCCTAAAGTATATGAGACCACTCCTAAAGTGTATTTTTGCACACTCAATCTTCCTTTCCCAGCTACATCTATAAGCAAAACTAGTCCTGCTGTATTTAAAGTATATAGAATTATGTCTAATGTCTCAACGAATGCTGGAGGATAAGTTGTTTGCAATAGTGGTACAATCTGTATTACACTATATGCTTTCTGACCACCATAGCATTCACAAATTTCAATGCTATATCTTATTTTAATAGAACTGAGAATTTACCATGTTATTACGGTTTGCATACAATAACTAGTTAGTATATGGCCAGTCAAGGGAAATAGTAGCCGCTGGTGGAAATAATCATAACCACAGCATTAAATTTTATGATGCACAGAATCCCGTTTTTTTCTCCAAGCAAACAATACAACGAATAAAGGGATTTCCAGGGATAATGCATGGTAGTGTTCTTCGAATTATTATACCATTCCCATTTATTTCTTTAATAAACTACTTTGAAGTCATAAAAAAATTATTAGGATTGCAAATCCATGTTCTTTTTGATTCATAAATTACTTTCCCGTAACTAGGAGTTACAATGACAGCCTTCTTTTCATTGTCGAACATTCCATTCCCCCTTTCCGTTTTGGAAAGTGTAAATATTTCTATCTAGGAACTATCGCTTGCCTTGCACCAGCAAAACCAAAGCAAATAATCTGCTGTATGTTCTTGTTAAGAAAAACTAAATATTTAGGATAGTAAACATGCCTGAATATGCCACTCTTCAGTCCCCAATACCTAATAAAGGAATTGTTGTCTCTATATTTTACAACCCTTTTCAGTATATTCGCTCAGAAACACAGGTGAATAGATCATTCTGAGTCTAAAACAACCTCACACATCAGGTTTGTTTAACAATGGTTAAAGAAATAAATGTTAGGATCAAAATTATATTTTGCTGCTGCCTTAAGACAGGTGAATTTTGCAACAAACAGAAGTTTGCTCTCGCCCATTGATAAAGAACAGTATTAACACAGACAGAGCAGGAACACCATCCTGGCAGCATTTGAGATATGTAACAGCCAACAAGTATACTGGGTATAATAGTAAGACTCTATAGAATTATTTTTGTTGAGATGAATATTTGTAATATACAAGCAAGTGCAGCAAGTTATTTCTAATGTATGTATACCAGTCACTTGCAAAAGGCTCAGGTGATAATATGTCTTCTATACTCAGATGGAAGGTATATTGCATTTCCACCGTCTCTGCTGGTTATAGGATTTGGTAGACCACATCATCTAAATGTATATCAACCAACTTGCAGCAATGTGGCTGTTAACTTGACTTGGCTAACACACTCACATAGTTCTTCTTCCATGCCTACCTTCACTGCTATTGAATCTGGTTCTTCAATTTCTGGAATGTATTCAACAAGGCTACATTTGGATTAGAACCACCATCATATTCAGTGAAATTATAACCTAGATCAGCTTAAATAATATGTAGATAACAATCCAGAAAGGCCTGTTTAAGTGTCCATTGTGTGACTAGACTGATACCATTAAAACTCGCCAATTTTAAAGCTCAGGCTTTATAACAAATCATTCCAAACCATAATTTTGTTAATTGTTGGACAGTTGACAAAAAATAATCTGGCTGGGTTCTGGTACTTTGAGCAAACAAACCTGCAGCATGCACGGAAACAGGTTTCAGCAGTGATGCAGATGTTGTCTCATCAGCATTCTCATCAAGACCTGACTCATTCCCAAACATCACAGTGTGTATAATGTGTGTATCTGTGCTTGGACCAGGCTGCTATTCATTTAGAGGATATTCCAATTGTGACACTGTTTGGATATCTGGTCTAGAGCACGGTTTGTAGTGTATTTGAAAGCAGCAGTGGACAACTGCAGAAGATAGGTCACATGCTATGGCTTCATTCATTAGATAAACAGGTCTCTCCATTTTTTCTAGCAACTGTGGTAAGATCACCATTCGTATTCGTTACATGGCCATGACTGGCATCGGCTCTTTGGAGATAGAACTGAATTCTTCTTGTCTCTCAGAGCTGTGCAATGGGAAAGAGGAAAAGTAATTGGTTCAGACACCCAATGTTAGACTGGTCAGCCTTAAGGTAATCTTCCCCCAAACTTTTTTCCTTACTCTTTTTATTTTTGCTGACCTTATTTTTGATGGCCTATGAACTCTGCACACTTTACCACTGCTAATCAGTGCTAAAGTGCCTGCGCTCTCTCTTAATCATGGTAAAATTGGCTTCCATCCAATTGCAACATTAAATTTACTTGCAATTCCTTAGACTGTGGTACTACATGCCAGCGCATGTAAATTAAATGCTACTAGTGCGCCTGCAGCACTAATTGTGCCACCAAATTAATTATCCTTTCAAACATGTCGCAGGCCTCCCATTTAGCATGGGAGTGCAGTTTTAAACTGCCATTTCCACCTGGCAAAATAAACCTATTTCGAAACCGAAAACTTTCTTTTTAGGTCTCGCTGAGCATGCGTTCTCAGCGAGATTTAAGTAATGGCTCCCACACACACACACAACCCCCCCCACAAACACAACCCCCCCCACACACACAACCCCCCACACACACACACCCTCCACCCCCACACACACCCACAACCCGCCCACACACACAACACCCCCCCACACACAACACCCAACACACAAAACCGCCACACACAAAACCGCCACACACAAAACCGCCACACACAATAGACACACACACCCCCCCACACACCCAGCCCCCCACACACACAACCCTCCACATACACCCCCCACACACACAACCCCCCACACACAACCCCCCACAAACACAACCCCCACACATACACCCCCACACACAACCCCCCCCACACACACACAACCCCCCCCCACACACACACACACACACCCCCACACACACACACACAACCCCCCCACACACACACACACAACCCCCCCACACACACACAACCCCCCCACACACACACACAACCCCCCCACACACACAACCCCCCCACACACACAACCCCCCCCACACACACAACCCCCCCCACACACATCCCCCACACACACACATCCCCCACACACATCCCCCACACACACACATCCCCCACACACATCCCCCCTCACACACACGACCCCCCTCACACACACACGACCCCCCCTCACACACACACGACCCCACACACACACACACAACCTCCCCACACCCACAACTCCCCCACACCCACAACCCCCCACCCACAACCCCCCACACACATAATCCCCCCCACACACACAACCCCTCTCACACAACCCCTCTCACACAACCCCTCTCACACACCACCCCTCACACACACACAACCGCCCCCCACACACACAACCGCCCCCCACACACACAACCCCCCCACACACACAACCCCCCCACACACACAACCCCCCACACAACACAACCCCCCCACACACACAACCCCCCCCACACAACACAACCCCCCCACACACACAACCCCCCCCACACAACACAACCCCCCACACACACAACCCCCCCCAAAAGAACCCCTCACACACACACAAACCCCCACACATAAACCCCACACACCCCCTCCACACACCTACCCCCACAACCCCCCAAACACAACCCCGCACACATAAACCCCCCACACACCCCCTCCACACACACACACACATCCCCTTCACAAACACACACCCACACCCCCCACACCCCTCCACACACACACACAGCCCCCCCCACACACAGCCCCCCACACACACACACACAACCCCTCCACACACACACCCCTCCACACACACACACCCCTCCACACACACACCCCTCCACACACACACAACCCCTCCACACACACACACCCCTCCACACACACACACACACAACCCCTCCTCCACACACACACACACACACAACCCCTCCACACACACCACACAACCCCCCACACACACACACAACCCCCCCACCACACACACACACAACCCCTCCACACACACCACACAACCCCCCACACACACAACCCCCCCCCCACACACACAACCCCCCTACACACACACAACCCCTCCACACACACACACAACCCCCCCACACACACACACAACCCCTCCACACACACACACACAACCCCTCCACACACACACACACAACCCCTCCACACACACACACACACAACCCCCCCACACACACACACAACCCCCCACACACACAACCCCCCACACACACAACCCCCCACACACACACAACCCCCCACACACACACAACCCCCCACACACACACAACCCCCCACACACACACAACCCCCCACACACACACAACCCCCCACACACACACAACCCCCCACACACACACAACCCCCCACACACACACACAACCCCCCACACACACACACAACCCCCCACACACACACAACCCCCCATACACACAACCCCCCACACACACACAACCCCCCATACACACAACCCCCCACACACACACAACCCCCCACACACACAACCCCCCAAACACACAACCCCCCACACACCCCCTCCACACACACACACATCCCCTCCACACACACACACCCACACACCCCACCCACACCCCCCACACACACACACAGCCCCCCCCACACACAGCCCCCCACACACACACACACCCCTCCACACACACAACCCCTCCACACACACACAACCCCTCCACACACACACAACCCCTCCACACACACACAACCCCTCCACACACACACAACCCCTCCACACACACACAACCCCTCCACACACACAACCCCTCCACACACACACACCCCTCCACACACACACAACCCCTCCACACACACACACACACACACAACCCTCCACACACACACACCCCTCCACACACACACACACACACACACAACCCCTCCTCCCCCCACACACACACACAACCCCTCCACACACACCACACAACCCCCCCACACACACACACAACCCCCCCACACACACACACAACCCCTCCACACACACACACAACCCCCCCACACACACACACAACCCCCCCACACACACACACACACACAACCCCCCCCCGACACACACACACAACCCCCCCACACACAACCCCCCACACACACACAACCCCCCACACACACACAACCCCCCACACACACACAACCCCCCACACACACACAACCCCCCACACACACAACCCCCCCCACACACACAACCCCCCACACACACAACCCCCCACACACACACAACCCCCCACACACACAACCCCCCACACACACAACCCCACACACACAACGCCACACTCACACACAACCCCACACACACACAACCCCCCCACAACCCCCTCACACAACCCCAAACATAACCACAGACACAACCCCAAAGACAACACACCAAGCACAACCCACCCACACAACCCCCATACAACCCCCCACACACATACAACCCCCCCACACACATACAACCCCCCAACACATGCAACCCCCACACACATGCAACCCCCACACACATGCAACGCCCACACACATACAACCCCCCACACACATACAACCCCCCGACACACATACAACCCCCCACACACATACAACCCCCCACACACATACAACCCCCCACACACATACCCCACCACATACAACCCCCCACACACAACCCCCCCACACACACAAACCCCCACACACACAAACCCCAACACATGCAACAACCCCCTCACGCAACACCCCCCTCACACAACACCCCCACACACAACTCCCCACACACATACAAGTCCCCACACATACAACCCACTCATACAACCCACACACATACACATCTATCTATCTATTGCCCTCACTATCTATCACCCTCACTCTATCGCCCCTCACTATATCAATCTATCTATCGCCCCTCACTCTATCAATCTATCTATCGCCCCTCACTCTATCAATCTATCTATCGCCCCTCACTCTATCAATCTATCTATCGCCCCTCACTCTATCAATCTATCTATCGCCCTCACTCTATCTATCGCCCTCACTCTATCTATCGCCCCTCACTCTATCGCCCCTCACTCTATCAATCTATCTATCGCCCCTCACTCTATCAATCTATCTATCGCCCTCACTCTATCTATCGCCCTCACTCTATCTATCGCCCTCACTCTATCTATCGCCCCTCACTCTATCTATCGCCCCTCACTCTATCGCCCCTCGCTCTATCAATCTATCTATCGCCCCTCACTCTATCAATCTATCTATCGCCCCTCACTCTATCAATCTATCGCCCCTCTCTATCAATCTATCTATCGCCCCTCACTCTATCGCCCTCACTCTATCGCCCCTCACTCTATCAATCTATCTATTGCCCCTCACTCTATCGCCCCTCACTCTATCAATCTATCTATCGCCCCTCACTCTATCAATCTATCCATCGCCCCTCACTCTATCAATCTATCTATCGCCCCTCACTCTATCAATCTATCTATTGCCCCTCACTCTATCTATCGTCCCTCACTCTATCAATCTATCTATCGCCCCTCACTCTATCAATCTATCTATCGCCCCTCACTCTATCAATCTATCTATCGCCCCACTCTATCGCCCTGAATGAATGGCATTTTGTACCGCGCATACTTAGCACCAAGGGGCATCAAGGCCTCACTCAATTTATCGCCCTCACTCTATCAATCTATCTATCGCCCTCACTCTATCTATCGCCCTCACTCTATCTATCGCCCTCACTCTATCTATCGCCCTCACTCTATCTATCGCCTCACTCTATCTATCGCCCTCACTCTATCGTCCTCACTCTATCGCCCTCACTCTATCGCCCTCACTCTATCGCCCTCACTCTATCTATCGTCCTCACTCTATCGTCCTCACTCTATCAATCTATCTATCGCCCTCACTCTATCAATCTATCTATCGCCCCTCACTCTATCAATCTATCTATCGCCCTCACTCTATCAATCTATCTATCTATCTATCGCCCTCACTCTATCAATCGCCCTCACTCTATCAATCTATCTATCGCCCTCACTCTATCAATCTATCTAGCGCCCTCACTCTATCGCCCTCACTCTATCGTCCTCACTCTATCAATCTATCTATCGCCCCTCACTCTATCAATCTATCTATCGCCCTCACTCTATCTATCGCCCTCACTCTATCTATCGTCCTCACTCTATCGTCCTCACTCTATCAATCTATCTATCGCCCTCACTCTATCAATCTATCTATCGCCCCTCACTCTATCAATCTATCTATCGCCCTCACTCTATCAATCTATCTATCTATCGCCCTCACTCTATCAATCGCCCTCACTCTATCAATCTATCTATCTATCGCCCTCACTCTATCAATCTATCTATCGCCCTCACTCTATCGCCCTCACTCTATCGCCCTCACTCTATCTGTCTATCTATCGCCTTCACTCTATCTGTCTATCTATCGCACTCACTCTATTTGCCTATGTATCTATAGCCCTCACTCTATCTTTCGCATCACCACAGCATTACTCAGCACCACAACAGCATCACTCAGGGGCACCACAACATCACTGTGCACTACCACAGCATCACTGAACGCCACAGCATCACTCGTCGCCACCACAGTATCACTCAGTGCCACCACAGCATCAGTCTGTGCAACCATTCAACAACTGGTTCAAATATGTTCTCTCAATGTTTCAAGCTTTATTAAAAATGTCACACAAAGATGTTAGTATTTCACTTCTGTTCTTGGATTTTCGTCACAATAAAATACACTGAACATAATCTTCACAAAAGTTATTTACAAAACTTTAAGCTATTGCCATTATATATTACAATAACTGTTATTTAAGTATTATTAAAAAAAAATAAAAGCCATTGTGATTTGTAATATCAACACATCTAAGGCACGTAAATACGAAACATATTGCATTACAAATGCTATAGGTGTCGCATTTGCGAAAGTTATAACTATTGGCATTGTAAATGACAAAGCTATTAATTTCCCTATTTTCAAAACCAACACATAAATTTAAAAAAATCATTTACAATACCAATAGCTCAAACTTTCCTAATTCGAGAACTATTGCATTGCAAATGCTTGTTAATATAGGTCACCACAGGGTATGCCCTAAACATCCCTTAGGACAGGATGCATTGTATTTAAAAATATGGACATGTACCTTTATGTTTTACATGTCCTGGTAGTGAAAAATGCCTAACTTTGTTTTTCACTAGTGTAAGGCCTCTCCCATAGGAACTCATTGGGTTACCTCATTACATTCAATAAGGGATACCTTTTGATTGGGAGCAGGTAGGAAAGTCATGTTTGGTGTCGGAGGAATTGTAATTTAAAACGCTCCTTAATGGTAAAATCAGGTTTTAAGCCAGAATTCTGAAAATGCCACTTTGGCGCCTGTATCCTGAGTCATATTACTAGGTGTAGCTGGCAGTCGGTCTTTGTGTATTTCTCCCAGACAGTGAAACAAAGAAGGAATAATTGGTGGCAGGATGTGCCAGCTTGGTCAGGATGAAAGGGTGATGGTGCCACCTATCACAGTTCAAAGACTCTGCCTCAACACACTCTCAAAAGGTTTTTAACTACCCCGTTGACCAGAGACAATCTGGAGCCAGGGCAGTGGGGACAGAATTTCTGACACCTCTGTGGGGGAAAACTCAAGAAGCTTCTCCCACTTCAAAGAAGGCACCAGGTATACATGCTGGACCCTCACACCCAACTCTTAAGACCATATGACTGTGCTGATGGCTAAGGAGAAAGGACTAAACCTACAGCTTGACACCAGGACCACTAGAAAGGTTCTAAGGGCTATGTAAATGTCCTCTTGTTCTAAGCTACAGACTGCTCTGCGTTGATCCAATACGAGGCATCTCTATGTAGGGACACACACTACACATCCAGTTTGGTGGCCAACCACCGCGATACATCTCAATGCCAACAACCAGCTCAGCTTTATGCATTTTGTTTTAGCACTGACGAACAAGTTACTTACCTTCATTAACGCTTTTTCTTGTGGATCCAGTATCTACCTGTGGATTTATCACCTTTTGAATATACCAATGGATCAGCATTCCATTGAAACTTTTAATTCCAGCTCTCCCACGTCGACAAAAACGTCAATGTCCATGGCTGCACACAAGACTCCGTGTGAAGTCATCGGAGCCATAAGACAGCCTTGTTGATGTGCCGACGTCAGTTTCCACCCATTTTTTTCGTGCCTTCAAGGTAAACAGGTGAAACCAACACCACCAATGCAAAAGCATATAACAGATTTCAAGTAAAAGATTTATGTATATATACATATATATATATATTTGTAAGTAAATTAAATACACAATATACAACAGCCTTGTTTTTGGCATATGTAGACAACCAACAGGGACAGAGGTTCAGTGAGTAATCCACAGGTAGATACTGTACCCACCAGAAAAAAGTGTTACAGAAGGTAGGTAACTTGTTCTACAAATTGTTCTACTATTCTGCAGGATACATCTACCGGTGGATTCCTCATCTTTTGAATAGAATCCTCAGCCAGTCCTGCACTCTGAGGTGGGTGCCTGTCTGCCTAAACTAAAAATTCTTACAAAACAAAACGGACAAAGTGACCATCCCTCCTCACGTCGGAGTCAAAGCAACAGTGCTTCACAAGTGTGGAGAGAGGCCCAAGTTGCTGCTTAACAAATGTCAACTATAGGGACACCTCTAGCAAAAGCAGAATGTGTTTTTTTGTTAGTCATGGGATAGCAGATATTTATGCACAGAATGAGCCATTTGGACAATGTCCTCTTATGCACTGCTTTGCCTTTCATCTTGCCCACATAGCGAACAAACAGCTGATCATTCAGCCAGAGTTCACAATTTCTGCCCACATAAAAGCTCACAGCCTTTTTAGGGTCCAAACCTTTCCTCCTCCTTTGATGTACGTGGAGCAGAATAGAAAGGAGGAAGGGTCATAGACGGGAGTAACCACCATTAACTGGAAAGTAGCCCTGGATCTCAAACCCAACTTATCTGCATAGAAAGCCGTGAAGGGGGCTTCACACTTGATGCCTGCAATTTATTAACACATCTAGCAGATGTTATGGCGACAAGAAAAATCATTTTGACAGTAAATAATCTCAAAGGACAACTATGTTCGCGTTCAAACGGAGTACCCATAAGATAGGCCCCACCAATCTTAAGATCCCACTGAGGCATAATAAATGGAATGAGAAGATATTTGTTAGTAAGTCCCTTAATAAACCTGAACAGTATAGGGGACCTAAACAGAGAAAGTTGATAAGTAAACAAAGGAATGCTGAAAGGGCAGCCAAATGTCCCTTAACTGTTGCAACTGCACAACCTTGTTGTACTAGGGTAAGCACAAACTGTAAAATATCAAATAGGCTTTTAAAGGGGTCAATGGGTTAACAATAGAACATCAGACTGTTAATATCAGCTGTACTGTTTCCGGTCCCCCAGGCGAACATTATCTGCCCACTATGCATTCAAAGGTTTTAAATAATTTATAAATTCTGCACTCTATTTTTAAAGCTGCAGTTTTGATCATATTTTCAAGTAGACTATCATTTATCTATAATGCTCTAGTGGGTTTCTACTCAGTTGTCCTTTTTACGATGAACCGATCAAGTTTTAATTTGTAATGGTTTTAACCAAACAATAAAGAATATACGCTGACAAGGTCAATGGATTCTTTTCTTCACACCACTTTAAAAACTCAGCCCATCTACCAGCATAACCCAACTGGGTGGAGTGTTTTATGGCCATAAAATAACATCCATCACATCAGGGGGAAGAGAAAAATAACTTGGTTGCCCCATTAAATCTCAAGGCATGTAGGTGTAAGGTCTAGAGGTGGGGGTGTGAAACCTGCCCCAGCAAGATGAGGTCTTGCCCTGTGAGGGAGACGGAGCGGAGGGCACAATAAGAGGTGAATAAGGGTTCTACCACAACGTCTGTGGCCAATCTGGGGCTATTAATATGATTTGGGCTAGGTCTTCCTGAATCTTCCCCAAGACCCGAGGACTCAGGGGTACGGGGGGGATGAAATGTGTAAAACCACAGGGAGTCCCATTCCAATTGGAATGTGTCCCCTAGAGCTCCCTACAACGAAGGCTGCAGAATGATGGGCAGTGAGAGATGTTGTGAGTGGCAAAAAGGTCTATCTAAGAGGTCCCCCATAACCAGAAAATGTGACTACTTCTAGATAGAGATACCACTTGGGAGCCGCTGAAAAATGCAGGCTGGGACTGTCCGTACACACATTTAGAACCTCGGCCAAGTGATCTGCCATGATGCAAATCTGGAGGTCCTGAGCCCAGGACCAGAGTCATTTAGCTTGTCTACGGAGAGGATACGACCCTACACCTTCCTGTTAATTAGCTACCACATCGCAGTAGTATTACTTATTAAGACTTGAATCGACTGACAGCCAATGGAAGGTAGGAAGTACTAGAGAGCCACAAGAGGAAATTGAGACTGGTCGACTTCCATCAGCTTCTGTCATTACACCCTCTAAACCCTCCTAAAGACGCCTCGTTGGGATACGACCATTTTTGTGAGTGGTTGACCCAAGCCCTGGACACCTTAATCCCTGCAGGATGGAGTAAAGTTCGATCTGGCCCCTCTAGCCCGTGGTAGGATGATTCCCTCAGGCTTCTTAAGACTGCATGTAAACAGGCTGAAAGAGCCTGGCGTAAGTCTTACGATCCCGACCTCAAGCAGACCTATTTGGCTAGTATTAAATTATACCATCGAGCCACTTGCAAAGCCCGAGCCACATTTTACTCCACGGAGTTTAAGAACAGCCCTAACCCTATAAAACTCATCTTTAAGGGCTGTAAAGATCTTACCAGCAAGAAAATGGCGGTAATGGAAAAACGCTCCCTGACTCATTGTGAAGAGTTAGCAGCCTTCTTTGTGGAGAAAGTCGAGGCGATCTACCGAACATTTCCCCCGCAAACTGTGCCTGTTATTAACTCTAGGTCTCTTTCGTCAATACCTAAGCCATCTCAGGAAGAGTTTAAATCTCTTACTATAAAAGTTAAATCGGGCTCGCCTGCCGATCCACTAAGACCTGCATAATTTAAAGAATCCGCTGAGGTTTGCTTTTCTCCTGTGTATGATCTTATTGGGCTATCCTTTGAGTCTGGGACGGTTCCCAGTAAATGGAAGCAGGCCAGTTTCATCCCAATTTTAAAGAAGCCCACCATGGACCCATTAAAACCTGAACATTATTGACCCATCTCTCTCCTCCCATGGGTATCCAAACTTGCGGAGGCTCATGCCAACAAAATCCTGTCTTGCCATCTCCAAAACTTAGGCATTCTAGATCCATCTCAGAATGGTTTCCGTGCAGGTCACAGCACGGAGACTGCCTTGTTGGCGATGGTGGAGCACTTGCGGAGGATGATGGACTCAGGACAGACGGCGGCACTGATCTTTCTGGATCTCAGTGCCGCTTTCGACACTGTCTCCCACTCCATCCTTCTTCAGCGGCTGCGAGAGGCCGGGGTGGAGAATACAGCATTTGAATGGTTTCGCTCCTTTTTATCAGGACGCACCTTCAAAGTATCCACCCCTCCATTTGAATCTACCCCACGTAACATTTCCCAAGGGGTTCCGCAAGGTTCGGCACTTAGCCCGACCCTTTTTAACCTGTACGTGCAGCCGCTAGCTACTGTCGCTAAGAGATGGGGTCTAACTATGGTGTCGTACGCAGACGACACCCAGCTAGCGGTTGCACTAAATGGGGACCCTGCGGTTGATGCCCCTAAATTCCAGACGGCCCTAAAGGAGGTGGCTAGTTGGATGACGGAGAACTGTCTCCAACTTAATGCAGCGAAGACAGAGGTCTTAGTTCTGGGCAAACAGGTTCATCTCTGGGGAGACCGTTGGTGGCCACCGGAGCTAGGCAAAGCCCCCATTCCTGTGTCAGAGGCTAAGAACCTTGGGGTCTGACTCGATTCCAACTTGACTTTCACCCCTCATACTAAAAAAGTTGCCGGCACCTGTTTTGGTGACCTTCAGAGCCTTAGACCCATTTTCAAATTTTGTGATGCTCCTACAAGGCAACTCATTGTCCAAGCTACAGTGCTCTCTAGATTGGATTACGCCTGTTCGCTTCTTTTGGGCGTCAACCGAGCTGAACTCACACGCCTCCAGCGCGTGCAAAACGCGGCTGCCAGAATGCTGGTAGGCCTGCCTAAATTCTGTTCTGTCAGACGTACCATCCATGACCTACATTGGCTGCCCGTCGGACAGAGGATCAAGTTCAAAGCCCTGTGCCTGGTTTTTAAGATCTTAAAGGCTTCATCCCCCCCATTCTTGCACAGGCAATCTCCTACTATATTCCTTCTAGAATTCTACGTTCGACGGGTCAATTTCTGGCCTGTGTTCCTCGCTTCAGGAAAACCAGAGTTGGTGGATGCTCCTTTGGTGTCCTGGCAGGGAGTCTCTGGAACACTTTACCCGCTGACAATCGTGCCTTACCGGATCTGTTGTCTTTCAGAAGAGCTATCAAAACCTTTTTGTTTCCACTACTCTAAATCTGTTCCCCCGCTCTATCGGTCTCTCCGTCTGGTTGTGTTATTTTGTCCAATTTAGCGCCGGGACGCCACTTTGCTGTGGCAGCTGAGTGCTTTAAAATTCTATAACATAACATAACATAACAAGTATCGCCTTCAATTAGAATAGATTGATATGCAACAATCGTTCCTCTGGAGACCAAAGACCTTTGATCTCCAGATCCCTCAGAAAAGCGTCCTACCCTAAAGTGGAGGCATCCATTATTACTGTGGCTTCCCTTGAGATCGATTGCCAGACACCCCCAACCATCCAAGATCCTGACTGACTCTGAGATCTCCCTTGTGTTGAAACCACTGCCAGCGAAGACACTACTGGAGGACCCTCATGAGCCAGCATTCATGGGTGACCAACAAAATGAAGGAGGCTATCAGACCTAGCAGGAGCAAGACCTTCAGGATAGTAACCATAGTTACATTTTGTAACATCAGAATCACAGCCCGAATATCCATAATCTTCTGAGGAGGAGGGTTGGCATAATTCAATGTAGTGTCCAGTGCTGGCTCTATTAACAGGGTGCACTGCAAAAGCTCTAGGTGGGACTTGGGCGTGTTGATAGAAAAATCCATGTTGAACAACAACTGAGGTGTCAACTGCAAGTGATGCAACACCAACTCTGGAGACCTGGATTTGATTAGCCAATTGTCCAGGTGAGGGTATCGGTATTCCCCACCTTCTGAGATGAGCCGCAAACACCACTATCACCTTCATGAAGACTCAAGGTGCAGAAGTGAGGCCAAATGGAAGTACCGCAAACTGGTAATCTTTCAACCTGTAAAGCAGAGAAACTTCCTGTGGGCCTGCAGAACCGGGATGTGAAAATACGCATCCAGCTAAACGTTCAAAACCATCCATCCTTTCTTTTCCAGCGCAAGAAGCATCTGTGCTAGGGTTAGCATTTTTAACTTTTCCTGCTTGAGGAACCAGCTCAAAATCCTGAGGAATAAGATTGGATGTAAACAACCGTATTTTTTGGGAATAAGGAAGTACCAAAAACAGAATCCCTGGTGCAGTTCCTGCTCTGGAACCAACTCCACTGCGCCCTTTTGAAGTAGGGATTGAACCTTCTGTTGGAGGAGAAGATGTTTCTCTGAACAAAAACCTTGTTGGAGATGAAAGGGTAAGGGAAACTCCTGGAAGGGCAGAGAATACCCATTTTCTAAAATATCCAGTACCCAAAGATCAGTTGCTATGTACCTCCTCTGTGTAAGCGAATGGGACAGCTGTCCTCCCATTGGGCAAGGATGATCCAAGATGGCAAAACATGCAGCCATCTTCCCCCCCTGCAAAACGTTGGCAGAGGAGGAAGATGGCTGATGGCCAGCACCTCACTATCTAACTCTGCCCTGCCCTCTATAACTTTTATAGAGGTGATTGGATGGCTGCTGTTCCTGCTGCCTTGCACAAAAGGTGAAGCTCCAGCCAAACTCGGGGAACCTCCAAAACTGCCTAGTCATCTCTGGGCTGTAACTGAAGGTCCAAAGATCTTGCAGTCGCTTTGCTAACCTCACCAAGGCAAAATCGGCTTTGTCATCAAACATTCTCGACCATCAAACATTAAGTCCATCAGGGTAGCTTGGACGTCAGGTGAGAAACCAAGCCCTCTCAACCATGCATGTCTCCTCGTGGCGACTTAGGTCCCATCACCCTTGTAACAAAATCAGCAGTGTCAAGGCCCGACTGAATGACCTCATGAGTAGTGGGTTGGCTGCCATTCAACAGCTTTTTAAACTGCCACTGAACCTCTTCAGGCACTTCCGGAACCACTGTTCTGGCCAATTCCATCAATGCATGGATGTAACTTGCTAATAAACAGGTTGATTGGTCGACCTCAAAGTCATGCTACCAGAGGAGAATACCTTCTTTGCAGACTGTTCCATTCTCTTTGATTACCTCTCCGCAGCAGTCAACTTTGAGGATGAGGAACCAAACTTTCAGGTGACAGGTGGGTAGTTAAGAATGACGGATCCCTCTCCTTCAGCACCTTTGGATTAATCTTCTTGCATGATAAACAGGCGTCAAAGTCGTGGTCCAAATCAAGGCACCAAAGACCATTTTATGAGGATCAGTGAACAACATCTGACCGTCATTCCCTGCAGGGCTTAAACCGAGACTTCCATGGAGGAGCCATTTTTTCTGCAACAATGTACAATTCCCTGGGAATCATTTTGCAAGACTCCTCGGAAAAAAAAATGCACACATCGAAGGTACGGAAAAAAGGAAATTATGTCAGCACACCAATGTGGGCTTCTTATGGTTCTGATGAGAACACTCAAACCCGTGGGAATTATGTGATCCTCGTTGATGTGGAAGAAAAGTTTCCCTGGAATGCTGGCGCCTTGGGATATTCAAACAGTGAGGAATCCACAGGTAGATGTATCCATCAGAAACATTTCAATGCAGGACCTCACATCGCACTTCAAGTTCGGCGACCTTACAAGCACTGATCCAGCCTGGCGGGAGCGTCCTCATGTCCATGCTGTTTTCCTCACCAGCACCTTCTATGCGGAAAAAGCTGCTCCCACCACGGCTACCGCATCAATACCTTGGATATCCAGACCAACTCTGCACCCAGGCTTCTCTAGCCAGGTAAAATCAAACTCACTGTTGTGATTTCTATTGAGTCGTGTCAATTACTTATCTTCCACGTTGGTGCTCTGAAATGCTTCACACACTAGTAAAGCCAGACTGCTCTTTGTCACACTACCAGTATTGAGCTAAGCATTTGGTATTGTGAATCCAAGGATCCTCTATTGGGCATTGTGAGAGTAATGCATAGTGAAGTCTAATCGCCACTCCTACATACTATACTTTCCTACAAAGTGCCAACAACGTCAGGGAGAGAGAGCAGTCATTCTATGCACAAATCAACAGTGCAAAAGTCATTTGTCACACACTCTTGAGGGAAGTAAAACATAAGCGCAAGAAAGGTGACGTGCAACTTGTGGGATCAGGTCCTGCAGGGAGGTCATTGTGAAACCTACTATTTTGTGGCACCTGGAATGATGAAACACTTACCAGCCATGTACCCTAATGTGTAATCCTGAGCGGAAGTGGAGAAACAACAACAGGTTGAAGGGACACAGGAAATAGGTCAACAGAATTTCTCTCTGCTAAAGATGAAGAATAGCTTAGATAGGCATTTACAACATATTGCAACAAAGGAAAATATTTTGTTCAAAAGTAATGAACAAATCGTTCACCTCTTGTGTGATGAACTAAACATATTAAAGACTTCCTCACAAATTTGAACTCAAAAACATTTTAAAACAATTACTGTTTTAAAAAGTATATAAAAAAATTAGGGGGACAGGTGGTGACTATAAGAACCATGAAGAAGGAAAAAAAAAAAAAGAAATGAGCAACAACGCTGTGGGTCATTACCACCGTGTGCGGCCTTTGGCCATGTACAACAAAGATTGGTCACCTGCAACTAGGCCATGCACAGCAGGGATTGGCTGCATGTGGAATGTTGGCCTGGCAATAGATCAGGCCCAGTTGCCAACACTGCTGAGGGCACAAGGCCTTGGCTGCACATTTTCTTTAAGGAAACAAAGTTGAGTAAATGTTAGCCAAGATATTTTTATTTTCCTTGATTTTTCATTTTCCCTGGACCGGTTTTGTAAAATTTACATTTTTCAGGCTTTGGACGGTGCCAATGGACTATATTTTTTATTGGCTATTTTATTTCATGGTTTCAACTTTTGCCTTTTTGTTGCTATTTGTTTTTCTATATTTTTTGAGGACTGTTGTTTTTTGGTATTTTCTTGGGTTTATGGACTTCAGCTACAGGAATGAAAGCTATTTTATAACTGTGTTTGAAATATTAGTGTGCTCTGAGGTTGTGCTATAAAGCTGTTTTTATGAATTTATTATATGATATTGTCTTGTGTACTGCATTTATATATTTGTTTTCTGAATAATGTTTGTGATTTATAACGGTTATTGGTGTTGTTTAGTATTCATTTAGTTAGGCATGGTGTTCCTTGGTTGTTAGCAAATATTAGGACTTTGCATCTTAAGCTTTTGTGCATTTCCTTAGATTATTTAGATAATTTAGGTTTCAGTTGCTTTAGGATTGTTCCATACTAAATTATTGATACCATTGCTCTTGTTTTTATATTTCTAAGTCTACTAGAGTGTAGGGTGCCTTCTCTTGGTATACCTTAGAAGGAACCCTCCCAATGCTTGTTGTGCTGTGGTGCCATTGAAGGCATTCTACTATGGTATATTATACTTAAGTTGGCATCTGTGAACAGAAAGGTGCAGGTCTGCCAACCCAAGAATCTTCACACTAGTCCGGTAAAGTTATTAATTTTTGTTTATATATTTGTTAGTAGGATGATTTCATTAGGAGTTTATGGTGTATTGTTACTTCAGTTACTAGGCCATATGCAAAGGCGACAATTGTTTAAAATTTCATGGGTAAAATCAGTATTTGTTGAATATAGCATTTCGTACATTTGCTAGTGCATTTTATCACTGCTTGTACTTTATTTATTGTAAGTATATTTCATAAGTTTAATATTTTCCTTTCTGAGATATAGCATATGCGCTCTTTCTGATATTTTATCTGACAGTTTTATAATAACAAAATGATTACATTAAAATAATGTTATATTTTATATCATTATTTGAAAAAGTATAGCTATGTTTGTATATTTATACTGGTATTTTTCTGAGATGTTTGCTGGGTTTTGCTCATTTAAACAGAACATATTTAGTACAGTTGTTTGATTTTTTTTATTGAAAAATAAGTACTGTTAGTGTTACATATTTCATAATTAAATTATATATAATTACATTTAGTCTAGTTTATTGTTAAACTATAACTTTTATGTTGGACTTATTCAACATTTTGTTGTTCTTAACTAACTTTTAATTTGTAATTGTCAAGCTTGATGTTTAGAAATGATGTTCTCATTTTTTTCTTCATATTGTAATTGTCGGAGTACGTCGGTTTCTGCTATCTATATTTAGGGGGGAAAAAAGAATATATTAATTATATAGGGGGAAAAAAGAATATATTAATTATTTTGGTAAAGTTCAAGCTTGGAATTTAGTTTTAATGTAGTGACAACATAGCTTTCCTGTACTGTTGGGGTTTTCTGAATAAATGTTTTCCATGTTGCTGGCGATTTTTAACTAGTTTTTTAATTAGTGAAGTCTTTGTATTGGCTAGTTTTTTTTTACTTTAATTTCATTGGTTGATATCCTTGCAGTTTCTATTTTTTCATTGTGTACTTATTTTAATAACATTATTTGTGTAATTGTTATGCATATAATTTAGATTATAGCTCTCAAATATTTTAGTGTACAAATCATTTTTTCCTCGCTATTGTATGTGTTAAAATCAATGCTTTCATATTATCTTTTAATATTAGTTATCGCATATTACATTTCAAAATATTTTAGTGTATATATTAAAATTATACTTTCATAATGTTTAATAGTGTTCTGCTTATTAAAAAATATTAGTTTTTAATGTGTTAACTTATATTTATACTCTTTTAAATACAAATCGCTTTTTTTGTTCAATCAATCAATAGGATTTGTAGAGCACAGCTAA
Source organism: Lissotriton helveticus (assembly GCF_964261635.1). Classification (NCBI taxonomy): domain Eukaryota; kingdom Metazoa; phylum Chordata; class Amphibia; order Caudata; family Salamandridae; genus Lissotriton; species Lissotriton helveticus. The sequence goes on from NC_136065.1 coordinate 73,696,600, forward strand.
TCACCCGCCAGGGTATCCAGGCGCAGAGGTCTTCTGCTGTAGGTGAAACTGTAGAACAACCAGGTCTAGATTCCCTTTCTGAACTCGGAGAGAGGGTGAGGTCCAGAAGTACAGTGGGAGGATGTTCCAGTATTTGTCAGCAGGGTAGCAAAAGGAATATCCTCCACTGTTGGTTTGGGAGATGAGGAGGGGTGTCTGGAGGGTAGGTGAGAGTTCACGCGGGGGTTGTTGTAGGCTGGTCCTTGATCGTGGAAGGCTTTGTAGGCATGGCTCAGCATCTTGAATTGTTATGTAAATATGAGCCCTGGGTAACCCGGGGCTGCTAGTCGCACAGCTAATGGGCAAAAACGCCTTTGTAATTTCAATGGAGTTTTAACACATGTATTCGAATGTTTTGTCCCATCTTACACATCTAATGCATTAGAAACTGAGGTAGCCCTCTTCAAATTCATGCGAAAATTACGATTAAGATGGTTTTTCACAACCAATCCCAGTCAACAAGAACTTACGCTTGAACAGAAGAAATTTAGACCTAAGAGCAAATTTTTATCGCCCATCTCCCACAAGACCCTTGATATTTTTGAAACCCTGGTCAAAAAGGATTTAGAATTAATACAGTATGGTTCAGAACAACACCAAAACTTGAGTCCAAAAGAACGACGCACTCTTAATAAGCTGAGACAAGACTCCTCAGTGACATTTCATCCAGCAGACAAAGGAGGAGCTCTAGTGGTGCTTGACACCGATTTTTACAACAAGAGTGTGATGGAACACATTCAAGACAAGGATACTTATCTTCCTTTGGAACAAGACCCCACAAATGAATTGCTGAGAATACTGGACGAGTTTCTGTCCAGAGCTTTAGAATCCGGCATCATAGATGTAAACACAAGGAAATTTCTTTTTAACTCTGCACCTAAGATTCCGACCCTGTACATGCTACCGAAGGTGCACAAGCACAGAACTCAACCACCTTTCCGACCGATAGTAGCAGGGTGTGGATCCATCCACGAATCTCTTGGATACTATCTTGACTTTTACCTACAACCGTTGGTCCAATCCTGGAAGACATACGTTAAAGACACCACAGATTGTTTACTGAAACTAGAATCCCAAAAACATCTCTTTGCTAATGACATCTGGCTCTGCACAATTGACGTAGTCGCACTATACACCTCTATCGCACATAAAGAAGGATTGGAGGCAATAGAATGGCGATTGTTAAATTCTGATATTGATCATGAGAAAGCAGTGTTCCTACTAGAACTGCTACATTTTGCATTGTACAACAACTATTTTGTTTGGATGGAAAACTTTTTTATACAGCGTACAGGAACAGCGATGGGTTTTCCCGGAGCCCCATCGTACGCTAATACTTACATGGCCCATTTTGAGGAACAATATATACTTTCAAATGAGATGTGGAAACAACATGCAGCAGTTTTCTTAAGGTACATAGATGACATTTTAGTCATCTGGACAGGTACCAGAGACGAATTGGAAGAGAGTATTTGTAAACTGAATGAACGGAACCCTCGTATTCAATTTACACACACTATTGAAAAACAGAAGATTCATTTTTTGGACATTGAATTGAGCAAAACACCTACAGGCTTATCGACGTCCGTATACAGGAAGCCAACTGATGTGAATAATGCACTGCTCTTCTCGAGTGCTCATCCATATAGTCTGAAAAAACATCTTCCGATTTCACAGATGATGCGAATTAAGAGAATAACATCGGATGATTCACGGAGTAAGGAAGAGATTACAAAACAGATACAACAATACAAAGAGCGAGGTTACCCGGAGAAAATACTCAATGAAGCTGCACAGGTCACATCAACAAAAACACGAAATGAGCTTTTAACGCCTAAAGAAAAGATCCCCATGCAACGTGAGGTATTTGTTCTCAAGAATTCCACGCAAGCAACACAAATCAAAACAGCAATTAGGAATCGTTGGGAACTTATTGCAAATGAACCTGATTTTAAAACAGTTTTTCATGGCAGTCCCCTTTTTGCACATACGAGAACTAAGAATCTAAGGGAATTCTTGAAACCTCAGAAAAGAACCACCCGACAGAGAGAGAGGGGTATGATGAAATGTTACAACTGCGGACAATGTGGCAACGTCATCACAGGTGATCAATTTCCCCACCCGCAAACAGGAGTGGGCATTAAATTAAGACATAATGCAGACTGCAACACAGAAGGAGTTGTATATGCGATCAAGTGTCCCTGCGGACTAGTTTACGTAGGACGCACGAGTCGTAAGATAAAGACTCGTATAGTAGAGCACAAAAGCAGAATTAGGAATCGCACCACAACTTCCCCATTGGCCAGACACTGGGTAGAAGCTAATCACACAATTCCCCAACTCAGGTACACAGTTCTAGAATGTATACAGCGCTCCCCAGGATTGGATTTGCACACACTTCTAGCCAGAAGGGAAACACACTGGATAAAATCCTTAGGAACTATTCATCCGAATGGTTTAAATGATCATTATGAACTTGTGTGTTTTCTTTAAACCATATCAGAACGTATGTCAGAATGTAAGGAGGAACACTGAGTCCTGAAACTTTTTTATGCTCCCCTCTTCTACTTTTTCTATCTTTTTCCAATTTTCATTTCTGTTTGCACAGGATTAAGTTAAAAGCTCAATGGATGAGACTTTAAAAGTTGGGTGTTTCTAACCTTTTAATTTTTTTGTTCACATGCAGTTATCTCCGTGTCCACTATTCTTTTCTACACTTAATAACTCTTGCACACTCATCTTGGCACTTTAGACTCTTTCATAATTCGTATTTGAGCACAGTGGGAATTTTCGATATTAGGTTAGAGTTTATATACTTCAGTATAATATAATACATTAGGCTGTACCTGGAACTGTTTCTTTAACTTGAGAACGAGGCGAAAATTTAATAACAAGAATTACTGTTCAACACTGTAGTTAGGACTGTTGAAAGACTATCCCGATAAACGCAGTAACAGTTGTCAGCAGGTAGAAGGCAGTAAGCAAAAAGACCGCCATAAGAAATGAGGAGAATCCCAGTCGAGTGAAGGTAGTCCCTTCTTTGTGTTTGATGAGGCAACAAACAACGGGCGAGTTCCGCACCATGTGACAGGCAGGGCGGACTCGCACCAGGAAACCATTCAGGACGCCGATGTTGGAGGCGCCAGGTTAGAGAGTGTATTGCAAAATGAAATAGCGTTTGGGCAAGTTTGCCGCGTTACATATTACTCACCATGAGTTTTTCTTTGAATAGAATGCTGTAGGGCGACTTTTTTGAACACCGAGTGGACTCGCACTTACAAGTGGCGGTAAGACCTGTGACGTAGTAAGAATGCAGCTGTGATTTGTAGCATTTCGTAAGGTAGTGGTAACAGATTGGTACTTGTTTACCGTTCAGGTGTTGGCATAAAGAGGGAGACTTCTGTTGGACTCGCTACTAAAGTAAAAGAAGTTGTTCATAGGACCGTACGTATTTTTTACTTGTTAGTAATTTATTTGGATTAAGGGCCAATAGCTGAGCACAGTAATTAATAAGGTGAGATTGACACTAGCATGTTTTTTCAAGATGGCACAGCTAGGGGCTTGCTCTTTAACCTAGAGAATGCAAATACCTTTTCTCTTAATTTCTCTTTTAAGAGGGGTTAATTTCGACTCACATCTCACTTTTTTGGTTCTTTCACAAAACACGGGTGTACTGTGGTGGCGTACACTTCTGGTTGCCTCCCCTCAGTGTTCACTTCAGCACGTTTTTTGCGAGATGATACCTTGTACATATGTAAATACTCATTAGAGTTTGGCATGTTGTTGTCTTCTAGATCCTGTTGAATCAACAATTGGAAAGAATCAAAGCACGCATGAATCTTTGAATTTCGAATTTTGAATTCTGTTTGTACACGTTTAATCCCCTGAAGAAGGGTGCTCTATGTACCCGAAATGCATTGGGTTTTTGCTTTTTGAATCTCAATAATTAATGAACCGTTACTTCTATATTATTTGTATTGAAAATATGTTGTGATAATATTTTCAAATGCCACAAGTTTTGACCATGAAAAGCTTGATGATCAAGAACGTATAAAAATACTTCTGATGTATACCGTTCATTAGTAAAAACACTACACTATTTTTTGAAAAATAAATGTTAACTTGAACATTCGAATACATGTGTTAAAACTCCATTGAAATTACAAAGGCGTTTTTGCCCATTAGCTGTGCGACTAGCAGCCCCGGGTTACCCAGGGCTCATATTTACATAACTGTTACTTAGGAGGGAGTTTGGCACACAACCCTCACAATAGTAAGCACGCGAAAACTATTAACATCCACAGAATATACTTATAGTATTGAGTACAGGAGTGCAGTTCCACCCTATCTAAAGAATTTATATCAGCATCTTGAATTGGCATCTCTTTTGGATGGGGAGCCAGTGAAGCGATTTAGGGAGGTAGAGGATGCATCTGGCTTCTGCTTTCTTAATGGTTTGCAGTCTCTACAAGAGGTGATTGGTGTTTCAGACGTAGAGCACATTGCGTAGTCCAGCCTGCTGGTGACAACGGTTTGGGTAACGGTTCATCTGTTGTTGGTGGGGAGTCAATTGAATATTTTCCAGATCATGAGAAGAGTGAGAAAGCAGGCGGATGAGACTGTGTTCATCGGATCTTCCTGGTGAGTTTGGTGTCAAAGATGTTGCCAGATCCACGGCAACCTCTAACATGCCCTGATACTCAGATGGAGGAATTCAAATGGGCTAGGAGTTGACAGAGGTGTGGCGATCTTTACAACCAGAAAGGACATACTATACCTACTACTCCAATGCACACAAGAGCATGTCCCGCATAGACAATTTACTTACACATCTAGCAGCTATTGGACGTTTTAGACATCCACACGGTCTGCCCAGAGGCATTTCAGATCATTCCCCAGTGTGGATCGAGCTTACCTATCATATCAAAAAGAAGCAGAATACCATTGTCCTCAATACATGGTTACTTAAAGTTCCGGATATAAAGGAGACCCTGCTTACGCAAAGAGACCACTATTTTACTAACAATGTCGGATCAGTGAACTCAGCAGAGATAGTGTGGGAGGCCTATAAGGCGGGGTTGAAAGGGAAAGCCTTAGCCTTAAAAGTGGGGTATGTCAGAAAACAAAATAAACAGCGGTCACAATTAGAGAGTGAACCTCAGCAACTGGAAGCGCAGCATGCCTCCTCACCTAGTGAGGCCACCACACACCAATTCACTATATCAGTTAGAATATAAAACTCTGGCATGGGAGAGGACTCATGCTCGACTATTACAAACACAACATAAGGTGTATGAGTTGGGGGACAGAGCCGGGAAAATGCTTGCTAGGCTGGAGAAAAGGGAACAAGGGGACTGTTGGGTACCCAGACTGTCCATTAAGGGGGTGGAGCAGATTTCAGATCCGCAGGACATTGCGGAGGCATTCGCTGACCATCTGGAGGTGGTCTTTACCTCCTCAACCGCATATACGGCTGAGGACTCTCGCCAATTGTTACCAGACATGCGTCTCTCAACATTATCGGAGGAAGATAGGAATGTACTTTAAACAGACCAAGAGATATGCGAAGCAATATTTAGTATCCAATCAGGGAAGTCAATGGGACACAATAGAGTACCATTCCTTAAATCCATGGCCCTACGGGTAGCGCCACACCTCAAAAACATGTATAATGAAAGCTTTGAGAAAGGAATCCTGCCGGAGGACCAACGTCTGGCATCTATTGTAGTTAGCCGAAAGCTAGGAAAACCGGCTGATAGTTGCGGTTCTTATTGACCGATTTCTTTAATTAATGTTGAGGCTAAAGTTTTGGCAAAGCTCCTGGCTTCTCACTTGGTGGCAATGCTCTCCTCCTTCGACCATGCGGATCAATCAGCCTTTATGCCGGGGCGGAACACAGCACTGAATATCCGCGGCATTCTCAATGTCCTGGGGCGTCACAATATATAGCTGAAGATGCAGTGGTGCTCTCCCTTGATGCCTCTATGGTATTCGACTCCATAGAACGGCCTTATCTTTTCGAGGTGCTGAGAAGCATGGGGTTTGGCACGCGATTCCTGGGGTCGGTTAGGCTACTCTACATGAAGCTGCAGGGTCACGTAAAGGTCAATTACCGCACGTCCCATATATTTCCATTAGGCAGAGGCAATAGACAAGGCTGCCCCCCCTTCACTCCCGCTTTTCTCCTTGATGCTGGAACCACTGGCGTCCTGGGTGCGAGGAGATGTTGTACTCAGAGGGTTGAAATGGGAGACAGAAAATGAAGATAGAATATAACTTTACGCCGACGACATCGATATATTTAGCGTCTCTTTATACTTCAATACACAGAGCTTTGAATATTTTTACAAATTTCGGCAAATACGCTGGCAATGCCATCACCTGGGCTAAATCGTTGCAGTTTGTTCTTCGGGGTCCAATTCCCAGGCTTCCTCCGGGATGCAAGATTGAAATAGCCCTTGACGGATTTCGCTACCTTGGAGTTTTTATTACTCCTGACCCCCAACTCTTCTATGAGAAAACTCCAGCCGTCCCTTTAGATCGACTCCGTAATGATGTCAAACATTGGAGAGCGCTACCACTTTCATTGTTAGGCCGAACTACCCTGTTTAAGATGCTTGCTCTCCCGCGGTTTTGGATATCCTCCAAAACTGCCCCTACACGATTCCCAACTCTTGTTTTAAAAGTGAGGTCCGAACGCTACTGTGGAGTGGAGGCACGCCTCGCATAGCATTGCATAAACTGACCAAAGGGTGGTACGACGGGGAGATTGCACTTCCGGATATATGACTACTACTGGGCCTCGCAATTAGTTGCAATAAATCACTGGCTGCACCGTTCTCCGGCAGACCCAGTCTACATGTTAGACAGATATCAGGTGGGAAGGGAGGAGTGCTTGGGAGCCCTATACACAAAGTCCCGGAAAGGGAGATATCTAGGCCCTGTGGCTCGGACGGTGGAAATTTGGCATCAGGCGACTAAACGTTAGGGCTGGACCGGTGTGCTGACTCGGCCACACCCCTGTGGGTCTCTCAAAAACTGGGGCTCCAGTTTTATCAATCAGGATTTGATAAATGGGACACAATCGGAATCTCTACCGTAGGCCAGTTAGTAAAAAAGGGTAAAATCCTTACATTTAGTGCCCTACAGGAAAAATATAAGTTGACTCAAGGAGAGATTTTTCGTTATTTGCAGATCCGCCATGCACTCACAGTGGCACTTCCAGACATGGGTCATTTGCCAGAATTCTCTTCTTTGGAGGACCGGTTGCTTTCTGAGCCCATCCCAGACAAAGCCTATTCACTAACGTATCGTAAACTATGCAACAACCTGCCATATCCCTTTCAAACTCTCCGAGATAGGTGGCAAGCCGATGTCGGACACATCGAAGACTGGCAAACTGCACGAATGTCCCCAAGTGAAGCAGCTATACCTCTTCATTTCTGACAGATCTAATTAAAAATCCTACATAGAACATACCTTATGGGGGTTACTTTAACTAGAATGGGAACTAGACAAGATACGCTATGTTTGCGTGCACAGCTGTCACCAAGAGGCAACCTTCTATCATACTATATGGGACTGCCCCCACATACGACACATATGGGACAAGGCTACAACACAAATGCAAGACTCAATAGGTAAACACCGCTGGGGCTTCTTAATATTTGGGAAGCGACCGATCTCACAGAAGTGTAACAGCAACTAGCCACTCTGGGGTATACTTTAGTAAAGAAAGCAATTGCAATGAAATGGGGGTGCAACAGAAAGACTTTTGACTAAAGCTTGGGCAGCTGATTTTGACAAGGGTAGGATTGCAGAAAAAAAAGTCTTTACATCTAGAGGATGTCCCATTAAATGGGATAAAAAGTGGAGCGGATGGAACGCTCATGGAGGGGGCTTATATATATATATCCCCAACCGTAGAGATGGAAATGTCCAGAAATAATAGCCAATCGCCTGGAATGACTGCTTGATTTACTATGCACGGCTATACTGTATGAACCCACTATAACCAGACTGAAATATATGCCTACCAATGTTTGTGATTCTTTGAGTGTTGAAACCAATAAAAAAATCTGAAAGAAACAAAAAAAAAAAAAAAAAAAGATGATGCCACGGTTGTGGGTGTGGACGAGATTTGTCGTTCGGCGGGCTACCAAGAGTCATTTCATAGGGGGGAGTTGAGCCAAAAGATAAGTACATTAGTTTTGTCAGCGTTGAGTTTTTTTTTTTTTTTTTTAAATATATTTTTATTGCAGAATCAGAAATAAAACCATTCAATAGGCCAACCTACACACTTATGGCCTCCCAACAGTTAGTATGACAGAATTGCAATACACAGCCATTTAGCCCACATCCCGGAGGCTGGGCGGCGCTTCAAAGTACCATTCTTCGAGAAATGCCTCAGTGCGTGCCCTGTCTGGGCTTCAGGTCAGTTATGTCTTGTAGTATCTGCTTTTACCCCACAACGCCCATCCCCCCCCCTGCACCGCTAAGCCCCAGGCTGCACCCACGATCGCTCCCTGCAAATCTACTCTATTTCCTCACTGGGCCATCCGGGTCTGATAAACTGCTTTGCGGTGCTAAACCACCCACTCTTTGAACACCCCCCCCCTCCCCCCTCCCCCCACAACTGCTGCTAATGCAGGCACCCATAATCTTTCCCAGCTCTGAGGTACGTCATCCACCAGGATATTCAGACAAACATACACACCACATGGAATTCCTTCTTATCTCTAATCTTCCTCCGCGTCGTCCGATACGTAATCCCGTAACGCCTGTACTACCAACTCCCAGGACCGTGCCAGTTCCAGACATTTCTCGTTGCCAGTTCTACTCACCGGACGCATCTTAAGCACACTCTCGCAGCCCGACCACTTCAACAGCTCATTCCTCCATCTCCTCACTGACGGGCCTTCCTTAGATTTCCAATGCCAAGTTATTTCACGCTGCGCCAGTATGATCCCCAAATCAATGAATTTGCTCGTTATTTTAGTCTTCCTGGTATGCGGGAACCAGAGGAGCAGGCATGCTGCCATGTCAAAGTCTACCTCCCTGTCCGTGACAGCGTTCAGGAGTCCTCCCACTTCTGGCCAGTACTCCCCTAACTTCGGGCATCCCCACAGCATGTGATCCAGATCTACCTCTGGCTCCAAACATCTCGGGCACATGGCGTCAAGCACCTGGAAGTGCCGTCGTAACCTCTCCGGGGTCAAATACGCCCTATGGACAATGAAAAAATGCACCTGTTGAAACCGTGCATTCCTCGTTCCCTTCCAGGTCCTATGCAACACTTGGCCCCAGATGGTGTCTGGTATTTGTTTACCTATGCTGACCTCCCATCGCGACTTTAGCGCTAACAAGGGCGCCAGTCCCTCATTCAGCATTCTGGTGTGGAGGCAAGTCACAGCCTTGACGGTGCCCGCGGCCATTACCACATATGGGCATGCCATGGTCACCTCCGGCTCCGCTAGCCCCCCCCCCCCCCCAATATCTCTGCATCGCTGTCACCACCGCCGCATGTAGCAAGAAGGTTCCATCTGGTAAGCCAAATTGCTCCTGTAAAGTCTGGTACGGAACTAGCGTCCCGTCCATATAGAGGTCTCCTACCATCTGCAAGCCCAGCTCTTCCCACGTCAATAATCGGGACCAATCGCCCCCGTGTGGTAGCGCGGTCAACATTCCCAGCGGTATCTCCGGTGCATACGGCTGGCGTTTCTTTGCTCTTTTCAGGCTCCTATTCCAACACAATTTAAGCGTCTTTTCCTCTATCGTAAGATCCCTCACATCCAGTTTCTATTGCATTACGATAGATGACAAGACATGTCTCTGGATGCCAATCCCCCGGTCGCGATCCGGACCTCTGAATTCCCTGGCCACGTTCTGCGTCAAAACCTGGAGTTGCGCTGCTAGATAATATAACTCGAAGTCGGGGACGGCCATTCCCCCCTCGCTCTTGGGCCGTGTCAGAGTAGTCAGTGCCACCCTTCGTCGTCCGTGGCCCCAGATGAAGCCGGTCACCAACGTCTTCAACTCTCTAAAGATTCTCTGCGAAATCCATACCGGCAGCGTTCGGAAATAATAGAGTAGCCGCGGGAGTGCCACCATCTTCAACAATGCTACCCGACCCAACACGGATAGTGGGAGAGAAGCCCAGAAAGCCATGCAGCCCTTCAGCGCTCGAATACAGCGCTCCACATTCCCCTCTAAGAGGTCTGCTGCGTCGTGATAGATGCGTACCCCCAGGTAAATGAAACAGGAGGGTTCCCACACCACCGTTCTTGTGAGCTGTGGGCAGAGCGTAGTCTTCCGCAAAGGGAACACACAGGTCTTGGTCCAATTCACCCTGAGGCCTGACAGCCTCCCGAACCTGCTCAGCATGTCTACCGCGCCTTCTAGAGCTCGCCCAGGATCCGCCAGGTACAATAACAGATCGGCGTATAGTGATATGTAGTGCGACTCAGGTCCCTGCGCTATCCCGTCATATACGGTGCCTGACCTTGCCCGTGCTGCCAGTGGCTCCATCACCAAGGCAAATAGCAGAGGAGACAGCGAACAGCCCTGCCGCGTGCCCCTACAAACCGAATAAGCTGGAGATACTAGAGGCCCCAGCCGTACTCGCGCCTTCGCTGAGGAATAAAGCACTCTTGTCCAACTCCGAAACCCCTCCCCCACTCCAAACTTCAGCAGCACTCCATCCAGGTAATCCCATTCTAAGCTATCTAACGCCTTTTCGATATCAACTGCCAATACCACAGGATCCCGCTCCGTTGTAGCGGCATCATCAATGATCCGGACCAGACGACGGATATTCATCGAGGTGCTCCTGGTCGGGATGAATCCCGCTTGATCCCTATGTACCAAGGTGGACATCTGCGGTAGGAGCCTGGTAGCTAGGATACGACTCAAGATCTTGTAATCCACCGTTAACATAGACAATGGGCGGTAAGAGGTCACGTCTAACGCGTCCCTGCCCGGCTTCAACAGCGGCACCACCAGCGCCTCCCTCATGGATTCAGGTAACCACCCCACCCGTTTCGCCTCCGCGTACACTATCAGCAGTCTGGGCGCCAAGATATCCACGAATTTTGCGTAGAACTCAATCAGTAACCCATCCACCCCTGGCGTTTTGTTCCGTGCCATGTGTTTAATTGCCCCTCTTATCTCTGCTAAAGTGATGGGGCCCCCCAGGTCCTTCGCCTCCTCTTCATCCATCAACGGTAAGGGGATCAGATCCAGGTATTCACCTATCTCCGAAGCCTCTGCCTCTAGGTGGCTTGCGTACAGTCCCATATAGTAGGACTTGAAACGCTCCAAGACCGCTGATTGAGAATAAATCACTTCTCCATCCTCGCATCTTATACTCATGATCGGGCACCCTCTAGGTTCTGGATCAGCCAGCTTGGCAAGGAGCGTGCCCACTTTATCCCGTTCCTCATGCACCCTAACCATATACAACTTATAGTCATAGCACCGCAGTCTTTCCGTCTCAGTCGCCACCGCCTCTTTAGCTTGCATCAGTCGTTCCTGCAACTCCGGCCTCTCGGGTCTTCGCTGTTCCAGCCCTCTCAACGCCTCCTACGCTTTCGCAAGGTCATTCAACACCGTCCCTCTCACATTCAGAAACCTACCCATGCACACCCCTCTCACCACAACTTTCATTGCATCCCATTCGAGCGATCTTGTTGCCGCTGAGCCTGCATTGTCTGTAAAATAGCTGTCTATGCCCTGACGGACCGTGTCGCTGAACGCCGGGTCTTCCAGCGTGCCCGGAAGCAGTCGCCATGATGGAACTGCCGATCTCGTCAGCTGCCACTGCATGGAGATCAACAGGGGATTATGGTCCGAAATGGTCCTGGACAGATACTCAGAATGAGTCACTACATTCGCCAAGGAGCTGCCACATAGCACTGAATCTAGTCTAACATGTAGGTCGTGCAGCGTGGAAAAATAAGAGTAATCCCTGATCTCAGGATGTTGCGCCCTCCACACATCCACCAGACCCCACCTGTCCTGCCATTCCCTCCTGTGGGTTGCTAGTCGGCGTACCGGGGAGTCTACTAGTGGTGGGTGCGATCTATCTAACAGCACATCAGAGATGGAGTTAAAATCCCCGGCCAGTAAAATAGGGCCCGCTAAATAATACGCCAGTGAGCGCGACAAATCCTCAAAGAAATGAGCTTGATCAGAGTTGGGGGCATATATGTTACACAGCACCACCTCCCTACCATAGACGTCCCTCAACTGCCACATATCGACCCTTTGGATCCACTCTCTGACTCGTGACTTGAAATGGCGTACCCGCCCGTATCCATATCAACACCCCTCTGGCGAATGCCGAGTATGTCGTGCCAAATACCTGACCTCGCCACCTCTTCTGTAAAGCCCCACACTCCTCCTTGGTCAGGGGAGTCTCCTGAAGCATTGCAATCTGAACGCCCCTCCTCACCAAGTAGGCATGCACCTTGTGGCGTTTCACCATCGTACGAATACCACGGACATTCCATGTGACACATTTCAAGTTAGGTAACGTCCCCATAAAATATCGTTCTACACAGTGGCGCTAGCCAATAAATGACTCCCGCATTGCAGCAATCGTACAGCCCCTTCAAAACATTTCCCAAACCTCCCCTTACCCCCCTCCCCAGGACAGGACCTAATAACCCAGCTTCAGCCCCGTTCCAAACCTTAAACACCCCACACATCACACTAACCTGTGGTCGTCACCACAGAAGACCTTAAGGGCCTGAAGAGGTCGATGGAGCCCCGAACCAAATCGGCAGAGCTACCACCCCGCGCCCGCTGTCCCAAACTGCTTACGCAGCCCCATACCTGGCAGTCCAATATAAGTCTGGAGAGTCCATACCAACAGGCATCCCGGAATTGTTCATAAGCCACGACCCTCACTCGTTAAACATGCCATCCGAAGTCTGTGGGGTGACCTCCACCCCCCGTGCGCCCCCCACATCCGAGTCGTCTTCTCCGGTTTTCTCCCCTTCCTCTTCCGATGCCGAGCCTCCAGACGTTTTCTCCTGCTGTGATCCTGTGATGGTCGCTGTGGCCGCCAACGCACTCTTCCTGTCGGCCAGCATTTGTGCTGCTCGCTCGGCCCGTTTTCGCTTTTTCCGGGAGCGGATGCGCTGGGATTTCCTGAGCTTGACTGGTTGTTGCCGAACCCTGTTGGCTCCGTGTGCACGATCCGTCCCCGCACGATATAGCTCAAGCCAGGACCATGCCTCGTCGGGTGTTTGGAAAAAGTGGGTCCTGTCATCAATGACCACTCTCAGCTTGGCGGGAAAAAGCAAGGAGTATTGGATCCCCTCCTCTCTCAGCTCCTTCTTCACTGATAAGAAGGAGGCTCTACCCCGCTGCACTTCCTGCGTGTAGTCTGGGAAGATCGTGACCCTGCTATTATCCACCTGGTAGGGACCTTGGGATCTCGCCCTCTGTATCAACAGATCACGGTCTTTGTAGTGCAACAATTTGACCACCATCGGCCGAGGTGGTCGGCCCTCTAGGGGCGGCTTGGCAGGCACCCTGTGTGCCCTTTCCAGAGAGAAGAAGGGGGACAGACCCTCCGGCGCCACCACCGTTCGGAACCAGTCCTCCATATAGGACACCGCATCACCTTTCTCAATTTTCTCCGGAAGCCCCACCACCCTCACGTTGTTCCTCCGGTTACGACCTTCCGCGTCCTCCGCTCGTCGTTCCAGGAGTGCCAGTCGGCCAACAATGTCTGTCAGTTTATGTTCCGCGGTGACCACCGCCGGTTTCAGCTCCTGAAGCAGTTGCTCGTTCGATTTCACTCTATCAGAGAGCTTAGCGTGGTCTGCTCTCAGCAGGCCCAGCCCCGTCGCCACCTGCGCAATGTCCTGGTGCAGCGCGTCTTTTGTAGCAGTGATCGCATCCAGAATAGCGTCAAGGCGTTGGTTCAGCCTCTGTTCTTGCAGCGATGCCTCCACTGGGGCTGGGGTGCCGCCATCTTTGGCCAAGGCATTCCCGCCCCCCTGCTCAGGCGGTGCAGCGGGGCCAGTATCCAGCGCGGCCATCTTGGTTGCGAGAGACGCGCCCCTCGAGCTGCCTCCACCGAGCACAGCTCACCGTGGCAATCCCTCCGGCCGTTCCGTCCCCTCCTGATACCGCCCAATGGCAGATAACGATATGGTCAGCACACCCTGTCCCAGATCCAGCTTGTCCACACGGTACTAACAGGCCCCCTTCTCCGTGCAGCCGCCTACCTCCGATCCATAGGTGTGCACTGCGTAGTTCCATCAACACGCTCACAGCGCCTCCAGGATCCGCAATGGCTAGGGGAGCAAGCCTAGAGCGCTCCTCCAAGAAGGACCGGCGGACGTAGTTCTGGGCAAACTGAGCTCTCTGTTCACATCAGCATCACACCACGCGGGCTCCAGCGTGCACCGGCCTCTATCCACTGTTCCACCAGCCCAGTGCTCCACGGCCCCCCGCCGGGCCGACCCCGCCTCCGGTGTTAGGCCCACCGTCCACTGCCAGGTCCGTCCGCTCCCCGGGGCACACAGGAACTGTGGGGGGCTGGCCCCCGGCCCAACACCACGGCCAACCCGCTGCGCGCCGCTACTCCGCAGCGGTCCTCAGCCGGGTGCTCGGGCCCCCAAACAGTGCTGACCCCGTCTGCCCAGCCCCAACAGCAGTCCCTTCCGTGGGCAGCCCTCACAGGCTAACAGCGTCGTCACCCGCACAGTCCGAGGCCAGGCCCTCCAGCAGGGATCGGAGAGCAGGGGGGGGGGGGGGGGGGGGGGGGGGAGGGGCACCGCTCCTACCAGGTCTCCGCCACGGACCGCCTGTGCCGCTCCGGATCAGCTCCAGCGATCCTCACCCCGGCTTTCTGCTCTGCCAGCGCCGCCCAGTAGCCTCCAGCGCGCTGGCTTCTCCCCGGTGCACGGCTTCTAGCGCTCCCGAACCCTCAGCGCCGCCATCTTGCCTTTGTTCGCCTGTCGGGCCGGCCAGGCTCCTAGGTCCGGCCACGTGTGTCTTCCAGGGTTCCGATGGGGTCCAGACTCTCCCCTCCGGGTCAGCGACCCCTCCCGATCGCGATCTACGCCGCCAGGGGTACCGAGGGCAAGTCAATCAGGATGATAGCGGGACTCAGCGCGGAGCAACTCGCTCACGCAGCCATCCCGGTCGGCGCCTAAGCCACGCCCCCTTGTCAGCGTTGAGTTTCAGGCAGTTGTTTCTCATCCAGTCGTCAAAGTTTGTCATACATCTGTGGAAGTTGGCTCTGCTGGTGTAAGGGTCTTCAGATAGTGAGAGGAGGAGCTGGGTGTCATCTGTGTAGGATATGATGTTCAGTCCATGGGTTCTATGTTGGCCAGGGGGTCATGTAGGTGTTGGAGAGTGCAACAATATTTTTGTTGTTAATAAGTTAGCTTTCAATATTTCTGGTTCTTTTTAAGTGGTTACAAGTGTAGTTTTATTGCTGCCTGCGATAGTACGGTATTTTAGATATTTCCTCCAGTGATATAGTCATTATTAGTGCTTTTCTTTTTTAAGTATGGGGTCGGGATATTTTAGGTTTTCCAATTATTGCCAATGTTTGTGTAGTTTGTTATTGTTGTCCTCAATATTCTGTGATAAAGGCATATCCACCACCCAGTCACTTATATGTTAGGTCTTTAAATCTAGCACTTAATATCAAGTGCTGGACACACTCTTTGATGCCAGACATATTTCATAATAATTCAGCATACGAATACCCGCTGGGAGGGCATCCAGGCACTTCGAAGGGACATTCGCTGTTGAAAGTAGCCTAGTTGAAAAGCTAGGTTTTCAGTTTCCTTCTGACATTAGGGAAGGAGCTGGCTGGTCTGTTGGGAAAAGGGAGCTCGTTCTAGTCTTGGAGCGATGAGGGAGAAAGCATGGCCTTCCATTTTTGTGCACCAGATGCAGGGGTTTGTGAGCAAGGAGGCATCCAGTGAATCCGAGGGGTGTGAAAGTTGATGTGGTCATTGAGGTAGACAGGGTCCAAGTTGTGAAGTAGGTGATAGGGGGGAGAAAAAAGAATTTCATTTCTGAATGGGGAACCAGTGGAGGTCTCTGAAATGTGTGAAGATGTGAGCTAGAGGAGCGAGGTCGAGTAGCAGTCTAATGACAGCATCCTGAATTACTTGAAGTCTGTTGGCGAATTGCTGGTCGGAGTTCTCTACATATAGGGTGTTGCTGTACTCTAGTCTTATAGAAATGAGCGCTTGAGTAATTGACCTACAGGTGTCCAGTGGGAGCCATTTAAAGATTTTTCTGAGAAACCTGAGGGTGTGGACACACATTGAAGCTATTGTGTTGGCATGGCTGCCCATGAAGATCATTTATGACCCACAGGTTCCTGGTGGCATTTTAGAGGGTGTTGGTGCGGGCCCTGGAGTATTGGGCCACCAGGCCTGGGGTCCATACAGAGGTGTATTTGCCGAACAGTAACACTTCTTTGTCGTTGCTATTCAGCTTGAGGCAGCACCATTTAATATAGTCCTATACTTGGATATGGTTAACAGGTGAAGTTCTCCTTGGTACAACATACTCACTTGTACTCTTACCCTTAATCTATAAGTAGGGATACATAATGTATGGTGTGAACCTCAACTGTATGCTCCATATGTATGCTTGCATTTAATCACAAAAATAATGAAGTTAGGTTGTAGCCACATACACACTAGGCCCTCACAACAACACTAGCATGCTGAAACAAACGTGCGAAAGGGAATGAACTACAACCCCCGCAATACAACACATGAGAAATCACAAGTCCTGAAAATTTAAGTTAATGCTTAACCCAAGCAAAATACTTGAATACACAATCACATATGGCAAACACTAACCTTAACCAAAACCAATTACATTCAGTACCTGGATACCCTACGGATGACAGGCAGTGCGCTACTTATTTATTTATTTGCGGGTTTATATCGTGCTTGAATCGACTCCCGGAGTAGTATCTCTGCGCCCTTTTCCACCTTATATTAAATTACCTTACATTACGTCACCAAATATACAAAACACAAGAAAGGTTGAAATCTATTTTTTTATAAATAACAAATAAGATTAGAAAAATATTTTTCTTCAGGGTATTATATAGAAATATAAATATAACAAAGCTAAGTAAAGTCCAGGTTTAAGCAATAAAAAATAATGTGATATCACAGACTTATTAGGCTCTATGCCTTCATCTTGCATCCACAATACAGTAGTATCCTGCTCAAGGGGCACTACATCCTCCAAGAGTAGATGGATGTCTGGGCACCTACTTATTGGGATAGGTTTGGATTTTCAGATACTTTGTTTTGCTCATGGCAGGGGCAGAGGGTTCTGTGGAGGGATGCCAAATGGAATGGTGAGGTTTTAGTAGATGGGAGTATTTGGGGGAATGGGAATGTTATGGCGTATATGGTGTGTTGGAGTGGAGGGAGGTGGATGACCTGGATCAGAGGGAGAACCAAGTTGGCTGTGGATGAGGGTCAGGACTTTGAATTGGGACAAGTGGTTAAATGGGGTCAGGGTTTTGAATGAGGGCAGGTTGTGGAATGGTGTCAGTGTTTGAATGGGAACAGAAGAAGGGGTAGATGTGGGTGTACCAAAAGCGTTGGCGTCAGTGAAGGCACCACGAAAGAGCAAATCTCGCTGTAGGGCAGACAAAGCAGAACATGTCATCCAGGATGGCAAACACTTTTGGGAGTTGCTGGCTGACACTCTGGACTGGATGCGACAATTTTATCTGCACCACAGAGTGGTTCTTTAGAAAATTCAATTCCTCCTCGGACCCCAAAGCTTGAGAAATGGAGACAGAATTGGTGGTGCCTAAAGCAGAGGAGATCCCAGCCTGTTTACCAACTAGGCACTAGCTTTATAAGTAGGGACAGGAATGAGGGTGAGGCTGGTGACAGTAGTGGCAGTTATAGGAACAGACACTTGGGCCTGCGCTGGTTTCACTGCAACCACAAGGTGCTGCCCAGAGTTGGAGGACACAGAATCCCAAATTCTAGTCGCGTACTGGTCAGTCCCATCACCCTCGTTGCCACTGGGTCCCGCTGTGTCAGTGGTTCCCCCTTCGACCTCCCACTGGGTCTCCTGCATGCCCACTGAAGATTGGTCATCGATGCCATTGCTTGCACTTGAGGAAGTGGAAAGCAGAAAGATACACACATGAATTACATACTAGAAAGGTCAATAGCAAAAGCTACACATATCAAAAAGTGCCAAACAGACATTTACCTTACTAATCTCAATAAAAGGCACACAACAATGGGACTTCATAAAAGGCAAGTACTGATTTTTGATGACAGGTTGCTTTATTACAGATGTCAAGCGCATTATATTATCTAGCACTTGTAATAAGGCAGGTGGAATATACGTCACTTGTCACAGACTACAAATCAGCAAAACTCAAAAGAATACATTATATTTTTTAATGAAAGAATTACAAGTAAACCTCAATTCCCCTAAGTATCCACATATGAAATCAAATTTCAAACTGCGTGTCATCTATAAAGTTTGTTGTAAGAGACACTCTGCGCCTGATTTAGAGTTTGGTGGATAGGTTACTTTCACAAACGTGGCAGATATCCCACTCAAAGTATTACAAGTAATACAGACCATAAAGAACTTATAATAAGGCATGATGAATATAACCCACATTTGTGATGGAGCACCCAATCTGTCAACTCTAAAGCAAACTCTGACATATATTTGAGCAAACACACAAGATAGATATGCTTCAATACACCTCGAAAATGTAAGCCTGTTCTGTCATTTTTTCAAGCATTATCCCATCTGCAAAAATCACTCTGGAGCATATTGGTACAGGTTTACTTTTAAATTTTGTTGACTGCAAAGCTCTCCATATGAGCATACCAGTAGCCCATGCCCAGCAATACGTTATTTCTACATACTGCCATTACATTTTCACAACTTTGGGGACAAAACTCAAATTAAACCAGTGCCTGCCAATGCCTTGGCCCCCTTTGTACAATTGTTAGTTCACACACTTGCCCAGGACACAATACAGCCTGAAAAAGTGGCCAGGGGGCTACCATACCATCCATGTCACATAATATTAATAAAAGCACAGTTGTGGCAAGACAGCTTCCCTCTTAAGCGCTGCGAGGCCTCAGGGTAGTTACGCGCTATACAAATGCAATATTTCATTTCATTTCATTTCTAGATTTGAGCATGTCCAAAACTGTTTACATACAGCACATGAGGGTTAGTGTCATGAGCCACTTGATCACAGTGCAGGGATGATTTTTGTGGGCATAATACATCAGTAACAGATATTCCAACAGAAAAGGCACAAATAAATTATTGACAATGTGTCTTATTTATAGTTTCACACTTATGTTGCTGCGTAACAAATGTGACAGATATCCAGTCCGCCTTATCGCAAGTGCATTATATGTAATGGAACTTTTAATAAAGTGGAAGGAATATCTGTGACTTTTGTGAAACAGCAGCTGTCTGGCAAACTATAACTTTGAATACATTCAATAGCATAGCACTTTTAAAAGGAACATCCTTTTATTTTTTTAAATTGTGACATTCTAGTGACACTTGAAAGAACGGTTAGAAATAACATACATATATTTCTACATGAATACACTTACAGACTGGTCAATGCTTCATGGCCTTCAGCCCTCCCCCCTCCTGGTCAGGGTAGGCCATTGCCAAAATGTGTGGCATTATGAGGGGATGGTCAGAAAAAAACGTTGCACTGCTTTTTTTTTTGCTGGGAGGATCATCCTAGTTTGTAGGCTCAATGGGGCAGGCCTATTGTCGACGGTCTTCCCACTGTTTCCGGAAGTGGGAAACAGTGGGAACTTAAAGACCACCTGGTGGTGCACTGGTCTGCCAATGGCCCTCCAGATCTTTGTCTTCATTGTGGGGGCTGACCTGAATTGAGCAAGATAAGAAAACAAAGTAACAAAAAGTCATTAATAAGCATGTTTACTTATGTACCATATATGGTCCAACATACTTATTTTATTCACATACATTGAGGCAGATTGAAGATTTGTTAAACATGTTACTGCAATACAACTGTGATGGAGATCGTATCCACTTTATTATAAGGGTGTGATATACTATGTAAATTGTAATGAGGGGGGTTGGACATCTATTACCTTGTGAGGGACTAAAATGTAAAAACTTACAAATCGTGAGTAATTTAAAAAAAAATGAAAATGGTATTGTACTTTTACTTTGGCCATCACTTAATGTTGTGTGATGTCATTAATGTCTATGCTTGGGGACACTTAATAATTCTGGATCAGCTACTCCATGAAAATATGATAAATGGACCATCCACCATATTGGACTTCTAATCATGTGTAAGGGCTATATGTCATAATGTGGTGGAGTAGCCATTCTGGTAAACAGAAACTCAAGACCTATGTGCTTTTTGTGGAAAGAACTCCTTTCTGAATGTCAGGGCTACAAAACAAAAAAAACATTTTCAATGTCAAGTGCATACCAAAAGTGCCCCATTGGCTTGGTAGTTGGAAAGGCAACTTCCACAGCCAAGGTGTTCCTGTGCCAGGTCTTAAAGCTTTTACTACAATACAACAACATTCATACTAAAATATGCCATGCTTAGTGACACCATGGATGTTAATCATTTTGTCACTCAGATTCTGTTGCCCTGGTCGAACACACAGCTCCTCGATGCCAAACGCAGGTACTGCATGGTCGCACCAATGTCTGACTGATTTGTTTTAGCTTACAGCATACCTAATGGTAAAGTATTTTGGCTCAACATTTTAAATTAATGTTGGCTTTGCAGTTATTAATGATTGTGGAGTACATTACGTACGGATTTCTGGCGTACTTAATTAAAAAATATAAACATTTCTAATAATATATATTTTGTGTGTCTTAGGTCAGGCATTGGCTTTAAATATTGAAATATGAGCGTTAACCCAGGTTCCTCTGTTTTTCATATTTTTTGGGTACAAATATGGTAAATATAGTAAGCATATTTCAATTTTCCACATACAAGGTAAAATTAATATGTGGTTTTGCAGTAGTATGTGTGTGAATGACAAAACGCCACTTGGGTTATGAAAATGTTTTCATATGGCAAGTGTGAAATGTTGCCAGGGTTTGAAGTCAATTACAATCGTCTTCATAACTAAACAAATATGAATGCAAGTGTTTTTCATGTGTGCAGCTTACCTGACTCTGGTGGCTCACAATAACTAGTTGGATCTGGTCACCTGCTCCTTCAACCATGGTGGGCCCTGGCAAAAGAAAATGAACGGCAACTGTTGAAGAGGTCTACAACACTTGCTGGTTAGAAGGCATGTGGTCTAACTGCCTTAAAAACGCATGTGGAGAAGCCCTTGCTAACCACATGTAACACTGACTTCAAATCTTTACAATAGATGGAATCATTATATCCTGTGCATTGTAACGGACATTTTTGCTTTGTCATTAAGCGTAATAATATTTTATTTCTTCCGTACTTCCTAATGATGTGTCTTCTCTGCATAGTTTAATGTAGACAAGTGTTTACAAAGATTGTTGACAGATCGTTCTGGGCTTATATATATATATATATATATATATATATATATATATATATATATATATATATATCATGTTAATATTAAACAGCAAATGTAGTAAACCGCTGTATAGTTGTACATACTGTTAAGGCAGCAATCAAAACATTTTGTTATAATGAAATGTGTTTTGTGTGCATATAATAAATGGTTCACATTACGTACAAATGATAGAAAAGAATGTATGTTTTCATAACCGATCAAAGTTATGCTTATTTCATTTTATGAGAAGAAGAAAGTTGTAACACTTTTTTATTCATTGTATTAGTATTTTCTAAATTAGAACAAAAAGTATAATTTCAGATTCTCTGAAAATAAGTTAACTTATTTGTTGGAAGAGGAATTAAAGATGAGCTAACAACTGCATGGAGTCCTTTTCCAGATACGCTCATGAGTGGATTAGAAATGTTCGCACAGAGCGTGGCTAAGGTGAATAGTCTAGACCCTCTCGCTGGGACATCACTTTGTGATTCTCTTGGTAGTGGTGTCTTGGGTGTTGTATTCAACTAGGCCAGATTCGTTACTTCTATAGGCTACTGAAGTGTCCTGAGTGTCAACAATGCTGGGGTGCTGGTGCCAGCTGGCTTTGTTGCAACAGTGTACCGCTTTCTGTGATGCTGCCAGCTGCAAATGTTTCTGGGACCAAGCTGGCAGCAGACGGTGCTTGACCATGAGAAGCGGCTGCTTAACGCAACACTGCTGCTGACAATGCTCCCAAGCTATCCTGCACCACCCTGGAATGCAGAGTGGACATTTGGTCCTTCTGGCTCTCACGCTGGGTCCTTTTTAGCTCTGAGAAGTACAATAATATGGCCTGGCTGATCCTTCTCGTCCATAGCCGCAACCATCGGTTCGCTACTCGTGCAGACAACGGTGACCACACACTGGACCTGCCTTCCAAAGCAGGTCCTGCTGCAGCCCTTTTCAAACCGCACAGTGACCTTGAGTGGGTGGCCACAGGTATTGTGTGTCCTGGCTGCACAGCAGATGTTATGGCTGTAGTGGTCACAGTAGGCAGGACAGGGGTGGCCACAGCTGTTGGTGGTGTACAGCCACAGGAGGTAGGACTCTGTTGATGTATTTGATTTCATATCCCAAGCGAGAGACGTAGGTCACTGATCACACACACCTAAAACGCCAGGCCAGTCTTGGAGATCATCCTCATCGGCAGAAGTACTACTCCCATTGAAGGCGTATGATCTTTTCTCAGGCAGTGGCCAAAGCAGTTGAGGATGTTGACTAAGAACTTGCAGCTTCACCTTGTAAAATAACATTGGACAGATTGTTTATACTAATATAAAGCAATATATTAACATTAGCCATTTAAACATTTTGTAATGTTAATCTGGTCTTGGCATAGAAAATACGTTCTCAAACTAAAACAACTAGCACGCACGGATTTGGAAACTTGCCATCTATGCCCAAGGAATGAGCCCAAAGACTATGTTATACTCAAGGTGATCGGACACGGATGCATACACCGGGGTAGGAGAAGCAGCGAGGAGGTTGCAACCGCCTGCATTTGCATGGCCTCAACACTGATAAGTCTTATAGCCTCATAGGGCTTATCGTTGTGGTCTTCATTTACACTGCCACCACCAGCCATTACCTACCGCACACCTTCCACCGGATGACACACTGTTTGGCCGTCTAGCTGCCTGCCTGGTTGCCTCGCCGCCCTAGCCCCCAATCTCACATGCCATCTCAAGTAAGAAGTGACATGAGTGAGTAATGCAGCCAGTGCAGGTGTCCGCGGACAAGGGTGAGAACAAACAATTAGACACACATGCGCTGCCTTATGGAATATGTAACAAACAAAGAAATGAAGGTCAAGCAAACCTGTTGGAGCGAGAGCTTAGAATCTTAATTGACAACCTTCCACCTCTATGTGGCGCAAAAGCGAACAAACATAATAAAAAACAAAAAATTACAAAACTTAATAAATCGATACAAGTACACAGTATTCCAGGACATATAATACCCCAGTTCTTCAAAAAGGCTTGTAACTGGAAAGATGGAGGAAGTAGATCAAGGAAGGAAAACACTACTAATACCAGTAATATACAAAGACGGATGCAAATATCTGAAATATTAATGGACATCACCTTGAGAGATATTGAATCAATTGAGTTTAAGCCTCCGCAAGGTGATAAACAGTATGATGCAACTGTAGTAACATGAGCTACTAAAAGGCTGGCCAATAAGATCATGGCAGAAGAAACCACATTTAAAATATGGGGCAAAAAACTCTCTCCCTTTGAGAAACTGGGGAACACACCTGCCGAAAGAAGGAGGAAAAAAACAAAGGAAATCGAAGCACAAAGAAGGGCCAGTGTGAAATGCACTTGGTAAAACTACCACAGTGCATGGAAACCAAGCAGATGAGGTGTTGGGCACAAGTAGAAACATCGCCTTAGTAATCTACTTTGACTGGGGATGGGTGCCAATAGCACTGCAAGTACAATCTAGAAATTTAAACAAGGCAACAATACAAAATCCCATCAATTTCACTCAGACCTGTTCCTAATATGCTGATGTAACATAGGTGGGGTATCAAATAAACCTTACCATTACTGATTTATCAAACTATTCAAAATATTATCATATCAGAATGCTGCAAGAAACCTGGTGAACAAACCAGCTCTACGCCCTGGTTATAATGAGTTCACAAATCCAGGAACAAAATCAGGAAAGAAAGGTCGCCTAAGTGGAGGCTTGGTAAAATACATTAGTGCTTCAAATCAGCCTGTATGTGCCATCTAGCCTAATAAGGATCCTGGGATTCTGGTAGTAAAGGTGAGAAACTGGAACCAGGAAAATGAAGCAACTTGTGTTGATAAACATGCACATACATCTGCGATTGAATATAAATTGTGTCATCATAAAGAACTGACATCACTGATAACCGACTGTAGGAAAAAACCCCTTTTTAACACGGTCAACCACACGTTTTGAAAGGTATTTTATGTGCTTTTGACTGGAAGTGCACTGGATTCCTGCTCACCAGGTCCCTAGTGCCAGATCTCTTTACCAAAACTGTAAAATTGTTCCCCCAATTGGCAACACCTTTAGCACGCTCTGTAGGTACCAAGTAAATGGTAGCCCTTGGAACTAGGGCAAGGTGGCCAAAAAGGTCGTTAAGGGCTGCAGCACAAATTGTGCCACCCTCACCAAACACATACAGACTGCCACTACAGGCTGTGTGTCTTGGCGAGGACAAAAGTGAAAATACAACATGGCACACATCTCTATGAGCCATGCCCAAAGACACAACAAACAATATAGGTATGTCACCCCTACAGCAGGCCTTACAGCCCTGAAGCAGAGTGCACTATAATGCATGTGTGGGCATGTCTGGATGAGCAGATATGCCCCTGTGCTAGTCACTTCTATTGCTGCCAGCACAATTAACCAGGGAGGCCATTTTAAGTGCATGTGCTGCACATTGGTGAATACGAGTTCCCCAGCAATATGATGGCTTCACTGAAACCAGGGATGTTTGGTATCAAACCTCTCGTATGAAAAAAAGACACACTGATTTCAGTAGTGGATTTATTAATACATGCAACCAGAGGGCACCTTAAAGGTGCCCCCTAAAAACCTAGAAGCTACAAACAATAGCCAGGAGGAAGATTCTAGATGCTAAAATCCTGGTTACTGAAAAAGAAAGAGTTGAGATGGGCCCAGAAACCCCCTCTGATGGCAGCAAAATTATTACTAGGGAGAAAGAAGCTTTTGGACCAAAAAGCCCCAAAGGGGTTGTCCTCAAATATACAGAGGGTGATTATGTCAGCAAATGGTTTACAGTCTTTGAGAGGGCTTGTAAAATGGGGAAACTAAGCCAGGAGTATTGGGGGAGCTGTTCTTAGGAAAGTGTAGAAATAGGCAAAGACAGATGCCGAGTCCTATGACCTCATGAAGAATACCATGATGAAGGGTTTTGGACTCACCACTGAGGAATACTGGATCAGGTTCAGGGAGACTCGAAAAACCAAGAGTCAGACCTGGGTAGATTTGTAGACTTCTCAGTGAAAACACTAGGTGGTGGGTTAAAAGATAACAGGGTGCAAGACTATGATGGGCTTTATAATCTTGGTATGAAAGAGTATCTGTCGAGTAAATGTGTTGCTGAAAAGTTACATCAGTACCTGGTAGTCCTAGGTCCACTTTTTCCTCAGTCGTTGGGGGGAGACAGCAGATCACTGGCTCCAGGGAAGGGCAACCAAGACAACTCCTGGTGGGGGTGACCAAAAGAAAGGAGTTGCTAAGCCCCCCTCAAGTGAAAGATGCTGACCAGTTCAAACATAAGAACAAAGATTCTTCTCAAGGCCCCCCAAGAATCTTTTCCAGATGGTGGACCCAGAGCCAATACACCGCCAAAGCGTGGAAACTAGGGTAAAAACTGGAATCCCGAGAAGGCTCTGTGCTTTAATTGTAAGGGCAATGGGCCCCGAAATGGAGACCCTAGCTGTACTGAAATGAATCCCCTTTGTGCACCTGCAGTTCGTTCCTACTGCAGTAGTAAGTCTACAGATTGGATACCAGGTGAGCACTGACCATGTCAGAGAGTTCACTAAAGAAACTTTAGTCTCTGAGGATGAGGTGGATGTAGCTGCCCTGGCTGTCTGACCCATGAACATGGAAAAATACAGACAACAACTTCATGTAAATGGGATCAGAGTTGAAGCACGGAGGGATACAGGTGCAAGGGTCACTATGCTGAATGGGAAACGGATATCGCCAGGACAGTATCTGGCTGGGGAGACATACACAGTCATCAATGCTGACAACCAAACTAAGGTCCATCCCAAAACAATGGTGTCCTTAAAAAGGGAAGGGTTTACTGACCAAAAGAAGGTGGTGGTATCCTCTGCAATTCCTGTGGCCTGTTAGCTAGGAACATATCTGGAGTCCTCGGCATGGTCTGAGGTTGAACGAAAGACCCATGCAGGTATGCTGGGTATACCTGAATTGGGAAGGTGTGAAAACGAGAGCACAATCCAAAGCCCAGGGAGAAAAAGAGGAGTAGAGCCTGGACAATGGCCCAACCCTCCGAGAGAAAAGGCAAAAACTTTTGGAGACCGGCTTCAAATCAGACACAAGCTCAGGTCCCCTTCTCCTCAGGGGGAAGACCCGTCATCCCCAGTGGGAACTGAGCCCCAGGAACTTGGGCCTTACACAGCAGAGCAGAGCTCCTAGGCCCAGGGGGAGCCTGTAGGGACGATCTGTGCCAGGGACAGAGGGCCTGTCCCGCTCTTGGAAGTCTGAGACAGCAAGCTGCTGAGCAGGAAAAGGCAGATGTCAGTGACTCCCGCAGAACCTATTGGGAGGAGGGGCTCCTTTACACGGAGGCCAGAGACCCTGAACCTCGTGCCACTAGGGGAGTGGTAGTGCCCCACATGTACAGAGTTCTTACTAACTTTGGATCATGACATCCCCTTAGTTGGGCATCTTGGTCAGGTCAAAACTTTGGGTGGGTTCGTTATCCTTTTCGATTGTCCAGGCATGTCCCAGAAGGTGAAGGGATTTTGTAATTCTTGTGCTATCTGCAAAGCCAGTGTCAAAGCAGGTGGCCACCCAAATGCCCCCTTAATTCTACATCGAGTGGTTGGGGCTTCCTTTGAGATGGTAGGGGATGACGTTGGCCGCGTAAACCCTCCATCAGCCTCAGGGAACAGATTAAATACTGGTGGTAGTGGATCATGCCACCAGGTATCCTGCAGCTTTTCCCCTAAGGACTGTCACTGCTCCTGCAGTTGCCAGAGCCCGCCTTAGTATTTTATACTAGAGTGGGTTTTCCTAAGGAGGTGGTGTCAGGCAGAGGAAGTACTTTCATGTCTGGCTACCTGAAAGCAAAGTGGGCTGAATGTGGTTTAGCATACAAGTTCACCACCCCGATCACCCACAAACCAATGATTTAGTTGAGATTCAACAAAACCATGAAAGGTATGATTGGTGGACTCCCTATAAAACTCAGGAGATGAGATTTCTTACTACCATGACAGATTGGCAGACAGGTTCCTCTCATGCGCATGTGCAGAGTGCGGACACTAACACAGAGCCTCACAGTCCGTGTCTGCCGTCCACCTGAGCCGCCCGCCGACCGTCGCTTCACAGAGACCCCTGACCCCCTGACAGCAACGGTGAGCACCGGCGGCGCACAGGCTTCCAGGCACAGGCGCAGGCAGCGCTCCTCGCAGGAAACGCCGGCCGAAAACGGCGAAAACGGCGGGAACAGCCCGAGAGAGGCGGGAGCCTTGGCGAGTACCGAGTCGCCCACGAGCAGCTGCGGGAGCTTCTTGAGGGCTTCTAGAGGGCTATAGAACAGCGGAATCCGCGAAAACGGCCGAAAAACCGCGGTAACGGCCCGACGGAGACGGGAGTCACAGCGAGCCATCCTGTGGGTCGTCCTGTGAGTCGGGCCCCTCGGCAAAACACCTGACAAAACTTTTCAGTAGAACTGGTTGCCCACATCCGGCCAGACAGTCAGCGGAGGAGGAGCTGCAGTCTGCACCCTGGGGAATAGGTGAACAGGGGCCAGCAAGGTAAGAGGCGGTAGCTGGAGGGAAAGAAGAAAAGCAAGCGCGGCAGCCGTTAGAGGCGGCCGCAAAGTAAAAGCCGGGGGTGGACCCAGAGAGGCCGGTTGGCTAGGCCCCCCCAGCCTGCGGTTTCCCCGTGTGCCCCGCTTGCTTTCTCGCTGCTTGACACTCGCAGTTTGTTACCGCCTTCTGTCATTTGCCATTCCCTGACACCCTTATCACAAGCAACAAAAAACCCAAAACAGAAGCAATTCAGTCAACACATCAGATAAACCAACAACAACGCTACTCACCACAACTCACTACGAAGTAGCATGAGGTCGGGGAAACTACGAGGCGAAGACGCCACAGCAGCTATGCCACAGGGGAAGACAAAGAAGGTCAAGGGGGTCCCCCCATGTATGACCACCGAGGTGGTGAAAGAGGCGGAGGAGGAAGTCGAAGGGACAGTCGTGGGCAGGGGAAAGAGTCCCATTAAATCAACCCAGGAAGATCATGGCTGTAGCACAACAGCCCCCGTTACTGACTCTGCAGGCCTCGCACAAACCCCCCAAGGCACATTACACCAATCTGTCAATCCTGGTTCACTAAGCTTGGACGAGGGAGCCAATAGGACCAACAAGGATAGTACAACCAGCAGCCCTGTAGAGAAGAATGAGGGAAATAATTTGAGAGACATAACACCACTCCCTGCACATAGCGGACAGGCCCCGCATTTAAAAGCGGGCAAAAGGGCATTGATCACAGACTTCCTTAAAGTTTGTCAAAGACTTTCCACGGGGAGTGGGAGTGGGGAGGTACCCCTACCACATGACTCCGGCTCCAAATGCAAATGCAAAAGCATACAATACAAAGCTCACATGGGGGGAACACATAAGGAAGCCCCACGGTCTGCATCACCACCATACCGGCCAAGGTGTTACAGTGAATCCTGTAAAGCCCATACCACAAAGTCAAGAAGGAATTCCGGGTGTAAGGGGTCGGGCCCTCTCTGGTCAAACGTTTCAAAGACCCAACAAACAGCTAAAGACTCAAAGCAAGCTAAGGGGGATCCACCCTTTCAATTACCACAAATGACCCACACACTACCGGCGCGTGCCCTGGTACACTGGGCCCCGGACGCAACTGATGACTTGGTTTTTCTAGAGCAGAGTGTACATATAATTCAGAACACGTCCCCGACTACAATTGAGGGATTAACCCCGCAGTCTCAGGTGCAACCCCGCGTTGAAAAACCGTGCCCAACGCCACAGGCAAACTCTCACAGTCCAACGTCCAGACAGCTCACGCCTGGTTCGGGAAAAAAGCACTGCCACCAGACAAGTTAATGAAGACATGGATGCTATCAAAGACAGTCTGCCATCGAAGCCACAGGAACTAAATTTAACAGCATTTGAGACAGCAAAACTCGAACGAAGTACACGCGAGTTATCAGCTCAATACAATCAAGGTCCAGGGAAGGAAGAGAGTACCGACAAAAGGCCAGGGAATTACCGACTGCGTGAGCACTTTATCCAATCAGACCCCTTTGTCTACTCTGCTATATCACCCATCCCCATCCCCAGACACT
This sequence comes from Lissotriton helveticus, assembly GCF_964261635.1. Classification (NCBI taxonomy): domain Eukaryota; kingdom Metazoa; phylum Chordata; class Amphibia; order Caudata; family Salamandridae; genus Lissotriton; species Lissotriton helveticus. The sequence goes on from NC_136065.1 coordinate 73,726,332, forward strand.
CTCAGGGGGAATCGCCAGAGATCAGCCAAACGGTTTCCATTTGGACGCAATTATTAAAGACAATGGAAACCATAGGAGCGGCCATGTCCTATCACGCGGACAAACTGGATACTCAAGTTGACCTGCTCAACCTCCTGGCGTTCCACGTCCAGGGGATTGAAGCAAACTTACAAGACTTAAACACCATGATCACTAAGGTTCAACTAAATAAGGATCAGACTTTCTACACTTGCCACTGCTCCAACATAATAGACAAACTGGCTACAGTACCCAGTCTGATGACCCAGATACTGGGGGCTGTTAAGGATTCACCAAAAGACTCCCCAACGGAAACAACCACAACAATAAGTGAATCAACTGGCAATCGGCACTCTAAAGAGGGCCCCGGCAGGCTGACAAGGCTGCCCAATGCTAGCAGGGGCGAAGAGAGTCCGGAATCTCAAGACCATCTACACTCCACCCCAGCAAATGAAAACAGGTCGCCAGCAAGCCTAGACGAACATAACTCAGTTAACCGCATAGAGGCAGCCGAGTTAATTCAGGAGCCAATTCCCAACGTCGCTCCAATCGCAAATCACATCAAACAGGCGCCAACGCTCACAAAGAGAGAACGGAAGCGACTACGAAAAGCTAGAAACGCGAAAGCACATAACCGATGGGTTCCACAAACCACTTCGGAAAAACCCATCAACAACTCTGAGATCAAGGAAGCCAAACAGCACCCCGAGAGCGTTTTACCACAAACTAGAACAACGCCAGAGCAAGGGTCCACGCCGACGGTTCACCCACCCACCAAGGCACCCTCAACTTTAATTTCAAAAGGAGCAATAGGTGATACAACTACAAACCAGAACACATTAAAAGTGTTCAGCATCTTTAAATTCGCGGGATAAAAACCAGATTGTAAGGTACCACTTCAAGAGCCGGGAAAAAACATAAACATTAATCAAAGGAAGGATTCAAGCGACAATAACGCACCTAGCAAAGCCCCAGGCATCAAAAGTCAAGCCAACTTAGATAATGCCGCAAAGATCAAGGGAACCAATTCACGAGACACACAGGGTGGAGAACCTCATGTACCATCAGCTCCAGTCTCCAACGGACAAGATTTTGCCAATAGCGTACAGATGGTAAACTCACACACATTAGATTTAGAGGGGGACCAGGTAGGATCGGCCCCTCCACCTAATGAAGAGAGCAGGCAACCAAAAATCCCAAACAGGTCCACGTCAAGCAACAAAATCGAGTTTACTCCACAATATTGTTCAAGGGGGTCCTACGACATCCTGAACAGAGGGGCCATTTTAAGACTTCTAGAAGAACTACCAGGTCTGCGACACCTAAAATCGAGCGACCTCGAATTAATAGAGTTCATACCAAACCCTCTTCTATCAGGCTCCGACTCGACGATTACAACGTGGACCAATCACACCATCACAGACCTAGTCCTGTCTCATAGGGAGGCTTTCGCCGCATGGGGCATTGAATTAAAAAAAGTGGAGCCCGCACGATATCCCAGCCCGCTGCGGAAACAAAACCCTAAAATAAGCCTCTTAAAAAACGCCAAAGGGCCAGATTTAAGAAGCGGTATCGAAGCGGAAGCGCAGCGACTAAGGCAAATCACAATCACTTTCGCTCACCAAGAGGCAGATATGCCCGAAAGGCCCCAACACGCTACTCGGGCACAATCCCAGAGGAATGCAGCTTGAACTGACAGCAGACTAACGAAGGGGGATAAGCAGGGCTGCACGATCTGCTCATGGAACATCAATGGTTTAAATGCAAAGCTGGAGGGAGACTACTTTATTGAGTTTATAACCCAATTCAAAATACTTTTGTTTCAAGAAACATGGCAGATCAAAAACTCGCCTCTAGTGGGATACAAAGAATTCTTTGTTCCAGCCCAGAAGGATGGACGCTCCGGCAGGGCCAAAGGGGGCCTATCCATTTTAACATCGACAGAGTTTACCTGGACACCAACTAGCATCGACTTAGACTCTACATGGATGCAATGTATCAAAGTGGAAATTTCCCCAAACCTGGGTCTCTTGATCGTGAATCTCTACATGCACCCCGGCGGAAAACATAAAGGGAAGAGGATAAAACAACTAGTCACCACAATCAAGTCACTGAAATCAATCTATCCAAGTGAAAACATGATTATAACGGGAGATTTTAATCTGAACCTAATTTGTGGTCAGGAGGGAATCCTCCCCATTCACATCGAGCCACGGCAGGGCAACCAATGCAGACAAAATGCATTGGGAAGGAAATGCGCCTCAGAACTGGAAGCTCTTCATCTGTACACCCTAAATGGGAGAGGCCATCTGGACAGACCAGCCGCCCTAACCAGGGTCTCCAAGAACTCAGGCTCTACCTTAGATTATACCCTGGCTGACCCCGATCTATTTCATCACATTAGTGACTTCCAGATTCAGGAGCGCGGAGAAAGCGATCATTTTCCACAGACCCTTATCCTGAACATCCAACCTACAAAGTCGGTGAAGGCCGCGCCTCTGTCCTTGAACACAAAAATCTTTAACCTAAAACGGCTACACTGGAACGAAGGAAATCTCTCTATCCTAATGGCGTCATGCCACGCATTGCTCCAACTATCTGAAACATCGAGAGACACAGTTAAAACTTGGGAAAACTTCGTAATGGAGATCAACAAGAAACACCAATCCAACAACAGAGGACGCAAACCCACAAGAAAAAGAGGTGGGGAATGGTACACCCCGAAACTGCGCCAGCTAAAAAGGCAATTAAACGCATTCCTAAGGGCCGAACGCAAAAAAGACCCTCAGCTATCACAACCTACGCTGAACACAATCGAATCTCTAAAAAAAGAACTAAATAGAGAGATCAATCTGGCCAAGCGAATGCATAAGGAAAAATTAGCGTGCTCCATACTCCACGCAAGCAAATTGCAGAATTCAAAAGATTTTTGGGCAAAAATAAACTTTATGCTAAATGGCAAACATCGCCAGTTTAACTCAGACATGACGGACCAGCTCTGGAGTAGTCACATTGACTTATTATATAATTCCCCACACAATTCACTCACGGATAATAACGCCAAGCGTCCTGAGGAGCTCCCTCGCTCCAGCCTGAGCACAAAGCTAGCTCCAAAAATCATTAGGAATTCACGGCCATCAAAGAATACGGGAGACATGGAATCATTCTCATTAAAGCAGGTCTCAAACACCATAAAAACATTGAGAGCAGATGGAGCACCCGGACCAAACGAGCTTCCCAATGCCTTATTTAGGAAAGGCCCAACGTTTTGGGCCAGCCAACTAACACCTTTATTTGGTCCCAGCCGAAAGACCGGGAACATTCCCGAATCATGGAGAGGCAGCATTCTTCACCCAATCTACAAATCCGGGTCCCGCGCAGACCCTAACAACTATAGGCTGATAGCCTTAATAGATGTGGAGGCCAAGCTCTATGCTTCCAACTTGTTGGTGGAACTGGAATCCTGGGTGAGCAGCACAGGGATACTTCCTCGGACACAAACAGGCTTTCGGCCAGGACTGGGTACCTTGACCAACCTATCCGCGTTAACCCTCCTTGTTAACAAAGCAAGCCACAACTCCACCCCGCTGTACACTTGTTTTCTGGACCTAAAAGCGGCCTTTGACAAAGTGCCTAGATCCAATCTTTGGGCCAAAATGAAAGCCTGGGGCGTGCCGCCAAAGTTGTTGGGAGCAATAATTGAGCTTTATTCAGACACTTGGGTCCAAGTGAAAAAAGGAGATGGTCGACGCCTGACAAAGAAATTCCACACAACCAACGGTTTAAAGCAAGGCTGCGTACTAGCCCCCAGCCTCTTCAACATCTACACCGCGGACCTAGAAAGTGACCTGCGTACCATTCAGGGGGATCCACCAAAATTGGACAACTCACCTATAATAAGTCTTCAATATGCAGACGACATTGTGCTCCTCTCAAAAACCCCCATTGGTCTACAACCCTTGATCTCCAAACTGTCGCAGTACCTCTCCAACGCACAACTGACTATAAACCTAAAAAAAAAAAAAAAACATCCTATGCTTCTGCGGCTCAAGAAAGAAAAAAAACTTCGTCTGGAAGATACATTCCACCTCTCTAACCCAGGTAGTTCAATATAAATATCTGGGAATCCTATTGGACCACCGATTAAAGTTTAAACAGCACTTGGAACAGGGGAAATCCAAAGCCAAGCAGCTTCAATTTGCTTTTAAAACGGTCCAAAAGCAATTAAACGGACATTCCACTGGCCACATTCTTAAGATTGCAGCCGCTAAATTTCTGCCATCACTAACATATGGTTCTGAATTATTGGCAACCCAGGACTTCGCAGTGTTAAATCTCGCCCAATCCAGGCTGTTCAAAAACCTTTTCTCAATCCCGCGTCATATCTCTCAAGCCCAAATTCGTCTGGAGTTTGGTCTTACTAACCAGCTCCCGGCAAGACCAGGAGCACTCGTCAAATATTATTGGCGCATGAGGGACGCAGCAGACGAATCCCTGGCGCACCTTTGCTGGTCAGAAGTTGAAAAACAGGCCGGGCTTCCGGGCTCAATATATAAGACCTTGAGGCAAGCTCTCAAAGCATTAAAACTGGAAGAATCCTGGCTTTTGCCCATGACTTATTCTGCTTTCAAGCTGATAACCAAGAAAGCAGTCAAACAAGCATCATTACTCATGGATAAAGCGGCAATGGCTGGCAAAAACCATGCCTGGATCGTTTTGCCGTCATATATCCACTTAAAAGCTCAGGAATATTTGAAAGAATGCTTTAGGGACCACTACAAAAGGAAACTAAGCCTGTTAAGGCTGGGCTGCTTTTCGACCAAAGATCTCACTCCAAGATGGCTACAGCTGTGGGAAACTCCCGACTGCCGCCTCTGTGGCAACGGCGCAGAGTCTTTACAGCACCTTATATGCATATGCCCGGCACTTCAGAATCTTAGAAAAATGGTTCTTCAATCACTTCTAAGAGAAGCCCAGGTGAGAACTTGTAGGGCGGCGGTGATAAGATGTCTAAGTGGAACTTGGATAGAACTCTCATGTAAAACCATAACATTTTTTAACCTCGCTGCTATAGAGCTGGAAAACAGGGCAGCAATAAAAGAGGTCTCTGGACAATAGGCCAGGCTTTGGCCGGCCACGGACTCTTCCACTCTTTTCCTCTCCTCTCCAAACGGTCGCCTTTTTGTATTACGAGTTAACGTGCCCCCTGTGCGAACTCCTATTATTCTCCCATACCTTTTCACCTCTCCCCTTCTTATTACGACTTCAAAATAATGTGTATCCAGAACGAACACACAAGATTCCTTTTATTCTTTTTCCTTTTAGACCTTTCCCCGCTAATTTTGCATATTTTATGATATTAGTTTTTAAGTTGATTCAAAGTTGATTTTGTGTTGTTTTTACGATGGAAATGTTGCTTGCATGGTGGTAAGTTCACCGTTTTATGATTTTTTTAAAATCAAATAAAGTATTATTTATCGGCTACTACCATGCCTGCTTTTTACCTACAGAGAAGTACCCAAGAAGAGAGTGGGGTTTTCCCCCTTTAAACTTCCTGTTTGGTCGCCTTGTAAGTGGACCAGTGTGTCTTGTGAAGGAGTAGTGGGGGACGAAGGACATAATGGACTATGTGCTTGGCCTCCTTACACAAATGGCTGAGTATATGGACAAAGAATTCAAAAACCTTGAGGCCAACCAAGAGCTCCAGAAGCTTTGGTATGACCAAAAGGCTGCGCTGTAGGAGTTCCAACCAGGACAGAAGGTGTAGATTTAGGAGGCTCTGACTCCTAGGGCCCTTCAGAACAAGTGGAGTGGATCCTACCCTATCCTTGAGAAAAAAAAAAAGGGGAGGTCACCAATCTGGTGGATCCTGGCACTTGCAGGAACCCCAAAAGGGTCATCCATGTAATCGGCATTAAACCCTACCATGACAGGGTTGATATGGGTATGCTGATGTTCACTGAGGAGGCTCAGGAAAACGAGAGCAACCCTCTCCCCGACATCCTCTCCATCAGTCCTAAAGATGGGTCAGCTGAAGGAGTGATCTTTTCAGACAGTCTCTCTGCCCAACAGCCAGCCAACTGCAGTCCTGGAACAGTATGCGAAGTTCTTTTCTCTAACCCCTTGTCAGACCAACTGCTGTGTTTGTAATGTGGACACTGGTGACAATATGCCTGTCAAACATAAACTGTATAGACAGTCTGACCAAGTGAGGGAAATCATCCGAACTGAATTCAGCAAGGTGCTGGAGTTAGGGGTGACTGGGCCCTCTGAACATCCCTAGGGCAGTCCAGAGGTTTCAGTTCCCAAACCTCACCCCCAGGTTGGAAAGAAAGAGCTGAGGTTATGTGTGGACTCTAGGGGACTCAATACTGTCACAAACCCAGATGCACGCCCTACACAAAAGGCAGATGAAATAATTGACAGGCTAGGGGCAGCCACATTTCTCAGTACTTCTGATTTAACATCAGGGTACTTGCAGATTGGTTTGACCCCTTAGAGCAGACAAATCAGCATTCTCAATCCCAGATGGGCTTTATCCATTCACAATTATGCCCTTTGGACTAAAGAATACCCCTGCCACCTTCTAAAGGTTGGTGAACAAAGTCCTTGCTGGGTTGGAGTCTTTCAGTGCAGCAGATCTTGACAATATTAATGTCCACATCTCCACTTGGCAGGATCACGTGATCCACCTTGGAAAGGTCCTTGAGGCTCTGCAGAGTGCAGGCCTCACTATCAATACAAGCAAGAGCCAGATAGTAGAGCAGGCCTCTGTTGTATATTTGGGCCACCTTGTAGATGAGACCAAGTCCAACCCTTACAACCCATGATCCAGACAATTTTGGATTGGGAAGCTCCAACCACCCTGACTCAAGTTAGGACATTGAATTGACTGGGTACCACAGGAGGTTTGTGAGTGGCTATGGCATTATTGTGGCACCCCTCACAGAATTGACCTCCAGAAAATGCCAAAGAACGAAAACTGGTCGGTGAGCTGTCAAACGGCTTTTGACACACTGAAGGAAGCAATGTGATCAACTCCCATTCTAAAAGCTCCAGTTTACTCTTAGCAGTCCATAGTGCACACAGATGCCTCTGAACATGGGATAGGAGCGGTCCTATCCCAAACCAATGATGACGCCATAACACACTCTCATACACACTCTCTCCTACTGCAGAGATATAAAGGGACAAGCTGCAAGTAACTTAACTAAGTGGTATTGGTAAAGAGGCGGTTTCTTGTGTTTGCTTGGATAGAAACGGAAAGCATAAATTATAAAAATAGAGTACCACGCGCCAAAACCACCGTAGGTGCAGCATCCGCAGACCCACAATAATAAGCAGTATACATTGATAATTTAACAACTTGTGTGACTAAGTGCAAAAATACAACTGAAGCAGCATCATGCAATCCCTATGCAGTAACTACTCGTGTCTTCTGCTCCGACCCAGCCCTTCCCTCCCCTCTCCCTCCCCGCCCTGCCCTGCCCACGCTCCTCTGCTGTCCCATCCCAATCGCCTGCTAAAGAAATAAAATTAAGGCGCGGCTCACCGAACTTTTCCCCCCAATATTTTATACTTTTAGTAAGCAGGCAGCATGTTGTTTGTGCTGCGCTGCTTATTAAAATAATAAAATATTGAAAAAGTAGAGTTTGGCGAGCCACGCCTTTGTTTGGAGTGGGGTGAGGCGGGGCTTGCAGAGAGCACAACAGGAGTTTGGTGAGCGGCGCCATGTAAAAGAAAGGAGCGGCTCGTTAAACTTTATTTTTTCAATACTTTATGCTTTTAGTAAGCAGCGCAGCATGGTGTATGTGCTGTGCTGCTTATTAAAAACGTAAAATATAATGGTGCTCCGATACTTGAAAAATTACACCAAATTTTCAAATGCCAAGAGTCGGGAAGCCCACATAGCACAGCAGAGACGAGGCATGCAGGCAGGCAGCACTTACCACCGGCGGGCGCACTCGGCTCTCCGGAGCAGCCTCGGGCACGAATGGTTTGGGGCACACAAAATGTGCAAAACAAAAGGAAAGGCAGGCTGCAAGTGATAAAACTCGGGGACGCGTTTATTCACGCTAGAGAACGGGGGTGTCGCGGGTTTCAATTCTGGCAAAGCCAACTTATTTTTTAGTCACCTGGGTCTGCTTTAACTTGCACCGCGGAAGGGTGCATATTTAACAGTTTTTACTCACAGTGCCACATAATGATACTTATACAAAATGGGGTCCCCGAAAGACACGTACAACACTGTAGGAAAGTAAGCGTGTTACATGCTCCTGTAAGGCTGGGTCAGCGAGATTAAACGTTTAACCTTATGAAGACAAACACTTACATACACACACACCTCTATAAACGGAGCACAACCAACTGAGCTGCAAACAACTCAATACATTTGTTACACCCCCTAGAAGTGCACACTGGCACCCCCCAGCAGAGCAGAGGCATGCATGCAGGCCCCAGGAGAGCGGCAACAAGGCATGCATGCAGGCTCACACCCCAGCAGTGCACAGGAGTACATCACGCACCCCACCCCCTCTCCCGGAGACGGGGCAGGCAGCACTTACCACCGGCGGGCTCATTGGGCTCTTCGGAGCACCCTCGGGGCACATATGGTTCGGGGCACACTCGCACACAAAACGTGCAGAACAAAAGGAAAGTCACAACCCACCATATGCGAAGCTACAACTTGGTATGGTGAGCTCCCTCAAGTTGCCATTGCGCAAATGAAAGAAAAACGTGCACAGAATCATGCCAAAGCGCATAACGGGCGCCTGTTAAAAACACAAAGTGGCGCGTCCGCCATTATTGAAATGGTAATTGAAAAAGCAGCTGGTCCTGAAGTCTGTACCCGTCCGCCGAAATCCAGCCCGTGCGGGGCAATGGGAGAGCAGAAACAAACCTAACACGACCAGGTTTCTCTGAAGCGAGGCAGAAATGCCTCGGAGAAACACACGGTCATTTTGGGATTCGGGGGCGTGTTTTTTAGGTTTGAGTGACTGAAGACGTCACAGATAGAAAGAACCTAAAAAACACGCCCCGAATCCGAAAAAGACGGGGCTTAAAGGGAGTGACGCCCCTCTCCTCCAGCATTTACTAGGCCAGCCAATGGAGAAGAGGGGCAGGTTCCAAGCCCCCCTCTAAGAAACATTAAATCTTCGGGCTCTGCCCACACTGCTTACGCAGTGTGACGGAGTCCTCGACCTAAAAAGGAATATCCATCACAAAAATTGTCTGGCTTATTATTTTGGATAAGAATATTACCATGCACCATTTCATATTAAGTACAATTCTCTATTCTGCAGAGCAGCTGTAGCAAACAACGGCAGGTACAGGAATTATTGAGCATGGACAGTTTAATTAAGAAGAAACAGAAAGTGAGGTGCAATATTTATGGTCCGCCATTGTGGTTTTGAAGGAGTCCCAAGAGGATACCTGGAAACATGGCTCACAGGCATACTTCAGCAATACTTTGGGAATTTACACTTGTAAATATATACAGTCATCTTCGGTGCTCTTCTGGATTAGTTTCCAGTCGTTCCTACCATATAAAGGGTTTTTTTCTGGCCTTGACAAAAGTAAATATCCAGCCATTTTCAGGGAGCAAACCGAGTGAAAAAACAATTGTGAATACTCAGGTTATGTGGGTCTTCCCAAACTTTCCGGGTAATCTTTTCCCTGGGATGCCACTTTGTGACCTGGAGTAACGCGAGTACATTCTTTTAAGAGTGCAAGGCCACCTTTCGTAAAACCTTCCACTAGTAAATCATGTGAATAGTATGTATAAGTTGGACGTATATCCGCAGATAGCTTTGTGGCTAGAGCTCAGCCTGCGTTAGAGTGGATACCAAGGGTAGCCAGAATAGAGTTACTAAGCTAAGACACTTGTACACATCCGGTGTGTACCCAACAGTATGAAGATGCAAGGAGAACACACATTGCTCACCCTGCTTTATATAGTGTCATATGTGACTTGTTCTTCACCTTGATTGTCACAGATCTGCTACTGTTGGTGCCCAGACTGATTTGGTCGCTGGCTCTACTCCTCGTCTCCATGGTTTCTGAAAAAGAACAACACATATTTAACTCTTCAGACTCCAAGCCATCCTTGGCCACATCAGCAAAATCAAAGCACACTTTCGAACAACTCAGGCTCCATCCACCCAGCCCAGGTCCCTTTGCCTCGATGACCCATCATGCACCCAACCAAGCATAGCCTCTTTAATGCAACACATAGAAGCCGTAATCCAATCCACCCATCACAGGCCAAAATATTCCCAAAACACAGGCCCAAGGATACACCAAACACAGGCTCCATAATCTTCACAACTTCCAGACCCCATTATATACCCATCCATGGCCTTAGGATCCACTCATAACAAGAACGATCAATAGCACTTTCCAGACCGTTTCAGGCACCCTACCCAGGCACAATGACCTACCCAATACAGACCGAATCACGGTCACAACCAACAGACCCCATCATCCACCTATCCTAGGCCCTACACCGGCAACATCATCCACCCAACCCTGGCCTTAGGATTCACTCAGCCCAAGAATCATTTCCAGACAACCTTCTGACCCAGTCAGGAACCGAACCAGTCCTCTTGGGAGATACCCAACACAGACCGAATCACCTTCTCAAACTCCAGATCCCATCATCCACCAATCCTAGGCCCTTCAAAGGCCACATCATCCAACCAACCATGACCTTAGGCTCCACTAAACACAAGAACCATCTATAGCACCTTTAAGACTCCATCAGGCACCCTATCTATGAAAAATTACCTACCTAATATAGGCCGAAATCACCTTCACTACCTCCAGACACCATCATCCACCTATCCTAGGCCCTTCACAGAACACATCATTCACCAAACCCTGGCCTTAGGATTCACTCAGGACAATAATATTCTCCAGAAACCCTTCTGACCCCATCAGGAACCTAACCCAGGCCATGGGAGCCACCCAACACATACCCCTAACCTTAACAACCTCCAGAGTCCATCATCCACCTACACAAGGCCCTTTACCGGTCACATCATCCACCCACCTCTGGCCTCAGCACAAGAACCATCTTTAGACACCCTTCAGACCCCATTAGGAACCAAACTCAAACAATGTGAGCTACCCAAAATAGACCCCATCACCTTCACATCACATATCATTCACATATCCTATGCCTTTCACAGGCCACATCATTCAACAAACCCTGGCCTTAGGATTCCTTCAGCACAATAATAATTTCTAGACAACCTTCTGACCCCATCAGGAACCCAACCCAGGCCCTGTGAGCTACCAAACACAGACCCCCCTACCTACACAACCTCCAGACCCCATATTCTACCTAACTTAGGCCTTCAAGGGCCACATCATCCACTCATCTCAGTAGTTATCAGAAAAATAGGATTGGTAACTATTGTAGGCCATTGGTCCTTTCCACAATTCAATAGCGAGGGAAATAAGTACTGCAGAAAAAGTGCTTTCTCTCTTTCTGAACAGCTATACATAGTGAAGCAGAGACTATAGTATTCAGGTTTTAAATGAATATTGTAGGTACATCGAAAAGGTCTGTTCTATCAAATGTATTACTTTCCTGTGTGGTCATCGATGTCAAAGGTTGTGTGGTGCAACTTTCTGTGATGGCATACAGGAGTTACAAGCAATGGAATAACACGTCTTTTGCCAGTTAGAATGGAGCTGAAATGATTCTACAAGAGAGCATGCCAAAGTAGTGCAAGAAACTCTCAGAGAACTATCTAGTATATGGGTCTCCAACCTTTTCTGTACTGAGAGCTACTTATGTTCAATAAAACACACTGAGAGCTACTACACACATCAATTCAATTTATTTATTATGTTTTGGCTCTCAAAAGAGGGCCACATAAAATACATAATACAAATACACAAATGAAAATATATTTGAATACATAAAAAACCCAAAGACAGTTTACAACAATTAACAACGGACAAGATAATCAGCAGCAAACACCTCCATATTTCATTAATAAATAGCTAAAAAAAACTTTAAAAAAGTTAAAAATTTGGAAGCAAAACAGTTAATTAGGGGGGGAAATACAAAGCCTGTAAAAAGATATTCACATTAAAAATACCTAGTTGAAGACAAATCGACTTTAACCATTTCAATCGCAAAGAGCGCAATGCAGGGCATAGAAACAATACATGAGTTCGATCCTGTACGGCCATATTGCATCGGTTACATGTCGAAGAAGATCCATACCATTTTGATAAAAGGAGATTTAAAGGTAATAAATCATGTCTTAAGAGAAACCATAGTCTTCGAACTCCATGTGGAATATTCCATGTCACATACGGTTAAGCAAGCTTTATTGAAAAAGTATTGAGAAGGAGATCACATCCCCTCTTTTCTTGAAGGGCATTCTTATCCAATTTAAAACAAGAGTTCCCACGAAGCCTGTTTCAGCAAGGATTTTAGCTGAGTGGGGGAATTTGAGAAAAGAGTACTTTCATCCAACTCTAAGAGTGTCACAGCTTTTCTAAAATTCCTAACTATTTGAGAGAACTCTTTAAAGTTGCCCAACAATTCTCCTTTAAGGAGAGCTCTCAATGATCCCGGTTCTCCTCTGGCCAAACTGGCCACCCATCTAACTAAAGCACATAATCCCTGAACCCAGCTACTCCTAAGGCCGAATTCAAGCCTACATGCGGCCAGCGAGCAAGCGGTGTTAAGAGTAGATAAAGATCTTAATAATTTTCCTTCAACTTTGTGACAAAAACCCCAATGCTTTAGCTCTACAAGTTCTATTCCATACTATACTGAGAGCTACTAATATTATTAGTATTGTATAATTTCAATTTTGGTATATGTATAATAATTCAACCAAGCAAAAACGTTCTAATTTATTAATCTGGGCTGCACACAGGTGAGTTACTAAGAAGTAGCAGGAGAGCTACAGGAGTTCACGAGCTACTGGTTGGAGACCCAAATTTATAATGAAGACAATGTGAAATGTGTAACATGGTTTTCTTACATCTTTACATGTTACATACTACACAGGCATTGCAATATCTTAACATGATCATGGTTTGTCATTGAATGCATCAAGGTTCTTCACTGAGGTTTAGGACTAAAGGAATTGTGTGTCTATCACTAACAGGAGCGTTTCAGATTTACAAATAAAATGTGCTCATTTTCAAATTTTTTAATCTAGCTCACATTAAAGGGAGGATCATTCACACTCTGCAGAATGTTGAATTAAACAGTATTAGAACATTGGAATTTTGAGAGCTCCATTGCAGACAATATAGTGCTCCCTGCTTCTACGGGCCGCTAAAGGCCGGCAGAGCAACATTCCAATGTCTTACAAAGGCCTCTCGGAGGTCGAGGGGATTTAAATCCCCTTGAGCTTCAATAGGCCTTTGTTTTATTTGTTAGAACATTCTGCCCTCTAGTGTCAGAATGTTCTAATAGCCTTATAGACCTTCATAGCAGGGCTATACCGGCTATTAAAGTCCCGCTACCTTGTTAAAGGCCTTCGACTCGGGACTTTAACGCGGTAGCGGGCCTTTAATAGCAGGTATAGCCTGCAACGGCGGGCTATAAGGCTATAGTACGGTAACTGTTTTACAAGTGTAAAGTAATCTGGATCAGAAGAACTAGAGATTCCAGAAGTGAAGCTTCCGTGTGCTTCATGACAACTAAGACACTGACTATCCCCTTTACGAACATAGATGCAATTGAACTTCCTTCGCCTAAACTTCCAGAAAAACGAATTTGTTGCCTCAAACTCAATCAAAAACAAACTTGACCTCCAGCTCTGGATGTTTTAAAACTGACACTAAAGCCCCCAGAAATATCCCTGGGCTTACAGTTGGTGATGAATAACAAATATTTATTTGCCCAACTCAATGATACTCATTTTATCGACCTCAGAAGGATCCAGGGCTGAGTGGACCTGCCGGGATTTGAAGATGTGACCACGAGGTCAAACACAGGCCACTACAGTGGACGCATTTATCCACTAAGCGGCCAGGCGCTGCAAGATGGTGTGGGCAGGCTAGATGAGCCTATTGAGTGCCATCAGGTAGGGTAGCAGTGATGGGAGTATATTTCTTCAGTTCATGGACGAGACACGCTTTAGCATGTAGCATGCCTTTTACGAGGCCAGTACCAGCAGCTGATCTCAGGCAGCTGTAGTTTTCTTGGCAATATGCAGGGGCTGCGCCTCCATTATAACAGAGGAGCAATGCACCACTAAAATGACCTCAGAGACAAAAAATAAAATGGTAATGAAGTTAATTCATTGCCATTTTATTTTTCATCGCCCGGTCCTAGATAGTGTCAAGAAGGGGCAGGCCTGCTAAGCGGCAGCGGGGAGGAGTGCTGGCAGATGGTTGCCTGTGCACTATTTAAAATATGCCGGTCCGTTATGCGACGGCCAGAGAGACATGCGCACCTCTCAATCCAGCGGTCTTAAAACAGCTGAGCTGGGAACAAGTGCAGGGATCCGGTGCTCTCGGATGCGCCGACAGAGGCTGCTCCCTCCAATCCTACTGCTTCTTTCATGCTGGTTAACAGCATGAGAGAAGTGCCAGCATTGGTTAAGGGAGCTGGCTGGGGCCCAGACATCACAGAGAAAAAGAGGACTGAAGCAAAGACGACGACTGCTGTACGGTAAACAACTATTTATATGATTTATTTATGAATTGTAATTACAAACCAGATGCTATTCATGGTATGGTTGATTCTCTATCTCAGCAGAGTCAATCTAAAAATGAGAACACACTAATGAATAAAGCATCCATAATTCTATCCTCCAAGACTGAAAAACAATTCTACTGCTTTAATGAATGTGACAAAAGCACAAACATAAACTCAGTCGAACAATAATGAGATTGGAATAAAGGAACAAGACTTAGACATAAAAACGACGAATAACTGCATAAAGGGTAAACCAAGTACTTACCCTCAAATCAGTTAAGACACTATGCTGTGACTTGGCTTCACTACTCTCAAATTGTAGGACATCCCGGACTAGCTAAAATATTAGCAGCAGACACTCGCCCCCAGTCACAGTTCTGGGTTGAATCCATCATCGTTTTTTAGCTCACTTCTCCATCTCAATTCAGACCAAGCTATATGCAAATCAGTCTTGACACTGTGCCTCATGGGAACAGTCCAACTGCCAAGCTAGGTCTTCCCTGAACCGGGAACAAGCATCCTGGGACCAGTTTCGGGATAACACCCCTCATCAGCCATGCTAGCTTGAAGAGTTATGTACAGACATGTCCCATTTGTGCTCAGATAAAGTGTACACCTAAGGGCTAATTATGAGCTACCTGTTACACCACTATCCTGGCCTTTAGTGTCAATGGATATGTTTTTAATTACCTAAAAGTCAAGGTTGCACAATAATTTTGTAGGTTGTAGATTATTTGACTAACTATAAATGGGTTTCCAAATAGTTGTAGGCTACATCTGCCCACTGAAGCCACCCCTGGTAGCAGTAATAAAAGGAGCTCCCCCGCTTAAAGACAAAATTACTGAATCAACCGAGGACCTTATATGCAAAACTAAATTCTGTTGTAAAGAACTTTCACGAAAAGGGGACACTGGCGTCCACGCATATCATCATGGCTAGACGGGTGGGGTGGGTGGGTAAAAGTGTGGTATATAAATAAATAATACAGGATCTAGGTTTGACTGGACATAGTAATAACAGATAGCTCAATAAATAAGAGTCAAGATTCGAGGTAGTAGGAGTTTGCAGGTTTAATACAGCATAAAGGACAGGAACAGGACAACCTGCACAGGAATAGGATGGCAGCTCCTGGCAGCGCTGCCGGGGACAGGGATCAGGATCAGCGTTGGCGTAAGGGATAACATTTAATAACAGTACACAAGCATATATACTAAAACAGTTGCATTGCAATACATACAATAGGCGGAGCAGTGGGTGTGGTCAATAGCAGTCGCGAAAGATAAGGGTGAAAGTAGGTGTAACAGGAGGCGTATACATAGACATGTGATGTAAACGTAACAGAATATGTCATAAATGGGGCGGAAACATGGAGGGGGCTACCTAAGGAGCCGGGACCTCTAACCTAATGGTGCGCGCAAACTGACAATGACGTGTTACTAGGAGAAGCTGGGGGCTATGACTTCTGCGCTAGGAGCAGAGACTGAAGTCTGGAGAGTCAGGGCGACATGTGCCTAAACAATATTTAGTATCTGATGTTTAGAGAACATGTTGATAGAATCCAAAAGTTATCGGAGTAAAGGCTAACAGACTCTAAGACTGGTGCATGCATTATTCTACATGTAGTGCGTGTTGAAGAATATTAAATGACCATAAATACAGTATTTCTCTTACATGGAGACGTAAAGGCTAGACGATGACTGAAACTATTGATGCGATTCAGTAGCTTAGGAATGCAGAGAAGGAGGGCTGGACTGATAACTAGAATCATAACATACTCTTGGCAGACTAACAGGCAGAGCCAGGCTGGGCCGGGCACTGTGAGGCAGGAAGTAAGTGAAGGGTCAGGAATACAGGTGGGGGCTGTATCGCTCCTCAGCGAGGGCTCAGGAGACAGGAGCTGAATCTGGTGTCCAGGCCCTTTTGAGGCCTAGAAACGGGGACTTTACAATGAAATAACGTGCACACTGGGAAACGTGGCAACGTAGCTTTACATAGGCCTGATATTCGTAGTATTCACGAGAACTGGAAACTGGCATACTAGAGATGGACACAACTGTAAGTGCGTCTTTAATCAAACATGGGGAATACATATGCATATTAATCATGCACACATAACATAAGATGGGGGACACGTAGGGACACAGAACATGGCAAAATTTACTTTTCCACATTCCCTCCTTGTCACTACGTTTCCATCAGGAAACATCAATATTCATGATACCATCTATCATTTCATACAGTATCATTTGCTCGTCTCGAATTGTCTTGGAACGGGATTTAGAACGGGACTCGGGACTAGGAATACAAGAGGTAGCACAAATGCCACAAATCGCAGGGCCACATTGTATACATAGGCAGCAACTGAATATGATCGCTACTGCAATACCTAGAAAGGACAACACTTTCCATCCCCAGGCGGAAATTATGTTCCAGAACCAACCGGACCATGTCCAGGTGCCTGGATCTTGGTGTAACATATGGGCAATTTTATGGAGTCTGGTTATAGCTGAATAAACAGACGGCGCGTTATTAGGAATGAAAATGCAGCAACTAGATCCGATGACTCTACATGCCCCGCCCCTATCGGCCAGTATGACGTCAAGGACGAGACGATTCTGGAGCACGACAATTCTCATAAAGGATTGCTCTTCGGTTAAGTTACCTAGAGCAGAGGTAGTCTCAATCACTACTGCTTCGAGTGTTCTGGTTAATCTACGTATCAGTTTACTATTCACGACAGTACCTAAATAGGGGAAAACACCTTTATTGATATCTATATATTGTTCTAGAGCAGTTTCAGTATAATCGACAATCGGGAGGTCTCTCTTGTGTCTAGTATGTACTAGGTGGGAATTCCTATGATAGTCAGGTGGGGCTAGAAAAACTGGTGGCAGTAGAAATGCAATGTAACAGGTTCCCTCCCAATCGAGGGGCAGACGAACATATGCGGTCTGACCACAAACAAAATAAGAATGACGTGAAGCTTTAAAAATAGATTTCCTACTGTCACTATACTTGACAATAATAGTACAATCACTATGTCCTACATGTACGGAACCATTCTTTCTGACACATAATTCGCCTTTGACTGGTAGTACCGACATAGCAGGTAAGTCTGGAGTAGTATCAGACTGAACATTCAGGACCATGAAATTCGAAGAATAATTACCTAGATTATAAACTTCATTTTCTAGATCTAACCCTGTTCTGTGGGGAAGACCTTGCTTGTCTGGAAAACATGTACTGTTAAGAAAAGACATATCTGTTGAGGATGACGTTAACGTGGACCATGCTCCACACGAACCATTATGTGAAAATGGATAAGGAAAGAGTGGCAGAACTCCCTTCGGTGTCTGGAAAGGGGGGAGTCGACCACACACCCAACAATTAGTGGCATTGCTGGTCTGGTGTGAATAATGTAACATGCGGATAAAGGAATTATTACGCATAGCAAGACGATAAGATAGTTCATGAGGAGGCAGATCACTAAACGTGTGCTCTACTGTAGCATTAGAAGACTTCTTTACATGAGAAACTGGAAAACACAAATAAAATGCATAACTTGTGCAGGTAATCATGAGGCTGAAAAACAATATGAAACTTAGAAAAACGATATATCGGATTGAGTTTTGACTAACTCTCTCACTATGGGGGTCTATTTTATACATGTCAGAAACCGGTCTAACCGTTTCACCTAGGGGAGGACTTAGACAATCAAACTGGCTGACTTATTTTACTAGACCTTAATTTTCTCTTATACTCCTGTTGCGGAGTTTTCTCTAACAGGGAGGGATTTGTATCATTGTGTTTTGCGGGACAGTCCTTAAGAATAGTACTTTGGCAGTCTTTCAAATCCTGGGAAATGTTCTTGGAAACAGTCTTTAGTCCATAAAACTTTTTCACATGAGACAAGTGGACTCAGCCCTTCCTGCCTTCCAGCTTGACGGCAGTACGGGTGGCCAGGAGGACCTGTTTTGGCTCCTTCCAACGAGGCTCCAGCGGACTTGAACGATCAAAGTTCCTTACAAGGACCAAACTTCCGGGAACGATGTCATGCGGTGCCACCTCGGTATTGTCTGGAAATGCGGCGGAAACCTGTGAACGACAAGAGTGTAGGGCAGACATCAAGGAAGCTAGGTAATCTGTCAGCATATTACTTGAAACATCGGTAATACTTCGAGGTCTAGGTGTACCCCACACATTAGGGGGGCGGCCGAATACGACCTCGTACGGGGACAGACCTGATCTGGAATGTGCGACCATGCGCATATAAAACAAAGCGACTGGCAGAGCTACTAGCCAGTCTACACCTTTCTCTTTACATATTTTGGCAATACGTATTTTCAGGGTCTGGTTATGTCTCTCTACGAGACCGGCTGCTTCAGGATGGCGTACACAATGGAACTTCCACTGGTACCCTAACAAAAGGGAAACATGTTTCATAAGCTCAGATGAGAATGGCTGGCCGTTATCAGAATATACGACCCTAGGGAGTCCATAGCGGGGGAAGAATTCACGAACCAACTGCTTGGCAGTGGTCGTGGCTGTGTAATCTGGGACTGGATATGCTTCTGTCCACCTGGACAAAGCGCATACAACTACAAGGACATACTTGAAACCTCGACATCGCTCCATCTGAATATAATCCATCTGGAGGACTTCAAAAGGGTGGTCAGGGGGCTGGAATCCACCTTGTTCCACCGGGACACTTTTACCTGGATTAAACTGGCAACATATCATACAGGTACGGACTTTCTGCTTGGCTGCAGCTCGTAAATGCTTGTTGAACCAAATGTTCTGGATACTGTCTAACATAGTCCAGCACATTTAGGAGAAAAAGCTATGTGTGGTATTGATAATGACTTGAACCATAGAGTCGGGGAGAAACCATGTGGCTCTGCCCTTCGTTACCCATCCCTGATCTGTCTGGACCCCTCCTTGTTCGGACCATTTCTTGATTTCATCGGGAGTAGCATGTAACTGGATATCTATGACATCTTGAGTAGGGTCCTTAACTGTCATACTAGTAGTCGGATCTGGAATATGTGTCTGTGTTGGATTAACTGGAATGTCTGGAGTCTGTGCTGTAAGCTTGGCTGTGCGATCTGCTAGATCGTTACCTTGAGAAATAATATCAGTAACTTTCGTGTGTGCCTTGCACTTCATGATAGCAATAGATGTCGGTAAATGTATGGCATCTAACAGAGCTTGAATAAGGAGACCATGCTGAATCTTGGTTCCATGAGAAGTCATGAAACCTCTCTCCTGCCAGAGCACTACGAAGTCGTGTACAACTCCGAATGCGTAGCGTGGATCTGTGTAAACATTAACTTTCAGGTTCTTGGCGTGAATGCAGGCTTGTGTCAGAGCAACTAGCTCTGCTGCCTGAGCAGACAGGGTGTCAATACGGTGTGTTTCTATAACTTCAGTGTCAGTAGTCACTGCATACGCGGCGACTAGATCTCCTGTACTTGTTCTCATACATGAACCATCCACATAAAGTGTCAGGTCGGGATCTGGTAATGGAATATCTGTCAGATCTTGTCTTGGCTTAGTCATAGTATTAACTACTTCCACACAGTCGTGTGTGGCAGGATTCGAAATAACTGACGGTAACAGGGTAGCAGGATTTAGAACGTTGCAGCGTCTGATTTCTATGTGTGGCTGGAACAGTGTCAGTTCATAACCTGTTAAACGTGCAATTGTCAAGTGCTGAGTCTGTGTTCGGTTTAAAAGAACTTCCACGGAGTGTGGAACTTGTACTGTCAAGGAATGTCCTAATACTATGGAATCACTTTGTCTGATAGCTAGTGCTGTGGCTGCAACTGACTTGAGGCACGCAGGCAGAGCCTGGGCTACTGGATCCAATGTGCTCGAAAAATAAGCACAGGGCTTGTACTGTCCTGCTTGATCTTGTGTGAGAACAGATAATGCTGTACCATCACGTTCTGTGACGAAAAGTGTAAAAGGCTTACTGTAGTTCGGTGTAGCTAGAACTGGAGCTTGGCATAAGGCTTTCTTTAACTCATTGAAACTAAGTGTATGTTCAGATGTCCAAGGGAGGACAGTCGATACGGCTGCCTCCTGTGTCGTTAACTGTATCAGTGGCTTAGCTAGAAATGCATACTGAGGAATCCATTGTCTGCAATAAGAAGTAAGGCCGATAAAAGCACGTACCTCCTTCTGGGTCTTGGGTTGAGGAAGACTCGCTATTAACTGGATACGGTCTGGTGTCAACTGCCTACCCCACTTGGACAGTAAGTGGCCTAAGTAGATCACTTGCTGGACACAGAATTGAAGCTTCGAAGGGGACACCTTGTGCCCCATCTCGGCGAGAAAATACAAGACTGTAAGTGATGCTCGCTCGCAAGCACGTTCAGAACGGGCTGTGATCAGCAGATCATCGACATACTGGAGCAGGGCAGTATCTGTTGGCATGTGAATGTTGTCTAGTTGTCTCTTAAGTGCTTGACTGTAAATACTAGGACTTTCTGTGAAACCTTGAGGAGCTCGTGTGAATTTATAGCTCCTTCCATTTAAACAAAATCCGAAAAGAAACTGGCTGTCTGGATGAATGGGGACACTGAAAAACGCGTTCTTGAGGTCTAAGACTGTGAAAAATGAAGCTTCGGAATCAATGGCTGTCAATAGGGATGAAATATCTGGGACAACTGGGTACTGGGGAATAATACATTTATTGAGTTCTCGAAGGTCAATCACTAATCGATATACTGGGGGTGCATTCGGATCAGTACGTTTCATGACGGGAATGATCGGAGAATTACATACATTGGAGTCAGTTTCTACAACTACTCCTTGAGCCATGAGCTCGTCAATAATTTTGGATAAGGCTGCTACAGCCTCAGGTGGCAATCTGTACTGTCTGATTCGTGGCAGGACTACACCTGGTTTGAGAGTCACACGATGGGGTGTGATTTGCATGAAGCCAACATCAGTTGGACCTTGTGCCCATAGATGCTGCGGAACATTGGACAATCTCGGATCAAAATCTCGTAATACATAGTGACCCTTGAAGTCACGTAAAAACAGTCGTATTCCCTCTGGGGAGCAGCAAATAACTGCACCTAATTCTTTCAGTGTCTTAATGCCTAACAAATTTTCTGGACATGACTTCGTAAGAAATAGATCAGTAGTGCGGGACAATGGACCTACTTCTAAAGTAACTGGCTTAGATATCTCGTTTACAATAGGCTTTCCTGAAAATCCAAGGGAAACATTTCTAGAGCCTGAGAGCGGAGCCCCTGGAACCTCGGCGTGACTGATGGTAGTCCTACTTGCCCCTGTATCAATCAGAAACTTTCTGTCTTTCCCTAGTACTTGACTATGAACATAGGGACCTTCTTGATCTACAGGAATCTCGATGAGAGGCAAGCCTACCTCCCTCTCTAGGCTGTTTCATGAGTACTGTTGATACTCTGGATACTCTGTCTGTGCATACTGGTACATCTGCTGTGTAACATGCTGTGTTGCAGCAATAGGCTGCGGTGCTGGAACTGTCTGTTGTGCATTCTGTGGCTGAGAAGTCTGTGAAACTTGTTCTTGTCTCGGCGGACGTGGTCTTTCTTTAGTCTTACCAGTAGCTATATTGTGTTTCAGAACTGCACACTCGTTTATGAAATGACCTGGCTGTTTACAATAATTGCATGTCCCTTTAACGGGAGCTGCAGGATAACTGGCTTGATTCGGACCCCTCTTCTGACTGTCTTGTGGAACAGATTGTGCAACTAGTACTTTCATTTTCGTGTCTTTCATACGTTTTCTCTCGTGTTCTTGCTCTTCTCTGATTCTGTTCTGGTGGTACTGGAGCATCTGTAACATCTGGGACGGGGTACTAGCTTGCCATGTACTTTCGACTTTCAAAACTCGATTCTTAACTTGTGGACTTGAATTCTCGACTAATTTAGTAACAAAAAGATGAGGGTACGACTCGCTACTCGTCTTCAAGCCACTGTTTATAATAAAGCATTTCTCAAATCTAGAATAAAAATCACTAGTGTCTTCGTCTTGTTTCTGTTTACAGGCTGAGATTGCATCCCAGTCTTCCTTTTTAGTGGCTAATAACCTGGGCAAAACTTGTATTAACAATTCTGGTAATTCTTTACATTTCTCTCCAAGACCAGTACCTGGTACTCGTATCTTATCTTCAGCTTCTAGAACTGCCCAATCGATCTTTTTCTCTCCCACCTCCCATTCCTTTTCCTTGAGTTTCTCGTATACCCCTGCGGGCAACAGGACCTTTAGCATTTTAATAATATCTGGATACGTGTATTCTCCCATACGGAGCATGTCTTTTAATTCTCGGTGGAACCCTGCTGGATCTTTGTCGTGACAAGGAATTAATTTCTTCATTTCTAAGAGTTCCATCTTTGTAATCGGGGTGTAAACAAATACTCTTTGCATTTCACCATCTGCTGTCCTGACTGGGTGTACTTCTCGTAACGGATTCTGTCTATCTATGTAAAACGGTTTACTTTCTGGAGGTGAGACATGAACAAAATGCGGGTTCAAGAACGCACTATATTTGTGACGCTGTTCTAGAATGACACTAATTAAGTCGGTACCTAAACCTTTCCATCTATACTGGAGTAACTCGTTCAGGACATCATGTAACGGACCTGGATCAGAGTGTTGACCCTCATACAATGTGATGAGGTGCTGGATCATATACATACCCACCAGTCGCTGCTCGGCTGGGGGCAATTTCAGAAACATTTGTGCCACTATTTCGTCTGGAAAAGTGGTAGAATCAGTAATCCATCGGACTGCTGATCGGGCTAGTTCTTGTTCATGCATAGTACTTAACTCACTATAACCGATTCGTGATTTCAGAATATGATCGGTAGCTTGAAATACTTGTTCTAGAGAACCTTGCTCTGGTGCCGGATGATGAAAAACTGACTTGTGTTCTAGGCGTAAATGGCGGTCTGGAAATCTAGATTTTCCTACATACGCTATTCTGGCGGGATTCTCGTCCTCTACCTCTTCCGTAGAAGAGTCATTCTCTTTCTCGCTTACTTGTGCTGCTTTACGTTGTTCGTGTAACCTTATTATTTCCTTACGAATTCTCTTGTACATACTCTCTATACTACTGATAGTTCTGTGTTTACCCTCGGCTATATTATCACTCCACCTTGTCAGGATTCTCATTTCGCTCGGATCTTTGGACGGGTAATCTTGTTCCCTTATTAAACAATTAATCAGAAACTTTAATATCATGAGCTGGATCTCAGCTTTCCTTTGAGACATGGCTTCGCCAATACTTTCTGGATCATCCCCTGTACGGATGAAACGATATATTCTGTCTAGATCTTCTTTCATATTCGGTAGGGTGTCCAAATACCCGGTCACCCGTCTTACACGTATGGAATATATAACCGTACTATCATCACCTGCGCCTGGATCATAGCGGCATTCAGTAAGAGCTCGTCGGATATCTGCAACGGACTTATATTTGGGCGTACGCTGTAACGCACATTCATGTAACTCGACTAACGTTACTCGTTGGTGTGGTGGCGGGGTACCAGGAGGACCTCCTCCTGCGGCCCCTAAACTAGAATCGTCGACTGACACTCTTCGTACTGGCGCGGCGGGCAATTGTAATGTAGGCTGGACCGGGGGTACCGTAGCAGGTACTGTAAAAGGTGCCCCGGTGTCTGGAGGAGCAGGAATGGCATTATTTACAGGAACTGGCGGAACAGGATTTGCATATTCCGGGACTGTGTCGTCCAAATAGGACGAGATGAAAATATCAGCTGCGGTCGGTTTGTGACGTAGCTTGGTCGGAACTAATGGTGGCGGAAAATTACTGGATGCCTCCGGGGTTGCTTTTGGCAAGCCTTCGGGAAGAAGAGGATACATACCCTTAATGAGGGCATGTCTCTGTCTGTTCGGTTTTGACTCGTTCACCTATCTCGATTAATTCCCTTTCTTGGGCTCGTTCTAAGGATTCTTTACTTAATTCTGACTTTCTGATTTCTTTTTCGGTTCTTTTATGAGATTCTTTGCGCCATAACTCGATGGCATCTTTCTGTGACTGTCTGGCTTTCTTTTTCCATAATGCTTCTTCTACTCGCATGATGCACTCGGCATCCCACGTACCTGATACGGGCCATCTATACTTTTCTTCTAACTGTTTGGTATACTCTACCCATAAATCTAGATATAATATGGCACTTATGCCATGCTTCTGATACATAAAATGACCTGGACTGTCCCTAGGCGGGACAGGAACTGCTTCTTCTAACAGACCTTTCCTAGTTCTTAACTGACGTAGTTTGGAGAACAACGGCATGACGGAACTGTAATCTAGACACAATACAATACACAATGAACACGATAATTACACCACTTTCATACCACGGCATTAAAATACATGAAGAACATTTAAAATAACAGTTCGAACAGAATACTACCTGGAATACGGAAAACAGAATACATGAATTTTCTCGAGAACAGAACTGACTAGAACAGAAACTAGATGCACTGCTAAAACAGTACGAAACTTACCGGTCTTATAAAGAGACACGTCAGGACCCGCATCCACCGAAGTGGACACTTCGTTTTGGGATTTGTGTACCACCAAACCCCACGGACCAGAGACAATTAGATTGACCCTGTCTAGATACTACCCCAGCAACGGTACTCACCGGGCAGCAAGAACGGAAGGCCTCGGACTGGACTGCTTCGACGCCGGACGGACGAACTTCGGACTTCTGTTGCGGGTGGGCCTCCGGATACCTCGGACCTTGGACTCTCGGCTTGGGCTCTGGTCGGGACTTGCCGCGTTCCTCCACCGCCTCGTCTGGATGCTGGACCGCAACCTCCGTCTCCTCCGTGGGCCGGAGGGATACTGGAAGCAGAAATATCTGCCGGTGCGCAGAAGAGTTCCGTCACGGCTGCAGAGGGTCAGGGGGCATACGTGGCTTCACCGGCGCGTGGGGAAAGGGCAAGTCCCTGTTCGGGCGCCATTATGTGGTATATAAATAAATAATACCGGATCTAGGTTTGACTGGACATAGTAATAACAGATAGCTCAATAAATAAGAGTCAAGATTCGAGGTAGTAGGAGTTTGCAGGTTTAATACAGCATAAAGGACAGGAACAGGACAACCTGCACAGGAATAGGATGGCAGCTCCTGGCAGCGCTGCCGGGGACAGGGATCAGGATCAGCGTTGGCGTAAGGGATAACATTTAATAACAGTACACAAGCATATATACTAAAACAGTTGCATTGCAATACATACAATAGGCGGAGCAGTGGGTGTGGTCAATAGCAGTCGCGAAAGATAAGGGTGAAAGTAGGTGTAACAGGAGGCGTATACATAGACATGTGATGTAAACGTAACAGAATATGTCATAAATGGGGCGGAAACATGGAGGGGGCTACCTAAGGAGCCGGGACCTCTAACCTAATGGTGCGCGCAAACTGACAATGACGTGTTACTAGGAGAAGCTGGGGGCTATGACTTCTGCGCTAGGAGCAGAGACTGAAGTCTGGAGAGTCAGGGCGACATGTGCCTAAACAATATCTAGTATCTGATGTTTAGAGAACATGTTGATAGAATCCAAAAGTTATCGGAGTAAAGGCTAACAGACTCTAAGACTGGTGCATGCATTATTCTGTAGTGCGTGTTGAAGAATATTAAATGACCATAAATACAGTATTTCTCTTACATGGAGACGTAAAGGCTAGACGATGACTGAAACTATTGATGCGATTCAGTAGCTTAGGAATGCAGAGAAGGAGGGCTGGACTGATAACTAGAATCATAACATACTCTTGGCAGACTAACAGGCAGAGCCAGGCTGGGCCGGGCACTGTGAGGCAGGAAGTAAGTGAAGGGTCAGGAATACAGGTGGGGGCTGTATCGCTCCTCAGCGAGGGCTCAGGAGACAGGAGCTGAATCTGGTGTCCAGGCCCTTTTGAGGCCTAGAAACTGGGACTTTACAATGAAATAACGTGCACACTGGGAAACGTGGCAACGTAGCTTTACATAGGCCTGATATTCGTAGTATTCACGAGAACTGGAAACTGGCATACTAGAGATGGACACAACTGTAAGTGCGTCTTTAATCAAACATGGGGAATACATATGCATATTAATCATGCACACATAACATAAGATGGGGGACACGTAGGGACACAGAACATGGCAAAATTTACTTTTCCACAACAAGAACAAGAAGAGGACTATTGTATTATCATCAAGTTTGACCAAATCGGCATAGGAGGGAACCTCTTCCATTGAGGTCCCAATCACGGCCCAGGTGGCATCAAGGCTCTGCCGCTTGTGTTTATTTTACCAACCATTAGAGGGCCCTCATGCTTATAGCCCAAGTGAGTCGGGTAGCCTTGCCCCCGAGTTAGTTAGGGCCCACACGCTGTACAGATCAAGATCCAGGGATGGCCGTCCTCTCCTGTCCAATCCTCCTATTGCTCTTATACCACCCCAAACTCAAGATATTTAATTGGGGAGGAGGTAGAGGAGAAAAGTCTAGTGTAAACGAATAGTTTCTTCCCTTTGAGCCAGCTGGATAGCAATGACTGCTTGGGGTCATATCCCCCTCCCCCCCCGCCCCCTCCATTACCCCTAACAGCCAAACCCTAGCTCCGATGGTTCAAGTATTGCCCTTTCCCATCCCATTTACAAGCAGATAAGCAAGAGAGATAAATCACATTTAAGGGTTCTTAGTTGAAATATAACTGGCCTGAGAAAAAATAAATGACCCCATGTGGTCAGATAATCTGAGGGAGTATGATGTGGTGGGCCTACAAGAAACATGGGATAAGGACAACAACTTTTGGGTGGAGGGGTACAAGAGCTACTGGGAACCTGCACAGCCCGCTCCAGCAGGTAGAGCTAAAGGGGGACCAATAACCCTTATTTCCCTTAAAACGAGAGGAACACATTATATGGTGGACTCTGGTTCCTGTAACTGTCTTGCAGTAGAAATAACGCCTCCCCAGGCGCCGAAATTCCTAATTATTAATTTTTACAACTCCCCTGAGAGATGTTCTATCAATGAACATTAATGTAACTTAAGTAACTTAAAACGTTTTTTAGTGGTTTATAGGGAGAAGCAAACTAATTTTTGTTTGATAGTAATCTGGGGTGATTTTAATATACATTTATGCACAATGAATGGTCACGTCACATATTTTTTGGCTCCTGTTAACTGTTAGCCTACATTGAGCGCACTCAGAAAGGGGGTTTCCTCAAGGAGTTACTGGCTGAATCGGATATCGTACAACCGGGTATAAACCCAGGATCCCCACTTTTAAGGGGAGAGGCCTGAATTCAATAATTGACTACATCTTCATTTCCCCAGGCCTGCTAACTCACGTGATTTTCTATAATGCATTGTGGTCACACTTTAGTGATCACAATCATATCCACCTTATATAGGAGGGTGACATGGGTTTAGCAGGTAAACCTAGGGAAACTCCACTGGTAAATGTTTAATGCTAACAGACCAGGGTCGAAGGTTGAAATGGAACAAGGTAGTCCCAACCCTTTTTCTTCAAGAATTATTGGACACGGTTAAGGAGGATATTGGGGTTTGTATGGACAATACCAAGATGGGGATAGAAACTCAGGAAAGGATCTATTGTGGGTTAAATAAAAAAAATAAACAGGATGTATACGGAGAGAGAGGCAAACGAGATAATGAAACCTATGGTACAAGCCAATCTTTTGCTGGAAACTTCCCCTTCGATAGAACCATATCTGAAAGTTGTTACAAAGCCAAATCACCGTCTTCTTTTATCCAGATTTAACCTTTTGCACTGTATATTGGCCGAACCGCAAGGATGGAGTACGGTGAAAGATTTTGGCCCTTGCACATGTGAAAATTTGCCCTCCCAAGACACCTTGCACTTTATCATGTTTTGTGACCACTTTCAGGAAATTCGTAGAAAGTTTTTAATGCCTATTTTATGGGGTAAAGGCATTATTCAGGTACGGCCAGCATTAGTGTATTTACAGATGCTGAATAACACATGGGGGATTTTCTATATTGCTAATATTTTAGTTGCTGCTGTTGGGGAAAGGAAAAGAAGGCCTATCATGCCAAGTAACGCTGCAGCTTTTTATTATCACGATGGACTATGTATTAAATGAAAGTTGTTTTAATCAAGGAGTACTTTATTTTGGAAAATGTGAAAAAGTGCTTTAAAGTCAGATTGCCTCTTGTGCTCCAGAGAATTCTCAAAGACATTTGTATAGATTTTTTAAGTGATCAAATCTAAAAGCTGAACTTTGTTTTTAATGATTTAAGTGGGAGATAAAATTTTACTACGGTCCCCAAGATTATCTTACACTGATTTTTGCATATGTTTTTATGTTGTTGTATATGATGTTTGTTGTGTACTTTTATGGTTTTAGTAACCGACTAAAGGGGATTTGACTGACTGACTATAACTAGTTATTTTATAACTAGCACCACTTGACAACAGGCATAACGTCTCTGAAGAACGCATTATGTTGCAATGCCCTACAACTACACCAAGTTTTCCATGAATCCTTGAACTTGCATGTTCTCTGAAAAGGGTGGCGGTCATTTTGAAATATTAAGTAGGAGTTCCCTCGTCTTTCAAAGCAAGACAATAAATATACTGTGCCACTGTTCAAGCATTACCTACTTCAAGAGAGTTTGCACAGGCTTTCATAAAACACCTTATTCAGGGACATGTTATTGCACAAGTATTGATCACTGGCTCGCATCTACACTTGTCTCATGATTTTGATCTTCCTAAATTGAAGAATTGGCTATGGAAGTCCGTTACATTACCAGTTAACACTTTCAGACTATTAGACGGGCTAAAAGATTAAACCAATGTATTAAACAGTAATTGAGATGTCAAGTCTTGCTACAAGGATTGGAGTAATAACCTAGTTAGCAGAGTTAACTTACAAAACTATTGAACATTAGCCTACTGGAATATCACTTTTTGTTTAAATATTTGACCACTTGTTCTATCCGTATCCATGCCAGTTCCTTCGGTACAGGAACACTTAACCCCTACCGCGTTTTCCCGCTGTGCGCTGGAATTTGAAAAATGGCTTGTTTATGACAAAGCCAGCTCGTCATCCGCGTAGCGCAGGTAACGCCCATGACGAGCTGGCTTTGTCATTAGCGCGGAATGGGTTAATAGAGTTAAGGGAAGCACAATATTCAGCACCGGAAACTTGGGAAAGGGTTAAAGCTAGTTATAAATTATATGCCAATACCAAGAGAACCCCAGTATCTAAATATGCAATAGGTGAGAAAAGTATGGTTACTCCGCAAAAATGTGTTCTTTGAAAACAAAATCTGTGTTTCAACCAAAATGTGTTGGCCCAAATCTAATTTTCAACAAAAATACGTTGTCCCATTTCCTATTGAGCAGATTGAGAATCCAGTTATTGTACGATTGAAATTGCCTCAGGTTATGAAACTTCATCCATTATTTCATGCATCCGATGACATCTTGTTTGGCAAAAAAGTGTTTTCCTTCAGCGCTTGGGCTAGTTCAGGTTAAAGCTGAAAGTGAAAATGAGGTATAAAAGATCCTAGACACGAGAATTGTTAGAAAATAATTCCACTAATTTGCTTATTGTTCTGATCATGAGGGTGATCATGGGAACCAGCTTCTAAACTTCATGCCCCGAGTTGGTTAATGTTTTGGTCGTTTCGTTTCAAAGCTTTATTCGATCATTTAAAAAACAAACAATCATAAAAGCACACAGAAAATTACATACGTAACAGTTAAAAAAGTTTTTAAAAAAGAAAATTCGGTACGATCACAACAAGGGGGGGGAATAACAGATCGGCATTAGCAGCTACATTTACGAGAAGGGGTACATTCACAGTTAGGTTATAAATTCCATACTTTTCCTAGCGGACACGTATTTCAAGATGAAAGTCGCAGTAAAAAAACAGACATCCGGTACATCAAGTGCAAATAAAAACCTCATAGCAGTTTCAACAGTAGACACAGAGTATTTCTTAAAAAGGGGTTTAAGATAAGCAATACGAAGATACAAGTACAGGGGGCAGATAAGAAAAAAGTGCACCATGCTCTGTTTGGAAGTTCCGTCACATGGGCAGGGGGTTGACGTGTGCTTTTTCATCAGGGGGAAAGCCACCAGCTTATGGACAATGCCTAATCTTAATCTTGTAAGGGCATACTAGTGAGATTGCTTAGTGACCACTTTTAAGTACTTCGAGAAGCCATAGCCTGCCAAGTTATTTGAATGGTAAAATAAATGTGTTACAAACTGGCGGCTTACTTCACTACGCAATTTTGCTTTGACCCTCAAATAGACATGTTTGAGCTCCTGTTCGGGAATATTAATGGCGCATCCTGGATCCACAAAAACGTCCAGATCAAACACATCTCTATATGATGTTAAAACATATTTAAGCCATGGGATCTGACTAAATTTATCCAGGCGGAGGCAATCATTCTCCTAGGA
This sequence comes from Lissotriton helveticus, assembly GCF_964261635.1. NCBI lineage: Eukaryota > Metazoa > Chordata > Amphibia > Caudata > Salamandridae > Lissotriton > Lissotriton helveticus. Next base: position 73,757,510 of record NC_136065.1, read on the forward strand.
AAGCCGGTTTCATCCTTAGCCCAGATAGATCTCCAGGCCATTAGAGGTCTCAATCCTATTAAATCAGTCAAGTATTCCAAACCGACCTCTTGGTGAACCAACTAATTTGAAGCCGAAGTTGGGAGGCAAAGAAGCCTCTTTGAGAAGTCATTTTCGGCCACTTGCAGATCCCATGTTGACAATGTCCCCAGACACCCGAGCTATAGAGTGCCACTGGAGCACATCTATGTCGGTAAACATTTAACATATCAAGTGTACGGCGACTTCCTATTTTAGAGGCAAATTTAAAAACTCCTGAGGCCCCCTTGCCCATCTTAGCCTTAATATTAAGTATCTCTGGTGCCCAAGAACCACTGCTACTAAAAGTAATTCCTAGGTAGCAGAATGTATCTACCACTTCAATTTTTTGATCCTTGAACTGAAATGATCTTAACTTTTTCACCTTCTTCCCACATGCCATAATAAAAGTTTAGTTATTCATTTTTAATTTCCTCCCCTTTATAAAATCAAAAAAACTATTCATTAAGCGCTGCAGACCGACTGGTGTTCTAGATAATAGAACAGTGTCATCTGTGTATAGCAGTACAGGGATCGCTTGGCCCTCAACAAGCGGTGCGTCAGCATTGACCAGTTTCAGCTCGGAGACCATGGCATTTATAAAAAGGGAGAAAAGCAGCGGGGCAAGGACACAGCCTTGCCTCATCCCCGATTTGACCTTAATCTTATTGGTACATTCCCCCGCTTGGCCCAATCGAATCTGGGCCGATAGCTTATTGTATAATCTAGCCAGAATATAGATAATTGCAGCAGGGGCGCCCAAATCAAGTAATGTGGACCACAATAAAGCATGATCCACCAGATCAAAAGCGCTGGTAAGATCCGCGAAGCAGAGGAATAGGGAGCCCTGCTTGGCTCTGGTGTATTTACCAAGAATTAAATCTAAATTGATGCACTGCTCGATCGTGCCAAGGCCCTTGCGGAACCCAAATTGGGATTCCGCAAAGATACCGTTATCCTCTGCCCACTCTTCCAAGCGCAATAGAAGCACCCTACTCATTTTTAGGGATGAGTCAAGGAGGGAGATAGGGCGGTAGTTCTTGGCCTCACCTCTATCTCCCTTCTTATAGATTGGTATAATTATGGACTCACCCCATGTGGATGGAGTGCTTTCCTTGACTGACGCGTTAAAGACCTGTGTCAGAAGGGGGCCCATAGCAATAGATCCGTTTTATACAGGTCAACCGGGACCCCATCTGGTCCTGTGGCCTTCCCTCCCTTACTATTCCGAATAGCGTTATCTACCTCTAGCATTGTAATGTTGAGGGGTAACTTTGGGCCTGTGGCTACTGCCCCAGGACGTATAGAATCTTCCCCGCCTGGGTCGAAAATACCGGTGAAGTACAAAACCCAACTTTCCTCGCTGACCTGGGCAGATAATACAGGGAATTCCTCCTCCTGGAGGAAAGGGCTATTAACAGTGTACCAAAACAGCTGACTGTCCCACAACTCCGCCGCTTTTGAAAGATTATCCCAAGCCTCCTCCCTTAAATCCTGCTTTCTACGGTTCAAGTGGTGATTATAGGTTACCCTAAGAAATTTAACAGCTTCCCTGTGCCTAGGTCGATTTGAGAGAGCTTTCTTTAACTCTTGTAGGGACTACGTGCAAGCCCTATCAAACTAGCCTACGGTCGCCCTCTTATTATTGGCATTAGTGATGGTTAAAGTCCTTTTAATAATATCATTTAGTTTCTCAAATTCAGCAACAGTACATGATGCAGCTGCATTAACATCTAGGCAACCTTGCAACTCTTGGAAGCTAGCTACCACAATTTTGCTCAGCAACTTTTCTGAGTTATCCCCGCACCATTTGATCCTGGTACCATTTTGTCTCCAGGGTACTATTTCGACAACGGTCTCTCGGATAACTGGTGCCTTCCTCCCCCAGATTGTGGTCAGCAAAGACGCTCGACAAATCCGAAAAATGGTACTAGTCCTGCAGGTCTAGTACCATGGAAAATCCCCTCGACCTGACTCCAACCCACTTGACCTCCGTCTCTGAAAACTGAGCTAAAGTGACAAGATAACAAGATTTAAAGGCATGTTTATTGCTCCTTTCCTTTGTGAGCAATAAAAATGCCTTTAAATCGTGTTATCTTGTCACTTTTGCTCTGTTTTTAAAGACAGAAGACAAAAGTTAGTTTGATTTCCTACTCGCCAGAAAGGGAGAGTAGGACCTAAAAATAGCTCGTCCTCATCCATTCTCCCTCGCAAATGCGAGCGGGCGAGTGGATTTGTGGAGCCCTGATAGTAATGCCATTATGATCACTAAAGCCTAGATCGACTATTTCCGGTATGGCACAAAGGGAGCTAATATTAGTAGCAACCAACAGATAATCAATAACAGAAGCTGAATTCCTCCCTACGAAAGTCGGGACAATATTGCCCTCACTATCGTCTGCTGTCTGGTGGATTAACAGATCTAATTTAAGCATTAGCGTATTGAGGGACTCACCATATGGGGTGTGAACAAAGTGAGCCCGGTCCTCCCTATTTGCCCCATCGAAACCACATGCATTTGTAAACGAGAAGGAGCAAGTACAAATGTTAAAATCCCCTCCCCAAATAATGTCAAATGGGGAATGGATAGCCCTACCAATTTTCGCAACAGCACTCTCCAGTTCGTTAACTACACTGGAGCAAGAGGAATCAAACACGTTGTTATAATGATTAATTAGCAGAACATCTCGACCCCCACATTGCTCCAACCATAGTACTTGTGAATGAAATCCGATGGTGGTATGGGATCTCACTCGAACCGGGAAATTAACAGACAATAGGATCACCAACCCACCTTTTGCCCTGCCCATGTTTGTTTCTTGCGCTAGACAATTGTAGGACACATAACCATCGAAGTATATCTCGACCGTAGACCACGTCTCTTGGGGGCAGAATATGTCATAATTAATAACAGACTCCCTCCATCCAAGAGCCTCTTCCTTTTGTCGCCATCCGGCGATATTCCAGCTCACTAGTTTGTACCCGGATCCGCAAAGAACATCCTCCGTAACCAGGGGCTCACTTAGGGGAACGGGGGGGGGTCCCCTGTGATACTATATTAACTGGCAAGTGCTCCTCAGAGTTGGCAGTGGTGAAGACCAACGGGTGGGTTATACCCGGTTGAACTACAGCCGCTGGCAAGTACTCTAGAGAGTTGGTAGTGGTGGGGACCAGCGGATGAATTATACCCGGAAGGAGAACAACCGCTTGCAAATGCTCCACAAGGTCATTTTCAAGAGGCTCGACACTTCCAGACAATATTTCTTTGCTCATATCAGAAGTTCCCCGCATTGGTGATAACTGGACAGCAGGGGGTAGTCAGTCTACTGCATCAAGACAGCCAAAGCGATTATAGTCGCAAAAGGGAGTGCTTAAAGGCATAGGGACAGGTCTTGCTTCAAATCTTCTATTTCTTCCCCTCCGCTCGACCCTTATCCAGTCATCCCTTCCTCTTCCGTAGGACATACGGTTAGGTGGAAAAAAGAAGGACAATGGTAGAGTCTGGATAGTGGAGTCAAATGATCTATTAAAACCAGCACAGATATGGGAGACAGTTCTGGGGTCTCTAAAGTTAACTGTTATACAATCCCCGTTTATGGTCTTAACTGTCTTACCCAACCAGGGCACCCTTCTTACCATGAGGATTTCATTATGTAGATGAGCCGCCAAGGGTCTATTCCAATTTAGCCACCTTGTTTTTTAGTGAGCTAAAAGTTTCTTCTTCCCCCTCTTCTAAAACAGGGGCTCCCGCCAGGACCACCATAAAGCTGTTAGCTTCCGGTGGGAGGTCTGGTAAGCGTGGTCTATTAACTCTGCACTCTTTTGCTGGCACAGACGGTGCCAGGTGACAGTCATCAATATTCCCCTGGTTATTACTACCCCCAGGCAGAGGGTCAGGTATATGGTTCACAGGGTTAGGGCCTAGTAGACCAGGAGGTCTACAATTAAAAAAAGGTGCCCCTCCATCTACTAAGGGGGAGGTCCCCCCAGTTTGGCATGCAGGATTTAAGGCTACACCCGGCTTGATGGTCATACTAGTGTTCGCTAATAAAGCAGATGTAGCCTTCTCAATATTTGCCAATCTAAGTTCAATTTGCTCGATTTTAGCTTCTAGGGGGAATAAGATAGATTTGAATACCACTCCCAAGCTTTCAATTGACAGGGCATTACAAGACTGAGTAACAGGAGGGGGTGTAGTTAGAACAACTGACCCTTTTGTAGAAACTTTTCGCCCCACCGTTGGCCTGGATGGTGAATTACTATCATGTTGTAACTTTGTTAATTTAGCTTTGCTTCCATCTTTCTTGTTATAAGCCGGCTTCCTTTTCGGAATAGCCCCTTCTTTGACCCCTTGTGTCACAGTACTATTAATGGTGACCCCAGGGTCGGAGGATGTAATTACATTATTATCAAGGGTTACATTTATTTCAGGCAAAATTTCATTAACTAGAATGTCCAAGTCCTGCAAAACATGCTCATCCCCTTCAGGAATAATATCTTGCCCAGCCATACAGGGCACTGCAGAGACAGTATCCAGATTCCTATCTGGCGTTTTGGCGTAAGCAATAGTTCCCAAGGAAGATCTTTTATTTGCTGTAATTTCCTGTGACAAGCATTTTTCTAGAACAGAAATTTCGGTGTCAATTAGGGTATTAGCTCTGACTAAAATTTTTTACATACCTCTCACGATTGACCCTCCGGCTGTCGAAGACTTACTCCTCAGTTCGCGTTCAGCCATGGTATACAAAGTTAATAAATATAATCCAATGACAAAATCAGGAGGGTTGGCCCGGTTCGGTCTTGACCGGGGAAAAAACCGGGCCCGCCCTTGGCCAGGGCTTCGCCCCGCGCGCCGTCCCGCGTGCGCGGAAGTGGGAGTAACGTTATGTGAGAGAGGTGGGGGGCGGGAAGAGTCACAGGTGCGCCAGGCGGACTAGGCGCACAGGCCTCTGGGACTCGCAGTTCCGCACCCTCCGTACAATTCGGCCAATCTCCTCCGGTACGGCAATCAGGACCAGGCAAGTCGGGAGTTAGAGTCTGTCCTCGGCAATCCTTGTGGCATTCGGGTTACACACACCACCAAATGGCTACAAGCGGCACATATCAAGGCACAACAAAGCAATACAGACAATACAATCTATCCATGTTCATACTCTCTCTTGCTTTATCAATAAGGAGATAACAGCAGTGCGTATCTAATTACATGTTATCGATGTAACCCTGTGGTGTGTGTATAATATAAATATCAGCAGCAATCGGTTAGCGGGGCACCGCTCTAGGGACGGCGGCCGCCATCCCTCATAGGAGGAGTGTTTGGGAGGGGACAAAGGTATAGAACAAAAAAAAATAAAAAAAAGAGAGAGAAAGGCACGTTTGGAAAGACCATGGGGAGAAAGCAGGGCCCAAGCTCTCTCCAGTAGATCATCTCCTCCCCTCCCCCCCAGACCCATTTTCGTGCATTAATTCAGTCACCCTCAGCCTCCGTGCCACCACTTTGGTCTGTCATTTTAATTGTATGTGGAAATTCCTGACAACCCAGTAGCTCCACCACATAGATGGTGGCCTTTGGGAGGAGCACTGTCAGGATTCATGGCTCCGCTTTCAGAGCTCAGCAGGCGTAATACTTCACACCAGCTCGCATTAGGCTAATTTCAAGAAAGATAAGGATGACAAGAGGGAACAGAATGGCGAGGCTTGACGTCTGGAGAACACACAATGCAATGTCGATCTTCAACAAAACTCCATTTGCAATGAATCCTTGAACTCGCAAGTTGTCTGGAAAGGATGGCAGCCATTTTGAATTACTGAGTATAACTTTCGTCATGTTTCACAGCATCATAGCAAGATAATAAATAAACGATGTTGCTGCCGCAAGAGCCTTACTACTTGTATTCCTGAATGCTTGGAAAGCAGAATAGTTTTTAATTCACAATTGGAGAACTATTAAGGGATACTGATGTATTCTCAAAACTAAGTCATGTTTGACAACAAACATTACATTTTTTGAACACGTATTCCAAGTTATACTTCAGAACAGTGGTTTTTAACCTGGGGTCGGGGACCCCTGAGGGTTCGCAAGGCCTACTCAGAGGGTCCGCGACTTGTTTGAAAATTAAAAAATCTCAAGATTTATTAAAGTGTACATACATAAAGCAGCAAAATGTAAAGCTGAAAAATGTTAAATGTTCTGTAAATGCGAAGGAATTAGAAATCAGGGGCTAAAAATTCAGTTACTTTCCTCAGATTGATTCGTGGAAGCAGTGCAAGTGCATCAAACAAAATATATATGGGCTATGAGTGGCCTCGATTACATTTAGAAAATATCCAATTAAAATATTTAAAAAAAATTGACTTGTTTGTGAATGAAATAAAATACTTCAGCATTTGTGTATAAACATGTTTGATGAATGCTTGTTTCTGTATTTTCTTTTATGTACTGTTTCGGGGTTCAAATCATCCAAAATGCTTTGGTGGGGGTCCCCAGCTTCCAGTAATGACTCAGCGGGGATCCCTGGATTTCAATAATGATTCTATGGGGGTTCCCAGTAATAATTAAGTGATGATCCACAGAAGTCAAAATGGTAACAATCACTGCTTTAGAAATCTAGTTCCTGTGCACTTTGTATCGTGCTTTCTTCTGAGGAAATAGGAAGGATCCTCTCACCAGAGACGGCTAAATACATTTGACTAATGCGGAGGCAAGGCTATAACTTTGGGATATATACCCCTACAGCCTTACCCTGTCTAATAAATTATGCACAAAAGGATGTGGTTTACTTTGGGTAGTTCCCAAGATTAAGGTGGAGAGCAGCTCCTTTACATAGAACACTTTACAACACAACTGAAAAAAGGGGCTACGGTCTCCACAGGGATTGGACACAGGACCTGGCTGCAGTGGACATCCTACTTTTCATTACCAAAAGAGAAATTCGTTGAAAAAAAAACACAAATTAAAGAAACGTTCGGAATTATATATTATTTACATTTTTTTTAAACGTAGAAATTCAATCGACATGCTACACTGCTTGTACCATCATATTACATCACTTATGACATGTTCAATGACTACATTAATAACATGAAAAACAATGGGGAGAGCAAGGTTTTTAGTTCACTAGGGTGAACGGGGGAATACTCCTATACCCCTGGGTGTATCATTAGAAAACAAACAAGGAGTACCAACAACATGGAATCGCCAATTCCTAATGGGGTGCGTGGTTAAACAAAAAGAGAGAAAGTTCTCCTTTTGTTAAAAAAACCCTCACTCACCACCTAGTGGTGACATGCTTCATCATCGGGGTCCACCCTAATGACCTAGCGTCATCAGGGTGTGCTGCAACACCTGATTACAGTGGAGCTGGTTGCGAGTGAGGGTGCGTGAAAGGAAAAAAGTAAGTGTGTTAAAAATTGTCCTGGTTTAACTTAGAAAAATAAGATTTTATTTGTAAGCAACTGGACAATGTTAAAATCAAAGTGGCGAGATATAGTGAGGGTAATTATGAGCCCATGTATCTCTATGTGTTTTCTGGTCTACATGTTTCAACCATAAAGGTGTAGGTTCACCAGGTTTTCTTCAGGACCGATGACCCTGAGAGTGGATGGTGTGCGTCCCCAAAAAGGCGCACCCGGTCCTACTCTCTGGGACCACAAAGGTGGCAAAAAATGTGCCTGTGGTATGGGCTTGAACCCCAGTGGGTAAGCCTGAAAAATCAAAATACCTGTAAAGGAAAAGGAAGACTAATGTCAGATATTGGTCTTTTACAAGCCTGTTACGTAGTGCAGTGTCTCACATTCGTGTCTGCATGCTGTTGATCCCATTAGGAAAGGTACCTTTTGCTAACATTGCAAAAGTACTGCTTCTCAGTGTGATGATGTGGAAGTGCCTTGGCCATAATTTATGCAATAGATTGTTTTCCACAACTTGCACTCATAGTAAGTTCTACGTGCGTCAATATCTATTCAACTCACGCGCATATCATACAATTTATGTGGCGTGATAATGTCTCGCAATCGTATTGTGCGGGCAAGGTTATTTTAAACGTGCATGAACTGCCATACTCGACATGCTCAACTCATTCCGGACTCACATACATAAAACATTTAAGACACACAAGGAGTTGGTTTCAAGCTTACTCTTATTAGGGTATTTGGATACCTCATAGGGCGGGGAGAGGTTATCCTTATTGCAAAACGTATTCTGAAACAGAGGTAGGTTGAAAGTTTCATGAATAACGAGTGGATGAAAAGCGACTGGAGAATATGGCTGAAAAAACGGAGCCAAGCGCAAAAGTATGTGCGGCCCGTTAGTCTAGTTGTGGCGGTTACTTACAGTTTTGTTGCGAGGTGACTGGCCGTATACCTACTGCCGTCCTCCGCCCTGTTACAGTGTGGCCGGGGGCTCGGGGACCGGGATGTAGGCAACCTGCTTCCGCATTGGGCGGAGTTGTGTGCCGGTCACGTGGGGCGGCACTGGAAACGTCAGAAGGGAGACCTCCTGAACGGTGGCTGCAGAGGCCCAATAGCGCACTGCTATGGAAGGGTTCGATTCCCAGTCGGGAGCGGGTATTGAGAATACCAATTAATTAAAGTGATGGCATAATTATGCTAACCACAAGGTTCAAATGTTATGAACCCTAGAGTGTGAAAAAAGGGAGTTATAAACCAATTAATGGGAATAAGAGTATGGGTGTACTCAATGATCTCAGCAGAAATTGGAGATCAGGTGAATTATGTTATGGATGGGCCGTCATTACCAGTAGGTGATGATCGGGCAGTACACAGCACGGTGTTCCATGGTCAGGAGCTGCAAAGAGGGGGGGGGGGGGGGAATTATGCTTGTGGCAGACGGTGCTGTGCATTTGGGACTGTACAGACGGAGATGCTTCCCAATAAGGCAACCTGTCCTGTGCAGTGGCTAAGGTGATTATGAAGGCTTAGCTCTAGTGTTATTTGAGTACTGAATGCCACGGAATATTATCATTGAGCCCTGTTTTGTGGGTCGACATTCTGTAGACCCAGCGTTGTTCTTTTTCATATAGGAGTCGTTGAGTATTGGGTCCAGACGGGTCTTGTTCAATGTAACCCGTAATTGGTATTCTCATCCCCCCGCCGGCTCCCCGACTGGGAATCGAACCCTTCCATAGCAGTGCGCTATTGGGCCTCTGCAGCCACCGTTCAGGAGGTCTCCCTTCTGACGTTTCCAGTGCCGCCCCACGTGACCGGCACACAACTCCGCCCAATGCGGAAGCAGATTGCCTACATCCCGGTCCCCAAGCCCCCGGCCACACTGTAACAGGGCGGAGGACGGCAGTAGGTATACGGCCAGTCACCTCGCAACAAAACTGTAAGTAACCGCCACAACTAGACTAACGGGCCGCACATACTTTTGCGCTTGGCTCCGTTTTTTCAGCCATATTCTCCAGTCGCTTTTCATCCACTCGTTATTCATGAAACTTTCAACCTACCTCTTTTTCAGAATACGTTTTGCAATGAGGATAACCTCTCCCCGCCCTATGAGGTATCCAAATACCCTAATAAGAGTAAGCTTGAAACCAACTCCTTGTGTGTCTTAAATGTTTTATGTATGTGAGTCCGGAATGAGTTGAGCATGTCGAGTATGGCAGTTCATGCACGTTTAAAATAACCTTGCCCGCACAATACGAATGCGAGACATTATCACGCCACATAAAGTGTATGATATGCGCGTGAGTTGAATAGATATTGACGCACGTAGAACTTACTATGCGTGCAAGTTGTGGAAAACAATCTATTGCATAAATTATGGCCAAGGCACTTCCACATCATCACACTGAGAAGCAGTACTTTTGCAATGTTAGCAAAATGTACCTTTCCTAATGGGATCAACAGCATGCAGACACGAATGTGAGACACTGCACTACGTAACAGGCTTGTAAAAGACCAATATCTGACATTAGTCTTCCTTTTCCTTTGAGTCCCTTGCTCATTGCACCATCAGGATTCAAGCGAGCCGGGCCGAAGAAGGCTGTGATGCCAGAAACCGGTCCCCGGAAGCTTGTTTCCTTCCCAGTATAAGAATTGGCTTGGTAGTTTGGTTTGCCCTGTTCCCATCATGCACTGGGACAGGAACAGACTAATTTGCATATAGCCAGGTTCTGAGCTGGGATGGTGCAGTGAGCTAAAAAACAGTGATGGATTAAAACCATGATCTATTGACTTGGTAAGAGTATTCTGCATCATTCAGAAACTCTGTCCATCACCTTTTCCAAAATGGAAAACAATCTATCGCATAAATTATGGCCAAGGCACTTCCACATCATCACACTGAGAAGCAGTACTTTTGCAATGTTAGCAAAAGGTACCTTTCCTAATGGGATCAACAGCATGCAGACACGAATGTGAGACACTGCACTACGTAACAGGCTTGTAAAAGACCAATATCTGACATTAGTCTTCATTTTCCTTTACAGGTATTTTGATTTTCCAGGCTTACCCACTGGGGTTCAAGCCCATACCACAGGCACATTTTTTGCCACCTTTGTGGTCCCAGAGAGTAGGACCGGGTGCGCCTTTTAGGGGACGCACACCATCCACTCTCAGGGTCATCGGTCCTGAAGAAAACCTGGTGAACCTACACCTTTATGGTTGAAACATGTAGACCAGAAAACACATAGAGATACATGGGCTCATAATTACCCTCACTATATCTCGCCACTTTGATTTTAACATTGTCCAGTTGCTTACAAATAAAATCTTATTTTTCCAAGAATGGATCGGGGATCACAATCCCAAATATCCAGCCTCGAGAGAGCAGGTAAGGCGGGGGAAGGCTGTTAAAGGCTGTCGGGCGGCGGGCAGGCGGCGGGCAGGTCCAGGAGGAGACTCGGCAAGCGTTCGCGTTCAAAAGACGCGAGCGCGAGCGCTGAGGCGCTGAAGCAGGGTCTACGCTCCAGTGAGAAAGAAACGCTACGAGGAGGGGGTAGCAGGCAGTGCCAAAGGTGACGAGTCAGGAAGGGAAAATACAGGCTCGGTAGGGCAGGCGGAGCCCTAAGAGATGATATAAGGGTACATACAGACCAAGAGCATAGTATAATTCAGGCACTCAATAACAAAAGCTCACAATTCAGGCACTCAATAGTAAAAGCTCACAAGCGCATAGTAGGGTCAAGTGGACCCAAATATGCCAACAGCTTAACAGAATATAGGTATCAGTAAGCACGAATAAAGGGAGTACTTATCTGAGTGAGCAGCAGCAACAAAGAAGGAAGATGGCTGTGTGCTCACGTGCTATATACCTTTTGTTAGAATGTTCATAAGTTCTCTATTCTCTTCATTGTTACTGCTGAGCTGTGGCAATAAAGGAGAATTTGCATAATGTTGGCCTCCGTGTCATGCCATAAAATTTTTCGTCGCGACCCTGCTTATCTACACCTGCTTCCCCTATTACGAACCATTATTAACAAAAAAAAAACAAACAAAAAAAAAAAAAAAAAAAAAAAGTGGACAATTAATGAGACTTACTCGACGTAGAACCAAAGGCACTAGAGGTAGGACCGTTTGTTAACTGCTCAACCTGCATTAATTAAGGAATGTCTACTAATCCTGATGCCTCAATGGATTCAAAACTAGAATCAATGGTCGCTAAAGCCATGGATAAAGCCATGAGCTCGTTCAATGAGACCATTAACAAAAAGTTTATGGATACAATCAATAAAAATTTTGAAATGCTTACTGAGGCATGGCCCTCTACTAGTGGCGCTCGCTCCTTAGGCGCTAAAGAAGGGGCGGCTAAGGCCCCAAAGAAAAGAGCCGCAGGAGTACAATCTTCCCTGCCGCCTAAGAAACATAAGGCATCATCTAAACCGGCTCAAACTCGCCATCAGGGCGGAGACCAGAACGGTGTCTCGGACACCACAGAAGGACAAGAGATAGGTCCTGACTTCCCTATTCAAATTGATAACGACGAACACCACGACGCGGAGATAGAACTCTCCTGCTCTTCTTCCTTTGATTCGGACATTGAGGTCCGGGAAAACGAGTCAATGGGAGACTCGGAGGAGGCAAACAAGGCATCAGGATCTAAGATGGGTATTACTGACCCGTTTGGAGATAATATGTTTGACCCTTTACTAATTAAACATCCACTTTCTCCAGAATGGATACCATCCCAACACGTCGCAGACTATATATCCTTTTGGTTAAGAAGGGAAATCCCAAAAGAAGTCAGAGCAAGACTAAGGTCGGAATGCCCTCGACCCGCACTCCCAGATAAAATCACCTTCACTCCCGAACTAGACCCAAAGGTGGTTGCATTTATAGCAAAAGGGGCAAAAGACCCAAGAAAAGGCCTGGACAAGGGGCTAAGGTCATGCCAAGACCGCCTTCTAGACATTACTGGTCCCTTGACCAAAATATTTGAACTGGCGGAGAATGCTTACGTGGGAGGTATTCCCGTTGACCCCAAAGAATTACGAGAATGGGTCCAAAGGTCAATCTGCCTTTTGGGCAATGCCAATACCGCTATATCTAACGAGCGAAGGAAGAGTATGCTCCTGAAAATTGACCCCAAACTCATTGAGTTAGCTAATAAGGAGGCGGGACCTAGCTCACAAGGACTTCTCTTTGGAGAAGAGTTCATTCGTGACATGGCCAAATACGTGGGAGCCTTTAGTTCAATCCAGAAATCCCAACGCGAGATTAAAAAGGTCTTCCAGGACAGAATTTTTGGACGGGCCGGGAGAATGCGGGGTCGATTCCCCGGCCGTACACAATCATCTTCAAGACCCTTTTTCGGACGAGGAGGAAGATATCAACAATCTTCATTCTATGGGAATCAACCCTTCTACCCGCAGAGACAACACGGCCGAGGAAGATTTACCCGTGGCGATAGAAGAAACAAGACCTTCTCAACAGGTAACTATAATGCAAGACCATTTAGATACCCCTGTAAAGGTGGGCGGCAGACTAGCCCTTTTCTCTGGCAATTGGAATCTAATTACTCAGGACCCATGGGTTTTACAAACTGTAAGAGGGTACAAAATAGACTTTCAGGGCATTCCCTTTCAGTTAAAACACCCACGACAGATTGTTTTCTCTCAAGATCAGGAGAAACTTGTCTCTCAAGAGGTTCAAGACCTCCTCGAAAAAGGGGCGATAAGAAGAAGCACTCGAAAAGGCTTCATAAGCAATATTTTCCTAGTGGAAAAAAAGGACAAAACCCAGAGACCTGTGATAAATTTAAAAAGCTTAAATGGATGGGTGTCCTACCACCATTTCAAAATGGAGGGAATTCACCTACTCAGAGACATATTAAGGAAGGGCGACTGGCTGACACGCCTGGATCTAAAGGACGCTTACCTGACCATCCCTATTTGGCCCCCTCACAGGAAATTCCTGCAGTTCACTTGGGAGGGAAAACTCTGGGAGTTTTCCAGTCTCCCTTTCGGCCTATCCTCAGCCCCTTGGTGTTTCACCAAAGTATTACGCCCAGTGGTAGCTTGGTTAAGGGAACGGGGTGTGAGGCTCATAATCTACCTAGACGATATCCTCATTATGGCTCAGACCAAGTCGACCATTTCTCGTCACACGGATCTTACCATCCGGCTCCTAGAATATCTGGGATTTGTCATAAATACAAAGAAATCTTGCATTGTTCCTTCTCAGGAGACACAGTTCCTGGGTTTCATGGTGAACACGCTCTCAGGAGAGTTAAAATTACCCAAGGAAAAGATAAAGAAACTCAGGAAAGAGCTAAAAAAGATTCTCTCACTAGATTCATTTCCCTTAAGACTTTTAGCGAGAATCCTAGGTCTCCTTTCTTCGACCATTCAAGCGATCTTCCCCGGCCCTCTTCATTACAGGGCTCTTCAGAGACTCAAAGCGAAGACTCTGAGGGCGTCACAATCCTACACTCAATTAACCACTCTGGACGTAGACTCCAGGGAAGAACTCTCTTGGTGGCTGAAAAATGCGGAAGCATGGAACGGGAAAGCGATCTTCGGCGAATCCCCAGACATGATAATAGAGTCGGATGCGAGCCTAGAAGGTTGGGGGGCAACGTGCGCCAACCTGTCGACAGGAGGGCGCTGGACTCACGAGGAGAAGAGCATGCACATCAACTGCCTGGAACTTTTAGCTGGTTCCTTCGCAATTCGAAGCTTTACACAGAGTACTATGAGGTGCTCTATAATGCTTCGCATGGACAATGTCTCTGCAGTGAGGTACGTGAACAAACTAGGGGGACCGCATTCGAAAGGTCTGACAGAAATAGCGAAGTTTTTCTGGGATTATTGCCTGAACAAGGGACTGTCAGTCACGGCAGAACACATTCCCGGTTTGAGCAATGGTGTGGCAGACTGGTTCTCCAGGAATTTCAAGGATTCCAGCAATTGGAGACTGAACAGAAAGATTTTCTTGAGCATTCAGGAACAATGGGGTCCCTTCGGGACAGACCTATTTGCAGACAGGCTGAACACCCAGTTAACGAAATATTTCAGCTGGAGGCCGGACCCTCAGGCGTCTGGAGTGGATGCCTTCCTCCAGAATTGGCAAAACTTAAAGCCATATGCCTTCCCGCCATTTGTAATGCTCCCGCGCCTCCTCCTACACGCTCGCAGATACCTTCAGAGTATGATAGTCGTAGCCCCCCTCTGGAGGTCTCAGGCATGGTTTCCCCTCATCTTGGAGATGGCAATAGACTTCCCAATACTGATCCCGTCTTTCAATCGCCTTCTCCTGGGCCCTCAGGACGAACCTCACCCCCTCCTAGAACGAGGCATCTTGGTAATGACGGCCTGGAAGATTTCAGGCGACAATGGCAGATCCCTGGCCTTTCGCACAATGCTTTCCGACTCATATCCGAATCCTGGGCTCCTGGGACAAGGAAGGCATATCGATTGGCATGGGACAAATGGGTTCGCTGGTGTTTTCAACGACATCACGATCCCGTTTCAGTTGATTTAGTTCAAGTGATTAATTTCCTCTCAGAACTTTTCGCTTCTGGCCTCAGTTATAGAACTGTTAACGTTTACAGATCAGCGATTGCTGCAGGTCACTCCTTAGTCGACGGTGTTTCTGTTGGTCAAAATCTCTTGACCAAAAAAATTATGAGAAGCATGCGTGTTCTCAACCCTCCAACTCCTAAGTATTCAGCCTTGTGGGACGTGAGGAACATCTTGTATCTTATCTCTTCATGGGGAGAGAACGATGCCCTTTCTCTCAAACGTATTTCTTATAAAATTACTGTTTTACTTTGTTTAGTTTCCTTCAGACGGACTTCAGACGTTAAAGCCTTAGACATTTCAAACAGAGCCTTTCAACCTGAAGGAGTTTGTTTCTATCTCAAAAAAAGGACTAAAACTATGTCTTCTTCTATCTTCTATCCTTTCTTTCCTGAAAATGAAAGATTGTGTGTTGTTAAATGTCTTAAAGAATATGAGAGAAGGACTGTTAACTTGAGGGGTTCTGAGACACAACTCCTGATCTCCCATAGATCTCCTTACAAACCAGTTTCCTCTCCTACCCTCGCAAGATGGGTGAAAGAAGTGATGAGTGAATGTGGTGTTGACACTTCGATTTTTGGAGCTCACTCTCTCAGAGGTGCTTCAGCTTCTAAAGCTTTTATGCTTGGTGGAGGGCTCCAAGATATTTTAAGAGCCGCAGACTGGTCTAATGAGACTATGTTTAAAAAATGTTACTTTAGACCTATTAATAATGTGATTGATAATGTTCTCAATTCACTTTGAACTTGCATAATGTTGGCCTCCGTGTCATGCCATAAAATTTAGATTTTTCACAGCCTGCTGGGCAGAAAATCTGGATTTTATTAAAGACACGGAGGCTAATATTATCCCTCCTCTTTACGCCCCTCCCATGGGGTTATATTTTAACACCTTTATATTACTTCTTCTTTCAGAATAAGGAATTTCACCTCCTGATTTTTATGAAGATGAAGATGTTACGTTTGGCGTCTGGAATTATTCTTGACCTTATCTTTTGTTTCGCAGCATTGGACAAAGAAGGAAGATGGCTGTGTGCTCACGTGCTATATACCTTTTGTTAGAATGTTCATAAGTTCTCTATTCTCTTCATTGTTACTGCTGAGCTGTGGCAATAAAGGACAATTTGCATAATATTAGCCTCCGTGTCTTTAATAAAATCCAGATTTTCTGCCCAGCAGGCTGTGAAAAATCTAAATTTTCTAAGTTAAACCAGGACAATTTTTAACACACTTACTTTTTTCCTTTCACGCACCCTCACTCACAACCAGCTCCACTGTAATCAGGTGTTGCAGCACACCCTGATGACGCTAGGTCATTAGGGTGGACCCCGATGATGAAGCATGTCACCACTAGGTGGTGAGTGAGGGGTTTTTTAACAAAAGGAGAACTTTCTCTCTTTTTGTTTAACCACACACCCCATTAGGAATTGGCGATTCCATGTTGGTGGTACTCCTTGTTTACATTAATAACATCCCCTAAATACATCTGAAATGACATCATTAATAACAACATTGTGTGCGGCGAGGGTGCAGGAAATAATAAATTTTGGGCTTAAGTTCTAGTTGCTTCAGATAACTAGAACTTGTGAATTTAAGTGGGTTTGTTACTTTAAAAAGTCATGTTTTTTCTGGTCAAATAGTATTTTTGAGTTTATTACATCAAGCAGCAACATAAGGATAGTAGATAAAACAGAACTCGAATAAAACAAAGAGTGCAATCTTCATAACACATTTGGATCTACAGTGGTTCAAAGTGTAAATAGTTGGCATCTAGTAAATCCCACATATGACTGGTGGATGCCACAGGGAAAGTTTCAATGAGACATTATCTGCTTCTCCAAGAAATGTGACCTATTCTCTCCACATATGAAATTAAACTATATTGAAATGTTTACAATTATTGAGAATCAGTTTGCATACAAGTTTCAGCATCAGGTCTAATAAGCCATCACCTACAGACTTTAGTTGTGAGTCTAATTTACCGAGTAGTATACGTGATAATTCCTGAGTGGGAGTAATATCCAGGCTGTCATTAAAGATATTGTCCCAGTACTTTTGGAGGATGGGGCAGTAAAAGAGCAAGTAAGCCTAGTCTCTGTCATATATCCCACAATTCCTACATTTGAGGTCTTATACAAGTTTTCTTTGTGTAGTTTAACCTGGGCCCTGTATGCTCTATTGAAAATCGTGTATTTGGTTTGGGATATGGCCAGGGACATTTTGTTTGTGAATGTGGAAGTGTATATACGTTTCCAGTCAAATTTGAGATTACTGTGATTTGGTTCTACTTCCCATTTTTGTTCATTATGGATATGAGTCTTACATGGATTAGGGAGAAGTTTCTTATATACTCTAGGCACGATGTGTCCTGTTTTTTAAAGGCCACTAATTAGTGTAGTGAGTGTGGGGTTGTTCTTCAGTAGTGGGTTTTAGAAATCTGTCTCAATTATTTATAGAAGTTTATGGGTCAGATGTACGACAGATTTTAAGTGGCACCGCGCACAGTCCTAAAAAAGGAGCCCAAAGGGAAAATTTAATAAAATAGGAGTAAACTTTGTATAAACTAATTTTATGGGTCACTCGGGGACGCGATGCAATCATTTCGAAAAGGGAATACAGTCCCATCTCAGTAACAGTCTATTGTGCTACTAACGGTCGGTGTCATCTAACAGAATTAAGAAATAGATCTTGTTACCCAAATTCCAGAGGGAACACGGTCTTCTGGCTCTCCCACGTATTACTGGTGAACCCCTCAGTCTCTCCATCCTTATGTGATGTGTTATCAAGTGTGATGAGTAAATGCAAAATAGTGTTCGATTCTGCATATAATGTACCCCTTAAAACAGTAGGTTGCTGAATGCACTTAGCAGTATTCAGAGTTAGCCGTCTCCCCATTCCAAGCATGTCCCTGTGGGCCACTCCTAGGACTCCCCCTCCCACTAGAAATAATTACAAGGCTATGTGCAGGGTCTGTCTGTGAATCGCCGTGAGGCAGGTAAATGAATTACTTGGCCTCAATTGCGGTATGTTATTCATAAGAAATCAAGAACTGAAAGCATACACATTGGATTTCTTGAAGGTTGAATCTACTCTGTGAAAGGAGCAGCCTAGCACGCACTAATCTCTGCAAATCGCTCTCCATTCTGCCTACACAGCACAAACCACCCCCACTCTCCCACCGAGTTTAAAGAACTGTTTAAGGCTGTGGAGGAAGGGGCCGCGTGTTCGGTGCATGGAGCAGTCACTGAAGAGCTGTAAATCACCCATTTAAGAAGAAGACTCATGTTTTTGTCGAAATGGTTTGATTTTAGCTAGCTCTCGTTTAGAAAACTCGCCACTTAAAGTCAACGGGGAAACTACTTTCTGTTTTGTAAAACTCCCTCTTCTTTGTCCCCAAGTTGGCAAGTATTGCTGGGGCGGCAGCTCTGCCTATAAACCTTTGGTCGTTGCACAGTAAAAATCTTTGGCACATTACTGCGTATCAAAGCCGCCCTGGTGGGGTCGGTGTCCACAGGAGTGTACATGGCAAGACTGCCAATATCGGCGGAAGACACCTCTTTACTATAATAAAAAAGTGTAAACATGCTTACCTGTCTGCTTCCTACACAGACTCAATCTCAATAACACAATCCGATGTCTGCTGTCCTTTGTTGATCTTTTAACGGATGCCCTTTAGCTTGCCTTTAACGTTAGCACTTCCGGGTCGCATAAAAACTAATGCCGTGACCGAACATATTTGGTGAGTGGTTGGACGTAGGAGGTGTCGTTGATTTGTAAGATGGTCTACGATTGGACCGTTGAACACAAATCAGCCAATCCTGGTGCTACGCGCATAATTCTGAAGGTCTGATTGGCTGCGTCTTCCGCGCGGGCCATTCTTTCTCCGCGGCAGGCGTCGCGTTTAGCTGCCGTACGTCTGACGAGAGTGAGTCTGGGTCTCGGCGGTGGCAGGCGTCCTTTACCCCAGGCGGCTCTGGATAGGGCGGTGGAAGGGAAAGGCCCAGGGCCGGCAGAATGAGCGATTAATGCGTATTGGTGAAAAGACCAGTCTGTTTATGGTTGACAGGGCCTGGCTGGGGCCCATATCCTCAGGGTTCTGACTCGACAGTGACTGCCGTAGGATGCTTGACCTAGGTCGGCAGGATATGTAGGTCATGATATTTTTTACTTGTTCCCATTACTGCTGCATTATCTGCCTCGGGGTGTAGAACTGCATGTGAGACTTCTGGGCATGAGTGAGCGCCACCCTAGTTTTATCACTCAAACCTCTATTTTGTATTTAACTGTTATCCACTTGTCATAAAAACTTCCCTATAATTCTTGCCAAATTCAATTTGAACCTTGATGACTTTACATCTGTGCAACTATTAACTCGCGTGCAAGTCCGTAGACTTGTGCAATTTATCAGACGCTCTGTTCATGTGCTTGCACATATTGTGGATGCTTTCTGGGCACCTAACAACTAGATTAAGTCGGTTTCTAATTTTCCAGAGACCTGCGCCGACCAGTTTTTAAATAATTTTCGTCTGCAGAGGTTACCGCCTACATTGATGAATCTGTTATTTTATCTAGAGCTTGGCAAAAAACGCATCCCAAATTGTTACGTCAGGCTTTCAAGTTCTCTCATAACTTGACCACCTTGATTCCAGTTATGCTAACTATTTTAATTGGACTAACATAACTTCAAGTCAAATGGCGCTCCTTACCAAATATACACAAGAGAGTAAAAATTTTATCTTGCCTTTGTGTACTCAATCCTTAGCTAAACAACCACTTGAGGTTTGCTAAGCAAAAATGGCAAGCCCACTATTCGTCAGAGCTCCAACTTCAATTTGTAGACAAAGTGTAATAATATAACAAAAATTGGTAAATGTAGGTTTCGCCTCTGTGATTAATAATATCTTTTTTAAGGGGGGGATACGTTTTAAGTTTGTGAGCAGTTGTACAATATACGTTTTAAAAAAAACTAAAAGTGTTTTGTCTTTTTTTTTTGTTTTTTGAGAAAGGCAATGTGTTGTATCTGGTAGTTATGCAAAGCAGTCCTGTACATTTGGGTGATGTTGTGAAAGCCAGAGTATCAATATTTATGGTGAAAAATGACTCCACACATTGCCCAATTCCATTTAATATATTTTCATTCTTGTTCAGCAATAAAAGTTGGTGTCACTTTTTTTTTTTTGCAGAGTTTTATATAACGCTAACTTGACCCGCAGCCGAATCGTGTATCAGAGCGCTTTACATAGCACCAGTTACGTTACATGAGGACACACGTTCATTTTTGTTAGGCACTTGGAGATTAAGTGATTTGCCCAGAATCACAGGATGTTCAGCGTTGTTAGCGAGACTCGAACCCAGTTCCCCAGGTTCGGGGTCGAACGCCCTAGCCGTTTGGCCAACTCCTCTCCTCTGTGTACACAATGCTTGGGATTATTATGTATTTGATTTTGCCCTGCGACTTGTGTGCTACCAATATGTTGAGCTGATTCTCACCAAAAAGGTTAACACTCTATCTTTCACAACATCACCCGAAGGTACAGGACCATTAGCCCTGAAGAAGTCTTTGATTAGACGAAACGCGTTGGCTATGCTATGTGGGACATTGGAATGAACGTTTGACGATTAAAATAAAGTGAAATCTGCATTTGAAAACCACATCACGGAGTCAGACAATTCTTTCTGGTCATGACATTATTTTGTGGACTTTATCTATGAATAATCTACTTGGATACATTTGAGTGCTGAAACCTCTATGTAGTTGCAGTTTAGTGGGACTAGTTCCTACTGTGTGGGGAGTAAAAGAGGGAAGTACTCTCTGGTTTCGTGCACCTCTTTGTGCTACCTCAAGACACTATTCAATTTGTTGTGTGCTGTCTTCAATAGCCTCTGCCCTCTGTTTTTGTATTTTTGAAGGTACAGGACCACTTCATATAACCAACAGACACTGCACAATATATTGCCTTTCCCAAAAAACAAGTCCTAACACTTTTCCGGAGTTTCTTTAACATATTGCTCAACTGCTCACCAACATAAAACTTACCAAAAAAAGTTTTCATTACATATGCCTACTGAGTACCTAATACTTTAGAGCAAAAATAGACTAGAATACAAGTTCCAAAATAAAGTGAAAGTGTGAGAAGGACAAAATATATTACCGGAATGAAATTGCATATTATATTGTCATTGGCCCAAGACTAAAAGTACAATAAAAAAAATAGATAGACTGTGTTGCAAGGTATACAAACTCGTAAACTAGGTTCGCGCCAAAGATTAGATGCCTCATTTCTACCTGAATGATCCAATCACAACCACCACTTACAACTACATGAAAGATTCCAATCACCCCTAATCCAAACATTTCTCATCATGCCAAAATGATTGCAGTCAACAAGAATTCCCAGAATCTCTATTTTTGAGATCACTGTGCGATCATACAAGTATACAAATAGAAGCAATTCACTGCGTAAAAGGTGATCATAAAATAACATATAATTCAGTTTTTAACAGTAGCCTCTGATATTAGCACTATGTAGAAAAAATAGAAGGGCATGTTTGTTTCATCAGTGGCACATAATCTGGGCTGACTGCTGCTCTGTGGGTCGCCTTTGAAATTCCCAATAAGAAAGAATGGAGCTCATGTATTCCTTTAGACCACGGGTACTCACAAACTTTCTCTCGGGGGCCAGATTTACAGTGTGGTTTATTTCCGAGGGCCGCACCAGTGGGGGCGGGGTAAGTGGGGGAGGGGGCGGGGCTAGAGCAACAAAAAAAAAAACTGACCATGAGGTTGATCACAGGTCCCTGCAGCGGACGCCTTTGTCCACTGAGCCACCAGACCCGGCATACCCACATCTCTCTCTCTCTCTCTCTCATTCTTTCTCTCTCTCTGTCTCCTTCCCTCTCTCTCTCCCACTGTCTCCATCTGTCTCACTCACTCTGACTGTCTCACTCTCTCTCTGTCTCCCTCTCCATCTCTGTCTCCCTCTCCATCTCTGTCTCCCTCTCCATCTCTGTTTCCTTCTCACTGTTTCCCTCTCCCTCACTGTTTCCCTCTCCCTCACTGTTTCCCCATCCCTCACTCTGTTTCCCTCTCACTCACTCTGTTTCCCTCTCCCTCATTCTCTCTCCCTCCTTCCCTCTAGCCTGCCCTCTCTCTCCTTCCCTCTGTATCCCTCTCTCTCCTTCCCTTTCCCTCCTTCCCTCTGTCTCCCTCTCTCTCCGTCCCTCTCCCTCACTCTGGAGGGCTCCCTCACTCTCCCACCCTCACTCTCCTTCCCTCACTCTCCTTCCCTCTCCCTCACCCTCCCTCTCCTTCCCTCACTCTCCTTTCCTCACTCTCTCTCCCTCACTCTCCTTCCCTCACTCTCCTACCCTCACTCTCCTACCCTCACTCTCCTTTCCTCACTCTCCTTCCCTCACACTCTCTCCCTCACTCTCTCCCTCACTCTCTCTCCCCTCACTCTCTCTCCCCTCACTCTCCTTCCCTCACTCTCCTTCCCTCACTCTCTCTCCCTCACTCTACTTCCCTCACTCTCCTTCCCTCTTCTTCCCTCACTCTGTTCCCTCACACTCTCTCCCTCACTCTCCCTGACTCCTTCCCTCTCCCTCCCTCCCTCTCCCTCACTCTCCTTCCCTCACTCCCTCACCCTCACTCTCTCTCCCTCACTCTCCTTCACTCACTCTCCTTCACTCACTCTCCTTCCCTCACTCTCCCTCACTCTCCTTCCCTCAGTCTCCCTCACTCTCCTTCCCCCAGGCTCCCTCACTCTCCTTCCCCCACTTTCCCTCACTCTCCCTCTCTCACTCCTTCCCTCACTTTCCTTCACTCACTCTCCTTCACTCACTCTCCTTCACTCACTCTCCTTCACTCACTCTCCTTCACTCACTCTCCTTCCCTCACTCGCCCTCACTCTCCCTCACTCACCCTCCCTCACCCTCCCTCCCTCACTCCCCCTCCCTCACTCCCTCTCTCTCCCTTCCTCCGTCTGTCATCTCACCCTGCCTGTGTGTGCCCGAGCACTTCTAAGGTCTTTAAAAGACCATTTGCATGTTAATGAGGCTTTGTTCACCTCTTAGCCCCCTGCAGCCCCACTCTGACTATGGCGGGAATTGCCCAGCCCCCAAGAGCAGCAGAGGCTTTGAGTCGCACTGCCGCAGGGGTGTTTGCTAATACACTCTGTAAAAAACAAAAAAATTAAAACACGGGTACATGTCTGCAAGGTCCGCGGGCCGCCAGGGAAGGCTTGCCTTGCCGCTGACGGCCTGCGGGCCGTACTATGTGTACCCGGCCTTTACACTCCAGCCTGAGACAATGCTGCACTGCTTCGTCGGGGCCATGAGGTGCTATAAAGACTAATTAAATCGTCACCTATACTCACGCTCACAGACAATATGTGGTGGAGATTTATCTACATACTGGTAAGGGCTTCGGATTTTCAGAAAGATGACACATTTTAAAATAATACATGGTTACCTAAAAAATCTTATTGAGAATACAAAACAAGGGCATTCTGCACGATGTAATTTTAACTACTCATTGACTGAGACAAGGCACGCTGAATGTATCACTATGCACAGTGTTTGCTCCGGGATGTATATAATTTACAACAAGGGGTGGTGATGGACAGAGTCTCTGAATTAAGCAGAATACTCTCACCCAGTCAAGAGATCAGGGCTAGATCCAACACCGTTTTTTAGCTCATTGCACCATCCCAGTTTCAGAACCTGGCTGTATGCAAATTAGTCTGTCCCTGGCCCAGTGCATCATGGGAACAGGGCAGACCAGACTACAAAAGCCAATTCTTACACTGGGAAGGAAACAAGCTTCCGGGGACCGGTTTCTGGCATTTCAGCCGTCTTCGGCCCGGCTTGCTTGAATCCTGATGGTGCAATGAGCAAGGGACTCACATCTGAGTATACCCTTCCACGCTTAGGGTGGACACAATTATTTACAACAAGGGGTGGTGATGGACAGAGTCTCTGAATTAAGCAGAATACTCTCACCCAGTCAAGAGATCAGGGCTAGATCCAACACCGTTTTTTAGCTCATTGCACCATCCCAGTTTCAGAACCTGGCTGTATGCAAATTAGTCTGTCCCTGGCCCAGTGCATCATGGGAACAGGGCAGACCAGACTACAAAAGCCAATTCTTACACTGGGAAGGAAACAAGCTTCCGGGGACCGGTTTCTGGCATTTCAGCCGTCTTCGGCCCGGCTTGCTTGAATCCTGATGGTGCAATGAGCAAGGGACTCACATCTGAGTATACCCTTCCACGCTTAGGGTGGACAAAATTATTTACAACAAGGGGTGGTGATGGACAGAGTCTCTGAATTAAGCAGAATACTCTCACCCAGTCAAGAGATCAGGGCTAGATCCAACACCGTTTTTTAGCTCATTGCACCATCCCAGTTTCAGAACCTGGCTGTATGCAAATTAGTCTGTTCATCACCACCCCCTTTTCTGAATCGTTTTTGGCCACTACAGGTGTGGCAGGGTATACTCAGACATGAGTCCCTTTCTCACTGCTCCATCAGGATTCAAGCAAGCCGGGCCGAAGAGGCTGAAATGCCAGAAACCGGTCCCCGGTAGCTTGTCTCCTTTCTGGTGAAGAATTGGCTTGGTAGTTTGGTCTGCCCTGTTCCCATGATGCACTGGGCCAGGGACAGACTAATTTGCATATAGCCAGGTTCTGAGCTGGGATGGGGCAGTGAGATAAATAACGGTGATGGATCAAGCCCTGATCTTTGGACTGGGTAAGAGTGGTCTGCTTAATTCAGACACTCTGTTCATCACCACCCCCTTTTCTGAATCGTTTTTGGCCACTACAGGTGTGGCAGGGTATACTCAGACATGAGTCCCTTTCTCACTGCTCCATCAGGATTCAAGCAAGCCGGGCCGAAGAGGCTGAAATGCCAGAAACCGGTCCCCGGTAGCTTGTCTCCTTTCTGGTGAAGAATTGGCTTGGTAGTTTGGTCTGCCCTGTTCCCATGATGCACTGGGCCAGGGACAGACTAATTTGCATATAGCCAGGTTCTGAGCTGGGATGGGGCAGTGAGATAAATAACGGTGATGGATCAAGCCCTGATCTTTGGACTGGGTAAGAGTGGTCTGCTTAATTCAGACACTCTGTTCATCACCACCCCCTTTTCTGAATCGTTTTTGGCCACTACAGGTGTGGCAGGGTATACTCAGACATGAGTCCCTTTCTCACTGCTCCATCAGGATTCAAGCAAGCCGGGCCGAAGAGGCTGAAATGCCAGAAACCGGTCCCCGGTAGCTTGTCTCCTTTCTGGTGAAGAATTGGCTTGGTAGTTTGGTCTGCCCTGTTCCCATGATGCACTGGGCCAGGGACAGACTAATTTGCATATAGCCAGGTTCTGAGCTGGGATGGGGCAGTGAGATAAATAACGGTGATGGATCAAGCCCTGATCTTTGGACTGGGTAAGAGTGGTCTGCTTAATTCAGACACTCTGTTCATCACCACCCCCTTTTCTGAATCGTTTTTGGCCACTACAGGTGTGGCAGGGTATACTCAGACATGAGTCCCTTTCTCACTGCTCCATCAGGATTCAAGCAAGCCGGGCCGAAGAGGCTGAAATGCCAGAAACCGGTCCCCGGTAGCTTGTCTCCTTTCTGGTGAAGAATTGGCTTGGTAGTTTGGTCTGCCCTGTTCCCATGATGCACTGGGCCAGGGACAGACTAATTTGCATATAGCCAGGTTCTGAGCTGGGATGGGGCAGTGAG
The DNA here is from genome assembly GCF_964261635.1 of Lissotriton helveticus. Taxonomy (NCBI): domain Eukaryota; kingdom Metazoa; phylum Chordata; class Amphibia; order Caudata; family Salamandridae; genus Lissotriton; species Lissotriton helveticus. Next base: position 73,783,285 of record NC_136065.1, read on the forward strand.
ATAAATAACGGTGATGGATCAAGCCCTGATCTTTGGACTGGGTAAGAGTGGTCTGCTTAATTCAGACACTCTGTTCATCACCACCCCCTTTTCTGAATCGTTTTTGGCCACTACAGGTGTGGCAGGGTATACTCAGACATGAGTCCCTTTCTCACTGCTCCATCAGGATTCAAGCAAGCCGGGCCGAAGAGGCTGAAATGCCAGAAACCGGTCCCCGGTAGCTTGTCTCCTTTCTGGTGAAGAATTGGCTTGGTAGTTTGGTCTGCCCTGTTCCCATGATGCACTGGGCCAGGGACAGACTAATTTGCATATAGCCAGGTTCTGAGCTGGGATGGGGCAGTGAGATAAATAACGGTGATGGATCAAGCCCTGATCTTTGGACTGGGTAAGAGTGGTCTGCTTAATTCAGACACTCTGTTCATCACCACCCCCTTTTCTGAATCGTTTTTGGCCACTACAGGTGTGGCAGGGTATACTCAGACATGAGTCCCTTTCTCACTGCTCCATCAGGATTCAAGCAAGCCGGGCCGAAGAGGCTGAAATGCCAGAAACCGGTCCCCGGTAGCTTGTCTACTTTCTGGTGAAGAATTGGCTTGGTAGTTTGGTCTGCCCTGTTCCCATGATGCACTGGGCCAAGGACAGACTAATTTGCATATAGCCAGGTTCTGAGCTGGGATGGGGCAGTGAGATAAATAACGGTGATGGATCAAGCCCTGATCTTTGGACTGGGTAAGAGTGGTCTGCTTAATTCAGACACTCTGTTCATCACCACCCCCTTTTCTGAATCGTTTTTGGCCACTACAGGTGTGGCAGGGTATACTCAGACATGAGTCCCTTTCTCACTGCTCCATCAGGATTCAAGCAAGCCGGGCCGAAGAGGCTGAAATGCCAGAAACCGGTCCCCGGTAGCTTGTCTCCTTTCTGGTGAAGAATTGGCTTGGTAGTTTGGTCTGCCCTGTTCCCATGATGCACTGGGCCAGGGACAGACTAATTTGCATATAGCCAGGTTCTGAGCTGGGATGGGGCAGTGAGATAAATAACGGTGATGGATCAAGCCCTGATCTTTGGACTGGGTAAGAGTGGTCTGCTTAATTCAGACACTCTGTTCATCACCACCCCCTTTTCTGAATCGTTTTTGGCCACTACAGGTGTGGCAGGGTATACTCAGACATGAGTCCCTTTCTCACTGCTCCATCAGGATTCAAGCAAGCCGGGCCGAAGAGGCTGAAATGCCAGAAACCGGTCCCCGGTAGCTTGTCTCCTTTCTGGTGAAGAATTGGCTTGGTAGTTTGGTCTGCCCTGTTCCCATGATGCACTGGGCCAGGGACAGACTAATTTGCATATAGCCAGGTTCTGAGCTGGGATGGGGCAGTGAGATAAATAACGGTGATGGATCAAGCCCTGATCTTTGGACTGGGTAAGAGTGGTCTGCTTAATTCAGACACTCTGTTCATCACCACCCCCTTTTCTGAATCGTTTTTGGCCACTACAGGTGTGGCAGGGTATACTCAGACATGAGTCCCTTTCTCACTGCTCCATCAGGATTCAAGCAAGCCGGGCCGAAGAGGCTGAAATGCCAGAAACCGGTCCCCGGTAGCTTGTCTCCTTTCTGGTGAAGAATTGGCTTGGTAGTTTGGTCTGCCCTGTTCCCATGATGCACTGGGCCAGGGACAGACTAATTTGCATATAGCCAGGTTCTGAGCTGGGATGGGGCAGTGAGATAAATAACGGTGATGGATCAAGCCCTGATCTTTGGACTGGGTAAGAGTGGTCTGCTTAATTCAGACACTCTGTTCATCACCACCCCCTTTTCTGAATCGTTTTTGGCCACTACAGGTGTGGCAGGGTATACTCAGACATGAGTCCCTTTCTCACTGCTCCATCAGGATTCAAGCAAGCCGGGCCGAAGAGGCTGAAATGCCAGAAACCGGTCCCCGGTAGCTTGTCTCCTTTCTGGTGAAGAATTGGCTTGGTAGTTTGGTCTGCCCTGTTCCCATGATGCACTGGGCCAGGGACAGACTAATTTGCATATAGCCAGGTTCTGAGCTGGGATGGGGCAGTGAGATAAATAACGGTGATGGATCAAGCCCTGATCTTTGGACTGGGTAAGAGTGGTCTGCTTAATTCAGACACTCTGTTCATCACCACCCCCTTTTCTGAATCGTTTTTGGCCACTACAGGTGTGGCAGGGTATACTCAGACATGAGTCCCTTTCTCACTGCTCCATCAGGATTCAAGCAAGCCGGGCCGAAGAGGCTGAAATGCCAGAAACCGGTCCCCGGTAGCTTGTCTCCTTTCTGGTGAAGAATTGGCTTGGTAGTTTGGTCTGCCCTGTTCCCATGATGCACTGGGCCAGGGACAGACTAATTTGCATATAGCCAGGTTCTGAGCTGGGATGGGGCAGTGAGATAAATAACGGTGATGGATCAAGCCCTGATCTTTGGACTGGGTAAGAGTGGTCTGCTTAATTCAGACACTCTGTTCATCACCACCCCCTTTTCTGAATCGTTTTTGGCCACTACAGGTGTGGCAGGGTATACTCAGACATGAGTCCCTTTCTCACTGCTCCATCAGGATTCAAGCAAGCCGGGCCGAAGAGGCTGAAATGCCAGAAACCGGTCCCCGGTAGCTTGTCTCCTTTCTGGTGAAGAATTGGCTTGGTAGTTTGGTCTGCCCTGTTCCCATGATGCACTGGGCCAGGGACAGACTAATTTGCATATAGCCAGGTTCTGAGCTGGGATGGGGCAGTGAGATAAATAACGGTGATGGATCAAGCCCTGATCTTTGGACTGGGTAAGAGTGGTCTGCTTAATTCAGACACTCTGTTCATCACCACCCCCTTTTCTGAATCGTTTTTGGCCACTACAGGTGTGGCAGGGTATACTCAGACATGAGTCCCTTTCTCACTGCTCCATCAGGATTCAAGCAAGCCGGGCCGAAGAGGCTGAAATGCCAGAAACCGGTCCCCGGTAGCTTGTCTCCTTTCTGGTGAAGAATTGGCTTGGTAGTTTGGTCTGCCCTGTTCCCATGATGCACTGGGCCAGGGACAGACTAATTTGCATATAGCCAGGTTCTGAGCTGGGATGGGGCAGTGAGATAAATAACGGTGATGGATCAAGCCCTGATCTTTGGACTGGGTAAGAGTGGTCTGCTTAATTCAGACACTCTGTTCATCACCACCCCCTTTTCTGAATCGTTTTTGGCCACTACAGGTGTGGCAGGGTATACTCAGACATGAGTCCCTTTCTCACTGCTCCATCAGGATTCAAGCAAGCCGGGCCGAAGAGGCTGAAATGCCAGAAACCGGTCCCCGGTAGCTTGTCTCCTTTCTGGTGAAGAATTGGCTTGGTAGTTTGGTCTGCCCTGTTCCCATGATGCACTGGGCCAGGGACAGACTAATTTGCATATAGCCAGGTTCTGAGCTGGGATGGGGCAGTGAGATAAATAACGGTGATGGATCAAGCCCTGATCTTTGGACTGGGTAAGAGTGGTCTGCTTAATTCAGACACTCTGTTCATCACCACCCCCTTTTCTGAATCGTTTTTGGCCACTACAGGTGTGGCAGGGTATACTCAGACATGAGTCCCTTTCTCACTGCTCCATCAGGATTCAAGCAAGCCGGGCCGAAGAGGCTGAAATGCCAGAAACCGGTCCCCGGTAGCTTGTCTCCTTTCTGGTGAAGAATTGGCTTGGTAGTTTGGTCTGCCCTGTTCCCATGATGCACTGGGCCAGGGACAGACTAATTTGCATATAGCCAGGTTCTGAGCTGGGATGGGGCAGTGAGATAAATAACGGTGATGGATCAAGCCCTGATCTTTGGACTGGGTAAGAGTGGTCTGCTTAATTCAGACACTCTGTTCATCACCACCCCCTTTTCTGAATCGTTTTTGGCCACTACAGGTGTGGCAGGGTATACTCAGACATGAGTCCCTTTCTCACTGCTCCATCAGGATTCAAGCAAGCCGGGCCGAAGAGGCTGAAATGCCAGAAACCGGTCCCCGGTAGCTTGTCTCCTTTCTGGTGAAGAATTGGCTTGGTAGTTTGGTCTGCCCTGTTCCCATGATGCACTGGGCCAGGGACAGACTAATTTGCATATAGCCAGGTTCTGAGCTGGGATGGGGCAGTGAGATAAATAACGGTGATGGATCAAGCCCTGATCTTTGGACTGGGTAAGAGTGGTCTGCTTAATTCAGACACTCTGTTCATCACCACCCCCTTTTCTGAATCGTTTTTGGCCACTACAGGTGTGGCAGGGTATACTCAGACATGAGTCCCTTTCTCACTGCTCCATCAGGATTCAAGCAAGCCGGGCCGAAGAGGCTGAAATGCCAGAAACCGGTCCCCGGTAGCTTGTCTCCTTTCTGGTGAAGAATTGGCTTGGTAGTTTGGTCTGCCCTGTTCCCATGATGCACTGGGCCAGGGACAGACTAATTTGCATATAGCCAGGTTCTCAGCTGGGATGGGGCAGTGAGATAAATAACGGTGATGGATCAAGCCCTGATCTTTGGACTGGGTAAGAGTGGTCTGCTTAATTCAGACACTCTGTTCATCACCACCCCCTTTTCTGAATCGTTTTTGGCCACTACAGGTGTGGCAGGGTATACTCAGACATGAGTCCCTTTCTCACTGCTCCATCAGGATTCAAGCAAGCCGGGCCGAAGAGGCTGAAATGCCAGAAACCGGTCCCCGGTAGCTTGTCTCCTTTCTGGTGAAGAATTGGCTTGGTAGTTTGGTCTGCCCTGTTCCCATGATGCACTGGGCCAGGGACAGACTAATTTGCATATAGCCAGGTTCTGAGCTGGGATGGGGCAGTGAGATAAATAACGGTGATGGATCAAGCCCTGATCTTTGGACTGGGTAAGAGTGGTCTGCTTAATTCAGACACTCTGTTCATCACCACCCCCTTTTCTGAATCGTTTTTGGCCACTACAGGTGTGGCAGGGTATACTCAGACATGAGTCCCTTTCTCACTGCTCCATCAGGATTCAAGCAAGCCGGGCCGAAGAGGCTGAAATGCCAGAAACCGGTCCCCGGTAGCTTGTCTCCTTTCTGGTGAAGAATTGGCTTGGTAGTTTGGTCTGCCCTGTTCCCATGATGCACTGGGCCAGGGACAGACTAATTTGCATATAGCCAGGTTCTGAGCTGGGATGGGGCAGTGAGATAAATAACGGTGATGGATCAAGCCCTGATCTTTGGACTGGGTAAGAGTGGTCTGCTTAATTCAGACACTCTGTTCATCACCACCCCCTTTTCTGAATCGTTTTTGGCCACTACAGGTGTGGCAGGGTATACTCAGACATGAGTCCCTTTCTCACTGCTCCATCAGGATTCAAGCAAGCCGGGCCGAAGAGGCTGAAATGCCAGAAACCGGTCCCCGGTAGCTTGTCTCCTTTCTGGTGAAGAATTGGCTTGGTAGTTTGGTCTGCCCTGTTCCCATGATGCACTGGGCCAGGGACAGACTAATTTGCATATAGCCAGGTTCTGAGCTGGGATGGGGCAGTGAGATAAATAACGGTGATGGATCAAGCCCTGATCTTTGGACTGGGTAAGAGTGGTCTGCTTAATTCAGACACTCTGTTCATCACCACCCCCCCTTTTCTGAACCGGGATGTATATAAAGCACACACTGCCTGGTGCTTCTATTTTAAGACGTTAGCCATCTTATAACAATACTCCCTACTATTTTTGACCCTGTCACGCCATGGTGAAACCAGAAACAGGGTCTGTGTAACACAGAGACTAAAGGCTTGTTCTTTTTGTGGCAACCATCTTTGTTTTTGTGCAGCGACTATTACAAACAGTAATCATACAGCTCGATAATATGAAAATATTGTGTGCCACACAACGCTGCCTTGCTGAAGGTTTTCCATTCAGAGTGGAGATAGGAATCAACCACTGCGCAAGGAGGAACGAATGTATGAAACTGAATGATGAATAGCAATGTGAAAGCAGCAGCAACAAACTCCCACCCCCCAAATTGTATTTCAACATTCTTCATCACTCTGATCCCTTTCCAAGGTAATTCACGTATCTGAAAATACTCTGCTATATAGTAATGAATATGAAATATGCACATTTTGTAAGGAAGAAAAAAAAGCTTACAATTGGTTTAATTTATTCACCAACTTTGGGTCACATAATCAAAGCAGAGTCTTGCTCAATGCCCACAGTTTCTCCTGCTTGCGGTAACAGGAAGAAATTATGCCAATATCTAGATAATAGGGTTAAAGTTTTCCCCTCCCTCCTAACTGAAACTGTCAGATACTGCATGAAGGCACAAAGAAACAGAAAGGGAAACAAACCGGGATAACCAATGATTTTGAAGCTTTGTGGAGGGCGGGGCTCAGGGCTGAAAGCGAGACTTGGAGTGTGATGTGTTCCAAGCCTTGCTCAATAATAAATTAAAGGAAAAATAAATAGCTGGCGTGCACGCTTGAAATGCATGCAGCCAGGGTGAGAATGATTAAGTAAACGCGCTGTGCATGGGAGAGTATGTAAACAGCGCTGTGCAGGCAAAACATGTCTGTGCAGGCACAACATTTTAAAAAGTGCCCAAGAAGCAGATAGAAACAGTACTTCGGTGACGGGAAACTGATAAGAGACACACACGAGGAACAAGCAGGGCCGGCGCTAGGCATGGGCACTGTGGGCAGCTGCCCAGGGCCCTGCGCTCAGTTCAAAACATGGGGCCCGCTTCTGTCTGAAATGCTTCGCTTTCATAGCCCACCTGCTCATTCAGGGCCCCTACACAACGCGATCACATTGCCAATGTTAAGCGAGGTGTCTTGACCTCACTGGTCATGGTGTGGTAGCATTCCTGAGGCTGCAATGATGGGGAGTGGAAAGACTAGATAGGGGATGTGACAACAGCAAAGTGGGCTCTCCGGGACGAGGGCGGAGCAGCACCGCTGTTAAAAGCATGTGGAGAAGTCTTGTCTGCCTGTGGGGAAGCGCATTCCGGGGACGCCTCAGCGGAACACTTTCCCCATTATATCCCCCGTCTCCCCTTCTATATTTACAGACCGATTCAGAAGAGTTCTGGCCCTTTAAGGCACCGGACTTCCCAAATCAGGTGACAAAGTCACGTCGTATAGAGGGCTTCAAAACGGAAGACGCCAGAAGAGTTCGGCGTTCGATAGGACCGACTTGCGGAACAAGTCAGGAGGAGTCGTTGGTGCAAACCTTCCACATAACCCCAGAAGAAGGAAACGCCCGAGAGGAACAGGACGTCGCGGTTTCCCGAGAGGAGCACGCCAAGGGAGCAGCACCAGAAGGCGAAACAGACGGGCAGCCAGACCCTACCTGGCAACGCGGATTCTCCAGCCACGGCCCAGGAGGAGGGTCGTGGCTACACAAGGTACAGGGCCGCTTTGGATTTTCGTGGGGCGCTGCAACTGAGAGACCAAGGGGCAGGGGGTGAAACGGGAGGGAAAGACACTGACTTAGATTAAAGGCACGACAACACAGTGATGATGGCAGAGGTGGCAACTCCTTCACCCCCTTGCTTCCCGCAACAATCGATATAAGACAAAACCTCTTCCTTATGTAATTTTTCCTTTCTCTCGTCAATCTTCTGTGCCCTGATTTTCCCTTCCTCCCTCCTGGTCCTCCACCAACGAGTACCTGGATCGCTATCCCTCCAGTCGCCACACAACCTCCTGATTACCAGCAAACACCAAAGGAGCAGAAGAAAAGGGAATAAACTACAAGGCCCAGATCTTCTGGCGCTGAGAACTATTTACCCCACAACGTTTGTTTTCTTTGTTAAGCCTAACATCAATAAACAACAAAACCCCTGTAAAACTTATAGTTGTCCTGGTCTGCTTCACCACCGCGCCACACTGCCATTTGCGTATTCCGTTTCCAGGTAACAGAAGACTTTTTTGTTTCCGAAAGGAGCCGGACATTAACAGGTAAGGACAGGTTGATGAGGGGAGGAGGGAGCATCCAGCTTAGACTGAGACAGTGGAGCAGTGTTTAGCAGCGTGTCCCGCTACTGCTTCAGGCTGTAAGGTTAGGTTTGGGGCCCCATTCACTGGTAATTGGGCCATTATCCAGTTCTGCGAGGTCCATGGCAGATGGGCCTCGCAGCCCTCCATCAGACTGCAAAGTCTAGACGTGGGCCCCTTTCGCAAGAATTTGTAGCCATTATGTAGTGCTAGGAGGCCCAGGGCAGGGAAACCCTGGCCATGGCCTCGCAGCGCTATACTGTTGGATCTCTAGTTCTTCTTTCACAGAGGGACTAGCATGTTTGCTTTCCAGCCCAGGTCACCAGTGATAAACTTAAAGGGCTGTCTAGTAAATGCAGCTAGGTGTGGAAAACCTGTTAGTTAGGTTTCTTTTATTTTGCCAAGTCTTTGATTACTTTGCACTCAAGTTTTCTTTTGTTTTAGCTTGTGGGCGCTGTTCTAAAAAAATGAGGATTATTGTATTGCAAAGCTTCATTGTTTCTTTCTTATGTGTATTTTCTGAAATTATGTTTTAACGCCTAATCATGCAGTACACCCCAATGCTCACCACTCCAATCCGCACTACTCCACCCCACGCCAATCTATCTCACCACACACAAATCTGCCCCACTTAATCCAATCCACCCCAGACCAATTCATACACCACCACACTCCAATCCTCCAACTCTAGTCCAAAACACTCTGCCCCACTCCAATCCAAAACAGCCTGCACCACTTCAATCTGCCCCACTCCATCCAAAAAAATCTGCTCCGCTCCATTTAGCTCCATTCCATTCAGCCCCACTCAAATCTGCCTCACCCCAGTCCCCCACTTCACACTAATTCACCCCTCCAATCCACCACAATCCAATCCACCTCACCTCAACACAATCCACCCCTCCCCAATCTGTCCAATTGCAATCCAATCCACCCCACTTCAATACAAAACAATTTGCCCCACTTCAAACCAAAACAATCTGCCCCATCCAATCCAAAACAATCTGCCCCATCCAATCCAAAACAATCCGCCACACCCCAATCCGCCACACCCCAATCAGCCACACCCCAAACCACCACACCCCAGTCCACCCATTCCATCCTAAGTCACTTCACTCCAATGTACCACAATGCACCCTATTCAAATCCAATCCACCACAACCCAATCCACCCCCATTCCAATCTGCACACCTCTAGTCTGCCCCATCCAATCCAAAAAAATCTGCCCCACTCCAATACTATCTGCCCCACTCCAATCTGCACAACTCTAGTCTGCCCCATCCAATCTAAAACAATCTGTGCCACTCAAATCTGCCCTACTCCAATCGCCCAATTCCAATCTGATTAATTAAAACCTTTGCAAACAAGTAAAACGTATTCAAGAAAACAACTTCATTAAATAATGCTAAAAGAAATTGAAAATGTGCAGTGGTTCCATAAAATTGCGGGGGGAAAACAACTAAAGTGCGAGACAGCTAGTGCAGGGGGTCAGATGAGGCGGAGTACAACAATTGGCAGAGTGCTAGTCTATGGGGATTCTACCAGTACCGGAGTGTAGTTCATCAAAACGCATGCTCTCCTGGGTCGTTGCGCCCGTGAAGAAATATATATGTAAATTTTTAGGTCGATGAGCTAGCAGTCGGCCCTTGATGGCTACAGGAAAGCGTAGGGACCATGGCAGTAGATAGAATTGCCGGACAAAGTCCTTAATGTTCGATGTAGTTACACTCGTCTCATAAACCGATTGGCGTGTCCTGAAGATCAGTGTGTTAAGATCCTTCCAGGCTTAACTTTGCGTTTGCTTCGCTCATAAACCGGACAAGGCTGCAGGCAAGGCGATGTTGCTGCCCTCAAAGCAAGCTTTTACCACCTCCCTGCATGATCAAACCTGGCTTGAGATCAGGAGGGGCTTTAAAAGCTGTCTTCTTTCCGCTCCCAAGCCATTGCAGATGCATAGGAGGTGTGTTACGTCTTCATTGGGGTCTCCACACAATCTACAATGGTTTGAAGTGTCTATATGTTTCCACGGTGGGAGGTGGCGCTTTACTGGTGGAATTCCCAGCCTCAGACGCAGGAACCTTTCTTTTGTGATTCTCGAAAAACCTGTTCCTAAGTATGATTGGGGCTTTGTCGACAAGTAACTCTGAAGTACAAACCAGCCGTGGGCCCTCCTACTGAGGGCAGCTTTGTCTTCTACAAGAGATGCTATCTTTACTGATTTGTTTACCAGGGCCTTGAAACACTTTTGGGATGAGCGGGAATCCCATAGGTCCTGTAGAACTAGCTGCTTGATTGCTGATTGAAGATAGCTCATAGCTGGACTGTCGTTTTTCATTGTAATTTCCTTCCACAGGTGTGAGTTCAATGTGCCCGGCTTGGCACTCTTTATTTTAAACCAGCACTTGGCACAGGCCCCTTTCCGTGAGATTTGCTGCTTTTGGAGCCCGAACTCTAGCCTTATTTGGGCTGGTGAAGTGAATTGCGGAAGATTGAATATTATTCTCAGCGCCTTGGCGACCACATTGTTCAAGGTGGCCTTGTCTCTTCCTCTCATTGATTCGCTGCCATAAGTGATCGAGGGTAGCAGTCGCGCTTGAAGCACTTCTAATAATGGAAGAAGACTAGGGCCGGTTATTTTTTGCTTGATGTTTTTTAATGCGACTGCCAGTGCGATCTCTCTTTGATAGTTGCTTTCTGTTTGATAAACGAGCCGTTTCTCTCAAATATTACTCCCAAATATTTGTACTCCTCAGCTGGCACCAGCAGCCGGTCCCCCATTGACCATCGCAGGTGGCGTTTGTTGGTCCGTTGATTTAATACCATACCTTTGGATTTTCCAGGTTTATACTCAGCCCGTTCTTGGCGGCGAAGATGCTTGTGGTGGTTATCAAGTGCTGGAGGCCGATTGGAGTACGGCTGATTAGTAGCAGGTCATCTGCGTATAGAAAGTTCGATAGGGTTAGGGCCCCCAGGTTCGGGCGTGATGGTTGCACTTGTCCAGCTCGGAGGAGAGGTCTGAGACAAAAAGGTTGAACAGGGTTGGGGCCAAAACGCAGCCCTGCTTCAGCCCTTTGGTGGATGGTATTCTCCTAGATAGGGTGTCTCCCGCTCCAACTTTGATCTGGACCCACGTTTCAGAGTGGAGCAAAATTAGCTGGTTTAGGAGATTTGTGGCCCAGAGTATCCCCCTATCTATGCTGTCAAAAGCAGCTTTATAATCAATAAAGCAGACAAATAGCGGCTTGTTGATGTTTTTGGTGGCGTCTATCAAACGAGAAAGAGCGAGAATGTTTGTTGTGGTCCCCAGGCCTTCCTGAAAGCCAGTTTGGTTGATGGGAATTAGGGCTTTTTCCTGAGCCCAGACTGTAAGTTCATTTAGTAAAAGCCCTGAAAAGTATTTAGCTTCAATGTCAATTAAAGCGATGAGCCTGTAGGTGTTTGGGTCGGTCGTGGCGCCCTTTTTGTGGATCGGTGAAATGATTGAACCTTTCCAGGAGTCGGGAATTCTCTCTAGTACTAGGATATTTTTATAGAGGGGTAATAGTGCTTCAACCCAGTAGTTCGGGACCTGCTTATATATGATTGGTGGTAGGCCATTGGGCTCAGAAGCTCCGTCTTTCCGACTTCAAAATTCTACCCGCGAGCTGCTTTGTTGTAAAGAAAATGGGAAAGTCCGGTCCTTCAAATCTGAAGTGATGTTGGTCGCTTAGGCGCACAGATGAGACATCCACGATTTCGCCGACTTCTGTATTAAAGTGTCTCAGTAGGTGCTTTGCCCAAATGTCCTCAGTTATGTATGAGTTAATTCCTGGAGCTGATGGGTTCTCTAAGATTCTGACTGTCTGCCAGAATCTTGCGCTATTGTTGTTTTTCGCATCGTACATCAGTTTAGCCCATGTTGATTCGGCACTTTTCTTTTTGTGATCCAAATGATTTTTTTTCTGCGTGCCTTAAGCCTCCTTAATTCGGACTGGATGTTATCAACTGGGCTGTGAATACGGAGACTGCGCAGTGCCCTGTTGATATTGGTTTTTAGCTCCCTTAATTCGGCATCCTGATGTCGTGAGAGGTCAATTATTTCGCTACTAGCCTGTTGCATGCGGCGACCCCATCATTCTTTGGTCTTTCTGTTCCTTTTGTTGACTTGTTATTGGATTTAATTGGGTTGAAGCTTTCCTTGAAGTTTTCCCGTGCCATTAAACGGTTCGTACTCAGCTGCTTACTTTCCTCCCATCTTTTTTTTGCAAGGCCCTGAAGTTGTTCTGGATCACCCATGTTGCATTTGATTCGCCTGTGGACAGCTGTTATCGTTGAATTTGGGTCCTCCATTGGATAAGTGGTTGCTGTTCCTGAGCTTCAAGAGTAAACTCTTGGGGTAGATGGTCGCTGTAATCCGGCGTTCCGATCCTAAACCCTTTTATTAGACTGAAGAGCGATAGAGGCGTGAAAGTATAGTCTATTGCAGTGTTAGATAGGGCAGTGTGGAAAGTGGCGGCTTGTGGGCGGTCTCCCGCAAAATGCCCGTTTAATGCAACCAAAGACAGATTCATCAGCTCCATCAGAAGATCCCTCGAGATTTTGGATAGCTTGCCCCATCTACAGTCTTCCTGAGATGGGATACCCCATGCTGCGTGACGCTCTGCTGCAGGACAGTCCAAGTCGATTCCCCCTGTGAGGGACATGTTAAAGCCCCTGAGACGATATAATTTGCAGATGGTTCCTCAGTGATGAGTTTTGTCAATTCGGCTACCAGGTAATTTGCGCCAATATTTTTGTTGAGGAGGTGAATGTAGGAGTTGACAAGTATTATGGGTTCTTTGGTTCTACAGCTTGATATTTCTATCTGTATTGTTTTTATTCCGTTTGTTGCGGTGTTTTTTGCTTGTTCACCGATGTTATAGATTTGATTGAAGCATAGGTTGTAAGACCGCCTTTCAAATGCCCAAATTTTGAGCTTCTCGTCCCAGGTAGATGGTATGATTTAAAACTTTGTAAGTGGAAAGGCACTTCAAGCCATGTTTCTTGTACCAGGATTATGTCAAATTGTTGGAGATACATCAATAATCCTTTGTCAGAGGTTTTCGCACCAAGGCCATTTATGTTCCAGGAGCAGAATTTTCGGTTCGAAGTGCTTATTATTTTTTCTGCTCTCTGTCATTGTGCCTCGGGTCTGCAGTTTATAGTTTTTGAAATCCATGACCAGTCAGTTGATAGATCCCTTCCTCTTTTTTCCCGACCCTTCAGGGTGGTTACTCCGCTGTGTTGTGTGACCTCGACGGAGGAGCTTCGTGCACCTTTGAGCACAGAGATGCAGGGACCGGAATTGACGTTATTTTTTGTTTTGTTTTTGTATTTTCTTGTTTTGTCGACATTAGGATTTTGGTGCTTTCAGAGAGATATTTGAATGTTTCGAATTGAACAGATACTAGGTCTTGTGATCCAATCCCTGCCACATTACTAATGGCAGCCAGTATTCGAAGAATGTTGCCTCTATTGAGGATATCACCCTGACCTTTGGATTTATAATCTGGGATAAACAGAATTGACTGGCTGGAGTCCCATCGGAAGCTATTTGGAGTGGTGGCGAGGTGCAGGACCATTTCCCTCCCCTCTGGGGAACTGGGTGACTGAATTGTGGGGCCCACTCTATCTCCTGATTCGGAACTTATCCCTTTCTTCCACCACCCTGTGTTAAGGGAGGTAGGGCCAACGGGCCACCCCTTGTTCCTTTTTCCGTTTTTAATTTGGAGTTTGCTGATCCTGCTAGATTAGGGGGGGGACATTACGACTGCCTTTATTGCTGGGGTGGTTCCCCTTATGATTGAAAGTGCGGTGTTGTTTTCTGACTGTTCTGCAGTGTGGATGCTCTCGGGTTATTTCGGTTCGCTTAAGTGTGTGTTCCTGTGTTTCCTAGCGCTGTTGAGCTTGATGCCGAGGCGGTGCAGGCCCTAGGCTGTGGAGTTGATGGCTCGCTCCGTGATATTTGTTCTGCCTGGTGTTCACTCAGAGCTTCCATTGGTACTTGAAAAAAAGTGTTGATGGCAGGAGTATTATTCCTCCCTTTCCTCCTCTGTTTTCGCCATTGTTTGGAGGATTGGTTTTTAATTGGTTGAGCTTCCCCTTCATCTAGTTGGCCTAAAGGTTTATTGTAGGTGCTGGATACCTGCTCCACCCGTAGTTGTTCTATAGCGTTCATGTTACTTGTGGATGCAGAGCTTGGGTGGGTGCTCGTGCTCACCCTGCCATGGGGTTCGAAATCGTCTTGAAGAGCCTGGTTGGTGGCCACTTCTTCGCTGAAAAGTGGTTTGATTCTGGCCTCAGCTGAGGAAGAAGCCGGGGTGTTTCTGTTCTTATCTGTTGGAGGCTGCTATTTGTGGTCCTCGGAGGACGGGTCCCTATTGTTTTTGATGTTTCCTGTTTGTTCAATATTGTTGAAATTTGGTTTGCCTGAGTTCGTTGGGTCTGTTGTATTGATATTTTTTAAATCCGTTAGGAGGTCGCCCATCACCGTAGGCAGTGTTGCAAGTTTGTCAATGATTAAATGACATGAACAGCTTGGAGGGATTATCGTTGTTTCGGCTTGAACTTTTGTGATAAGGTTATTCAGGTCCGATAACTTCCTGTCAATGCTTGTAGGGCTAGACAGTTAAGAAGGGTTAGCTGTATGTCCATCTTGTCTGAGTGGTACTCCATGGCCTTTGTTGTGAGTTGCATTGTGTTGAGCAGAGGTCCCCAAATTGTGTTCTCGACTGTTGGCATTTCCTCTTTCGGCTTCCTTGTTGCTCTCCTTGCTTCTTGACCGCCTACTTCACCTTTGAACTCGGTGGAATATGTGGTGACCAGATTTTCCCATTCTTCGTTTGAAAGTGCGGGTGCGTTGCCAAGGGCATGAACTAAGACCTCTTCTTCGTCTCTGCAGGCCTCCCCTGAACTGGTGACGGCTGCTGTGGTCGCCGAGTCTGAGGGTGAACTGCTAGGCACTGGAGATGTCGATTCCGGCTTGGAAATAGAGTTCTTGCCGGTGATGCCCTTACAGCTGGTGGGTCCTAGAACCTTATCCGGGGCCCCGTTCCCCTGGGAGATCTTAATGGGGCTTTCGTTTCCATTTCCGTGCATGTGTCTCCCATACTTAATTGCAGGTGGCTGGGTTTAGCTGGATTGATTAGATGGTGGTCTGTGGAGATAGTTCTAGTTGAAATAGTCTGAGGGTTGACTTGGAGACATTGTGATTCAGTGGGAGCTGTGGGAGCTGTGGCTGTGGGAGATGCTGAGCGCTGGCAAGACCGTATTTTGATGTCTGGCTCTAATGGGATTGTTGTGGGTGTTTTGTGGACGGCCCTGGGGGAGAAGGTGGGGGTGATAATTTCTTTTATCCGTTTCCCGGAGTTGTTGTTAGAGCATTTGCCATTTTCCAAAGTGTCACATTCCGTCGCTTAACCCCACTCTTGATCTCCTTTGGCTTTATTTTCGAAATAGGTGTTTGTTCCAAGATGTACATCGCCCCTAATTTCCGGAGTAGTTGTGGTTACTGAAGTTGAAACATTCATTTGAGGGACTATCTTTGTTTCTTTTTCCGGGTGCAGGGGGGAGGGAAGGCCCAGCCGAATGCTAATGCTGAGATTTAACACTGCTCCAGCGTCTTTTACAAATGAGATTTTAGAGTATATTTTGGGTTGGGAATAGTTCTTTTCTTGGCATTCTCGGTTTGATGATGATGCGCTCGGTACATCCCCGATGTCTACCAGTATATTGGAATCCTTGTGGGTTTTAGACATTTCAGTGCCCGGTGTTATTGATGTAGCGGCTTGCGTTTTAATTGGTTCTTTTAAAATCACACTTTTCCTTTTCCTGCTGTTGATCAGACGGATCGCCTTTCTTTACCTGATCTTCGTCTTATTAATTTTAGTGATTGAAATTCAATATGTACTGTGTACTGGTGTATTTATGAATTTTTTGATCTGTTTGTAAATTTTGTTTTTATTTTGTGGGCTTGCTGATGTTGCCGTTTGTTCTGTTTGGCCTATTATGATCGTTATTGGGGTTGATTGTATTTGATTCTGCAGTTTTTGGTTTTTTTGCTTGTTTTTTCCTTTTTTGGTATGCTTTATTGTTTGTTGTTGAGTTGAACTGATGAAGGTGTTGAAGCTGTCTTGTGACAGAAGGCCTTCACAAATCGCAGCAGGTAGTGCAGTAGTTGCTGCTGTAGGAAATTTTGTACCGCTGTTTATGAGGCGTTTGTCCACTGGCTGGCACTGATTGATGTAAAAGTGGCGAGACTTCTTAACTTCTTTTTGCCACTGTCCAGGCAAATAGAAGTTTGAATGGAGATCTCTGAGATTTGGGCACAGTCACAGTCTTCCTGGTTGAATTTGGCTTTTTGTTTTTCCAACGTGTATTGCCTGTGGGGCCCGTGGTCAGGATCCTGCTCTGAGGGCCTGAGGGCATGGACAGGATTGGAGATAGGGGGTAAGGGATAGAGGCGGTCCCCAGTGCTCTCCTCCTCCTCCTACTCCCCTTCTCCTCCCCCTCAGCCCTGTTATCGCTGTCCTGTCCAGTGGGTCCAGTGGGGCCAGAAATCAGGTTGCTGGACTGGGGGCCTGGACTAGACTGGGGGCCTGGGCAGAGTTATGGATGCGAGGTGAGGGAGGTGAGGGAGATAGTCTGTCTGCCTCCAATGCTCTCCTCCTCCCCTCACCCCTAAGGATGCTGGCCTACTTCTTCTTTCTTCTTTCTTCCTTCTTGGAACGAGGGACCGAGGGCGCAGGGTGCAGAGCGCAGAGCTTAGCCCCCCCATCCCCCCAGGGCGCTCTCACCTGCGGGACGGCAGGCACATCTACGGCTGGCTGGCCGACGGGCTCCGGAGAGTAGCTGGGCTCCGATTGAACCGCAGAACCCGCTGCAAATTCTCCGCAATTGTCCGCAATTGCCTCCGAGGCGGGAGCTCCAACTCGGACTCCGGGGCAGAAGTGGGATATTCCGGCAGTCGGCTGGCGGTTGGCTGGCAAGCGCAAACACAAACGCAACAGCCAGGCACCGAAACGCCGAACCCGCCGTGGCCGCAACGCTCAGCTCTGCTTGCCCACTGCAGCTGCTCCGCTCCGTTCCGCCGCTTCCGCCTCTTCCGCCTGTTCCAAAACATCTATTGATCTTTAACTTGGAAGGAAAGTAAGCACCAAACTACGGAACAGGCAGGTATGGGAACACATGGAGAGAAATATTGCCTATAAGCAGAAAATGGTATAGTTTAAAGCACTGTTTTTAATATAAAATCTGGGCCTTTGGTGGTCTTATCACTGAAAATAAAAGATTTAAAAAAAATATTATTGTTTACGGGTGCTCGTGGAAGACAAGTTTCTATGGCCTGGAATCTAGGTAATGCTAAAGTGCTTCTGGAATTTAACTGACCTCTGCTAATAGCTTTCTGCCAAGAAAGTTAAATTGAGCCAGGTGCCAGAATTTTTTTTTTAAAAAAGTCCTTAAGCAGAAAGCAATTCTGATATTTTACTGACCTCTACTGGTCGTTTTCTATCAAGACAGTTAAATAGAGGCAGTTGAACAGAAATAAAAGTCCCAAAGCAAAAATGGAAGAAGACAGGTCCTGGGGATGATCTCCAGAGCCCACAAAGTACATACAACAGATCTTCCAGACAGCGCAAGAGCTGTCCAGGTTCGACCTAAAAATGGCTCAGCAAACTGCCCCACACTGACCTGTAAGAGCAGCTTGTCGGGCACTGCCTGGTTGCTGTACAGAGCAGTCTGACCCTGCTTACTAATGAGATCTTCTAGTTAATCCAGCACAGTCTGGTGCAGACACTCATCTCCAGCTTTCACCCTGCCGCAGATCCCCTGACACCTACCCTGCGGCATAAAGGCACATCTTATTGAAAGTAAGGCAGAGCACAATGTCTGTGCTGAAGAGATGCTTACCTTTTAGACTAATGCCAGTCATAAGATCGAGCAAGAGAAAGGGAGAATGACTTTTGAACTAAAGAGCACAAATTTACTGTACCCTCTCTTACAAGAGTGATATGTATTTTGTTGATATTGATGTGTCAGGACACCAGGACAAATATGCATAAGCTGTCACTGTCCCTGAAAGTCCCTCTGTTCACCCTGGGGGGGGGTTCCGATGGGAGTGTATGTATGTAGTATTTCCATAGTGCAAATGTAGCCCTGCTCAAGTCAAACAAGCATAAGGTGAAAGTGTGACAGGAGAGGTAGCATTGTTAATACATAGTGATGTTGTGGAATTTAAGGAGGTGAGTCTTCATATCTTTCCAAAATTGGAACAGCGTCTGGGCGGTCCTGTATACTGAGGAAGTAAATTCATGCCTAGGTGCATCATTCCATAACCACATCCAAGGCAGAATATAAAACATGGTAATACATGTTATGAAAATGCAAAGTCTGTAGACGTCCAGTAAAACAATATGACCAGAGGCCGAAGTGGGCAGGGCAATGGGGAAAGGATGTTCTCAAGCTTTAGTAATTTGATCAAAACAGTTACCATACATTTTTAGGTCTCGCCTGGCAGCGCACATGTGCTGCTTGGAAAAAGACCTTTAGCCATCGATGCCGCTTTTTCCCTAAAAATGTGCACGCGTTCCATTGCCTTCAATGGCAACGCGTGCACGTATGGCGATTGCCTTGCGGGAGCGAGCTTGACACTATATGTTTGTATTAACTTACAAACACATGGTGACCCTGGCTCGCTCCCGCAAGAGAAACGCTTTGTGCGCTCTTGCACTTCCCCCCACCCCTCCCACTTGTAGCGCAAGGCGCACACTTGTTTTTATAATCTGTGTGGCCTCCTAACACTCAATATTCTGTCATAAAACAAACGTTTTCCAAAAGGCTACGAAAGTGAGATAAAATAGGAACATATTATTGACAAGTTATTTTAAAGCGATATTAACATGAATCAACGCCACGCCACACGCTCCGTGATTTTAGAGCGGCCTGGCTGTCGCTGTGATGTCACACGTAGTATTCACCCTCTTGCCTCCCAGCCTTAGAATTATAAAGTCCCCGCCCTGGACCCCTCCCTCTGCTGAGTCCATATGTGAAAATGCCAGTGTCGAGAGCTTGTGCCCCAGACGGTGCTTCCAGATTAGATCTTTTTTTCTGCAGTCCACCAAACCCCCACCCTCTCCCCTTCTGCTCTGCACCATTTAGTTATCGGGCAACGGACTCCGGGGCCTAGGATTGGATTTCCCTGCTCATAATTACATCACCATGCATTTTTTAAACAATGGGGCACTCCCTAACATGGCAAAATGGGCTACATTCTCATCTTTGTAGCTATAATTAGCACAAAGGAAACCCTTTACAAACTTTCAAAATTCCACCTTTATATTTATTTTTTTATTTATTTTTCCTGTCGGGATAAATATAATTCAAAAGCGGGCGCACACGATTTAAGAGAAAGGCAAAACGTGGGAGTTTTTTTTAATGTTAAAACAGTGTGCTAAGTATTTCACTATATTGTGCCCTAGCTTTCGTATAGTGCTTCATAGTTCATACCCCTGAATAAGGCCATACAGCGCTGTATTCACAGCAGAAAACGTGACTGCTCATTGTATTCGCATGTTTGGAAGAGTGTCGGTTTATATTGTAACCGATGTGTAGAATGTTCAGTGCGAAGGCGCGAGGTTGAGAAAATCTATCATCCTATCTAAACTGGCATATAAGAAGAAATGCCTATTCCCGAAGCTTATGTGCAAAGCGAATGAGATATAGGATCATGGTTGCATGTACATATCATCGCCATTTTATAAGCCACATCTGAAGGATCATGTATTGTGGAAGCACCAGGGGACTTCTTTACAAGCCCCTTGCGCCGCTGATACGTAACTTTTTCACAGATTGACAGTGATGCTTGTAATAAGCACCTCGGTTTTTACTTCATTCCAGACGTATAGATAATTGCTAAATATTCTTATATGTGAAGGGGCTGAGTTCCATATTTTAGATATCTGTAAAGAACATCTGCTGATGCAGGGTTTTCTGACTAAAGGTTTTTTTTGTGGCAAAGCCATTCTGAATCAAGAACATCTTTTAATAGTAGATTTAGAGTTTAGACTGAAAGAAGCATGGTCCTGCACCATATGACAAACAAGCATTGGCATAGCCAATAGGTCTCACCTTTGGGACCTTATAAGTATTTAGTTATGCAGCACAACCAACATAACCAACATGCGCCCTATCTCACTCCTGCCTGCCCTAGGAAAGATCACGGAGCAGATAGTGTACTGGGAGCTGAAAGCCTTTGTGGAGGACCATAACATTCTGCATCCACAGCAATCTGGCTTTCGCCCCAGCCACTCCACTGAAACAGCTCTTATAGAACTCTCCGACTCCATCAAGTTCCTGCAGGATGAGGGGAGGAAAGCCGTCCTCATCCTGCTTGATCTCACAGCAGCGTTTGATACAATTTCTCATGCCATCCTGATTGACAGGATGCGTGAGATTGGCGTGACAGACACAGCTTTGGCATGGGTAACATCTTTCCTGACCAATAGGTCCCAATCTGTGTCACTGGGCCCCCATCTATCCAGCGTAAAAACCATTACATCGGGAGTACCGCAGGGGTCCACATTAAGTCCATTA
The DNA here is from genome assembly GCF_964261635.1 of Lissotriton helveticus. Taxonomy (NCBI): domain Eukaryota; kingdom Metazoa; phylum Chordata; class Amphibia; order Caudata; family Salamandridae; genus Lissotriton; species Lissotriton helveticus. The sequence continues at coordinate 73,803,840 of NC_136065.1, forward strand.
TTGTTTAACATCTACATGGCACCCCTCCTAGCTGTGATAGAGTCCCATGGGATCCTAGTCACGTCTTACGCTGACGACACACAACTTGTCGTCTCTATCGACAAAAACTGCACGGACACAGAGCTGCGTTTCCAGAATTGTCTCACGGCTGTATTTCAGTGGTTGAACAAAAACCACTTGAAGTGCAACAGTGGGAAAACTGAAATCATACCATTAGGTAAAGATCTGCCCTTCTGTCCTAAGGATTGGTGGCCCAAAGACTCAGAGGCCCCGCCTAGTGCAGTGACCTCTGCACGTAATCTTGGCGTGCAATTTGATACAGCTCTATCCTTTGATGATCACGTCAGGATCACGGCAGGCTGCTGTTTCGGACTTATCAAATCTTTAAAAAAATTCTTTGACTTCCTCCCCATTGCATCCAGGAAATCGGTCGTGGTCGCATTAATACTCTCCCGACTCGACTACTGCAATGGGTTGATGGCTGGAGTGAAAAAGTCCACACTGAAGAAGTTGCAAAGTGTACAGCACGCAGCTGCAAGATTAGTGTTAAAACTTCCCAGGAAATCCTCAGCCTCAGCAGCATTAAATCGTCTTCATTGGTTGCCCCTGCACAAGAGGATCCTCTTCAAACTTCTACTAACAGTTTTCAAAGCACTAAAAAACATCGGTCCGAAATACCTTATCAACCGCTTTGTTCACTACGACCCCGTACGAAGTTTGAGATCCTCCGGTGGTAACCTTACCAGGATTCCGAGGTATAAATATAAAACCAGGGGCGGAAAAACTTTCACAGTCCTAGCAGCAAGGACCTGGAACAACTTGCCTTTAAATCTCAGACTGGTTGAGACTGAGAGTCTTTTCAGGAAACAACTGAAGACCTGGGTCTATCAGCAATCTGATGCTTATGTTATGGCCGCTATCTAGAGCTTCCTTCATCCAATCCCATCCACACACAATTTCTCAGCGCCAAGATGCTCCTTCCGGAGCGACAGGCTGCGCTTAATAAATACTCACAAATACAAATACAAATACACAATATCCTTGGTGCAACAACATCAACTATTGCATGGGTAAACACTTATGAGGTCCCAAAGGCGAGACCTATTGGCTATGCCAATGCTTGTTTAAAATAAATGTTTCTGAAGGATTGATTTCCTGCTGGATGAAAAGGGAGAAGAAAGGTCTCTACTAATATGGGATGAGAGAAGGGAGAGGCAGCTAAAGAAGCATCAGGCCTACTCTCTAGGGCCCCTGCTGCTGAAGATATGTAAATATGTGCAATTTGTTCATTAGCAAACATAGGCTGCTTTTGGAGCAATTATAGGCTTTAATTGATAGAATCTGGAATTTGTCATTTAAGTATAATCCTATAAAAAGTTTTACCCTAGGTACAATCAGCATCTTACTAAAAATATAACTTTTGAAAGCACTATAAGCATTTAAAGAATCTTTTTGTATGTTTTGGGACAGCCGATTTATATAGTATGCAGTCTTTTACTGTGTGAAATAATTGTTTTTTTTAAACCAATGACAGATATTCACAGTGTTTACTGTCACAGGGTTGGACCTCTTAGCACTATAAATACATGTCACTATTTGCCCAGTGCACTGACCAGGATTAAGATCAGTGACCATCTGGTTACTCCAACAGACATCTCAAGTGATTGCATTAACCAACCAAGCTTTCCTACCAGAAAAAAACTCATTTCCCATTTTCTTCATTTAAGGTTTGTGCATTACATTGTATATGCCCTTACCTGTATGTGAAAAGCCACCAAAATAATTAGAGAATATTAATCTTTTTTATGCGCGTCTATGATCCTACCCCTACACTCACTGTCTCTGCCTCCACTGTACTCAAGCTCACAGTTCCCACACTTTTGTTTATGCACATCGACCACTGAATATGACATACAAAAAGTGACAGATAATTTTAGTTGCAATAGCACAGCAGCAGCCGCAACCATTCCGGACTTGCAAATGATCCATTGGAGATTTGAATATTGTGACTGGGGACTTCAGTGAACACCCATTTATTCACTAATAGGAATTGGGGGAATAATCAATTTCCCATTGACTACTCATGGGAAGAGAGTCAGAGAGTGACTTCTCGATATCCAGGCGAGTACAGCAAATGGGAGACAGTAAATCTTGAGGTCCAAAAGTATCAGATTTTCAAATGTGGAAAACATCCAGGGCATAAGTCGGGGGTACTCACAGGTAGACAACATCCACCCACTATTTTCATAGAATGGATGCTGTACGCCCTGCCAAGAAGTTGGGCCCCACTACAAGTATGCTGAATTCGTCCCAGTGTTGGTTTCAGATTCAAAGACACTTGGGTGGTGGCTTTCTTATTTTAAATTCGAGCTGGCCCAAAAGAAAGGCCGAAGTAGTTAAGGGGCCAACAGGCCTCCTTTGGTTTGAATATCCTGAATGGGAGCTCTCTGGAGCCTCACACCTAAATACAATAGCGGGGAAACAAAGGCACACAGCTTATCACTTCACACGTACTTATGAGAGGCATGCTTTTGACTTTGTTCGATCCCTGTAAATAAGAGATATGCATGCATTATAAGAATGTCAAATGTGTTGGTCTGTTCCAATTTTCACACAAATATCCATTTAAATACCACTGTTTTACTTCTTTTATGGTGCTACTCATCCCAGTGCAGGATGTCTGAGCACTTTATATCACACGTAAACATTATACATTGACAATACACTATGTGTAAAGCAGGATGTGTTACGTAACACAGTGAAGATTATAAGGTGGAGGAGTCACATATCCTTCAAAGCTCACTGTGCTGTATTAGAAGGATTACAATTTATGAACTGCAAGTAACAAAAGGATCTTTGTGTTAAAAGCAGTAACCCCCTTTCCTAGTAACATAAAATAAAAATCTGTCATCTGCATGTTACATGATGTGCTTCGCAGGAGACACATTAACCCTCTATGCTACTTTGATTGAAAACTGGGGCTAGATAAAACACAAATCTCTCCAGCAAATGTATTAACCTCCAGAATTATCTTCCCATTATCAATCAATCAAACAGGATTTGTAAAACAGTGCTCATCAACCGTTAGAGTAACCAGATGCTGGGATGGGGTGCTACTGCTGAGTTGATTTAGTCAAAGATCCAGGTTGTTAAGCCTTCTTGAATTCCTATCGGGTTGGGGCTATTCGGAAATGGAGGGGAAGCCATTCCAGGATTTAGCTGCCAGTTGCGAGAAGGCGTGGCCGCCACTCCAGTGAATGCGGGTGTGTGGGCCATGCAGAGGGAACCAGAGCACAGTTTCCGGGTGGGTTTGTGGAGGTGCAGCCTGTGGTTGAGGTATGCTGGTCCCTTGTGTAGGGCTTTGGGTGAGCAGTTTGAACTGGCACCGTTTGAATGGTCTGGAGTCTGTTTAGTAGTTGTGAGGTGATTCCCTTGTAGAGGTACTTGTCATAGTCCCAAGCAGATAGTGATGAGGGCTTGGGTGACGAGGCGTCTGTTGCTGATGGGGAGACATATGAAGATTTTCCTAAGCATGCTCAGGGTGAGGAAGCATGAGGATGAAACATCGTTTATCTGCTTCCTCATCGTGAACTGCTGTTGATTATGATTATGAGGATTCTCGCGTGCTCTGTAGGTGTAGGTGAGGGGCTGAGTTCTGTTGCCACCAGGAGTCGTCCCATAGGGAGTTGCTGCTCCCAAAGATATGTATTCTGTTTGTTGGTGTTTAGTTTGAGGCATCTGTTCTGCACCCTGCTTGCACTGCTAGCCATGCACCTGTGGAACTTACATTTGGTGTTAGGGAGATAATGAGCTGAGTGTCGTCCACGTAGGAGATGATGTTCATGCTGTAGGACCTGATCAGGGTGGCGAGTGGGGCCATGTATGTGTTGAAGAGGGTATGCACCAAAGATTACAGCTATTGAACCTAAATCCCCAAACAAAATAAAAACAAAACAATTACCAAAAATATTTATCAATTAATAAATGAATATTAATGATCAACAAATGATTAATTTATTTAAACTAAATTACTTTCCACCCTCTATACCAATAAACACAAAAACACACACTTAAAAATATTTACACAATTTCTATAACTAATTTTACATTCATGAATTAATAACAATTACCAAACAAATCATTAATTCATTTAAAATAATTTTCTTTCCAACATTTACAACTATAAACCCCACAACTCACACATCAAAATTATTCCACAATTAGCATATTTAATTAATTAGCATTAATTTACAAATATTTAATTACGAATAATTTACCTCCCGCCATATTCCCCTATAAATGACACCACCAATGTTGTAAAACATGACACCATTAACATAATTAATTAATTAATTAATTAATAGCAATTAATAAGCAAACTAAAAACATTTAATAATAATTTAATCCACACAATGAACACTATAAAATAACATTAAATAAATATTATATTAAAAATATTTTAAAATGTATAAAAATGTAATTACTCCCCAACCTACTCCCCTATCAACCCACAACCTGCTCCTAAAAAAATGACACAATTAACATAATTGCAATTAATTAATAATAATGACCAAACAATTAATAAATAATTATTCATAAATTAATTAGCACAATTAATAATAAAATGAAAAGAAATAAATAATAATTAATTAAAAAAATATTTAATTATAATTACATTACTTCCCACCCTACTCCCCTATCAACCCACACACCGCTCCTAAAAAATGGACACAATTAACATAATTACCAATTAATTAATATTAATTAACAACCAAGTAATACATAATTAATACATAAACACAATTAACAATATAAAATATGAAATACATAAATATTCAGTCAGTCAGTCAGTGATAACTTTATTTCGGTCAATTTACCATTAAAAGTTCAGATAAAATTACATACAATTCATTTTATTTTAAAGTCAATTGCAATTAAAAAATAAACTAAAAAAGATAGAGCAGAGCTGGCTACATAACGTAAACACAGTTAGATAAACATGCAGAAATATGGCCTATCACAGATATATGGTGTAGTCTCTTCGACTAGTTCCACACATGAGAAAATCTATTCACATAAAACATTTGATTAGTCTTAACTGTAGACAATTCTGGTTATACAAAATGCATGTGTGAAATTACGAGGTATGAGACAGATGGCAAAAGCAGGTATAAGAGATGAAAATTTGGACTTGCCCACAAGAAAAAAAGAAGAACCAGATATAGATTAGATATATCATTGCAGATGTTCTCAGTTAAACAGTAAGAATCGGTGGCCCAATAAAATTCCTCGTTTCATATATGCATAGCTGTGACCCTCGTTTACTACTGTTGTTTTGTTTTTAAAAGGGCTCTACGAGTGCACCACCTAGAGAATAGTAAACCTGCTACCGAGTAACTTATCGAGAGGCTGGTCTCGTGTTTAAATATCCTAAAGGCCTCACAACAGCGTCTGGTCCCTAGATTTCTACGGAGCTGGACCAGCCACCATTTTCTCACTTTGTGGTATCCGGGACAGCTGATAAATACATGAAGGTCAGATTCTATTGGGCAATCGCATGCCGGGCACCCCAAGGTTTGTGAGACGCCCCATTTGTTTGTAAAGGAGCAGAGAGGCAGAACCCCGTATCTAAATTGTAAAAAGAGCTTTCTTGCAGTTGCCCGCTTGATGTCATTCAAAGCCGGCTCTAAGCTATACCTATCCTTGAACTCTAGGAAGGTTACAGTCAGTTTACCTGCCAAAGGGTTGCATTGGAGTGGGGCCAATTTAAATTCCCCGTAGCAATCCCTTAGCATTTTCCTAGAGATTGAGGCACAGGCAGCCTCTGGGTCATCCCAAAGATTGCCCCGTCCCAAGCTCATTAACATATGACAAACATAGGAGAGCCAGGGTAGTTTGCCTGCCCCTGGTAGGTTCAACACCTCTCTTAATTCGTCTCTATATGCTACAAGTTCAGGGGTAACCCCTAGACTCCGCCAAAATAGGAGGGGTGTAAGATTAGATTAATCCGCTATGGGTCTTACCCCCAGGGCCAGACGTAGCGGTGTGAGTGGGGTACTCTGTGGAAGACTAAACAGGTGCTGAGAAAGATGTTTTCTGTCTGTGTGAGACTCTCCGAGAGACGGTGTCCCCATAGTTCTACCCCATACAACGCCCCTCCCCTAGTTTGGACCTTATAGATTTCTATGGCAGGACTCACAGGTTTGTAACTTGATTTTCTGAAAACCTTCAGCAGTCCTCCAGATGATTGTGATAGTTTAAGGGATGATTTTTTTAATATGAGCCCCCCCAATCCCTAGAATCTGTGACCGTAATACCTAGATAATCGAATGAGGATACTCTTTCCAGGGATTTGCCATGTAAAGATGGATTTGGTTGAGTACTTTTCGGGGAATTGAACACCATGAATTTGGTTTTTGAGAGGTTGATTTCAAGCACTCTTTCCCTGCAAAACGCGGCAAACCTGTTTAATACCCTCTGTATCCCCATGGGTGATTTAGATACTAGTAGGGTATCATCTGCAAACATCATAGCTGGAACTTTACATGTTGCCTGTTTAGGGATGTCCAGGTCTTTCTCGCTGAGCAGATAATCTACTAATCCATTTATGTAGAGGCTAAATAGGGTTGGGCGAGTACGCATCCCTGGCGAACACCTATATTTACGGGAATAGGGGCCGTAAGGTTTCCCTCCTTCCCATGTCTAATTTGGGCGTAATTTCCCTTATGCATCCGCTTTATTGCTTGGCACAAGTAAGACAGAACCCCCATCTCCTGAAAGACTACCCACAACTTCTCTCTGGGGACCAAATCAAACCTCAAGACCTCAGGTCTACAAATATTAGGTAGAGGCTGCCACCCTCCAGACACACGATCTTCCAGTGTATTATTTGTAGCCTGAGGATTTGGTCCAGTGTGGAACAATTTTCCCTGAACCCTGCCTGAAGGAGAGTGAGTATCTTGCGCTCCTCCATCCAGCTCTGCAGCCGGAGCAGCAACACACGTGCAAAGATTTTTGTGTGATGTCTATAAGGCTTATTGGCCTGTAGTTTATTGGCAACAGCAGTGAACCCTTTTTAGGTCTCGCCCTGGAATTCGCATCCGAAGGATGCGTCCAGGGCTGGAGACTTAAAGCTGTCCGATGCCGGGGAATGAGGGACAAAAAACTGTCACGAGCTTTATCAGGCGGATTTGGCTGCGCGAACGCGCACGTTCCGTCCTGCGCCGCCCTCCCAGCCTACCGCGCATGCATGCATGCACACAGACAGACACAGACACACACACACACGTCGCAGACAGACACTCGCTCACACACACACACCCCCTCCCCCACAGTCACACACACGCACTCCAAGACACATACATACACGCACGCACGCACGCACACACACACACACACACACACATACACAGGCCGCCCCCGCACGCGCGCGCGCGTACATGCTCCCCCCCTCCCCCCGCCCGCCCGCCGCTCAGCAACGCACTCACCGGCTTCCTCTCCTCAGCTGCAAGGCCCGGCAGCAGGACTCTTCTTCCCTCCTTCGGCACCGGGGCGCAGGGTAGGCTCCTGCCTGCTCCGGTGCTCCCTGCTCCCAACACGGCTCCAATCGCGGCTCTTCCGTGGGAGGCGGGGTAGGCTCCCGCCCTCCTACTTCCTGTTTCCGGGTGTCGCGCCGGCCTGCCTGACTTCCTGGTCGCAGGCCGGCAGAGTGACGAGGATGTTTTGCGGTATGTATTTATTTAGTTAATTATGCATTTTTATATAGCGCAGACTTTACCCGAAGGCGGTATTTATTTATTTATGTATTTATGCATTTTTATATAGCGCGGACTTTACCCGAAGGCGGTATTTATTTATTCATGTATTTATGCATTTTTATATAGCGCGGTTTGAGTTAGTACTATCATTGTAGTCTAATTATTTTTTCCCACCATTAGTGTTATTTTTCACTGTTTAACTACTTATTCCCATCTCTGTACTCCGATGCACTTGGTAAAGCAAAAAAGACTTCCCTGTCTGGTAGTGGTATACAGCAAAGGAAACAAATTAAAGTGAACAGAATTCCGCAGGTTAACATCGCGGTTATCTGAGGGAGGTAAATGCTTGCCTTAGAAGAATTTGTTCAATGTAGAGGCGCTGAAACAAAAGATCAGCGTCACTTATACGGATCTGTCAAAATGTCAAGCTGAATAACTTCAGACGTTTCCACTGTAATGCTCAGTTTATAATAATTAGTGCAATTTTGTAGCAAGTATTTCAGATTGTGCAAATCTTCCCATCTGCACGCAGTGTGTGTTTTAACAGCGGTATTTCAATAATAGACTGCCAATTTATCATGATCAGTTAAAGCGCTTGCCTAGTTAATCTATCCATTTCCCTTCTTTGCACATAAATTAAACGGGGTAGATTGACATTCATTTAGCGATCAATGTTGACAAGATAGCTATTATTCCAGCAACAGTGCCCCAGCTTTAAGGAACCAAGGACACAAACTAGACACTTTGGTAATGAGGCGCTTGTTATTGGTATTAGCTATTTATAAAGGGCAGATCTTGTCTGAAGTAAGAGTGCTCCACGGGAGAGCGGAGGGAGAACAAGGCAGGGGTGCTATATTTGGGGATAGGAGAAGCACCGATAGCAGGTTGGCCACAGAGAATGGGGTTGACTATGAAGGAAAATATGGTAAATGGAGTGCCTTTTCAGCTTCTTTCTAAAGAGGAAGAGAGCAATCAGCAGCACTTGTACTTAAAAAAAAAACTAAATTGCAATTAGTGCGCAAATCACTAGCAAATGTAAATGGTAAAGAACTACTGAATAAGGTTTAATCATCCGTGAACAACAGGGAGAGAGAAATGGTCTTTATTCTGAATAATTCAAGACAACAACTTAGACTGGATCTGAAGTAGATGAAAAAAGCTCTCTCTGCGACCCCCACTGTCAATGTCAGTAGTGGTTTATTGCATTGTAGTAGCGTTTATAAAACGCTTTCCATGTAGTATCCACATTCAGCATGTCCCCATAGGAGCAACACAATGTAGGTCTTGAATGCTTTACTGTAGGTAAATTGTCACATTTTATCGCTTGCTTGTATTGTATATGCGATCTGCCATTTGAATGATGCAGGTTGGTGCACCCAATCATATGCACAGCAACAATCCATTCAGAGTGCAGTTCCATATGAGACATACCGTTAGGACCTTTTTAGGTCTCGCCCTGGAATTAGCATCCAAAGGATGCTTCCAGGGACGGAGACGTATAGTCAGCTGTCTCGAGGGAAGGACGGACGAGAAGGTGCACGAGCGCAGTCCAGGCTGGATTGCTGTGCGCGAACGCGCACGTTCCGTCCTGCGCCGCCCTCCCAGCCTACCGCGCATGCATGCATGCACACAGACAGACACAGACACACACACACACGTCGCAGACAGACACTCGCTCACACACACACACCCCCTCCCCCACAGTCACACACACGCACTCCAAGACACATACATACACGCACGCACGCACACACACACACACACACACACACACACATACACAGGCCGCCCCCGCGCGCGCGTACATGCTCCCCCCCTCCCCCCGCCCGCCGCTCAGCAACGCACTCACCGGCTTCCTCTCCTCAGCTGCAAGGCCCGGCAGCAGGACTCTTCTTCCCTCCTTCGGCACCGGGGCGCAGGGTAGGCTCCTGCCTGCTCCGGTGCTCCCTGCTCCCAACACGGCTCCAATCGCGGCTCTTCCGTGGGAGGCGGGGTAGGCTCCCGCCCTCCTACTTCCTGTTTCCGGGTGTCGCGCCGGCCTGCCTGACTTCCTGGTCGCAGCCCGGCAGAGTAACGAGGATGTTTTGCGGTATGTATTTATTTAGTTAATTATGCATTTTTATATAGCGCAGACTTTACCCGAAGGCGGTATTTATTTATTTATGTATTTATGCATTTTTATATAGCGCGGACTTTACCCGAAGGCGGTATTTATTTATTCATGTATTTATGCATTTTTATATAGCGCGGACTTTACCCGAAGGCGGTATTTATTTCTTCATGTATTTATGCATTTTTTAGCTTGTACTCCAACATCCACTCTCGCACCAGACAATTTATACTACCCTGTCTTGTAGTTGGGCTTGGGAATTCATATTCCGGACAAATCGAACTCTCTGGGAGACCCAAGCTGGGGCCTTCAGAGGCAAAGTAATTAAGTCGAGAGGTCCCACCTTTTTACTAGATGATAGATAGACACGTTTTAGCCAATTTGCAGCTTCCTTGAAAGTTCAAGACCCTTTTATTTGCTGAAAAGAGATTAATTAAATATTGCCGCGCTTTCTGAACATTCCCATGAGATGGCAGTCCAACGATCCCTTTCCAGGCAGTAGCTTCAGGTGTCACGGAAGCAGACAAGGAAGTGAGCCCCTTAATTGGCATTCCTCGCGGTTTTGATACAAACCTTAGTTGCCTCAGTGGAATTACTGGAGGGCGCATGTGTTTACACCAATAGCCCGCGCAGACCTACCAAGGACCTTTACAGTAAAGCCAGCATATTGGTACGTCCCTGATAGCACCGTGGGCCCGTCTAGCCCCAATTAACCTCTTCTTTATTGGTTTCCAATAGGTTTACTCGATGTGATTAGCACCTTCAGGGGCAGAGCTACACAATCTTAGTGTCTCTAACAGGAAGGCAGCCAGGTTCACAACACATATTGCATTGCAAATGCTATAGGTGTCACATTTGTGAAAGTTAAAACTATTGGCATTGTAAATGACAAAGCTATTACTTTAGCTATTACTATAGCTAAATAAAAAAAATGTAATTCGCAATACCAATGGCTCAAACTTTCCTAATGCGAGACCTATTGCATTGCAAATGCTTGTTATAGATAGGGATTATTTCCGCTCCAGCCCAGCTAATTGGGATCTTCATACCTTGGAGTATAGCATTGAATAGTACCCAAAGGTATGGTGTCCGGACAGTAGGTTCACTGCGGAAAAGGTCCCCAGGGATCTTGTCCAGTCCAGGGGATTTGCCCGGTGCTATTTTAGAACGGGCGCCAGTTATATCATTGAGGGATATCGCAGGGGTGTCAGCCAATGTTGTGGGGGTAATCATAGATGCAGTCGGGGGATCCATCTCATCAGAACAACCATTGACAGCTGGTTCAACCAATGTCTCCACCCTTGGGTAAAGGGACTCAAAGGGGTCCCTCCATACCCCTGCCTCTAGGTTTGGCTGTATCGGAGATTTTGCCTCGCAACTGCCTGTGCTAACCACTTTCCAGAAGGTCCTCATATCCCGGACACCCAGAGAACTCCTTGCCGCTTTCCCACCCTTTTCTTTTTTTAAGGTTTTTTATTGAAGAAAAACAGAGAATATACATAAATCGGGTGTCATACATCTAACACGATACATCAAAAGGTAGGCAAGCATACAATGCGTTAAAAGCAATTTTACCGACGGATGCAATTGTGGCAACGATACATACTTAAAAGGGAAATACGAGCAGCAATCCGACAAAACAGTAGTCCGCAAAGACAGCCCACCCACGATACAGGATATTAAGGACCACATCAGACACCCGACAAATAAGAAAATCGGTACAGGATAGTCGACCCGTCTCTTGTGAAAGAAGAAAGGAAGAAGAAAAAAAGGCCATAGAACGAAACTAATATAAAATAATAAACCCCTCCCCATTCCCCCCACCCTACACCTCTGCAATGGCTACGGCCCATCCCCACTGGCAGCGTGCCTGTCGCCCCGGAACTGGTCCTAAAAGAAGGAAAGAAGAAAGTGGAGGAGGAAATAACAAACAGGCCCCCGGTCCCCTTGCCCTCCGCCGGCAGCAACCCACCCCATAAATCTCCAGGATAAGGAAACACAACAAGTCAAATCCAACAGGGAGGGAAGCGTATAAAAACCCCACCCCCCTCCCGCGCAATCATGAGGTACAGTCCCGTGTCAAATGAAGTCATTTTTCAAACCCATACGGTAAAAGTCAACCCTGGCCACTGCGATTCTTCATGCAAGCCCAGTCCATTTGAACCGCCATCACAACAGGAAGAGCAAGAAATAGGAAAGTTTCCAAAGCGACACGGAAGGAGTGATAACAGGATAGATGGTTACAAAGTCCAAAAGTCAAACAAAGTTCACTGCCCACCAACAAAAAATCAGCAGAGCGTTTTGGGTCCATTTGAAAGAAAAGGGGCAGGTTATTAATCCAACTGTCCTTGGAAAACTCACGATGAAATATAGGACTAGTCACATCCATTCCAGGCGATATCGACATAGGGCAAAACACACATCCGATAGTTTCGGGCTCGCTCGTTGCCATCTGGGGTTCACAAAGAATTACAAAGTCTGGCTTCCGCACAGGGTCCTCGGTAGCAATTGGAGCTCGTTCCGCGGGGAAAGAATCTTGATGAACAACCAACAAAGGGTCCGAATCCGGCCTCCGGCAGATGATATCAGCCGTTACAATCATCCTCTGGACAATGGCGGCAACTTGTACGTGGAGCTCCCCAATGGCGGCCATGATAGTATGTAACAACGGTGTACATTCAGCCCGCTCCATCGCCCCTCACTGAGCGACCGGGCAGGTCTCTGAACCCCGGAGGTCGACTACTCCGGGGCACCAGGCAAAGGCAATGTAGATGACAACTGTGGGCACCTCCAAAAGCACGATCTCAACACCGTCGCCGCCAGCAGGGAACCAAGCCCTTCGACCCCGGGAGCTCAGCGGGGCCTCCGGGCAGCGGATCCCCGACCAAAGCAGTCGATATGCAAAGCCGGCGCAGTTGCGGGATAAAGCTGTCACCGAACCACCATCCAGAACGGACAAGAAAGACGCCACTTCGGGAGACCGGAAGCCACCCACGTCCCGCAGCCGATGTTGTTCAACTCCAACCCGGCTGGGTTGGAACTCGAGGCCCCGGCTTCAACTCCGGGTTAGGCCGAGAATGGCGCACGGCATATCTTCGTCATTTGAGCAGCTAGAAAGTCCGGGATCACACCTTTGGAGTCAGGCGCACTTCAGCTGCACGGGAGTCCGGTGGGAATTCAGGATGAGAGTCAGGATTTATGAGCAACCGGAGGAGGTCAGCGGAACCGGGAGTTTATGTGGCCATCTTGGTTGCTAGCGTAGCTCCTCCTTCACACCCTTTTTTAGCCTCACTAACACTGGCCTTATAGGCCGCTCTGGTTGTTTTAATTCTGGGGCGATTGTTAGCCTTGGTATAGGCAATAAGGGCTGTTTTGGCCTTGCGACATTCGTCATTATACCAGGGGTGGGAAAACTTCCTATTGGGCCTGAAGTTTTTTATGGAAAAAAAGAAATCTACCGCAATTGCCAGTAGCCTAGTATGATTCTGGGTGACCATCTGGAGATCGATTCTGCCACCATTAGTGGGAACAGAATTAGTTGCGGTCAAGAGCATCTGGATGAGGGCTTCATACAGGGAGCCTAATTTATACTGGGACTGATTTATATCAACCCAACGTACTCTGCTCCTCCAATTTGAGAGGGACAGCCTATCATCAGTAAGGGAATGGACACTTGTTGCGCTCCCAGGATTAGGCTCATGTAATTCTAGCACCAGAGTGTTATGGTCGCTATGGTGTCGTGACAAAACTTTAAAATCAATAACCTTATGCCAGGATTTGGAATCGATTAGAATGTAATCCAGTAAGGAGCCTATCCCATTTCTAGTAAAAGTATAATTGCTGGATGAGTCAGATTGTATTCTCCCATTACACTCCCTTAAAGAGTATTTTAAAATAAGGCAATTCATCTGGAGCACCAGAGGGGACAAAATTTTAACTAAAGGGGATGAAGACTCTGGAATAGCCCAGTATTTGTCTTCTTCACAAAGGCCATCTAGTGGCTCGAACTGACAATTAAAATCCCCTCCTACGATTACAATGTGATTATCTGCAATGGTGGCTAGGAATTACGTTAATTCCTCAAGAGTTTTTGACTCCTGGACCTAAATATTAATTAATAAACAATATTAATTATTCATTATCAAATTACTTCCCACCCTAATCCCCTTTAAACCCACAACCCGCTACGGAACTAAAAAGCAAAATGTAATTAAAATGAAATTAATAACGTCTAAAAATTATTAAAAATGTATTATAATTAAATTACTTCACTCCCTATTCCCCTATAAACTCACAACCCGCTATGGAACTAAAACGCAAAATGTATTTAAAATAAAATTAACAGCGTCTAAAAATTTAACACATATATTCAAAAACAAATGCAATACTTAGACAAAAAAATAGAACACATACATTTAAAATACATACTACAATACTTAACACTAACTAAAAAAACAATATTTTTAACAATTATATTTTTGCAAACGATATTAATTACTTTGATATTTTTTAAAACAATATTAATTACTTCGATATTGTTAAAAACGATAATACTTACCTTAGACTTGATATTCTTTACCACGATAATCTGACAGTCGATATTTTTGTATCCCAATATTTTGCCCTCGATATTAGTGCAAATCGACAATAAAAACTCGATATTCTGACTGTTTACCCTTGTCAGATTATATTGCTAGTGTCCTGGACTAGTGTTTCCCTTCCACTTTCCTTCCCTCCTCTATCTCTTACTTCTCCTCCTCGGCTAGTTCTTACAGTACTAACCAATTCATACCATCCTTTTTTGGCACATTTTAGCGTGTTTTGACTTACCTATGTTAAACACCTATTACTGACCACTCCTCTTTATTCTCTTATGATGGTTTCCACCCACGCTCTTCGTGTTGTTTCATGGAACGTTCATGGATTAACACATTACATCAAAAGGAAAAAAACACTCTCTTATTTACAATCCAAACACATTGATATAGCACTCTTCCAAGAAACCCATTTAAATGCTGCTGAATCTGACAAACTACGTAGAGATTGGGTGGGAAAGGTGTTTCATAGCAGTGTGCAAGGAGGATATACCTCAGACGAGAGACCTTCTTGCAAATGCGGAGGGGCTATCCTTATTTGTAAGTCTCTACCGATGACAGTGTTAAAATCTTGGACAGATCCAGATGGTTGTTATGTTTTTCTCAAACTACGAATATTTGTATTGGCTCAGTTTCTGCTCCGACCGGAGCAAAAAAGTCTGTCCTTTACATTTGAATCGCCTTCTGACTGAAATAGGTGCTTCACAATTCCTTATCGGTGGAGACTAGAACTTGGTAGGAGATCCAGTTCCAGACAAAACAGGTCCTTTAGATAGGTGCAATGTAGCAGACAGAGCTCTGATGGATGATATACTAGCAGACAAAGGTTTGGTAGACCACTGGCGTCTTTCTCATCCAGCAGATGTAGAAGATACCTTTATCTTTCCTACTCATGGCACTTCATCCCGTTTAGATTCTTTTTTGGTTTCCCAAAATGTGGTACAGTGGATTCAGGAATCTAATATCTTAGAGGCGGCACTTTCTGACCAGTTCCCAGTCCTCCTTTCCGTAGAAATAGGACTCGCTAGGCCAGAACATAAGCTTTGGCGCATGAACATTAAACGCTATAGAATCCCCAAGGGTAAAACTCTATGGCGTATGCACCTTCAGGATTATATCTCCATCAATTCAGGTTCCGTCAAATCAGGCAGAACAAATTGGGCGGCAGCAAAAGCTACTATACGAGGGCAGCTAATGAGGGACGCAGCATAACTAACAAACAAAATGCGGCTCTGCAGAAAGAACTAGAACAAGATGTAGCATCCTATACTCGCTTATATACAATCAAACCTACTCTTCAACACCATAAATTATTAGAACAAGCTCGTATGGCTTTGAATGATCTTTTTACTTCCAAAGCAGAATATGCCCTCAAAGGATGAAAAGCAGACACTACGAGCAAGGGGAGAATGCTGGGGGAAGGCTGCTAGTGGTGCAGTTGAGACAGAGAGAAGCAGCCATGGCTGTACCAGCTACAAAATCTACTGCAGGAACTACTCTAACTAGACCTCAAGACATTGTTAATGAATTTGCCTTATTTTACAAATCTCTTTATTCCAATGAGATCCAACCTGATAATGATAAGTTAGAAGACTTCCTCACAAAAGAAAATCTGCCCCATCTTTCAGATGAAGGCAGGCAATTTTTGGAGGGTGAAATTACCAAAGAGGAAATCTTGCATGCAATAGTCAGCTTACCATATCATAAGGCTCCGGGTGAGGACAGCTTTTCTGCAGAGGTTTATTGATGGGTAGGATTGGAGATTGTTGACTCCCTTCATGCTGCATTTCAAGAGGCTAACTATAAATCTTCTTTAGGTCCTCCATCTAATAAAGCTGTAATTGCTGTTATACCTAAACCTGGGAAAGACCCCTTCTTTGTGGCAGTTACAGGCCCACATCATTATTAAATTGTGATATTAAAATACTAGCTTGTATCTTAGCTTCCCGTTTACGTAATGTCTTACCTTCCTTGATCCATCCCTCACAAGTAGGATTCATCCCAGGCCGATCCTCTAGAAACCACCTCTGCACTTTGGTACATACACTGTGGTCAGCCAAACATCTGCAAAATGATGCATTAGCTTTCTCACTTGATGCAGAGAAAGCTTTTGACCTCATTGAATGGAAATACCTTTTTTAAATATTAGAGAAATTTGGATTGAGTGACCAATTTATCTCTAAAATACGTCTATCATATGACAATCCTACTGCGCAGGTAAATTGTGGAGGTTTTGTGTCTGACCCGTTTCCGATTCATAGAGGGACACGTCAAGGGTGCCCCCTCTTTCCACTTTTATTTCTTTTAGCTATGGAGCCTCTTGCAGCCATAATAAGTCACTCTGTTGATATTAAGGGTATATGCCTCCCCACGGGAGATTCTAAGCTTTATTTATGTGCAGATGACATTCTACTTACAATTAGAGACTTACCCCGTTCTTTACCATCTATACTTCAAATTATAGATGAATTCTCCTTTTCGGGTTATAAAATTAATTGGGACAAGAATGCAGCCTTACCCATTTCTGATGGAACCGCAAAAGCAGCTATACATGGTTTTCCCTTCCATTGGCAATCCTCGCGTCTTAAATATTTAGGTATTCTGATAAACAAGGGACTTGAGAGCATGATTGCTGATAACCTAAATCTCCTTATTACCCAAATGCAACATGATTTTGAAAAATGGAAGGCGTTGAGACTCTCACTATGGGGTAGAGTACAAGCCATTACAATGGGCACTCTTCACCGTTTCCTATACATTTTAGGTATACTCCCCCTTCAGATTACTCTGACTACTCTGCGCTCAATAGATTCCAAGATAAAATCCTTTGTTTGGAATTCAACTAGGCCTCGTTTAGTAGCATCGAAATTGAAGGCTCATCGCTCTTGTGGAGGTATGGTTCTCCCCTCAATTGAGCATTATTCCATCACATTGCACTTATCTCAATTGGCTTACATGATATCAAAATCCCCAGATGTGCCCCAGTGGGTTCTCACTGAGAGGCATCTTCTATATACTGATACTGATTTTTTTTACTCTATATAGCACAGGGATTAGTCATGAAGACCCTACTAAGCTGCTTTTATTAGCCATGCATAGATCCTGGCAACAAGCACACCGATTGTTAGGTTCAATTCCTCGAATGCATGCAAATGCCCCTTTATGGAACAACACAAACTTTCATATTAACAGGCAAACAATATCCTGGCCCTTATGGAAAGCAGCAGGCATTCACACCCTAATCCAGATTCTTCATAATGGTGATCTTAAGTCATTTACACAATTGCAAGAGGATTTTAACTTGTCTGCCGAACAATTCGGAAAATACTCACAACTTCGACGGTGCTTAAGGAGAGGTTTGGGGGCACAACCTTGGTTGTTACAGACTTCTCCAGTTATTTCATATCTACATACCTGGGGTAAACATAAAGGGGTTGCATATCATATCTTTTCGTAACCCTTATTGCAAGATTTGCGCATTAAATGGCAGTCTCGATTATCAATTTCATATACTGATGATGAATGGATGGACATCTTAGAAGATTTGAATAAAGTTACCTGTGAGGCTAGATACAAATTTTGTTTATTCTAAATCCTTCATGATTGGCATTGGTCTCCAAAAAAACTGCATAGAGCGGGACTACTTCCACATGCTAACTGCTGGAGATGTGCTAAAACTTGTGATATAATCCATATCATTTGTGAGTGCCCTCTAATACAATCTTTCTAGGCCTATGTGGGTAACACTTTATGCACTACAATGCCTTTACGTCTTCCACTAACTTCTACCACCATTCTCCTACACAATACACGTCAATCACAAATACTCTCAAAACCTCAAAGTAGACTCTAACACACTGCTCTTGCGATGGGTACAATATGTATATAACACTGCAAATCACCGAACCCACCGTTGCAGGAGTCACGGTTGATAACTATGATTCATACAGCTTCTTATGAACAAGTTATTTATAATCTTCAGGATCATATTGACTTGTTTTTTTCAGGTATGGTTCCCCTTCCTAACTTCGGAAAACAACTCTAATCAGATCCCTACAGTGAATAATCCATTTAATTGGTGATTTTTGGAAATAATGCATGCAACTAAGCAATGCTCTTTCAATTCTGTTCATTGTCATATCCTTAGATGTTCTTCTTTTCTACTGTATATCTTCCCTAGAATCATCCTCTCTCTTTTCTCTTCCTTTAATCTCTCTTTGTGTATTCTTTTCCCCTCCTTCCCCCTTCCCCTCTCCACCCCCTACTCCCACAACACTATACCAAAGGAGCTATTACATCGGAAATGTAATACATTATTCTTCTGTATCTTTCCTAACAATATTTCCTCAGAAGGGATTTACTGTATATTTCCTTTTCCTATGCATTAAAATAACCCTTTTCTTACCTTTAGATAATAATGATATGTTGTCAAATGGTATTTATTTAGATCTTACAGCTATTGTAGCCAATCTATATATATTTTTTATATATCTATATGCAATATTGAAATGTGCACAGTGTTTAATGTATTGTTTAATATTAATATCCATATGTTGCCTTAAATTCTCGTATTTATATTATACTCTTACATGGGAATGATAGTCTTTTGTTCTTTAAAGCTTTAATACTGTTAACTGTAATATTTCTTCATTAGATCAGATAAATATTATCTTTTTTAGTATTTAGTGTTCTTAATTTATTATCTTCGCCATTTACTGTATTTGCTATTGTTAACACCCAGATTTTCTTATCTTTTCCACTCTTCCTCCCTTTCTTCCCCTTCTTTTTCTCCCTCCCGCTTTTCCTTTTTTTTGTGGTCTTGATAACTATTTATTAAATCTATTTATCTATTTACATGTTCTATCCAATTCTAAAAGAATTTAAGTCATATTTGCTTATTGTTAACTTATTTACATATTTATTTTAAAATGAGACTGACTTTTTTGTTGGTTTATGATTCAATTCTATGTAAAAATTCAATAAAGAATTATAACACAAGAAAAAAACAAGCATTGGCATACCCAATAGGTCTCGCCTTTGGGACTTTATAAGTATTTAACCATGCAACAGTTAATGTTGTTGCTCCAAGAATATTGTGCTGCAACTTCAAACTGCAAATCACAGCCAACCCCATCCTGAGTGGAACCCTACCGACCCTCAGGACCCCGAGCCAACTTCATCACCAACAGACTTACTTTGTCGCTTCACTAATCATTGACTTTAACACTTACCTCCTCAACTAGGAGACCTCAACTTTCACTTCGACTGATTAGTGCTTTATTTTTAAAAGAAAGAGTGCTGGTGCCCTGGGCTCTGCTCAGAAGCCCACGACTAGTGCAAGTGAAGGTTGACACACATAATCCCAAGGCTACGTAGCACTAATTCCACCAGAGTCGTCCTGCCCCTTTGTTTCCCTCTTACTCTTCTCTCTTACTCTTACTCCATCTTTCCCTTTTCTGTGTTTTCCCTAGCTTGATTTCTAAATGTCTGATGTGGAAAAAATAAGTGCCGGTCCCCAAAAGTCTAGTGAAATTGGAATACACTTCAGAAGATCTTCAAAGAGGGTTGGTAGTAAGGGGATTTCTGAGGTTTCACTGGGGTTGCTAATAAAAAGTGCTTTTCAATGTTTACCAGCTTCACCTCAAGGAAGGCAGATAGCATATCGAGATGGTCTTTCGAGTGCAGAATTTTATTAGTACTGGCTTTAGGTTTAAGGAATAATTTCACAAACTGAGATGTGTCCCGTGATGCATAGCCAGACATTTTGGTTTTATTAGAATGGAACTCAGCTTGTGCAAGTTGTATGACTTTGCAGTATTTCTTAAGGGCTGTTTTGAAAATGTATTTATCCTCATTCTTATAGCCTTCCCTCAATTTTCTTTCCAGCTGTTTGCATCGTTCTTGTCCAGTGTTGCATTGGAGAGGACCAAGAGGCAGGAGCAGACCACCTTGAGGAATGCATTTGTTAGGGGAGTGTATAGTGTGCCCTTACTCTCTACTCATTTGTGCCTGCCCTACTACCAGCGTGGAAGCTATTGTGCCATCCCTCCCTCTGCCACAGTGTCGGTGTGGATGCTGTTGTGCCACGGCTCCCACGGCCCTGTACTCATCTGCACCTGCCCAGTGCCACTGGAGGAAACCTCTGCTGACACGTGCTCATTGGTTCAATGTGCAGTAGAGAAGGCACCCACTGCACAAGAATTCTACAAACGCTCAGGTCCCTGTTTATTCGGGACCCCAGGTCAGAACAGGGCCACATGCAGAAGTCATAAGTATGGTGTCTCCATTTACGCGTCAGACATGGAGCGAAAGTAAAGCCTGTGCACATAGTCACGGAAATCATGACATCATCAGCCAAAGACTGAGATCTCTGAACGACTTGCAGCCATCAGAGACATACCTCGCCCTATATGGGGCTTGTCGGTAGGAAGGGGCCTAAATACAGTAGGTGAGGAGAAGCTCAGGCGAGTCGAATTTGAGAAATTACTTTGGGAAGCAAAAAAAAATCTCCAAGCCTCAGTCTCCAAAGCCTGGTCTTTCCCCGGAAGCAAAAGTGATGCAGGCCTGCTGGAGCCCACCGGGGCTTCAGCGTCCCTCCCTCTGCTTTTCCTGGGGCCCAGGGCACTTACTGTCCAGTTCAGGGTTGTGTGTGCCAGGCGCAGCCGAAATGCCCGTGCGGATTACTACTTAATTTCAACAATGTGTTTCCTCGCGGGGTGCACGGGCACGCTTCCTGGGTGTGAGTGCACATGCTCCGTGTCAGACGTCCCACTGGGGTATAGCATGACCGAGCCACTCTTGTGTGCAGCAATGTCACCTGTGACCCCTCCACTGCCGATAGGTCGCCCCTCAAACAACCCCACTGCATTGACTTCCAGTGTGTGGGGACTCATTGTGTTGCCAAAAAAAAAAACACCGAGGATACTTGCGACCCCAGCTTCAAGAGCCCCCCAGCCTCCTCTCAACAAATGTTGTAGAGGGGGCAAACTTTGCTTACTTAAATTCTGTCCCCCCCCCCCAAGAAAAACCACAAACACACACCCGGGAGCTGCGCTCCCTCATCGCAGCTTCTGTAAAATGACGCATGTGAGGGTAGCATGGACCCCTCATTTCCATGGCGCACGAATGCCTTGCTTGCCAGGGGATGTCCCGCAGTACCCGGGCGGCGGGGGGGGGCTTGACTGGCACCTGCTCCTGACACAAAAGGGTCTGTAAATATATACGAAAATTCACTGGTGGCGGCGGTGCCTCCTTTGGTAGAAATCTGCAGTTTAAAAAAAACAAGCGCTGTAAGACAAGCACGTCCCCGCGGCCGCGAAAGTTAAAGTCCATCTGCGTTTACCTTACGGTAGCGAGCAGCAGCGGGCGCGATAGTTGCAAACAGATGGCGCCGCTGCTCGCTCCCGCAAGGCAAATGCCCCACATGCACGAGGGTCTATTGGAAACCGTGCAGAACATGCACAAGTTTCCACAAAAGCCCGGTGCGATTTCAAGAGGTCCCTCTTAAGCAGCGATCGCGCTGCGTAGGCAAGACCTACAAAAAAAAAAGACGCTGAGGTCCCCAAGTAAGAGAAAGTGTTTTGAGTTAATGGCTAGTGGAGTGATGACTCTGGACAGGGCCTCACAGAAGGCCAGGCATGATCCTGGGGGTGCTTCTGATAGTAGTCCTGCTGTCAGTGTTGATTTGAAAGTTGAGGTGTTCCATGATGGGGGTGGTGCTGTCAATGGTAGATGTGCATTTGAGTGACTCTTTGTGGATGATGGCTATTCCACCTCTGTGCTTGTTAATGCAGTCCCAGTGAATTATCTTGTCTTTGTTCGGTCTAGCGTTGTCAGGTGCTGATGATGAGTTGATCCCTGTTTCGGTAGGAAGACGATATTTGGCGTGCGGGAGGTGATGGTGTTCCAGATCTCAATGGCGTGTTTGTGGAGTGATCAGGTGTTGATCAGCAGGCAATGGATTTGTCCTGTGATGGTGGTGGGCGGGGTCTCCAGAGCTGGGGGCTATGTGTTGCAGTAGATGGGGCAGTGGCGGCAGAAGGGTCCTGCTTTTAATTGAGGAGAGGTGTGGTTGCAGTTGTTGTTGCATTGTCCGGCGTTGAAGGCTAGAGGTTCGGTGCCGGCGTGTCTGGATGGGTAGAGGGCCAGGGGTCTGCGTTCTGGGCATAGTCCAGGTGCGGACATGCGCATACTGCCTTGCCAGCGGCATTGTGGCACTGTGGCCTCCATTAAGTAGCTTTCCCGGGAGGGGGTGGGATGCTGAGCATTGTCAGTGGGAGGCAGGAAGTGGGAGGGCAATCAAGAAAACAGATTGGATGAAAAAAGCGGGAAAAAAATGAGGTACGGGTTAGAGGGGGAGAAAAAGTGAGTTTCAAATGAGAACATTTTCAAGGAGCCTCCAAAGTAAAACGAGTTAGGAGACAAAGAGTTAAAGGTGGCTGCAAAGTAAAATCATGTTAGAGGGAGAAAAATAATTATAGGGAGCCTGCAAAATAAACAAATTAGAAGGAGAAAAAGAGTTTAAGGGGGCTGCAAAGTAAACAAGCATTTACAATGCAATGGTTTTGCCTTTGTTAAAGTTAGAGCTATTGGCATTGCTCTTGACACTCTGAAGCTCCACTCTGAAGCTCCACTCTGAAGCTCCACTCTGAAGCTCCACTCTGAAGCTCCACTCTGAAGCTCCACTCTGCACTCTGAAGCTCCACTCTGCACTCTGAAGCTCCACTCTGAAGCTCCACTCTGAAGCTCCACTCTGAAGCTCCACTCTGAAGCTCCACTCTGAAGCTCCACTCTGAAGCTCCACTCTGAAGCTCCACTCTGAAGCTGCACTCTGAAGCTCCACTCTGCACTCTGAAGCTCCACTCTGCACTCTGAAGCTCCACTCTGCACTCTGAAGCTCCACTCTGCACTCTGAATCTGCACTCTGAAGCTCCACTCTGCACTCTGAAGCTCCACTCTGAAGCTCCACTCTGAAGCTCCACTCTGAAGCTCCACTCTGAAGCTCCACTCTGAAGCTCCACTCTGAAGCTCCACTCTGAAGCTCCACTCTCCACTCTGAAGCTCCACTCTGCACTCTGAAGCTCCACTCTGCACTCTGAAGCTCCACTCTGCACTCTGAAGCTCCACTCTGCACTCTGAAGCTCCACTCTGCACTCTGAATCTGCACTCTGAAGCTCCACTCTGCACTCTGAAGCTCCACTCTCCACTCTGAAGCTCCACTCTGCACTCTGAAGCTCCACTCTGCACTCTGAATCTGCACTCTGAAGCTCCACTCTGCACTCTGAAGCTCCACTCTGCACTCTGAAGCTCCACTCTGCACTCTGAAGCTCCACTCTGAATCTGCACTCTGAAGCTCCACTCTGAATCTGCACTCTGAAGCTCCACTCTGCACTCTGAAGCTCCACTCTGAATCTGCACTCTGAAGCTCCACTCTGCACTCTGAAGCTCCACTCTGAATCTGCACTCTGAAGCTCCACTCTGCACTCTGAAGCTCCACTCTGAATCTGCACTCTGAAGCTCCACTCTGCACTCTGAAGCTCCACTCTGAATCTGAAGCTCCACTCTGAATCTGCACTCTGAAGCTCCACTCTGCACTCTGAAGCTCCACTCTGAAGCTCCACTCTGAAGCTCCACTCTGAATCTGCACTCTGAAGCTCCACTCTGCACTCTGAAGCTCCACTCTGAATCTGCACTCTGAAGCTCCACTCTGCACTCTGAAGCTCCACTCTGAAGCTCCACTCTGAAGCTCCACTCTGAAGCTCCACTCTGAAGCTCCACTCTGAATCTGCACTCTGAAGCTCCACTCTGCACTCTGAAGCTCCACTCTGAATCTGCACTCTGAAGCTCCACTCTGAATCTGCACTCTGAAGCTCCACTCTGCACTCTGAAGCTCCACTCTGCACTCTGAAGCTCCACTCTGCACTCTGAAGCTCCACTCTGCACTCTGAAGCTCCACTCTGAAGCTCCACTCTGAAGCTCCACTCTGAAGCTCCACTCTGAAGCTCCACTCTGCACTCTGAAGCTCCACTCTGCACTCTGAAGCTCCACTCTGCACTCTGAAGCTCCACTCTGCACTCTGAAGCTCCACTCTGAAGCGCCACTCTGAAGCGCCACTCTCCACTCTGAAGCTCCACTCTGCACTCTGAAGCTCCACTCTGAAGCGCCACTCTGAAGCGCCACTCTCCACTCTGAAGCTCCACTCTGCACTCTGAAGCTCCACTCTGCACTCTGAATCTGCACTCTGAAGCTCCACTCTGCACTCTGAAGCTCCACTCTGCACTCTGAATCTGCACTCTGAAGCTGCACTCTGAAGCTCCACTCTGCACTCTGAAGCTCCACTCTGAAGCTCCACTCTGCACTCTGAAGCTCCACTCTGAATCTGCACTCTGAAGCTCCACTCTGCACTCTGAAGCTCCACTCTGAATCTGCACTCTGAAGCTCCACTCTGCACTCTGAAGCTCCACTCTGAATCTGCACTCTGAAGCTCCACTCTGCACTCTGATGCTCCACTCTGAATCTGCACTCTGAAGCTCCACTCTGCACTCTGAATCTGCACTCTGAAGCTCCACTCTGAATCTCCACTCTGAATCTCCACTCTGAATCTCCACTCTGAATCTCCACTCTGAATCTCCACTCTGAAGCTCCAGTCTGAAGCTCCACTCTGAAGCTCCACTCTGCACTCTGAAGCTCCACTCTGAAGCTCCACTCTGAAGCTCCACTCTGAAGCTCCACTCTGAAGCTCCACTCTGAAGCTCCACTCTGCACTCTGAAGCTCCACTCTGCACTCTGAAGCTCCACTCTGCAGCTCCACTCTGCACTCTGAAGCTCCACTCTGCACTCTGAAGCTCCACTCTGCACTCTGCAGCTCCACTCTGCACTCTGAAGCTCCACTCTGCACTCTGAAGCTCCACTCTGCACTCTGAAGCTCCACTCTGCACTCTGAAGCTCCACTCTGAAGCGCCACTCTGAAGCGCCACTCTGAAGCGCCACTCTGAAGCTCCACTCTGAAGCTCCACTCTGAAGCTCCACTCTGAAGCTCCACTCTGAATCTGCAGCTCCACTCTGAATCTGCAGCTCCACTCTGAATTTGCAGCTCCACTCTGAATCTGCAGCTCCACTCTGAATCTGCAGCTCCACTCTGAATCTGCAGCTCCACTCTGAATCTGCAGCTCCACTCTGAATCTGCAGCTCCACTCTGAATCTGCAGCTCCACTCTGAATCTGCAGCTCCACTCTGCACTCTGCAGCTCCACTCTGCACTCTGCAGCTCCACTCTGCACTCTGAAGCTCCACTCTGCACTCTGAAGCTCCACTCTGCACTCTGAAGCTCCACTCTGCACTCTGAAGCTCCACTCTGCACTCTGAAGCTCCACTCTGAAGCTCCACTCTGAAGCTCCACTCTGAAGCTCCACTCTGAAGCTCCACTCTGAAGCTCCACTCTCCACTCTGAAGCTCCACTCTGCACTCTGAAGCTCCACTCTGCACTCTGAAGCTCCACTCTGCACTCTGAAGCTCCACTCTGCACTCTGAAGCTCCACTCTGCACTCTGAAGCTCCACTCTGCACTCTGAATCTGCACTCTGAAGCTCCACTCTGCACTCTGAAGCTCCACTCTCCACTCTGAAGCTCCACTCTGCACTCTCTGCACTCTGAAGCTCCACTCTGCACTCTGAAGCTCCACTCTGCACTCTGAAGCTCCACTCTGCACTCTGAAGCTCCACTCTGAAGCTCCACTCTGAAGCTCCACTCTGAAGCTCCACTCTGAAGCTCCACTCTGCACTCTGAAGCTCCACTCTGCACTCTGAAGCTCCACTCTGCACTCTGAAGCTCCACTCTGAAGCTCCACTCTGAAGCTCCACTCTGCACTCTGAAGCTCCACTCTGCACTCTGAAGCTCCACTCTGCACTCTGAAGCTCCACTCTGCACTCTGAAGCTCCACTCTGCACTCTGAAGCTCCACTCTGCACTCTGAAGCTCCACTCTGCACTCTGAAGCTCCACGGCCCTACGTGTGCCTTGTTTAATTGGTCTTGTCGTTCTTTGATTTTTATTGGATGTTTTTATGTGTTGTCGATCTAATATTTGCAGTTTGTCACACACATCGTGCAGGTAAGCAGGATCAAGGGCAGGACGTAGATGCGGGGGGGGGGGACCAGCGCGGGTGAGCCCGAGGGATCAAGGTCAAGGGCAGGATGACCAGGGACAGAGGGCGGCAGGCAGCAACGGCGGGTGAGCTCGGGCAGAGAAAGGGCAGGATGAGGTGGGTTGGGTAAGCGCTGACCAAGCAGCGCCAGTGCACCTTAGCGGGCCCCGCACCTTTCACGAGCACTGACTCAGCTCCCTGGGGTCTTCACTCCCGTAGGTCACCACCACGCGTGCTCTCACAGCCCGAGCTACCTGTCACACACGGAAGAGCGAGGGATCGTGGACTTTACTCCCCCTTTGAGCCCGGGGAGAGCGAGAGCCGCTCTTGGCACTGATGCCTCCGGCGTGATCATTGGGCTATCAGGAGCAGCCCCCGTGATGCTGCTGTCACTGACTGATCGCCCCCACACCTGATGTGTGGGTTGCAGAGTATTTTGTTGTGCACGCTTAACATTCTATGGTGCATAAATTGATGTGTTTTGTTTTATTTCTGACTGTTTCCGTGTAATGAAGACTCTCGTTAATGTTGCATCAGAGAGAAGCGGGAGGGGGCGGGAAAGGGGGAGGAGAGAGCTGACGACGGCCGGCCGGAGCAGAAGACGGGCACCAAAACAAGCGGGAGGGGGCGGGAAAGGGGGAGGAGAGACGCTGACGACGGCCGGCCGGAGCACGAAGGCGGGCACCAGGAAACAAGCGGGAGGGGGAGCAAGGGAGGTGCCGGCAATGCCGGAACAGAATCGGGGGCGTTCCCGGCGTCGCGTGACGTCGGCAAAAGCCAAAGAATGTCGGGAACGCCCCCGAATCTGGTCCGGCATTGACGGACAGGCCCCTCGTCCAATGGCTAGGCTCCATTTATGGAGCCAGCCAATGAATGACGAGGGCCGAACCAAAGCCACACTACAGATCTCATCAGGATTTCGCCTGCGCGAAAAAGATGCACAGAGCGCATCTTTTTGGCGAGGCAAAACCTAAAAATGAGTTAGAAGAAGAAAAATAAAGGGGCCTCCCAAATAAATAAGTTAGAAGTAGAAAGAGTTAAAGGGAGCCTACATAATAAACAAGTTAGAGGAAGAAAAAGATTTAGAGGGGGCCTGCAAAATAACGAGTTAGGAGGAGAAAAGAGAATAGGGGGCCTGTAAAATATATGTGTTCGTAGGAGAAAAAGGGTTAAAGGAAGCCTGCAAAATAAACGAGTTCGAAGGAGAAAAGAGATTAGGTGGCCCGCAAAGAAGAGCATTGAAACGGTTAAGAACCTTCACGGAGAATCAAGGACCTGCGTGGCAGAGCGAGCAGCAGGGGGAGAGCAGGCCCAGGGACCATTCCCTGAGATATACTGTGCACACAAAGATCTCTGCAGCAGGTGCCTTATCCCCATCAGATAGTTTAAAATGCAGACCTTGCAACCAATTATGCAGAACTGATTTAGAGACACATTTTTACTTGCTGCCCTTTTCTTTGTGGCAGAATTTTCACAAAATAAATGTAAAAGTTGTGGCCCAGATTTTGGGTCAGTGTTGTTTTTTTTTTTTGGCACAACCCCGACTCAAAATCGCACTTGTTAAAATCTCGTAATGCGCTCAAATGTACTTGCGATAGAACTGCTAAACGTATGTATGTCTGAGGTGTTAAGATCTGGTGTCTCTTCTGGTGAGGTCACGGGATGTGATGCCACTTCCTGTGATGCCACGTGCAATGTTGTGCGCCATGATGTCACTTGCGTAATGCTTAACTTGGTTAGTCCTCCCACTTCTGTTTTTTAGGACGTGTGCCCTGGTGCCCTGAAAACATCTGTGTGTTTCCAGACACCAGGATTGTGTAGCGCTGCGAAGAGCCATTGGTACACTAAGAGCGCAGCGCTGGCCAAAATAATACAGCAGGCGTTATAGTCAGCGGCCTCTTCTGGTAGCATTTGATGCCAAATGCAGCTGGAGGGAGTATATCTCGTCTGACTTTCAGATACAAAACTTCAGCCAGTTTGAGACCCAGTCAAACCTCTGAATGTGGGTCATTTCTGAACATCAAAAAAGGCTCCATGAGGCCTCTGAGGGCCAACTGTTCCTCTCTTCTAGCTAGTGTGTCTCCAGTAGTGTGTACATGGCCCACGCTCTCCCCTCTTTGCTGTGAACTGCTCCAGCCTGGCACTGCTCCTTCAGCACCTGCCCGGCCCTGCACCTCCATGGCCCTACTCCTGGCTTGCTGGGTTCCTGCCTGGCCCTGCTCCTGCCTGGCCGGGTTCCTGCCTGGCCCTGCTCCTGCCTGGCCGGGTTCCTGCCTGGCCCTGCTCCTGCCTGGCCCTGCTCCTGTCTGTCTCTGTACCTGCTGGCACTGCTCCTGGCCCTGCTCCTGCCTGGCCAGGTTCCTGCCTGGCCCTGCTCCTGCCTGGCCGGGTTCCTACCTGGCCCTGCTCCTGCCTGGCCGGGTTCCTACCTGGCCCTGCTCCAGCCTGGCCCTGCTCCTGTCTGTCTCTGTACCTGCTGGCACTGCTCCTGGCCCTGCTCCTGCCTGGCCAGGTTCCTGCCTGGCCCTGCTCCTGCCTGGCCGGGTTCCTACCTGGCCCTGCTCCTGCCTGGCCGGGTTCCTGCCTGGCCCTGCTCCTGCCTGGCCCTGCTCCTGTCTGTCTCTGTACCTGCTGGCACTGCTCCTGGCCCTGCTCCTGCCTGGCCAGGTTCCTGCCTGGCCCTGCTCCTGCCTGGCCGGGTTCCTACCTGGCCCTGCTCCTGCCTGGCCGGGTTCCTACCTGGCCCTGCTCCAGCCTGGCCCTGCTCCTGTCTGTCTCTGTACCTGCTGGCACTGCTCCTGGCCTGCTCCTGCAGCACCGGCTCCTGTCTGGCCCTGTTCCAGGCTGGCTCTGCACATGCGTGGCCCTGCTCCACCCTCCCCATGATCCAGCCTGGACCTAGCTGGCCCTGCACCTGCTGCCTGGCTCTCCACCTGCCTGGCACTGATCCAGCCTGGTCTTGCTCCTGCTGTCCCTGCACCTGATGGTTCTGCTCCTCGTCCTAGCTGGCCCTGCACCTGCCTCACCCGGCTCCTGCCTGCCCTGCTCCAGCCGCCCTTCTCCATCCCCAGGCAGCCTCACTTTTGCTAATGCTTATATTTCCACACGGGTGGATGGCGGCCAAACCCCTGCGCCCCCAGGGGCCTCGAACAAAAACAAACAAGTGGGGGTGTCTGTTTGTTATTGCTGTGACACATGGCTGACGTCCGGTCGACACGCTGCTGCGCTCTCATGGGGGGAGGAGAGGGGCACCGGAGCCAGCCAGACATTGAGCAACAGAGCAGCCAGGCGGCCTCTGACCCCAGCAGTTACCAGGCAGCCATTAATGAGAGGAAGCGGCTGCGGCTGGCCGCCTGCCCTCTCGAGGCCTGGCATTGAACGAGTCATGCCAGGCGAGGGCCCCGCCCTGCTCTTCTTGGAATCCAAGCCCTCCATGGACCGCCGCTGCCTGCAGCGCCCCAACCCCAGGGCTCCTTCCGGTGCTAAGTGGAGAGCCGGGCCCAGGGCTCGGGTGGCTGACTCGGCACTCACAGAGGAGCCAGATCCGAGGGCACCGCGCTCAGGCCAGTTTGAGGGCCTCCAGGGTCCGAGCAGCAGTGCACATCACTGCTCGTGTTCAGGGGGGCTGCAGGACGAACCAGCACCCCCAACCCGCATGCACAGTCGCATGCAAGCAGATTTCCATGTTCTAGACTAGGACAGTATCAACTATTCCATGCTCGGGTGCCTTTCGCGTGAACCCTCCATGACATTCCCCCCTCAGTGTCTGGGCGGTGCGTGCAGTGGATTGGTTTATTCCAGGGCACGTATTGGATTGGTATTTTCCAGCGCGGGACACACAGAGAATTGGTCTATTCTAGGGCGGGGCTCGCAGTGGATTAGTCTACTCCAGGGCGCAGTGCACAGTAGATTAGTCTACTCCAGGACGGGGCGCACAGTGGATTGGTTTATTACAGGGCGGGGCGCGCAGTGGATTGGTCTATTCCAGTGTGGGGTGCGCAGTGGATTGGTCTATTCCAGGGCAGGGTGCGCAATGAATTGGTTTATTACAGGGCGGGGCGCGCAGTGGATTGGTCTATTCCAGGGCGGGGTGCACAGTGGGATTGGTCTATTCCAGGGCAGGGCGCACAGTGGATTGGCCTATTCCAGGGTGGGGCGCGCAGTGGATTAGTCTACTCCAGGCCGGGGCGCACAGTGGATTGGTTTATTACAGGGCAGGGTTGCAGAAAGCTAGATCATATTTGGGCTGTGATGGCCTTTCCTTCAATGCACATAGAGAAAATGTTCCTTGAGGAATTATTTCAAAAATACTTATCAATTTGCGGGTCAGTCAATCCAATGCTCTAATTAATATAGAAAACACATTTATCGTGCAATCAAAATATTACAATAATCAGACTTCAGGCGTTGTGATCTAGCAAAACGGTTCTTATTTGGTATTTACAGTTTCTCTTGATCATACAAAAAAGAAACAACCACTATTCAAGGTCAAACATACATTTTAGACATATTTATGTAACAACACTGTCGCGCCCTACAATATCTAACCATAAATTATACAGAAATTCTCAAAAAGAGATCATTAGGGAGCGATAAATCCTCTTAACTTTTCAAAAGGACTCTCTAACACAATATCACTGTAGATGGTTTTAGGGAGGTGGAGCCTTTGACGTTTCAGTCTGTTTTGTCCAAACAATCCCCAGGACCATCATCAGGACACAGTATTGAGATCCCCAAAATGGGACAAATCCCTGGATGACCTATAATTCCACCATCAATCTGAAAAATATCCAGTCAGCTTGTGTGGCAGTGTAGAGTAATTTACAACTTGCCATTTTGCGCCTTAGTAGAATTCTAATCATGGCAGGGGTCACATTTCCCTCGATGCAGCACTGCAGGACCTCAGGGTTAAGGGAGTCTGGCTTTGTACTAGGGGCTGGTTACACCCCACTCAAGGATACGCTCCTGGGGCAACTTTTTATAATGGATGTCTTCTCTGTAGCTCGTGATAGCCTCGTGGATGCCTGTGTGCATTCTATGTTCTTTTAGATTGTTAGGCTGACGGCACTCGAACAGTGTCAGTTGCACTGGACTGTCGAGGTGGGCGGATGCCAGGTTGTGTTTCTTGATGCTTGCTGAATAAACTTACCTTATTCAACGTTGCTGTCTTCAGTTTCCTGTAAGAACCTTCACAACAATTTTGGCGACGATACTTGAAACGAACTCAGCTGCAGTTCCTGTTGTTTTTCCATCGTTTATAGCACAACCTGGTAATCCATGATCGCATAATCGGAACCTGTGAAGCTGGCACTTTTTCATGTTTTCAGCGACTCCAGGAGGACTCTCGGAGGTACTTTTACTGAATAATTCGACTTTTACGCTAATTCCCTCGTCTGTTTAATCCCGAGAGCAACCAACGGCTGTCCTGAGATTTGCCACGTCATCTCTGACTTCACTGGAACGCACGTTCACGGTGCAACGCAGCGTTACACGCAGCCATTTTATATCATACAAACCTTGGCTTGCGTGCGTAACGCATCACCTCATCAGCGTGCCTCCATTTTGTTTCCTGTCAGCTGTTGTCTCACACGGATTCCGGTTTACCTCGTCTGAATTACAGGTTTTGTTTTCTTGCATGATTTCCTGGTTTAAAGTACTATATCTCTACAGCGATAAGCGTCACTAAGAAGTTTCCCTTCTTTTGACTGATTTGTCTTCTTTTGAATTATAACTCGACGAACTTTTGAATTGCACATCGGCCATTATTTTGCTTATCAGACTTCTGCGAAGGTTATACTTATTCAACTAATAACTTCTTAATCCTCACGGTGATTTGCACACCTTTTCTTCAAATTGTGCAGATTAAAAAAAAAAAAAAAGTTTTTTTTAGTTGTTATTATTATCACAGTATTATTACCTTGCATTTACACACTGTTTGCAGTAATTCATAGAGTACAGAAACTCTGATATTCTTCATCATACACAAAATAATTTCTTTATTACTGTAAAAGATGAATACTAATGTTGTCACTCCTCCTAAGTTTTTATCTCTTCTGGGTACTCCTACTATTGATTGGGAAGATTGGGTAGAGATGCTAGAAAATTACATTGTCGCACTAGATGGGAAAAATTTCCACCCTGAAAGGAAGAAAGCATTATTACTTAGCACCTTGGGAAATGAAGGCCACAGAATCTTCAAGTACTTACCTGTAGCCATGGGTCCAAACGGACAACCCATGGATGATGTTTTTAAAGAGGCCCTTACTAGGCTCGAAACAAGATTTGCTAAGGAAGTCAATCTAGTTATGGCTAGATATAGATTTTACACACAACCACAAGCCGAACATGAAACCATTGATGAGTTTGTTTCTAGGTTACGCGAGTTATCTATTAAGTGTCGTTTTGGTCTTATGAATGACGAACTCATTCGTGACCAGCTCATTGTCCAATGCCGCCATAGAAAGATTCAGGAGAGACTTTGGGCCGCTAAAGACCCGTCACTAAAAGATGCCATTGACATGGCTAAAGTCATAGAAGAGTCTCAGAAATGCATTAAAGAACTCGAGCGGCGTGATAGAAGTTCGTTAAGTTCTTCATCACAAATTGGTAATGTTGATTTATCTCCTTCTGAGGATAATCCCGATGTAAGTGTGGTTTCAAAACGGTTACACAAAGCCAATTCATTCCCGAATTATTCTCCTAAACCTAAAGGAAAAGAGTGTTGGCGTTGTAGCAGTCAGTTTCATTCAGGAGACTTTAAAAAGTGTTATGCAATTGAACAAACATGTAGGAAATGTGGTAAAAAGGGACATTATTCTAGGATGTGCAAACAAAATGATAATGCTGACAAGAATAAATCTAAAGTTAATGTTATACATTCTACTGACAATTTTCAGACTTCTAACAGAGTATTGGTGGTACAACATAATAACCTCATTTGTGTTATCAACGATATTGATACTCGAAGAGTTACTCGTCCATCTGTAGAATTCACAATCTGCGGAAAATAGGTATTTTTGATGGTGGATTCGGGTTCTCTTTTTACTATTATTCCAGAATCCTTATATGTCAGACTTTGGAAAAGTGTCTCTCTGTCAGAAAAAGACATCAGTCCAGTGGGTTGCCAAGGTCAGACTATCGAAATTCTTGGTTACATGTTAGGAATCATCACTTTGGTTCCAGGAGTGTAGAAGGAAAAGTGTACATTGCTAAAGATGGTCCGCCAATACTAGGTTGGATGCACCAGTTTGATCTACACATTATAATCAATCCAAGGGCTCCCAATTGTATAATGGTTGTGGATGACGATATGTCAATTGGTGATGTCTTGAATAACGCTTCTGATGTGTTTACAGATAAATTGGGTTGTGTCAAGAATTATGTCCATAAAATTATCTTGAAACCCGATGCCACACCAGTGCAGCATAAACTTAGGAAAGTTCCTTTGTCAGTTAGGGAAGGTTTAAAAGAATTACTTCGTGATTTACTTGATAACAAGGTGATAGAACATGTTGAGATTTCTCCTTGGATTTCCCCAGTAGTTTTGACGCTCAAATCGGATGGCCGTCTTAGATTTTGCATAGATTTGAGATCACTCAACAGAGATATAATTGTAGACACCTTACCTCTACCAAATATTAGTGAACTTTTGCAGTTAGTGGGTGGTGGTAAGTTCTTTTCTAAAATTGACCTCAGAAGCGCATACCACCAGATCATGCTACATCCCGATTCTAAACCGCTTACAGCATTTATTACAACTGAAGGCACTTTTCAATTCACTCGCATGCCGTTTGGCTTGGCCTCGGCTGCGAGTGTCTTCCAGCGCATAATGTCTGACATGTTTGAGGGTTTGGTAGGAGTTGTATATTTTCAGGACGATATTTTGGTTTCAGGACAGTCTGTTAAGGAACACAATACCATTTTATGTCATGTGTTATCCAGGTTGGGAAATACTGGTTTGACAGTCAACAAAAACAAATGCACCTTCCTGGTTGAGGAAATTGAATATTTGGGGTACACCATATCCAGTGGAGGTATTTCTCCAAAGAAAAACCTATTGTTGGCAATTGAGAATGCTCCACAGCCTATAGATAAGGATCAACTTAGGTCCTTTCTAGGACTTGTTGAATTCTATTCAAAATGTGTTCCTAAGTTTGCAGACCTTTCTGAACCTTTAAGGGTTCTGTTGCGGAAAGGAGCTAGATTCACCTGGGAACAACAACAATCTGATTCATTTAATCACATAAAAAATGAAATTTGCAATGCAGGAATTCTTTCTCCTTTTAATCCCTCTAGTAAGTCGTTCTTAACTGTGGATGCTAGTCTTATCGGTATTGGGGTGGTCTTTTCTCAGTTACAGAATGACACGGAGAAGACTATCGCTTTTGCATCTAGAACGTTGACTATGGCGGAGAGAAATTACTCAGTGATTGAGCGTGAGGCTCTTGCTGCAGCATGGGGTGTGGAACACTTCAGGGTGTATTTGTGGGGTGTAAAATTTGTCATACGCACTGACCACAAACCTTTATTGAAAATTCTGTCAGCTGGAGGTGCAGGAAAAGGTTCCGCACGTTTAGCCAGGTTCCCTGCCAGACTACAAGAGTTTCTTTATGAGGTAGTCTTTATTCATGGTTGGCGCAACGTTCAAGCGGATTGCTTGTCTCGTTTGCCTCTTGATTGGCAGTGTGTTGATGAGAATTTGTTGCAGGATTTGCACAATGAGGAAGCTGTTGCTTGTATTGGTGATGTTTGTGAGAGTTCATTGGGTGTTTTCTCTAAAACCCAGTGGGTCTCAGAAATGGAGAAAGATTCCATTTTGCAGAGTCTCATTGTTTTAATAAAGAATGGAGCTTCACGTGAGAGTTCAGTCCCAGTTTCTATCAGACCTTTTTGGAAAATTCTAGATGAATTATCTGTGTATTCTTCAAATGTCATCATGAGAGGTGATCGGTTTGTGCCTCCTTCAGGTATCAGACTTCACATTTTCAACCTTGCGCATGAAGGCCATTTGGGACAAGGTTTGACCTCTAGAAGGATCAAACAAGAGTTTTGGTGGCCTGGTTTGGATGAACAGGTAAAAGGTTGGGTTCAAGCTTGTGGTGCCTGCAAAGACAGTGAGAAAAGACTGAAGGTTGGCTGCCAAAGCGTTATGGGTCAGATTGTTGATCCTGGCAAACCTTGGTGCAATATTTGCCTGGACTTTATAGGTCCTTTTTCTGACTTATCTGAAGATATGCGTTTTGCCATGGTGATTGTGGACGTTCATTCCAGATGGTTATGTGTGTAATTCATGCGTGACATCACTACTAGATCCACAATTCTTGTTCTTGAAGATCTCTTTATGCATGAAGGTGTTCCTCAATTAGTTTTGACGGATAATGGTACTCAATTGACGTCTAATGAGATGAAATGTTTCTTTGACAAATGGGGCGTTAAACATTCTTGCACTTCATTGTATAATCCCATGGGAAATGGTATTGTGGAAAGGACCAATAGAATGGTTAAAGGCACCATTCAATTGGCTTTAGCTAATGATTTGCCTCCTAAGAAAATTGTTCTTGATATGGTATGGGCGTATCGTACTACTATTCATTGTGTCACAAATAAGTCACCTTTTCAGGTCATGAGAGGACGCAATCCTGGTTCTCGGTTAGTTCCGGGTTGGCTTAAGATTTGGATTTCATCTGAGGGTGAGAGTTCTCCTGTTGTCTTAGGAGATAAAATTGAAGTTGGAGATTGGGTGAAGATTAAGTCTGGTAGAGTCAGAGCTGGTTTGACTAAGTACAGAGGTCCGTTTCGAGTAATAAATGTTGGAAAGTTTTTTGTTGTCTTGGAGGGTGGTGACAGATGGAATTTAAGGAGAGTGGCTTTGTACCAAAAAGGTGGTTTTGCCAAACAGGTGGTAGAGGATGATGGTTGCTCTGGAGCTATGTTGGAGGCTGGTTGTTTTTCAGGTCCTGATGTTGGACTGTCCTCTGATGAAAGTTTGGGTGCTGATGCAAGATGTGGTAACAACCTAGATGCTCCTAGTTCTGAGCCTAGAGTTCGTAGACCTCCTAAATATCTCAATGATTATGTTGTTTATTAATTTCTTTGGTTTGTTTTTAAATTTAGTAAGGAAGAAGATGTGTTATAATGGATGTCTTCTCTGTAGCTCGTGATAGCCTCGTGGATGCCTGTGTGCATTCTATATTCTTTTAGATTGTTAGGCTGACGGCACTCGAACAGTGTCAGTTGCACTGGACTGTCGAGGTGGTCGGATGCCAGGTTGTGTTTCTTGATGCTTGCTGAATAAACTTACCTTATTCAACGTTGCTGTCTTCAGTTTCCTGTAAGAACCTTCACAACACCACTCAAGCATACCCACTTGGGCCCACTCAAGAATACCTACTTGGGGCCACTCAAGGATACATACCCGTTTGGGGCCACTCAAGAATACCTACTTGGGTCAACTCAAGGATACCCGCTTGGGGCCACTCAAGAATACTCACTTAGGCCACTCAATGATACCTGCTCAGGGCCACTCAAGAATACCTACTCGGGGCCACTCAGGGATACCCTCTTGGGCCCCTCAAGGGTACCCGCTTGGGGCCACTCAAGAATACCTACTTGGGGCCACTCAAGGATACCTGCTCAGGGCCACTCAAGAATACCTACTTGGGGCCCCTCAAGGATACCCGCTTGGGGCCACTCAAGAATACCTACTTGGGGCCACCCGAGGATTCCCTCTTGATGCCCAGACTGGCACAGGTTCACTTCCTGGTCGACCTAAGGATCTTGGTGACTATGGCTAAGGCCTTCTGCATGACCCAGAATGTACTGGGGCTTTGTCCATGTCATGGACAGTGTAGAAGGAGGGCTCGTAGGATGGCCATTGGCTCTTGCTATCACACAGTGAGGTGACACATCTTAGCTGACATTGACCACATATCCTCAAGAGACAGAAGCTGTTTCTAGACGCTCAGCCTGGGATTGGAGAATGTTCTCTTGGTTGGTTCCTGAGTCTTCCGGATGGAGGTATGCAGAGATGAAGATAAAGACACTGTCTCTTTCCCAGTGTGTAGATGCTGATACAGGTGAACAGTGGGCGAGTCGAAGCAGCGTCTGCCTGCACAGTGAGTGTATCAGAGGCATACCTTGGAACGGAAGCCTCTCTAGGTTGCGGATGATGCTCATGTCCGCTCTCTTAGCAACAAGAACCCGATGACCTCAGACCTTCTGGTCCATATGAGCATCTCGCACCAATGACCTCCGCAGAGCTGAGTGGGGCTGTCTGTCTTTGTTAGCAGGTATTGCTACAAGTAATTTGGCACCCTGGTGTCCGACCATCAGAGTGTTGATTCTGGGTCACTGTAGCCCTGCCCCTAGAAACTGACCCCAGGACACAGTATCTCCTTCCATTCCAGAGCCTATTATCAAATGATCACCAAAAAGCCTAAATCATTAGCAAAGGTGCAGTGTCGGAGGGGGTAGTAAGGACGGAGCGTAGGCTGCATTGTTTAACATATCGCAAGATAATGCTTTTTGGGGGGTAAATTTGTCAGACCAGGCTGTGCCGGTGTCTGCAGGTGTACGCCTTGGGCATGTTGGAGTGAATTCATGCTGCTCGAGGACTCATACATTTCTGAACGTTGCTCTTCTTCCCATCTAAAGTGTACATAAAAGTGATGCATGGAATGCTTGACTCAATCTCAGCGGCTGTCCACTAAACTGAACCGAATCCCAGCAATCACTATTTTGCTCGCCATGCCACCTCAGTTTGGACCCAATCATTGGAAGATCAGTTGTGTTTCTGCTCGAATAGAAACAGTCCAGCTGAAATTGCCAGGCCAGGCCCTTCATAATCCGGAATACAAGCAACCCAGAACCAGTTTCTCCCTTATTAGGGCTCATCAGTCGGGCATAGTTTGGTTCCAGTGTCGCCGTGTGCATGGGACCCACTAATGGGCCTACCCGCCACACCTGGGGCGTCGCACTGAAGTATACAAAAAGTAATGGATGGAATGCTTGAATCCATCTCAGCCAATAGTAATTACTGTGGCCCGCATCCAAGTCCATCGTTATTTTGGACACCATGTGGGAATGAGAATCCAACTGTGGCTCCCTCTTACAATTAATGTCAAGTTGTCACCACCACTCGGGGTGGGGTACACTGCAATGATATCTGGTGAGCCAGGCAAAATGACATTTTGGCATTTTGGTGTTTCTCCAGTGGTGCAGTATCAGAGTCCAGTGGTTTGAAGGTACTTTCTCTTCCTCTAAAATCACAAGGATTTTGACAAATCTTGATCTGATGTCACAGAACAAACATCTAGCAAATGAGTAAATACCTTGAAGCAGGCAAGGTTATGTATGACTAGGAAGAGGGGAGTGTGAGGAGTGAAAACTAGCGCACAGACCTATCTCTGTACATGGCACAGACGCTTTTGTGCATTTTGCATGCCCGTGTTTGCATACATTAGTGCATTAAAGAAACTGACTTTGCCAATGCTTGATTTTCTTCGTTCTTGACCTTTTAAATGTGAACCCTGCATACAGTCCAACAGAATTTTTTTTCGTCCTCCTAACAAGCTCATCACTGTTTGAGACACTGCTAGCATTTTTTAGGTCTGGCTGAGAAAGCAGCTCCCGCCAGACATTAGATGATCAACCTTAAAAGGGCATTAAAAAGCACCCCCAGGGAAGGGGCTTTGGTTCCCTGGAAGTAAATGTTTTGATTGGGCAGAAGTTTTGTGCTTCCACAAATTTGCCCAACTTCTTGGCCAGCCGCAGGGCACCTGCATGGCACTTTAAGGCTAATGAAGTGTTTAGGTAATTTACAACTGTTGCTTTTCTCTGGCAGCAGCACAGATGAGAGTAGGGAAATCATGAATGTGTTTGGGAGCCCAGGGCTTGACTAATGTACATGGATTTTTAGGTCTGGCTGGAGCGTGCTACTGTCGCAAGACCTTTTGTGCTCATCATAAAAGATCTTTCAGAGCGCCACTGAGAGAGGGGCTTAGGCTCCAACAAGGTGGTACCCGTGTCTCCATGATTTAATATGGCCATATTTATGTGCTTCGAATAAAAATACTACCTGTAGCAATAGTTGGTTTGTGGCAAAGTGTATACTTGA
This sequence comes from Lissotriton helveticus, assembly GCF_964261635.1. Taxonomy (NCBI): domain Eukaryota; kingdom Metazoa; phylum Chordata; class Amphibia; order Caudata; family Salamandridae; genus Lissotriton; species Lissotriton helveticus. Next base: position 73,843,554 of record NC_136065.1, read on the forward strand.
CACACCAGGACAGCGTTGGTTAAGGTGCCCAGCCAATCATCATGGCTGTAGGCCTGATCTCTTCATTATGAAATGTTATGGTAAAGGCACTAGAACGGACGTATTTATTCGGAAGAGCATATCTTGAAGTCAATAGGCATTTAGGGTTGGATTGTTAATACTCTATATTAAAGCCTACAGATACATATTTTGGTATATGGAATTTCACAGATTAATGTAGCGCAGTGGTTTTGGTGTTGGTCACTCAGGGTGACAAAACATGGATATAGAAGATTTACTTTCTGAGAATCCTTGTTCTCCCGTCTTAGGCAAGATAGTATTTTGCTCAGGCAACTGTAATTTTCTACAAATTTCTAATTTTATGACTGTGTGTCACATGGCTGCCTTGTGGAAATGCTTACTCTCAACGAGACCTGGTTCCCGAGGGTAGATGCAGGTACCAAGCGGGTGCTTGACGTTGAGGGCGGTGTGCCAAGTGCGTCACCACCCCCCTCCCGAGGTCTATGGTGCAATAGTATCTCACCAGAAAAGTGCATTTTAAAACGCTTCTTAAGGTCTCCAAATTTTGTGATTACCTTACCCTTTTTTGCACTTTTTCGACACAATTTTTACTTTCACGTCCCTTGGTAGGGTGGGCATTAGCGTGTCCATACCGCCAGGGTTTAGCACATGATAGGTCCTGACGAATGCCAGGTAAATTAACACCAACATTGGCAGAAATATGTTGACCAGCACGTAAATCTATTGGAAACAAGCCTTTCAATTTATTTGGCTTAGTTTTCCTACACATATTTTAAATATGTCCTAGTGATCAGACAATAAAACTTTTTTTGATACAACTATGACATTTTTAACCTCACCACCTATACTTTCTATTCTCACCTACACAATCACTCAGCCACTCACGACTTCACATTAGCCGCTCCGCAGTAAACCTGGCGTTAAAGCACACTGGGGTGGCACTCGGCCACTCCCAGTGGGGCCCAATGATGAAGCATGTCATCGACCAGGTCGGTGAGTGAGGGCTTTCTATAACACCAAATGGGTGTTGTTTTTCTCTCTCCTTTTTCCCTTTGCGCTGTAGATCTTGTCCGTCATGATGAGCTACGGACACTCTTACATTGTTGTTTATGATACTCTCAAAGTAGGCCTAAGTTGGTTATGGTGACAAGCTATATGCCTGTTTGGTGCTGGCTGTAAGAAACTGGGTTACTGTTTGAGGGGGTTGAAACTCTACCCAAGCAGAAACCACAATCCTTGTCAGGGTGAAGTTACAGGCAAACCCCAAATTAACCTGTGCTCAACCATCTGGTAGCTGGCGCAAAGCAGTCAGGCTTAACTTAGAGCCAATGTCTTTGTGTTTATGCAGCACTTCAAACAGTAATATAGAGAAACACAAGAAAGATCCCACACCAATTTAGAGAACTAGAGTACATTTTAATAAAAAATGTAATACCAAAACGTCGAAAATCCAAACAGTAGAACCAGAGATATAACATTTTAAAGATTCCACTGCCAAAAGGCACAAAGTTCCAACTGTTGTTATCTGGTCACATTAGACCAGGACAAAGTCACAAGTTCAGGGCGACTGTGATGGTCATGGGATGGCTATGGGGAATCAGTTAGGCCTGCTGAACAAGAGTACCTTAAATCCTGGTTGCGAAGTCCAACTTTGAGAATGCAGCGTACAGTTTAGGTGATGCATTGTTTCCGAGGAGCTGCGAGGCTGCGGTGCTAGATTCTGCATTATCGTCCAGGAGCCTGTCGATGAGGGTTTGACATGGCTCCAGACTAACTAAGAGGGTTGTGTGGAGGCCGGACAGAGCCTATTCAAGTGTAAGAGAGGCTGTGCCCAGCTCCACCGTCTCATCCTGCCAGTGATGGCCCATTTAGACACACCTAAGTCCTCTATTGTGTGTGGCTGTCTAGGAGGAATACGCAAATCCCAACTGTTAGCTACACTCAGTCATGTGACCCAGAGACAGGCTGCAGGAACTAAATGGCTAAGGATGGAAAATGCCAACTTTCTAAAAGTCGTAAATACCAATGGGGTAACCCAGTCATGCGCACAACCTGGGGATAGATATGTTAGGCGAACAGTGGTTCTGCCACAAAATAAAATGTAACCATATCCTATTGTGTCCCCACAAGTGGTAGGACTCCAGTTAATGGTGTGTTAAGTCACAACACTGATTCTTTACAAAACAAACCCCTTACACCAAATGAAATGTGGTCAAAGTTTATATAGGAAAATCACATTCTTTTAAGGATTGGTAATAAGACCCCTGACATATACACAAAAAAACCTTGGTTTTGCACAATGGTGAATACAATGATGTTTTACACATATATCACAATATAATTTATACATAAACAATGATACATATATACCACAATTAGTTAGCACAGCATTGTTTCATCCATAAGAAACCCCTAACTGGACCTAGAATCTCTTCTCTTAGTTATAATGGTCTGGTTGGGCAACAACTCTTGTTTATATATACATTGACGTTTTGACCCCTTAAAAACGTGTGAGTATCAGAAAGCATCACCGTGAGGTCTTCATCAGGACTAAAAACAATAAGTGTGTATTGCCGTCTAAGATTGTCCCAATGAAAATGCCAAATTAGGAGACCTTGCCGTCATTACAAGGTGACCTGTATCTCCAGTTACAGGTAATAATCTTAGTAGGCAGCCAAATTGTGGCAGTACTGATTTTTTTTATTTACATTTTATTGAGATTTTGTATTACATTACATCAAGCATCCCAGTGAGCGTAAATCATTGTAACAGAAAAGTACATTAATCCATGGCAAGTGTCCACTTAACGAGCATTGGAAAGATACAACATTAAAAGAAGGAAATGACCTCTTACATATGGTCATTTTGTACTTTTTCAATAGTTGCCAGTTGTGGAAATATCCCAAGCCCACCCTCTGATGTAGCGTTATGGAGTGTTCGGGCTGTTGGGTACGTATTTTCAAGCGTGTCCAAGGACTCAGTGTGACACTTTCATATATCCTTGTGGTGCCCCTCACCAGGCATTGGGTGTGTGTGTTCCTATAAACTGTGCATTGGAATCGGAACCTCCGATATAGGGAAGAACTGTTAACTCAAGGGGGAATGAACTGGGGGATGGTACTGTGGAGGTTCTAGTGAGAAAAAGTCTATTCTAGGTATGTGCTGTGGACTTCGGTAGGACCTTTAGGGGGGGAACTAGCGGTAAGTGATCTCTATGTGTCCCTTGTGGGAGGTAGGGGTAGTGTCATTCTAATGACCTTTCTAGGTGTTGGCGGTTACTCGTGTATTATCTCCCAGCCGTCTCTGGGGGGAACCCAATGGAGACTGTGCCTGGGAGGTTGTTGAGGAGGGCGGCTGTGCTGTTACATGGGTAAATTGATGCATCAGTTGCGCCCATTCTAGGGAGATTGGGTGCTTTCGCAAGCCCCTCACCTCTTCATCCCGTAGAGCTTCCTCCTCTGCTGCATCCCATTTCTTCATTGCCCCTATCCATGCTGCCTCTGGGGGTCCATCTGGGGTGCACCAGTGCATGGCTATCCCTCTCTTGGCTAGGAGAATAGCTAGTGAAGCAAATCGGCATTGTACCTTCTCGGTTTTCCGTTTACGGAGTACACCGAGGGCACTGGCTTCCCATGAGGACAGGGTCAAATCATTTGTGACCTCCTGGAGTGTGTGGTGCACCCGGTTCCAATATTATTGGACTATTGGGCTATCCCAAAACATGTGTTTGAAGTCAGCTTCAGGGGTCTGACATCGGGGGCAGGCGAAGTGTGTGTCAGGATAGAACCGGTGGAGACGTTGTGGGGTGAGGTATGCTCTATGGAGTATATTGAATTGAATGTTTCTGAAGCGTGCGTTTCTGGAAACTTTCTTTGGATACTCTAGGGCTCTTTCCCACTCTTTGTTGTTGAATACCCGACCCACTTCATCCTCCCATGTTTGTTGTAACGTGTCCAGTGGACGGAGAATGAGCTCTCGGACTGCTTTGTATAAGCAAGTGATCAAGTGCTTACCCACTCCCATATGTATAATGGTGTGTATTACCGGGTGTGTTGGTAGTTCGCCCACCTGTGAGTCCCAGAATGGGTGGCTACTGTCTATTAGCTGTCGGTGTAGTAGAAACTGTCCTGGAGGAAGGTCATCGAGGTCCGCCAATTGGGCATACGTCATTAGTTGTCCATCGTCAAAGAGGGACTCCATGTCCGTAATAGAGTGGTCAGTCTAAACCTGGAGGGCGCGGGTGGTATAATAACTGTCATTACGGGGGAAGCCTACCAGCAGAAGTAGCGGAGGGTACGGGGGTTTCCCTTTGGACATGCTATGGATCCTCAGCATACACGTGCGTGCAACTGTCACCTGCAAGGGGTGTGTACGTAGGGGCTTTGTACCTGGTAGTAGTAGCCTGTGTATGGCTGGAAGGGTGATCCGTCCTTGTTACGTGAGTGTTTCCCCTATATGGCGCTCCGCTGTCCAGTACGACAGCCACTGGAGTTGCGCCACCAGAAAGTAAGCTTCGAAAGTCCTCCCTGGGTCATGGGTAGGTAAAGTGTGGTCAGGGCCACCCTGTTTCTCCCCCTCCCCAGAACAGGGTGGTTAGGAGCGTGTCTAGTACTTTAAAAAAGGAGCACGGCGGTATCACTGGAAGGTTGGTGAAATGGTACAAGAGTCGTGGGACCATTATCATCTTTGCAAGTGCTATTCGACCTATGGGGGCGAGGGTAATGTTTTCCAAAAATGTACTGACGCTCGCAGTCCTGCTAAGACCTTGCGGTGATTCCTGTCGTATAAGTCTGTGTGAGAGTGAAATAATTGTACCCCAATGTATCTAGGTGCCGCTGTACTCCAAGTGAGTGTGTGAGCGCCCACCGGTATGTCATGTGGAGCTAGATGTGGGCTCAAGGGGAAAATCGTGGACTTGGTCCAGTTGACCCTAAGGCCCGATGCTGCCGCAAAGTCCTGAAGCGCCGAACAGATAGTGGAGAGGTCACTCGTAATGTCCCTGACATAAATCAAAGGATCGTCTGCATAGAGTGATACGCAGTGTGTTATGTCAGCTATCGGTATACCCCACGCGTGTCCCTCTTGTCGCAATTTAATTGCGAGTGGTTCTACTTCTAGGGCGAACAAGAGGAGGGGCAGGGGGCACCCCTGCCTTGTCCCTCTTTCTATCTGGAAGAGAGGCGAGATGTGTTTACCTATCCGCACTCGATATGTTAGGCCCTTGTAGAGTAGTTTCGTGTATTTCAGCAGTGTAGGTCCTACCCGAACCCTGTGTAGAACCGCAAACAGGTACGGCCAGAGCAGAGTATCAAATGCCTTTTCAAGATCTAAAATCAGGCAGGCTGTGTTAGGGAAGTGTGTTCTCGCTCTATCTTGGAGATGGAACAGTCTACGAATGTTTTGTAAGGTGTTTTGCCCCGGAACTAACCCGTTTTGATCAGGGCGCACCAACGGTACTAGAATTTGGGTGTAACGGTTTGCCAGAATCTTCCCCAACAATTTACAGTCTGTATTTAGTAGCGTTATCGGTCTGTATGAGGCTGGGAGGGTAGGATTACTATGGGGCTTGAGAAGAGTCACAATTACGGATTTCTGGAGTGTCCCCAGGAGTTCCCTTCTGGCTAGTGCCTCTTCAAACATGATCACTGCCTTGGGGACAAGATTCATCGAGAACGTACTGTAGTATTCAAGTGGGAAGCCATCCATTCCCGGGGCCTTATTTTGTGCAAGTTGTCTAATGGCGTGAGTGACCTCTGGGGCTTTGATCTTTGCCTCCAATTCTTTTCTGGCGGTTCGTGGGATGTGGGGAATTTGCAGTGGGTGGAGGAATTGTTTTATTTCCCACTGATTTCTTTGCGCTGGGGCTCGGTAGATTTCTGAGTAGTAATCTCAGGAGATGTGTAAAATCTCTATTTGTGAGTGTCTGAGGGTACCTGTGTGGTCTAGTAGTTCCGTGACCGGTTTTGTTTCCACTTCTTGTTTGACTAACCACGCTAATAGTGTGCCCACCCTGTTGCCCTCTCTGTGCGTTCTGGCGGCATAGGCCCTAAACTTATATTTGCGCAGGTCTTGTAGTATCTCTGCATAGGTGGTTTTAGCCACCGCTATTTGCTTGGTGGTAACTTCAGCAGTATCTGCTTGTTTTGTTAGTGTCGCTAGAGTCAGTTCTGCTGCTTGAAGTGTTCTTTCGAGCGTCTTTCGAACCCCTACTATTTGTTGTATGCAGTGGCCTCAGGCCACTACTTTAAACGCGTCCCATTCTATTAGTCTATACCCTGCTGTGCCGGAGTTGAATGCAAAGTATTCCCGGATATAGGTACCATGTTCCTGTCGGAACACCTGATTGGAGAGACAATCACGTGGTAGTTTCCATGTGGGCCCGGAGGGTTCGGGGTCTCCATCTGAGTGTCAGCACATGGGCGTCGTGATCTGAGAGTATTCTACCCAGATAATCAGAGTGTTGTACATATGGAAGCACCGTTGTGGAGCAGAGGAATCTATTGAGGCGGACACACAAGTTTTGTGGGATGGAGTGAAAGGAGTAGAGTTTAATGCCTGGGTTTTGCTCCCGCCACGGGTCCACCAGGTTCCAGTGTTGCACCCATGCTTGGTAATGGGTTGTCTGTTTGTAGGCTGGGGAGTGTGTCGGTGGGGGATGGGACCTATCAAGTTGGATGTTCAGAACACAATTATAATCACCGCCTAGGAGCCATGAGACTGAGGTGTGTTGAGTGAGTACTCCCGTGAGACGCTTTCAATATTGATTTTGATCTATGTTAGGAGCGTATATACTTCCCAGTAGGATAGTTTGGCCTTCCAGCATGCCCTCTATCAGGGCGTATCGGCCTTCTTTATCCGTGACCCGTGTCTGCTCTTTAAACGGGATCCCCGGCCTGATCCAGATGAGAGTGCCCCTGGCAAATGCCGAGTAAGTAGTGGCACCAACGATACCACGCGATTTTCTGTGTAGCCGGCCCACTTCCTGTGCTGGCAAATGTGTCTCCTGTAAGAGTGCTATCTGTGCCTGTTGTCGTTTTATATATGTGTAAACAGCGTATTGCTTGCTAGCCGTGTGCATGCCTCTGAAGTTCAGGGTAATGATCTTTATATCTGCGTTGTGGACCTTATGGGCCATGATATGTCATGAGGGTGGGCCAACCGCTCTTGTGTGTCACCCCGTCACCTCCCTCCTGTGCCCTTCCCCTCCTTTAGTCCACAGCCCATTGATGACATATGATTCTACTAGATTGTTCCGCAGGGGGTGTAGGAGGAACCTGGATAAAGGGGAAGTAAAACTTGGATATCGGGGAAACTTCCCAACTGGAGGGACATAGCGTCGGGGACGGTACATCCAAGCTGTACATCATGTACTGTCTTTAAATCGTTCTTTGTGGGGGGGGGGGTTGCTCGGCTGCCGGCTTCTCCAAAGGTCCGGCTGCCTGCTATATAATGACCAGTGCATGTTGCCAAGGAATTGGTCTCTTGTGTCGCTGAGCGTATGTTGCCTCACTCTGTGACAAGCCAAGGTCGGCCGCCTCTGGGGTTGTTTAGGTTCACTACCCGTAGCTGCCATGATTGTACTCTGAGTCCGGGGGTCGACATCGGCGAGGGCGCTTCACTTTAGCATGACCTGTCCCTCTCACCACAGCCTATATCAACGTGTTTGCCATTTGTGGAGTGACTATTGGCGGCGTGCCTGAGCCATCGTGAGATGTGTGTGCATCACTCACTTCGTCGTCCGACGTGAAGATGTGAGGAGCCCTTTCCACATCTGAGTTGTTCTCGACCAGTCTTCCTGGCGCTGCCACCTGTAGAACTCTCCGGCGCTCTGCTATAATTTGATCCAGATCGGGGGAGCGATGCGTGAAGGACTCTGAGCGGGAGCTGAGCTGTGTGAGGGTAATTTTCTTCTGCTGATGATGGTCGACAGCTTTGCGTGTTCTCATGGGTGTCCAGCTCGGAAAGTTGCTGGTCTACCCAATCGCTTGCCTCTGCAGGGTCAGTGAAAACATGTGCCGATCCGTTATGAAGGATTTTTCAGTGGGCTGGAAAAAGGAGAGCGTATTGTAAAAAATGTTGTCGTAGGATTCGTTTGACTGCCAGGAAGGTTGCTCTCTGTTGTTGAATGGCACGCGAGTAGTCTGGGAATAGCATAACGCGCTTATCTTCTACTTGAATCGGACCTTTCTCTGGCTGCTCTGAGAATAGTGTCTCTGTCCTGAAAGTGAAGTAACTTCAGGAGAAGCGGTCGAGGTGGTGAGCCCGGTATCGGTTTACGGGCTGGTAGTCGGTGTGCCCTTTCTATGGAGAAGTACGGAGTTAAATCCTCTGGCCGGGTAAATGACTTGATCCATGTTTCCATGTGTTTGACTGGGTTGGCGCCTTCTGAACCCTCCAGCAGGTTTAAGATTTGGATATTACTCCTCTGAGAATGTCCTTCCAAATCGTCTGTTTTATTTTCTAGGAAGTGTATTCTTTGTTGGAGATCTTTCAGGGCATCTTGGTGCATCCGTACCTTTGGTTCTATCACTTGAAGCCTCGTCTCGTTGTGCTTGACTTTGTCCTCTAATTTCCGATGGCCATCTCATAGGATACTGATATCTGCTGCTAATTCTCCAAACTTATTCTCCATTGTCACCCTGGAGTGGTAAAAGGCGGCGAGGACTTTATCCAGTTTGTCAGACGTGGATGCCGCATGGGAGGGCCCTCCTTCTGTGATGGAAGTCGTGGGTTCCGGGGAAGCCTGCCTGCGACTCGGCGCCGGCGTTGACCCTGTGATGCGCTGGCGTCCCATTGCGAACAACGAACAATAAAACAATGTTTCTGATTTAAAGAATTAATCAAAAACCAGCATTTAGATCCACAAAGTTTATAATCACTGGGGGATCACGTATGATGAATATACACAATATACACTCAAATTATTTAAGGTTGTATAGTGCCCCGGGGGGGGGGGGGGGGGGGGGGGGGAGGATGTGATCATAGTGAGGATGAGGAAGTGGTAGGATTATGTGACTGTGGAATCGAACATTCAAAACACGATTGGCAATTAATTAAAAAGCCAAAGCAGCCAGTAGATTAATGGCAAACATCAATAGAACAGACATGCATCACAAAATGCAATAAATCAAGATAATCATGGCGTGAAGCTGTCGCAAAAGAAACAATAGTCGACGTTTCGACCCTCTTATGGATGCAGGGAATATTTATGTCCTTGCTGCGGGGTCTTCATCAGGACCAAGGGGTGGGGGGGCAGGCAACCTAATAAAGATAAGTATAAAAAACTATAATTACTAGAGGGGTATGATTCCTGCCTCATTGATAATCACAAAGGTGAGTACGACCGAATATCTCTAATACAATAGTTAAAGTCATACTTGATTGATCATAATTGAACCGTGTTATACATTAAAAGTGGATTAGAAATGTCTCCATAGGGGATACAGACGTCCTATTACCCGAAGGTATGGCAGTCAAAGGGTGAGTCTAATACATTTAGTAGATCGCTCGAGCGTGAGGGTCATAAAACCGCTACGTGGGGTGGCTATGGTGCTGAATCAAGGCAAGGAAATTCACTTAAGTACCTGGGATGAATGGATGATGGAATTGAAGGAGTTCTATCGAAATCGGTAATCCTCAGGTAGTCGTCTGCAAAATTAAGACCTGAAATTACATATTTGTCCTCTACTTGTTTGTGGTGGTAAAGGAAGAGGAGTGAACGAGCATACCTGGTGTTGCGAGTCTTCGGTTAGCTCTTTAAAATGACGTCGTTGATGGCCAAGTCGCATCTGAAAATCAACATTGGATGGATCGTTAACGTCGGGAATGCCCTGTGGTTAAGCAATGAGGATGCCGTGGTGATTCAGGCTTACCGGTGACTCAGGACAGGCTGGTCCCGTGCCGGACTGGGTTAGTGTCAGGAGAGAGGGGAATTAATCCGTCGCTCGGGTCTGGTGGGAAATAATCAAATTAATTGGGGGGTAGCCGCTGGAGCGGTTATCGGGTGAAAATGGCTATGGGGGGGTACAACTACTCACTGTTGCCGAATGAATCGGAAGGCTCCGTGCAAGGGAGACGGCGTTAGCCAGGTTTCCGGGTAAATGAAATCACCATGGCAATGGTGTCACGTGACGTCCGAGCCGATAAAAGTCAAAGAAAGACTATGCTGAGTCTGATTCAGTATCGACATAACCTGACCTCACATTATTAAAATATACAATAACACCTCACTAAATTGAATTAGAAATTGCGATACGAAAATTTAATTGTTTAGATAATTTACCCTGCGATCTGGATGGACCAGAGGTAGCGACGTTACTGTATTACGTGGAGTGTTACCTAACTTCTGGAGATGGTGGTGAAAACATCATAAATGAACATAGGCCATGGGATTGCTTGGCAAGTACATGTAATGTTGGGTACCTCTCTAACATGAGGGTAAGGCACATAGGATAGACATATGCAAAGAATTACTTAATGAGTACACATAAACTGTAAGGTGTCACAAAAATGGCGTACCTCTCAAACATAAGGGTAAGGCCATTAGTCTCATACAAGAAATAAAACCACTGTCACTGGATAGTCATGTAGGTAGGGAAGGTGGTTCTAACAGCAAGTCCATTGACATGATAGGGACTGACATCAGGGTAGTAATGCTAGTTGTGAAAAGGAACTATCGTATTCGTTCAGACCCGTATTCATTGATTCAAAGAAGTACATCCACTTCAGTTCTCTGGTATTCAGAATAACTGAAATATCGCCACCCCGTGGGCCTAGTGTCACCTTCTAGATTACCACCCACTTGAAGCTGTGAGGAGGGTGGGATTTGGACTTGAAGTGGTCACAAGGGGTGCCCCTGGCACCTCACATCGGATCCTGCTCATGTGTTGTAAGATTCTAGCTTTGACTTTTTGTTGCGTTTGCCCTATATAGATTTTCTGACAGGGGCAGACAATGCCATATATGATGTTACATGAATTGCAGTTACTGAAAGTTTTGAGTTTGATTGTTAGATGGTGATGTTGGAATTCTTTTGTTTGGATAGTGGACTCGCATGCTTTACAGTTTCCACATCTGGAATGACCGGTGATCGGTGGCAGGTCCCACAAACCACTGATAGTTGGTTGGTTGGCTATGGGTAGGAAGGAGCGTACCTCATAGTCCCGAATGCTCTTGGCCTTTTTGAACGCATGTAGCGGTGACTCTGAATGTTGAATTTCATCAGAAACCAAATGCCAATGTTGATTTATGATTCGTTTGATCCTGTTGCTTTTTGTGTTAAAAGTGGTCACACATACGATGCGATTTTCTTGTTGGTTAGTTCTGTCCTTAGGAGACAGAAGTTCTTCCCTGGGATAGAACCAAGCACGTTTGCGAGCCTTTTTTATCAAACGTCTTGGGTAGCCCCGGTGTGCCAACCGGGAGGAGAGATCTTCTGATTCCATAAAGTAATGTTCTTTGGTGGAACAATTCCTCCGGATTCTTAGAAATTGCCCAAAGGGCAGGTTGTCGCGAAGGGCTCGTGGGTGATGGCTCCGATATTCCAATAAAGAATTTCTCTCAGCAGGTTTTCGATACAGTTTGGTTGAGAGTGCCCCAGACTGATGGTAAATCGTCACGTCTAGGAAATCAATATTTTCATTGTGTGATTGATGAGTAAATTTCACATGTTGGGATTGTTGGTTCAGCCATTCAAAGAATGAGGTCAGATCATCTTGGTTCCCCCTCCAAATTAGGAGAATATCATCGATGTGCCGCACCCAGAGATCAAGATGATCCCATTCAGAGATCATCTCGATCTCTGGGTGCGGTACATCGATGATATTCTCCTAATTTGCTTGGTTCTATTCCAGGGAAGAACTTCTGTCTCCTAAGGACAGAACTAACCAACAAGAAAATCGCATCGTATGTGTGACCACTTTTAACACAAAAAGCAACAGGATCAAACGAATCATAAATCAACATTGGCATTTGGTTTCTGATGAAATTCAACATTCAGAGTCACCGCTACATGCGTTCAAAAAGGCCAAGAGCATTCGGGACTATGTGGTACGCTCCTTCCTACCCATAGCCAACCAACCAACTATCAGTGGTTTGTGGGACCTGCCACCGATCACCGGTCATTCCAGATGTGGAAACTGTAAAGCATGCGAGTCCACTATCCAAACAAAAGAATTCCAACATCACCATCTAACAATCAAACTCAAAACTTTCAGTAACTGCAATTCATGTAACATCATATATGGCATTGTCTGCCCCTGTCAGAAAATCTATATAGGGCAAACGCAACAAAAAGTCAAAGCTAGAATCTTACAACACATGAGCAGGATCCGATGTGAGGTGCCAGGGGCACCCCTTGTGGACCACTTCAAGTCCAAATCCCACCCTCCTCACAGCTTCAAGTGGGTGGTAATCGAGAAGGTGACACTAGGCCCACGGGGTGGCGATATTTCAGTTATTCTGAATACCAGAGAACTGAAGTGGATGTACTTCTTTGACTCAATGAATACGGGTCTGAACGAATACGATAGTTCCTTTTCACAACTAGCATTACTACCCTGATGTCAGTCCCTATCATGTCAATGGACTTGCTGTTAGAACCACCTTCCCTACCTACATGACTATCCAGTGACAGTGGTTTTATTTTTTGTATGAGACTAATGGCCTTACCCTTATGTTTGAGAGGTACGCCATTTTTGTGACACCTTACAGTTTATGTGTACTCATTAAGTAATTCTTTGCATATGTCTATCCTATGTGCCTTACCCTCATGTTAGAGAGGTACGCAACATTACATGTACTTGCCAAGCAATCCCATGGCCTATATTCATTTATGATGTTTTCACCGCCATCTCCAGAAGTTAGGTAACACTCCACGTAATACAGTAACGTCACTACCTCTGGTCCATCCAGATCGCAGGGTAAATTATCTAAACAATTAAATTTTCGTATCGCAATTTCTAATTCAATTTAGTGAGGTGTTATTGTATATTTTAATAATGTGAGGTCAGGTTATGTCGATACTGAATCAGACTCAGCATAGTCTTTCTTTGACTTTTATCGGCTCGGACGTCACGTGACACCATTGCCATGGTGATTTCATTAACCCGGAAACCTGGCTAACGCCGTCTCCCTTGCACGGAGCCTTCCGATTCATTCGGCAACAGTGAGTAGTTGTACCCCCCCATAGCCATTTTCACCCGATAACCGCTCCAGCGGCTACCCCCCAATTAATTTGATTATTTCCCACCAGACCCGAGCGACGGATTAATCCCCTCTCTCCTGACACTAACCCAGTCTGGCACGGGACCAGCCTGTCCTAAGTCACCGGTAAGCCTGAATCACCACGGCATCCTCATTGCTTAACCACAGGGCATTCCCGACGTTAACGATCCATCCAATGTTGATTTTCAGATGCGACTTGGCCATCAACGACGTCATTTTAAAGAGCTAACCGAAGACTCGCAACACCAGGTATGCTCGTTCACTCCTCTTCCTTTACCACCACAAACAAGTAGAGGACAAATATGTAATTTCAGGTCTTAATTTTGCAGACGACTACCTGAGGATTACCGATTTCGATAGAACTCCTTCAATTCCATCATCCATTCATCCCAGGTACTTAAGTGAATTTCCTTGCCTTGATTCAGCGCCATAGCCACCCCACGTAGCGGTTTTATGACCCTCACGCTCGAGCGATCTACTAAATGTATTAGACTCACCCTTTGACTGCCATACCTTCGGGTAATAGGACGTCTGTATCCCCTATGGAGACATTTCTAATCCACTTTTAATGTATAACACGGTTCAATTATGATCAATCAAGTATGACTTTAACTATTGTATTAGAGATATTCGGTCGTACTCACCTTTTGTGATTATCAATGAGGCAGGAATCATACCCCTCTAGTAATTATAGTTTTTTATACTTATCTTTATTAGGTTGCCTGCCCCCCCACCCCTTGGTCCTGATGAAGACCCCGCAGCAAGGACATAAATATTCCCTGCATCCATAAGAGGGTCGAAACGTCGACTATTGTTTCTTTTGCGACAGCTTCACGCCATGATTATCTTGATTTATTGCATTTTGTGACGCATGTCTGTTCTATTGATGTTTGCCATTAATCTACTGGCTGCTTTGGCTTTTTAATTAATTGCCAATCGTGTTTTGAAAGTTCGATTCTACAGTCACATAATCCTACCACTTCCTCAGCCTCACTATGATGACATCCTCCCTCCCCCCCCCCCCGGGGCACTATACAACCTTAAATAATTTGAGTGTATATTGTGTATATTCATCATACGTGATCCCCCAGTGATTATAAACTTTGTGGATCTAAATGCTGGTTTTTGATTAATTCTTTAAATCAGAAACATTGTTTTATTGTTCGTTGTTCTCACTGGGACCCCTTCCTCCTAGTACTTATTGAACCCAGGTCCCAGCGACTTTAGATGGGTAAAAACCCCCCTGTGCATAAACAGGCGTCCCATTGCGTCAGATGAGATGGTTCCTATCTGGGCCCCCGACTCGCGCCTCGAGTCCCAGGGCTGGGAGCAAGGGGATTTGGGGATCGCCGTCTGTCTTGGGTGTGCAGAGTGTGACAAGCTGCAGGTGGTAACTGGGTCACCGCTATCACGTTGCCAGTGTGCTGCAATAATCGGGTTCTGACCCACTAGTGCATGGCCGCAACGCTTGTCGTAGGTCCTTGAATATGTCTGCGCTGACTGTCTTGCCCCACGTTACTGAGGGTTGTTATGGCTGCAGCATCTTTGTGGCCTTATCTGTGTGGGCAACCCTAAAGTGCCGGTCTGTATCCTTGTGTGATCTCTCCCCCTGACGGGGGCCCTCACCGTGCACCACGAGGCCCAGTGCCGGGCGGGAGGGGAGGACCAGGAGTGCGGGCCTGGAACCAGCAATGCACTGAGGTGATGTGCAGGTATTCAGTGACCATTTGCTGTGTGGCTGCTATTTGCTATGGGTATGGTCTCGTTGATACGGAGCCCTGGGCGTACTTGTGTGGCTCTGGTGATGGTGGGTACCCCACCCACAGGTTTCTGCCGCCTCCCAACGTGTCCTGCCACTGGGTGCCGAACCCAAAGAAGCCCCCTCCCGCGGCACAGGATCGCGGCCCCAACTCACACGGGGGTCTCCGTCTCCTCAGATCAATGGCGGGTGTAGCTTGACAGGCCTCCCAATCCGCCCCCCCACCGATATCCTCGTATGTGGGCCCCGCAGCCCCCCGCGCTTCGAATCCTAACACCGAATGGGGGGAGGGGGGTCATTTCCTTTGGATCTGTGCTGGGAAAACGGGGTGCGCTTCTGTGGCCGATGGAGGGTAGCGCGCCGGGTTGGTGGCCCCCATGGGGTGGTCACTGCTACAGGCTTTAGCGCCAAACCCGGGTAAAAGGTGCTGTGTGGAGTATGGCCTGCACCCTCAAAGTCGGCCGCGCCGACACACCATCCGTCACTCGCTCCACACCTGGGTTCTCCAGCAGCAGGTGGGGCGGCGATCATCGCATCTCAGTGGGGGTCTCCGGTGGCCTGGATTTTGTGGTGCGGGAGCTAGGCCTCATGCGAGGGCCGCTCGCCGCCACCAGCGGGTCCCCAAGCGCCGCTTGGTTATGCGCTCTCACCTGCTTCCAGGGGACATCAGGGGCACCGAGCTGGTCGCAGTCCTCACAGCGTAGGGCCCACCTGCCTCTGGGAGCACCTCCGATTCACCAGCTGGGATGCTGGTGTCCACCGTAATTATGCCTAGTCATCCGTTTCCCCGAGAAGTGCCGCCATCTTGACCTCGTCTTTGGATCAACCGCCACGTTCGTGGAGAAGCCCAGAGTCACCTTACATTTCAGGGGCTGTGGGGGGGTTCTGGGGGTGTGATCTATTGGGTATCATGACCGGAGGGCTGGGAGAGGATTCCAGTAGCAGTTGCCGTGGATTGCGCAGGCAGCCAGGACGGAGCTCTAGAGAAGCATGTCCGCCATCTTAGGCTGCCAGGCCACACACCCCCCCATTGTGACAGTACTGATAGACTTAAAAACTTGGTAATTTGTCCTTGTGTGGTTCTATTGTCTCAACAAATCCTTAGAACCAAGTCCTTTCACATTGGTCTTGTAATATCCACAATAAGGAGCACCACATGCTCACTTATAATCTCTGGCATCTGGCGTTCAGGGTGAAGTGGTTATTCGAAAATTCCAGTAGGCTCAGAACCTCAATGAGAAAAAACGGGTCCAGACGCTTCTGTAAAAGTTTATCTTCATGAATCAGGAGCAAGCCTGCTACCTTGAAATCGCCGGCGTCTCGCGCTCGGAGTTTACCGACACCAAACGCATGAGATTATAAGGGAGCACGCGGTGCCCCTTATTGTGGATATTACAAGACCAATCAGAAAGGGCTTGGTTCTAAGGACTTGTTGAGACAATAGAACCTCACACGTTTTAAGTCTATCAGGACGGCCACAATTTGTCTGCCTACAAAGGATTATTACCTAAACTGGAGATACAGGTCACCATGAACTGACGGCGAGGTCTACTGATTAGGCATTTTGACTGGGGCAATCTTAGAAAGCGATACACACATATTGTTTTTAGTCCTGATGTAGACCCCACAGTGATGCTTTCTGATACTCACGTTTTAAGGGGTCAAAACGTTGATGTATATATAATCAAGCGCTGCTGCCCAACCAGACCATTATAACTAAGAGAATAGATTCTAGGTCCAGTTAGGGGTTTCCCATGGATGAAACAATGCTGTGCTAACTAATTGTGTTATATGTGTATCATTGTTTATGTATACATTGTATTGTAATATATGTGTAAAACACCATTGTATTCACTTCCCCGGTGTTTCACTATTGTTCAAAACCAAGATTTTTTTTGTGTATATGTCCTGGGTCTTATCACCAATCCTCAAAAGAATATGATTTTCCTATATAAACTTTGACCACATTTCATTTGGTGTAAGTGTTTTTTGGTAAAGAATCAGTGTTGTGACTTAACACACCATTAATTGGAGTCCTACCATTTGTGGGGACACAATAGGAAATGGTTAACTTTCTAAGAATGACATTGCCAAAATTATAATTCAAATTCCAACGTCACCATAAAAGACACCAGACATTAACTGGTTACCTGCTCCCATTTAGAAGTTACAGCTTATTAAATGTAACAAGGTATCTCAAATTGTGTCTTATGGGAGAAGCAGCCCTCGCCGTAGTAAAAAACGAATTTAAGAGGACGTGTAAAACTTAAAAGTACATGTCCTACCTTTTAAATACAGTGCATCCTGCCCTCTAGGTTGCCCAGCACCTACCCTAGGAATGACTTATATGTATTACAAAGGAAGGTTTCTGCCAAGTTGATTTGGCAGTTTACAACTGCACAGGTTGTAATGGCATGCCTGTGATATGTTTAACTGGTCTACCTCAGTGGGTGGCACAATCAGTTCTCCGGGCCCACTAGTAACTTTTAATTTACAGGCCCTGGGAACATGTAGTACCACTTTATTAGGGATTTATAAGTAAATAAACATGCCAATTGGGTAATAGCCAATTTTTCCATGTTTAGAGGAAAAATCACAAGCACTTTAATACTGGTTAGCAGAATCCTAAAGCCACAAAAAACTAATTTGGCTAAAATAAATGGAAGAGGAAGGCAAAAAGACTGGGTTTACCCTTGAGAAATGCCACCCGAGGTCCAGAGACAGCCACAATCTCCCAAACCAGCCTTGGATACATTTCTTGGATTATTCTAGTAATGGGCTGGGTGAGAGGCAGCAAAGTTAATGATTACAATGGGCTGTACAACCTGATTCTGAGGGAACACATGCTAAGTATTTGTTTTCCAGAGCTGCGCTAGCAGCAGGTGGATAGCAAGCTGACTAGTCCCAGGAAGCTTGCTGAGGAGGCAGACGTGTGGGTCAGTACCAGAGTGTTCAAGGGTTCCTGGGAGAGGGTTGGCCAAGAAGGGTTGGTCAGGATGCCTCCATCAGAGTGAGGGAGAGGTTAAGGGAGACAAAGACAAGTCGCAGAATAAGTTGTATATGGATTCACTGAGGGATCTTTTGGTACACAGCCACTTTGACTCAGTTCCACGTATATCAAGACTAGGTAACCTGACGGGTTTTTTTCCTTGCCAAAACTGCAAAGCATGCACGACAAGTGTCAAACAAACAAATTATTCAGTCCCAGGGAAATCTGTGACGAGAAAAATTAAAACAAAATTGACATGTACCACCCCTTTCTGTGTTTACTACCTTGTATGTCCATGTAAATTGCAATACATCAGCAGTACAATTCACCCAGTGAAGAGGAGAATTTTAGAACATGCCAGGGCAATACAGCATAATGACCCTAACTACCCAGTGGCGAGGCATTTTGCGAAAGAACACAAAAGTGATCAGAATCTTTTGCGTTTTTTCTGCCTCTACCAAGTTCCCATCAAAGAAAGAAGTGAAGATAGGGAAATCCAGATACATCATCGATCTCAACACACGAACTCCCTCCGGGTTGAACACAGAGGAAGAATTAGCCATACATTTAGGCAATTAGGTCCTAGTTCCTATACCCTCCTTACCATGTTATTAGAGTACTTGCAAAGCTGAACTTATTGAAAAATAACATATAAACATTCAGAGTATCTTGATATTGATTTTGCAGATATTATTTACTAATGAATTATAGAGTTGTAAAACAACTTTGAATATCTTCTCTAAAAACTGATTGTTGAATGCATTTTCTATAACTTATCAAATGTATCTGCAGATATGCCCATCCCCGGTTTAATTTTATTTTATTTTATTTTTCAATCATGAATTAGAAATGTGTTGCAATATTTTGGCTGCATATGTTTGACAATATGCCCATCCAGGGCTGTATGTTGAGTTAGTGCCAAGTTACTTGGTCAAAATAGTTGTAATTATACACTCCAAGATGGCCGCATTGTAGGCATGAATTTGAGTCCATCGTTATTGTTTACTACAGGAAATGATGCATAAATTTACGCAGTTAAAACTTTATTTAAAAAAGAACTTTTTGTGCTGTGGAGTAACAGCTGGAGGAAGGCGCGAAGCCGAAACGTGTCCTGTTATGCTGTAATTTTGTGAAAAATAAAACAAACTGACCTGATCCACGGAGTGCGGTCTGTTCCTTTGCTTTTGTGAGGGTAATTGAGCGGTGATGTATATATAGATATGCATATGTATATGAACAAATCCATGTGGATACATAGAGGGACTTTGGGTCAGCTCTGTCCTGCCATTGGTCTGTCTGAGTGTTATTTACGCTCTGTTCATCCATCACATGAAACTGCAGGGGGTAATGGTTCAGTCAGCATCAGGAATGAGCTCTCTTGGCCTGTCAATGGCGACATTTTCTGATCACATGTGTACATCCACTTGAACATGAGTGTGCTTCGGTGTCAATGCTGGTTTACCAGTTTTGAATTTTCTCAGTTTATAGTTTCCCTTTCATTACTTTGCTTTTCCTTTTTTTAGGTCTCGGGCCTAGCGTCACACTGCGTAAGCAGTGTGGGCGGAGCCCGAGATTTAATGTTTTGCTACAGTGGGGCTTGAACCCGCCCCTCTTCACCATTGGCTGGCCTCGTAAATGCTGGCCAGCCATTGGATGAGAGGGGCGTCACTCAGTTCAAGCCCCGTCTTTTTCAGATGCGGGGGCGTGTTTTTTTGCAGTTTTTAACTCTGTGACGTCATTCGACACTCAACTGCAAAAAACCACGCCCCAGAATCTGAAAAAATACGATGCTTTCTCCGAGGCATTTCTGCCTCTCCTCGGAGAAAGATGGTGGTGTCCTCTGTTCCCTGCTTGTTTTCTTTTGGTGAGGGCTTGTTAAAAACAGTCAGCCAGCTTCCTACCTCAAAACGATTGGAGACAGATATTTTTTTTTTTTTTTTTTTAAAACCTTTATTGAAAGACACGTATAAGTACAAGCGCTGGCCTACAACCACAGGGGCCGGCCGCAAAGTCAGGAGAATCAAAATAACAAAGCAATGTATACGATAGGGAGAATACAGGATGGATGCAAATAAAGTCGTTACATCGCCAGCGCCAGGATAAAAGAGGTTTCATTTTACATTATATAAAGGAGGCAGCAACCATATCTACCAGCGCGTCATGCAACATATACAGAAAAGAAGGGGGGGGGGGCGGGAGGGAAATAGCCCCCCACGCAAGCAGACGACAACAGTAGGGCAAAGCCCAAAGACCTCACACGCCCATACCAGGTGCAGAATAGAGGAAGAATACCAGCAAACAGATAAAGTGGACGCCACACGTACAGCCCACCCGCCCCGAAAAAGGAGAAAGTGCAGACGCTAGCGAAACAGAGGAGTAAACACCAAGGGACATAGCCCACCCCCTAGAAAAAGGCAATAAAGGGACCATAGAATAAAACAAACTAAAATAACAAACACCCCCCCCACCCTACATCACTGTAATGGCTACGGCCTACCCCACTAAACAGCGTGCCTGTCGCCCAGAGTCACCCGAAATATAGAAAAAGAGAAAGGGAATTATAACAAAGAAAGAGAGGGGAATAGGAAAAGGAAACAGAGGATAAGGAAGAAAGAGAGAGGAGAGGAGCCAGCGACCGAGACATAAAACACTACCCCCCCCGCAACAATAATGCACTAATCGAGGTCGAAAAGGAGAGTCAAGAAAAGCCTACACCGGGATGTAAACAGGAACCATCCAGAATAACGAGGCCCGGAGATGCCATGTAAAAAGGGTCCCACAGGCATCCGGGCACGATCACCCCTGTCCACTTTTATGAAGAGTCGAGCTTCCCAACCCCGCCACAGCCAAAAAACAGCAGAACACAGTGGGTCCACACCAGTCAGGAAAAGCCGGTGGGATCTCCGCAAAACACCGTCCCGGCAAACCAGAAGCAACCAGGAGAACTCGGCAGCAGTCAGAATGCAAAAGTTCCTCAAGGATCCATGTGACCAAGCACAGTATCTGAGCCGTCCAGCACGAAGCAAAGAAAACAGGATGTAGAAAGCACTGCAGCATCGGCACCGGGTCCGCTAGATCCCATAGAATCGAGCACCCAGCCGGAGATCCCAGCACAGCCGCCGGCGAAGTTCCAGGCAGTACAATTCGGGGAGACGACACTTCGTCACAAAATGGCGGAGCCACCATGGCAGCTATCCGCAATTCCATGGCTCGACATTTCAAGGACAGGTCGATCCGCAGAGCAGACAGGGCAAACAAGATAGCACTCCGAGTAGGGGCCGCCCAAACCACGCGAGGGCTGGAGAAAGCAAATGCGGCAGCCTCCCTGTCTCCAGGAGAAAGACACCCCGAGGGGCCATCCGCCATCTTAAGTACAGCACCCTCCGCCATCGCCACAGGTTCTTCCAAGTCCACCAGGAGCACCGGCGGCCCCAGGGCTCACCGCCAAACCGCGGCGGAAGGCGCTCGGCGGAGAAAGGAGAGTCACCAGAAGAACGGGCGTGCTCCCCACAGCACTCGGGGGGAGCCCAGCACCGGATCCCGGTCGGGATTAACAACAGGAGTGGGTTTCTCACTTGAGGGGTGCCGGACAGCGCGGCTTCTCTTCTTCGGGCCGGTAGGCGAACGGACATGCGGGGTGGCCCACCAGCGGGGGCGGGTCCGCCCCGGGGGTCCCGGCCCGCGGCTCTCAGGCTCCCACCATCGGGTCTCTCCACCGGTTCCGGACCGCCAGCACTCTGAACATCTCCGGGCAGGCACAGCACTCGAGGCCCCGGCGTCAGGGCCGGGAAGGCCAACAAGGTGACCAGGGCAGAACGCCGAAATCACTGCACGCCAGAGCCCCGGAGAAGGATGGTAAGTGACGGCTCTTCCTCAGTGACCAAATTCGGAACACCCCGAACAGGATGAAATACAGGATAGGTGGCGGGGAGGAAGAGATCACGGAGCGAGGCGGTTATGCGACCGTTCCGATCGCCATCTTGGCTCCTCCTGGAGACAGGAATTGTATCAATTCCATTATGACAATGTGGGCCATCTGATACCCGATACCTTCGGGTCAGGTTCACGCTATATTAAACTCAGACATTTTCTAAAGATTCTATACAGCGGGAGCTAAATTACGCCCACTAACTTATTTATGTGGTATGTTCTTCGTGCACCATTTACTTCCAAGTAAAATTTAACTGGCTCACGTAAACATTGTTGTGATGGCGCACACGGTGAATGTGGAATGCTCCTCGAGACATTTTTCAAGTAAAAGTATCAGCCTTTACTGAAACCGTCTCTGTCCTACTCGACCACGAATGCTTGCTTTTCTGCCATCCCTGTCCCTCGTTCTGCTCGCCCCCCGCCCCACCCCCCTGTTTCTCGTCCCGCTCGCTCTTCACCCCCCCAACCCCCCTGTTCCACGTTCAGCTCACTCGTGGCCCCCCCAGCACCCACCGGCACCCCGAGCTCCGGAGACGGGCGCCCTGGCACCCCTCCCCTCTTGGATGTACAGTGGAGCCGGGCAGAGAGAAGAAATGCTGTGCAGAACACCAGCCCCACCGCCCGCCCGCACCACCCACCCCCTCAGCCCTGGCATCTACACGGGTGTAGAGAGGGGCCTCGGTCCGACTGCCCCTCCCCTCCCCCTCGGCTCTCCAGTGCTGGAGGAAAACGCGTTTCGCATGTGCCTATATCTTTTTTGTGCTCTTCCTGACACCCCCGCAGCACTCTTAGCCGGGCGGAGGTCTGTCCCGTCCCACGACATTCACCAAAAGAGACCGTGACAGGCCCAGCGTGAGAGAGAGAGACGCCCAGAGTGAGTGAGGGAGGCCAGCGGCGTGGAAGAGACACCCATGCCCTGCAGCGTATGTACTTTTCCGTCAGGCTGTGAGATCTGGACACGTCTCCATTATTTTTTGTGTACTTTGGGACCCTGCCACGCGACCTCGGCCTCCCTCACTTGGGGGATGTGACTGACGGGCCCCTCACTCCAGCACTCCTTTACCTCAGCCACTCTCTCGCCACCTGGCCCTTTACACGAGTGGGGCTGCCAGAAGAAGGGAGACTGGTAGAGTGAGTAAAGGATAGAGTAGGGGATAGAGGATAGGGTGAGATGTGGGCGGGGAGATGGAAAATTAGGCGGAGAGTGGAGAGACACATCCAAGAGCAAGATGCTAGCTGGAGAAAAGCGAGAGTGAGAAAGAAAGCGGCGGGGGGAGGGAGGTGGGTTAGTAAGTTAAAAAGACCCCAAAACGACAGGGAAATCGACCTGACAGTGGGAGAAAGTTGCACAGAGGGGGAAGCCAGTCGCTGAGAGACCGATTGAAGGGTGGGGCAGCGATCCGTCCTGCAG
This sequence comes from Lissotriton helveticus, assembly GCF_964261635.1. Classification (NCBI taxonomy): domain Eukaryota; kingdom Metazoa; phylum Chordata; class Amphibia; order Caudata; family Salamandridae; genus Lissotriton; species Lissotriton helveticus. The sequence goes on from NC_136065.1 coordinate 73,866,888, forward strand.
CAAGTGCAGTGGCACAGGGCCAGATTGTCTGAGGGCCGTCTGCACCCCAGCCATGACTTGAGGTTAAGAAAGGGAAGCGCTTGCACCTGGATCCCTGCAAGCGAGGAACTCCGCCCACCTATCCCATGGTTTGATAGTAAGATAATACAATAATGGGGCAAATTGGGCCCTCGAACTCCCTGGGCCACGGTGTCACTGCACCTGCAGCCTGTTTATAGGTATGACTGTGACAGGGCGACAGACTGAAGAGGCCATAGTACGGCAGTAGGGCAACGCTAGACTAGGGGATAAGGGGTAGGGTGACAAGTGTCCCGGTTTTCAGAGGACTCTTCAGGTGCCCGAAACTTTTTAAAATGTTCAATGCATGCCCGGTTTTTAAACAAAGGTCAAGTCAGCCTGCAAAACAAAAGCACTGTCGAAAGTTGTGCTCGGGTTTCAAGGAACCCATCTAACATCTGAAATAATGCAAGTACTTTTATCTGTGGGAGGAGGAGAGGTAGTGGAAAAGAAGAAGCAGAAAACGGTAGGCAGAGAGGAGGAAGACCTACATTTGACTTTTACGAGAGTGGCTACCGCCCTATACCCCGCTCCGACTGACCAGCGGATATCTTACATTTTTTTAATTGCATCATGGGTTTCATACAAGTTTATCATTCGGTAAACGTGTTTGCCCATATGTTTGTTCCTAAAGTGGGCAGTTTCTTATGGAAATCCAACGAGGGAAAGTGTCACGTGTTAATCCCCACAGGTAGCTGTGCCGTGAACATCTGCAGTGACAGTAAACAAACCATCCTTCCACAGCACCACCGCGCCATCCTTCCACAGCACCACCGCGCCATCCTTCCACAGCACCACCGCGCCATACTACCACAGTCTGTGTGTGTGCGTGGCTCTGTCTGTGTGTGTGCGTGGCTTTGTCTGTGTGTGTGCGTGGCTCTGTCTGTGTGTGTGCGTGGCTCTGTGTGTGTGTGTCTCTGTCTCTGTGTGTGTGCGTGGCTCTGTGTGTGTGTGGGTCTGTGTGTGTGCGTGGCTCTGTCTGTGTGTGTGCGTGGCTCTGTCTGTGTGTGTGCGCGCCGCTCTGTCTGTGTGTGTGTGAGCGGCTCTGTCTGTGTGTGTGTGCGTGGCTCTGTCTGCGTGTGTGTGTGCGGCTTTGTCTGTGTGTGTGCACGGCTCTGTCTGTGTGTGTGTGCATGGCTCTGTCTGTGTGTGTGTGTGTGCGTGGCTCTGTCTGTGTGTGTGTGTGCGTGGCTCTGTATGTGTGTGTGGGTGGCTTTGTGTGTGTGGCTCTGTGTATGGGTGCAAATGCAATAGGTCTCGCATTTGCGAGCGATTAAGCTATTGGCATTGTTAATGACAATGCCATTTATTTATATGTTTTAAAAACAAAAATATAAATAAAAATAATGTCATGAGCAATGCCAATAGCTCTAACTTTAAAAATGCCGAGACCATTGCATTGTAAATGCTTGTTTACTTTAATGTTTCGTAAGAGGGAGGCAAATTCAAGTTTGAGTGTACATCCTAGTGTTCTGTTTATGATGGCAAAGCTCTTATCCCAGAATGTTCTAACCTTGGGGCAGCGGTATATAAGGTGTGCAAGGTCTCCCTTCTCCATATCAAACGGCAGTAAAAATAGTTCTCACCAAATGGATAGACACCTCCAAGGCAACCTTCAACTGGGTGACATACCTGAGAGGGGCTGACACAATCGCCCTCCAAAAGTCACCATGGAAACAACCCCGCAGGGGCATGTGGGAGGCCCTGGACAAATACCTTGACACATATGACCTGCCTTAAGCTATACCAAGACAAATCAAACATGCTGCGCTCAACATAACCCCACCCCGGAGCCAAGTCAGTATAGAGAGATAGCAAACGTCTTGTATTATTTTTATTCTCATTTTCTCTTGTTCTCTGTTTCTCTCCTTCCAAATTCTCACCCCTTCCCCTTTCACACCTCCCTCTACCTTCATGAGGGCAAATGAATAGGTGGACAGCCTAGCACGAATAATCTGCAATTTGGCGCCACTAAACTAGCGAGTTTTGGCTGGAAAACCCTGTAACGAGATAACAACGATGACTATATGTTTTATGCTGTATGTAGTTGCCGTTTATAAAAATAAAAAAAAATGTTGAAATTTCAACAAAAAAATGTTTCGTAAGAGAAGACCTGAGCTCTCCAGATTAGCAGGTCTTTTGCTTGGCGTTGACCGACCTTTCACTGACACAAGTGTAGGGTGTGGTGCATGAATGACACAGGGATGTTGTCCATGCACTTCAACTCTAAGTGCCTCATCTAGTGTTTGCAATGACTGAGACAAATCATGTCATCTGCCTAGAAAGTGTAGTCCATTCTATTAACATGATTTAGCAAAAACAGGTATTATAATATCAAGAAATACAATTATTCCTCGTCTTCATAATGTGGTAAGATGTTTAATGATTTACTCCCTGTGTTCCCCATTTGAAAGTTGTAATGTTGTGATTACCAGGGCCTAGGGTCTGACCCTTACCAGTGGATATAGCTGCAGCAATAGATATTAATGCTTACACTAGGACTGTGCACATGCAGTAGGGAACACTCAGGAAACAACCATTACAACATAGTCATTACAACGCACTTCCTTTACAACACAGCTGTTACAACGTGACTGCATTTACATCGCATGCTATTACAAACCAAACATTACAACACATGTCACTACAACGCATGCCATTACAATGCGAACCATTAAAACGCATGCCATTACAACGCATACTATTACAACGCAATTTAAGGTAAGTAATGGGGATTTTAGTTTTAAGGTGGGTATGGGTTTTGGGGTACATGGTAATAGTCATTTTTACTCCTGCACTTTCCATCTCTTACCCTATTGTTGCACTTACTGGAGTAGAAATCGTAATTTTTATACTACACTATCCAACACTTACCCTACTATTACCCTAAAAGTATTATGTGTTGTAATGGTATTCGTTGGAATGGATTCGTTGTAATGGAATGCGTTGTAAAGGTAGTTTCTAAAACTGCATTGTAATGGCATTCGTTTTAAAATCATGTGATGTAATGGTAGTTGCGATGTAAAAACTGCGTTGTATAAGCATGCGTTGTAATTGTTTGCGTTGTAACGTCATATATTCGGAACACTCCTCTTAAAGAGACCCTTTGAAGAGGGTTCGACTGTTCTGGAAGAGAGGGGGGAGGTTGAGACTGGGTTAAGAGAAAATAGGTACAAGAAACATTGGTGAGATTATGCTTAATGTTTGGGAGTTAATGCATTTTCATGAACCAGTTTTGATGTGCCATGGAAGTTATACAAGTTATTGAAATTATCCAAGAAAATATGAGTGTTGAAAATCCCAACCAATGCCAGTCAAAGAATGATGGTTGAGGTAGGAGCCTGTGCTTCACATGTTCCCAATATATTTTGATTTTTAGAGCATTCGGGGGGGCATCACACATTGATCCATGTCGTTTTTAAATAGTCCCACCGTAGAAGCAGTTTAACCTGAGGAGTATCTTCTTCCCAGTGGCTCAGACAGATAGACGGACGCATCCCTGCTGCATACGATCTGAGTCTTCTTCAGCTCAGCGATAGCTCAGTAGTCTGAGTCCAGAATCCTGTGGGATTCTGTAACCTGAGTGATAGCTCTGCTGTGTGAACTCTGAGCCTGTACATTTTGTTTCAACTCAAGAATGGCTCAGAAGTCTGAATCTAGGCTCTCTTGCCTGTGTAATAGCTCTACTGTAAGGTCAAAGTCTGTAGAGTCTTTTGCACCTATGGCTTGGCTTAGTAGCCTGAAATCAGGGCCTGTGGCTGTGTCTAGCCTGTGGGATAACTCTGATGTGTGAGGTCTGAGCCAGTATGCTGTTCCACCCCAGGGATACCTCATTAGCCTGAATGCAGAAGCTGAGGGTCTGTGTGACCTGGGCACAGCTTAGCTGCAAGGTCTGAGCCTGTAGGCTGTGTTTCATCTGAGGGGTAGGTCTGTAGTGTGTATCCCGGGTTGTGAGTCTGTGTAAGTTGCATGACTCTGTGACTCCTTGGGAAGGCGGGAAGCAAGGCTTGAAAATGGCCATGGCTGTCAAGGGGGCCCCTGCACCAAGTGGTTGCATCACTAACAATAAGTGTGTTGTGAGGCCCATCGCTCAGCAGGGAGCAGGCCTGAACTCAGCACCAGCTTTGCTACTGAGGCATACCAGAAATGGGGAGCAGAAAGCCAGAGACAAGACTTCCGGGGCTGGCTAAACACTGCCGAAGTCTTTTCAAATTGGAGTGCTCGTTCCCACTCGGCCTCTGGATCATGCTGCAGGCAAGGCAGGTAAAGTCAGTGCTTAATTTCTACCGGTGTTTGCCAGTGTTTAGCACCGGCACTTGTTTCTAAACACCAGCACTTATTTATGACAGTCCACCACATGGCACTTTTATAGACTAAGCACTGGGTAAAGGGTTCATGTGGGTTTACCCTCCGCCTGGCTCCTGGGCCATGCCAGAGGCGAGAGAGAATGCAGTGAGAGTTTGTCGACTCTCACCTGCTGCTGAAGTCAGTGGAACACCAGGCTTCAGGGCCGGACTGGCCATAGTGGGCACCGGGCAATCCCCCGGTCAGCCGCACGGGTGGGGGCCGTGTTTGGGCCCCTGGGGGCCGTTTTTGTTACATGGTCCGTTTTTGCAGCAAATCGGCCCTGTACCAAAATCGGCCGAATACAGGCCCCGGCAAAGAGCTCAGCGGCACCTCCAACCCCCCCTTCCCCTCTCCCCATCCTCCCCTTGAGTGTGGAGGGGGGCCGGCCGAGCACTTTGCCAGGGCCGGTTGTGGTTCCCAGTCCGGCCATGCCAGGCTTACACAGGACTCGGGTGCACCTTTCCATAGATGTTTTGTAGGGGTCACTACTGGTTTCATCTGTGACCCCTGTGTTACCTCATGCGGCCCTTCGGACTGCCTTTGTGACCCCTGGCTTCAGAAGTGGGGAGAGGAGCTGGCCTAACGGCTAGGGCGCTCGACCTGGGGATCTGGGTTCGAGTCTCGGTAACGACGCCAAAACGTCCTGTGATTCTGGGCAAATCACTTAATCTCCCCGTGCCTAAAAAAAAAAGCATTTGCAATGCAATAGGTCTCGCATTAGGCAAAGTTTGAGCTTTTAGTATTGTAAATGGCATTGGCTATTTTTTTTTGCAGTAGTTACGTTTTGTTTTTATAAAAAGGGACATATAAAATATGTTGCATATTGACATATAATGATGCAGCCCACCTATGACTTATGCAGCAGCAAAATGGAGCAGCATTGAGATCAGAGTGCAGCTCTGGAGGCCACATGTCCACCCACATAAGAAATGTTAGAGGTTGTCCACTGACAAGTTTCTGAAATGGCGCCACCTCCTCTTCGTAACTGAATAATAAACAGATACAGAAAATACACACCACAAGCACTGCAATTTGGCAGCTGCGGCGTCTTCTGCATGATTATAGCCCCTCCCCTCCACATAATTCATCACTTGCCAAATAATGTATCACTTGCCACATAATTCATCGCTTGCCACATAATTTATCACTTGCCACATAATTCATGACACATAATTTATCACTTGCCACATAATTTATCACTTGCCACATAATTCATCGCTTGCCACATAATGTATCACTTGCCACATAATTCATCGCTTGGCACATAATGTATCACTTGCCACATAATTCATGACACATAATTTATCACTTGCCACATAATTTATCACTAGCAAAATAATTTATCACTTGCCACATAATTCATCACTTGCCACATAATGTATCACTTGCCACATAATTCATCGCTTGCCACATAATGTATCACTTGCCACATAATTCATGACACATAATTTATCACTTGCCACATAATTTATCACTTGCTCTACAATTTGCAGATTTTAGCAAAAGCAAACATTCCTTTGTATCTGGAAAGGATCAGAAGTTACATCCTTACGGTTCCCCTACTTTCACTTATTGTAATGCGGTATTTAAAGCACATGCATGCATGTTCCCGTCCATATAAATCCCATTAACGGTTTCACCCATCTTATAATATTCCGACTGCGCATTTTCTACCTGGTGCGCCATACTCTAAAATCAATCCTTTGTATAGTTGACACTCCCAATCCATATATCTTAATGCAGACATAAACACGTCATATTGTCAGTTGCCCCAACTCACGTTATTGTTATCTACCTAGATATAAATGTACACGTTCTTTCTGTCACTGGTATTAACGGTTTTCCCCAACTCTCTTTTTACGAACTGCACATTTGTTTGCTCCCAATTGTCACTATTACCTTATGTAAGTAACTTCCGCGCTATATAAAAAAAATTGATAATTAAATAAAAAATAAATACCGCAAAACATCCTCGTTACTCTGCCGGCCTGCGACCAGGAAGTCAGGCAGGCCGGCGCGACAACAGGAAACAGGAAGTAGGAGGGCGGGAGCCTACCCCGCCTCCCACGGAAGAGCCGGAAGAGCCGCGATTGGTTGCAGCACCGGAGCAGGCAGGAGCCTACCCTGCGCCCCGGTGCCGAAGAATGGAGGAAGAGTCCTGCTGCCGGTGAGTGGGGCTTCGCTTTGTGGCTGGCCTGCGAGGGCGGGAGGGGGGCATGTGTGGGCGCGCGCGCGGCGGCGGCCTGTGTATGTGTGTGAGCGTGCGTGTGTCTTGGAGTCTGTGTGTATGCGTGTGTGACTGTGGGGGAGGAGGGGGTTGCCTGTCTGGGTGCCTGCGTGTCTGTGTAAGTGTAAGTGCGAGTGCGCGCGCGTGTGTGTGTGTGTGTGTCTGTGTCTGTCTGTGTGCATGCATGCATGCGTGGTAGGCTGGGAGTATGGGAGGGCGGCGCAGGACGGAACGTGCGCGTTCGCGCACACCAATCCAGCCTGGACTGCGCTCGTGCACCTTCTCGTCTGTCCTTCCCTCGAGACAGCTAACTATACGTCTCCAACCCTGGAAGCATCCTTTGGATGCTAATTCCAGGGCGAGACCTAAAAATGAAAGTGTGTCCTCATGTAACGTAACTGGAAAATATGTAAAGCGCTCTGATACCTGATTCGGTCCGGGTCTAGTTCGCGCTATATAAAACTCTGCAAAAAAAAAAAATGTGGCAAAAGCAGAGCCAAGTGCAGAATGTAAACCGTTTTTGATTAGAGCCCTCTTTACTTTCTTCAGCATCTGCTGGGGGCCTAGAGAATACCCTTTGTTTCCTGTAAAATGCATACATTCGGTAGGGTTAGCACATTTAGAATTAAATACAAATTGAAACAAGTTAAACAAACTTTTATAAACAACTTATTACCATGTTTTAGTATTGTGAATACATGAAAAATGATCCGTGTGAACGCAATGTTCTCCTATGTAATTATCATGTGTAATAGTAGGTTACAAAACGTAATAAATCAAAATTTACTAGGAATTATATTCAATTAATGGGAGTCTGATTCTCAAAAATAGTAGTAAAACTACAATCTTATTTTTAAGCCTGCGTGTGAAAGTAGCTTACCTACTTTTTGAAATTCCCGAATGCTAATTTGGGTCAGCATGGAAAGCTGCGCTTGGCTCAGGTTTGACTGCGGTTTTCATGAGACCATAATTTCCAAATTGCACATGGTCAGCGACTAGCTGCCGCCTCCCCCCCCAATCCGGCACCCAACACCCAGGAACGTGGACACGAGACGTCTTTACTTTTTGGAAGGCGGGCGCTAGTCGCCCGGCCGTATTTATTAAAGTATGAAATTAAAAAAGGCTTTTAATTGCATAATCAACAATGAATACAAAAATCAGCAGGACATTTAGTTCACAATTCCTATCAACAATTTTGAGAGCCTGACCTTAACAAAACTCTAATACATGTTGTTTCCTAACTTAGACTAAACATCCTAATCTTGATTTTTGTACATTTCTGGCCATATGGCAGGGTCACTACCGGTGTCAGGTCCTACAAGCTGCGCCTCACCTAGAGACGTGCGCATGCGCAGTGTTACCCCGGGAATTGCCCGGTCTACGCCCTGAACTCCATTTACCCACTAAAGGAGGGCCCTTACTCTGCGCCGGTGGCGTCATGAGTCCACGCGCGCGGGGTGGCTACCAGCCTAAGGAAAGCGTGAACTACTCCTACCCGCACTCCTTTGCTTTGCAGCATCCATTACCTTGCCCCTGGAGTTTTGGGAGTGGCCCGCAGGCCCCTCCCCCTGGGCGGGAACCTCCATAGGATGATGCCCGCCCCCTCAGACCTCAAATATGTGCTCACCGATAATGACCTTACCGCATGCCCCATACCTAATAAATACGACAACCTATGGAAAAAACTCTAAAGGACAGCTACACTGGCTAATCAATAACAGTATCAACGTATAGCTACAAAGGGAAAAAAGGCCTAAAGACACATGGCATCAAATACAATTCACTTCACACATGATTTGCTACAAAGGGAAAAAAGGCCTAAAGACACATGGCATCAAATACATTTCACTTCACACATGGTTTGCTACAAAAGGGAAAGAGGCCTAAAGACACCTGGCATCAAATACAATTCACTTCACTCATCGTTTGCTACGAAGGGAGAAAGGCCTAAAGACACATGGCATCAAATACATTTCACTTCACACATGGTTTGCTAACAAGGGGAAAAATTCCTAAACAAAAGCATCACAAAATATACCAACGGATCCATCTCTACTACCCTGTGAGACCTGTGTACCGTACCTTCAAACTTACCATTCAACCAGACATAAGAATTGCTACAAGACTTTTGTTCCAGGGATGGTGGGTGGGAAAACAAAGAAGCCCCGAGCGCGGGGCACAACGTTCAGCGAGGGAGCGTCCAGGGACAAGGGGGTCTCCTGGGCGCTCCCCACCTCTTATTCCCGAGGGGCCGGCCGGCCCCTCCTATTGCCCGCCCCCCCTGACCCGGACCCACTACCCTGGATCCGGGTCAGGAAGGCCGCCGGCCAATCGGCGGTGGGCCGCACCCCCAGGGCACGCCCCCACCGCCGAATGACCACAAAGGGGAAAGGGGGGGGCGACGGTCGCCGCGCCGCCATGCGTGCGGGGGGGCCGAGGGCCCCCCCTTTTCACATGGTCAGCGACTAGCTGCCGCCTCCCCCCCCAATCCGGCACCCAACACCCAGGAACGTGGACACGAGACGTCTTTACTTTTTGGAAGGCGGGCGCTAGTCGCCCGGCCGTATTTATTAAAGTATGAAATTAAAAAAGGCTTTTAATTGCATAATCAACAATGAATACAAAAATCAGCAGGACATTTAGTTCACAATTCCTATCAACAATTTTGAGAGCCTGACCTTAACAAAACTCTAATACATGTTGTTTCCTAACTTAGACTAAACATCCTAATCTTGATTTTTGTACATTTCTGGCCATATGGCAGGGTCACTACCGGTGTCAGGTCCTACAAGCTGCGCCTCACCTAGAGACGTGCGCATGCGCAGTGTTACCCCGGGAATTGCCCGGTCTACGCCCTGAACTCCATTTACCCACTAAAGGAGGGCCCTTACTCTGCGCCGGTGGCGTCATGAGTCCACGCGCGCGGGGTGGCTACCAGCCTAAGGAAAGCGTGAACTACTCCTACCCGCACTCCTTTGCTTTGCAGCATCCATTACCTTGCCCCTGGAGTTTTGGGAGTGGCCCGCAGGCCCCTCCCCCTGGGCGGGAACCTCCATAGGATGATGCCCGCCCCCTCAGACCTCAAATATGTGCTCACCGATAATGACCTTACCGCCACAGGCCAGCATTGTTAACCGACGATCTGGCCTCCCCCTGCCTTGACCTACCCCAGAAAATACTCACTTTAGGAAAACCCTCCAACCAGGCCCCGACATTATCAGACCCCAGGACCTTCCCTTCCTCTGTCTGGAAATCCCTCCAACCAGGCCCAGCCATTGTCAGACCATAAGACGTTACCTGCTCCATTCAAGTGAACTCCATCCCCTAAGTAATACCGTCCACACCCGACACGCCAATGAGGTATCGTCTGCAACAGGGGGGGGGGGGGCTCGAATCAGCTTGTCCAACTGTGGGTTGATCCTCTGTACCGAGTGATTCAACACCCTGACCGAATCCCCCGCCAGCTACTGCAATAGATGTGTGAGTTGCGACCATACTACCATGCAACCCGGGCCTATCCTGGCACTCCACCTTCTAGTTTGAGCTAATCTCCTCGATCAGAAAGCGCCTACCCAGTTTACCAAATCATTCTCCCCCAGGTGAAGTATCACCACTGACGGGGGAAAGTGCCGGCGCGCTAACAGCCCTTGGAAGTAATCCCTAAACTGGTCGAGACATCACCCCCCTCTCCCGAAGAATGAGGTGTCCAGGAGACCCACCCGCAGTAGGGCTGAGCTCGTCACTGAGTATTTGCCTCCCAAGTAGGGCCAAGTCATTCCCCCCTAGATGAAGTATCACCACTGACGGGGGGTCGAGCTGCTGCGCTAAGAGTCCCTGAAAGAAGTTCCTGAAGTGACCGAGGCACAGACCCCCAAACCAAATCTTCCCAGTCCCGCGTCCAGCCTGTTGCTTGAGCTGGCACGTTGTAGCTCCTCCCCTTCCAGTGATGCATTCCTCCCCTGCGTCACAGGTTTGGGAAACTGCAATAACCATGAAAATATCAAGAAAAACCTGGGGGACAATCCCACTTCCACCTTAGGGAATGGGTAGCACTTACACCTGCCAGCAATACTTGGGCCCTTGGTGCCCTCTTTCTCGACGTATGCTTCTCTTTCGACGTCCACCCGCTGCTGATGTAGCGGTGTGGAGCAACCCCCCCGATATCCGCCATGGACCCAGCCGTGACTGCCGTAAGCATCCTTTGGGTTGTCCACCTGTTGCAGCTGTTGTGATGTGGAGCCCTCCAGGTATCTACCATGGACCCGGCCATACATAAAATGGAAAGATAAACACACACCATTAGTGTTTCTGGCGACAGCTGCTGTACACGTGCTAGTCTTACGTTACCCTCAGTCGCTAAGTTTGAGATAAGATTAGCGCCAGATGACTACTCATGAACACGTTGACAGTAAATGTTAAGCATAGCCTCAGTTTGTGTTCCATGTATTGCGATTGAATTAGTGCTACAGAGAGTGCTCTGTAGAATGACCTCAATTAGGAGCAATATCCCGTGTGCAGTACAGTGACCCAGGGCAGTGTCACACCATCCCGTGTGCAGTCCAGTGACCCAGTGGCGGTGCCACGGCACCTTTATGGCTCCTAAAATTCTGCCGCAAACCAGGACATCACCTCCTGTTCCTCGTTTTCCACCCCTTTTTTGCTTGGGATCTATGTGTGACACAAGACAGTTTACTTAACAGTGCGGCATCCCAGCCTTTCACTAAAACAATTAGCACAGCCCTACCTCCGCCAGGCCACAAGCTGGTCCCAGGGCCTTTTTGGCTTGCCGCTTTGGCTTCTGGGAAATATCATCCTAGCAAAATGGACATGATCACATGCATCTCCAGGACTATGTGGTGCCGCAACTAGGCTCATGGGCACCTTTTATGTGTGACATCAGTGCGTGTATGATTATCAGGACCCCAAGGACTCTTTCCACAGGCTCCAGGCCCCACCCCTGTGCCATTGGTTGTTCCCCTACCACATTATTAATATATGGCCTTGGTACACCTCTAGAGCTCCCCGTATATGGTGCTAAATTACTGTGTACCTTTAGCCTTGGAAAGGAACTAAAAGGATGTGTGTGGAACAAATACATATATTTGTAATACACCTGTTCTTTCCATTTCCTCATTCATGAGAGTATGGACTCAGCCTGAAGGCTGCACGCAATACAGCTACCCCCAGGATAGCTTACTAACAGTGTTGACTTAACCTATCATCCATGAAGGGTCGATTGGACTGGTGTAATGTCCCCCCTGGAATAGTGATGTGCGTTAATCCCCAGGAGGACCCCAAGAGAAGGTGGGTATACCCTTTTCGTGAATCGTTCCACGATCGTTCGAACTATCACCTCAGCAGACACCAATAATAATAATTATAGAGTGTCAAAATTTAACGTATGTCACTGGTTGTTCCTTGCGCAAGATAAATAAGTAGCCACCCAGGCTTGGATAAAATATTGCAAGTGCCTGGATGACATCAATAAAGAAGCCCAGGAATGAACCCAAAGCGCTTATTTTTCCCGAAGGACCAACGCAAGTCCAGGCAAGGTCTGAGCAGGGGGGGAATTATTTTGAAAATGTCCCCAGTACCAAACATTCTATGCTATATGAATGCATTATACGCTCGCTGTGCCGGGGGATCCTCCCGCACGATCAAATACAGTCCACTACTAAACCTGCATTCCATACATACGCATTGGTGAAATCCTTGAGATCCCTGTACAGCCACTTATAAAGCTGTAACCCCAATATGCATTGATAACAGTGCCCCGTCTCCATCTCCATGCCCAAATGTCCTATGGAGCAGACGGGTAGGTCCTGAATCTCGCTAAAGGCAGTGCAAACTGCGCTGTGTTTAAAACTCATCCTTCCCCCCCCTTGAAGTTGCTTAATAAAATTAGTACATGGCCACAACCTACCTCACACATGGAATCAGTGTTTAAAACGTTACCCATAGCAATCTGAAAACCTGATAGCCATGGTTTTTCTGTGAATCATGAATAAGAGCGCCGTACAAAGCGCCAGTTACCTTACCTAAAGAACCTTCTCTGTGAGACCCCACATCCCTCTTTAATTCACCACAGGATGTACCGAGGTTCGAACCCGCACCCCCCGTTCCTTGTTCCGTCATATGTTCACCTCTTAACACTACGAGGTCTTGTCGTACAAGTATTAATGTACCACCCCAATACACAACATGCACTTGAAAGATGAACAGTCCGCTTTTGCAAAATGCATTCCGCGTCATAGGAACATGCATTTCTAGTAACTTTTGTTCAGTTTGAGCTAAAGACAACCTGAAAATGATGTAGCAAAAGATGTAAAAACTGTTGTTCAGTTCGAGCTAAAGACAGCCTGTAAAATAAGCAGCCGAAGATGTACTATGTGGCAAATGTAGCCGATCCAGCACTATGCAATATTAGAAAGGTTGTGATTTATGAACTGCAAATAATAAACCAAAATAGACCACAGTCCAACGCTCTACTAACTGAGCCACGCCCTTTTTCAGCATATTTCTCCGGTCATAATAGAAGCACATTTGCCCTTAAGGGGAGGCACTTTAGGAACCCCGATTTTATCCTGTCTTTATCCGCTCCCTCTTCCTGGGTGACTAACAGCAACTAGGAGCCTGCTGGGAAAGTGAGGCTCCGGGGGGACTGGTGGACGGACGCTTCCACGTTACGCCGGGCAGCTGTCCCTAGCAACTAATCGCCCGCGGTCACTGCGCTGAGCGAAACGTGCTTACACTATTAGCTGGTAATTTTTTAGAAGCGGCCGCTTCGACTATGTACATTTGAGACGTTCTTAACGTTATTACCCAAGAACCTCGACGTAGAGGACTCTGAAGTCCCCTTTACCCAAAAGTTTACCCTGATCAGAATCGCCAGAGTAAAGCTGTCGCTGTTCAGTAATGAGGCCTCTGATATGTAAATCCATACAGTATTGTTCCCAGTTAAATAAACCCCCGAGATGTGCAGTGATCTAGCCAATTTTTACTGAATAAAGAACTTCCTGTCAGGGTCTGAGAAGGGGGGAATTATTTCTGAAAGTGTCCTTGGGATCAAAAAACATCTGCAAGTGCGCTTCACTATGCTACCTTAATGGATCAGAAGCTCGCTGGGCAGTGACATTCTTCGACAGGCACCATTGCCCGGGCCGTCTGGTACAGATGATCCAGGACCCGGAGCATATTTAGTAATTAGAGAATGAAAAAAGAAAAAGTGTAACAGCAAGCGTAAGGGAAACACGGTCCAGCTGGGGAAGAGAAACAGGCGGCCTGGCTCTGAAACCGCCTGCTTTGTTGTAGCAAAGCCACTAATCATGCTCCAGCTGAGGTGCGAACTCGCAACCTCGTCAATTTCCCACTGTAATTACCGCCGAATAAATATCTCCAATTATTCACTGGTAGGTGACAAATTAAAAACATCCTATTTTCAATTATATCATTTAACCCTGGCAGAGCACTTAGAATTAGAGTATTCCTATCTGAGAGCCTCGCCCGCTAGCGTTGATTACTTTGCTTCTCTCAATCTTCCTTCAACACGGGTCCTTATCCATAAAGCACAATCAATGCACACGGAAAAACGTTGCTTTCCGTGTTTTGACCGGAGCCTACACGCCATTACTGGATAATCTCTAACCTGGCCAGCTCCTGTGATTTCAGCCACACATTGGAGCATTTGTACCCGTACTCCACGGCAAGCGCCGATGTTAGTGTGGCAACAAAAGGATGTGGTGACCGGATGCCCGTCTTAACGACATGGTTGAGGGGATGCATTCATTTTTTATGCCCTGGTGAATCCCCCTCCATAACACTAGCAAGGCAAAATTGTTGGTATCCTCCTCGTGGGGCTATAATGACGCTCTCCCCTGACCCCCATGGGCGACACCAGCAGTGAAAACATTAAAGGTAAGGTAACGAAAAACCTGTGCTTTTTAACGGACATTTGATATCGCTGCTCCGACCTTACATAACACACCCCATTGCCGCCCAAATTAGATGAAGTGAGCGGACATTCCTCCTGCTCCCTCCCCTCCACATATGTCCCACTCTACACACGCGGCTCAAAACAGCAAGGCAATGGTAAACAAAAGGCAGTAAATCAAGAGTTTAAATTACACTCGCACAGCATGAATTCCAACAGCAAAAATAAGGATGGTAGCCTTGTGCACTCGTATATTGGTATTTAAACACACATGGGGAAGCTTTAGCGGCGCCTTCACCGCACGACCCAGGCACTAGTATAGTAACAACCCTCTCGGTATGTGCCCAAGACAACACACGTGCGCATAAACAGCGTTTTGTCATACCCCTTTTATGTACTCCTTTTTCTAAACACAAAGACGTTTTCGTGCTCTTTTCGCGCTACGGGGGGCTCCCTCGGCGTCTTGCCGCCAGCCCGCTGCCTATCCCCGGTCCCCGGTCCCCGCGCCACAATACCTTACGCGGGCACCGAGCGCTCCGCTTACAAATGAGTCCCCTGCCTCACGTTTACGGACCGGCCACCAGGAGCGGCTACCGCCGCCTCTCCTCCCTGACTTGCGTCCCTCACGCGCTGCTCTCCTCGCCGGCTGAAGTTCACGCGGCGCGGTTGAACGTTGTTCCTAGTCTCGCCAAGGGATTACGAAGTAGAACACCGTCGCCTCCGCTACCGCCGCCGCTGCTTTTCCTGCGCAGCTCGAACCACCTCCTGAAACAAGAAAGGAAAAAGATTATAAAAACAAAGAAGCCCCGAGCGCGGGGCACAACGTTCAGCGAGGGAGCGTCCAGGGACAAGGGGGTCTCCTGGGCGCTCCCCACCTCTTATTCCCGAGGGGCCGGCCGGCCCCTCCTATCGCCCGCCCCCCCTGACCCGGACCCACTACCCTGGATCCGGGTCAGGAAGGCCGCCGGCCAATCGGCGGTGGGCCGCACCCCCAGGGCACGCCCCCACCGCCGAATGACCACAAAGGGGAAAGGGGGGGGCGACGGTCGCCGCGCCGCCATGCGTGCGGGGGGGCCGAGGGCCCCCCTTTTCAAGTGGTCCAAAATACTTCAGCGCTCCTCGTGAGTAATTTTCCTTCCAGTTCCGATTCTGAACCCAGAGCTTTGCTGAAAGCCCTCCATTAGTTACCTAATAAGAAAAGGACAAACTTTAAAATGTGTTGACTAACTTATAAGTTATTATATTCTTATATAATTATATTATATTGGTATATAATATTATATATATTATTTGACTCGATGGGGTGACAGGTCTTTTTCTTACCTGGCCCTGTGTTATTGGATTGCTTTGCCCTATCACATTCGCACCTGTCCTAATTATATTAAATTCAGGAAACTGCTGAAAACAGTCGTATTTTAATTCTTTGTGCTTGGCTTTACCTGTGCTTATTGTTAGTGCAGCAATACCTCTTTGGAGGTGATTTATGCGCTATAGTAAGTTGTATTAACATAACATAACACGAGAAATCACATGATTTACAAGATTGGAATCCATTGCCCCTGTGTGTAGGGCACCATGGCGGAAAACTCCTCACAGGGTGAACGGATTCAGTGGCTTAGCAAGGGCAGGTGGTACCTTGTCAGCCCCCGCAGAAACATTGAAATTATTAAAATAAGGAAAAAAAAGATAGTTACACATATTTTTGCAATTTTGTCACCCTCCTCAGTGCCATTTTGTCACCCCCCTCAGTGATGACACCCAAGGTGGCCCACAACCACCGCACCCCACTTCCTACGCCACTGCACGGATTTCTCTTTGCAAATGCACTTTCTAGGTATCGGCTAGGCAGCCCATGCACTGTCTTGTCGTGAAATGCTGTATACAGTATTGTTGCTGGGAAGCTCTGCCCACTTTCTGTCTATGTTTTTCATTGGCTTCAATCGTAAAAGCTGCTTTTTGATTTATTTTCAGGTTGTTAGTCCCTCCTCCTGACGGCCATGTTTTCATTTATATCCTTCCCTGGCTATCGGCCCCTTTACTCCAAAACTATTTTTGCGCCTGTGTCCTCCCCATACCCTCCCGCAGTCAGTGACCCCCCCCCCCCCTTAGCCACCACCCACTCCCGTTCGTGCCTTCCTGGATCCCCACCCTCCCATTAAGAAATGCTTGTTTGGCGTGTGATTGGTGGGTCAAATTGCACAGTTTGTCTCGCTTGCGTGCAATGCCTTACATCATACACATGACAAAGCAATGGCGTTTTCACAATTCACATCGGGAGGCAGAGACAGCACAAGAGGTGAAGCGGTTTCCTGCAGCCTTCTGAGAGCCGAGAGAACATTGGTGAGGCAAATTACAAGCAGGTGCCGCCTCTTACCTCCTTCATTCTTAGAGTTTGTCCTGTCTCCTTCCAGTCCTGAAATGACCTCTCTGTGGAAGGATTATAGCAAATCATGTCGTTTACCGGAAGCAGTCCAGTTAGGAATTTGACCTCCCTTGTTTGTGTGCACGTCGTCGCTTTGAGGAGAAGGAAACATGAAAGCGATTCCCAAACAAGCGCTCGTGGCAGCTGAATCACACTGGTCTCTCTGAGCCAGAGAGCGGGTTTCTGTTGGCATTATTTGCGCGTTCAGGCAGAAGAGGGAGACTTTATCGCTGGCACCCAGTGGCAGCTTTGTCAGACGCCGGATGAGGGCTTTGCGCATAGGTAAAAACAGTTTTAATTAGCGTCAGGGAGGATGCCCGGCACGGCTGCCAGAGGCAGTTTTGGTATTTGTGGGGCGCTCTGTGAATGTAACAAGCTGTAAATTCTTCAGTATGCACAGAGGGCATGGTAATTCAGGATATGAATCAAAGTAAAGAGAGGGACGTGCAACGGCCATTACCTCCTCGTCCTGGTCTCCCCGTCCCATTCCTTACAAGTGAGCAGCTAGTCTGCTCCACGGAACCCCTAGCCTATCTGAGCTGTTTGCACTTCCCCCAGGATGACGTCACCATCACGTGACGATAAAGGGGGAAGTGCCGAAACCAAACATCCTGTTCTTTTTTTTCTGCACCAGTTCCTGTTGCCTGGCTGTGCTGTGCTGTTGGGAGTTTGCCTCGAGTTTTGGTGAGTTCCTTTTGTTTTATTTCACTTTTGGCAGCCTGCTCTAGCGGCCGCCCGTTGTTTTGCTACTCTGTGTTCCCCCCGTGCTGCCTCTGCCGGCGGTCTGCCATTTGACACGTGGTACGCGTTAGCAGCCGTTTGTCATTCTCCGCTCTTACCTTGGTGCCTGGGCCTGCTTCAGCGGCCATTCCTGGGTGATTTCTCGTGTCCCTGTGTGCCCTGCTTTAGCGGGCAGGGGTTTCTGTATGTGGAGGTGCGGCGCTCATGTTTCACGGTGCGTTTGGGGGGCGAGTCTGGCTGTTGGCTGTGCTTTTTGTGCCGGCCGCTTTTACAGCTCTCGTGGGATTTCGTGTCCTCGGGACTTCGTGTCCTTTGCGTAGGGTCCTTCCTGACTGGGATTTTGTCCTTGCTTCTGCCTGGTTTGGACTGGGCTGGTTGCTGGCATGGTTCTTCCTCTGCTGCCCCTCTTGATGCCCTGCGCCTCTTTATTGTTGAGGGTGTGGCTGCTGCTTTCCTGGCTCAGGGACATGGCTGGGCCTCCTCCCTAGGTGCCTCGTGTCTCTTTGGATTCGCAGGCTGCTCCTGTGGATGTCGATGGTCCTGATGCTGATGTGGGTGTGCGTGGTCGATTTGTTCAGGGTGCTGAGCTCGCTGATCTGTTCGCCCGTGTGCGGTCCAATTTGGGCTTCTCTCCTCCTGCAGGATGCTGTTTTGGAGTATGTCCAGCCTGCTCCTGACTCTTTTCCTTTGCACGGGGCGGTACGCAATTTGCTGTCTCACGAATGGTAGGAGGTGGACGAGTCCTCTTTTCCTCGTTTCCTGTCCGGGCGTTGCCCTCTTGGGGGTTTTGCTGCTGAGTTCCCTCAGGCTGTGTGAGTTGCCCTTTGATGGCGGGCCTTTCCTCTCTGGGTTTGGTCGTTTTTGAGGACGCCCTTCCTGCGGCCGCTGTGGTTTCGCGGGTTGAAGGGGCGGTGCAGCGTTCCTATGCTGCTTCTAATTTTTCTGCCCGGGCTTCTGCCTATTCTATCTTTTTAGTTCGGTCGCTCCTTGTGGATTTCCAGTCCCTGTCGGTTCTGCTGACTGACGGCGAGGATGCCGTGCCTCTTTTGTGATTTGGGGGCGGCGGCGGCTGCTTCTGGTGCTTCCATTGCTGCCCGTCGTCATGTTTGGATGCGTTCCTGGGAGGCGGACCCTTCCCGGATGTCGGTCCTCCTTATGTTGCCCTTTGTAGGTTCCGAGGTGCTCAGTCCTCAGCTGGGGGGGTATGGTTATGCAGTCTGCTGTGACCCGTGTGCTGGTGGCTCCGGTCCGCCCTCCTTCTCGGGGTCATGGGTTTGGTTCCCTTCGCACTTTTGGGCCTCCTGCTCGTGGCGCTTCTCAGCCCTTGCATGGCAGGGGTCGTGGCCGGGGGGGCCATGGACGTGCCCTGACCCGGGCCGCTGCCGGTGTTGCCACCCCCGCTTCCTCCTCTTCTCAGTGTCTGTCTGCCTTTGCCTGTTGGTGGTTGCCTCCGGTCCTTCCGTGCCCCGTGGCTGTCGGTTCCGGGAGCCTGGGCGTTTCAGTCTGTTTTGGGAGGTTGCCGGCTCGAGTTTTCCTCTCCTCCTTCTCTGGGTTTTGTTCAGGCTTCCCTGCCCCGTCTTTCTCTGCGAAGAGTTGCTTTGTTGACAGGTGTGCGGCTCCTGTTGGGGGTGGCGGCTGTTGTGGAGGTTCCTCCTCTGGAGTGGGGCAGGGGTTGCTCTCCAGTCCTCTTTCTTCCATCGTCCATTCAGGATGGTGGCTCTCCAGTCCATCCTGCCTCTGGTCCTACCGGGTGGCTTCCTGGCGTCCCTGGATCTGTGGATGCGTATTTGCATGTTCCTGTCCATCCGGGAGACCAGCATTTTCTCCGCTTTGCAGTGGGGGCCCTGCATTGTCAGTTTCGGGTACTCACTTTCGGCCTTTCTTCAGCGCCCGGAGTGTTTGCCAAGCTCTTGGCCCCTCTGGTGGGTATCCTTCATTCCAGGGGGCTGCTGGTGTTTCCATGTCTGGATGACTGGTTGTTTTTCTCTCCCCGTTTTTTCGCAGGCTCTGTTGGATATGGGCCAGGTGTGTTGTCTGCTGGGTTCCTTTGGGTTCCTTTTTTGCCACAGGTAGTCCTCCCTGGTGCCCTCCCGGTCCCTGCAATTCCTGGGGGCTCTCTTCCGCATGGCCATGGGCATGGTTTTCCTCTCGCAGGAGCGCCAGTTGTCTTTGTTTCGTCGCCTTTCCTGGCTTCTGTCCCGGTCCCGGGTGTCTGCCCGTCCCTGGTTACGGTGTCGGGGGGGAGATGGCGTCCACTCTGCATCTCCTTCCTTGGTCCAGGCTGCATCTGTAACCCCTGTTGCATCTTTATTTATTTATTTATTTAAAACACTTATAGAGCGCAAACTGTCGCCTGGCAGGCATCCTGGCGCTGGGTTGGCTTACTCCTAAGATAGAAACAGTGGGAGAATTATAAGACGGTAGTGGAGGGGGATCTAGCGGAAAAGCCAAGTCTTAATTAGTTTTCGAAAAGGCAGGAGCTGTGAAGTATGTCGAATGTCAGCGGGCAAACTGTTCCAGAGCTTTGCAGCCGCCACTCGGAATGATCTTCCCCCGATCCTAGCTCTCTTGAATCTGGGTACTATTACAAGTCGAGCGGTAGCGGATCGCAGAGCTCTGGTTGGTGTGTACCAGGTGAACATCCGTTGTAGAGGTATAGGTCCTAGCCCGTGTAATGCCTTAAAGACCAAGCAAAGAGACTTGAAGGCAATACGTTGCTTCAGGGGAAGCCAGTGCAGCTCGGCTAAAGCAGCCGTGGTTGAGGATCTCCTGGTCCATCCAAGGGCCAGTTTGGCTGCTGCTGACTGGACGCGTTGGAGTCGGTCCAGCAGTACCAAGGGGGAGTCGAGCAGGAGAGCATTGCAATAGTCAATGCGACTAAGGATGGTGCACCTGATTATCTGTGCTCTCGTGGGTAGTGGAAGTAGTGGCAGGATTTTACGTAGTGATCGCATAAGGGCCGAGCAGGTGGCGACTGTTCTTGATACCTGTGTTTCCATGCTCAGTTTGTTATTTAGCATGACGCCCAAATTCCGAACACTGGCCACAGGTGGCGGGTTGTCTGAATTTTCCGGAGGCCAGAAATCAGCAGGCAAAGGGCGAGGTATGCGGCTGGCTGGGCAGAACAGGACCTCGGTTTTAGAGGAATTAAATTGGAGGGAGTTATGATGTAACCAGCCAGCAGTATCTCTCAGGCAGTCGTGGAATGCTTCTAAAGTAATAGAGTCTTCACCCTCCCAGGAAAAAATAAGCTGGGTATCGTCTGCGTAGTTTACTGTGGTCATGTTATGTGATTTAATAAGAGAGACCAGTGGTAATAAGTAAACGTTAAAGAGAATCGGACTGATAGAGGAACCCTGGGGTACACCGTGAGGGACTGGGGAGAAAGCAGATTGAAAAGGGGGGAGGGATACAGCCTGTTTCCTGTCACTGAGAAAAGAGTGGAACCAGAGTAAGGCTGAACCATCAACCCCCGCCGCTCTCAACCTCTCTAGCAGGATCACGTGGTTGACGGTTTCGAATGCGGCAGACAGGTCCAGTAGGATCAAGGCCACCGCCTGGCCCCTGTCTGCACGCAATCGGAGTTCTTCCATGGCCGTAAGTACAGCTGTTTCAGTGCCATGGACTGGACGAAATCCAAATTGGAAGTCGTCCAGAACGTGATTCTGCTCGAGGTGGGATGACAGGCAGGTGCTGACCCATCGCTCCACCACTTTCGCCGGAAAGGGCAGAAGCGATATGGGTCGAAAATTGGAAAGGCATTCTGGATTCAGGGATGGTTTTTTCAAAAGCGGGGTGATTAACGCTTGCTTCCAGGGGTTTGGAACCACTCCACTGCGGAGAGATTGGTTGCAAATCCTCCGAGATTGGTTGCAAATCCTCCGAAGGGTGTGGAATCTTGTCCTGTCGTACTGGGATCCTGCCTCCTTGGGCTTTGAGACTCTGGTCCCTGTCGCTCCGGGGCTTCGGGCGGATCTCCAGTGGTGGTTGTCCCCTCCCTCTCTTTCCCGGGGGTTCGCTCTCCTTCCTCCTCGGTCTGTGGTCGTGTTGTCCACGGATGCCAGTGCTTTGGGGTGGGGTGCCGTTCTGGGTGCCTCCACCGCTCGGGGTCGGTGGTCCACTTTCGATTCCCTCCGGTCCTCGTACTGGGTAGTGTTGAGGGCGGTTTGGTTGGCTCTTCTTTGGTTCGCTCCTCTCCTTCGGGGTCGGGCGGTCTCGGTGCTGATGGTCACTCAGGTGGTTCGTTCTTCTGTGGCTCACTGGGGGGCGTGTAGTGCTCTGTTTCTCCTGTCCCGGGAGGTCGGCCTTTGGGCCGAGTCGACTCTCTTGTCTCTGGCGGCGGTCTATCTTCCGGGGCGGCAGACTGGGCCTGCAGTTTATTTGTGCAGGGTGTTCCCCTCCTCGGTGTCCCTCTGGCTGTCCCTGGTTCTGCTCGATCTGATTGTCCTCAGGTTCCGCCTTCCTTGGCTGGATCTTTTTGCCTCAGGGTTTTCCACCCTTCTTCCTCTGTTTTGCTGCATCGTTCCCGCTCCGTTGGAGTGGGCCACCGATGTTTTCTTGTTTCCGTGGTCGGAGGGTCTGCTTTTTGCCTTCCCTCCGTTTGCCTTCATTCCGCGGGTCCTCCGGCGGCTTCGGTTGGCTCGGGCGGAGGTTCTCCTGGTGGTTCCGGAGTGGTCTCGCTGTCTTGGTTCCCCCTTCTGCTGACCTTTTCTGTTTGCCCTCGTTGGTGGTTTCCCCTGTCTCCCCCCCCCTGCGGGCTCCTCTTCTCCAGCTTGACTCCCTGCGACGCCTCCGGCTGGGGGTTTGGCGCTTGAGTGGTTGAGTTTGCTGGGTCTGGGTTGCTCGGTGGCGGTTGCCCACTGTCTCCGGCTTTCCCGGCGTCCTTCCGCCTTGGAGTCCTATGCCCGTCGCTGGATGAGTTTCTCCACCTGGTGTCTTGGGAGGGGTTTCTCTTCTGCCTCCTGTGAGGCCGTGAGGGTGTTGGCCTTCCTGCAGGATGGTTTTGTGCGCAATAGGCTGCCATTCTTGCTTTTCGGGGTTCCTCTGTTTCCTCTGTCTCCCCATTGGTGGCTCGCCTTCTGTGGAGCTTCTTGCTTCACCGTCCTGTCTCTCGTTCTCCTGTGCCTCCTTGGGTTCTTCCCTTGGTTCTGTGGGCTTTGACAGGTCCTCCTTTCGAGCCTTTGGACACCGTGGCCCTGAAGTTCCTTTCTGCTCAGGTTATTTTCCTGGTGGCCATTGCTTCTGGGCGGTGGGTTGATGTGATTGGGGCGCTGTTGGCTTCTCCCCCCTTCTTGCGCTTTTGCACTGATAAAGTCATTCTCCGTCCGAGTCAGTTATTTCTTCCTAAGGTGGTGTCTTCTTTTCACTGTCTGGAGGTTGTTGCTCTCCCGGTGTTTTTTCCGTCTCCTGCCTCTCCTGAGGTGGTGCTCCTCCATTCGTTGGGTGTGCTGAGGGCTCTCAGCGTCTACTTGGAGCGTAGGGCTGGTTTCCGTACAGTTGATTCCCTCTTTGTCACCTGTGGCCTCTCGGGTCTGGGGCTTCGGCCTTCTTTGTCCGCCTTGTCTCGTTGGGTCCGGGGCACTGTGGTTTCTGCTTACGATTCTGCCCTCTGTCCTCTGCCTTCTTCTGTTCGGGGTCGGTCGACTTGGGACGTGTCGTCCTCCTAGGCCTTGTTCTAGGGGGCCTCGATGAGGTACATTTGCAATGCTGCCACGTGGGCTTCTCCCCATTCTTTGTTTACACATTATCGTCTTCTGTTGGGGATGGCGGCCTCTGCTGCTTTTTGGGGCTAGTGTCCTTTCTGCGGTACATGATTTGTGGTCTGTACTGTTTTTCTGTTGATTAAAACTGGACCTGTTTTTTCTCAAACAGTTTGGTCTGTTTTTTTCTTACAATCACCGTGTGCTTGGGTATGGGCTCACTTGTAAGGAATGGGACGGGGAGACAGGACGAGGAGGTAATGCCCGGTTACTCACCGGTAATATCCATTACTTTGAGTCCTGGTCTCCCCGTCCCATTCCTGAGCCCTTCCCTCCCTCCCTTTTGGGTTTTCTTTGGGTGATTGTCTGTTTTTCGTTCTGGTTTCTTTGGTATTCTCAGGATGTTTGGTTTCGGTACTTCCCCCTTTATCGTCACGTGATGGTGACGTCATCCTGGGGGAAGTGCAAACAGCTCACCTAGGCTACGGGTTCTGTGGAGCAGACTAGCTGCTCACTTGTAAGGAATGGAACGGGGAGACCAGGACTCGGAGTAATGGATATTACCGGTGAGTAACCGGGCATTGTAGAGGTTGGTTGGCCTGCAAAGAAATGTGAAAAATTCTCAAAAGATTTGTGCCTTCAATGCCCAATGGTCTCTGAGCTTTCGATTCTCGTTAGGGCGTGATCTGCTCTGCACTTGGTAGAACAAAAATCCCATAACTCCGTTATCTAGAAATCCACGTCTGTTCCCCTGGTGAGGTTTTTATGGACACTCCTTAAGGTAGCGCAGTCGATTTTGAGGGATTTAGCTTAGGAAGGAGACATGTTGATTCCTGCAGTATTTTACACCAGCACAAAGGCTACGAATTAAACGGTGTTTGAAATGGAAATGCCACCAGGGAAAGTAACAGCTTGATGTTTGTCGAGGAATTTGAAGGAATATGGCAACTTGTGTCTAGTATGCCAAGCAATTTGAGCAGGAGTGTGTAGAATGTGCAGTATGCATGGAAGATGATTCCATTATCCACAATTTCATCTCTCTCGAGCAAGAAACTGCACGTTTATCCGTTAAATCGACAATAAAAATCTCCAAACTGACAGTAGGTTGTGTATGATTTGATAAACATCAAGATTTGCTACTGCATTACAGTGTGGTTTGTGACTGGGTAAGAACTATCGTCACATATGCTAGGGTTGTGATATGATACGGTTCTGTCTTCTCTATTACAGTAAATTGTGGTGCACGCCAAGATGTGAACTAAAATGTTGATATATATGGTATTGGGTGAGATTTATACAGAAATGTTTGAGGTGCATGAATGCAATATCTTTAAATGAGCTGTCATTTCGTAATATCTAATGCCTGGTTGAGAGTTTGGCAGACAGGTAATAATCCAAAGCATCCCAGGTACACAAACACATAGTGTAATTGACATTAACATTTATTTATGTGTTATGTTGCTTTTCAGGCAAGCGTTTAATATTATGGAAGTACTAAATGTTTAAACTCCTTCCTACAGTGTGCTTCCTACGCACATAGAAACAGTTTTTTTTTTTGCTAACTTGGGGGCATATTATCAAGCAGGGCGATAGACAATTATCGCCGCTTTAGCGGCTGTTTTCGGCCGCTAAGCGGCGATAATTCTATCGCCCTATTAGCAAGCTGTCGCTAACTGATGTTAACGAGAGCTTTTAGGCGATAGCGAACAGTTTGGGGCCCGCTTTGCATGTCAGCGTTGTTTATCGCTAATGACATGCAAAGTGGGCGTACCCAACCAGTTAGCGACTGAAAGCCATCGCTAACGTCGCTATCGCCTATTAGCAAGGCAGGCGTAGCGATGGAAATATTTGCGCTAAGCGCGAATATCTCCAAATACTAACACCTGCCCAGACCAGTTCTTAGCCATGTTATCCAATGGGAGGTGGATAACATGGCTAAGAGCATTTTGTCTCTAATGCGTGAATATCGCTGTATTCTCAGTGATATTCACGCATTTCGCCGCTATCGCTGGATATTTTAGCACAATGGAGAAAAACGTTGCTAATAGCATGTTTTCTCCGCTAACATATCCTGCGATAGGCAGCGATAAAAAATAGATAAATATCGCTATTCCTTGGTAATATGCCCCTTAGTGTCTGGATTAACGTCTGTTTTATTGTAGCCGCAGTCAAGGAGTTCACTGGTCTCCTTTTAATTGAATGCTTTTGTAGTACAAACAAACACATAATTGCAAACTTGCTGCTTGGCTTGGTGTTAAAGCCGCACCCAGTCATTCCCAGGTCTTCTTCACATCGTGTGCTTTACAAGCAGAACAACACAAGGAGCTTCAAAGTAGCTGCGTAGCCATGGCCGTCTTCTTGGAGCCGCAGTTAAGTACTTCACACCTTTCGAAAACAGCAAGCTTATGCTCAAAAGGCTGTATTGTTTCTGTTAGTTAAAGGGTTTCTATGTTCACTGTCTCTATTGCTAAAAGAGTTATCCCTCCCGTCCAACGCACCAATTTATGCCAAGCCCATAATGTTAATAAATTAACCAATGTTTCAGCCTTTGCTAATTGCATGCTTCCCAAATACAAAGGCGTCTACTTTTTGAACTGCTGCTTAGTTTGGGTCCGTTTTGCATACATACATATAATTTTGTTGCATGTACTTCATGTGGTGTTTGTATTATTATTGTAAATGTAAATTGTAAATTGATACTTGTATAGCGCACTACTCACCCGCAAGGGTCTCAAGGCGCTTGTACGAATACCGCTGTGGAACCCATCCTGGCTTTCCCTGTGAGGTGTCCACTCCTGGGAACCCCCAAGGTGGAGGCCAGGCATCCTTAGCATTGTTGGGGCCGTTGTGGAGATTAAGCAAGCTATTGCCCAGAGGTGCAGAGTGGGACTCCATGATTAGAATAGGCACCGAGGCGAGAATTATCAGGTCCGTGGAATTTTGAGCCCAAGACCCACCGAGGCGGGGAATTGAAGCCTGGTCCCGGGCTAGACCTCTGCAGCAGGGTCTGCCGCTCTAACCATTGAGCCACACTTCTCCACTTCTCCACTATTAAAAATTACACTTCGCATAGGTACTTTCTCGTGTGCTAGCCTTCGAGATAACACAAAGACACGCAGTACTCATATGGCCTAAATTTGTTTTTGTCGATGCCTCTGCCTGCCTTTCCTTTTTGCTGGTGCTTGCTTGCTTCCTTCTTTTAGCGGTGGGTAAACATGTGCTATCCATTACAAACGGAAATACACATTTTTTTAAATTAACAAAAGCTTACAGTTTTTCTGTTTTAAAAAAAAAAATTGCATTAGATTGTACTATAAGTTTTTAGGTCAAGCGCGTCATGTTAATAAGGTAAGTTAATAAAGTGCAAAAACTTTACGTTTACATACACACACAGTGTGTTTAAGGACATAAATAGCAGCGCTACCTCTAAAAATACACATACAATAATGTATAAGAACAAAGCTAGCAGCTTTATTTGTGAAAATACATATATAGAGATATGCAAGGAAACAGACAGCAGCGCTATCTCTCAATATACCACAAGTGATGTGCGAGAATTAAAATAGCAGCGCTATTCTTAAAATACCACAACTAATCTGCAAGGACTGAGACAGCAGTGCTATCACTCATGATACCACATACACATATAGTACTTAAATGGACAATGGTTGTTT
Source organism: Lissotriton helveticus (assembly GCF_964261635.1). Lineage (NCBI taxonomy): Eukaryota > Metazoa > Chordata > Amphibia > Caudata > Salamandridae > Lissotriton > Lissotriton helveticus. Next base: position 73,893,985 of record NC_136065.1, read on the forward strand.
GATCTCCAGCTCACAACGTCTTTTTGTCCGTTTTTTTCAAAATTGTATTTTATCTTAAAAACAAAGCTAGCAGCTCTATCTCTAAAAATACACACACAGTAATATGCGAGGAGACACACAGCAGCGCTGTCTGTCCACATACCACAACTAATGTGGGAGGACTGAGACAGCAGTGCTATCACTCAAAATACCACAACTGATCTACGAGGATTAAAACAGCAGTGCTATCACTCGTAATACCATATACACAACAGTAATATGGCGAGACCGATTGGCATTGCCAATGCTTGTTTAATTTCTTCCACCCTCTGAAAAGGATTTATGGCAGCACTTTGCTGGAGTAAAAATATGAATCTTTCCACATTACGAATGGGAGTGAAAAGAATAGGTGAATGCTTATAAACGTTATCGTTCATGGTCGTTCACAAACCTTCAAGGCAAACCATGCCTTAAGACGCCCAGGCCCGCGCTCCGCCTCTCCCGTTGAGCGCAGTTCATGGCTTTGCAGAGCTTCGCGCTCGCGGCCGAAGTCCCTGCTGACGTGAATGAATGAATGAACGAATGAATGTTGGATTTATAGAGCGCGTGGTTACCCTGGAGCGTCCCAGCGCTGTACCACTGGGGAACCCGTCCTGGCTTTCCCTGTGAGATGGTTCCTTTACTGGGCATCCCCAAGGTGAAGCCAGGCATCCCCGGCAGTGGTGGGGCCGGAGTGGAGATTAAGCAAGCTATTGCCCAGAGTTGCAGCGTGGGACCCCATGGTTAGAGTGGCACCGAGGCGAGATTTGTTGGGCCCGCTGACATTGGTCCTGCACCCGACGCCGCGTCGGGAATTGAACCCTGGTCCCGGGCCGACCTCAGCCTCCGGGTCTGCCGCCTCTAACCGTTGAGCCACACTTCTCCACTGTGGCATAAGCCTGCCAGCCCGCCCGCTCACTCCAACCACTCAACTAATCCCTCTACAAAGTGCCTAGAATCCGCCCGGTGCGCTAGGGAGTTCGGTGCTTTGCGTACCTCGGCCAGGGGTGGCCTTAGCCATGTGCAAGCTGTGCACCTGCACAGGGGGGCCACCAAACCCCAGGGGCCACCACGCCCCAGGGGCCGCCACGCCAATGTATATCCTTAATATAATCATCCTCTGAGGATGGATACATATTTGCGGGACGACCCCTGGCAGGGATTTGGCGGCCTCCGACTCTGTTCCACTTCCAAACACCCTGACCCCCCTCTTCACTGGCCTCTGTGCTCCGCCCGGCCGGACCCCCTCTTCCAGGGCCCCTACCTATGCTCCCTGCCCACGGCCGCCATGAACCTAGAGCCGCCCCTGCCTCAGCCCAGAGGTGTGGAATGTCCTCCCGAAATCTTTCCTAAGCTGCACCTCCGTCGGAACATGAAGACTTGGTTGTTCTAACCTTTGGGCTTCATCCATCCTACCCTTGTCCAGCGCCGGGAGACCTCGAGGAGTCACTGAGCACTCTACAGGACGCAATATTAATAATAAAAATAATAATAATAATAATAAGTTCCCGGAGTTGTTCTGTACATTGTGGCATTGCATCCTCCTCCTCCTAAAACGAACACATAATTTTCATATAGGACAAAAATAAGTGAGTAATGCTGTTTTGGCATGTTATGTCAGCACCATAATTAAAATATTGGTGGAATGTTAAATCCACTTTTATCTCTGTTGTGTCGTTATATGAATTATTACATTAATCGTGCAGTTATAACAGAACTTTACCAAAGTAAATTAGTTATATTATCAAGGTTAATATCAGGGTTCAGGTCATGTGACATCACTTTCTGTGAAGATTCAGGGTCAGAGGTTATATGATGACACTTCCTGTGATGACACGGTGTTCAAAGGGTATGTGATGTCACTCCCGCTACACCTGCCATTTTGGTGAATCGACGTCCATGCCAATAACAAACCCAGAGGCGCAATAGCAAACTCCAATCAACATGTACAAACATGACCGAGGCAGAAAAATCAGGAGGTTCCCTTGAACCAATCCCTTTTCCTTCCTTAGGAAGTGATATTGCAAAGGTCCATGGGACTTGTAGTTTAAGATAGATGCTAATGTGTTGTAAAAACTGCAGCAAGGAGGTCAGACGAGCAGGTAATGAGTCCTTCTGTGACATCTTGTGTATTTATCTATGCATCTTGCATATTTTATCTTTCAATGTTCCATCACAAAATGTTTTATTCCATCTTGAATGTGTGTATTTTTATGTGTTTTATAAAGGGAAGGAATGTTTTATATCCGGTGCTTTGGCCCTCGCTGCTCAGCCAGTGTGGGTGGGCTGCGTGGAATGTCGGTGTGGTGATGATGCGTGGAATGTTTGGGTGCCTGTGCGGTGAGATGCAGAGCATGGGCTGGGCAGCAGGCAGGCTGCCCCTGGTGGGGCTAAACTAATGTCCTGTGGACTGCACTATGGACTAAACCAAGAGCCTACTATGAATATTCAAATGTGTAATTAAGACAAACAAATCATCTTCTAAAACTATCCCTCGGCTACCTGATGTTCATGTGTACTAAAGACCCTACGCCATCCCCACCACTTAGCACATTCACCTAGATAATTATTTATGTACAAGACTCTGGTGAGTGTCTCCGCTCTTCCGAGTGCACAGCATAGACTTGACGACTTGGTTCACCGTTCCATCATGTTTTGAAGACACAACAGGCACTTGTGTCTTCAAATCAAATCAAATCAAACTTTATTTCGATTGAATTTACAATCATGAAAGTTCAGCGTAATAGAAAATTTTTCAACAGTTAAAAGAGAAAAGAAAAGCACAGAGAAAAGAAAAGCACTATTAATTGATATATACAAAGATATAAAATTAGTTATAAAATTAGTATTTCCTGGCGTCAACTGTACATTAGGAACCTATGTGTTCCCTGTGAGAGTTATACACACAATAAACAAAATATTTTACGATGCAGAGACAGCAGATAGAGAGCGAATTTTCAAGCAAGCCTTTAAGAAGCAGGCTATAGATTTGGCAAAATATGGTGTATCTAAAAACTGTAATGCCAAAAGGGCTGGTCTACATCTTCTCAGCCCAAACTGACGTAGTAGTGGAACCAGCCAGCGTTTACGCGGGGTCTCATACAAGCTACAAAATAATGTTATGTGCAGGGTGGACTGAACAGAACGATCATCACAGGGACATCTGGTTAGTTCACGAGACCAGTCTAGAGGCAGGGGGAACGACACAAGACGGTAAAAACAATCAAATCGAAATCTGGTTAAAACATATCTATCGTAATTTGATAAATAAAAAGACAGATATGGTTGCATACCAAAGGAGGATTGTGCCATCATTAGATGGGTATTAGTATGTTTACCGATTTCAGAACACATACGTAAAGCTCTTAAATGGGTGGCACATAGGTTCTTCAGAGACTTTCTTGAAATAGACGTTAATGAGACAGGGTTTGAGAAAAACGCAGGGCAGTTCAGATCATTCAGGAAATTAAAAACATACAAAAGCCAAGGGATCCTTTTCCAGTGAGCCAGTGTCAAGCAATCGGTGATTAACAACCGAGTAAGGAGACATTGCTCCTTAGTCCAGATACGGTGCCAGAGGAGGATCGGTTGGTATCTGATGGTATCAGTAATATAATCCCAGCCGAGCTCAACGTGGCTGCCGTAGTTGGGGGCACTGCGAGGGAGAGCTAATACATATTTTAAGAAATCATTTTCAATAACTTGGAGCTCATTAACGGGAGCATAGCCCCATACCCCCGCTCCATAAGTGGCCACACTCAGGCATTTGGCTTGATATATTTTCATAAGTACAGCAGGGGCAGGTTTACCCAATTTCCTAGAGAATGAAGACAGCGCCGTTGTAGTGCGCTGAAATTGCAGTGTCTTACTGGAGGTGGCAGGTTTCCACGACATCCGGTCATCAATAAGAATCCCTAGATATGGATATTTTCTAGCAGATTCTAACCTAGTGCTGTCGATATAGAGAGGCTTACATTTAAAAGCTTTTTTGCCAATTTGCATAACGAAGGTCTTGGTTTTATTGACTTTTACACCTAACGAAAGCATATACTGACAGTACTTATCCAGTTGGAGCTGGAGTTGGATTGGTGTTCTCGCTAGGATGACTGAATCGTCGGCGTACAATAACGCGGGGATTGGGCGGGTATTTATGCATGGAAGATCTTTACTATCCACCAGCATGGCTTGCTCCAGTCCATTTGTGTAGATATTAAATAGGAATGGAGCAAGGACGCACCCCTGCCTAACGCCCTTTGTGATGTTAAAAGTATCCGATAGCTCACCGTTTATGCCATACCTCACGCGAGCGTTAGCATCCGAATAGAGCTCACGTAAGAATTTCAAAAGTGGAGGATCAATACCGAGGTTGTACAGGATCTCCCATAATTTAGAGTGAATAACGCAGTCAAAGGCGGAGCTTAAGTCCACATAGACCAGGTAAAGCTTACCGCCTTTGGCCCACGCATATTTGCCCATGAGTAGAGTCAGGTTGAGGGCCTGCTCAACAGTACCCAATCCCTCTTGGAACCCGAACTGTAAGTCTGTTAAGATCTTCTTCTCCGTGGCCCAATCCTGGAGGCGTTCCAGAATTAGTCTCCCGGCAACCTTACCCAGCGAGTCCAAGAGGGAAATGGGTCTGTAACAGGCCGGGTTGTCGCGATCACCCTTTTTAAAAATAGGTAAAAGCACTGAGGAAGACCAAGAATCGATAAGACCAACCTGCTGTGCTGCTGACATCACTTGCGTGACAATAGGAGCCCATAAGTCTAGGTTGCTCACAAAGATGTCGAGAGGGACTCCGTCCGGGCCGGGAGCTTTCTCGGTCTTTGAGGAAGTCAGCGCGATAGTCACCTCCACTAGATCGAAGTTGATGTCGATAGGATAGATATTATCCTTGGAGATGTCTGGCTCCTCAGGACTTGTGGTATCAGGTATTAAAAAGGAGTCCCCAAAGATCTCTGAATAGTGAGCTACCCATTTTTCAGCGGGAACCGCCACGTCCAAGTGGCGGACAGCTGAGTCATTCGCTAAAAAGGGAGTCTTAACTGTGCGCCAGAACAAAGTGGAATTCTTGTACCCAGCACTCTCATGCAATTGCGCCCAGAGATTATTTTTTAGTTCCTGTTTGCGAGTTTTTTGGGCCAGCTTATATTTCTTTCTTAGTGAAGCTATTAATGTCAGGTCTCTATCTTGGCTATGTAATGCATGTTTGAGTGCACTGAGGGCTTTGCGACAATGAGAGTCAAACCACCCCCGGGAGTCCTTATCAAATTTCTTATGCTGGCAAGTAAGCTCCAATCGAATAGCTTCTAGGATATTCGCAAAACTGGAGAGAATCAGCTGGGGAGAAGAGGACTCCGCCAGACAGTTAGAGATTGATGGCAACGTTTTTTTAATAATACTGCGGGTGACCTCGATGGGGTTAATTTTTGACCATTTTACTGCGAAACCGTTAGTTTTACTCATCTCCAAGGAACGTTGTGTTAGTAGACTATCCTTGGGGTGAGAGGACGGAACTGAGTTGAATATAATAGTGATACTGTTAGAATAATGATCACTAGAAGGGTCAGTTCCAGTTGCAAATTTTTTTAAACGGGAATTAAAGGTTTGGGAACAAAGAATATAATCAATATTAGAAGTGAGACCTCTGCCGTGAAAGGTCGGCTTGAATTCAGCGACAGGATTCACTAGTTCATTAGCGATTTCAAGGGCTAGTGAAAATAGACAGTTGTTGAAGCCGATCCCAGTACTAGAATGGGAAAAATGGGCGATGGGAAGATCGTGCTCATCTTGGAGCCCACAAATACCTTATTTATAGTCACTGCACAGATGAACATTAAAATCCCCACCCCACACAACATAACATTGCAAATGTGAGTTCTTAGTCATCTGATCTTGCAGGTATGAAGAAATTTCGATCAGTGACTTTACACAATCATTGGGTGAAGAATTGTTATACATGTTAACAAAATAATAATTAGAATTTTTGTCAGGGGCAAGCTTGAGGATTTGGTAGGTTGGGGACACCATGGGTACTACATTAATCGAAAATTAAATTTGATTGGAGACATAGACAGCTAAGCCTCCCTTAGGTCTTCCGTGGATAGACGGGGTGGCAGCAGTATGAAAAGTTTTATAACCCAAGATGTGAATAGGGTCAATTGCCCAGGTCTCCTGGAAGCAAGCTAGTTTATGTCTGTTAACCACGTCTATCCAGGACTGGAGAAGTATCTTAGTTCTAAGCCCCGCAGTATTCCAGAAAATTACTGGAAAATCCCAGGTTGATATTAGGGAAGAATTTACACCTTGAGAGTAAGCAGGGGGTGGTAAGTCACCGGACTGGATAGTTGGAGGGGAGGTAGAGGAGATACGGTTGGGGTCTAAAAGGGTGGGGGAGAGATGTTGATACCTAATATCTGTCTCCTCGGAATAGGATGAGTGAGCATGGCGAAGATCTTGTAACCGAGAAGCTATTGGTTGAAAAGGTGAGCTTGACAAGGGGGTACGAGGGTTACTGAGAAAGCCAGGTGATAATGTCGGGATATGCTTTGACGGCGTAACTTCACTGGTTTTAGATTTATGAGGTCTCTGAGTATTAATGGTAGCTATAATGATTGGAGTGATTGGAGAGGAGACTGGTGGTCAGTCGACCATCTCTAAACAATCGTATCTATTGGATAGTAATGGACCATTCCAGTTGGAGAAATTTCCTGGCACTGAGTTGTTAAATCCATAGCCTGGCCATTGACCACGATCTCTATTTCTGTCCCAATTTCCTGCTCTTGACCAGCTCCATAGCGGGCCGGGATTGGGTCGGGGCACCGGGGGGTAGAAATAGGACAGATTATGTGTAGCTATCCCTTCTGAGGATGTGTGATCACTCCAGGAGCAAATGAGCTCAACTGTATTTGGGTCAGCAAAGTTCACAATGACGCAGTCGCCCTTTAGAGTTTTTGGTGAGGTACCCAACCAGGGCACTCTGCGCACTGTGGTAACTCTGTTGTCCATAAAGTTGGGTAAAGGTCTATTATTGGACAACCAATATATAACTTTGTTTTTTAGTGACCAAACCGATTCGTTCTGGTTGGGGGGGAGTACCGGAACACCTGTCATGATAACCACGAAAGGTGATGCTTCAGGCGGTAGGTGGATAGGGTGGCCCCTCCTCCTTCGGTTGCTCGGGATGTTGTTAAACCCATCAGAAGTATTAGGAAGGGTAGGGGCCGAAAACTGAAGAGCAGGTGAAGATTTTGATTGAGTGGACAACTGGGCTTTAGAGGTAATTAGCGGCTGGGGTACTACCGGATTAGGTGAAATGAGTGGTGCTCGAGGCTTGGTGGAGATTGTGGGTTGCTGATTCTGAGTAGATAACTGCGGAACCTTTTGAATACTAGTAACGGGAGTGGGGACAGTCAGACCGCTGTCGGGTTTTTTCGTGGTTGCCGGAGGAAGTCTCTCCGAAACTGGCTTAGGGACATTTGTGGTGCTCTTGTTGGAATTCAGAGCCGTGAGCAGTTGGGTAAGTTGGGATTGGACCTGGTTCATTGTCTTTTCTATAGGCTTTAGGTGGAGTTTAATTAATTCTCCTATTTTGCTGAGCAATAGAATGTCATTACTACGAGTGTTGGGGATTGAAATATCATTCACAGTCATGCAACTCTCGTCGTCGCCGCTACTGGGGCAAAAAGCACTATTGTATGGGTTGTCTGTGGTGGAATTTGTTAAAGTTACTGATGGAGGAGGGAGTGATTGAAGGGGGGTTGGGGCAGGATTTATAATTAGGGAGGAAGGGGGATGAGAAGTGAACGTGGTTAAGGAATTGGAAGTTTGGAGAGGATTAGTTGTTGAATGAGATTTACTAATGTTCCTCTTCCTTTTTTTGGGGATTGCGCCCTCGCGTATGCCCTTTTCGATGGTTGGGGAATGGGCAGCAGCGGATTGGGTCCCGAAAATGTCTGGGGTTTTTTCAAGTGACTGGTGGAGGTCAGAAAGATCTAAAGTTGCTGACAGGTCCACAGTACGAGGGACTGTATGCAAATCTGCGGATACTGTCAAAGGCTGGGGGAGCTCGACTGGGCGCTGCGGTGTTTTAGCGAGAGCCAGTAGACCCAGAGAAGAGCGTCGGGCAATATACAGGTCCTGTGAGACTCTCCGCTCCAGTAGAGTGATGCCCTGGTCAATAGCCTCGCTGGCTTTGGTTATAAATTGGTCTATTGGCCCGATAACCTCAGCAGCAGACAGGGCCTGTTTTTTCACAGTATTCCTTGTAGTTCTGGGAGACATGATAACAACAATATGTGGTGCAGTGGGTGAACTTTAAATACTATTTGCAAGCTAATTGCAGAATAATGTGAAAATACATACAATTTCGGTGGAAGTGAAGGAACAAACAAACGTTAAAAGGGAGGCCCAGTCCAGTCCTGCCCGGTCTTGAACAGGCTTAAACGGGCCCGCCCTTGGCCCGGGCTTTGCCCCGTGCTCCGTCCCGCGCGCGTCCCGCGCCGCGGAGTAGAGCCTGCTACTTATAACCGTGATAGAAAAGGGCGGGGCCGCCGGGGGAAGAGGCACCAGCTGTACTAGTTCTGGGATTGCTGGTCCTCGCAGTCCCCCGAGCGGAGTAGTTCCTGTGTTAAACCTCTCAAGCCTCAACCCACGGCGCTCCCAGCTGGGAGCGGTATGTGCTTCTGCCGAATGCAGAGAGCGCGCCCACCAGCGAGAGCGGGCGAGTGGGGAGGCGAGATGGTCCGGTGGGCAGCGGAAAAGTGGAGCGAAGATTCCTCAGTTTAGAGTTAAAAGAGCAAAGTGAGCGGCACCCGCGGAGCGGGTGTCGCGAAAAGTAAATAGTCTGGAGGTGGAGGGCGGGGCCGCCGGGGGAAGAGGCACCAGCTGTACTAGTTCTGGGATTGCTGGTCCTCGCAGTCCCCCGAGCGGAGTAGTTCCTGTGTTAAACCTCTCAAGCCTCAACCCACGGCGCTCCCAGCTGGGAGCGGTATGTGCTTCTGCCGAATGCAGAGAGCGCTCCCACCAGCGAGAGCGGGCGAGTGGGGAGGCGAGATGGTCCGGTGGGCAGCGGAAAAGTGGAGCGAAGATTCCTCAGTTTAGAGTTAAAAGAGCAAAGTGAGCGGCACCACTTGTGTCTTATAAATACTTGTTTTCAGGTGTTTCAGTCCAACTGGTGAAATGGAAGCAAACCAAACTACAACTCCCAGCATGCATTGTTTTGTCAAATACAACTGCAGGACTGGAAACGGCTTGTCTGAACAAAATGGAGTGAGGTAGTGGCACTATTGAGCCCGGCCTTATTCACCGCTATACACATGAGGGAAGTGGGCGTGGCCCTCCTGCAGTGGGTGTGGCTCAGGAGAATGATGTGGCCCCTTAGCTGAGAGACAGTAAGGCAGCTCCCACCTCCTGCTAAGCACAACCCAGGGGGGTCTGTATGGCAGAGGCCAGACAGGAGCACCTGGGCCCTGAGGGGAAAGACTTCCTGTTCTTGGTCCCTGGGAGGCTGCTCTGACGTCAGAAGGAAGGGGTACACATTCGTGTCGCAATGAGAAGCATTGGGACAGAAGGTGACCGTTCGTTTCCAATGACGTCTGTAGTTTTCCATTTGGGGCCCAGCTTGTCCTTTGCGCTGGCACACGCTGTGCAGGTAACATTTGGCCCAATAGTTCAGTGACGTGTAACGTAATCTGCATGTGTGTTGAAACCTCTGCTGGGGGTGTAAGGGTGGGCAGAGGGACATTCCATCCTTCCCCATGATTCAAAGGTGACTATTTTTGCAAGTCACAGTTTTTCATGCACCAGCACTGTGCCTTTTGGGAAAACCAGCTTCCTACTTAGAATGGCCAACGTGAAACTACAAGTCCCAGCATGCTTAGTGCTGTGCACTACACAAGATTACAAGAACCACAGTATCTGCTCCTGGTACTGTGGCACCCACCGAGGCCCCACCATAGGTACTGCAACACCAGGACTGGTGTCGTAGGACCTATCTGGTCATCGGTGAGAGAAAACGTTATTGTTGATTAATTAAAATGTTTTCAATAGAAAAACACTCTAATAATAACATTTATAAAAAAGAGATTCCTTAGTTACAAAAATTAAAATGTTAGATGATGCATAATTACATAAAACAAAGAGGGCGCCGGATTTGGGTTTTCATGATTTTAGTAATAGTGTGCGTTTTCTGTAAGAACTGTGTGCCAGCTAGGTGACAGAGTGACTTTGTTAAAAAAAAACACAGTAACAATACAACAATGGATAACATTTTAACTTCCATCTGAGAAAAGAAATGGATGAGGCACTAGTCCAGAAAAGTCCAACTATCCGTGCCACTCACTCTGTGGTTCTGTTTGGAAGGAGGATAGCCCTGATTAGAAAAATAAAAACTCTAAAGTCCCACCAGAACCCAGAGCCAATGAGACGAGCAGCCAGTGCGCCACACAAGACCACTAACATTTAGTCCAGAAAGAAGGTGACAATTAGCTGCATATTGAGTGGAAAGCAACCCGGTGTAATGTAGTGGGGATCTGGTTACTGGCGCTCCCACTGCAGGAGCCTTTTTGCCGCTCTTATGACGAACTTGGTGAACCGGATACTAAGCATCCAGTTCTCTGGGTTCATGGTTGCTAAGATGGCTTGATGGCAGGAGCGAGCACCAAGTTTATTCCATTCCCCCGAAGCAGCGTCCTTCGGTCATTAACCCGTTTACCGCGGTGATAATTTCACCGCAGTGCGGGGGTTCTATTATGTGGACGGGGCCCCGTCAGCCAAAGGAAGCGCGCAGCACTACCAAGGACATGCGCAGCACTACCAAGGTAGTGCTCGCGACGGCCGTTGGCCGACGGCAGCAAGGAAAGGGTTAAGTAGGGCAGAGCAAACAACTGTGCTCAATCGACTCTGGAGTGTACCCACACCCCCTGCACGTTGTATTGTCGTTTAAACGGCGCCAAGCTGGTAAGTGATGCAAAAATGGCCATTCTCCCATCCTAAGGGCCAAAAATATTTTTGTTGCATACTACTGCATAGGTGCACAATAGGTAGGGCACCGCAGTCCCTGGCTTGAACCCCCATATAACCGTCCAGGCATGTTTACGTTTTGCCAGTTGTGTCCTGTCGGAGTGGAAAGACCAGGACCGGACTTTGATGTACGTTTTGAGGACCTGCTGGGGTGGATTGATTCTCCAGTGTTAGAAAGGCAGTCCCGGGGGAGGCAGAAGATGTCTGACTGACCACCCCTAGGTCCACCCCTCCGTCGAGAAGTAGCCGAGCGTTAGCGAGAGGCCTCCTGGGGGAGGGTCCCCTCCTAGGTTCGTACAGCAGAGTAATCACACCACTACAAATGGACACCACACAGGAGGATAAGTTCTTTAGGCTTTTATCAAGAATAAAAGGTTGTTTGTCTTCAGCGATAGGTACAGGCAGATCGAGGGATCTGAAAAGTCTCGTAAATAGGGGACAGGGTAGCGGGATAGTCTTTGTCCTGAGGACGGAAGGGATACCCTGCGCACAGCTCTCAATCCTCGAGCCGGGGGGTTCCGAGAGGATGGGCCGCGGCAGCGCCAGCAGGCCCCAAAGATGGTTCAGCGAATCTTCGCCGCGGCAGCGCCAGCAGGCTCCGAAGATGGTTCAGCTAAGATGGACCGCGGCAGGGCCAGCAGCCTCCAAAGGTGGTTCAGCTAAGATGGACCGCGGCAGCGCCAGCAGGCTCCAAGGATGGTTCATCTAAGATGGACTGGGGCAGCGCCAGCAGGCTCCAAAGATGGTTCAGCTAAGATGGACCGCGGCAGCGCCAGCAGGCTCCAAAGATGGTTCAGCTAAGATGGACCGCGGCAGCGCCAGCAGGCTCCAAGGATGGTTGCAGGTTTCAGGGAAAAGGAGTTCGTCTCGGGGTCAGCTGCGACAGCGTCAGCAGGGCTCTCAACTCCAGGATACAACTGCTGTCCTACTCCGGGGCTGGCCCAGATATAGGACTGGAGTCCTTTGATGTCCGGACCCTCTCGCCTGGGGGTCAGAGGGGCCGGGATGATGGTGTCCAGACACCCAGCAGGGGGGTGGAGCCAGCGCCCAGGGAGGCCGGAGGGCGATCGATACCAGGCGTCCGGGGATGACTGGAGGGCCATCGAAACTTCCCTCCTCCAGGATCCGTTGAGTGGCCACTCTACCACCCGGGGGGATCTTGGTGCCTCGATGTCGGGGCTTCGCTGGGGCCTTGGCCGGGGCCGAGGCCACGTGCTTGGGACGTGGTGGTCCAAGATGGAGTCGGACGAGACCTCGTGCTCGTAACGTGATGGGCCCAGGATGGAGTCAGGCCGGTAGGGTTGGGGATGTGCTGGGTCCGCCATGTTCCAGGGGAGGAGAGCGATGGTGTGTCAGGGGGGTTGCTCTCGTTGGTAATTCGTGTAAGGTCGGGCCAAGGGGCGCCCGGGTCTGATGGAGGGCAGTTGTCGTCCTGGGCCCGCCATGCGGGGAGGGTTAGGACCACGCCGTGGGGCCGGTTCCAACACGCGTCCCCCCCAGCTGAAGGCAGGGGAGAGTCACCCATCTTCTTGGGGGGTCTCCTCGCCGAGGCGGAAAAACCGGGACAGGCCATCAGCATTGGCGTGGTCGTTGCCAGGGCGATGCTCCACAGTGAAGTCCATCCCTTGGAGGGAGATGGACCATCGCAGTAGCTTCAGGTTCTCGCCCCGCATCTGCATCAGCCACCGCAGAGGCCGGTGGTCGGTCTGCACCCGGAAGTGGGTGCCGAAGAGGTAGGGCCTGAGTTTCTTTAAGGCCCACACGACAGCGAAGGCTTCCCTCTCAATGGTGCTCCATCGTTGTTCCCTAGGCAGCAGGCGCCGACTGATGAAGGCCACGGGAAGGTCGATTCCGTCAGGGTTCACTTGTGAGAGGACCGCCCCAATGCCGTGCTCAGAGGCGTCTGTTTGGACCACAAACTCTCGGCTGTAGTCAGGGGCCTGGAGCACAGGGGCGGTGCACATGGCAGTCTTTAGTGTTTCGAAGGCTGTTTGGCACTCTGGGGTCCAGTGTACCTTTTGGGGTAGTCTCTTGGAGGTTAGTTCTGTGAGGGGCCCCACAATGCTCCCATAGTTTTTTATGAAACGCCGATAATATCCTGTGAGCCCCAGGAAGGCACGGACTGCGGTCTGGGTGACCGGGGGCTCCCAGGCCCGGATGGCGTCAATCTTTGGCTGGAGGGGAGCCACCTGGCTGCTCCCTACTTGGTGCCCTAGATAGGTCACGGACCCTTGGCCTATCTGGCACTTGCTGGCTTTTATTGTCAGTCCGGCCCGTCGGAGGGCCGTCAGGACCTCCCAGAGGTGTGTCAGGTGTTCGTCCCAGTCGAGGCTGTATACTGCAATATCGTCCAGATACGCGGCACTGAACTCTTCTAGCCCAGCCAGCACTCTATTCACGAGTCTCTGGAAGGTGGCCGGGGCGTTTTTCATGCCAAAGGGCATCACGGTGAAATGGTAGTGGCCATCAGGGGTCGAGAAAGCAGATCCCTCTTGGGCACCAGGGGTGAGGCCGATCTGCCAATACCCGGCCGTGAGGTCGAAGGTGCTGAGATACTGGGCGGCCCCCAGGCGATCGATCAGTTCATCCGCCCGGGGGATGGGATGGGCGTTGGTCCTGGTGACGGCATTCAGCCCCCGGTAGTCGACACAGAACCTGAGCTCCGGGGGTGCGCCGGGGGCGGCGGCTTTAGGGACCAGGACAACGGGACTGGCCCAGGGACTGTTTGAGGGTTCGACTACCCCCAGAGCCAGCATCGTGGCAACTTCGGACTGAATGCAGGCCCGAACTCGGTCGGGAACTCGAAAAGCCCGGTGTCATACAGGTGGGCTGTTCCCAGTGTCTACCTCGTGGACACACCACCGGGTGACTCCGGAAGTGAGGGAGAATAGGTCTGCAAATTGCCCCAGCAGCTTCCGGCAGTCTTGGTGCTGCTCTGGGGTCAGGGTAGAGGAGAGTGTGACCCCTTCGACGGAGCCGTCCTTCTCGGTGGTGCTCAGGAGATCTGGTAGAGGCTCGGAGTCGTCTTCAGCTCCATCATCGGTAGCTAGCAGTAGGCTCAGTTCGGTGCGGGCAAAGTGAGGCTTGAGCCTGTTGGCTTGCAGAACCCGGAGGGGGTTCCGGGGGGACTCCATGTCCACCAAGTAAGTGACAGGGCTCTTGCACTCCACCACTTTGAAGGGCCCCATCCATTTGTCCTGGAGGGCACAAGGTTCGACCGGGGACATGACCCAGACCTGCTGGCCCGGCTCGAACTCGATGGACGAGGCGTTCTGGTCATACCAGCGTTTCATTTCCTCCTGACTGGACTCAAGGTTGGCCTCGGCAAGTTCCCGGAACTTCCGAGTCTGGTTGCGGAGGGTCAGGAGGTACCGGTAGACGTCCGGGGGTGCATCTTGGGCAGCCGTCTCCCAGCCTTCTTTGACCAAACTGAGGGGGCCTCGGACAGGATGCCCATACAACAGTTCGAAAGGGCTGAACCCCAGGGACTTCTGGGGCACCTCTCGATAGGCGAACAGGAGGCAGGGCAGTAGGACATCCCATTTGCGTCGTAGCGGCTCTTCTAGGCCCTTGATCATCCCCTTCAAGGTTCGGTTAAACCGCTCTACAAGTCCATTTCCTTGGGGGTGATACGGGGTGGTGAACTTATATGTGACCCCGCACTGTTGCCACAGGGACCGCATATATTTAGATATAAAGTTGGTGCCCCGATCACTCACGACCTCTCGGGGGAAGCCGACTCTGGAGAAAATCCCCATTAGCGCTCGACCCACCACGGGGGCCGTGATGGTGCGCCGGGGGATGGCTTCCGGATAGCGGGTGGCATGGTCCACCAGGACGAGGATGAAGCGGTGCCCCTGAGAGGTGCGGGGGTCCAGGGGCCCCACGATGTCGATCCCCACTCACTCGAAGGGGGTGGTGACCACGGGAAAAGGCTTGAGCGGGGCTTCGATTCTCCCCCCGCTCTTCCCCCTGGCTTGACAGGTCGGACATGTTCGGCAGTGGTTATTCACGTCGTTGCGCATTTTCGGCCAGTAAAAATGGGTCACCAGGCGGCTGTAGGTCTTGTCCTGCCCTAGGTGCCCGGCGAGGGGCACGTCATGTGCCAGGTTCAAGAGAAAGTCTCGGAATCAGAGGGGGACGACCAGCACTCGGCTGGCTCCCAGTTCGGCAATCTTCTGTTCGCTATAGAGGAGGTTGTGGTCCCAATAGACCCAGTGGGACCCCGAGGGGTCTCCGGCGGCTTGAGTGGTGGCTTGTTGACGGATTCCCTCGAGGGAAGGACAGGTTTTCTGTTCCTGTCGGAACTGTTCGCGGGTGGGGCCACCTTCTTGGCGCCATTGAGCTAGTTCTGGAAGGTGGCCGAGCTCGGTGAGGTCTTCAGCGTTGGACCCCTGGGGCCCGTTTTCAGTGTTGGCGTCCTCGGAGACGGCGGGCGGCGGAGGTGCCGGCCACTCCGGTTCTTCAGGCAGGGTGTCTTCGTTCGGGGCGGAGGCCCGGGCGGTCATGGATCGAGTGGTCGCACAGACCCACTCGGGCAGGCCGAGCATCCCCAGATGCTCTCTCCGCTCGACGTGGGCCCAGGGGGAACTTTCCAGGTCGTTCCCGAGGGGGCAGTCCACGGGGGCATCGTCCCGGACAGTCACTTTCAGCATGCCCGACACCCCTCCCCACTCGAAGGGAATGCGTGCCATCTGGCACAAGCTCTCGGAGTTGTCCGCCGACCGTACTGGGCACAGGATGTTGGGCAAGATTTGTTCAGGGGTCACCAAATGGCAGCGGACCGCCGTCACGCTGGCTCCAGTGTCACGGAGGGCTTCGGCCCTGTGTCCATTAATGGTGACCCACTGTCGGTACTTCTGGGTGTTGCCTGGGATCGGGGCTCGGGGGATCATGTCTCTTTCGCCCAGGCACACCAAGGACATAGCTGCGGGCTCCCACTCGGTCTGTTCGGGGACTTCGTCCTCTTCCTCGCCTCCTTCTTCACCCAGGGCGGCAGCCATGATCTGGCGGTTTGGAGGACCGGTGGTGCCGGGTCGCTGGTTCATCGGGCAGAGAGGGTCATTAGCATAGTGACCCAGCCGCTGGCATCTGTGGCAAGTAACGTTCGGATGGGGCCCTGGTCGTGCTGGAGGGGCCCCCCTTCGGCCTAGGGCGGGCGACGTGGAGGTAGGGGACGACCCCGTGGGGGCGTCTCGGCCTCTGCTCTGGCCTCCTCCGCCGCCTCGTGGTCGGTGGTTCCCCGGGGATCCCCGACCGTAGTCTCCCATCGGGCTCCGGGGGACTCGGGTGCTCACCCATCTATCAGCCTCGACAGCAAGTTTTCGTGGCTCTGTCAGTTTGCTGTCGAGGAGATGCTGCCGGAGTTCGATGAAGCAGTTGTTGGAAAGATGTTCCCATATAATGAGGTCGGCCAACTGCTGGAAGGTGGTGACCTGACTGCCTTTTCATCCACCCCTCGAAGGCTCTGCTAAAAAAGTTCACGTATTCCACCCAGGTGGTGCCGGGGATTATTTTACAGTCTCGGAATCGCTGTCGGTACATTTCGGGGGTGAGTCCGTAGCGAGTGAGGAGGGCGGTTTTCATGTGTTCGTACGAGGTCATCTCGGCATCGGGAAGCTCTAGCAGAGCGTCCCTCCCTTCGTTGACGAACTTCCCTCACAGACCGGCACCCCAGTCCTTGAGGGGTACTCGATGGGCGGTCATGGCTACTTCATAGGCTTTGAACCACTGTTGGATGTCGTCGTTCTTATAGTACTCTTTGACGACATCCTTGGGTATGTGCACCTTCGTGTCCACCGGAGGGAGCGAGGTCTTGCCCCCGGAGGCGCTGGCCTCATTTGTCTTGGCCTTGATCTCTAGTTCCTTTAAGCCACGCTCATGCTCGTACGTGAGTTTCTTTTCTTCGAGTTCTCTTTGTCTTCGTTTCTCCTCCAGGTCTCCTTCTAGTCGTAGTTGCTCGAGGGCTATTTTTTTCTCGGCCAGCTGTAGTTCTCCGTCTAGCCGGAGTCGGGCTAGTTCTAGTTCGTGCAGCCTGTTCCTCTCTCGTTCTCGGGCGTCTTCGTGGGAGAGGCCCGTGTCTAGGTTTGCGGGTCTTTCCCCTGCTGGAGACGCGTTGGTCTCCGGGCGTCCGTTCGGGCCCGGGTTATCTTCATTCTGGGGTGGCGAGTCTCCGGCTTCCACCCATGCTTGCAGGGCCAGTTTAAAGTCTTCCTTGGTGCTTAGGCCAGTGGTAGCGATGCCCAGATCTTTGCAGAATTGTTTCAACTCCTTATGACTGTACTCTTCCATTTTCTCTTTCCGGAATTCTGCAGTCGGTCTTGTTTCTTGAGTAGTCATGCTCGCGGTGGGTTTTTCTCGGTAGCGGTTGACTCACTCTCTGTACGAATTGCGTTGGCTCGGATCGCACCACCTGCCACCAATGTTAGAAAGGCGGTCCCGGGGGAGGCAGAAGATGTCTGACTGACCACCCCTAGGTCCACCCCTCCGTCGAGAAGTAGCCGAGCGTGAGCGAGAGGCCTCCTGGGGGAGGGTCCCCTCCTAGATTCGTACAGCAGAGTAATCACACCACTACAAATGGACACCACACAGGAGGATAAGTTCTTTAGGCTTTTATCAAGAATAAAAGGTTGTTTGTCTTCAGCGATAGGTACAGGCAGATCGAGGGATCTGAAAAGTCTCGTAAATAGGGGACAGGGTAGCGGGATAGTCTTTGTCCTGAGGACGGAAGGGATACCCTGCGCACAGCTCTCAATCCTCGAGCCGGGGGGTTCCGAGAGGATGGGCCGCGGCAGCGCCAGCAGGCCCCAAAGATGGTTCAGCGAATCTGGGCTGCGGCAGCGCCAGCAGGCTCCGAAGATGGTTCAGCTAAGATGGACCGCGGCAGCGACAGCAGGCTCCAAAGGTGGTTCAGCTAAGATGGACCGCGGCAGCGCCAGCAGGCTCCAAGGATGGTTCAGCTAAGATGGACCGCGGCAGCGCCAGCAGGCTCCAAAGATGGTTCAGCTAAGATGGACCGCGGCAGCGCCAGCAGGCTCCAAGGATGGTTGCAGGTTTCAGGGAAAAGGAGTTCGTCTCGGGGTCAGCCGCGACAGCGTCAGCAGGGCTCTCGACTCCAGGATACAACTGCCGTCCTACTCCGGGGCTGGCCCAGATATAGGACTGGAGTCCTTTGATGTCCGGACCCTCTCGCCTGGGGGTCAGAGGGGCCGGGATGATGGTGTCCAGACACCCAGCAGGGGTGTGGAGCCAGCGCCCAGGGAGGCCGGAGGGCGATCGATACCAGGCGTCCGGGGACGACTGGAGGGCCATCGAAACTTCCCTCCTCTAGGATCCGTTGAGTGGCCACTCTACCACCCGGGGGGATCTTGGTGCCTCGATGTCGGGGCTTCGCAGGGGCCTTGGCCGGGGGCGAGGCCACGTGCTCGGGACGTGGTGGTCCAAGATGGAGTCGGACGAGACCTCGTGCTCGTAACGTGATGGGCCCAGGATGGAGTCGGGCCGGTAGGGTTGGGGATGTGCTGGGTCCGCCATGTTCCAGGGGAGGAGAGCGATGGTGTGTCAGGGGGGTTGCTCTCGTTGGTAGTTCGTGTAAGGTCGGGCCAAGGGGCGCCCGGGGTCTGATGGAGGGCCGTTGTCGTCCTGGGCCCGCCATGCGGGGAGGGTTAGGACCACGCCGTGGGGCCGGGTCCAACACCCAGATTTCTTACGCATCCCACATTTGCCGTGAGTGTTCTAGGTGGCAGCGGTATTTTCGTCACAGTTGGCTATTTGATATTTTTTTGCCACAGCATAGCCTCCAAACGTCCTTAGCTTGAGGTGCGCAGCTTATTGCTAAGCTTGATAAAGGCACCGGCCCCAACGCCTCGGTGATCTAAAAGGCTGAACTCTAGTCTTATCTGAGCTGGGGATGAAGTTTTTGGTAAGCTCCATACTCGCTTAAAAATTCTTGTTATTATCTTGTTCACCAGGCAGGAGTCTTTCCCCAGCATAATCTCCTGGCCATAAGATAAATAGTTGAAGGTTTTAGCTTTCATGACAGTTAATAGAGGGGACAGACTTGGACTGGATAACTGCCTCGTAAGCTTCGTTAGTGCTACCTCGTTTGTCAAAGCTTTTGCCCCGACCACTTCCTTCTGTTTAGAGAAGGTACCCCTTGAGTCCATATCGACCCCCAGATATTTATAAGTGGCTGTGTTTTCGATGCTTTTACCATTGAACTGACACTCTCCACCTTGAAGCTTTCTTTATCCAAAAGTAATTGTCTTTGATAGATTTAATTCCAGCTCGTTGCAGGTTGTGTAGAGGAGCAGCTGGTCGAGAAGCCTCTTCAAGCCGACCCTTGAATGGCGACGCAAAACGAGATCATCTATGTATAACAGGTTGCTGACGTGGGTTCCGCCAAGTTTTGGGGGATGGGAATTAACATCTTCAAGTAACTGTGGTAAATCTGAGATGAAGAGATTAAAAAGAAGGAGCACCAACTTGCACCCATGTTTTACACCATAGGATGTTTGTGTTTTGCATTAGATGTGAGATCCGTCGACCAATTTTATGAGGATCTAAGTGTTAGAATGCAGCTGAATTATGGCCTTTAGGAGGAGAGGACAGGTGGAATCCCCCATTCCTGCAATTTACCACCATAGTTGACCCCTGGGCACATGATCGAACGCCGCCTTAAAGTTGACGTAGCAACACTGAAGTGGCATTCTTGAGGCCGATGCTTTCTCCGTCAATACTGATAAGGCAAGCAGGTTTGTTGTAGTTCCTGATGTTGCCAAAGTCAGCCAAATTAAAAGGTAAAAGGTGATTATCTGTGGCCCAAGAAGACAGGTCTTCAAGCAGCAGGCTGGCGTAATATTTGGATTCAACATCCAAGAGTGCAATTATCCTGTAGTTTTTGGGGTTCGGATCTCATGCCCCACTAAACATCTGGGCTAGCTAAAAGTCACCCTAATATCTGAAGACTATTTGACTGGTGGCACACAGGGCCTGGGGTAGAAGCATTGGAGGCTGCCAGGAAACCACTCCCTCAGGCACACACCTGCCCAAGAAAGAGGAGGAAAATAGCTGTCATGCAGGAAGGCGAGCAACAACCCCAAGGTGCCGCAGAAGGGGGACATGGGCAGCTGAGTACTTCCACCATGTGGACAGAGTTCCAGGGCAGCTCTTAGCTGTCCTGACCATTCTGCATCTTAAGTTTCTTGAGGAGAAATGAGACATGGGGCAGGGGAGGGGGGATCAACTGCCTCTGTGGCTTGTTCACAATTTTGATGAGGGCTTTGGGGGGTCTGTCACTTATCCAGAGCCTCCATTCGGCCATTAAAATGGTGCAGTCCAAAGTGAACAGTGCACAGGAGCTCTTCTTCACCATTGTTTTCTCGAGGGTGAGGAAGGCCTTTGATAAGTGAGAGCTGTCCCACCACTCTGTCGCAAATATGGAGCTGGGACAGCTGTCACCTGTCCGAAACACATCCTGGGTCTGCTAGGTGGTTTGGACTAAAGCGGCGGGAGCAGCTGACCCATGCTCAGAGGCATTCCTTACTATTATAAAGAAGGTGGCAAGCCCTCGAGTGGGACGGGTATGCCAGACGTGGGACCTGTGCCCTCCATGCCACTGGATGCAAGCTAACCTGGCTGATGAGGGCTGAAAGACCGAAACCGGTCCTAGGATGCTTGTTTCAAGTCCAGAGAGGACCTTGCCTAGCAGTTTGGACTGGACTGTTCCCATGGGGCACAGGGTCAAGACTAATTTGCTTTTGGCTGGGCCTGACCTGGAATGGCATGGAGAGCAAAAAAGCGATGGATTTAGGCCCAGATCTCTGTACTGGGGTGAATGTTTGACATTGTGCAGCAGTTTGTCCATCAATTGTTCTTTTTGCATGAATCCAATGTACAGCAGACCCAATGCTCACCATCTCTTGTAACCGCACAAGTAGGTAGTCATGCAAGACCATGTCAAGTGCTGCAGAGAGGTCTGACAGAACCAACGCTGCTGAACGCAGAGCAACTGCCTTGGTCGCCAAGCAAACGCCGGTCATCTCATGCAGGACCACGTCAAACGCTGCAGAGAAGTATAACAACCCACCAAAAGGAACCCCCGTGTTCGCCAAGCAACAAAAGTTGTGTCCAGCAGCGTTTATTTCTCAAGAAAGGATGAGAGTTGTCTGTTTCGAGTTTTTTTACAGAATTGTATTGAAAAAAGGCAACAGGGGGATAGGCCAGTAGTTGCAAGCGTTCAATGGGTCAACTGAGGGCTTTTTAAGCAGGGCTGTGCTATTCTATTCTATGGACGGGATTTAGTGAGCGCATGGCTACCCGAGACGGGTATCACCTTAGTCTCCTTACATGTCGAGGGCATTGTCTCTGCCATGATAGATAACCTACAGTCCTCAAACAAGGATGAAGGGAAGAAGAGGACATATTAGGGGCCCTTTGCCCAGGGGATGGAGTGTGTTCATTCACCTTTCTACGCCAAAGATCAAGAAGTGTTTTTGCTCTCCAACCTTACCCAAGGGGGAGAGTGGATATTTCCTTCTAGGGGGGTGTAGAGTTTTATTTAGGCCCCTCCCCCACCTTGCCACGTTTGCCAGCTGGGAGAGGCCATAGGCATCCACATTGCCCAAGGGAGGGGGGTTGTTTATACAATGATGGGTAGGCACAAGGCATTAAGCCTTCCTATCTTGCCTAAGAGCAAGTAATGTTTGTTCCACACTCCCAGCTTGATCAAGACCAGAGGGGACATTGATCATCAGAAGAAAAAAAATCCCTCCGCCTTAGCACACAGAATTATTCTTTACAGGGTCAGCAGCTCCACAATGGCACAAGGGCATCTGCCAGCTGGTCCAGGCCTCCTTCACTCCCATGTGTTCTTCACCAAAGCAGGCTTGGAACAGCTGAGAGCTTCTGTTGTCTGTCTGTCTGTCTGTTGTCTTCTCTGTTCTCAGTTGTAGAGAGGGCACTGGGTCAGCTGTCACCGGTCCGAGACCTCAGTCATTCTCCATTTTGGAGGCTGAAGAAGACCTGCTGACATCTGTCCAGATGCCCTCCTTGCAGTGGTGAAGGCGTCACAGTTCAAAGTCGTGTGTAAAATCTATAACCTGCACCCCTGTTGGAAGGCAGGGTGAGCGACGAGGCTACGCAAGATGGGTAAGGGAAGGTGGGCGGATACCCCTGAGACTTGGCCAATGCTGGGGAGTTGGTGCATGATCAGTAACCATCCTTTGCAGGGCAAAGTGTGCGCCCAATTCTCAGTTCTTTGCCAACGCGTGGGTAGAAGAGAGAGCCCACCAGAGCGCTGGTTATGGTTTTATTTTTGCATACATAAGATCATCCATTGGACAAAGGTAAAGGATGGTGACGGCCAGAACCCCCCTCTGCTCATGGCCAAGGTGAGGCAATACCACCCCTCCCAGCCATCATGCAGGCCCTGGAGGGTGAGATGATTGCTGGGCACAAGGGAAATCTTGCCCTCATGCCTATGGGCCTTCCTGGCTCTTAAGCAACTAAGCACTCTGTCTTGTGGAAGGGAAGGGATGTACCTTGCGAGGGGGAGGGGCAAAATACTCTTCTTCAGCTACTCGACATGTCGGGGGGATTACTTTTTCAGATTTTGGCCTATCAAGGCTGAGGTGTAAACTCTTTTTTTCTTCTTTGAGTTTTATATGTCGTGGACTCGACCCCACGGTATTAGAGCATATTGGAACATGTGCACCAGTTGAGTTACACATGAACACATTTATTTTGTTAGGTGTGGGGAGATTATGGGCCAGATGTAGGTAACTTCAATTTAGCGAGTCCTTAATAGCGATTTCTACCGAATCGCTATTAAGGACTCGCTAAATTGAATGTAGGTAGGAATCGCTAAAATATTAGCGATTCCTTAACATTCCTTAATAACGAATCGGTAATTGAGATTCCTTATTAAAGAATACCTAGTTATTCATTCATATGGGCTGGGAGGCCCATAGGAATGAATGGGAAGATATTCACTATTAGCTATTCGGTATTAGTGCTTTTTTAAAGGAAATCGCTACTTACCACCAACTTGAAGTTGGTGGTAATTAGCGATTCCTTAAGGCTGAAGTGCACTATTTTTAGTGTTATGTACATTGCATTTAAGGAATCGGTATTTGAGATTCCTTAAATGCAAGAGCAAAATAAGGAATCACTATTTTGCGATTCCTTATTTTGCAAGTAGGTTTCAACTCACCTACATTGCACTCAGCCAAATACCGGTTGGTTACTGCTCGGCTGCCTCGGCATTTGGCCACCTACATTTGGTCCTTTACTTGCCCAGAATCGCAAGGTGTTGAGCATCCCTGCCGAGACTCGAACCCCGTTCCCCCGGTTCGAGGTCGCCCGCTCTAGCCGTCTGGCCACACCCTCTCCCCTTCTAGTTCTTGTTTATGAGCATGGATGTCTATTCACACACTGGCCACCAGCGAGGTCACGGACTGACCCCTCACCCCAGCCCTAACTAGCCTCGTGTTTGCTACTAAAGGGCGAGGAGTGTAGTAGGCTGCGCGCCGAGGGCCTTGTAAGCACCCTCTGCCTGCAGCTGCCCCCATGAGGCTTCCGAGCAGAGGGAGCAGGGGCTGTGCCAGGTGCACCGAAGGGCAGGCCAGGGGTGGCGGATACCACTGACAGCTCCTTCCGGCAACATGAGGTTGTTTAATAAACCATCCGTTTGAGTCTTTTTATGCATCTTAGTCCTAAAAATGATCCCAGGCCTCTCTTCCGTGAACCCCCAAAGACAAGAGCACCACTCTGTGATGTGGAATGTATTTAAAACGCCCAGCATGTCCAGGAGATACTAATGTCTCCGAACCCATCGACCTTAGGAGGCCTCCGTCTCAAGTGTGAGGTCAGCCCTGAGTCGGCAGGAAGAGAATACCAGCTTAAGACGGGTTAAATGTAGAAAAACGGCAGAACATGGGGAGTTACAGCAAGAGTTGGGTGCAGCATTCCTTCTTCCCACAGTGCACCCCTTTATTTATTTATTTATTTTATTTAATGCGATTTTATATGGCGCAAACTTTACCCGAAGGTGTCAGAGCGCTTTACATAAGAACCAGTTACAGAACATGAGGACTTAGGATTACATGCGTTACATAAAAGATACAAACAGAAAACAATTGCAAATGTACAAGTAGTAAAGTCACTCAAGGAAGAGATACAAGTGGATTTATTCTAAGAGTCACATAGGACTAGTAGAGAGTACAAAGGTCTACTGCATCTACTAGTGATTAGAGTTATCTCTATATACATAGGGAAGGGATACAAATGGATATACTCTAAGAGTCACATAGGAATGGTAGAGAGTACAAAGGAGTTCCATTAAGTGGGGTCGGAGGGGGGACGCAGTCACAGCACTAGGGAGGGAGGGAGGGATACAAGGGTATGGAGAAAAGGCAAATCAGAAAAGGGAAGAAACATTTGAGGATCGTCAAGGGGGAAACTAGGGGAAAGAAGGGTTAAAGGACGAGGGAATGGACAAGATGGCGGGTCAGGGTCCAGAGAAAAGCGGCAGAGAGCAGCAGCAAAATGGCGGCCGGAACAAAAGAAAAAGTAAAGAAGTCCAGGAGAGTCCGTGGCGTAGTTTCTTTCATTCGAATGTGGATGCAGGGCTGCTGCCTGCATCTGGTGTTTTCACGGCCCTGCTGCTTTGTTTTGGGGAGGGGTGTGTGTGCCCCTAGGGCCGCTCCGCACGGGCCCTCTCTGCCGACCCAGAGTTGCGGGGGCTACTGCAGACGTGGGGCTGCCGGGGAGCGTGGCCAGGGCTCACCTCTCTCGGCGGGGGCTGCATGGTGATCCTGCAGGTCCGGGACTCTGCCCTCCGCACACGTCCACTCTCAGAACCCGGGGTTGTGCCTCTCCTTTTCCTCAGAGAAGCTTTTCCATCCTGAAGGATGCCGCCTTCTCCTCTATCCAGTGACCACACAGCACCTCTTCTTTTTTATGTGTAAAATAATGCACAACCCATGTTATGTACCCCTCAGACTGGTAAATAGCAGAGAAAGTTACTCTTTTTGTGGATAAAAAGTTGCCACCCTTAAGGAAAGCGCCTCCTTTCAGTGAATGCCTGCCTCGGTTTAGCTTCTAGGTCTGCCGGTAATGTGCTAACGCATACACATTGTCAGCTTAGTAGTAAAATATAGCAATATTTGGTGTTTAATGAAGATCTGACAACTTTTAGGCCTGGTGCCACTGCACCTGCTGCACCGTTCAAATCATGACTCTTTTGCCTGTAAGGTAGATGCACTTGTGACTGCCTGTTTAGTTGTAAAATATAGCAATAATCGATGTTTAGTGGAGTGCCTGGTGCTTTTGGTCCTGGTGCCACTCCACCTGCTGCACTATTGAAATCGTGACCCTAGCGCTTGGTAGATAACTACACTTGTGGCTGCCTGTTAAGTATGTGTAACCGGGCCGAGGGGCCGCTCCCCCTTCCACCCCGGAGTGTGTCTAAACTCTGTGACCCCCCCCTCTTCTCTCCGCAGGTGGCCGACTCCACGAATCAGGCCCCGGGGGCGGTCCAGTACAGCTGTGACGAGGAGGACCTGGAACACGGCCCCTTTAACTGGCCCAGGTCAGGTGATGAGGAGGAGGGACTGAGCTTCCCTTTAAACGAAGCGCGAAACCAGGACCAGAGGTGTCTATACACCGGAGGAGCGGTCAGAGAGGTGCAGAGCGGAGGAGCGGCGTGGAGCAGAGGATTCGAGTGGAGTGCGGAGAAGGGAGAAGAAGAGACGGAGAGGAGAGGAGAATACAGGAATCGCGGATTGCCTGGGCGAGCTTGTGCAGAGGGGCTAGACGGATACGCCGGGACATATTACCCTGCCCGGACCCAGACGGCTAAGGAGGAAACCGCCGAGCGAGAGGACGACGGAAGAGCGGCCAGAGGAGCACCGGACATCGGAGAGGAGGAAGACCCAAGCTACCGAGAGCCAGAAGGGCTGCAGAGACAAGCGACCCCCACGATCCCAGGAGGGCACCGGACCCACGATCCGCCCAGCCACTCCCCCGGAGGGGCGTGGCTAACAGAGGTACGGGGTCGGGTCACTGGGTGGTTGAGGTTGGGGAAAGGACGACCGGCTGGCCCTTAGTGTAACGTGTCCCCCTGCACTCCCCTCACTGATCGTATCAGGAGTAAAGCGCACAGTATTCCCTCACTCCCTTTCCTATTGTGCTGGCTGTAGACACGAGCAGACTACTCATACCTCCTCTGTTCTCTGTTTCCCCCCCTCGGTGGAGCCTGGGACGCGACGGAGCCAGCAGTGCCTGGGAGGAGGAGCCCGACCCGACGCCGGGAGCCCGACGGAAACATCAAACCCCGCCGAGAAAGAAGCCGGTCCCCTCGACCTTTGTTTGTGCGCCCCACATGTACTGACAGACTATTTCACGCAATAAAACCTAGTCTGAACCCTACTAAGACTCGCCTCTTGCCTATCCCCACCCAAACTGCCACAGTATGTAAAATATAGAAATATTAAGTGTTTAGAGGAGTTCTGACAACTTTTGGAACCACTCCCACTACACCTGCTGCACCTTTCAAATCATGGCCCTGTTGTCTGCAAGGTAACTGCACTTCTGACTGCTTGTTAGTAGTAAAATGTAGCATTTTAGGTGTTTAGCGGGGTGTCTAGAGCTTTTGGTCCCAGTGTCACTGCACCTGCTGCACGATTCAAATCATGACCCTGTTGTCTGCAAGGGAGCTGCATTTCTGACTGCCTGTTTAGTTTGAAATTTTAACAATAATCCTGGTTTAGTGGGGTCCCTAGAGCTTTTGGCCTTGGTGCCACTGCATTCACTGCACCATTCAAATCAAGACACTTTTAACTGCAAGGGAACTGCATTCCGACTACCTGTTTAATAGTCAAATATAGTAATATTATGTGTTTAGAGGAGTTCTGACAACTTTTGGGTCTGGTGCTACTGCACCTGTGGCACCATTGAAATCACGACCCTGTTGCCTGCAAGGTAACTGCACTTGTGGCTGCCTGTTTGGTAGTCAAATATAGCATAGCTCTTGTACATTAACTTTATTTTTAACCTGCAGTGTTTATTACAACATTTTGAATTTGATCATAATAATAGATTACATTGAAAAAATCAATCCGATAATGCCGACAACGTGCAATGAAAGGTTCTGAGGCATAAATCGGAAATGCCACAAAAAGTTGTAAGGCTAAAGCATCTGCTTTACACAACTAAGTAAGAAAAAGCAATCATTCCAGCATACTGTTAGAAGTTGTCTGCCCTTTCCATGGGAAGAGTTCTTATCGTGACAGTGAATGGAGCTTAAAAGGTGTGAACAGCGGGCAGCCAGGGAAGTGAAAATAAACATGTTCCACACAAAAGCGAATGAACACAGTAATTCAATTATGGGAACTGATAAGAGCCTCCTTTTCAGATATGTAGTGTGTATCTAGGCAGGCTTCCCTTTTTTGTTAGATTTTTTTTGTTAGATTTTAGTCATTGTTTAATTCGAGACATGTACATAACCAGTTGTAGTCTGCAATGGAATTGGTAATCATGTAAATAGCATAGAAGGGTATCAATACTGATATGTATATATTTTTTCTTTTTTTCAGCCCTGATGACATCCAAGAGTGGACGAAACGCGTAGGCTGATTTAAATGTGAAGTTTGTTGCAACAATCTATATGTTTGCAAATAAATTACAGAACTTTTTTTCAACAAGGAAGTTTTGCTTGTGGACTGGATTTTTAGTGACTTGAGTAATTGATTGAGTACACTGAACACCGATTTAACACTCCTTTTCATGATCAATTGTTTGTATAAAGATTGTGGCTTACCAGCAGTAAACCGCGGGAAGTTGAACGTTGATTGAATACTGACAACTTGGGATTCATTTGGAATACTCACAAGTGCACACATGTGCTAAGCCCTCACTGCCTTTTTCAAGAGTATACATCCTTTTCAGATATATTAAATACAAGAGATTTCACAAGTGCTGTGCAGGCAAACCCTAAAAAGAAAAGGACCGTGAGATCAGAGCCCACAACAGAACAGCAGAAAGAAGGGTGCAATGGGATCTAGCATGGGTGGAATAAAAATAAAAATGAAGCCGGGTGGAGGGATACAGAAGGAGGGGGAGAGCAGTACACAAGGAAGAGATCAACACAAAGCATGAGGGGTGAGGCAAGAAGGAGAGAAGCCCACAATCGAGAGAGCAACAGGTAGTGCATAGTGATGGTTATTTAGTGGGGGAAAAGACACAAGGGTGTGAGCTGGAAAACACATGCACTCCCATGAAGTGTTTAACGAAAAAGAAATAAGTAGTTCCCTAAAAGTGAGCAGTGGAAGGATACATATCCGCCAATCAAAAGGATGGTAATGGGCTATGCTCCAGGGGAAGAAGAACACAAGAAGTGGAAGGAAAGAGAAAGGTACGCCATTTAATAAGCAAGTAAATGAGAGTGAGCAACCAATGCAAGCAGTGGGCAGGCTCTAAGTCCACTGTAAACTCTTGGTATAGCCGACAAAAGATCTTTTGCAAGAAGAGAGCTTGAAGCGGTCTTTCGGGAAGACCTAAAAAGAGGACAGACATTGGGTTGCCCAGAGATATGACGCAAACCTGCATCAATCTGCCCCTTATTTTTAGGGATTAATTACATTCTAGCCTTTTCTTCCACTTCTAAACATTGGATTTGAAAGTTATTTTTTCTTACAAGTGCTTGCTCTTTAAGAAGAAGAATGCATGTTTGTGGTTGATTCTGCTGTTTCTGTCTGTACTCTCATTCTTTCCCTCTCCATTGCTCCATGCCGCCCAGTACCTGTGAAATGCTCCTCTGCTACTTTTCCAACATAGCAATGATTAACCCGCTTCACTCCTGTGTCCTTGCTGTCGAAGTTCACTTGGCGCTACTTCCAGGCCGTGTAACTGCAATAACAAGAAGCCATTGGATAAGATTTGAATTCACCTGGCAGGTGGGTAAGTGGTCCCTGAGGGGCGCTCCATGGCCCTCGGCTCCGCCCCTTCCGGATCTGGGCTCTGCAGAGACCGCTGAATGCTGTGGGTGAAGCGAGTTGACTACATACTGTGCGTGCTTTATTACTATTGTTACTTGTGCACTTATCCCTGCAGCCACCAGGCTGTTCTGGCCAGCGACGGGCCGGCCGGGCCCAGTGCCCCGGTGCCAGGGGCTTTCTACCTCTATGAGAGAGGTGGGCAGGAGAGGGAGGCTTACTTCTAGGAATTCAGCACTCCGGGGCGGGCCCTGCTAAGAGCTTTATCTACCTATGGTGTTGAAGACACAAAGCTTCCCACAAAGAACAAGTATAGCAAATGAGCCCCGCCCACTCCGCCGGAGAGTGGTAAGGGTCTGGTATGGAGAACACAGTCACACATACATTATTAAAGCGTGTCGTTTACAGGCAGCACATTTCTCTAGCAATGGCCACAAAATTTATCATCATCAGAATTAGAAAACAGATGCTTAATTTATGCTTTCCTTACTGCTGATATATTTTGAATAGTTTATACAGTTAGTTTACAGGTACTTAAATGTTGTTGTTTGTTAGAAGAAGACATAGGGGTCTATTATAATAGCGGGCAGATCGCCATTGCCCGTATGGCGGTGGCGATCGCCCACCATTATCTACCGCCCGCCTCCCATTCCCCCCCTCTCATATTACGATGGTGGGGAGGACCCCGGTGGACGAAAGACCGTCTGCCAGTTTTTCACCCGTCGACGAGTCGACCGGGCGGAAAAGGGGCTAAATATGGTGGTGGTGTCTGCAAGACACCGCCATCCATATTATAATTCAGGCAGAGCTGTGCCTTTCCATGGTGGTGTTGCCGCCATGGAAAGGCATGCGGTCCCTGATTGTGGAGGTTGCGGGCCCCCAGGGTGTTAGGGGATGTGGGGGGTGGAATCTGCATGCACAACGTGGCATGGACCGCGCAGTGCATGCCACGTTGCCACGTAGTTCATGCAAATGCACAAGGTGCATCCACAGCATTGTGGCGGGCGGTAGTGTGAGCACCGCCCGCCACAATGTTGTGGATGGGGGATGCCACCGCAACGGACGTGGTGGCATCCTAATTGCCGGTGCGGGACTGCCGCACCACTGGCCGCCGGTCCCAGCACCGCTAGGGTGGACCTCCCGCCATTCTAATAGTCCCCATAGTTCGGTTTACAAAATGCTCTAATTTTGCAGTCAGAGAAAGAACAGTAAACACCAATCCTCATGTTAAAAGAATAATCAGCAATTTTCCAGAAGGCAAAACATGACATTTGACCTCTGTCTGTCAAGCACATGAGATGTTTGTGGTAACATCGATGTAATCAACAGTAAAAACCTTCTCACCATACTATAAAAAGCACCACACGCAGCCGTAAAGCATCCCACATAGCCACCTGTCAAACAAGCCCCTCAGACACAGGCCGGTCCGACCCTACCCGTGGCTTCGAGTGAAGACGGGGTTCTGCTCTTGTTGGTTTGGTAGCATTTCTTACATTAATTTTACTCCCATTGAGTTCTGATTTTGATGCAAATTTGAGTGTGTCGCGAGCTAAAGAGTAACTTTACAGGCTACTTACCCAGTCTCTAGTCACCCAAGACTTTGATTCTTACAGTGGCGACGAGGACAGCATTTGGGCAGTAGGGCCAACTTCTATGCACAAGTAAGCCTCGATCACTGTGGTTGAGGGGGCTCAATTCACTTAGATCAAAAGTAGTGAAGTTAGACTTTTGGTCTAAATTTAGACCCAAAGTCTAACTTAGACCAATAGTCTAACTTTACTGCTAGTAAACTTATATTTTAGGACTCAACTTAGACTTCTGGTCTAAACTTAGACTTTTGTTCTAAGTTTACCTTTGTGAATCGGGCCCATGGTGTGGCTGCGTCCCTACAGTCTCTGAAGTTTCAGTGGGGGGGGGGAGGGGGGCACGGGGAGCAATCAGTCAGAGGGCATGATTGCCATCAATGCCTTTTGCTTATTTATGTATTTTGTATAGCAGGGTACCATCTGTACCCAAATCTCACTTCCCCATCCATCCTGTGTTTTGTTTCTTTCTCAACCTGTAGTAGACATTGTGTATGTTTAGGGTTGTATTGGGGCCACAATTAAGTCCGGGCAGCCAAAAAAAAGTGTCCCATATTCGCAGATCGCACCCTTTCGTAAAACACTAGTTGGCTCGGATCATGGAGCTAATGTTGACAAACATTTGCAGTCTAAAAGCTTATGGGGCCTGTACCCTTTGCTAAGGCTGGAAACAAAATGATGCCACTGCAGCTCACCCACAGGTTTACTGGTGCAACACTTTAGAGCAATCTCATTCTCACCCTGAGGCCCATGAAGTTGCATCTCAGCCTTACATCCCACAGCCTGTGCTCACCCTTAGATAACATAACATGTGTATTTGTAAAGCGCCCATTCACCCCAGCTACGGGGCATCTTGCCGCTGAAATATCAGATGTATATTGTTTCCCAACGCAATAGTACTCATTTTAACGACCTCAAATGGGTGAAAGGCTGAGTGGACCTGCTGGGATTTGAACCTGTGGCCATGGGGTCGAACACAGGCCCCTGCAGTGGATGCATTAGTCCACTGAGCCACCAGACCCGGCTCTGCCAGATCCCTCAATGTCCTGTCTGCCATCAGTCTCTGTTCATCCTGAAGGATCCTTGCTCCCAGTCACCAGCAGGTATCCAGAGAATCACCCTCGCTCTCCGGTCTTGAGACTTCTCTGCACCCTCAGGACCAGTGGCCCCTGCTTAGACTACTCCAAGAGACTCTCTGGGGTTGTGGGCGAAATATATATGCCTTCACCCACTAACGCCTCACGGCTCTAGCTTATCATCAGTGTGTTCCCAAAAACCCAGCTACCTTCTGAACCCTTAACCCCTTCCCTGCTGCGCGAATTTCACCGCGGTGCGGGGATTTAATTAGGGGGCGAAACCCCTGGCGTGCTCAGGACGGCCCCCGGTCATCCTACGTCATGCTGGGCGCGTGCGCAGGACGGCCGGGGGCCATCCGAACTCCGCCCACTAATTAATTCTCCAGATCAGGCGCAGATTTCACGCCGCGCTGGGGAATCAGCGGCATTCGGACGGCGCCCGGCCCGTCCTGAGCACACGCCCAATGTGACGTAGGATGGCCGGGGCCCGTCCTGAGCACCCAACCGGTTAAGCTCATTTCTACTGGTGGATCCAACCAGGCTCTTACTCACCCGCGGATCCGTGAGGCTCCCTCCCCTTGGAAGGTCCCCGGAGGTTACTGCTCTCCTGGGTGCTCTTGGAATACTTCTCGCCCTAAGGTCCCCTGAGAGCTCTCTTCATTCTTAGACCCTGAGGCTCCTGCTGACTCCGATCTCGACCATTGAAGGCCGCGTGGATCCAGGAGTCTTCTTTTTACCCTCAGCTCCCCTGGTGCTCTGGTCAGCCCTGGGCCCTGAGGCCTCCACTCGCCGCCAGAAGTTCAAGGCTCCTGCTCAAGCCGAGGTACCTCTGAGGGCGCCCAAGCACTCACAAGGTCCCGGCAAGAGCCAGGCTCTATTTAAGTCCTCATAGGACCTTAGGACCTAACCTCAGGGCTCGAACTCATACAAGGCCAGATCTGTGTTTTTAAGACTGAATAGCAATGGTGAAGCTGCCTGTACCTCTTAAATGCACATGGTGACTGAGGTGCACTGGTAAGGTTGTGTGTGAACAGCGTACCTGCAGTTTAAGGGGGAGGTGCACTGGTAAGGTTGTGTGTGAACAGCGTACCTGCAGTTTAGGGGAGAGGTGCACTGGTAGTACGAGCTGTACAGGTTAGGAATGAGGAACACTGGCAGAGTTGAGCACACATAAGTTACAAACAGTACATGATTGAGGGGTGCTGATAGAGCTGTGTGTACGTGTAGGTCACATTTGAGGCGCAGCTATAGGGCTTTGTGCACACATGGTATTTGAAGATCAGGGTTAAGGCCCATTGGCAGAGGGTGATTGTTTTTGTGCAGGAAGGGACACCTTCCTGCACAAAATCATTCAATAGATGTGTTTTCCTCTTTGCAGCACACATATAAAAAAGGAAAAACGAGGAGAAGTAAAGGTATTTCTTCTTGTTTCTTCACCCTTACGCCTCCTCTGGGGAGGCGATGGAATCTGACACCTTCCCAGGTTTCGAAACCTTGTAAATCTGGGAGTTCTTCAGGTTCCATGGATGTTGCGTGGGAAACCCCATAGCAACACCCAAGGAACGCCCCTCTGACACAGAGTAATGCGTGAAAGGAGACCATATATACAAGGCCATGAAAGCCACGCAGTCTGGCTTTGTGCAGCCTTTTAAATATGGCCCTGCACACAGCGTCACCGGAGCATTACAAAAAAGTGATGCACTGGTGGGACAATGGGGTTGTAAATAAACCCCTTAGTGTTTTGTAATTGTTGTACAACACTGCTAACTCAGGCTGGGCGCGTCATAAATATTGTAAGACCCTGTATATACTCAAACTAAGAGCCCCAAAAAAGCAAAGAGGGACGAATATAGACCAATTAAAGGAATACTATATGTGTTCTCCAGCAGTATTCCCACTCTGACCTGCCCCATAGCGATTGAGATAGAGGACTGGTGGGAGCTCAGGGGAGTGGTGGGGCAGGAAAAATAAAGCAAACCCCCATTGCAGCCAGGGATCAAACTCAGTCTCAAACTGAAAGGATTCCCCCAATCTCTGCTCTCCGGGCATAATACAGTCTGCCACTCCCAGGGGCAGCTTGGGTCTGGCACTTGGCACCTAGTTCATAGCCCGCCAAAGATTTAGACTCATTCTTTGCTTCAGGAAAGGTCTCTGATACTTGAATCTGCTTGATATCTGGGTGGGTCACTCCAGGTCTCTTATGCTGACAGGATTGGATTCCCCTGTGGACTTCCCAGCAGTAGCCTCAATGGCTGTGTCCATCATCTCCTTTTCACTGACCCTCTGCCTCGAGGACATTGTGGAAGAGAAAAAGTCAAATGGATCTTTCTTGCTTTTATTTTTGTGTCTTTGGGAGGCATGGTGAGTGCGGTGCTACAGTTATCTGTGAGTGCAGGTTTTGCCGGTTTATCGAAGGCCTCCAGGATCAGTGACATTCATTCATTCATTCATTCATTCATTCATTCATTCGTTCGTTCATTCATTCATTCATTCATTCATTCATTCATTCATTCGTTCATTCATTCATTCATTCATTCATTCATTCATTCATTCATTCATCCATTCACAAGCCCCTGGGACGCCAGTAACTCTTAGGGTCTCTCCCACTCCTCCAGTCTTGCTCCGCAGGGCTCTTCAGCCACGGTGAGGGGCAGGTGTGCGCTTCCAGTATACCTTCTGTCCTTTTTTATTTTTTTTATTTTTTAGAACAATTATATTATTTATTTATTCTGGTCAGACAAAGAATACACAATTCCACATCATTTCTACAGGTACTGTACTTCGTTTCATGTACGAATGCACGTGTTGACGTGTTTAAACAATGTTTCCACATTTAAATAGTAGTTGTTCTGTGCTTCAGCTTGTTGATTTATCTTGCATCCTTAGCAAGCATAGTGCTCAGTGTTTACATTCTACATCCCCGACTTCCCCAGCCGCGTCAT
The DNA here is from genome assembly GCF_964261635.1 of Lissotriton helveticus. Lineage (NCBI taxonomy): Eukaryota > Metazoa > Chordata > Amphibia > Caudata > Salamandridae > Lissotriton > Lissotriton helveticus. The sequence goes on from NC_136065.1 coordinate 73,928,619, forward strand.
CTACAACACACTGTAGCATAGAAGCCCATACACTGTGAGTTCCATGTGCGCAGGGCCGGCGCTAGGCATGGGCAGCATGGGCGGCTGCCCAGGGCCCCGAGCTCAGCCCATCAACAGGGGGCCTCGCAAAAGTGTTAACTCCCCACATCTTAGGCTTCGCGCCTGTGGTGAGCACTGCGTGGCCCAGGGAAGGGCTGCCTCTCCTCTGGGCTTCACAGGCTTGTGTAGGAATAGCGGAAGAGGCCCCCCTCCCCTGTGCCTTGCAGCCCTTGGCAATGACTGTTAACCCCCAGGGAGGGGGCCCCTTTCCCCCTGGGCCTTGCAGCCCCACGTCGCGCGAGGCCCTTCTGAATTTGCCAGGTTTGACTTGTGATTAAGGATGCTGTCCTTTCCCACGCCAGTGACAATTAGCACGCATTTTGGGGCCTGACAGTTTTAACATTTATAAAGACAAGCAACTCTCACTCTTTCAGATGCTGATGAGCTGCGAAAGAGATGCTTGTCAGTGGCTGAAAAGAAGGCGTTGTAGCACACGAGGGGGGCATGCACCATTAAGGATCAGGAGCACCTTCCGTAATTTAAATGCAAATAGCTTTCAATGTGTAAATGAAACCCGTTTTCTTCTGCTCTTTTTATATAGCGCAAACTTGACCCAAAGGTATTGGAGTGCTTTACGTGAGCACCAGTTACAAAACATGGACATATTCCTTTTTTTAGGGACAGTGTGATTAAGTGACTTGCGAGAATCACAGGATGAGACACAGTCAAAGATCAGCAGCCCTGAAGTAACGCCACATCTTCTCCCCACCTCTACCTCTCCGGGGAGTAATCTTTTAATGTCTATTTCTCACATGAAAGCTGTTTCAAAGTGCTGCCCTGCTGTCAAATCAGTGGACGGGGCACAGTGCCAAAATTATTTGCCCAGAATCAAACAGTTGGTTAAATCAGTAGAGCCAGGACTGCAGTGCACTCCTACTTGGAGCAAACCCTATATATTTTCCACTGTACTGCATTTAGGTGACATACCCCCAGATGCATCAAGAACCCATTTTGCTATTCCTTAATAGCGAAAAATAACGATTCGCTATTAAGGAATAGCAAAATGCAATGCATGAAGATATCACTAAAAAAACAGCGATTTCTTAAAATTCCTTAATTGCAACTCGCAAATTGCGAATCGCAATTAAGGAATACCTCCCCATTCAGCCCATAGGAATGAATGAGAATGCGATTTCAAGGGTGCAGGGGTGTCCAAAGGACACCCTGTTGCACCCCTGAAATTGATCTGTGCACATATGTTGCGCACAGGCATGCCCCTAGGGCATGTGTGTGCGCAACATGAAACTTTGAAAAATGCACTTTAGTGCATTTTTCAAAGTTTTTGCAAATTACCATGAAGTTGTACTTCATCGTAATTTGCGTGCCCTATTAGCGAAATCGCTATTTTTTAAACTTTAATGCATTGCATTTAAGGAAACTCAATTTGAGATTCCTTAAATGCAAGTAATCGCAATTTAGCGAATTCTCAATTTGCGATTTTTGCATTTGGGATGATGCATCCCAAATGCAAACATACCGGTCGTAAAGGGGCAGATTCTGAGAATCTGCCCCTTTGCGACCAGATTTTCCTTTGATGAATCTGGGCCTATACCATGGGTTGTATGAAGTTACAAAGCATACTTTTACAACGCATGCCTTTACAACACATTTTTCACATCACAACATCCTTTACAACGCATTCCATTACATCGCATGACACGACATCGCATTTTAAGAAACTAAATTTACAATGCATTCCATTACATCGCATACTACCTTTACAACGCATACCATTACAACACATACCACTACATTACACTTATGGTAAGTGTTGGATAGTGTAGGGGTAAAAATTACTATTCTAACTCCAGGTAGTGCAACAGTAGGGTAAGTGTTGGGTAGTGTAGGGGTAAAAATTACTATTCTAACTCCAGGGGCTGAAACAGTAGGGGAAGTGTTGGATAGTGTAAGGGTACTATGCGTTGTAATGGTATGCGTTGTAATGGTATGCATTGTAATGACATGCGTTGTAATGACATGCGTTGTAGTGTCATGCATTGTAGTGTCATGCAATGTAATGGTTACTATATGTGTTGTGTTTTAAACTTAACATAATTCTGGTGAGTAAAGAGCCTACACACAAAAAAGATTGTCCTATGTCTCTTAGCATGTGCGTGTGGGATACTGATGAGAGGGTTTATGTTAAAACAAATTACGAAGTATTAATGTCATCCTAAGGTAGCACAATAATGGCACGGAAAGATAAGGGGGCCTTTTGAAATTTGCAATTATATCCATGGTGCGAGAGGTTTTCTCTTGTGTCATTTTATTTTTTGAATGATCCCGCCCCTCATTACCTCACAGTATCTCCCCCCTTTATGGGGGCATTCTTTGAACTCACTTGCAGTGGCGGGGAGCCGTGAGGGGAACGGCCGGGCAATCCCTCCACTAATCCAGCCATGAGGGGAACGGCAAAGGCAACGGACCAAGCGGAGCCACGGGGACTCACCTGGGACTCTCCTGGCCAAGGCGGGCAGTGAACGCCTACATTTCCCAGCAGCCCCGGGTCCTGGCGCGCTCATGACGCTCCCGCTGCGCCTGGAGGCGCCTCAAGACCGCGGAACACCTCCCGCAACGTGGGACGCGCGCGGGACGGCGCCGGGCTAAGCCCGGGCAAAGGGCGGGCCCTCTGTGGCCCTCAGAGGCACGAAGAGGCCGGGACGGGCCACCCCATTTGGCTGTTACAAAGTTGGAGGTACTGTATTCTTTCATACCGATTCTGACATTGCACTGTTCTCACATCATGTCCATCTGGGAGGAGTTAAACGCCCTGTGTGGCACGAACTACGCCCAGAATGTATCTACTCCCCTTATAGTGGACAGAGATGCCGATGAGGTAAATGACATTGACATTGTGAATACAGACAAAATGTGCACTAGTCCCTCACCACAACCCTCCAATTTACCATTAATAATTTTTCCAACTGAGGCGATGAATAAAATACCTGACCCAGTCTCACCTCCTCAATTGACCCTACTGGCACAGATTGAACATTTGTTAACAACCACACTATCACCTTTGATTACTAAAATCAATGAGCTGGGAGACAGGCTGACTAGTATTGAAAATAAATTATCTAGAAATCCTATCGCCACTGAAACAACTGCCGCACCCATTCACTCTATTCTCCCCTGCAACAAAGAAAACTTCAAACCCACGACACCTATGAAAGCTCGAATCCCTGAACCTCTCATCTCTCCACCCAATCCAAGAGGCCAGAACAGCATTATTTCTAACTCCGTACCTGCACCCCATAGACCACCAAGGTTTGCACTTGAACGCAGGAATTGGATCAATTTACCTCCAGAAGCTGCCCCCTACGTGACTGTTCTTTCTGGGGTCCCTGCACCGATTCAGGGCAAATTTGAATCCCATCAGGACTTGTTAAATAAAACCATCTCCTGGCTAAAACAACACAGAGCATTGCCACCTGCTTTAGATGGCGGCATTTTGAGGGTCAGGAGGGTGGGGTGGCTTGGTACGTCGGCCAAAGACATTCCGGGCGACCTTATTTTAATTAAATTCAAAACTATGAATATTGTCCCCTTTTTGCGATCCTCCCAACCCAAAGAGGGAGATGGTCCCATTCGCATATGGGACTTGCACGATTTTTATCCCGGCCCCCGACCCTACCCGTCCCTAAGGCAAGCGACATGGAACTATAAATTTTGGTAAAAGGGGATGCCATGAACTGTGTGCTACCAACAATTTTTAGAATGGTCTGTGTGATATTGATGCTGTTTTTAATATTGCCTTTTGTCCTCTCTTACTTCTGAATTTTAAACTTTTTAACTGTGTAATTGATGATTTTAAACCGAAATTTTATGTCTATTTTTATAACAGTTATAACTATGTATGCTTATATGATATTTCTTTTTGAATATCGAATAAAGCTTATTTTGAACCTTTTGAACCTTTGTATCATGGAGTTATCTCGAAACAGTAGGTTAACGAGGAGTAAATAATATACATCTTTGTGAGACCTGCACATAGCTTTTCCATCCAATGTGACAAATTTAATCCATTTAATACAGATTTAAAATATATGGACTTATTTAATTTGTATATTTATCTTTTTGCCCATGTTGTTACTGATATCCACGTTAGGTCTCTTCAGGGATGCCAAATAAGATCAATAGTCCCGCGATGTAACTTTCAAAGCTCCTCCACTAGGGCGGAGGAGCGTTGCCCCACTGCTTGATCGCAGTGCGAAAAGCAGAAACACAAAATGCAAAAACTACCATTTTATGTTTCTGCTACGCGCACTGCGAGAAAGCAGAAGTGTTAGGTTGGGGCGGGCGGGTCTGCTTTAGGACAGGGGAGGAGTGCCTTGCCCACTGCTAAGGGCCCTGACTGTTTGATCTGCCCTCCAGTCATGCACACGCTGGCCTTTCTCCATGTAGGCACCAGTGCACCCTACATGGAGAAAATGGCCTCCCCATAGGCGCCAGGCTGGTCGGCTGACATTGCAGCATTGTGATTGGCTTAGGGAAGGGAGGCTGCCTGCTTCCTGTTCCTGCTAGAGGCAGGAAAGAAGGAAAGCAGGTCAGGAGCAGAGATGACGCAAGACCTGGGAAGGTAAGTTTATTTTATTTTTAAACTACTCCCCCACCCCCCCGCGCGCGAACCCCCGCGAGACCTTGGCCGCAACTGGATTTTATTTGCAAATTAGAGGGGCCTCACAACTTTCCTTTCGCCCAGGGCCCCAGAAGTTCTAGGACCGGCCCTGCATGTGCGTACTATGGTGTGTGTTCAGTCATCTGTTTGTATGGATCTAAGGTATTGCACACCTTCTGTCCTGCCTAATTCTTGGTGTGAGTCACCTTTTAAATCAGCAGGGCCGCAGTGGAGGCCTCTCCTACGCCCTCTCCGGGCAGCATCCTCACCACAAGGGCCCCAAAGTGCGGGGGCGACAACCTTGAGGTCCCCGGGTTCACAGAGCCTGCACTTTTCCTGTCTCCAGCGGGAAGAAACCCTCCCGAGGTGGAATACTCCCTTAGCACACCTCAGGGAGGGAACCTAAAGTGGCTTCAGGGGCCCTGGGAAAGAGGAGTCTGACCAGAGCACTCAGCCGCCATGTGTGCTCTGGCGCTCGGCCCTCTCGGGCCCAATATATTGATTTTAAAGTACATTTGATGGACTGGCCTCTATGAAAATCCGGTCTGAAGGGGGAGGCACAAGTACCTAAAGGCGACAAGGGACTATGCGTCTCTCATCCCTAAGGACCAGTCCAGAGGTATCTTCCTGTCTGCACTTTGGTTCATTGTATAACTGTCCATACCATTTATTTCATTATACAAATATTAAATATATTCTTCTATTCAAAGAAACTGTTCTGATGTTCACAAAACAGAAATACAGTTACATGCTTTAAATATTGTCAAAGAAACACGTGTGTGACAGGGACTTAAATTTGAAATCAACATTCTAATGGAAACTATATATGTTTGAAGCTCAGAATTATCAAAAGTACTAGGAACTCATTTGTATTTGCTTTTTTATCCACAGGTTTGCTTTGGGTGTTTTGATTAAAGTCCACTGGGAAACAGGAGAGCGTGTAAATGCAAAGATAACAAAAAAAACAGTGTCACCTTCCTCACATATGCGCCGTTTTATTTAGCATGAACGTGTCCCAGAGGCATTGAAGTGCTGTACATGAGACCAAATAACATTACAGAAGGGCAGGCTCGTATTTTTAGGCTCGGGTGAATTACGTGAACTACCCAGAATCACAGGATGACGTTGAGCTGACGCTAGGACTCGAACCTGGTTTCCAAGTTTCAAAGTCGCTCAGGCCCCAACCTCTCCCTGTTGACTGCAGTAACTGATTTCTGGCCGGCAAAGGAGAAGAGCATAGAGTATTGTATCTCTACCTGCTCCATGGAAGGGAGGGGACAAAAAATAAACTGAGGAACTACTTTGCGGTCCCTCATCAACTCCCAGCTCCCTGACTCTACCTCCTTCCCCCCTCCCCGTGGCGTAGGGCGGTAAATTCCGTTCCGTTTGCGGAATTTGGGTAATTTTGCGCCCGCGGAGAATGCGAAATTGCCCAAAATTCTGCGTTCCGCGACTTTGCGAAATTTTTTGCTTGTTTGCGTTCTCAAATGCGTGTTCGTGAGAGATTTCCCCCCGAGCATGCAAACAGCGATTGCCAACAGTAAAAAAGCATCGCGAACAAGCAATTCCAAGTGTTCGCGGAATTTCTGCCTGTTCGCGGACATTTTTTACCGTTTTGGGAAATTTGCGTAACGCGATTATGCAAATTCCGCCCATCTCTATTTAGGCCACCCAGGGCAGTCCCTGCGTTGTGTGTCCCGCAGCTGCCGCACTGAGAAGAGGGGAGGGGCATTCTCGCATGAGTACATGATGCGGTTGTGTTGCCGTGTATCCTGATACTGTCCACGAGAGGCCGCAATTGTCCCACTCAACAAAAAAAGTCTCCGCTTCTTGACAGTGGCGTAGCAAGGTCAGTTGGTACCCGTTTTGTCACCCCCCATCAGTGGCATTTTGTCGCCCCCCTCAGTGATGACACCCAGTGATAGTTTGGCCCCTGCGTCAAGCTGATGGGACGCTCACTGCCTTCTCTTCTCACTCACTGTCCTCCCAGCGGGCACTTACAATACCCTCTTATGTTAAACCCATTACTTCCACATCTGTTCTCTCATTCCTGCTTACTATGGGGAGGGTGGGAGGCAGATGGCAGTTTGTGCCTTCCAGGGAAGGGCTGGTCAATAGGGTCCGTTGCTAGGTGATGCTCATAAGATCATGGGGAAGGGAGCTCAGGGGCGGTAGAGGGCTTGGGGGAATTTCTTGTGCCTAGCAGATATGCATGCATATTCCACTGACCACCAAGATCTCTTGGTGGTCTGTAGGGCAGGGACCAAGAGACAGCAGCATCCAGGCGCCGTATCCGTACGCCAGGGCATAAGTCCTACAGTCCTAAAAAAAGAGGGGGGAATAATGAAATGAAATGCCAGCATTAGTAAAGCACACAGCTACCTCCGGAGAGGTGTTCGGGCGCTGGGGGCCATCAGAAAGATTAAGCAAGTTATTACAGAGTCAGATGGTGGTGGGCTACCCTGCCGCTGGTGCCGGGGATCAAACCGTGAACCCTGTGGTCCAGAGTCAGGCTCCCTAGAAGCTGCTCCACACCTCTTCCACTCCCTAATCAAGTTAGGCAATGTGACATCACACCGCATGCCATCATGGAACATGACATTGCATCACAGGAAGTGGCATCATAGCTCATGACCTCACAGGAAGTAACATCAGATCTTAAAACTTCACTCATATGTTTAGCAGGTCTATCATGAGCACATTTCAGAGCATCACGGTATTAAAAAAATTCAACACAAAAAGTGACACAAACCCCAATGAAAAATCTGGTCCTCAGTGAAGGTATTTTTTTTTTTTACTCTGACACAAATAAATTGCCAACTAGGTGACATGCAGCAGTGGATCTGTTTGACTTAGTTGGAAAGTCTGCATTTTAAAATGTCTTATGGGATTAAAGCACCTGCTGCAGAGATTCATGTGTTCCTATTAACCTCATCGATGCGACGCAAATTCCGCCGCTGTGCTGAACATTCCTATCGCAGGCGTGGTTATGACGACTCCCGGCCGTCATCAGCACACGCCCACCGTGACTCATGACAGCCGGGAGCCGTCATGAGCATGGAAGAGGTTATATGTCATAGAATAATAACAATGGTAAAATAATTCTGGAGATTAATGCACTTGCTGCAGAGATCTGTGATTTGTCTAGTCCCAGTTTTGACTCAGAGTAGCACAGAGGGTTAATATGTCTCCTGCAAAGCACACTGTGTCACACGCAGAGGACAGATTTGTATTCTATGGAGATGGGTAGGTGGGCTACTGCTTTTAACACAGAGATCCTTTGGTTACTGGCAGTTCATAAATTGTAATCTACAGCACAGTGAGCTCTGAAGATGTGACCCCTAAACCTTGTAACCCGCACTGTCTTATGTAACACACCTTTTACGTTAATTTACACACATAGGATTTATTGTCAATGTATAATGTGTGTGTTTGATGTAAAGTGCTCCGACACCTGGGATTGTGATGAGTAGCGGTAGAAAAGAAATAAAACAAAATAGTGGTATTAAGTTCTTATTTGTGTAAACTCAGGGACAGACCAACACATGTGACATTCTTACTGTGCATACATATCTCTTATGTAGATGGATGGAACAAAGTCATAAGCATGCCTCTCTTAAGTACCTGTGAAGTGATAAGATGTGATCATTTGTTTCTCCTCTACTGCATTTGCAGCTCACTGTGAGGTTCCAGATAGCTCCCAGCCAGGATACTCGATCAAAAGGTGTCCCAGTGTCTGAAAATTACACTGGGACTAGTTTAACTTATTTCTGTGGAGCCCAACTTCTTGGCAGTGGAGGCAGCATCCACCCAGTGAAAGGAGTGGGTCGACGCTGTCTCCCCGCGTGTACCCTCGACTTGTGCCCTGCCGTACGAGTTTAAAGCCCTATGCATGATAGCCGTAGCTACCATTAGCTCCAGCCTGTTGAACCATGAACATTGCTGCATCGTACTACCCCAACAGCAGTTAAAGAGGGTATTTTCCTTCCATGCACCAAGGCCCATGTCATCTTTCCTTTGCTGATGCCATGGCCCAGCTGTCACCAACCACCAGCCGCCCCGTACTCTGGGTGCTGTGACGTCAGATGTGCCCTGAAACGATGGAGCGCCTGCCGCGGCCTCAAAGGCTGTGGTGTCCACTAAGGGGAAGCCACTGGGAGACTAGAAGAGGTCAAGACGGGACAGGGTGGCTGTGCACCCAGCTGTATGTATCGTCCACACTGTTCCAGGAAGTAGACACCCAAGAACATGAGGTGTGTCCAGTTTAATCTTTGTGCCTTAGGGTGAATTGGATTTCAATGAAAAATCAATTCATGGAATTTCAGTTCTGAGAAACCATTTAACTGAAATAGGTTTATGGGAATTGTTGAGATAAATGTCATTTCAAATTGGTAGCAACCAGTTCTTAGAACCTTTTTAGGTGTAGCAGGACAGCACAGCTCTCGCCTGACCTTATGTGATCAATAAAAAACAAAGCTTTAGCAAACACCACTGAGAGAGGGGCTCTGGCTCCACCCACATTTTGATACCCTTAAGTACAGCATTTGATAAGACAGATGTTTTGTGCTTCCACTGAAAAGGAGTGCTAGCACAGCTGTTATGGCCATGTACAGCAGACCTCAGTTAGGTATGATGACACAGTAATAATGATCAAGCCTATAGGCCTGATCTGTTTACAATGAAAAGTTTCGACAAACGCAATAGGCCTGACTTTTTAATGACATCTTTTTTTTTTTTGTTGAATCTCAGAGATTACCAAAGTAGGTAGGGGGGTTGGTGGTGTTCACCCACTTTGACAAGTCTTGGGGTGGGTGATGTGCACTGAAAGAACCCTTGTGAGACCCTTTTACGAGTTTTAGTGTATAGTTATGCCAGTTGTAATTTTGTATATATTTATAATGTTAAGATTGTAAGCCTGATGGGTGCCTTGTAGGGAAGTTTATGTAGTCGGCCTGAGTTGGTTATAGTGACAAGCCAATGAGAGAAGGCTCTTGATCTGAGTGGCTAGTTGGGAAAAGTCTGTCAGATGCCGTGGGTCTGATGTGCTTATTATGGAAATGTACAACCAACACTACTCCTGGTTTGCTTTACAGTGAAAAGCGTAGATGTCCGCTCACCACCAATCAACGCTTTGCACATGGAGTTTACATTAATGTTGATGTATACCAAGGTATGATTCGGCCTTTCAGCCTTTAGAGGCCTCCCATGACCAGAGGTGTTTTAACCTCTTCGATGCTCATGACGGTACCACGCCGTCATGAGTCACGGTTGAGCTGTGCTCATGACGGTGTGTGCCGTCACGACCACTCCCGAGATTGGAATGTCCAGCACCTGGCTGGAATTCCTGCCGCAGGCAAGAGGTTAATGAATAGGCAAAAGTTGGCAATTTCCCAGGGCCCCCTCTTTTCAAGGGAGAGTTGATCCAAGGTCACAACACTCGGTTCAGGTAGAGCCCTCTGTTCTGCTCTGCTTTCAAGTGAATCTTTTGCTTTGCATTCTGGGACTCGTAGTCCTAATTTTACAAGAGGATCAACGGGACAAAAGGTCACGGACGGCAAAGCATAAAACTTGAGGGAACAGATTTACAAGCCTCTTGCGTCACTTTTGCGCCATTGTTGCATCACTTTTGTGATGCAGTAGCAGTGTAAAAGTTGCGGCCCATTTACAATGTGAAATGCGTCACGTTGTAAAACCCTGCGTGACATTATACAGTATAATCGATACAGAAAAGGGGGTGGTGATGAACAGAGTGTCTGAATTAAGCAGACCACTCTTACCCAGTCCAAAGATCAGGGCTTGATCCATCACCGTTATTTATCTCACTGCCCCATCCCAGCTCAGAACCTGGCTATATGCAAATTAGTCAGTGCACTGGGCCAGGGACAGACTAATTTGCATATAGCCAGGTTCTGAGCTGGGATGGGGCAGTGAGATAAATAACGGTGATGGATCAAGCCCTGATCTTTGGACTGGGTAAGAGTGGTCTGCTTAATTCAGACACTCTGTTCATCACCACCCCCTTTTCTGTATCGTTTTTGGCCACTATAGGTGTGGCAGGGTATACTCAGACATGAGTCCCTTTCTCACTGCTCCATCAGGATTCAAGCAAGCCGGGCCGAAGAGGCTGAAATGCCAGAAACCGGTCCCCGGTAGTTTGTCTCCTTTCTGGTGAAGAATTGGCTTGGTAGTTTGGTCTGCCCTGTTCCCATGATGCACTGGGCCAGGGACAGACTAATTTGCATATAGCCAGGTTCTGAGCTGGGATGGGGCAGTGAGATAAATAACGGTGATGGATCAAGCCCTGATCTTTGGACTGGGTAAGAGTGGTCTGCTTAATTCAGACACTCTGTTCATCACCACCCCCTTTTCTGTATCGTTTTTGGCCACTATAGGTGTGGCAGGGTATACTCAGACATGAGTCCCTTGCTCATTGCACCATCAGGATTCAAGCAAGCCGGGCCGACGAGGCTGAAATGCCAGAAACCGGTCCCCGGTAGCTTGTTTCCTTCCCAGTATAAGAATTGGCTTGGTAGTTTGGTTTGCGCTGTTCCCATCATGCACTGGGACAGGAACAGACTAATTTGCATATAGCCAAGTTCTGAGCTGGGATGGTGCAGTGAGCTAAAAAACGGTGATGGATCAAGCCCTGATCTTTGGACTGGGTAAGAGTGGTCTGCTTAATTCAGGCACTCTGTTCATCACCACCCCTTTTTCTGAATCATTTTGTCCACCATAAGCGTGGAAGGGTTTACTCAGATGTGAGTCCCTTGCTCATTGCACCATCAGGATTCAAGCAAGCCGGGCCGACGAGGCTGAAATGCCAGAAACCGGTCCCCGGTAGCTTGTTTCCTTCCCAGTATAAGAATTGGCTTGGTAGTTTGGTTTGCGCTGTTCCCATCATGCACTGGGACAGGAACAGACTAATTTGCATATAGCCAAGTTCTGAGCTGGGATGGTGCAGTGAGCTAAAAAACGGTGATGGATCAAGCCCTGATCTTTGGACTGGGTAAGAGTGGTCTGCTTAATTCAGGCACTCTGTTCATCACCACCCCTTTTTCTGAATCATTTTGTCCACCATAAGCGTGGAAGGGTATACTCAGATGTGAGTCCCTTGCTCATTGCACCATCAGGATTCAAGCAAGCCGGGCCGACGAGGCTGAAATGCCAGAAACCGGTCCCCGGTAGCTTGTTTCCTTCCCAGTATAAGAATTGGCTTGGTAGTTTGGTTTGCGCTGTTCCCATCATGCACTGGGACAGGAACAGACTAATTTGCATATAGCCAAGTTCTGAGCTGGGATGGTGCAGTGAGCTAAAAAACGGTGATGGATCAAGCCCTGATCTTTGGACTGGGTAAGAGTGGTCTGCTTAATTCAGGCACTCTGTTCATCACCACCCCTTTTTCTGAATCATTTTGTCCACCATAAGCGTGGAAGGGTATACTCAGATGTGAGTCCCTTGCTCATTGCACCATCAGGATTCAAGCAAGCCGGGCCGACGAGGCTGAAATGCCAGAAACCGGTCCCCGGTAGCTTGTTTCCTTCCCAGTATAAGAATTGGCTTGGTAGTTTGGTTTGCGCTGTTCCCATCATGCACTGGGACAGGAACAGACTAATTTGCATATAGCCAAGTTCTGAGCTGGGATGGTGCAGTGAGCTAAAAAACGGTGATGGATCAAGCCCTGATCTTTGGACTGGGTAAGAGTGGTCTGCTTAATTCAGGCACTCTGTTCATCACCACCCCTTTTTCTGAATCATTTTGTCCACCATAAGCGTGGAAGGGTATACTCAGATGTGAGTCCCTTGCTCATTGCACCATCAGGATTCAAGCAAGCCGGGCCGACGAGGCTGAAATGCCAGAAACCGGTCCCCGGTAGCTTGTTTCCTTCCCAGTATAAGAATTGGCTTGGTAGTTTGGTTTGCGCTGTTCCCATCATGCACTGGGACAGGAACAGACTAATTTGCATATAGCCAAGTTCTGAGCTGGGATGGTGCAGTGAGCTAAAAAACGGTGATGGATCAAGCCCTGATCTTTGGACTGGGTAAGAGTGGTCTGCTTAATTCAGGCACTCTGTTCATCACCACCCCTTTTTCTGAATCATTTTGTCCACCATAAGCGTGGAAGGGTATACTCAGATGTGAGTCCCTTGCTCATTGCACCATCAGGATTCAAGCAAGCCGGGCCGACGAGGCTGAAATGCCAGAAACCGGTCCCCGGTAGCTTGTTTCCTTCCCAGTATAAGAATTGGCTTGGTAGTTTGGTTTGCGCTGTTCCCATCATGCACTGGGACAGGAACAGACTAATTTGCATATAGCCAAGTTCTGAGCTGGGATGGTGCAGTGAGCTAAAAAACGGTGATGGATCAAGCCCTGATCTTTGGACTGGGTAAGAGTGGTCTGCTTAATTCAGGCACTCTGTTCATCACCACCCCTTTTTCTGAATCATTTTGTCCACCATAAGCGTGGAAGGGTATACTCAGATGTGAGTCCCTTGCTCATTGCACCATCAGGATTCAAGCAAGCCGGGCCGACGAGGCTGAAATGCCAGAAACCGGTCCCCGGTAGCTTGTTTCCTTCCCAGTATAAGAATTGGCTTGGTAGTTTGGTTTGCGCTGTTCCCATCATGCACTGGGACAGGAACAGACTAATTTGCATATAGCCAAGTTCTGAGCTGGGATGGTGCAGTGAGCTAAAAAACGGTGATGGATCAAGCCCTGATCTTTGGACTGGGTAAGAGTGGTCTGCTTAATTCAGGCACTCTGTTCATCACCACCCCTTTTTCTGAATCATTTTGTCCACCATAAGCGTGGAAGGGTATACTCAGATGTGAGTCCCTTGCTCATTGCACCATCAGGATTCAAGCAAGCCGGGCCGACGAGGCTGAAATGCCAGAAACCGGTCCCCGGTAGCTTGTTTCCTTCCCAGTATAAGAATTGGCTTGGTAGTTTGGTTTGCGCTGTTCCCATCATGCACTGGGACAGGAACAGACTAATTTGCATATAGCCAAGTTCTGAGCTGGGATGGTGCAGTGAGCTAAAAAACGGTGATGGATCAAGCCCTGATCTTTGGACTGGGTAAGAGTGGTCTGCTTAATTCAGGCACTCAGTTCATCACCACCCCTTTTTCTGAATCATTATACAGTATAATGTATGCTGGGTAGGCGTTCCCACGCAGTAAAGCCTCATAAAAGTGATGCAGTGAAATCTACAATGTTTCACTGCGTGTCTTTTAGGACGACACTGCGTCAAAACCATTTGCCTGCTTGAAGTAGGCGTAAGGCGTGATGCAGTGTTTTGGGAATAGGCCGCAACACGCATTGCTGAAGTTGCATCATGCTTGCGACACGACTCCAGCAATGCGTGACTTTTCCGTCAACAGATGCGTCCGAATTTCTGACACATCTGTCAATCCTTGCGCCATGGTGAGCCGTATTGTAAATACGGCGCATCCATGGTGATGCGGGGGTTTTAAATGATGGCGCAGGGAAAGTGACGCATCTCTAAAGATGCATCACTTTCTTGTAAATCTGCCCCAAGGTGAATTAATTACTCGCTCTGAGACTTTAGGGAATTGAGATTGGCGCATGGAGCGTCTGAATGTACACCAAAGGCAGCTGTGTTCATGGCTGTGAGTTCCTAAGCCTTAAAAGAAGAGAAGGCATTGCACAGTACACCTGCATGGGTGAGGTTTGCCAACCTTCTGTAGACTCCGTGGGTGGTGCCCACAGTCTGAACTTCTGATCAGCAGTTCTTGATACCCTGAAACACGCACCCAGGCTCTTGAGAGCACAGTCACCCCTGGGGAGTCCCCGACTCTACTCCAAACTGGCCATGTGAGTCGATAACTGTCCTGTTTTCCTGCAGTGGTTTTATGGGGCCCAATGCCCAGTTTTCAACCACCCCTTCAGAGGTGAGCTGTTGGACCCGGCCTCATGGCGTTGTCCTACCCCTCCCGCATGGCGGGCCCAGGACGACATCGGCCCTCCATCGAGCCACGGTCGCCCCCTTGGCACGACCCTACACGAACTACCGACGAGAGCAACCACCTGGCAAACCACGGCTCTCCCCCTCTGTAACACGGCGAACCCTGCATGCCCCAACAACTGCTGGTCCGGCTACCACTCCGGACCCCCCTACAGGCCCGACTCCATCTTGGGCCGATCACGTTCCGAGCACGAGGCCTCGCCCGACTCCATCTTTGGGCCCATCACGTCCCGAGCACGTGGCCTCGGCCCCGGCCAAGGCCCCAGCGAAGCCCCGACATCGAAGCACCAAGATCCCCCCGGGTGGTAGAGTGGCCACTCAACAGATCCAAGAGGAGGGGAGTTTCGATGGCCCTCCAGCCGTCCCCAGACGCCTGGTATCGATCGCCCTCCGGCGTCCCTGGGCGCTGGCTCCACCCTCCTGCTGGGTGTCTGGACACCACCATCCCGGCCTCTCTGACCCCCAGGCGCGAGGGTCCGGACATCAAAGGACTCCAGTCCTATATCTGGGCCAGCCCTGGAGTAGGACGGCAGTTGTATCCTGGAGTCGAGAGCCCTGCTGACGCTGTCGCGACTGAACCCGAGAAGAACTCATTACCCTGAAACTATCTTTGGAGCCTGCTGGCGCTGCCGCGGTCCATCTTCGCTGAACCATCTTTGGAGCCTGCTGGCGCTGCCGCGGTCCATCTTCGCTGAACCATCTTTGGAGCCTGCTGGCGCTGCCGCGGTCCATCTTCGCTGAACCATCTCTGGAGCCTGCTGGCGCTGCCGTGGTCCATCTTCGCTGAACCATCTTTGGAGCCTGCTGGCGCTGCCACGGCCCATCTTCGCCGAAACCACCTCGAGGCCTGCTGGCGCTGCCGCTGCCCCCTCTCCGTTAAAGACCACCTGTCGAGTCCTGCTGGCGCTGCCGCGGCTCGACCTTTCGGAATCCCCCGGCTTGAGGATTGAGAGCTGTGCGCAGGGTATCCCTTCCATCACCAGTACTGAGACTGTCCCGCTACCCTGTCCCTTATTTACGAGACTTTTCAGATCCCTCGATCTGCCTGTACATATCGCTGAAGACAAGCAACCTTTATTCTTGATAAAGCCTAAGAACTTATCCTCTTGTGTGGTGTCCATTTGTAGTGGTGTGATTACTCTGCTGTACGATCCTAGGAGAGGACCCTCACCCAGGAGGCCTCTCGATAACGCTCGGCTACTTCTAGACGGAGGGGTGGACCTAGGGGTGGTCAGTCAGACATCTTCTGCCTCCCCCGGGATCGCCTTTCTAACATGAGCAGTGAGATGTCTAGACCTACAAGGAAGGTCCCACTGGGACAGGAAACAGACCAAGGCACCTAAATAAAAGGGCCCCCCATGAGTGAATCATATGGGTAAAAAAGTGTCCCTTGTTTTCAAATTGGGGCAGTTTTGAACCTGTAAGAACCCCTGCATAAGTGGTTTGCAAGGCATGGAAGACAGCATGCAGTTGTGCTTGATGCAGGCAATGTTTGCTTCAATATAAGGGAAACCGAAGTAAAAACCGTCCTAGCAGACTACAAAACAGGCTCACGACAGGCAAAAAATGTGATGATGTTGTAAAGTAGCACCAAAATGCATTGTCAAAGCCAGTGCGTCCCAACGGTAAGACCAATTGGTTTTGCCGATGCTTGTTAATTAATTGGTCTGCCTGACAGGTCCACTTGCAAAACCCACACCTAAAAAGATAACAAACAGAGAGGAAAGGAAAATGGTGTGAAAAATAGAGAATAACTACGTGAAAATAGAGAAATAAAAGGAGACAGTGAGAGCGATGGGAAGAAAGTTTGTGAATGATGTGGAAGACAGGAGAAAGCAAAGAAGCAAGAGCGAGACATAGAGAGATAGAGAAAGAACGAAAGAGCGAGACATAGAGAGATAGAGAAAGAACTAAAGAGAAAGAACAAAAGAGCGAGACTTAGAGAGATAGAGAAAGAACGAAAGAGCGAGACATAAAGAGATAGAGAAAGAACGAAAGAGCGAGACATAGAGAGATAGAGAAAGAACGAAAGAGCGAGACATAGAGAGATAGAGAAAGAACGAAAGAGCGAGACATAGAGAGATAGAGAAAGAACGAAAGAGCGAGACATAGAGAGATAGAGAAAGAACTAAAGAGAAAGAACGAAAGAGCGAGACTTAGAGAGATAGAGAAAGAACGAAAGAGCGAGACATAGAGAGATAGAGAAAGAACGAAAGAGCGAGACATAGAGAGATAGAGAAAGAACGAAAGAGCGAGACATAGAGAGATAGAGTGGAAAGGAAAATTGAGCGAAAAATAGCGACTAACGATGTGAAAGTAGACAAATAAAAAGAGACCGTGAGAGTGATGGGAAGAAAGTTAGGGGAAGATGTAGGAAGAGAGGAGAAATGGAAGAAGCAAGAGAGAGAGACAGAGAACGAGAGAAAGGCTTCTAAGCTGAGGCAAACAGGAAATGCTTTGGAACAGAGGTTGGGAGTGATGCAATGGGAGGGCGGCAGGTGTAAATATTACTGTGACTGAGCTGGAAAATTCTGGCCGTCCGAAACTGCAGAAAGGCAGCGAGCTTCCGAGCCTGCGGCGAGAACAGGAGCTGTTAATTTGAGCAGACTCCTCCCAGTCTCCCCCACATCCCAGTGAAGGGGGGAGATTCAAGGCCAGGCTGCTTCGTGGACGGCAGGCATTCACACATTCCTGGCAGGGCAGTACAAGTGATGGAGAAAAGGAAGATGGAAAGGAATTCAAAATAAACAAAACAGAGGTAAATTTGGAAGACAAGAGAAGGCAGGGAGGGTAGAACGAAAGTGTAAAATGGCCAAAGGATAGTAAAGACTTAAATGAAAGAGTAAGAAAAAAACAAGAAATAGCAAACTGAAAATTGACAGAAATGAATTGTGCGCCAGAAACACCCTGATCTTAGGGGTATATTTACTAAAATGTCTTGAACTGTCTTGCTGCGTTGCATGAGAGAGAGAGCAGGGCAGTGCCATATCTATAGAGGCGGCAGACCCGGAAGCTGAGATCGGTCCTGGACCAGGGTTCAATTCCCCGCCTCGGTGGGTCTTGGGCTAAAAATTCCACGGACTCGACAATTCTCGCCCCGGTGCCTACTCGACTCACGGGGCCACACTCTGCGACTCTGGGCAATAGCTTGCTTAATCTCCACAACGGCCCCTCGCGGCGGGATGCCTGGCTTTCACCTTGTGGATACCCTGCTATCTCACAGGGGAATATCAGGACGGGTTCCCTAAGCAAGCGCCGGGACACCCACTGCGGGTAGCTGTGCGCTATATAAGCTCAACTACATTTACATTTACATAGACGCAGGGGCAGATTTATGTTAACTGGCGCATCCACAGGGATGCGCCAGTTAATGTGCGCCACAGTGCGCCACAGCTCGCCACCCATGGTGCAAGGCAGGAAAGATACGTGACGCATCTCTCGGCGTACGGGCGGCGCATTGCTGGAGTCATGTCGCAAGTGCAATGCACAGGGGCCACCCCTACATTCAATGCTGCATCACCCTTACGCCTGCTTCAAGCAGGCCTAAAGAATTGACGTAGGAAGTGACTGAGTGAAATCTCATAGATTTCACTCAGCCACTTATAGGAGGCGTTCCTGCGCAGGAACGCCCCCACCCCCTGCGCAGGAACGCCTCCTTATGGCGCAGGGCTTTACAACGTGACGCATCTCCTAGATGCGTCACGTTGTAAATAGGGCGCATTGTTTGCGCCACCGTTGCGTCAAATAAAGTGACGCAAATGCTGCGCAAAGAGCCACAAGGGCCTCATAAATCTGCCCCATAATGCCTCTGTCCTCGTCTCCCCCTAGCGCCGGCGCACAGTCAGACTGCACCAATGGAGGTGCAGCACACTCCTCGTCCGTCACTAGCGCAGCCGCACAATCAGGCTGTACCCATAGAGATATGGCACTCTCCTAGTCTCTAAAGAAAACACAAGGAGACGATGGACAGAGCGCTGAAACTTTCCAGATCGAACTGCAAACCCAGGTCTTCTCTGGACCGGAAACAAGCTTCCTGGGACCGGTTTCGGGGTAACAGCCCTCATCAGCCAGGCTAGCTTGAATCCAGTGGCAAATTGAGCAAGGGACCCACAACCGTCCATCATCTTGTGTGTTTTGCTGTTCACCCTATGTGGGAAGGGTATGCCCAGACGTGGGTCCCGTGCTCACTAAGCCACTGGATTCAAGCTAGCCTGGCTGATGATGGCTGATTAGCCAGAAACCAGTCCTAGGATGCTTGATTCTGGTCGGTCCAGGAAAGACATGCCTTGGCAGTTCGGTCTGGACTGTTCCCATGAGGCACAGGGTCAGACTGATTTGCATATGGCCATGTCTGAACTGGGGTGGTGTGGTGAGCAAAATAACGATGGATTAAACCCAGATCTGTGACTGGGGGTGAATGTTTTGCCATTGTGCAACATTCCGTCCATCATCTTGTCTGTTTTGCTGTTCACCCTATGTGGGAAGGGTATGCCCAGATGTGGGTCCCGTGCTCACTACGCCACTGGAGTCAAGCTATCCTGGCTGATGATGGCTGATTAGCCAGAAACCAGTCCTAGGATGCTTGATTCTGGTCGGTCCAGGAAAGACATGCCTTGGCAGTTCGGTCTGGACTGTTCCCATGAGGCACAGGGTCAGACTGATTTGCATATGGCCATGTCTGAACTGGGGTGGTGTGGTGAGCAAAATAACTATGGATTAAACCCAGATCTGTGACTCGGGGTGAATGTTTTGCCATTGTGCAACATTCCGTCCATCATCTTGTCTGTTTTGCTGTTCACCCTATGTGGGAAGGGTATGCCCAGATGTGGGTCCCGTGCTCACTGCGCCACTGGATTCAAGCTAGCCTGGCTGATGATGGCTGATTAGCCAGAAACCAGTCCTAGGATGCTTGATTCTGGTCGGTCCAGGAAAGACATGCCTTGGCAGTTCGGTCTGGACTGTTCCCATGAGGCACAGGGTCAGACTGATTTGCATATGGCCATGTCTGAACTGGGGTGGTGTGGTGAGCAAAATAACGATGGATTAAACCCAGATCTGTGACTGGGGGTGAATGTTTTGCCATTGTGCAACATTCCGTCCATCATCTTGTCTGTTTTGCTGTTCACCCTATGTGGGAAGGGTATGCCCAGATGTGGGTCCCGTGCTCACTACGCCACTGGAGTCAAGCTATCCTGGCTGATGATGGCTGATTAGCCAGAAACCAGTCCTAGGATGCTTGATTCTGGTCGGTCCAGGAAAGACATGCCTTGGCAGTTCGGTCTGGACTGTTCCCATGAGGCACAGGGTCAGACTGATTTGCATATGGCCATGTCTGAACTGGGGTGGTGTGGTGAGCAAAATAACGATGGATTAAACCCAGATCTGTGACTGGGGGTGAATGTTTTGCCATTGTGCAACATTCCGTCCATCATCTTGTCTGTTTTGCTGTTCACCCTATGTGGGAAGGGTATGCCCAGATGTGGGTCCCGTGCTCACTACGCCACTGGAGTCAAGCTATCCTGGCTGATGATGGCTGATTAGCCAGAAACCAGTCCTAGGATGCTTGATTCCGGTCCTGGGAAGACATGCCTTAGCAGTTCGGTCTGGTCTGTTCCCATGAGGCACAGGGTCAGACTGATTTGCATATGGCCATGTCTGAACGGGGGTGGCTTGGTGAGCAAAATAACATGGATTAAACCCAGATCTGTGACTGGGGGTGAATGTTTTGCCATTGTGCAACATTCCGTCCATCATCTTGTGTGTTTTGCTCTCCTCGTCTGGCGCACAATCAGGCTGTTCCCATAGATATGGCACTCGCCTAGTCTGTCCCTAGCACCGGTGCACAATCAGACTTTACTCATAGAGATATGACACTCTCCTCGTCTGTACCATCAGGCTGTGTGGTGCGGGCATCAGCTCACTGCCCCCAGGGTTTTGTGCAAGGATGCTCATTACTGTGGCCTCTCAGCGCTGTGGCCTCTCAATGATATGGCCCTTTCAGTGCGTTGGCCTCACCGGTGCGTGCAGCAGCTCTCTCCCCCCAGGGCTGTACAATGTTTCCCCATGGAGCGGAAAGAACCGGAGTGTGCGGGCCCCGAGCCAGGGAGGCCACCGAGGCTCGGCGGGGGGCGCTCTCCGCCTATAAATAGCGGGCAGAGGAGAGCGAGGCGCACACACGGACTGTGACACAGAGCCGAGACCGCTCAACCCTCACAGAGTCCTCAACCCTCACAGAGAGCTCAACCCTCACAGAGAGCTCAACCCTCACAGAGAGCTCAACCCTCGCAGAGAGCTCAACCCTCACATAGAGCTCAACCCTCACATACACCTCAACCCTCACAGAGCCCTCAACCCTCACAGAGTCCTCAACCCTCACAGAGAGCTCAACCCTCACAGAGAGCTCAACCCTCACATAGAGCTCAACCCTCACATACACCTCAACCCTCACAGAGCCCTCAACCCTCACAGAGTCCTCAACCCTCACAGAGAGCTCAACCCTCACAGAGAGCTCAACCCTCGCAGAGAGCTCAACCCTCACATAGAGCTCAACCCTCACATACACCTCAACCCTCACAGAGCCCTCAACCCTCACAGAGTCCTCAACCCTCACAGAGTCCTCAACCCTCACAGAGAGCTCAACCCTCTCATAGAGCTCAACCCTCACATACACCTCAACCCTCACAGAGAGCTCAACCCTCACAGAGAGCTCAACCCTCACAGAGAGCTCAACCCTCACATACACCTCAACCCTCACAGAGCCCTCAACCCTCACAGAGAGCTCAACCCTCACAGAGAGCTCAACCCTCACAGTCCTCAGCCCTCACAGAGGCCTCAACCCTCACAGAGAGCTCAACCCTCACAGAGAGCTCAACCCTCACATAGAGCTCAACCCTCACAATCCTCAACCCTCACAGAGAGCTCAACCCTCACAGAGAGCTCAACCCTCACAGTCCTCAACCCTCACAGAGGCCTCATCCCACACAGAGAGCTCAACCCTCACAGAGAGCTCGACCCTCACAGAGAGCTCAACCCTCACATAGAGCTCCGCTCTCACAGAGACAGCTCAACCCTCACATACAGCTCAACCCTCACAGAGAGCTCAACCCTCACATACAGCTCAACCCTCACAGAGAGCTCAACCCTCACAGAGAGCTCAACCCTCACAGTCCTCAACCCTCACAGAGGCCTCAACCCTCACAGAGAGCTCAACCCTCACAGAGAGCTCAACCCTCACAGAGAGCTCAACCCTCGCAGAGAGCTCAACCCTCACATAGAGCTCAACCCTCACATACAGCTCAACCCTCACAGAGAGCTCAACCCTCAGAGAGAGCTCAGACCTCACAGTCCTCAACCCTCACAGAGGCCTCAACCCTCACAGAGAGCTCAACCCTCACAGAGAGCTCGACCCTCACAGAGAGCTCAACCCTCACATAGAGCTCAACCCTCACATACACCTCAACCCTCACAGAGCCCTCAACCCTCACAGAGAGCTCAACCCTCACAGTCCTCAACCCTCACAGAGAGCTCAACCCTCGCAGAGACCTCACAGCACAGCAGCTCTCTTGTCCCTCACAGTGACCTCCACTCGCACAGCAGACCCTGCCCCGTGCCCATGTGCCGCCGCCCCTGTGTCCGCCCCCTGGTGGGCTCAGTTGCCCCCATCCCACCGCCGGAGGAGGCTGAGGGGGCGGGACCTCCACCCCCGGAGTGGGCGAGGCTGGTGGGGGCTTCTGATGCTGCCCACCCTGTGGCAACCAATGGAAGGAACAGGGAGGCGGAGGTGTGTACCTTCGATGCCAGCGCCCGGCCCCCGAGGACCCCCGGGGGGCACCGGCGCCCAGGCCCCGCCCACAGTGGCTCCAAGAAGCGCCCCCGGAGAGTGCTGTACCCACCCGTGGTGAGTCTTGTCCCCCTTCGTGTCTTTCTCTGGGAGGGAGCACAAGGTTCATCTGTGCAGCAGAGAGGCCAAGGATTACATGGGCACTGAGTTGAAATTCCTTTCTTCAAGCTGGGACGTTTGAGCCCATACTTGGTGTTAAAAGTAGGAATACAAGCCCCAGAAGGCAACGCCCGGTGTAGGTGCCGCCCATGGCACGGGCCTCTTGGCAGATGTGAGGGTGCCCGGTGTACCCCTGGAAGGGTCAGAGACAGTTTTGTTGTCTGGGAGCTGAAATCTCTGATCAGAGTCCAAGGTAGAAAGAGCATGTGATGGGCACTGCTGTGAGCGGGAGGGTGGGTTGTGCCAGTCTAAGGGAGGGCAGAGGGTGCCAGTCAGGTCAGGCGAGGCGGAGAGAGCAGCACAGACAAGAGGAGAAGGAACGGGGCTGTGCAGGGTTGTGCAAGAGAGGGAGCAGGGCTGCGTAGGAAGTGGTGCTGGGCTGTGCAGAAGAAGGACTAGGGCTCTTCGGGTGATGCTCTGGGCTGTTCTAGACAGGGAGCAGGCCTTTCCTTGTAATCGCTCATGGCTGTGCAATAGAGGGGCAGGGTAGTGTTTTTTATTTATTTTATTTATTTATTTAATACGATTTTATATGGCGCGAACTTTACCCGAAGGTGTCAGAGCGCTTTACATAAGAACCAGTTGCAAAACATAAGGACTTAGGGTTACATGCATTACATAAGAGATACACACAGAAAAAAATGCAAATGTACAAGATGTAAAGTCACACAAGGAAGAGATACAAATGGATATACTCTAAGAGTCACATAGGAATGGTAGAGAGTACAAAGGTCTACAGCATCTACTAGTGATTAGAGTTATCTCTATATACATAGGGAAGGGATACGAGAGGATGGGGGAGTGCACGAGAGGGACAGGGTACTGCAGGGATGTGCAAGAGAGGGACAGGGTAGTGCAGGGGTGTGCACGAGAGGGACAGGGTACTGCAGGGATGTGCAAGAGAGGGACAGGGTACTGCAGGGATGTGCAAGAGAGGGACAGGGTAGTGCAGGGGTGTGCACGAGAGGGACAGGGTAGTGCAGGGATGTGCAAGAGAGGGACAGGGTAGTGCAGGGGTGTGCAAGAGAGGGACAGGGTAGTGCAGGGGTGTGCAAGAGAGGGACAGGGTAGTGCAAGGGTGTGCAAGGGAGGGACAGGGTAGTGTGGGGGTGTGCAAGAGAGGGACAGGGTACTGCAGGGATGTGCACGAGAGGGACAGGGTAGTGCAGGGATGTGCAAGAGAGGGACAGGGTAGTGCAGGGGTGTGCAAGAGAGGGACAGGGTAGTGCAGGGGTGTGCAAGAGAGGGACAGGGTAGTGCAGGGGTGTGCAAGAGAGGGACAGGGTACTGCAGGGATGTGCAAGAGAGGGACAGGGTAGTGCAGGGGTGTGCACGAGAGGGACAGGGTACTGCAGGGATGTGCAAGAGAGGGACAGGGTAGTGCAGGGATGTGCAAGAGAGGGACAGGGTAGTGCAGGGGTGTGCACGAGAGGGACAGGGTAGTGCAGGGATGTGCAAGAGAGGGACAGGGTAATGCAGGGGTGTGCAAGAGAGGGACAGGGTAGTGCAGGGGTGTGCAAGAGAGGGACAGGGTAGTGCAGGGGTGTGCAAGAGAGGGACAGGGTAGTGCAGGGGTGTGCAAGGGAGGGACGGGGTAGTGCAGGGGTGTGCAAGAGAGGGACAAGGTAGTGCAGGGGTGTGCAAGAGAGGGACAGGGTAGTGCAGGGGTGTGCACGAGAGGGACAGGTTACTGCAGGGATGTGCAAGAGAGGGACAGGGTACTGCAGGGATGTGCAAGAGAGGGACAGGGTAGTGCAGGGGTGTGCACGAGAGGGACAGGGTAGTGCAGGGATGTGCAAGAGAGGGACAGGGTAGTGCAGGGGTGTGCAAGAGAGGGACAGGGTAGTGCAGGGGTGTGCAAGAGAGGGACAGGGTAGTGCAGGGGTGTGCAAGAGAGGGACAGGGTAGTGCAAGGGTGTGCAAGGGAGGGACAGGGTAGTGTGGGGGTGTGCAAGAGAGGGACAGGGTACTGCAGGGATGTGCACGAGAGGGACAGGGTAGTGCAGGGGTGTGCACGAGAGGGACAGGGTAGTGCAGGGATGTGCAAGAGAGGGACAGGGTAGTGCAGGGGTGTGCAAGAGAGGGACAGGGTAGTGCAGGGGTGTGCAAGAGAGGGACAGGGTAGTGCAGGGGTGTGCAAGAGAGGGACAGGGTAGTGCAAGGGTGTGCAAGGGAGGGACAGGGTAGTGTGGGGGTGTGCAAGAGAGGGACAGGGTACTGCAGGGATGTGCACGAGAGGGACAGGGTAGTGCAGGGATGTGCAAGAGAGGGACAGGGTAGTGCAGGGGTGTGCAAGAGAGGGACAGGGTAGTGCAGGGGTGTGCAAGAGAGGGACAGGGTAGTGCAGGGGTGTGCAAGAGAGGGACAGGGTACTGCAGGGATGTGCAAGAGAGGGACAGGGTAGTGCAGGGGTGTGCACGAGAGGGACAGGGTACTGCAGGGATGTGCAAGAGAGGGACAGGGTAGTGCAGGGATGTGCAAGAGAGGGACAGGGTAGTGCAGGGGTGTGCACGAGAGGGACAGGGTAGTGCAGGGATGTGCAAGAGAGGGACAGGGTAATGCAGGGGTGTGCAAGAGAGGGACAGGGTAGTGCAGGGGTGTGCAAGAGAGGGACAGGGTAGTGCAGGGGTGTGCAAGAGAGGGACAGGGTAGTGCAGGGGTGTGCAAGGGAGGGACGGGGTAGGGCAGGGGTGTGCAAGAGAGGGACAAGGTAGTGCAGGGGTGTGCAAGAGAGGGACAGGGTAGTGCAGGGGTGTGCACGAGAGGGACAGGTTACTGCAGGGATGTGCAAGAGAGGGACAGGGTAGTGCGGGGTATGCAAGAGAGGGACAGGGTAGTGCGGGGTGTGCAAGAGAGGGACAGGGTAGTGCAGGGGTGTGCAAGAGAGGGACAGGGTAGTGCGGGGTGTGCAAGAGAGGGTCAGGGTAGTGCGGGGTGTGCAAGAGAGGGACAGGGTAGTGCGGGGGTGTGCAAGAGAATGACAGGGTAGTGCGGGGTGTGCAAGAGAGGGACAGGGTAGTGCGGGGTGTGCAAGAGAGGGACAGGGTAGTGCAGGGGTGTGCAAGAGAGGGACAGGGTAGTGAGGGGTGTGCAAGAGAGGGACAGGGTAGTGCAGGGGTGTGCAAGAGAGGGACAGGGTAGTGCAGGGGTGTGCACGAAAGGGACAGGGTAGTGCGGGGTGTGCAAGAGAGGGACAGGGTAGTGCAGGGGTGTGCAAGAGAGGGACAGGGTAGTGCGGGGGGGTGCAAGAGAGGGACAGGGTAGTGCGGGGATGTGCAAGAGAGGGACAGGGTAGTGCAGGGATGTGCAAGAGAGGGACAGGGTAGTGCAGGGGTGTGCAAGAGAGGGACAGGGTAGTGCAGGGATGTGCACGAAAGGGACAGGGTAGTGCAAGGATGTGCAAGCGAGGGACAGGGTACTGCAGGGATGTGCAAGAGAGGGACAGGGTAGTGCAGGGATGTGCAAGAGAGGGACAGGGTAGTGCAGGGGTGTGCAAGAGAGGGACAGGGTAGTGCAGGGGTGTGCACGAAAGGGACAGGGTAGTGCGGGGTGTGCAAGAGAGGGACAGGGTAGTGCAGGGATGTGCAAGCGAGGGACAGGGTACTGCAGGGATGTGCAAGAGAGGGACATGGTAGTGCAGGGATGTGCAAGAGAGGGACAGGGTAGTGCAGGGGTGTGCAAGAGAGGGACAGGGTAGTGCAGGGGTGTGCACGAAAGGGACAGGGTAGTGCGGGGTGTGCAAGAGAGGGACAGGGTAGTGCAGGGGTGTGCAAGAGAGGGACAGGGTAGTGCAGGGCTGTGCAAGAGAGGGACATGGTAGTGCGGGGTGTGCAAGAGAGGGACAGGGTAGTGCAGGGGTGTGCAAGAGAGGGGCAGGGTAGTGCAGGGGTGGGCAAGAGAGGGACAGGGTAGTGCAGGGATGTGCAAGATGGGGACAGGGTAGTGCGGGGTGTGCAAGAGAGGGACTGGGTACTGCAGGGGTGTGCAAGAGAGGGACAGGGTAGTGCGGGGTATGCAAGAGAGGGACAGGGTAGTGCGGGGTGTGCAAGAGAGGGACAGGGTAGTGCAGGGGTGTGCAAGAGAGGGACAGGGTAGTGCGGGGTGTGCAAGAGAGGGGCAGGGTAGTGCGGGGTGTGCAAGAGAGGGACAAGGTAGTGCGGGGTGTGCAAGAGAGGGACAGGGTAGTGCGGGGTGTGCAAGAGAGGGACAGGGTAGTGCGGGGTGTGCAAGAGAGGGACAGGGTAGTGCAGGGGTGTGCAAGAGAGGGACAGGGTACTGCAGGGGTGTGCAAGAGAGGGACAGGGTAGTGCAGGGGTGTGCAAGAGAGGGACAGGGTAGTGCGGGGTGTGCAAGAGAGGGACAGGGTAGTGCGGGGTGTGCAAGAGAGGGACAGGGTAGTGCGGGGTGTGCAAGAGAGGGACAGGGGTGTGCAAGAGAGGGACAGGGTACTGCAGGGGTGTGCAAGAGAAGGACAGGGTAGTGCAGGGGTGTGCAATAGAGGGACAGGGTAGTGCGGGGTGTGCAAGAGAGGGACAGGTTAGTGCAGGGGTGTGCAAGAGAGGGACAGGGTAGTGCGGGGTGTGCAAGAGAGGGACAGGGTAGTGCAGGGGTGTGCAAGAGAGAGACGGGGTAGTGCAGGGGTGTGCACGGAAGGTACAGGGTAGTGCGGGGTGTGCAAGAGAGAGACGGGGTAGTGCGGGGTGTGCAAGAGAGAGACGGGGTAGTGCAGGGGTGTGCAAGAGAGGGACAGGGTAGTGCAGGGGTGTGCAAGAGAGGAACAGGGTAGTGTGGGGTGTGCAAGAGAGAGACAGGGTAGTGCAGGGGTGTGCAAGAGAGGGACAGGGTAGTGCAAGGGTGTGCAAGGGAGGGACAGGGTAGTGTGGGGGTGTGCAAGAGAGGGACAGGGTACTGCAGGGATGTGCACGAGAGGGACAGGGTAGTGCAGGGGTGTGCACGAGAGGGACAGGGTAGTGCAGGGATGTGCAAGAGAGGGACAGGGTAGTGCAGGGGTGTGCAAGAGAGGGACAGGGTAGTGCAGGGGTGTGCAAGAGAGGGACAGGGTAGTGCGGGGGGGTGCACTAGAGGGACAGGGTAGTGCAGGGGTGTGCAAGAGAGGGGCAGGGTAGTGCAGGGGAGTGCAAGAGAGGGACAGGGTAGTGCGAGGTGTGCAAGAGAGAGAGCAGGGCTTTCCAGGGGTGTGCAAGAGAGGGACAGGGTAGTGTGAGGTGTGCAAGAGAGAGAGCAGGGCTTTCCAGGGGTGTGCAAGAGAGGGACAGGGTAGTGTGGGGGTGTGCAAGAGAGAGAGCAGGGCTTTCCAGGGGTGTGCAAGAGAGGGACAGGGTAGTGCAGGGGTGTGCAAGAGAGGGACAGGGTAGTGCAGGGTGTGCCAGAGAGGGACAGTGTAGTGTGGGGGTGTGCAAAAGAGGGACAGGGTAGTGCAGGGGTGTGCAAGAAAGAGCAGGGCTTTCCAGGGGTGTGCAAGAGAGGGACAGGGTAGTGTGGGGGTGTGCAAGAGAGGGACAGGGTAGTGCGGGTGTGCAAGAGAGGGAGAGGGTAGTGCGGGGATGTGCAAGATGGGGACAGGGTAGTGCGAGGGTGTGCAAGAGAGGGACAGGGCAGTGCCGGGTGTGTAAGAGAGGGACAGGGTAGTGCGGGGTGTGCAAGAGAGGGACAGGGTAGTGCAGGGGTGTGCAAGAGAGGGATAGGGTAGTGCAGGGATGTGCAAGGGAAGGACAGGGTAGTGTGGGGGGGTGCAAGAGAGAGACAGGGTAGTGCAGGGGTGTGCAAGAGAGGGACAGGGTAGTGCAGGGGTGTGCAAGAGAGGGACAGGGTAGTGCAGGGGTGTGCAAGGGAGGGACAGGGTAGTGTGGGGGTGTGCAAGAGAGCGACAGGGTAGTGCAGGGGTGTGCAAGAGAGGGACAGGGTAGTGCAGGGGTGTGCAAGAGAGGCACAGGGTAGTGAAGGGGTGTGCAAGAGAGGGACAGGGTAGTGCGGGGGGGTGCAAGAGAGAGAGCAGGGTTTTCCAGGGGTGTGCAAGAGAGGGAAAGGGTAGTGCAGGGGTGTGCAAGAGAGGGACAGGGTACTGCAGGGGTGTGCAAGAGAGGGACAGGGTAGTGCAGGGGTGTGCAAGAGAGGCACAGGGTAGTGAAGGGGTGTGCAAGAGAGGGACAGGGTAGTGCGGGGGGTGCAAGAGAGAGAGCAGGGTTTTCCAGGGGTGTGCAAGAGAGGGAAAGGGTAGTGCAGGGGTGTGCAAGAGAGGGACAGGGTACTGCAGGGGTGTGCAAGAGAGGCACAGGGTAGTGCAGGGTGTGCAAGAGAGGGACAGGGTAGTGCAGGGGTGTGCAAGAGAGGAACAAGGTACTGCAGGGGTGTGCTAGAGAGGGACAGGGTAGTGTGGGGGTGTGCAAGAGAGGGACAGGGTAGTGCGGGGTGTGCAAGAGAGGGACAGGGTAGTGCAGGGGTGTGCAAGAGAGGGACAGGGTACTGCAGGGGTGTGCAAGAGAGGGACAGGGTAGTGCGGGGTGTGCACGAAAGGGACAGGGTAGTGCGGGGTGTGCAAGAGAGGGACAGGGTAGTGCGGGGTGTGCACGAAAGGGACAGGGTAGTGCGGGGTGTGCAAGAGAGAGACGGGGTAGTGCGGGGTGTGCAAGAGAGAGACGGGGTAGTGCAGGGGTGTGCAAGAGAGGGACAGGGTAGTGCAGGGGTGTGCAAGAGAGGAACAGGGTAGTGCGGGGTGTGCAAGAGAGAGACGGGGTAGTGCGGGGGTGTGCAAGAGACAGACAGGGTAGTGCGGGGGGGTGCATGAGAGGGACAGGGTAGTGCAGGGGGGTGCAAGAGAGGGACAGGTTAGTGCAGGAGTGTGCAAGACAGGGACAGGGTAGTGCGGGTGTGCACGAGAGGGACAGGGTACTGCAGGGGTGTGCAAGAGAGGGACAGGGTAGTGCGGGGTGTGCAAAAGAGAGAGCAGGGCATTCCAGGGGTGTGCCAGAGAGAGACAGGGTAGTGCAGGGGTTTTCAAGATAGGGACAGGGTAGTGCAGGGGTGTGCAAGAGAGGGACAGGGTAGTGCGGGGGGTGCACGAGAGGGACAGGGTAGTGCAGGGGTGTGCAAGAGAGGGGCAGGGTAGTGCAGGGGAGTGGAAGAGAGGGACAGGGTAGTGCGGGGGGTGCAAGAGAGAGAGCAGGACTTTCCAGGGGTGTGCAAGAGAGGGACAGGGTAGTGCAGGGGTGTGCAAGAAAGAGAGAGGAGGGCTTTCCAGGGGTGTGCAAGAGAGGGACAGGGTAGTGTGGGGGTGTGCAAGAGAGGGACAGGGTAGTGCAGGGGTGTGCAAGAGAGGGAGAGGGTAGTGCGGGGATGTGCAAGATGGGGACAGGGTAGTGCGAGGGTGTGCAAGAGAGGGACAGGGCAGTGCAGGGTGTGCAAGAGAGGGACAGGGTAGTGCAGGGTGTGCAAGAGAGGGACAGGGTAGTGCGGGTGTGCAAGGGAGGGACAGGGTAGTACGGGGTGTGCAAGAGAGGGACAGGGTAGTGCGGGTGTGCAAGAGAGGGACAGGGTAGTGCGGGGTGTGCAAGGGAGGGACAGGGTAGTGTGGCGGTGTGCAAGAGAGGGACAGGGTAGTGCGGGTGTGCAAGAGAGGGACAGGGTAGTGCGGGGTGTGCAAGGGAGGGACAGTGTATTGTGGGGGTGTGCAAGAGAGAGTCAGGGTAGTGCAGGGGTGTGCAAGAGAGGGACAGGGTAGTGCAGGGGTGTGCAAGAGAGGGACAGGGTAGTGCAAGGGTGTGCAAGGGAGGGACAGGGTAGTGTGGGGGTGTGCAAGAGAGGGACAGGGTAGTGCGGGGGGTGCAAGAGAGAGAGCAGGGCTTTCCAGGGGTGTGCAAGAGAGGGACAGGGTAGTGCAGGGGTGTGCAAGAAAGAGAGAGGAGGGCTTTCCAGGGGTGTGCAAGAGAGGGACAGGGTAGTGTGGGGGTGTGCAAGAGAGGGACAGGGTAGTGCAGGGGTGTGCAAGAGAGGGAGAGGGTAGTGCGGGGATGTGCAAGATGGGGACAGGGTAGTGCGAGGGTGTGCAAGAGAGGGATAGGGCAGTGCAGGCTGTGCAAGAGAGGGACAGGGTAGTGCGGGGTGTGCAAGGGAGGGACAGGATAGTGTGGGGGTGTGCAAGAGAGAGTCAGGGTAGTGCAGGGGTGTGCAAGAGAGGGACAGGGTAGTGCAGGGGTGTGCAAGAGAGGCACAGGGTAGTACAGGGGTGTGCAAGAGAGGGACAGGGTAGTGCGGGGTGTGCAAGAGAGGCACAGGGTAGTGCATGGGGTGTGCAAGAGAAGGAGCGGGGTTGTGCAATAGAGGGAGCAGAGTTGTGCAGGCCTGTGCAAGAGATGGAGAATTGGTGTGCAGGGCTGTTCAAGAGAGGAATGCAGGGTTGTGCAGAGGGTGTGGGGGACTCTGTGGGGTAGGGGGGGGGATAAGAGATTCCTGCAGCACAGAAGCCCTATAAACGTGTATCTGTGATTTAAGCACCCGCCACTGACCTCTGCTTGGGATCCTGTGGTCACGTGTTCAGCTTCCTGTAGGGCCAGTTTATCACGAAACCCTCACAACACAAGTTACTAGGATGCAAGGAGACCCCCCACGCCCATGGGGGGGGGGGGCATGGCATGGAGACTGACCAGGACAGGGAGGGAAGAAACAATATCTGTCGATGGCCTTTCACAAGCTGCGGTGGGAGGGCGGGGGCACAGTGAGTTGGGGTGGAGGGGACCATGTGAAGGGGTGCCCGGATAGTGCTCACCTGTCTGTTCTCCTCTCTCCGCCCACAGGTGAGGCGCTACCTGCCCGCGGAGGAGAAGTGCGCAGCCCGCCGGGCGCTCCTCCTGCTGCTGTCCGTCATCTTCCTCCAGGTCTATAGTGCCAACGAGACCGACGAAGAGGCCTTTGGCGCTGTGCACCCCGGATACTCCATGGACCTGGCAAAGTGCCCACTGAACCAGCCGAGGTGCCCAGCCAATGCCAGGGGGTGTCCAGCAAGCCCCTCCGGGTGGCCACAGAAGCCCGGTCCTAGCCAGCCTGCAGAAGGCCCCACGCCTCGAGATCCCGCCAACGTGTCCTCCATGGCGGGCGGGCCCCGGGGGCAGGATGGGGGGCACGCGGGGGTGCCCGTGGAAATCACCTGGCACCTGAAGAAAAAGAGTGCCCTGCACTGAGTCCAGGGGAGGTTTATAAGTCATGGGACTCTCTGGGCCAGTGGAGGCCGCCAACTGTGGAGACCACAAGGAGGAGAGGGGCCTCAAAACGTAGGCCCTGAGCATCTGTGCATCTGTGCATGTGAAAGACTCTGCTTACCAGGGTATGGACAGAGGGGTCCTGGACTGCAGAGTCCATGGCACGGACACGAGGAAGGTGGCAGCGAGCGCTCAAGCGCTGCGGACACGCATGGATGTTTCAAGGCACCAACCAATGGCCATTCACTGCGCATAGCTTGAAAGAGTGACTCTTCTGCAGTCACTCAAGGCGTCTGTGGGTCGAGCTGGGATTTAAAATCCAATAATGTGTTTGTTAGCTTAAAGTATTCCCAGGGAGTCCTTTAAAACATTCAAAGGAGCATCCTGTTCACAGCGGAGAAAAAAACAATGGAGCGAGGCCCCTCCGGCGTCGAGGCGGTAGTGACTTCATAAATGACGCAGTTACATTAATGTTTATGTCAAAGTCAAAGTCAAAAAGTTTATTATGTTTTGGCTCTCGATGAGGGCCACATAAAAAATAAACACACAATTATACAACGAAAATTACAATTAAGTCACAAAACGAGACAGAAGGAAACACTTCTTATCTACCGGTCAAGCAATCATCAAACATCTCCCTGTATATCATTAATAAATATCTAAAAACCCTTTAAAAAACTTAAAAATTCTGAAACAAAACATTTCATTTGGGGGACAGTAAAGTGCATGGAAAAAGGTTTTTACATTTAAAATTCCTAGTTGGAAACAAATTGGTTTTAACCATGTATAGCGCAAAGGGCGCAGTGCAGGACAAATGAATAAGACATGATTACGATCCTGTACAGCATTATTACAGAGATTACATATTGGCGATACACCATACCACTTTGCTAAGAGGAGATTTAGTGGAAGCAAATCATGCCTTAAAAGGTACCATAACCTACGGACTCTATGAGGAATATTCCAAATAAGGTATTGTTGGGCCAGCTTTGGTATATAAGTATTTAACAGTAATTTCCTTTCTTGTTGTCTTGGTTGGGCAAGCATATCCAATTTATAACAGAGTTCCCAAGATGCACATTTTAATTTAGACTTTAGCTCGAGGGGAGTAAGTAAGAATAAAGTGCTTTCATCTAATTCTAACAGAAATACTTCTTTTCTAAAGTTTTTTACTAGCAAAGAAAACTCGTTAAAGTTGCCCAAAAGTTCCCTTTTTATGGCTTCCCGTAAGGAACCCGATTTACCTCTGGCCAGACAGGCTACCCATCTTACGAGGGATACCAACCCCTGTACCCAACAACTTCGGAGTCCGAATTCCAGCCTGCATGAAGATACAGAGCACGCTGTATTAAGGGAAGAAATTTTTCTTAGTACCTTTCCTTCCATTTTTTGCAAGAATCCCCATTGTTTTAACTCCACTAATTCAATTCCATATAGTAGAGTTGCAGGTATCTTTGCTCTAAATACATCCAAAAATAGTGAAAAGTGTCTCTTCCCTGTAGCATTGTACAAGGAGCATAACCCCATGCCATGGGCCAATGCTTTGCGTGAGTTATGTTCAATGTGGGGCTTCTCACTTAGGTTTGCTGAAATAATTTTACCTAAGAAGGTGTAGGTTTTGACCACCTCTAGTTTCTGTCCACCTATGGCCCAGCTATAACTTCCAGACCTACATTTTTTCTTTCCAAAAATGCACATGATTTTACTTTTCGATATATTAATTTTCATATGATGTGCTTCTGCAAATTGATTCAATGCATGCAGGCGATTGGACAGACCTTTCGGGGTTAAATCTAAAACAAGTATGTCGTCCGCATACATTAAAACCGATATGGATGACCCTCCAATTATCGGGGCTAAACCCCCACAAACTGCAATGGAAGCTGGTAGGTCTGCCATATATAGTTAAAACAATATAGGGGCCAGCATACACCCTTGTTTTAACCCGTTCTGGGAAGGGATAGATTGAGAAAGACCCCTTTCTCCGCCTTGTAGCACCTTACACCACGTGTTCGAGTGAAGAGACTTTACCAATTCAAGTAAATACACTGGCATACCCAATACAGCCAGCTTTCTCCACAGCGTTGGACGGTCCACCTTGTCAAACGCCGTGGAGAAATCTATAAATGCTGCGTATATGCCACCACCTCGAACACGTACATATTTGTCCACAATCACCTGTAATAATGTCAAATTATCTAAAGTTCCATGCTCTTTGCGAAATCCCGTTTGTTCCATGGGTAAAATACCATTTAGTTCTACCCATTCAATTATTAGCATTAAAAGACATTTGGAGAATATTTTTCCTATTGAATCCAATAGGGCTATTAGACGATAATTCGTAGGCTTATCACGCTCTCCCTTTTTAAATATGGGGATTAATATACTTCCCCTCCAGGAATTGGGGACTGATCTAGATATAAAACATGTACGAAACACTGGGAGAAGAATCCTACTCCAAGAGGTGACATCTTGCTTAATTATTGACATGGGCAATTCGTCCAGACCCATTGCTCCGGAGGAGCGCATACTCTTTATCACGGAGGCTATGGATTTCTCGGTCGGGAGTTCTATGTTAAGCTCTCTGCTTGGGGCTGGCTCCCAGTTATCCCCCTCTGCACCATTAGATGCATATAAACTAGATATGAATAATATCCAGACATCTTCTGCAATAGAGATAGGAATGGGAGTTGTTAATGCTCCACATCCCTTCCCTATTATGGACCAGAATTCTCTAGATTTGTTAAAGGCCGAAGCCTCTCTTAACCCAATCCAGAGAGAATCTTCTTTTTCTCTTTTTAACTTAGCCCTCAGTCTGACCCTCCTTCTTTTTAATAAGGCTAACTTATGCTCATTTTCCCTAGATCTATTCAAGTATTGTTGCCTCACGATTTTGTTTATCTCCTTATTTAACATTAATAGTGTACTAGGAGAAAAGTGCATCTTTTTAGGATTTCTAGTTTTCTTCGCTGTCTTTGTAAGCTTCTTCATAAAATTTTCCAGATGAAAGAATTCCATACCCTGCCATTTATCTAATTCTAGTAAAGTTTGGGCAAGAATATTTTGTACATCCTTCATAGTGTTAGAGTCCCAGAAACATCTTCCAGACTTACAGTTAATAGAAACTCCTTTATTCACTAGGGACCAAGAGTTAGTTTCTGGAGGATTTATTGAGATAGTTATGTTGATCATATTGTGATCACTCAGGGAAGAGTGAGAGATCGCTATATCTCGAATGAAAGAGAACGTGTCATAGTCCGTAATTGCATAATCCAAGATGGATTCACCCCTGAATGACCCATGTGTAAAATTAGCAGGAGTATCAGAAGGCATCCTACCATTTACGATAAGCCCCTCTAGGTAGCTAAGTTCCTCAAGCAACATCTTTCCTCTTTTGTTAGTTTTTATTTTGGTAGGGAAGATTGCTTGGGGTATATTATATGCTTCTTCCTTAGGTTTGTTTCTAAACATGTTTAAACTTAGGTTAGACACTTTGCTATTTAAGTCACCCACGAATAAGATATAGGGGGGCTGATCAAGCTCTAATAATTGTTTTACATAAGAAAACATTCGCTTTAAAACAGTATTAAAAATATCCTCATAAAAATGTTTATGAATATTCAATGAGTATTTATTGTTGGTCTCTTAAGGTGAGATTTGTTGTCTCTTACTGCTTTTTTAGGTCTTGACTGGCGTCAGCAGCGCGCATGCGCTGCCCTCGCCATGACGCGGGCCTTTTGGAATCGATACAGATTCCAAAACGTGCACGCTGAGAGACAGAAGAGACAGTAGATGTGCACGCGGGGATTGGATGCTTTGCTGCCAGCGTGACACTCTGGGGACTTTGTTTTTCACCACCAGTAAAGCATCCAGTCCCCGCTGTTATAAAGATTTGCGCATTTTGATTGCGGGCCGCCTGGGTCATGTTTATTTATTTTTCCTAATGAACCTGCTGTATTGCTCGATAGGCTCAACCAAAGTAGACAGAGAGTAACCTTTCAAGTAATCGTGCGTCTAATCAAGCTCCTTGCTTTTCTTACCTGTAGTGTACCTCTACCCTCTACCACACTCAATTAAACAAATTTTCATTTTGAAATTGTATTGTAACATCAGCGAGCCACAACAGACTTGTCATGTATGCAGTACAAATGTTTGTGTTGATTTTGTATTAGACATACATTATTAATGCCACTAATGTATTTCTTCCCACAGACGCCCATTTTGTTTTCAACAACTGACGAATAAAGTTTAAAATAAAAGTTGTTTGAGTTCTTTCTGTATGGCGCTTTATGGTTCCTGTTTGGTGGTTGGGATGCGTATTAAGCCAGCCAGACCTATTCGGAATTCCCCTTTTTTTCTCCCCTCTTTCCTATTTGGTTGCAAAGCTAGCCATGCAATGTTGCAGCGGCTGCTTTGACATTTCATCATCAACTTCAACACAGAGCTCATAAGCAACTGCCTTGCAATCCCCCCTCCCCCCATACACAATAAAAACAACCCGGAATTGTGATATACGTTATTTCTGTTAACTATTTTTTGTACAGCATGCTTACCTCTTGTTTGAGTGATATTTTACAGTTCATTTGTAGACCTTTTCGTCACAAATATATTTCTGTGACGCCGACAATTTTTTGTGCTATGTTGAGGAATTATCGATTCCCATAGTACAATTAGTTGCCCACTTGATTTCACAAATATTTACATTTTCCTAGGTTTCTTATTCACTTACACTGGGAGGGGTTCCAGCGTGATCTAAATCACACTCACCTGAACTGATTAGTAATCTCAGACCAGTAATATGGCCGTGTGCCCCGTAAAGTTTTTTGGGGGTAGACAGTTTTGTAAGAATTCTGGCAAGGAGTAGTGGGAACTGCATTTTAAAGTTTAGGCATTTAATCAACCAACAAGGGGGCAAAGTACTGGACGATAATACCAAATATCTTAATTACGTCTCAAACTTCCAAGCTGCATTAAAAATCACATTTCAGACCTGCTTTGAATTTTTTTCAAGCACAGGGTTCAATAATGGTTTACTGTAGGTTGGTTAACTAATCAGCTGACGGCATGTAAGCACATGGAGGCATTACCATCTTTGCAGAATGCTTCCAGTTTAATGAGGCTGCGGACTTATACGACAGTTGATTTGATTTATTTTTCTTCTGTATATGGGTTCCATAACTTGTGCAATAAAGTCCAGTATCTCTTCCATTGGTGTGATTAATTTATTGATGACTAGCAAGTTCTTTCGTAATAGGTAAATAGTAATATGCCTGTGGAATATTATAAAATATCCATTTATGTAAGGGGAGGTATGCTTGCTTTTTTTCCTTCTAAAAACACACGTGTCCCATGAAGTGATGTTGCACATTCTGGACCTCGAAGCCACAACATATTCACAATAAACCGCGATTATATGTGTACTACACGGCTTAGGTTGTCTACGGAAGGTCAATGTGTCTGTTCACTGTTGCGTTCTCCACTGGGTCACGTTGTATCATTTTTGGACAGCTCATGAATGTGCATCTGTCTCCTAGTTTGCTATATTTGTGAACATATGGTGAGTACTATTTCAATGACTTATTCATTTTTCAACCTGACGGTTTCTCTGAGCCAAAAAGTAATCTCAAAGCTGCTTATGCATGTAAGCTTGGTTTACGTGTGTAC
The DNA here is from genome assembly GCF_964261635.1 of Lissotriton helveticus. Classification (NCBI taxonomy): domain Eukaryota; kingdom Metazoa; phylum Chordata; class Amphibia; order Caudata; family Salamandridae; genus Lissotriton; species Lissotriton helveticus. Next base: position 73,966,190 of record NC_136065.1, read on the forward strand.
GCGTTGTATTGGCCCGGAAAAGATTATTCACAGAAACCATATCTGTAGGCACAAATCTACTGTAGCCAAAAGGATTCTGCTGTTTGAGGCAGAGTTTCCTATTCCAGTGGATAAAATAACAAGCATTGGCACAGCCAATAGGTCTCGCTTTTGAGACAACATTATACGTATTTAGTTATGCAGCACAATATCCTTGGTGCAACAACATCAACTGTTGCATGGATAAACACTTATAAGGTCCCAAAGGTGAAACATATTGGCTATGCCAATGCTTGTTTCAAGAGTTTCGGCACTTGTTTCTTTCGAGTCTTTCGCCAATTTAACGAATTCACAAACTGCAAAGCCTGTCTGCAAAATATGAGGCAAGAATGAGATAGGTGTTAAGCTCCCAGAAGCCCTGTATCTTGTTGCCGTGCCAGCTATGACGACAGTGACCAAACTTCTAGAAGCCGTGTACAGTGATGTCACTGTACACAAATCGGAAAGCTCCCAGAAGCCAAGAGCCTTGTTGTGTCATTGCACGCTGAGTGTTAAAGCTCCTTGAAACCTGTAAACGGTTTCATATTACATGCACCATTAAAGCGCTAAGAAGCCCTGTATACTATTGTAAAATCGCCTATACAATGCCAAAGCTCCAAGAAGCCTGAATTATAGTGTAATATCAAGTGTTTTTGAAGTCTTATGTTATGCTGGGACATCATGGACAAATTATTAAAGTGCCCAGAAGCCAGTGGGTTTGCTGTGAAGTCACACACAACATGGTTCATATCCTAGAATCTTTGTATCCTGTTCGGACATATACACACATAACAGGTGTGTACAGGACTGACACCCGTGCACCAGTTCCTATGTGCACCCTGCTGAACTGCATGTGTGTACTTATGACGTAAGAGCCCATGACATGGGACAGGCCCTGGGTTCAACCCACACGTGGCTTTGTAAAGAGAGCAATCTGTTCACACCGGTGCTGTCTAGCACCCCGGTACTTTGTAATTGTAATGACAGTGATGACGACCCCGCCTGGTTTCAGCTTCACACGTGTCTCACAGCTGCATTCTGTCTTTTGTGAACACAATAAAGCCTATACATGCTTCATGTGGGAAAATAAAAGGCAACTGTTTTGCATCTGTCCAGCCCACCCTGAGGGATGTATGACGTTACAACGCATGCTTTTACCACGCATGCTGTTACAACGCAGTTTTTACAACGCATACCATTACAACGCATAGCGCTTTGGGGTGCTGGATAGTGAATAGTTTAATTTACTATTCCAACTCCAGTCCCCGTGGACACTAGGGAAGGTGTTGGATAGTAAATTAAATCTATTCCCTATCCTAGAGCGCCCCTCAGCGCAATGCGTTGTAATGGTTTTCGTTGTAAAACCTGCGTTGTAATAGCACTGCAAAACCACGGTAACAGTTGCGTTGTAAAGGATGTTTCCCCGCCCTGAGTGATACCGAGGAGTGTTTTAAGGATTGCAAAGGGGTGGACCGGGGGAAATGGAGCCGAGCTGTTCATTCCTTACACTGATGTTAAGAACTTACAGGCTCGTGCCTATGCACAGCCTCCTGCACCAGGGGTCACTGCCTCCATAGTAGAAGCAAGAGAGGAATGATAGAATCCCTTTCCCCAAACCCAAACAGGTGCAGTGATACATTTAGAATATTTGCGCCGTGTATTCAATCAGCCAAATATAATGAAAAGTGTTACCTGTATAATTAACGCTCACGAGTGAGCGGCTGTCTTCATGCATGTTCTAAATTTCGTAATTTAATTACAGCGTGCTTATCTCTTTCTGTATATAGTTACTTTAGACCTACTCCTGCACGAGTGCCGCTTTTTTTTTTTTGCTGCAGTTCTTCCTCTTGACCACTGGAGGGGAGCAAACGATAAGTGTTCAGATGGAGAAGCGCTCACGTCCTCCTTCTGAATTTCTGGGCTATTTTATTATATTTATTTTAATGGTAGTCGTATCGTTCAAATCGACCGAGGAGCGCTGGACAGGGTGAAAGGTGAAGATATAGTCAGTGAGTGGCTGTTGAGGAAGCTGGTTTGAAGGTATCTTACGTAGACTCTGAAGTAGACCCGTGGTGGCTCGGCCTATCTTCCCTGCATAATAATATATAAATAACATTCAGCACTTTCACAAACTCGGTGAACCCTCTCTGTAATCTTTCCGGGTCTCTGTGACCCGGCCCAGTCCGCAGAATGCCCCGGCCTGGCTGCTCACTAACCCCGCGGGGTCGGGGCGATCATCCATCGCCGGGGCTGCATTTGTAAAAATAAAAGTGCTGGCGCCAAGAGATGTTTGAGGCACCGGCACAACCAAGCGCCATCGTAACAAGACCACCGAGTCCTGATTCTGTCCCACTCGTCTTTCTTCCACCTCCCTACACCGCCTCTCTCAATGCTACTCAATCTTTTTCATCTCTGCTTTCTGTTTTTCATTGTTTTCATATCTTTCCTTTCTTCCTTCAGGGTCTTTTTCTGCCTTTCTCTCTCTTGCTCTGGGTCAAAGTCCAATGATGATAAGTCCTGGTCCCCCAAAGGAGTGCCAGTGTCCACCACGGGTAAACACGGGCACAAATTAAGCAGCCAGTACTTTTATCACTGGATCGTTCTCCCTTTAAAAGAGCCAGTTTATCTAACACTGCAGCATTTCCACTGTTACTGCCAGGATGTAACCCTCTCTGTTACAGAGTGATATATAATCCACCCTCAAAGACCCTTTCCCTTTAGTATAAGCGTTCAACATAAACAAGTGAAGCCTCCTGCCTTTATTGTAACGTTTCTTAATATCAGATCAGACCTGTAGCATCTCACCCTACTTCTTCCAAGAACCAGGCAGGACTGTAGCCCTTATCATTAGCTTGTCACTATAACCACCTCAGGCTACTCTATTGAGCATAAGATTTCCAAAACGGCAAACAGTCATAAAATTACAAATCTGTACAAAGATACACTTGGCAAAAAAATACACAACACCTCCTAAAAGGGGGTACAAGGATTATCAGGGTGTAAATCTTCCATCCCCTGGGCTTATCAGGGAGATTAAAATCAGGGCAAGCTGAAGTGTTCAAACCGCCTACACTGCAAGAGGCCACAAACAGAATGGGTCAACGGGCTTTCATGGTGGGGTCATGGCAGCCCATATCACTCTGAGGACAGCCTCGTAGCCTAGAGCCCATTGGGAAAAAGGCAGAGCGGCAGTACAACCAGTCCAGCCATGGTCACAACCATCACCAAAACCCCTACCTGGCACAGTAAAGTGCGAGCTTCAGGCCGCAAAATGCCGCTCTAAAGGCTTTAACATCATGTAATAACAATACACCTTTAAAGGCCTTTGTAAAGCGCTCGATTACCCAGGGGCGTCTTGGCGCTGCTTCTGTCCGAAGGTAAAGGCTGGTTGGTTAGTGAATAAAGAGCCACGTTTTTATGGATTTCTGAAAGAGAGGAGGGTAAGGCTCTCCTGCAGCTCCCGAGGATGGGAGTGGCGTGGTTTGGCAGTGCCCGTTAGGAAGGTTGGCAGTGCCTGTTAGGAAGGTTGGCAGTGCCTGTTAGGAAGGTTGGAAGTGCCCGTTAGGAAGGTTGGCAGTGCCTGTTAGGAAGGTTGGCAGTGCCTGTTAGGAAGGTTGGAAGTGCCCGTTAGGAAGGTTGGCAGTGCCTGTTAGGAAGGTTGGAAGTGCCCGTTAGGAAGGTTGGCAGTGCCTGTTAGGAAGGTTGGAAGTGCCCGTTAGGAAGGTTGGCAGTGCCTGTTACGAAGGTTGGCAGTGCCCGTTAGAAAGCTGCTCCCTCCCCAAGAGGGTCGTTTAACTTGGAACCATCCATACATAAGGCTGGGGAGGAGCGAAGCATGCTGGAAGGAGTGTGCACAAAGTGCAGGAGTCATCAGCAGAATCACTCAACCTCTGACCAATCAGATTCCATAAGAAGAGCATCACGCTGTGACAGAGCCTCGTTCCCTGTCTCTTAGGACTGCTTCCTGGAGGTGGATTTCTGATTATCACATAAGGGCAAGGCGCAGCGGGGCAAGCAGCAGCGGGGGAAGGAGCAGCAGGACAAGGAGCAGCGGGGCAAGGAGTAGCGGGGCAAGCAGCAGCGGGGGAAGGAGCAGCGGGACAAGGAGCAGCGGGGCAAGGAGCAGCGGGGCAAGGAGCAGCGGGGGAAGGAGCAGCGGGACAAGGAGCAGCGGGGCAAGGAGTAGCGGGGCAAGCAGCAGCGGGGGAAGGAGCAGCGGGACAAGGAGCAGCGGGGCAAGGAGTAGCGGGGCAAGCAGCAGCGGGGGAAGGAGCAGCGGGACAAGGAGCAGCGGGGCAAGGAGCAGCGGGGCAAGGAGCAGCGGGGCAAGGAGCAGCGGGGCAAGGAGCAGCGGGACAAGGTGCAGCGGGGCAAGGTGAAGCGGGGCAAGGTGCAGCAGGGCAAGGAGCAGCAGGGCAAGTCGCAGCGGGGCAAGGAGCAGCGGGGCAAGGAGCAGCGGGCCAAGGAGCAGCGGGGCAAGGAGCAGTGGGGCAAGGTGCAGCGGGGCAAGGAGCAGCGAGGCAATGAGCAGCGGGGCAAGATGCAGCAGGGCATGGGGCAGCAGGAGAAGGAGCAGCGGGGCAATGAGCAGCGGGACAAGGTGCAGCAGGGCAAGGAGCAGCGGGACAAGGTGCAGCAGGGCAAGGGGCAGCAGGAAAAGGAGCAGCGGGGCAAGGAGCAGCGGGGCAAGGTGCAGCAGGAAAAGGAGCAGTGGGGCAAGGTGCAGCGGGGCAAGGTGCAGCAGGGCAAGGTGCAGAGGGACAAGGAGCAGCGGGGCAAGGTGTAGCGGTGCAAGGTGCAGCGAGGCAATGAGCAGCGGGGCAAGGAGCAGCAGGCCAAGATGCAGCAGGGCAAGGGGCAGCAGGAGAAGGAGCAGCGGGGCAAGGAGCAGCGGGGCAAGGTGCAGCAGGAAAAGGAGCAGCAGGGCAAGTCGCAGCGGGGCAAGGTGCAGCGGGGCAAGGTGCAGCAGGGCAAGGAGCAGCAGGGCAAGTCGCAGCGGGGCAAGGTGCAGCGGGGCAAGGTCCAGCAGGAAAAGGAGCAGCGGGGCAAGGTGCAGCGGGGCAAGGTGCAGCAGGGCAAGGTGCAGCGGGGCAAGGAGCAGCGGGGCAAGGTGCAGTGGGGCAAGGAGCAACGGGGCAAGGTGCAGGGGGGCAAGGAGCAGCGGGGCAAGGAGCAGTGGGGCAAGGTGCAGCAGGGCAAGGAGCAGCGGGGCAAGGAGCAGCGGGGCAAGGAGCAGCGGGGCAAGGTGCAGCGGGGCAAGGAGCAGCGGGGCAAGGTGCAGCGGGGCAAGGGGCAGCGGGGCAAGGTGCAGCGGGGCAAGGTGCAGCGGGGCAAGGTGCAGCGGGGCAAGTGGCAGCAGGGCAAGGTGCAGTGGGGCAAGCTGCAGTGGGACAAGGTGCAGTGGGGCAAGGTGCAGCGGGGCAAGGTGCAGCGGGGCAAGGTGCAGCGGGGCAAGGTGCCGCAGGGCAAGGTGCGGCAGGGCAAGGTGCAGCGGGACAAGTGGCAGCAGGGCAAGGTGCAGCGGGGCAAGGTGCAGCGGGGCAAGGGGCAGCAGGGGAAGGAACAGCGGGGCAAGGAGCAGTGGGGCAAGGTGCAGCAGGGCAAGGAGCAGCGGGGCAAGGGGCAGCAGGGGAAGGAACAGCGGGGCAAGGAGCAGCAGGGCAAGGAGCAGTGGGGCAAGGTGCATCAGGGCAAGGAGCAGTGGGGCAAGGTGCAGCGGGACAAGGTGCAGCGGGGCAAGGTGCGGCAGGGCGAGGTGCAGCGGGGCAAGGAGCAGCGGGGCAAGGTGCAGTGGGGCAAGGTGCAGCGGGGCAAGGCGCAGCGGGGCAAGGGGAAGCGGGGCAAGGTGCAGCGGGGCAAGGTGCAGCAGGGCAAGGACCAGCAGGGCAAGGTGCAGCGGGGCAAGTGTCAGCAGGGCAAGGTGCAGTGGGGCAAGGTGCAGCGGGGCAAGGAGCAGTGAGGCAAGGTGCAGCGGGGCAAGGTGCAGCGGGGCAAGGTGCAGCGGGGCAAGGAGCAGTGGGGCAAGGTGCAGCGGGGCAAGGAGCAGTGGGGCAAGGTGCAGCGGGGCAAGGTGCGGCAGGGCAAGGTGCGGCAGGGCAAGGTGCAGCGGGACAAGTGGCAGCAGGGCAAGGAGCAGCGGGGCAAGGTGCAGCGGGGCAAGGAGCAGTGGGGCAAGGTGCAGCGGGGCAAGGAGCAGCGGGGCAAGGAGCAGTGGGGCAAGGTGCAGCGGGGCAAGGTGCAGCGGGGCAAGGAGCAGCGGGGCAAGGAGCAGCAGGGCAAGGTGCAGCGGGGCAAGGAGCAGCGGGGCAATGAGCAGCGGGGCAAGGAGCAGCGGGGCAAGGAGCAGTGGGGCAAGGTGCAGCAGGGCAAGGTGCAGCGGGGCAAGGAGCAGCGGGGCAAGGTGCAGCAGGGCAAGGAGCAGCGGGGCAAGGAGCAGGGGGACAAGGAGCACCAGGGCAAGGAGCAGCAGCGCAAGGTGCAGCAGCGGGGCAAGGAGCAGCGGCGCAAGGAGCTGCAGGGAAAAGTGCAGCAGGGCAAGGAGCAGCAGGGCAAGGAGCAGCGGGGCAAGGATCAGCAGGGCAAGGTGCAGCGGGGCAAGGAGCAGCGGGGCAATGAGCAGCGGGGCAAGGAGCAGTGGGGCAAGGTGCAGCAGGGCAAGGTGCAGCGGGGCAAGGAGCAGCAGGGCAAGGTGCAGCAGGGCAAGGAGCAGCGGGGCAAGGAGCAGGGGGACAAGGAGCACCAGGGCAAGGAGCAGCAGCGCAAGGTGCAGCAGCGGGGCAAGGAGCAGCGGCGCAAGGAGCAGCAGGGAAAAGTGCAGCAGGGCAAGGAGCAGCGGGGCAAGGAGCAGCGGGGCAAGTAGCAGCAGCGCAAGGTGCAGCAGCGGGGCAAGGTGCAGCGGGGCAAGGAGCAGCGGGGCAAGGTGCAGCAGGGCAAGGAGCAGCAGGGCAAGGGGCAGCGGGGCAAGTGACAGCAGGGCAAGGAGCAGCGGGGCAAGGTGCAGCGGGGCAAGGAGCAGCGGGGCAAGAAGCAGCGGGACAGGGTGCAAGGTGCAGGGGGGCAATGAGCAGCGGGGCAAGGTGCAGCAGGGGAAGGAGCAGTGGGGCAAGGAGCAGCGGGGCAAGGTGCAGCAGGGCATGGAGCAACGGGGCATGGTGCAGCGGGGCAAGGAGCAGCGGGGCAAGGAGCAGCAGGGAAAAGTGCAGCAGGGCAAGGAGCAGCGGGGCAAGGAGCAGCGGGGCAAGTAGCAGCAGCGCAAGGTGCAGCAGCGGGGCAAGGAGCAGCGGCGCAAGGAGCAGCGGGGCAAGGAGCAGCGGGGCAAGGAGCAGTGGGGCAAGGTGCAGCAGGGCAAGTAGCAGCAGCGCAAGGTGCAGCAGCGGGGCAAGGTGCAGCGGGGCAAGGAGCAGCGGGGCAAGGTGCAGCAGGGCAAGGAGCAGCGGGGCAAGGAGCAGCGGGGCAAGTAGCAGCAGCGCAAGGTGCAGCAGCGGGGCAAGGTGCAGCGGGGCAAGGAGCAGCGGGGCAAGGTGCAGCAGGGCAAGGAGCAGCAGGGCAAGGTGCAGCGGGGCAAGGAGTAGCGGGGCAAGGTGCAGCGGGGCAAGGAGCAGCGGGGCAAGGTGCAGCGGGGCAAGGAGTAGCGGGGCAAGGTGCAGCGGGGCAAGGAGCAGCGGGGCAAGGTGCAGCGGGGCAAGGAGTAGCGGGGCAAGGTGCAGCGGGGCAAGGAGCAGCGGGGCAAGGTGCAGCGGGGCAAGGAGTAGCGGGGCATGGTGCAGCAGGGCAAGGTGCAGCAGGGCAAGGAGCAGCAGCTCCATGTTCACCTTAGCAAGCAAAGGGCCTATCCAGTACCGTAAGGAAAGTTGAAGGCCCCCCCCTGCAAGGTACACAGAGGGGGCCCCCTCCAGATTTAATCTGGAGCGCTCCCGCGTGAGTAAAGTTCTGAGGTGACCCCCCAGCACTGCGGGGGATGCGGGGCCTCTGTTACGCCCCTGGAACAGGGGAGAGGGGTGAGTGACGGTAAGTGAGTATGATGGCCACACTAAAGAATGAAGGAAGAGCGGGAAGGAGAAGAAAGAAGATCAAAGGTAAATAAGTGCGACAAAGAGCAGTGGAGGAGGAGGATACAGAAGCACCACAAAGCAAAATACTGAGATCCAGCCAACTACTGGAGACAGGATCTATGTCCGCTTCAGTCACACACCATGGATGGATCGTTGCCTGAGAGAGTATTTGGATAAACCTTGTGTGGATGGTGGACATATCAATGAGCCGAATACTTCAGGTGTGAATACTTCTAAAGATAAAAATACACATACTCAAGATATGTAGGCTCTACATGTTTTTCTTGTCACTATTATAGCATACATGGCTGTTAGAAATGGGCTTTCTGGTTGGCTAGGGTAGGCACCTAAGCCAGGCAGAACCCACCACTGTAGTCAGGGTAAGGGAGCTACACACCCAAGATAACCCCTGCTCACCCCCTTAGTCACCTGGCAGAGCAGACAAGCTTATCCCAGAGGCAATGTGTAAAGAGTTTGTGCAACACACAGACCAGTGACACACTAGGGACACTACAAAAAGAGACGCCACACAAGGTTATATAAAAATATCACTGTATTATATACAAGACACATAGACCACAGTCACATAAATCACTCTACCAATCGGCACTTGTCATAATACACACAGATCATAAATCATTTTGCCAATTAGTCCTTTGTCATTATATCACCAGAGGTGCATTAAAGTAAACACTCATAAGTTGCACATGTCAGCAGACTATAATGAACACATTAGGCACAACATTCCAATTAGTGCAATAAAGTAAATACTCATAACTTGCATTTTAGTCATCAGGTTCCTTGTATCATATGTAAAACACAGGTGACACTTGGGATCAAATGTAAAGCACAACATCAGGGCACACAAAAAATGTAGGGAAATATCATCAATCGCCCCATATTCTTTTGCTCAAGTCACCACCTCACTCTTGACCTAAGGACATAGGGTAAATACCCCACTTTTACAGAGAATTCATACGGACAGCGCACTTACACTTCCCCATCTACCCTTAAGGTGATGTTTCTCCGTGTGATTCGGGGGCAGAGGGTCTTGGTGGAGGTCATCCCCCGCAATGTCAAAAGTGAACAATGCTCCCACCAGTAAGAAAAGGCACCACTGCCCGCTCTTGTAAAGTGGGCGACAGGGAACTGGCTTGGTCGGGACCAATCAGTAACTGGGCAATGCTTCTGGTACTGGGCCACTCACAGGCCCAGAGCCATTTCACCACACTACCGATGGCCCTCTGACCCTGCCCACAGCGGGACGCAGAACTCTTCCGCTTCCTCTCAGGGCCGCCAACTACTGAGATGACCCCGCAGGTGGCAGTCGCCACTTAGAGTGCTACGCTGGGACGGGACAGCGTCCCTTGTGCAGGCTCGTTGCTCTCCCTTCTGGGAGAGAACACAGCTGTTGGTGGCTGCCCTGAGGTCCTTCAGACTAGGGAGCGGGCTCGCCTTGCCGGGTCGCAGCAGGATAACAGCGGAGTTCCTCCACGTCCTGGTCAGTGTGCCACAGTTGCTATGGCAACTGTCCTTCTGGCTCCCTGGCTGCATTACAATGTGGCTACCTCTCCAGAAGAAAGGCGCCGTGATGAAGGGGTTTTTTGTGGTGCAGCGCTCCAGTGAGCAGCGTGTGCTCCCTTCCCTCTTCGGAGGAGAAGGAGCCCACATCTCTGGCTCGGGACACAGATTTTCTAGTTCTCACTGTAGCGGTCTAGTTTATGTCCGCTAATATCAGCACGGACGAGACCCGGAAGCACCCCTATACTTTGTATCACTCTCTGCCCAGGTGTGGCCGGAGAGCTTAAATAAAGGGGACTAGAGTCGCTCGGGACTTCCGGCTAATACCACATAGCCACTGTGTGTGTGTACCTTTAATGCAGTGCTGTATTATTCCCAAGCATAGGCCCACGCAGGGCACCTGCCGTACCTCACGACACTCACCAGGCTATACTCAATTTTTAATAAAGAATAGAAACGCTAACCACGCACTAGTTACTGCTTTAGCACTTCCTCAGCTGGGAATAACAAATCCAGCGCTCCACTGCGCTCTGATAAACACATCATTAAACTGCTCACCATGCACTTTTCTTTTACCACAGTGAAGAGCACTCCAGTCTTTCATCTGCTTTAGCCAGGAGCAGAAACTGCAGGCCAACACACCCAACAGGCCTCAAGGACAGCGCTCCTCAAGCAGTTCTGCAGTTTTCCTTCAAGGCAGGTTCCCTTTGAGATCCAACAAGGATCGTTCCATGAACTCTTTGATTTTCCTGAGCCTCCCAACAGGAGGCAAGCACACACAAGCCCTTGGAGATTGTCTACCCAAGCACAATACCACAGCAGGGCAAAAAGAGTCTGTCTTTTCCCCTACCACTGACAGAAGCAGCAACTGCAGGCCAACCCATCCCTCACTCAGAAAAGGCAGCGTTCCTCACACAGTCCTTCTGTTCTTTTTCTTGGCACAGCCCTCTTGTTCCTGGAAGTAATCTAAAGTCATGAGGTTTTAGGTGCAATACTTATACCACCAATTGGCATTGCTCTCTTTGCTGTAAGGGTCTCTGAACCCAGTCCAAACTAGTCCTGTCCTCCCTGGTGCAGCATGACCACTGGGCTGAGGCAGCATTGTGAAAAAGGAGACACAGCCTATTCAGGGGCAAACAAAACTACTCCCACCACTCTAAATGCAGACCCTATCTATTCAGCTGTGCGATGAGTCACCCAGGCAAGGCAGGGCACAACACAACCCCCCTAGTGACTGTCTAGAGTGAATGCACAACCCAGCTCCTGTCACTCAAACACCAGACACTGAATACACAAACAGCCAAAGGCCCACAGAATAGTAAAGCAAGAAAATGCCCACTTTCCAAAAGCAGCATTTTCAAACACAGAACTTAAAAACACCCTTTACCAAAAGGTGTGTTAATAAATTCTGAGCTCAGAGAGCCTAAACTCCATTTTTCTACCTTGTCCCCCTAAAAAGCCACACATGTTAAAATTTCACAGTGCAACCGCAATGATAAGACTATGGGAAAGATACCCTTTCAATAGTGAAAAACGAAATACAAGTATTTCACTATCAAGACATGCTATGCAGACCAGTACATGCCCTACCTTTCACATAAGATACACCCTGCTCTGGGGTACCTTAGCCTCACCCATTAGGGGTGTCTTACATGTAAGGAAAGGGAAAGTTTGGGCCTGGCAAGTGGGTTGCACTTGCTTGGATGTGGCAGTTCACAACTGCGTGCAAAGACAGTAGAGTGGGAGGTCTGAGACATGCTTATGGGCTACTCATGCGGGTGGCACAAACAGTGCTGCAAGCCCACTAGTAGCATTTGATTTACAGGCTCCGGCACATTCTGTGCATGTTACTAGGGACTTACCAGTAAATCAAATATCACAATCATGGATAACCAATCATTGTCATAATTTATACAGAGAGCTTATGCACTCTACCCCTGATCAGCAATGGCAAAGTGGCCAAATTCCTATAACCAACAAAATCAGGGTCATAAAAATCGGAGGCAACAGGTCAAAAGGGCCAGGTCTAACAATAGCTTTTCAATGTGTGCAACACTATTAGGATCAAGTATGACTAAGAATAATATGCAGGCGCTTGTGCATTTGCAAACGTTTTCATTGCAATCAAACTTTTTGTTATGATGCTCTCAGTATTTCAATTTGATATAAGATCAACATATATGCCACAGCCTAGAAAAAGCCCAAATTTAGCAGCCACGTGAGTGAAACATGTGTCAGCTTGGAATAATCCTAAGAAACATGATAGTATATAAATATAACACTAAAAAAAAAGAATGAACCAAAATGTATACTCGAGTTTTAACACCAATCATTTAAAAACCTCATATATTAATTAAGCTGGGACACATGGTCTGTTTACGTTCCATAAGGTTTATTGAACTAGTGAAAGCTGAAGATAAAAGATAACCTCGACCAGATGATTTCTTCATGTCAAGAAGGGCTGTGATGATTTTGTTGTCATATCCACAACAGAGCAAACGAAGAGAACTACTAGCCCTGTTGCATTTTAATATCTAACGGTGGCGTTTTCTGCCTCTTTCTTCCTGACGTCATAGGAAGGAACTGGAAGAGGCGTGCGTCACCTCCCCTACCTAAAGCAGCAGAGCATCCAGGTAAACAGAGTGGCGAAGGGACTCATTTAAACACCTACAGGATCATGGTATAATGGTAATTGGTGATATTTGCTTTTTTTTGGAATAGAGAAGCTCTTGTCGGTAGGGGAGACTCGTGTTTGTTACCAGAATGCTCTGACCACAGGGAACTACAAATGGCGAAAAAACCCTATTCTACTGAGACCCCCTTTGAATACAGACGCATGGAAAGATGAAGCAAATAAAATGAGCCACCACACACAGCAGTCACAAAGATGCTTTTTTTTGGTGTCTGGGAAATATGATGTAGTATGCATGCCTAAAGTGTGTGATTCCTAAAGGTAAGTTGCAAGTACAGCGGTCTTCTAATCTAGTCGTGTGTAATGGTCTCTACACATGCACACATCATGCTTTTAAATTTCCACCCAGTGTATAAACGCGGGGTGTCTTCAAGGGAGTGTCGGCTGAGTTGCCTATTATTTATTTGTTTTCAATGTTTTTTAATGCATTAGGACACTACAGCTGCCGGAAATGGTTTAGGGAAGGCAGTGGGGCGTGTAATTGGCAGCCCCTCTCTTATTTACACCCCCTCTGCTGCGTCTCGACCTCTCCTCGGGCCCGACTCTGTTCATGAGGCCTGGTCGGCAGTACCTATCTTGTTATGGTGATGGGCTGCACTCTCCACGCGCCTCACCGTCGGCGCGCAACACACCTCCACTAATTCCCGCTTCCTGAATCCGGTCGGACCTCACTTCCAGGACCGGCCAGGAGGTGAGGTCACATGACATTCCCCCGCGGCGCCACAGCCAACAGAACGCTGCAACGCGACCACTGCTGAGGGCAGCAGGCCCCGCACAGGGGTCTCGATATTGCGCGCACACGTGATGCCCGAGCACTGTGCTGAGGGGGCCCCCTGGAGCTTGGAGGGCCCCCCACACCGCGGGTGCTGCAGGGGCCTGTGTTACACCCCTGGGCCTATCTTCTGAATAAATATGAATATAAGTCTCTATAAATAACTATTAAGCTCATTAAAAGAATTTGGTTCTGTTGAAACAAAATTCCGCCGCCTCGGTCCCAAAAACGGTGGTTAAGAACCAAGGCATATGTCAGGGCCAGAAACTCACAATGAAAGAGCAAGTTACTACCACAGTGGGCTCATGCTTCCATATGTTAAGCCTCCTACGCAGAGTGTTTCCCTTTCTCCCCCCCTACCGTCCGTAAAACACTCATCCAAGCACTGGTGATAAGTCGCCTAGACTAATGCAATGCCTTTTGATCTCAGCTATTGAGTCTACTTTAAATAGACTTCAGGTAGTTCAAAACACCACAGCTCGTCTTGTCTCAAACTCTCCTGCCAGAATAGCTTCCTACCGCTATTACGATGTCTACACTGGCTACCGATACGCAAGTGGGTTAGATTTAAGATATGTTGCATTGTGCGCCAAACACTAAATGGTAAAGGTCCTGGTTACGTAGCAGAAAAACATATTCAATACCAGCCGCACAGACCTCTTCGCTTAGGAACAAAATCCTTGCTCCTTGTTGCGCGTTTTAAAAAATATCGCTTGGGTGGGGAACTCTTTTTTCACCTAGCCCCCCATTACTGGAATCATCTTCCAATTCATGTCTGGGAATGCCCAGAATACCTTTTATTTAGAAAGCTCCTTAAAACGGAGCTTTTCTAAAGTACCCGCATCTAATCTGCCCTTACTGCTGCACCTCCATAGCTCGGAGATACCACTTTGGGGGTGATTGGGGTGCTTTACGAGTCAATAAAATAAAATAAAATTGATTGATTGATCGACGGGTTTTAGTAAAAGCTCACCAGGTAGGCGATAAAGTGGTGGTCAATTTCAGATCTCTGGGGAGGGTAAGACCTCTCTTGTTGGCAATTCAATACCAATATAATCTATTGCATCATATCAGAGCACTACCTCTGGGTTTCTTTACCCTCTTTTTTTTTTTACCTAGGCAGGGTACAACGCCTGCATCCACAAAGAACCCAGTGGTACCCATGGCCTCTATATTCCCTCTGAGGGTCCCAGGGAGTGACCGGATTGATGCCTCGACCTCTCTGGAAATAGGGACTGACTTTCAGCACCCCCTGGCCACCCGTCCTCCCACTCTTGTGACCGTGTAGTGAACACCGGTGCTGGCCTTGGGGAAGGGTTATTTTCAGCCCCTACAGTAAATCTAACTGCTCCAGAGCCTGCTGTGGAAGGTGCTCTGATGCCTCCAAATCTTGATTCCCCTTTTACAATATTGTCCTGGAATATTGTGGGAATTTGTACGAAGTTGGGAAATGAGGATTGGGTGGGCTTCGTTTCTGGCTTTGATATAATTTGCCTGCAAGAGACTGTGCCTGTGAATCACGTTCATCGAGATGGTTCTTGTTCTTAGTGTCCCCAGCTGTCCCTGTTCCTTCAGGGATGGCGGAGGGTGGTTGGCAGTCCTTGCTGCCTCCGATAAATGTGGTGCGATGAAAGTTAAACCTGTATCTTCCTCTCCCTGGTTTTGATTGCTTTTACTTCTTGGTCTAAGCGCTGTGGATTTCTTAATTATAAACTTTTATCACAATATTTGTGATCAACGCGACCCTGAAGTGGCTGATCAGTTGCAGGAAATCAGTGAAGTCGCTCTATCTAGGCAGCCATTATGCATCCTGTGGGTTGGAGATTTTTATTGTAGGATTCGTGATTTCTGCTGTTCACGAGTTTGTAGGGTTTGAAATAAGTATGATCAGCCAATGACTCACTTTACCCTCTCGGTTCATGGGGGGCGCGCTAAATGGCATCTCGATCTCCAATGACCTAACCCCCCTATATGATTGCGTTAATGCCACCCTCATGCACTGCCCGTCTTTTGTCAGGGGTGGAAACTCAAGTACAATTGTATCTAGTAATAATAGTAGCCTCGTTCGGATTTTACAATTTCGCCAAATTGTGCTAGTGGCCATAATCCTCTATTAGCGCATTTCAACTTGCATTTAAGGCCAGGGACTGTGAAACCATCTGATCCCCCTATTTAGTATAATCCAAATAATGGCCTTAGGTTGAAATGGGATCGGGTAAACCCGCAGGACTTTGATTTTAAAATTATGAGTGAGATCTTTGCCCTCAGTGATAGCTGTGTGACCCCAGCGGGGGTGCCTGCTGTGCAGGTCTGGGATTTCGAGTCGCTTTGCACAGCTTGTTCACCGGCCCTATCAGTCAGATCTCCCTCCAGCCCTGTGCCTCCGCGGTGGTTCAATGGTGCTTGTACAAACGCCACACAGAGTTGAAGAGCCCTGCACACTCTTCCAACTAACAAAGACCTGGCAAGGGTATCCAGAGAGAATTGTAAAGTCGTGATTGGCCAGAGGAGACCTGACCTTGGGAGAGGGGCCTGCTCGGACCTATTGGTCGCTGGGACTCTGAAGGAGATGAAAAGAGTCTGGGATGTCATTGGCCGCCCACTGTTGCCAGAAGTTCCCTCACAAAAAACGGTTTCCCTGATTTCAGGGGTTGCTAGGGTGTCACATTTTTTATCCATCAAATAGATTAAGCCCTGAGGAAAGGGATGTTGACATGATCCAAAATATGGACCAAGCCACACAGCTTAGCCTTCCAGTCTCTGTAAAGGATGTGGAGGTAACTTTAACTCAGGGTATTCGCCTCAAAGTCCTGGGCCAGATGGGGTCCCACTCGACCTATTTAAGGATATCCCTAGCTTTTGGGCGCCTTTGTTAACCAACATTTTCAAAGCCTCTATTATGGGCCGCTTGCCCGCATCTTGGAAAGAGGCCTCTGTGGTTGCCATTTTTAAAAACAGGACAGGTATGATCCGGCCTGTTATAGGTCAATATCATTCATTGATGCCACGGCAGAAGTATTGGGCAGGGTATTACTGGCACGGTTAGAAGAGTGGGCCTCTGCCAATAACACGCTCTCAAAAATACAGTATGGATTTAGAAGGGGCACGAGAACGACTGAACAATGCCTTAATCTGTCACTGATTGTCAGCAAATGTACTAAGGCCATGAAGAGCTCTTTACACTCGGCCTTCATGGATTATCTAGCGCGCTTGATACTGTCAACCGTGACCGACAGTGGAGTATGATGGGAGACATGGGGGTGGAGGAATCCTCAGTTGTCCTTCTGTAAAACATGCATTGTAACTCCACGGTCAAAACACGTTACAGCGAGAGAACACACGCAATTCTCTTGACCGAGGGGGTTCGCCAGGGCTGTATATTGGTCAGTATTTATTTCTTGTCTACACACATGGCTTAGAGGCGCATTTACTGCAAAGGGAACTGGATTACCCGAAGATCAGTCAAAATGTTGTTGCAACACCCGTTTATGCAGATGATGCTGTCCTTCTTGCAAGGACCGCGATGAGCCTCCAGAAATCTCTAGACATCTTTGTAGTTTTTATGTTGTCTCTTGATTTAAAAGAGAACTATAAAAAGTCTTATGAATGGTGTGCGGCCCCAAGTCAACAAAGTCGAACACTTTTGTTGTGCAGGGTAATTTGATTGATAAAGTCCAAAACGTTTCCTACCAGGGCATCCTTTTTAACACACAGTTATCTAGGGATCCCTTATGGACCCTACGGGCACAGCAGACGTTCAGAGTAGTGGAGGCACTCTTTCATTTTGCAGCTAAACTGGGCCAGATGCCTGTCAAAGAAATGATCATGCTTATTAAAGCAAAATGTCTCCGAATCGCTACTTATGGGGCAGGTGTGGGGCCACAGTAGTCGCACTAAGCTTCAAATTGTAGAGAACAACTTTATTAGAAGGCTTCTGATGGCTCCCAGGCGTGCATCGCCCCCAGTTTGCCACTCTGAATTGGACCTGGAGTACATTGCGGACCGTATTGGCCTTGCCTGTTTGTTATTATGGGCCAAAATCTGACTCTCGCCGGAGTTAGACTCTCAAGATCTCTTATTATGGACTGTCTTTTTATGTCAATGTCGAGAAGATCCCCTGGTTTGGATATCTGAAACGTGCCTTTGGTGAAATGCGTTTAATTGAGCTTTTTGCTTATCCTCTTCAAATGCCTTCTCAAGTAAAACCCATAATTAGGTCCACATATTTTTCAAGGGCGACTTATACCATCAGCAGCTATTCTATTGTATTGTAATTGCATTTATATAGCGCTTACTACCCCTGAAGAGGCGTCGAAGCACTTTTTCGAGGGGTAGCACGCTACTCCGGGACCCACAGAGGATTAGTGTTGAATTAGTATAGAGAAACATGCAAGTACATTTTAAGTGGTGGATAGGTTAATCAGTTATTTGGATTTGGAATGATAGCAGAAGGATAGAGGAGGACAAAGGTTTGTATTTATTTATCGCTCGCTTGTTGACGCACGCTATTCAGGGAGCCTACAAAGGATTAGTGGTGATTAATATGGTGAAATATGAGGTAATTTCAGTGGTGGATATTAGTCTGTTACTTGGAGTGAGAAGGATAGCGGAGGGATAAAAGGGGAAGAAAGATTTGCATTCATATAGCACTTGTTACCCCTGATGGGTGTTGAAGCGCTTTTTTGTTGAGTAGCACGCCACTCCGGAACCCATAAAGGATTAGTGTTGAAAATTAGTATAGTATAAATATGAAGTAATTTGAGTAGTAGATATGTTATTCAGTTATTTGGGCAGTATATTAGTATAGTTTAATATGAAATATGGAATTTGAGAAGTGAACATGTTAGTCTGTTAATTTTGATAGAAAAAGGATAGTGGAGGGATAAAAGAGTAAAGGATTTTTTTTTTAAGTCAACTGATGGAAAGATCATTATATATATATTTGTTCGTGATAAAAGGTGGACTGTTAGGTGTAATTACAGCAGGGAGACTGTGTCTGAGTGGGATGTAGTTATTTATGGTGTTGATTGGCGTAGTGTTAGTAATGAGTGTATTGGTTAGTGGTATAGGATAGAGTTGTGTACTGTTTGTGGGTTATGGTGGATATGTGTGGTAGTTGGGATAGTAGGGTGTATAGATGTGGTTTGGTTGGGTTGGTGGTGCATGCTGGTACATTAATCTGTGCATAGTGTTGTGCGTGGTGTATATTTGGTGTGAGTGTGTTGCTCTGTTTGTGGTTGTGGATGGTGTGGGCTGGGTATTGTTAAATGAGGCAGCAAATATGTCTGAGCTTTGGCAGTGTTAGTGCCCCCACTAATCATCTTTTGTCCTGAATCCGCAGTACAGATCTTACCTGACTAGGTTTGGTTTGGGTTCTTTTTATCTCTTGTTAGCTTTCCCTAACCAAGGTGGATGGTATGATAACCTCTTGCCATGTCCCTGCAATCACCCGGCACAACAATCCACGCTGCACTTTGTCCTGTTTTAAGGAAAGAATGGAGCGGTGTACTACCCTGGTCTTCTGTTTCAGTAACAACAAGTAGTCAATTTTCTTTAGTGAAAATGTTTTCTTTATTCAGATATTCCAACAAAATTGTGCAAAGAGTCTCAGCCAACGCGTTTCGTTCAGCAGAATGAACTTCGTCAGGGCTGAAAAGAGGTGAAACATAGATAATATAAATATAAACGAATAACTAGGTGGACACAGGACAACATAGGCAAATGGATATATATAAAACACAAAAAGAAGGCACCAAAGCACATCGGACCTGCAGTAATGGAAACTGGATGAACAGAATCGGGGCGTTTCTAAGTTCAAAAATGCTTTAGGCATGTAGCCCTGCAATACCTTCAGGTGGAATGTGTGTACCCTAAGCTGTCGCCATTCTGAAAGTAGGTAGCCTGGAATATTAAACAAGGTGCCCGTGCGTGCAGCTATTTTTGGGACAGGAGTGTTTATTAGAGACCGTTACTTGAGGAAGCAATTAGGGAAAATGCTGTTAAGTAACCCCGCAGAAATGACACAGGGGAGACAGAGAGCCAGGAAACAACGAGGGTGATCTTACGCTTTCTGGGCAGGTTTACGCTGGTTCCTCCGAGAGATGCAGGAGAGTGGGCATTTTAGGGGACAGGCGAATGTGCTGAGAACAGATTCAGTGCATTTTAGCGAGTTTGTATGGGAATCTAACACTGGTGGGGTGGTCGAGGGAAGAGAAACCAAGGGGTATATTATCAAGGGGTTTTATCTCCGCTTTTTTGGCTTTATAAGCCAAGAAAGCGGAGATAAAATTATCTCCCTATTACCAAGCTGTCGCTAACACCAGTTAGCGACAGCTAATAGGAGATAGCGACCATCATGGGCCCCACTTTGCATGTTAGTGATATTTATCACTAATGACATGCAAAGTGGGCGTGCCAAGATGTTAGCGACTGGAAACAGTCGCTAACATCGCTATCTCCTATTACCAACTTTTGGAGATATTTGCGCTAAGGGCGAATATCTCCAAAAGCTAACTCCTGCCCTGAGCAGTTCTTAGCCATGTTATCCAATGGGAGGTGGATAACATGGCTAAGAGCATTTGCTCGATAATGCATGAATATCGCTGACTTTTCAGCGATATTCATGCATTGCGGGCGTTTTTTATCGCATTTGCGATAAACCTTGCTAATAGCAAGGTTTATCTGCGATAAAAATCGCCGATGTGCGGCGATAATTTTTGTCTCTAAACAAGTTAGAGACAAAAATTAACGCTAGTTGTTGATAATATACCCCAAGTTAGGCTAAGAAAGAGGCATAAAATGAGGGCTGTGTTAGATGGGTGGGAAAGAGCGGAATGTGTAGGGATGGGGTGTTAGAAGGCGGCAGTGAAGGAAGGGAGTGACTTCAGAGAAAAGAACGGAGTGGGTTAGCGGCAAGGTGAGCTCTGAGAGGGCGTGCTATTACAGAAACTGTGGAGGGCAGGGGCTAAGGGGCTAGGGGAGAAAGAAGGAGGTTGTTACAGAAATAGGAGGGGATGAACTGCAGAGACCCCAAAAGGTGATAGGAGAGCAGGGAAGAAAGGGTTGTGGGTTTTGAGTGAGGGTGAATGGTGAGATTGTGGGTGAAAAAAGAGGAGGGGAAGATGTTAGGCAAAGAGAGAGTGAGAATGGAGGAAAAAGGAAAAGCAAATGAGGGTAGTGGGGAGTAAGAGGAGGTTTTTTGGAAGCGAGTGCAAAGGCGGGGTGGGAGGGGGAGGCAGAAAATGAGCGAGAAGGAGAACGGGCGGAGGGAAGTGAGCGTCGGCTTTCTGTGTGTGTAAAAGTGAAGCTTCCATATTATGAGAGTAAAAAATCTTCCGGTGGAGGGCTGTACGTAGGGAAGGAGGAAGCGAGGGCTGCTGGGAGGGGGGCAGAGAGGGGTGCAGGCAGGTGGGACAGTCAGCATGCTGGGAACGAGTATAGAACAGTCTGGGAGCTGGACGGCAGCAGAAGGGGAGGGGTAGCAGAAATAAAGAGCAGGCTGTGTTACAGGCAGAAGGGTGAGACTCGGCCTGCAGTCCAGGAGGGGCAGAAGAAACAGAGAGAACTCCTGAGAGGGTAGGACATAGGGGCCAAGCAGGCTCCTGATGCTCCACAGACCTTCAATGTTACTTACACATCCCGTAGAGTCGGGAAAAATCCCCGGCATCTCCCCGCGGGAGCCTACTCAGCAGCCGATTCGTGGAGCCCTCGATCCCTCTGGGTGGCCGTTCTCTGTGCCCCGCCAAGGGTCCGGCAGCAGCGGAGAGCCAGCGGTGGGCAAACCAGGGGGGAGAATAGCAGCTGATGTAGTGAAGGTGCTCATAGACACGACATCGGGGGCTGGAACGGGTCAAGACTTCAGCAAGAGAAGGATCCCGCACGCAGGAGACAACTCCTCTAACAGTGCCAGGGCATGGGGAAATAGCAACCACCTGACTACCGCACGAGAGGACAGCAGGGACTTATTGAGGACGAGACTGGCAATAATTTAAAACATGAGTTGTACGCGGAGGGGATGCAACAGACGACCTTGAGGGGCTCAAGTTGGCCGGGAAGAAAGAAGCAGCTCACAGCCCCATCTCAGGCTTGGGTGGCAGGGAACAGCAAAACAGAAAGCAGGCGCAGCTCCACATCAGGGCAGGGAGGAGACCT
The DNA here is from genome assembly GCF_964261635.1 of Lissotriton helveticus. NCBI lineage: Eukaryota > Metazoa > Chordata > Amphibia > Caudata > Salamandridae > Lissotriton > Lissotriton helveticus. The sequence continues at coordinate 73,987,395 of NC_136065.1, forward strand.
GGGAGGGCGAGCGCTGACCGCCCATACGCGGTACATGTAACTTTCACGTGCGGCTCATGCCCTGCGGCTCACCCGTGCGGCCGGTGTAGGCAGCGCCTGTACCCTTCCGGGGCTCCCGTGATGAAGAGGGAGCCAAAGAGGAAGTAAAGTGCGGGAGCTGAAGTGCCGGGAGAGCAGCAGATAGCAGTGCGGGGCTCCCATGCCCAAGGAGGGAGCCCCGCATCGTGCTGCCAGATATTTGGAGGAGCTGGAGTGCTCCAGTACCGTGCCGCAGCCAGCCGCCACACCGGGTGAGTTTGGAGGATTTGTAATTTGTTACGATGAAGGCACAGTGCCAATGTATATTAACTGAGCGGGCCCGTAAGGGCCGCTCCAACGATGGTGCAAGTTCTCACAAAAATGAAAGTGAAACTGCGTGCTGACTTGCCTCCCAAGGGGGACAGGAGATGTGCGCGGCTCGTTCACATTTCCATTTTGACCTGCAGCCTGCGCGTGCCCATCTCCTGTCTCCCTTGGGAGCCCTTGAAAGCCTAGTCGAGGACAATAGGTCTCGCTGGCGACAGCGCTGAGTCGCCAGGTGCGAGACCTAATAATTCAAAAAGACACCACTAGTGGGCGCAAAATCCGTTCCGCTCGCGGATTTTTCGTATTTTCGGTAAATCCGCAATCCGCGAACTCTCGCGGATGTGGCGAAAATACGCAAATCCGCGCGCGGCGGATTTTTTGCTTGTGTTCGCACTGCTCGCGGGCCGCGGCGCGGGCAGCAACAATCTCGCACTCGCGGGGGCGCTAGAGGGCGCACTGCGGAATGGCTGACTTCTAAGTCGGCTCCGCCGGTCGGGCGCGTTTCCTCGGACCCCTTGCCCTAAATCCACCCCGATTCCCACGCAAATCAGCAGAATGGATGACTGAAGGTCTCGGCTCCGCGCTGTGATGGGGCCAGCAAGAAATTGTGCAGCACGCCGAAGAAATCAGCAAACACCCTCACGGCGCTGAAAGGCTGGCGAAAATGGCGGCGCGCGGCGGTGACGACCGCAGCTGACACCGAGCGATGTCGCCCTCGGACGATCACAGGGCTGTCCTCATCCCAGCGCGCTAGCTGTGGGGAACGAGAGCTGGCGAAAATCAGGTGCGGTGTACCTGTCCAGCGAGCGGATCTCGGAGAGTACTTTGTGCGTTCCACGGCGGCCAAAATGGCGGCGGCGGTGAAACGCAAGGTCGGCGACCCTGCCCCGGACACTGCAGACTCCCCGTTTTCCTGCACCAGCGAGTAACCAGGAGCGGGAACGCTCCACAGCGCGGCAGCAGAGGCGGACAGGAGAGAGGAGCGGCTGGGGGCTCACTGGGGAGTGTGCGGAGGTGAGAGGCTTCCTGTTGGTTGAAGGTTTTTTTTTTTTTTCACTCACTGGACCAATTCCCACGGACAGAGGGATACGGAGACACGCTGCAATTCCCTCAACACTTGCATTATCACGGGACACTCCTGCGCAGTAAAGTGCACTGACCTGTACCACTATGTGGCTGAATGGACAGTCTAATGAATAGATCCACAACGCAGGGGGCGGTTGGGACACAATTACGTCGCACACGGACAACGGCCAAGCCAACAGCTCCAACGAGCCCGACGGTCGCTAGCCCAGCTGAATCCCCGGGTACAATGGGGAAGCCCGACAAGCAGCAATCGAAACTGCCCTTTGAGGCGAGAAAGCAAACGATGAAAACGGGAGCTGCTCAGGACGCTGACGGAGAGCAGGTACTGGGGGACGGCGCTGGCATGGAGGCAGTACTAAGGGCTATTCAGCAGAGTCTGCACGATATGAATAACAAAATGGACAGTGTCGTGGCACGGGTGGACTCTTTGTCAAACAAGCTGGAAAACCACGAGGAGAGACTAGCGGAGGCGGAGCAGAGGATCTCCTCGGTGGAAGACCACTCCAGAGGCATCGCGAAAACACACAGCGCCATTGACAAGACCCTGGAAACCCTGAAGGCGAAGGTAGAAGACCAGGAAGCGAGGTCCCGCCGCAACAACATACGCATCTCGGGCCTGCCGGAATCCACCAACACAGGCAAGATGGAGACGTACGTGGAGAGCATGCTAAAAGATATCTTCGGGGCTGGAAGCTTCTCGGACGTCTTCCTGGTCGAACGCGCACATCGTTCCCTGGCCCCCACTCCGAAACCAGGGGCTCCGCCTCGAATAATCATCGCCCGAGTGCTCAACTACAGGGACAGGGACACTATACTCCGACTGGCGAGGGAAAAGGGCGCCATTACTCACCAGGGCAACTCGCTGGAGTTTTACCCAGACCACACTATGGCGGTACAGCAGGCTAGAAAGGAGTTTGCTCCAGTGAAGAAGAAAGTTCGAGAGCTGGAAATTGGATATGCGATGTTGTACCCTGCAAAACTAAAAATCCTAACGGATGGCAAGCCGGTGGTTCTCACGACGGTGCAAGCCGCACAGGATTACGTCAAGAACCTCACCAAACGTCGGAAAAATCAGGAGACTGCGGGCAGAATGAGCGACAACGACTGACGGCGCGTTGGCTGACATGTGCGCACCATGGGATTGCTTCTACGAAGTTGGCAGCAGGCGACGGACAATTTAAATAGAGTGCATCTACACGTTGTGATCCACGAGACCGAGGTCGTAGCTGCTGACGAACTTTGGAAGGGAGTCATACTTGGCAGTAACGCAGTGAGTACACTTGGGGAGCGTTGATGCAGGGCCAGCACACGGGCTCTGGGTTTCAACTGACTAAAGACATGCGGCCGGCAGGCTGTACTGACTGCACTATCACTGTGAAACCCCGAGACACTGACTACGAGGAAGTGCGGCATTGCCTGCATGTGTTCTGAGACCTCGGAGGGAACCGGGGGGTGGATAACGCGGGTCATAAAATACTTGCGGAGGATTGGGAGCGAGGTGAGAGGGATAGGGGGTAAATGTTGACAATGTCATTATGTACAAATCGCGCTCGACCACATCCACTATGTGGATGGAGATGTGTGCTTCGGGCGGCACCCCCAGGAGGGTGTTCCCCACAACAAGTTCAATCACAGTTCTGAAGTTAGGGGGGGCATGGCTTTGGCAAAGTTTGGGCGCTAAAGTGGGAGGCGGGGGGTTGGGGAAGCTAAGTAGAGTTTATATGTTTGCACTGTGTCTGAGAAGCATTGCGACCTCTTTTGTTGCCTGCACTACGTATGTTGAGAACGCGCTGTTTCACAGGTGGCCACACAGAACACGCGGCGCACAATTTCACCTGATCACGTGCTAATGGCATGCTCTGACACACTCAACTTCATCACGTGGAATGTCAGGGGGCTGGGGAACCCGAAAAAGAAAAGGCAAATGTTTGCATACTTTGACAGACTTAAGGTAGATGTGGCGTTTCTACAAGAAACACACCTGGCACCCACTTCCACATCCAGGCTGGGGAACAAATGGGCAGAATCCGCCACAGGCTCATACTACTCGACGTACTCCCGAGGCGTCAGTATCTTGATCAAGAAAGGCACTCACTTCAAGATCAAAGACACGTACACTGACACAGGGGGACGATATGTTATAGTGGTGGGCGAGACGAGACACCAAAAACTAGCCCTTGTAAATGTGTATGGCCCGAATGTGGATGATGCAGGGTTTTTTGAAAGGTTATGGCACACTATAGCTGATATACAAGCGGACAATGTCATCTGGGGGGGGGATTTTAACATAACACTCAGAGACGGGCTCGACAGAGCAACACACACACTAGAGCACCACACTAAGGCGAGGGAAATGCTACTGGACGCAATGTCTAACCTACATGTACGTGACCTGTGGAGGATACTGCACCCAGGGGAACAGGTTGCCACGCACATAAATGCTGCAAATAGGAGCTGGTCCAGATTAGACTTTTGGCTAGCCACACAGGACGTCCTTGCATGGGTGGAGCAGATAACACATCTCCCGAGAACACTGTCGGATCACGGTCCTGTACTCCTAAAGTTACGGATCCCACGATATGTCCCACCGCCCTACACCTGGCGGTTTAACGCGCAAGCCTTGCGAGATCCACTATATGTCGATACGGTCCAGAAAGCGATCACCGACTACTTCGAGCTGAATGCCCCCACCACGGAGGACCCGTGCCTCCTGTGGGAAGCGTTCAAAGCGACAATACGAGGCGTGTGTATTAACACGTCCGCTGGCATATTGAAAGATATTCGTCACCAACTTACTAGGAGGGAGGAGATGCTCCGGGACCTGGAACAGCGATACACAACCACAGGAAACACGGCACTATTGAGTGACATTCAGACAATACTGTTGGAATACAACACATTTGCTGATGATGAACTTAAATACATCTTCAAGAGGACAATGGCTAGGAGATATGGGGAAGGGGGTAGACCGGGCAGGGCCCTAGCAGGAAAGATTTGCTCGGGAAGGGCGCCACAACATATAGCGACTATACATACCAAACAGGGCACATGTGCACACGACATGCCGACCATTATGGGTGAATTCAGAGACACCTATGGGGCACTCTATGAGGCCAGGGCTCAAATATCACGGGAGGAGCTACTGGAATACATGGCTGACGTGGAGATCGCCTGGCTGGCGGACGGACACAGGGAATATTTAGCAAGGCCTCTCACGATACAAGAAGTCATAGACACTATCAAAAGACTCCCCAATGGCAAAGCGCCGGGCCCAGACGGCTTCGTCATAGAATTTTACAAAACGTATGCAGGTCAAGCTAGCACCACATTTGGTGAATTTGTACGAGGCCGCGCATGAAGCCCAGACACTGCCACCGTCCATGAGAGAGGCGTTGATTGTCGCTCTACTAAAGCCGGGCAAAGACGAAGAACACTGCGACTCATACCGCCCCCTCTCCTTAATAAACGTGGACACTAAGATATTAACTAGCATTCTAGCGGACCGACTGAAGCCACTAATGCCGATGTTAATAAGACCAGATCAGGCAGGTTTCATCCCAGATCGGTCGACCACGCACAACACTCGCACCCTTTTTGCTCTGGCACACTACCTGGCCCCAGATATCAAAGCGGTTGCCGTTTTACTGGACGCGGCCAAGGCGTTCGATACGATTGACTGGCCGTTCCTACACGCTGTCCTAATCCGGATGGGGTTCCCCCCACTATTCATCGGCTGGATCACAATGCTATACTCGGGCCTGTCGGCCCGCATACGTGTAAACAAGCATCTATCATCCCCAATAAACATCGAGCGAGGCACCAGACAAGGGTGTCCTTTATCGCCAATGCTATTTGCCCTTATACTGGAACCCTTGGCATGTAAAATAAGACAGCACCACCACTATTCAGCTATTCAGTTGCCTACGCGACCCATACACATAGCATTATATGCGGATGACATGGTCCTATACGTAAAAAACCCGGAGACAAATCTCAACCCACTACTGCGGGAATACATTAAATTCGGCCAATACTCGGGACTCCACATCAACTGGAGCAAATCCCTCATACTCCCGCTGACGGACGGTACCCAGCCCACGGCGCTGGACTACCCCCTGGAATGGCAGGAGGAACCGACGAAATATTTGGGTATTTGGTTCCACAGAGATCCGGAGTTGGTCATCCGCACCAACTACGGGAGAGTCATCTCCACGCTGGAAGATAAGGTCAAAAGATGGATTGGACTCCCGCTCTCACTGGCAGACAGACTTGCCATTGTGAAGATGGTGCTCCTGCCCAAATTCTTATATCTCTTCAATAATATACCTATTAAGCCCCCGGCGGAGGTGTTTCGCAACATTAAATCCCTCATGCTCTCCTTAATATGGGCGGGGAAGCAGGCCAGATTGGATCTGCAGACTCTGACACTCCCATACGCTAAAGGGGGTTTCAAGGTGCCAGATATTTACCTATACTACCAGTGTGCACAGGCGCAATTCGCACATTATTGGTTTCACGAGATTCCTTTTTTAACGCACGTAGCTGTAGAGCATGGTGATGCTGATCCCATCCCACTGACGAGTATCTTAACGCACAAACGTCCCAGACTACATGACCACGACATCAACCCGGTGAACACCACGATAGAAGCGTGGAGGACACTGAGTAAGATGGCACATTGCACACCAATCTACGCACCAACACTCCCCTTAGCTCACCATCCGGCACTATCTGTCACACAAGAACAGGTGGGGATGGATCTTCTTAAACGCGCTGGCATAGACACCCTAGGGGATTTGTATAGAGATGGGCAGTTTGTAACGCTGAACCAACTGACATACATCCAAAATCCAACTCTACTGTTTAGTTTCAACTACTACAGATTACAGAGGGCGGTGAAGGAGCATTTTGTAACTTTCCCAGCAGAACCACAAACACTCGCACCACTGACACTCGTGCTCGACACCCCCTCGGCGTCACACCTGGTGTCTCGACTATACCGCAGCGCGCAATCTAGCAATGGGGGTAACACTGCAAGAGCCAGGGAGAAATGGAACGCAGCACTAGGGGATGACCTCACGGAAGAGGAGTGGGAGGCCACTTGCATGCTAACGGGGATGCTGACACCAAACGGGAATCTTAGACTGATTCATTATAAATATTTACACCACATGTACCACACGCCTGAACGGCTGCACAGATATGGTCTGAGGGACAACTCTAACTGCACTAGGTGCGGACAGGAACACGCGGATTTCATACACTTGGCGTGGCGCTGCGATGCGGTGGCTCAATACTGGGATCAGGTGGTGCGGACACTCAACACTATATTGGGGACACAGTTACCGTGTACTGCTAAAGTCTGACTCCTTGGGCTGGTGCCGCACCTGAGAGCGAGACGACGTAAGCTTTGTGTGATTGCACTTTTGATGGCGAAGAGGAGAATATCCTTGCATTGGAACAGTAAGCGGAAACCTAAAGTGAAAAACTGGCTGGAGGATTTGACCTATTGTAGAGACACTTTGGTCACATATGAGGAAGAGTTGCCTATGGGGTCCCGCCCCAGAGACTTCTGGGAACCTTTCCAACAGTATCTGGTGTCAGTGGCCTCTGACGACGATGCGTGCTGAGCGCTCAATTGCTACAGGTTGCTTGCTACTCTGAGCTGCAATTGGCGGGGCGATGAGGGAGGGAGAATGTTGTGACACAGTGCTTTGAGTTTTATGGGGGGTTATTATTTTGTTGTTTGTATCATCCTCCCTAGGTTATGGGGGCTTAGGTTGACAAAACTGATAATGTAAGACTGACCAGGCATATACACCATGCAGATGCATTGCCGAAATCCGAGTCTACACTGACACCGAGCACGCGCCGCCGGACCTATGGTTGTCGGCTGATGGGCTGTGTATGGATAAGTCTCTGATTTAATCTTGCATACTGTGCACAGCCGGCCTTCTCAGGTTGTAGGCGATATTGACTGTACTATTTCTATGACAATGTGCAATAAATGTCTTACCCAAAAAAAAAAAAAAAAAAATAACAATCTCGCACTCGCGAAATTACAAAAATTACAATTGGGGAGGGGTGAAGGAAGTGACCCAGTCTCCAACTTCCTCTTCCTGTCCAGCAAGCTCCTCCCATTGCTTAGTCCATTTCCTGGCCACTTTGAATTCGATCTTGACTGGGAAGAATTACTTTTTGTGGATGCTGCTGGAGATTTGGCTTTGAGGCCTTTTGGATTACTTTTTGATTAGAAATTTGATTTACAAGTAAGTTGATAAGTTGATGTTGTTTGTTTGTGGTGATTTTTGTGTGTATTTTTCGACTTTTTGGGGTGGGTTTGGGGGCTGGCTATGTGTGGGAGGCCATTTTGAGGCATGGTCCTGCAGGTCCTGGCCATGTGGATGGGGTCAAGCGGCCATTTTGAAGTCAGGCAGTGTGCTTTGTGCCCTATGCCCACCCAGTCTGCTCTGATTGCTTTCATTATGCCCAGGGGGCCTCGAACTCCCGCGGATTACCCGAAAATCGGATTTTATAAAAAAAAAATTGCCTGTGTTCGCACTGCTCACGTCCCGCGCAGCAACAATCTCGCACTCGCGAAATTGTAAAAAAATTACAATTCTGCACATGAATTGAAAACTACCAGGCTTAGTTATGGGTGCATGCATGATACAACTGTTTTTTTTTTATTTTAACATTATTCTGGCCAGGGCATGGATGGCATTGGATTGTTGTGATTTTTGTGTGTTTTACGACTTTTTGGGGTGGTGTTGGGGGCTTGCTATGTGGGTGGGGGCCATTTTATTGCCTGGTCCCGTGTGGGTGGGGGTCTAGGGGCCATTTTTAAGCCAGTTTGTGTGCTTTGTGCCATAGGCCTGCACCCAGTGTGCTGTGATTTTGTCATGCCCAGGGGGCCCAAGCCAGAATACGTCTGTTCGCGGATTTTGCTGGTTTTTCGCCACGTTCGCGTCGTGAAGCAACAATCTCGCACTCGCGAAATTGCAAACATTGCAATTCTGCACCAGAAAACCACCAGCAGGCAGCCTAAACCTTCTGAAACTTGATGGATGGCATTGGATTGTGGTGATTTGATTGGTGTTGTGTTTTTTGACTTTTTGGAGTAGGGGTTGGGGGCTGGCTATGTTGGTGGGGGCCATTTTGAGGCATGGTCCTGGCCATGTGGATGGGGGTCAAGTGGCCATTTTGAAGGCAGGCGCTTCAGTGAGCTTTGTGCCATAGGCCTGCACCCATTTTGCCTTGCTTTCACCCATTTAGCCCAGGGGGAGTCAGTGGTACATGAAACTATAACCCTCTCTGTGTGTGCTCTCTTGGATCAATGTTAAATTCCTGTTTCCCAAAAATTTAGCAAATCCTAATTTTGAAATTTCCATATTGTGTCGTGTGCATGTGTGTATTCATAAATGCCTACTTGCAAACTATTTATTGAAGCGCTACATATGCAACATATATTTACTGATGTTCCTCTGTCTTCGTTTGCTTTTAGGTGCACAAAGTCAATAACTCCGCATCATCGTTGAGCATCAGTGCCAGGAAGAAGTCCTGCTGCGGCCTGTTGTTCCGACATCTGAAGAAGATGGCTCCAAAAAGAGGTGCCCGTAGCTCCTCTTGCAAGAAAGATGTCTCTACTAAGGAGAAGAAGAAGCAAGTGGCACCACTTACCAAGGAGACTGGTGGCTCGACCACTACATTTTGGGGGAAAAAACAAAGGCCCACCATGAGTGCTGCACAGGTAGCCTGTTTAGTAGTTCAATCACCAACGACCAGTGATGTTGGCTCATCGCAAGAAAGTAGCAGCACACCATCAACACAGGTTGTAACTCATCTCACAAGTACTATTCAACAACCAAAGCCGCAACAACAACTGCATGGGCTACTAGTACAAGCACAAGTACATGCGCAAGGAGCTGTCCGAGAAGGAGCTGTCCGAGAAGGAGCTGTCCGAGAAGGAGCTGTCCGAGAAGGAGCTGGCCGAGAAGGAGAAGGCCGAGAAGGAGAAGGCCGAGAAGGAGAAGGCCGAGAAGGAGAGGTCCATGGAGAGTTGCAAGTAGAGGTCAGTGAAGAGGCCCATGTAGCGGCGCATGGAGCGGTGCAAGTGCCCACAATGGTTGTTCTTCCAGAAGTAGGGGCACAGGAGGAAATTGACTTTGGAGCCGGGGTATCATGTCAGGAAGACGAAGGCATTCCTCCTGATGATTCATTTTCTCCCAGCTCCCCACCAAGGAAAAGATCAAGGAGTGTGTGTAGAAGTTCCTCTTCAAGCCCCGCTCCATCAGATGATGATCTGGATCTAGATTGGCAACCATCTCCGACCTCTGAGAGGGAGGCACAGCATGAGCTGCGAAAGGTATCAAATGTTAAAAGGAAGGGCCCCGGAAAGCTCATACTTATGGATCCGAACGTCGGACTTGGTGAAGTGGTGCATTCTGATGTTGTTGAACAGGATGACAGCAATGACCTAGTCATCACACACGTCATTCCAGCCACACCGGCCATGCAGCAGACAGACATTTATACCCTATCCCGAAGTCATGCTGAGCGTGACCCTGGCGACGTGGCACTGGTAGCACCACCAACGCAGTCAAGTAGTACAACAAGTTCAACAAAACCTACAGCTCCCATATTTTCTCCCCAGAGGGGGACTCCATCCAGCTCGACTCCCTCAAGTAGGGTTGCTGCAATAATTGCACAACCCAGTAGATGTCTGCAAGGCTCATCCACCACTGCTTCATCTGGCATTGGCAGTATCATCTCGTGCGGCAAAACCAGAAGTTTCCAGTCCCCAGTTTGGAACTTTTTTAGTGTCCATGCAAAGTATGATAACATAGCCGTTTGTTGCATTTGTAAGACTAGAGTTAGCCGTGGTAAGACTGGTACCAACTATGGAACCGGAGGCCAGATAGGTCGTCTTCAAAGAAGGCACGCTATCGAATGGTTTGCGCACCTAGCAAACATCAAGGGAAAGCAATCCCAAAGGGCAAGTGGCCAAAATATACCCATACTAGGTGTTTCATCTGAAGATGACGGGGAGGTAGAAGAAGCGTCAGACATTTGTCCGGTTGCACCCAGTACCCCTGGCAGCACCACACCCTCCGGAACACATAGGAGGCACACTGAGAGTCTGGGAGACACACCAATGCGGAAAATGTCAAGACTGAGCAGAAGTGGGTCGAAGAAGGCATCAGCATCATCCAGTAAATTTGTCCAGCGCACCATTTCAGCCATGTTCTCCTCAGATGCGCAATTTCAACGCAACCACCCAACTGTACGCCTGTATAACACTAAGCTGGCTAAAATGCTAGCGGTGGACCTTCTCCCTTTTTCGTTTGTCGAAAATGTGGGTTTTCTTGAACTCGTGGCAACACTGGCCCCTAAATGGAAGGTTCCTACCCGGTTCTATTTTGCCAGGGTTGCTGTTCCAGCACTACATAAAGAGGTGCTTGAGTTGGTTGGGGCAGCTTTGCAGAAGAGTGCAGTTCACACTATACACCTGACAACAGACATGTGGACCAGTTGCCAAGCCCTTGATTACATGTGCATCACTGCACACTGGGTCTCCTTTTCAGGGGTTGCACAACAGATAAATGCAGGTGGTGACTTGGTCGAGATTTTTAAGGGTGCTCGTAAACATGCAACATTAGCCATGTTTGGCATGGAGAAAAGTCATACTGCAGTCAACATTTTGGATGACTTTAACAAAAAGGTCTCACAATGGCTGCCCCCAAGAAATTGCAAGGTTGGTTATGTTTCTACTGATAATGGCAGCAATGTAGTTAAGGCCATGGAGAACGGTTACTATTTCAGAGTGCCGTGTTTGGCGCACTGTATGAACCTTGTCGTGCAAAAGTTCTTGAAAAAAGAACTTGCAGTCGACCAAATACTGACCATCTGCAGAAGAATATGAACACACTTCAACCATTCTTTTAAGGCCCGGAAGGAGCTGAGGCGCCAGCAAAATGTACGTAGAATGCCAGTGAAAGCACTTATCCAGGAGGTGGCAACACGTTGGAACTCAACCTTCTACATGCTTGAGCGTCTGCATGAGCTGTTTCCAGTAGTCAATGAGTATTTCTACAACCTGGGTGGTGATACGACAGAAATGATGCTAGCGGTGGAGCAATGGCAGCTAGTTAAAAGCCTGACAGACATGCTTCGTCCTTTTGAGGTCTTCACGCGTGACGTCAGCAGGGAGGACTGTTCTTTGAGCAAAGCTATCCCATTGTTGCTGAAGCTCGAGCACCAAGTCAAGGTGGTGTCTTCAGAATTAAAAGATGCTGGAAAGAATGAAGCATATGAGTTGGCGCAGAGATTATTACATCGCCTAGTTAGCAATAAACGGCTTGTAAATATCAAGAAACAACAGCACTACATTTGTGCTACTATTCTGGATCCACGTTACAAAAAGCCATTGTTTGGCAAAGTAATAATTCCTTTTGAAACATCAAATGTTACAGAGTACAAAGGTTGGCTAGCTCAGTCAGCCATTCGTTTTGAAAGAGAGCGGAAGGAAACTGTAGGAGAACTTGAAGACAGTACTACTAGTGAATCAGCAGGCCATCAGGCGTCCCAAAAAAACACTTCTGCATCTGTGCCTGTGGCAGAAGTGAGTGACTTTTCCTCTGAGCCGTTAACCACACCAGCAACCGTATCATCTGCACCAGGCCCAGGCGATATGTCTGAAGCGGATTGGCTAAGTGAGCTAGGGTTTCCTTGTCCCAGAAAGGACACAGAAGTGCAAAGTACAGGAATCCGGGAGAACATTGTTTCTATGGTGCAGGCCTATCTGGATGACTCAACAGCGGTCAATATTACTGAGGACCCATTGGCGTATTGGCATGGGAAAAGAAACATATGGCGAGAGCTCACCAACCTGGCTATCAATTACTTGTCTTGCCCACTCGCAAGCGTGTCTTCAGAACGTGTTTTTAGTTCTGCTGGTGGCATTGTGACTTGCAAAAGGTCCAGCCTCTTGCCCGCAAATGTGGAGCGGCTCACCATGATAAAGATGAACCAGCACTTCATACCACCAGATTACAAAGTACGAGAATGCACGCAGGAAGAAGACGAGGACACCGACCTACCTGAGGAAAGTTCTCCTCAGTTACCAGAAGTACTACCGACTCAGTTTGCAGAGTTTGAGGACGAGCTCTGCTTCCCTGACAGCGAGTTCTAAAAGTGAGTCAATAATTAATTAACTTTAACATTAGTCCTTATTCACTTTTATTCCTGTGTGTCTTTCTTTCTTTTTTTAGCAAGTGCTTGATCACATTCACAACAAAACTATAATCACCCCATCACAAGCAACAACAAGCCCATCAGCAGAACTGTCTTGATTTTGATGCCGCAGCATTCCTCAGGTTCAAAACAGTTAGTTGACAAGAACTCAGTCCTGGTCGTCTATCCTCCTCCAGACTCACCCTATCCATTTCCCGTAATGCTGATGCCTGGAATCTGCACAATGAAGAAACTTACGTTGACGAGTTCCCTAAAGAGGGACTGTCTGGAAGTAGTGAGTCCTCATTTAAATACATTTTGCTAAGTGTGACTTTTTTGCCTTTGGGTTTACGGGTCTTGGCTGGGCCATTGCTGGCAAGGTCTATTAAGGGATGAAATTGGTTAGGCATTTACTTTGGAAAACATTTGGCCTATTACACATGAACGTTTAGGCGTTATTATTGCTCGCTTGCCTGTCTTAGGGGTGCTGTCTGTGGGGCTTCTAGGATTTTGGGGTCTGTGAGCACCGCTGCCATATTTCTAATGTTGATTGCTTTTGTTTTGCAGAAAATCCACGCCGGGAAACTCCAGTTGGGGCCCTGCTGCAGAACGCTTTAGGACACTGTGAATTCCAGGTGGAGCCAGCCCTCAAACACAAATTACAGGTAAGATAAGCGTTTGGATGGGAGGTAGTATAATGGAGTATTCGGAGAGGCGAGAGAGTGACAGTGGTACTAGTAGTAAAGTCCTAGGGCTCTTGAATTAACAAACTCTGTGACAGGCATTTACTTTGGAAAACATTTGGCCTATTACACGTCAACCAACACGATGACAGTGTTCAGTTAAATGAACTTACTGCAAAACCACCACCCACCAAGCTCAAAAGTAGTAAAAAAACAGGTATGCTCAGATAAAGTTTGAAAAAGTATATTTTTGTATCCCTAACAAAATAATCTCCCGCAAGACCCTCCCTAACCCCAACAAATAAATAGTCATTCAAAAGTCCCCAAAAAACCCAACTCCCAATTCCCACCCCCCAAAAGTCTCTAAAAAAGGGGCAAGGGACACTCTAGGGATGCACAGTGTTGAGTTTGGCCTCCAGGGCATCATGCCTTAGGGCCAGGGCATCGTACTTCTCCTGGAGGGTGGCGGGATCTAAGCAGAGGCCCTCCACCACATTCTGATAGTCTTTCCATTTCTGGACCTCCGCCTCTAGGTCGGACACTCTGCGGAGTGCTCGGCGCAAGCGAGCCTTTACACTGCTGTGAGGTGCAGCCTTTGCTGCTTGGCGGTGGCGTCTGCCAGCACGGCTCCGTTTGGCTGGAGCACTGCGCTTACCGGCAGAACGTGGGGTCACGGAGGAGGATGCAGATGTTACATTTGATGCACTGGACTGCGTGTCGTCCCCCTCCAGTTCCACCAGCCGCCGATATTGGGCAACAGTTGCTTCCAGCCTCCGTTGCCGGGCCAGTACAGCCAGCATACTCCTCGTCGGTTTTGAGGTTTTAGTATTACCAACTATATGAAGAAAGAAAGACATAATATGTAACCCATGCTCTTTAAGAATATGATTAACACAAAATAATTCAGCAGGAAGTTGTGTCACAGTACAACTAGCAACTAGCCAGCGCAGTACAAAACTATTCAGACCAGTATCATGGGCGTCCGCAGGGAGGGGCAAGGGGGGGCGCTTGAATCACCATTTCCCTTCCCACAACTAACTTGTATCCTTGGTTTGATGCTCTTTCATATGAAAGAGATCTGGCAGAAGCCCAGGCGATATGTCTGTTTCCCTCTCTCTCTCTCTGTCTCCCTCTTTATGTCTCCCTGTGTCTCCCTCTACCTCGCTGTCTCTCTCTCTCTGTCTCCCTCCCTCACCCTCCCTCTGGCTCCCTCCCTCTCTCTCTCTCCTTCTGTCTTCCTCTCTCTCTGTCTCTGCCTCTATCTGTCTGTCGGTCCCAGCCTGCTGTAATTACCATATTGTAATTTGTCACTGGGCCAGCACTGGATACACATCATATCCTATCTAAGAGTCAGATAGTACCATGATCCAGCTTACCTGTACTCGCCACCGCCACTGTCTGCTTCCTCACAGTCTGTTCATTGGCCACTTGCGCCTCATTCTCCCCAGAGCTGTCCTCGGACTCAGAGTCAATGATCACCACCACATCCGAGCTGGCCCCGCCACCAGATGTTCCACCTACAAAGTAGATTTAAGAATGTTAGATTACACCACTCACTAGTATTTGGTCTATGAATGAAGAAATGTGAAAACAACAGAAAAATTAATTGACTGTCTACTCTAGTCTAAAGTAAAAATGTCCCTCCTTCCAGGGAAGGCTGTTGTCTTGCTGCATTTTTTTGTCATAATTGATGAATGCTTGATTAATTTTAACACACATCATTTTTCTCTGAACAGACAGAAACTGGACTTCTAAGGACAAGAGCAACATCAACTTCAAACCAGGTGAAAGCTCGGCTCGACCACAAGAAATGTGTTCCATTACTCATCAACTCAGCACCAAGCACTTTTCCATTTCCAACTAACTTTATTTTAATATATGTGTTTACTTAAACTTTTAATAAAGCTTTTAAACTTGAATAGACTCTGTGGTTTTTGGTCCTCCAGACTAGAGTGACTGAGCGAAAGGTTTTGCAATTTTTGCAAGGAGGAGTCCGTGCCGCTGACACTACCAGGTTTATACAGTGTGCCAAACACGCCACTCTGAAATAATATTACTCTGGTCTTTGGTGTCCATAGTTCGGTTTGTGGAGAATTGTCCCTGCAACAGTAGTATTATTGATTTTGCTCCTATCTAAACACTATTTCGAAAAAATTAAATTAGGAACGCTTGGACAACAATAGGTCCTCTATATTTAAATGAAAACTTACTGGGGCCAGCAAAGGAGCACTCGCCGCCTTGGCCTGCATCCTCCTCCTTTGGAGCCACACCATCCTCCTGTTCCGTCCGCTTGCCCCTGGGGGGACCTGACGTACAACATGAAAGAAAGAACAGAAAACATTGATGATTGCTGCTTGCCGATGTCCTTGTCAACCAAATCAAACATTTAGAAAGAACAAGAACCAACTATTTCAGCCAAAATGAGGGCGACAAAGGAAGGACTGCACCTGAGCCTCTACTCTAGGGGCAGATTTACAAGCCCCTTGCAGCTCTTTTGCTCCGTTCTTGCGTCACTTTTGTGACGCAGCGCCACAACAAGAGAGGCGCCATGGTGTGGCGTATATTAATAACGTGACGCATATGGGAGATGCATCCCATTCTAAAGCCCTGCGCCATTAGGGAGCGTTCCAGCGCAAGGGAGGGCGTTCCTGCGCAGGAACGCATGCTAAAAGTGGCTATGGGGAATATATAAAATTTCAATCAGTCATTTAGGACAATGATGCGTCACTGAAACCCTGCGCCTGCATGAAGCAGACTTACGGCTTGACGCAGCATTGCTGGAGCTGCGCCATCGTTGCAACGCAACTCCATCAATGAGCCGCCTTTACGGCACCGATGCGTAACGCTTCGGTGACGTTTTGGGACCATGGTGTGCCGCATTGTAAATACGGCGCACCATGGGTGGTGCTGGCGTGCCGCACACTTTGCAGGGATGCGCAGGTAATTGCTAATCTGACACTTAGGGGCATACTTACGAGTTCTGAGCTGGACACCTCCAGATGTGCACCAGAACAAATGCGTAACGCAAAACTAACCTTGCGTCACGGCAGATGCGCCGCAATTACAATGCGGCAAACCCTGGCGCAAGGGTAGGCAGTTGCGTGACGCATCTCGTGACGAAAGAGAGGTGCATCTCTAGAGTCGCGTCGCAGGCGCGATGCAACTATAGCAATGCTCAGGGCTGCCCAATACTCAACATACCGCATCAGTCCTTACGCCTGCTTCAAGCAAGCAGGCATAAAGAATTGACGTAGCAGCGTCGCGGAAGTGCCTGCGTTAAATCTTGTAGATTTCACGCAGGCACTTTTGCGAGGCGCACAGCTGCCTGACCGCCACCCCCTACCCCCCCCCCCCCCCCCCCCTGCGTGGGAACGCACCCATTGTGGCGCAGGCCCAGGCCTTAACGTGGCGCATCTCCTTAGATGCATCACGTTGTACATGACTCGCAGGGATGCGCCACGTTTACGTCGCTGTGCGTCAGGTAAGGCAGCGTAAACGTGGCACAAGGGGCTTGTAAATCTGCCCCTTTGTGTCTAGCATTACGCAGTTCTGTAAAATACACTCATACATTACTCAGCCCAATTAAATGAACACAAAATAGAAAACAAATAAGCAGTGGCACCGCCACAGAGAAGGAGAACAGTGCACCTGAAACGCACAGAAGATTTTGAAATATTAATTTACCTCTCTTATCAATGTAATCAGCAGCATTATTGCTCTTTGTAAAAAAGTTAAAGCAAACATTTGCAATATAACACAGTCACACAGAGCAGGAGAAAAAACAGAGTAGTGAGTGATGAAAAAATTGCTACTACTACTCACCAAGCCCGGGGACCTCCACTCCCAGCACGTCTAGCAGGTCGCGCTCTCGGTCCAGGATATCGGCCAGCGGTGGGTCACTTGATTGTAGGTGCGCTGGACCCCCGTGATGTTAAAAAGGGCCCGGCACACCTGCCCCCACCGCTTCCGTCGCTCCTGGCTGTTGGTATAACCAGCAGCGATCCTGCCGCCTGCCGCGATGGTCCTGGGGAGACGGCGCTGCACATAAAAAACGAGTTCGCCCACCTCCTCAGGGCTGAAGATCTCCCGGGGCACCACCATTTCCGCCCTCAAGCGGCCACACGGGAGCCGGGCACGGGCTGCGGTGCCCGTCTTGGGCAGCTTGACAGCTGTCTTCACCATGTTCTGGGCAGGTGTTAGCAGTAAGGAGACAAAATGAAAAAGAATAAGAGTAGGGAAGAAGGAAATAAAAGTTTAAAAAAGTAGTTGAAAAGTAAACAAAAGTAGCCTAAAACACAAAAATATAGACCTAGAAAAATAGAGGGATAGAAAAAAAGTTAAATAGATCAAAAAAATATTAAAACAAGCAAAGGATGGCAGAGATATACAGAGGATAGAAACACCATGCCCAGACACATAGGAATGAATGAAAAACAAGATGGCGGCCTGAACACGTGCGTGTAAGTAAGTTCGCACGCGATTTCTCTCGCGAACTCGTGCGAACTTGCATTCGCAAGGCGCTCATTGCGCGAGATTACACATAGCGGGCGGAAACGGAAATACGTCACGCAAACAAAATGGCGGCGCCCATACTCAACCTTGGGGCAACTCGCACAAGTTCGCGGCTTCCACGGTCGATTTCGCACGACGCCGCGCCTCGCGAATAGGGCAAAATTACCGAAAAACGAGTTTTGCAAAAGCAAAACCAACGAGCAGGTGCAAAAGTTCGAGCTCATCATTTGTAACCATTTACCTGTAGTGCTTCCTGAAGGGGCCCTCCAGAATCCGGTTGCCTACTTGCAACTATTGTGTGACCCTGCTCTGACAGTCACAGAATAGTTACAAGTATGCCATTGCATCCTGTTATTGCAACAAAAAGGAAAGGGAGCAGACAAGCAGGTGCCAGCCTTCATTAATGTCAGTTGGGGCAGGGCAGGTGTTCTTGTTTGCAAAACTTAGTGCAGGTGTGCTTGGCTTTGCCACAATAATGTACACTCACTAGTCAATCAGAGGGTGCTGTGATGACACCGAGGGTGGCATGGGTGTGCCAGCCAGAGGGTGGCATGGGTGAACCAGAGTGCCAGTGTTGACAGAGGATGGCAGTGCTTTGCTTTGCCCCAATAATGTACACTGATGAACCAGAGGGTGCTGTGATAACACAGAGGGTGACATGGGTGAGCCAGAGGGTGGCATGGGTGACCAAAGAGAGTGCCAGTGGTGACAGAGGGTGGCAGTGATGAAGAAAGCCTTGCAAACAGGCTGGGCACGTAGAAACAACAAGTTCGCAAAACTGGCGACCCGACAAGTAAGTTCACAATTTGCAAAATTGTACAAAACCCTCGCGAACTTGCAGAAACCCGTGCGAACACACACCCCCAAAAAAAAATACGCAAATCCGCGAGAATTCACGGATTTTGCGGATTTTTGCAATCCGCAAATACGCAAATACGCAAATTCGCGGATTGCGAATCCGCAAAATCCGCCCACGCAGGAAAATACATATAAATGTGTACATTTAAAACATACTCTAAAATAACACCACTATGTCAACACGGGACATGACCCCAAAGTTACACAATGCACTTACATTGGGTCAATGCCTACACTGGAAACAATACACAAATAATAACAACAAAAATGCAATACAGTGCACATGTGGCATGAATGAGCTGCAGAACAGGCCAGTTTGTACAGGGATATCTCACACCCCTATAAAATAAAAACTGGTCATTTCGGAAGACAATTCACTATGAGCGCCCTTGAGGGATTGTTGGTTGGGATCCAGTAATCAGGAAACAACAGGACTTGACACGCTGGTGTATCCCCGCAAGTTTGTAAGTTCAAAGTCTTTTATAGTGGTGACTAAATTCCGATATATATACTGTGTACGGCATCAGAATGTTGGACCTATGTGTACCCCATATATGAGAGCTGTGGGGGAAAACAATGCTGTGTGCCATGAAACACTTGCGAGCGAATACGCAAAGCAGAAAGAATATGCTACAGAAGACAAATGGGCACACATCTAAGCAGGGTCCAAGCTGAAGAGCACTGCTGACAAAGAGATCACAAAGGCTCCGGGGAAGGGAAATAAATACGTGTAAAATCGCAAGATTAACAGTAATAGTTGGATGGAGGGGATAGAGACGTACAAGGGCACATACCATGTGTAATAACGAAGACTGACTCCAATGGGTCATGTGTGGGTGGGGTCTCCTTGAGAAGGGCACATTCAAGAGTTCTACTGGGGGAAGTAAAGATATGATTAGCAAAATGCAAAAGATATCACAAGAAATTGTCATAAAAAAGGATCCATAACACCGGGGGGGGGGGGGGGAGCAAAGAGGGTAGCCGCTTAGAGAAACAAAGAGAGGGGGAGGAGACGGCTGACAACGCCGAGCGCCGTGGTGGGTTGGACATGTCAGGGGTATGGAAAGCACGACAGTGCGGTTCAGAGGTGTCTGTACCCGTGGGCGGAGAATAATGCGAGGGGACGGCTGGGTACGTCTCCCCATGCCTCTCCTAAGTACTTGGGAGCTACTAATAAGCTGTGCGCCTTTGTTGCCAGCCATGATTTTCCTAAGTACTTGTGAAGTAATAACAAGCCGCGAGCCTTCGTTGCCCCTCTACAAGCCTCTCCTAAGTACTTGTGAACTGATAACAAGCTGTGACCCTTTGTTGCCCCTCCCTGTGCCTCTCCTAAGTACTTGTGAAGTGATAACAATGTGTGAGCCTTTGTTGCCCCTCTGCTGCATTTGCAACTATGTCTGAGGCTGTGGATAGCTCCCAGCCAGAATACTGGAACAAAAAGAGACCCAATGCCCCCTTAACTTCAAACTTTGTTTTGGCCCCAGCTCGAGTTTAAAATAACAAAGCCGCCTGCGCTCTGTTGCTGGGATAGGAAAGCAGAGAATGTGCAGGTGCTGCTAAACGTGTCCAGGTGTCAGAAAATCACATGGGGATGGGTTCAGCATAGTTCAGTGGGGCCCAACTTCTGAGCAGGGTGGACAGCATTCACCCTGTGAAAACAGTGGGTGGACGCCGTCTACCCCGGTGTACCCCCGACTTGTACCCTGTGAAGGACTGCAATAGCACTCCGTTAAGCTGCTTTTTTTTGTGCTCCCAAGTGTGGGTGGCATGCAAGGGGAGATTGCAGCTTGCATGTTATGTTATATTATGATGTTATATTGATTTGTATAGCTCACTAATCACCCAAGAGGGTGTCCAGGCGCTTGGGCAGGTGTGTAGGCGTGAGGTACCCAGCTTGTGAAAACTCATGAAGTGAGGAGGAGGCTCGGATGTGTTGAGGGAGATTATTCCATGTCTTGGGTGCAATGTAGGAGAATGAGCGACCTCCAGTTTTGCGGATGCAGGAAATATGTGGGAGTGAGAGTGAGGCAGAGCGTAGGTAGCCAGATTTATCAATGCATGCATGTGCAGCATCGGAGCGGCGCAGTATCAGAGTAGTGCAGTATTGCAGCGGCACTGCATCAGTTCAGTGCAGTGTCAGAGCAGTGCAACATCGAAGCGGTGCTGCAAAGGAGCAGCACAGCCACCCGAAACCATGGCCAGCACGCAAACACAATACAGAAGGAGAGCACGTTAACTGAAAGATGCTCGAGAGTTGGGGAGAATCTCAAAAAGATGGGAGCTGGGCCCACAGCAGACAGACTCTCAAGTTCTGGTATGCCTCCAGGCTTGTAATGGTAACCCTAGGATTTCCTCATAGTGAGTATCTTGTTCTCTGTACTTACATGTACAGATAGTATCATGCTGATGCTAAAATAACGCATTTTTCTTTGAATAAACATAAGCGCTAGTTAGGCATTGACTTATTGTTACCCGTGTAGGAAATCCACATTTTTGCATTGGCCTTTATCTCTGGAACACACACCTGGTATCTTGATTCTGCGCATTGAAAACCCACTAACTGGTTTCAGAGTGCCTTCGTGTGTTTCCTTTAAGGTGTATAAGTTGATTGCATTAAGTTTCTCAGCCACAACCTGCCTGTTCTTTGCAGAAAAGAGTTGCAGACCTTCTGGCCTGACAGGGGTCGACAGAGGAGGGACAGAGGGCGGTGGGCACCTTCCTAGTAGGCCTGGTGGAGATAAGAATGGAATGTCTGTCAGTGAACCTTCAAAGGGACTAGCAGGGCTGGCATTTGAGATGGGGAAAGCTATATTATACGCATGAGATAGCGCATTGCAACAATATTTTGTTTCTTAAAACACCTCTAAAAAGGGGTGTTTAGCCTACCCTTACTTAACATTGGTTGACTTCATTGTCACACTTATTTCCTTCCTTTCCATTGGTGAATGCATGTCAGCGCATGTCAGCTTCAATTGATCTCTGTGTGTTTGTTTTCTTCCCTCAAGCATGGACCAAGAACTGATTGATTTCTTGATTAGTGTTCTTCTCTGCTGCTTTCTCACAGATTGTGGTACTTTTTGCTTTCCTTTTAGGACAACATCAGTGTTGAAGCTTGCACTTCCTGGTATTTCAGAGAACCCAGCACAAACAGGTATCAATAACGAAGCTTTGTCCATGTGGCCAATTTCCTGAAACATACATTTTGGCCACCTGTCACTTTTATTAACGGATGAAGCTGTAAACATACTCCCATCGTTTAAGAATGCTGCCGTATAGTATGAGTTTTTTTAGAATTAGAATTTGGCGTTTGTGTTACATTTACCTATTTGTTGGTCACATAATATATAATTTAGACGATGTTTTATTCATCACCAAACAAACACTGTTTTCAAAAGGTTTATGTTTCACCCTTATCTCCCTTTACTTCTACCTACATCTAAACCCTAAAATCACCCATACCTTCCTTTACCTCTGACCACTCCTAAACCCCCAATCACCCACCTTCCTTTACCTCAGCCCAACCTTGAAACCAAAAATTACTCTTATCTCCCTTTACCTCAACCCACACCGACACTCCCCCAAACTCTCAAATCCCCCTTACCTTCCTTTACCCAGACCAAACCCTAAAGTGACCATTAATTCCCATTACCCATCCTGAAACGTAAATCACCCATACCTTCCTTAATCTCCACCTATTGCCAAACCCTAAAATCTCACTTACCTCCCCTTACCTTCACCCATTCCCGAACCCTAAAATCTCACTTACCTCCCTTTACCGCTACCCATTCTCGAACCTAACCATTTTTTTTTAAAATAACATAAAAAGTATGTTCTTTAAATTTAAAAACATACCTGTGTGGTAAAGGTACTACGTGGTAAACGGTGTTTCGACTCAGACAGAACACATTAGCGCCACCTCCTTAAATACTCTTTTGCCTTGACTCTAGCGCCCCTAAATATTTTGGGGTTTCTTTACATGCTTCGGTATGTTTGGTGGATCCCCCCACTTCTTTGACAGTTCTCTCCCCTCTCTGCACCTCCCACACCCTATACTTTAGGTCTCGCCTAAGATAGCTGTTGTAATGAGCAGAATGTCTTTATTCTGTCATCCACTCTCCGTAACTGACATGCTCCCCAACATTCTAAAGTGAACTCTCAAGGAACATTCCAAAGAGGAAGGAGGGAGGAGGGGGGAAGGATTGTACTAAGGGAAGGAGAAAGGAAGATTACAACACATCTCCCTTCGCAGGGGAATGATACAATGGAACCAGGCAGATGCTAAAAGGGGTGAACACATTGCTGCTCAGGAGGATAAAATAATATAGGTCTCATCTGTGAGAAGGATAAAAATACTAAAGGTTACATCTATGAGAAAGGCTAGATACTTAATTTAGCAATCAGATCTCTTCCCCTGATGGAAGCAAAAGGGGTTACTCCTGTTACCAAGTCGGAAGAGGTGTGATATGCCCAAATGCCTTCTCATACCGTTTTGTCCACATCCATATTAGTGGCAAAAGCTAGTTGTGTGAGATTTCTTATCAGGATTACAGAATTACTCATGAGGTCAATGTTCCCTTGACCTTGCAAAGTGGATTCCTCATGATTGATGCCCAGATCATTTAGGAATGCCATCATTTCAATAGAAGAGAACTTAATACTATTGTTGGTGATTATGAAATCTGGAACCTTCACATGCAAATGAATCTCTTAAGAAATTGATGAGGGACTTGGTCGATACCCCTGGAACAAACTTGTATCTGATCCAGTGAGAAGTGTAGTCCCCAAGTATGATCAGAAATCTCTTCAGAACTCCTAATTGTTCCATGGGGCCGATTATTTCTAATCCTAACTTAGTCCAAGGTGTTTTAGGAATAGCAGTAGGATTTCCCCCCAGAGCATTGATTTCTTCTCCAGGCCCCATATTAACACCATCAGATCCAGAACCAGAATTTTGTTTTTTAATTATGTTCACATCTGTGGGAAGTACACCGCAGGCATTACTGTCTACTTGGTAGCCTCTTCCGGGAAAATCTTCAGATAGATTAGATACATTACTGCTGGTTACCTCCTCCCACTCAGCTAATTGGACCTGCTCTTATTATTTGGGTCGAGCACAATCCCCAAATCTTTTTGATGGTGCCAGCCCAATAGATTATCACCTTTGCTTACCATGTACAATTTTCCCCACGTGGTTCTCCCTTTGAATTGAATACCCGCCATCATCATCCCCACTAACGGGATGTTCTCTTCAGCATACCCTACAGCTGATATATCAGGTTCCACAATGTTGAGACTGAAGGTATCAAATATCCCATTTATGACATCCATTTTAAATAAGGTAACTGGGGCACACGAATCAGCAAACACTTCAATGGGCTTATTATTCACAAGGATGGTACAATTCGGATATTCAATGGACCTGTGGTCACAGTATTGTACTTGGGGAAGTTTGACAAACTCTAGTTTTTACTTGGAACACATACTTAGGAGCTACATCACCTTCACTGTGTACTACTTTCACTTGGTAGTTTTCACTGTTATTACACAATCTACCCAAATGCCCCTTCTTGTTACATTTAACACACGTGGCATTGCGGGCAGTGCAACGCACATCATTGGCAAGATGATTGCTGCTGCCACACCTATAGCACTTTAACCTTTCCTTTCCCTTGACTGGATGGTAATCCTTGACCTTTCCCGATCTGAACTTGGGCACTTCATTATCACTGTAATTGCCTTGCACATCATTGCTATTACGAACATTGGCAACAAGCTCAATTGGAGCCTTCATCTCTTTAATACATTTAGCTGTGTGTTCTACCGAGACTGCTATATTGACCACTTCTTTTAATGTGGGTTTTTTGCTGAAGCTTTTCTTGGATGTGACTATTGTTAGTGCACCTGACTAGTTGGTCCCTGATGAGTGAGTCAGTAAGTTCACCAAAGTCACATAGTTGTGTCAGGCCTCTAAGTGCCGCAATATAATTAATGACAGACTCCTGTTTGCCTTGGATGCGGGCAAAGAACTTATGTCGTTCCAAAACTACATTCACCCTGTCACCAAAATGTGCTTCTAACTTTAAAAGGGTAATTTTAAACTCATCTGTATCATCCTCGTCCTCCTCTAACTCAGGTTCAGGTAAGGTGTCATAAATGTTCTTACCTTGTATACCTAGGTTATGCAGCAATATATGTTGATTGCGGAGTGCCAAATACCTTTCGCCTCATATGGCAATGAGGTAAGAGGTGAATAAATGTATCCATTCCTTCCAGTGGATTTCTGGTTCTCTGATCTCATTTAGGAATGGAGTGGATTGACACATAGCTTGCCCGGCCATAGTGGTGAGGGAAAGCTGAACTAGACTCTGCAAGAGGGGATTTACCAATGACTGAAAGGGGCAGCAGGGACATTACCTGTGGAATGAGAATGGGGTCTGCTACTCGGACCAGGAGAATATTTACTAAAAGTTACCTCTGTGAATATAAATTAGAAGTAAGTAAAGACAATCTCAGAACCTCAACAACTGCACTGTTAGCATCACCTTAGACTATAATGACTCTAAATAATTGAAGCATGCAAAACATTGCTTGTGAAAAGGTACTTGGTAAGCAAATACATTAGATTCACCCTAAATATTGAAGCATGAAGGCAGGAGATTTGTCTGACTGTTAGCCTCTGTAAGTATCAACAAGAAGTAAGTAAAGAAATATCTCAGAACCTCACTAATTGAAGCATGCAAAAACGTTGCTTGAAAAAGGTACTTAGTAAGCAAAATACATCAAATTCACACTAAATATTGGAGCATGAAAACAGGATCTTTTACATCAGTGCACAGTAGGATAATACAACTCAGCAGTGTATAGGGACAGTAATAGGGTGGCAAAATAGTACAGGAAAGGTGAAAATGGATAGCAGGGAGGCAGAGGGTAGATGTTTAACCAACCCAATTGTGGTCCAATTGTCCGACGGTGAGGTTTCAACAAAAATGGACACTAGTAACAGGTATGGGAAGGTTTGTGTGTCACCGTAGTTCTCGTGATGACACACAAAAGGTGAAGTGAGAGTATCTTGACGAGCAACCAACCTCACGACAATAGGAGGAGTCTTACTTGTAACATGATTGAAGAAATCCTGGACACAGCAGGTTGAAGATGGAGCACTCGCGAAGAGTAGAGAAAGCACGTCTAACTGCTCAGGTGTTGGCTGAAGAACAAGTGAGGGACAAACTCTGAAAGTCACGAAGTGCTCCAGAGCTGGTTGAGGTAAGGCTGGTGTGCAGATAGGAAGCTTGACGATCTGCCCAGAAAAGGAAAGGGCCGGAATGATATTGACAAGGGGTAAAGGACCGGCTGCAACGCAGCTGGTGCGTCGGCAACAAACCTCCTGACAGGAAACACCGCCAGTCACAAATTCAGGAACAAAACTGATGAGGTGAAACAGACCGGCTGCAACGTAGCTGGTGCGCCGGCAGTAAGCCTCTTGACAGGAACCTGCTGGCTCCTCCTGACAAGAACCTGCTGGCGTCTCTTGACAGGAAACCACCGACTGCAGCGGTGCAGTAAGCAGGGCAACAAGGGCTGGAGGCGCCGAAATCACCACAAGGCCGCTGAAACTTGATGGAATGATCCTCTGAAGGCGTGTACACAGAGCAGGCAGAGCGGATCCCTCCTGTGAGAAGAACTAAGAATGAGCATCTGACTCCCAGACTGTGCTTAACGAAGTGCTGGTTGAGGAGCCACCGTAAGCAGCAGACAACAGCGTGGATCAAAGGACGCCACAGCCACAAGCAGATGACCGCACCTGACCCCGGCGGGAAAACTCAACCTCTGGGGAACGGCACAGCCGTCAGGGGTAGGCAGTACCGGCGCCGGTACCACAGCGGGGTGTAAAGCAGAGAGCCAGTGGCAGCGACGGTCCTGTCACTGTAGCCAAAGTACTGTGGAGTATAGGCACGCCTTAAGATGAGAGGAATATAGTTAAGCTTTCCACTTCACAGGACGTAAAAACAGGTCCAGGGGTTGACCGTGGAGTACTTCTTCTTCAGATAAGAATACTTCTCAGAAAACGAAGAATAACCAAGCAGGCACGCAGGAAGGCCAGAGTAAAGAAAGGGGAGATGACAGATGTGGCCCCCTTTGCCAATTTGTTGCCAGTGTTGTCATGAGGAATCTTACTCAGGCAGAGTAAGTAAGAACGTCTTTATTCTGTCATCCACTCTCCGTAACTGACATGCTCCCCAACATTCTAAAGTGAACTCTCAAGGAACATTCCAAAGGGGAAGGAGGGAGGAGGGGGGGGAAGGATTGTACCATAGGAATGAGAAAGGAAGATTACAACAATAGCACATGAGCTGTTGCCTGTGAGACATTTTGTTTACTTACGTTTGGCTTAGAGCCCGCCCATTGTTTACCATTGGTTGCCTTCATCATCCCGCTCATTTCCTTGCTTACCTTTGGTCAGTGTGTGCCGGCTTCGATTCCTCCTCTTCTGTTTATCCTTAGACTGAAGTATGGCCCAGATACTGGTTCTCTTGCAGCGTCCTTCCATTGCTTGCTACTTTCAGCAGTATTTTTGTCTTTTAATTGTACCCCTTCCCCCTCCCGCAGTGCTGCTTGACCCCTCCCCAACCCCATCCCGCGCTGTCTGCGCAGCTCCCTCCCCCATTGCTGCTTGCCATGTCCGACTCCCTCCCCCTTTGTTGCGTGCCCCCTCCCTTTTGGCCAGAAAAAGAGCACCCAGAAGTCAAGATAACAGATTTCATGATGCTACAAAAATGTAGTCGGCGCTGCGCTCCCTGCTTTGTGTGGAATTTTTGGCGCCGTCTTCATGCTGGACCAACTCAGTGAACTTCAGGTCGGAGGTAAGATAATTAAACAAGTGAGTTTTTTCCATTAATACCCTTTATGTATTTTGTGGGTTTCTGACATCACAGCTGTGCCATGATCCTTCTCGCTTTTGACAACTTCAGACCGTTTTAAGGAGATTGCTGCCCTCACACTCCTTTATGGAAGTAAGTTTTCATTTTTTTTTAAATTATTGCTTAGTTTGTGCTTTCCCTGGCACCCTCTGCCTTTGGCTCACATTCGCTGCTGCCATTAAAAACTGATGCATAATTGTGTATTTTAATTTCTTGTGCCATTTGCTGACAAGGTGTGATTATCATTTGAGCCTGAATTTCTTTTTTTATCAAGGTACAGAAAATGTGCATATTAATAAAACAGATCACTGCCCCTCATGGTCATCCCTGGCCGCATCCTAGCACTTTTTTCTTAACTTTCACCGGTGCTGCTGTACAACATGGCTAAAAGACATTGACGAAGAAAATAGCTCTCGCGTAGGCAAGACCTTACCTTTGCAAATGCTTGTTTCATCCTGCCCTCCACAGAAGCCTAGGGTCAGAGGTTACCAAACAGGTTTATGTGAGACATAATTTGGTATACAATGGGAGGAAACCAATGTGAATGGGCTATAAAAATGGCAGCCCAGATTTTGTACGTTAGTGGTATAAACATTCAAAAAGCTTGAACTGACCACTGAGATGCAGAGATCTTGGCAGTAGAGGAGAGATTGTCGTACGCTGTAGGTGTGGGAAATTACAGTAGGGCACTCCCCACCTCTAGGAGCTATATCTTTTGGTGTTTCAGTAGGAAGCTGTGGATGGGACTGGAGGCAGGCGAGCTGCTGCTGCTGCTGCTTGCCCCTTGCCTGCGAGCCGCGGAAACACACACACCCTCTAAAGTGGGGGTGAAGGTTGTTTGGGGCTGGAAAGCTACTGAGACCAGACTCGAACAAAGCTGGAAGTCTAAAGAGACAAACCGAGAGTACAATATAAGTTTACGTGGTGCAGCACTTAGGAGCAGATCCAATATACTTGCACCGTGCCAGCCAAGGACTCTTCTTTAGAAGCAGACCAGTTGCAACTGGTCTGGCACTGGACTTGGTGTAGATTCGGTTTTGGAACTGGGAACTGAGTGACCAGTCTACCTTACACTCACTATGAACTGGTATCCGGAAGCAAGGGCTTTGGAGTCAACACCAAGGAATGGGCTGGGAACATCGAATAGTTGTAGAGGGTACTTTTGAATGGCATAGGCAGACACCAGAGAGACTGTTTGATATGGAGACGCAAGCCAGATACATCCCTACAGGAACTGCCTGTCTGCACAAGACGAATAACCCATACCAAGCCTCTCTGGCTTGACTGAAGGCTAGGTTGGAGCTGGGAATGGCCGTGTGTAACGAAGGGAGACACCTCCAGCCGCCACCTGTGAGTCCTGGGAAGGAACCTTCACTGACTGTCCGTGTAGAATGGAGGAGCCTCGTGGAATGGAACGGTCTCCTTAAGAAGCTATAAATTTGCAGTGGCTGATCCAACTTTTGTCATTTTGTCCTTATTTTAATCATAAAATACGTTTTGATTTTTCTAAAATAGTCTAGGAGCATTAATGAGTGGCTTCATGATCCACGTGTTGTGGTAAAAAGGCTAATCCTAACCACCGCTGCCACCGGACAGTTTTATGTCGCTATGAACGTCATTTTAATGTCTTGCCAGTAAAACAAAAAAATAGTAAAATCACCTGAAGATGGTATTTTTTCCACTCAGCAGTACAGCCTTTAAACAGCAAATGTAAGGATAAGACATGGTAAAATGTGTTCTACGGCTGCCCTAACGACCCCTGGCTGATAATTAAAGTAAACCAATCAATCAATCAATCAATCAATCATAGTATTTTTATAGCGCACTACTCACCCGGAAGGGTCTCAAGGCGCTTGAGGGAAGGGGTCCGCTACTGCTCGAACAGCCAGGTCTTGAGTTGTCTCCTGAAGGCGAGGTGGTCCTGGGTCCGCCGAAGGTGGATGGGGAGGGAGTTCCATGTCTTGGCCGCCAGGTAGGAGAAGGATCTGCCTCCGGCGGTGGCTCTTCGGATGCATGGTACGGCGGCGAGGGCGAGGCTGGTAGACCGTAGCTGGCGGGTGGGCTTGTAGAAGGTCAGGCAGTCGTTGAGGTACTTGGGGCCCAGGTCGTGGAGAGACTTGTGTGCGTGGGTGAGGAACCAAGACAGAAAGGCCGTGTTAAGAATGAATATATATGATTTCATACAAAGTTCTACTACAGAATCATCTCATATACCAGCACTTTAGAAGAGGAAAGTAGAAGATTTAAAATAAATATATAATCAGGAGAATGTATTTCCCCCTTTGACTTTCGTTGAAGAAGAGACAATTTTAGGCCAGAGATAGCCAAAATAAAACCATTTTTGGCTCTGAGAATCAGGAATCTCCCGCCGGAATCCGACCTCTTGGCCTTCTGCAGGAGAAATGGCTGGTATTTTTTTGCTGGGAAAGGTGGCGACAATGCCCTTCTCTGGAGCTGCCTTCCCTCTCTGTCCTGCACTACTAAGGGGTAGACCAGGGCGGCCTGGAAAAACAGCCTTTGCCCGACTAGGTGTCAGTTTGCACAGTGGTGGTAGGATGTGCTCCATGGAGCTTCCTACAGCGTCCTATTAATGTTTACACCGAATTCTGAGTGTCCGACCTCACATCCCCTCCCCTGTAAGCCTTGGATCACACTACTTCCGGTCACCCTGCTTTCGGTCACTTTTTACGGATGTATGATTAAACAACGAGTGTCTAAACAACGAATTCCTTAACCACGAAGACGAAACAACGATCAATCCTAAACCACTACTTATTTAACAACGAATATATGATGTTGTAGAGTCGTTGGTGACTCAGTAACCACGCGGACAATGGCTTCAGTAAGGAGCTTCTTTATTCATGACCTACAAGCATGGTGGTCAGCAGTGAACTGCCCTTTCTTCCCCCAGCTCCTCCCTTTCCTCCCGCCCTCGGCCTTCCCTCGGGCTTGTCCTAGTGCCTGACCAGTGTGGTCACTGGGCACTGTCCATTGACTACATTACATCTCCCCCCCCGGTGGATGATGACACAAGGACATTGTCCCTGGTCAAGTCACGAGTTAGTTTCTTTAAGGTTCTTCAATCAGACGCGATGGTTTCTTAATCACACGTCTGGGGCGTGCTTGGGGGTCAGAGTTGTCACTCTCATTCTCGTCAGTGATCCCCCTGGGCAATGAGCTGTTGGTTGTCAGTGTCTCGAGGTCTTCTGGCTCCAGTTTGGGATCGGCCAGTAACTCGGTGACATTGGGTCCGCACTTTTTGAAGTATGTCACATTTCTGGTGAGTCTCTTCCCTTCGGCCTCCGCTGTGATCATGGTTCCCTTTTGTTGGATCACTTTGAGGGGAACCTCGTTGTATCGACAGTCTGTCTTCCGGTGCTGCTCTTGTCTCGCCAGCACCCAGTCTCCTTCTTTTATTTGCGGGGGGGCCGCGTGACGTCGCTCATCCGCATAGTCTTTCATCTTTTCCTTCTTTTCTTTGTCTCTTGCCGCGATCTCTTCGTGATCAGAGTCAGTATCCAGTTCTGGCGCAGTCAGGTTCATCATCGGTATTCTGGTGCGCACTGGGCGTCCTAGCATGACGGTAGCGGGACATTTGCCCGTGGTAGAGTGGGGCGTGTTTCTATAGGCCCGCAGCACCTCGTCAAGTGCTGTCTGTAGGCGCCTTCCGGTGATTTCTGCTTGCTGGAGGGTCCTCTTGATCGTGGCCATGAAGCGTTCAATCATTCCATTGGCCTGTGGCCATAGTGGCGTGATCTTGCGGTGTGTGAAGTTGAGGTGTTGTGCGAACTCAGCAAAGTCGTGGCTATTAAACGGTGGTCCATTGTCCGACTTCACCACTTGGGGGATTCCCCATGCGGCGAAGACCTCATCTAGGATGGGTATGGTACTTGATGCTTTCGTGGAGGCGCACAGTTGGGCGATGGGGAATCTGGAGTATTCGTCCATGATAACTAGGACATATTGGCCCGATTTGATTGGCCCGAAGAAATCAATGGCAATGTGTTGCCAGATGCCCTCCGGTAGTGGGGACATTTGTAGCGGTGCAGGGGGGTCCGGACGACTTACGAGTTGACATTGCGGGCAGTCCTTCAATGTCGCCTCCACCATCTGATCTAGGGTTGGGAACCAGACCCTTTCGCGGAGTGCTCTTTTTGTAGCTACCACACCCCGATGTCCTTCATGCGCTAAGTTGATGACTCCTTGTCTAAGTTGTCGTGGTATTACTATTCTCTTGTCTCGTAGAATGAGTCCATTGGCGGCGATCAACAGGTCTTCATGGACATGTTTGAATGCCGCCATGTCCGTGTCGTTTTGTCCATTGCTTGACTGGCGTCTCCAGCCGTTGGTTTGGATCATGTTTTTCACTTCTTGCAGGGTGGCATCCGTTTGTGTTGCGTCGCAGATGGCATCCAGAGGTACAGCCGGAGGCCTCGCTTGATTCACTACGAAGTGAATGTATTCGTCCGCTATTGATTGTTCTGGTTTGTTGTCTTTGATGGGGTGTCGTGACATGTAGTCGGCCGGGTTTGCATCTTTGCCTGGCTTGTGGATAATGGTGTATGTGTACTCTTGCAGTCTTAGGCCCCACTGCTCTATTCTTGGTGGCATTTTTGCTTTCGGGTTTCCAAAGATTGTGATTAGGGCCTGATGATCAGTTATGAGTGTGAAGTGCTTCCCAAAGATGAAGATGTGGAAGTGTTCACACGCCCAGACAACCGCCAGGCTTTCTTTTTCTGGTTGCGAGTAGGCTCTCTCTGTGTCCGTCAGGCTTCTGCTCGCATACGCTACTATGTGCCTTTGGTCTTCTTCCCTGTCATACTGTGCTAGGATGGCTCCTAGTCCTACCGGACTGGCGTCTACCGTTATCTCCGTCTTCATTGTGGGGTTGAAGTATGCTAAGTTCTTTGCTGATTCAACAGTTCTCTTAATTTCACGAAATGCTCCTTCACACTGGGTGGACCACTGGAAGGATTGCCCTTGTTTAGTGAGCTTCCTCAGCGGGTAGCTCAATTTAGCGTAGTCGGGAATATCTCTGGAGCAGTAGCTGGCCATACCTAGGAACGAGCGTATATCGCCCACGTCCTTCGGGCTTGGAGTGTCGTTTAACGCTGCTACCTTTTCTGGGTCAGGTTTCATTCCATTTCCAGAGAATAGGTGTCCAAAGAACTTTAGTGTTGGTTTGTGCAGTTCACATTTAGCTTCGTTAAGTGTGAGGTTCGCGTCCATCAGTGCTTGACAGACCTGATTCAGCGCTTTGTTGTGTTCAGCTGTCGTTGCTCCGTATACGAGGATGTCATCACTGTAGTTCAGAACCTGTGGGATGTGGTGTATTGTTCTCCTGATGGCCTCTTGGAATATCTGTGCCGCTGATGACACTCCGAAACTTAGTCTCTTGTATCTGAATAGGCCAAGATGTGTCAAGAATGTTGTGATGTATCTAGACCTTTCATGCAACTCTAGTTGATGGTATCCTTTGTTGAGGTCCAGTTTTGAAAATACCTTTGCTCCGTTGAGGGACGTGATCATGTCACTGATGTGTGGTCCAGGATGTCTCTCTCTTTCGATGGCCGTATTGGGTGCTCTCATGTCTACACACAGACAAACTCGGCCCGTTTCTCCTTTCTTTGGGACTACCACGACCGGGGAAACCCACGGGGTCGGCCCTTCCGTTCTCTCGATGATGTCTGCTTCTAGCAGGTCTCTGAGTTCCTTCTCCACGGCTTCTTGTAGATGAAATGGGATTTACGGTGGTGTTGCGCCACCGGCGTGACTTGGTCATCTATATGTAGTTTTATTTGACAGTTCTTCAGTTTTCCTAGGCCTTGGAACAGCTTTGGGAATTTTCGGATGAGTGCTGGTTTGTCAGTGACTCTGAATAGGATATCTACCAGTTTCAGCCGTTCGGCAGTTGCCAGGCTCAGGAGGCAGTCGGCTTCGGGCCCTTCAATGACATGGATGTACGCTGGTATTGTCTGACCTTCATATGAAAGGTCAGTTTCGAACTTTCCCAGGCATGTCAGTGGCTCTTCAGCCATCCACGTGTACACCTGCACATGGGCCTCCATTAGTTCGGGCGGAGGATTCATCCGGTGATATTCAGCGGCTGGTAGATAGTTTAGCGTTGCCCCACTATCGAGCACAAACTGCGTGGGGTGAGAGCCAATGTTGATATCCAGGCGCGGGTATTCCTTTAGTTGGTCAAGGTCTGCCACCCGATTGAGGTATTCTTTTCGGGGAACGGGTGACGATTGAGATCCTCTTGAGGATGATCGCCGAGACTGACATGTCCTGCAGGAGCGGTCGCTTGATTGTGACGACCCAGAAGATGAGTCACGTTTGGCTTCGACAGCCCTGACATGATGGCGACTGTCTGGGTATCGTCGGTGGCTTCCCTTGTGATCACTCTTCGGCACTGCCCCGCACATACTTTCAAAATGGTTGTCCCTCCCACATTTCCGGCATTGCTCACCCAGCGCTGGGCATGCATCTGCATGTGGATAGTCGTAGCCGCATCGGGAACATTTGGTGTGCTTGTCCGAGCGTCCTTTCGTGTATCTCGTGTCTTTGTGCCCTTTGTGGGACTGGTGGTGGTGTTTCTTGAACCTGGACGAGCGATCACGTGGCGGAGACCGCCTATGTTCGTGCCGAGATTGCATCCTGAAGGCTTGTTCCGGTCTCTCGCTTTTCCCGCTTTCCATGCTTTTTGCGTAATCGTCAGCTTGCTCCTCTACTCTCGTCATGTCCACGATTTGTGCTAGTGTGTAGCTTTTCTTCAGTAGCTTACGTCTCAATGGTTCGGAGAGGCAGCCTTCTATGACTCTTAGTGGCAGAGCGTCTTCCTTTGAAAACTTGTCAAACTCACAGTGTTTCGCTAGGCGGTTCAGACGAGTCACGAACTCCTCCATTCGTTCACCTCTCTCTTGCACAGCTCTGTTGAGGGTGTACCGCTCATAGTCGACGTTCTTTTTGTGTAGGAATTTACCGTCCAGGGCTTCCCGTGCTTTTGTGTAAGACTCCAGCGATTCTGCTGGCAGTTCTTTCAGGACCCGGCCTCCGTCCCTGCCAATCAGGTTCCTGAGGAAAAGTAGTTGTCCTTCCTCGTCAGTTATCTTGGATGCTTTTATGAAGTCGTCAAAGTCTTCAATCCATTCTTGCCACCGTAGGCTCATGCTCCTGCCAGATTCGATAATGAGGGGTTCGGGGCGCCGCAGTAGAGATGCTCTCGACGTGCTCTCAGGGGCAGTGTCGGCCATTGTTTGCTCATAGTGCCTGACGTCTGTTTCAGTCCGTGTACACTCTCTTGTCCGGTCTCGTTGCACTCACCTGTGCTTGTTTGGTATCTGCGTCGCACTCGCCAGTGCTTGTTTTTTTTCGTTGCACTCGCCAGTGCTTGTTTGTTTTCTTTGTTGCACTCGCCAGTGCTTGTTTATTGTCTGTGTTGCACTCGCCAGTGCTTGTTTATTTTCTTCGGTGCACTCACCAGTGCTTGTTTATTTTCTTCGCTGCACTTGCCAGTGCTTGTTCGTTACTTTAGGGCCTTTGCCTGACCTTAAAATGGCCGCCGGAAATCCCTCGCAGGGGATTGGTCGAGACCGCCTGACTTCAAGATGGCCGCCGGGAATCTCGTTTTTGGCGGGATTTCGGCCGATCTCATTCAATTTGCAGCCGGGAGTCTCGTTTTTGCTGGCTGGGTCGGCGTCTTCACTCACCGGGACCGGGGATCCGCCGCTGGGGACGCCACAGGTAACAGGCAGTCTTCTTTCCTTTTCACCGCCGAGGTGGGCACTCGGTGGGTCGTGGTCTTGCCACGCTTCCGCCGCCGAGGTGGGCACTCGGTAGGCGCTCTCCAGGGTCTCGTTTGCCGCCGAGGTGGGCACTCGGTAGGCGCTCTCCAGGGTCTCGTTTGCCGCCGAGGTGTGCACTCGGTAGGCGCTCTGCCGCCGAGGTGGGCACTCGGTGGGCGCTTCTAGTCCGCCGTCGCCGCCGAGGTGGGCACTCGGTGGGCGCTTCTAGTCCGCCGTCGCCGCCGAGGTGGGCACTCGGTGGGCGCTTCTAGTCCGCCGGGGCGCTTCACTGCAGTGCACTGTCGCTGCAGTGGCTATGCACACGCGCAGGCTGCGTTTACCCTCGTCGCCAGTTGTAGAGTCGTTGGTGACTCAGTAACCACGCGGACAATGGCTTCAGTAAGGAGCTTCTTTATTCATGACCTACAAGCATGGTGGTCAGCAGTGAACTGCCCTTTCTTCCCCCAGCTCCTCCCTTTCCTCCCGCCCTCGGCCTTCCCTCGGGCTGGTCCTAGTGCCTGACCAGTGTGGTCACTGGGCACTGTCCATTGACTAGATTACAGACGTTACAACGAATTCCGTTGCAACGCATGCCTTTACCACGCATGCGTTACAACGGAATTCGTTTACCACGCATAACATTTACCACAATTACTAGCGTGGTGACGTTATACGTCGTTAAGAGAAAGCGGAAGTTTACATTCCGTTTTCTCTTAAACGACGCTGATACCCGACGTGACTTCAGGTACGTTTCTTTTTTGGGGGGGAGACCCCCCCAAGCCCCCCTTTTTTTTACTTTTTACCTTTACCACATATACCTTTACTACAAACCTCGTAGTAAAGGTATGCGTGGTAAAGGCTTTCGTGTTAACCACGCATGCGTTGTACTGCATGCGTGGTTAACGATTTCGTTGTAAATGCTTCGTTGTAATGGCCGTTTCCCTTTAACAACGAGTTCCTAAACCACGAAAAATCTATTCATTGCTCTTTACCATTTTGCGCCACTATGTTCTTTGAAATACACATCACTTGACATTTAAAGAAACGTAATATTACATTATTTTTATAATAAACAATTATTAGTGAATAATCCTTAAATTAACGTATTTTCTTATAAAAACTTTTGGCCACAAGATGGTAGTGTTGCATCACAATAATCCTATCTGTTCATTCCAGTTTCACACAGGTTGCGTAGAAACCAACACATTTAAGTTACATAAAGATAGTTGTGATTCAGGCTGGATGTTCTTTTGATCTTTAATCTTACAGCATTTTCTTTTGGCTGCTCTTATTAATGGTTTTATGCAAGGATTGATCTTTAAAGCATGAGTGATTTAATATTAATTTCTCTCCCTTTTACCTTGATAATTTCTCATCAAAAACAACAACATAAACACAGCATGTAAAACAAATCTCACGCTTTTCTTCGCTATTGAATGTTTGTAGATGTTCGATAGAGTTAATGGCACCTTTTGTTCTTATTGTTGATTTTCAGGGGTTGTTTATTGTCAGTTACTCACTGCAGACCTTTTAATTTTCTGCATTTCCTCAGTTTCCGCTTTCCTTCTGCTGAGTGAGTAATAGGGGGCCATGAACTTGTCTTGGGGGGGGGGGGAGGTGGAGAAGAGAGACTCGTAGTTTTTATTGCCCACAACATTTTACCATCCTGGCAAGATGAACGCTGTCTTTATTTCCTTTCTCATCTGTGCTCGCTTTCCAGGGGCCTCTCACATCTCCTGGTGCCGAGTAGAGATTCGTGGTTTAGGTAAGACATTGTTTTAGAAGTCGTGGTTTAGGTAGTCGTGGTTTAGAATTTGTCGTTGTTGAGAATTCGTTGTTCAGTTAACTCGGTGTAAAAACGTCGTTGTTTAGGATGTTTCCCACTTTTTCCATGTCCCTGGGAAGGCCCTTTCCTACTCGCTGGCTCTTGCATTAGGGTTCTGTAGAGCGGCTCAATAAGATTATTTTGGGTCTCCGGCAAATTCAAGAGATTCTGTGTCAGGAAACGGAGGCTTCTGATTATGCTTCTCTTTCTTTACTGAAGCCAAAACAGCAGCCAATAAACTTTAAACTACATAACCCATGATGCTTAGTATGACATCACTCCACCAATCAGAGTGCCCCCCATAGGGTATGTAACATTAGAGCACCAGAGTCCGTCCTCTTTCTTTGCTGCTGCATCAGTGAGCTTAGTATCTTTTATATTTTGTTTCATGCAACAGGTTAATGTATCAGTCATACTTTCATGGTGGAACTTAAATGGTATACGCCGCAAATGCATCTCAGGGATTCAAATGCTTTGTTGGCTGCTTGTATTTTTCTTTTGAAACTGTGGAGCGGGACAGATGCGTTTCTTGCGTGCTTGAGAAAGCAGTCCTGTTTCATTGACAGTTCCTCGAGACCTTTTTCACTTTTTCGTTTAGTTTCCCCATATCTGCATGAATGAGGTTGATATATATGGCCATTGTTGGAAGGGGGCGATCTCCGAGGGCCAGGTTGTGCTCACCCGGTCACCCCAAGATCCACCTCTCCCACAGAACTTGCCGAGTCTTGATTGGGAGGTCCCCACCGGGGAGGACTTCGGGTCTAGGATCGTACACACTGAGCTCACACCACACTACGAACAGACACCACACCGTTGGATTCTAGTAACAAGTTCTTAATATAGCAAATAACGAAGGAAGCACTCTTGTGTACACAGTGGTCAAGGGACCACAAAGTCTTGGAGGATTCGGGAAGGGGGAAGCGGGACAGTCTTTTAGTCTCTGGGTCAGTACGCGGCGTACCCTACGCACAGCTCTCAATCCTCGAGCCGGGTGGTACGGGAGGATGGTCGTACTGGCTGCCTCACCTCCGTCGAGTCGGCTCGGTCGTGATGGTGGTCTCGATGGTCCAGCTGGACCAGAGTACTCCTCGAGCCGCGACGAGGTCAGCAGGGCTCGATCTGGAGAGGTTCGTGAGGAGCCGCGACAGCGTCAGCAGGGCTCGGGTGGTCTTAGAGGTCGAGCCGCGACAGCGTCAGCAGGGCTCCGATGGTTGCAAGTTCAGCTTGAGCCGCGACAGCGTCAGCAGGGCTCCGATGGTTGCAGGTTCAGCTTGAGCCGCGACAGCGTCAGCAGGGCTCCGATGGGTGCAAGTTCAGCTTGAGCCGCGACAGCGTCAGCAGGGCTCCGATGGTTGCAGGTTCAGCTTGAGCCGCGACAGCGTCAGCAGGGCTCTGATGGTTACAAGTTCAGCTTGAGCCGCGACAGCGTCAGCAGGGCTTAGAGGTTCAGGATGAGTCTTCTTAGGGTCAGCCGCGATCAGATCAGCAGGGCTTCAGGTCCAAGATACAACTGCCCGCTAGTTGTCGGGCGGGCCCAGTTATAGTCCCTTGGCTCTTTGATCTCCGGACCCTCGCAGGCAAAGGTGTCCTGCCCGGGGGGGGCTGGTCATTGGTGAGGTCCGGCGGTTGGCTCTTTGATCCCTTTGAAAGATGGGTCTGGGAATTCCCAGACGCCCAGCGGGTCTGGAGCCAGCACTCGGGGAGGCCAGAGGTGTGAATGAAACTGGCCCACAGGGGAGGGCCAAAGGTGTGACAGAAAAAAAAGCCCCTCAGGGGAGGCCGGAGGTGCCATCGAAACTCCCTGGCTTATCTCACTCGGGGAGCCCTTTACCCCCCAGTCGGGACTGGCGCGCCTTTGGAGTCTGGGTTTCGCTGGGGCCGGGGTCACGCTCGGCCCAGGGAGACAGGGATGTCGGGAAGGGAAGATGGCGTCCGGGCCTTGTGGGGCATGCAAGGTAAGGCGCTCGGAGCCGGGCGTGGAGCGGGAAAGGCAGGCCTGGTCGAGGTTCTAGGGGGATCTAGGTTTAACTGGAGTAGGACGACCAGGCTCGGGGTGCAGGCTACACTAACGGGGAGGCTGCGCAGGGGACTCGGGGCACAGGCCTACGCTCCCAGGGTGTGGAGGGACAGAGGCGAACCACGCCACGAGGCCGGGTCCAACACGCGTCCCCCCCAGCTGAAGGCGGGGAGAACTACCCATCCTCTTGGGGGTTCTCTTCGCTGAGGCGGAAGAATCTGGACAGGCCATCTGCATTGGCGTGGTCAGAGCCAGGCCGGTGTTCAACAGTGAAGTCCATCCCCTGGAGGGAGATGGACCAGCGCAGCAATTTGGGGTTCTCCCCTCTCATCTGCATTAGCCACCGGAGGGGTCGGTGGTCGGTTTGGACCCGGAAGTGAGTACCGAACAGGTAGGGCCTCAGCTTCTTCAGGGTCCAAACCACCGCGAAGGCCTCCCGCTCGATGGTGCTCCACCTTTGTTCTCGGGGGAGTAGCCTCCGGCTAATGAATGCCACTGGTTGGTCTAGGCCGTTCTCGTTCACCTGGGACAGGACAGCTCCGATGCCATGCTCGGACGCGTCCGTCTGGACTACAAACTCTCGTGAGTAGTCGGGTGCCTGTAGGATGGGGGCAGTGCACATGGCGTCTTTCAACGTTTCGAACGCCTCTTGGCAGGCGGAGGTCCAGCTGACTTTCTTCGGCTGGTTTTTGGAGGTTAACTCCGTGAGGGGGGCTACGATGCTGCCGTAACTCTTGATGAACCGGCGGTAGTACCCTGTGAGCCCTAGAAACGCCCGCACTTCCGTCTGGGTCGTGGGGGCCTCCCAGGCCACGATGGCATCGATCTTGGGCTGGAGGGGGGCTACGAGGCCGCTTCCGACCTGGTGCCCGAGGTAGATTACGGACCCTTGTCCGATCTGGCACTTGCTTGCCTTAATGGTGAGACCCGCCCTCCTCAGGGCGGTCAGTACCGCCCAGAGGTGCTGGAGGTGCTCAGGCCAATGGGAACTGTAGACTGCGATATCGTCCAGATACGCAGCGCTGAACTCTTCCAACCCCGCCAGGACCTGGTTCACCAGTCGCTGGAAGGTGGCGGGGGCGTTCTTCATTCCGAAGGGCATCACCCGGAAATGGTAGTGACCATCCGGGGTGGAGAAAGCGGATCTTTCCTTTGCTCCCTTGGTGAGGGCGATCTGCCAGTACCCACTGGTCAGGTCGAATGTGCTGAGGAAACGAGCAGCCCCGAGGCGATCGATAAGCTCGTCGGCTCGGGGGATGGGATGAGCATCGGTTCTGGTGACTGCGTTGAGCCCGCGGTAGTCAACGCAGAACCTCAGCTCGGGAACAGCACCGGGGGCGCCTGCCTTCGGAACCAGGACCACGGGGCTAGCCCATGGGCTGTCAGAGGCTTCGACCACCCCGAGAGCTAGCATCTTCAATACCTCGGCC
The DNA here is from genome assembly GCF_964261635.1 of Lissotriton helveticus. Taxonomy (NCBI): domain Eukaryota; kingdom Metazoa; phylum Chordata; class Amphibia; order Caudata; family Salamandridae; genus Lissotriton; species Lissotriton helveticus. The sequence goes on from NC_136065.1 coordinate 74,028,088, forward strand.
TTGATGCAGGCCCGGACTCGGTCAGGGACGCGGTAGGCTCGGTGCCGTACCGGTGGGCTGTCCCCGGTGTCCACGTCGTGGACGCACCAGTTGGTGACGCCGGGGGTGAGGGAGAAAAGGTCTGAGAATTGTCCCAGTAACTGGCGACAGTCCTCTCGCTGCTCGGGAGAGAGGGAGGAGGAGAGACTCACCCCCTCTACGGAGCCATCTTTTTCTTTTGTGGACAGGAGATCGGGGAGAGGCTCCGTTTCTTCTTCTTCCCCATCGTCCGTGGCGAGGAGTAAGCTCAACTCGGATCGGGCGAAGTGGGGTTTGAGGCGGTTTACGTGAAGGACCCGCAAGGGGTTCCGGGGGGACTCTACGTCGATGAGATAAGTCACCTGACTCTTGCGTTCTACCACCTTGAAGGGCCCTGTCCACTTGTCTTGCAGGGCACAGGGCTCCACGGGGGCCATCACCCAGACCCGCTGTCCGGGCTGAAACTCAACCAGAGTGGCATTTTGGTCATACCACCGTTTCATTTCTTCTTGGCTGGCCTCGAGGTTTGCCTCGGCCAGCTCTCGGAACTTCCTTGTCTGGTTCCGGAGGGCCAAAATGTATCGAAACACATCGGGAGGGGGCTCTGGGGCCGCCGTCTCCCACCCTTCCTTGACCAGGGTAAGGGGTCCCCGGACGGGGTGCCCGTAGAGCAGCTCGAAGGGGCTGAACCCCAGGAACTTCTGGGGGACTTCGCGGTATGCGAAGAGGAGACAGGGAAGGAGGACGTCCCACTTACGCCTCAGGGACTCTTCCAGTCCCATGATCATTCCTTTGAGGGTCCGGTTGAAGCGTTCCACCAGACCGTTACCCTGGGGGTGATATGGGGTGGTGAACTTGTACGTCACCCCACATTGTTGCCAAAGGGACTTCATGTATTTCGAGATGAAGTTGGTCCCTCGGTCGCTGACGACTTCTCGGGGGAATCCCACCCGGGAGAAGATGGCCATGAGGGCCCGCCCCACTACGGGGGCGGTCACCGTTCGGAGAGGAATGGCTTTGGGGTATCGGGTGGCATGGTCCACCAAGACAAGGATAAAGCGGTGCCCCAAGGAGGTCCGGGGGTCGAGGGGGCCCACAATGTCGATTCCCACCCTCTCAAAGGGGGTACTGACCACGGGGAAGGGTTGGAGAGGAGCCTTGCGCTTCCCTCCACTCTTTCCGCTGGACTGACACGTGGGGCAGGACTTACAGTGGGCCTCCACAGCGGAGCGCATGCCCGGCCAGTAGAAGTGGGTGACCAGGCGCTGGTACGTTTTGTCTTGTCCCAAGTGTCCCGCCAGGGGCACGTCATGGGCCAGGTTCAGGAGAAAGCCGCGGAAGCGTAGGGGGACCACCAGCACTCGGCCGGACCCTAGTTCGGCGGACTTTTGCTCGCTGTATAAGAGGCCGTTTTCCCAATAGACAAAGTGGGAGCCAGACTGGTCACCGGCGGCCTGGGCGGCGGCCTGCTGCCGCGGCCCCACCAAGGATGGACAGGTTGTCTGCTCTAGGCAGAATTCTTCTCGGGACGGTCCCCCTTCCTGGCGCCATTGGGCCAGCTCAGGAAGGTCGTCCAAGCTCGGGGTCGGTTCGACACCAAGGCCGAGGGGACCTGCGTCGGGGGGGAAGCTCTCCCTGGGGAACAGCTCAGGGGTCTCAAAGGATTCAGGGACCTTCGGGGGTGGTCCTTCGGGCGGTCATCGACCGGGTACTCACACAGGCCCACTCGGGTAGGCCCACCATCTCTAAGTGGGTCCTTTTCTCAACCCGCTGCCATGGGGAGCTCTCTAGATCGTTGCCGAGCAGGCAGTCCACAGGCATGTCGGAGCGGACTGCCACTCGTAACTCCCCCGAGACGCCCCCCCATTCAAACGGGACTTGAGCTATCCGGCAGGTGCGGACGGAGTTATCAGCTGCGATCACCCTGCAGGAGATGTGGGGAACAATCTGGGCTTCGCTGACTAGATGCCGTTTGACGGCGGTGATACTGGCCCCAGTGTCTCGGAGCGCCCCTATGTGATGGCCATTGACAGTCACCTGCTGTCGGTATTTCTCTGTGTTGTCGGGTAGGGGAGCTCCGGGGACCATCTCCCTATCACCCAGGGAGACTAACATCATAGCTGCGGGGTCTGCTCCCTCGAACTCTTCCTCCCCCTCCTCTTCTAGAGCTACTGAGGTAATGTGGCGCACTGGGAGCCCTGCAGCGGCAGGCTTCTGGAACAAGGGGCAGCGGGGGTCATTGGCATAGTGCCTGGGTTTCTGGCAATGGTAGCAGGCTTGGCTGACTCGGGCCCTGGCTTAGCTGGGGGAAACCCTGCGCGCGCTGTGGGAGGCGAGGTGCCGGGCTGGTTTCTGGGGGGACTACGCGGGGACCCTACCTGGGAACCCCTCTGTCTATTCTGATTCCCCCCTCCCCTCTGGCGGGACGATCCCTGTTCATTTCGGCCAGAATCTCCCCCGGGCCCCCGGGGGACTCTGGTGCTCACCCAGCGATCGGCCTCGACGGCCAGCTTCCGGGGGTCAGCCAACTTGCTGTCCAGGAGGTGCTGTCGGAGTTCCACAAAGCAATTCAGGGACAAATGTTCGTAGGCAATGAGGTCGATGAGCCCCTCGAAGGTGGATACTTTGCTGCCCTTGATCCACCCTTCCAGGGCCCGGCTGTAGAAATTGACATATTCTACCCACGTGGTGCCGGGGATCTTCCTGCATTCTCGGAAGCGTTGGCGGTACATTTCTGGGGTGAGCCCGTACCTTGTGACGAGGGCCTCTTTCATGTGGCTGTAGGAGGTCTGTTCGGCAGACGGTAGGTCGAGTAGGGTGTCTCTCCCCTCACTCAGGAATCGACCCCACAGCCCGGCTCCCCAATCTTTCTGCGGAACTCGGTGGGAGGTCATAGCTACCTCGTAGGCCTTGAACCATTGCTGGATGTCATCGTTTTTATAATATTCTTTGACCACATCCTTGGGGATGTGGACCTTGGGTTCCACTGGGGGAACAGACTCTCGGGTCGCTGCTGTTTTGTTGCCTTCGTTCCGGGCCTTGAGTTCTATTTCCAATACGCTGCGCTCGTGCTCCAGCTGGAGCTTCTTTCCGTCATGTTCTCGTTTGAGTTTCTTCTCCTCCAGTTCTCCTTGCAGCCGTAGCTGCTCGATGGCTAGTTTTTTCTCAGCCAGCTTGAGTTCTACCTCCATCTTTAAACGGGCTAGTTCTAGCTCGTGGCTTCGGTTGCGTTCTCGGTCGGTCATCTCTTCTCGAGATAGACCTCTCTCCGGGCTGTGAGTCCGCGTCGGGGACTCTGCTCTTTCCTGCTCTGGGGCGTGGGTTTCGATCAGTGGTGCTCCCCCTCCATCGGCTTCTGTCGGTGCTGGAGGTTGGGCTCCGGTCTCTACCCAGGCTGTTAGAGCTTGTTGAAAGTCCTCTTTGGTGTTTAATCCCGTTGACGGGATACGGAGATCTTTGCAGAATTGCTTGAGCTCACGGTGCGAATAGTCTCCCAGCAGCTCCATCTGGAAGGTGGTCTTATCGCTCGTGAGGCTCATGGTTGCTCTTCGTTCGGGTAGTGTGTCAGTGCTGTACGATCCCTAGACGTAGGTTCTTATCGCGATGCTGCCACCAATGTTGGAAGGGGGCGATCTCCGAGGGCCAGGTTGTGCTCACCCGGTCACCCCAAGATCCACCTCTCCCACAGAACTTGCCGAGTCTTGATTGGGAGGTCCCCACCGGGGAGGACTTCGGGTCTAGGATCATACACACTGAGCTCACACCACACTACGAACAGACACCACACCGTTGGATTCTAGCAACAAGTTCTTTATATAGCAAATAACGAAGGAAGCACTCTTGTATACACAGTGGTCAAGGGACCACAAAGTCTTGGAGGATTCGGGAAGGGGGAAGCGGGACAGTCTTTTAGTCTCTGGGTCAGTACGCGGCGTACCCTACGCACAGCTCTCAATCCTCGAGCCGGGGGGTACGGGAGGATGGTCGTACTGGCTGCCTCACCTCCGTCGAGTCGGCTCGGTCGTGATGGTGGTCTCGATAGTCCAGCTGGACCAGAGTACTCCTCGAGCCGCGACGAGGTCAGCAGGGCTCGGTCTGGAGAGGTTCTTGAGGAGCCGCGACAGCGTCAGCAGGGCTCGGGTGGTCTTAGAGGTCGAGCCGCGACAGCGTCAGCAGGGCTCCGATGGTTGCAAGTTCAGCTTGAGCCGCGACAGCGTCAGCAGGGCTCCGATGGTTGCAGGTTCAGCTTCAGCCGCGACAGCGTCAGCAGGGCTCCGATGGGTGCAAGTTCAGCTTGAGCCGCGACAGCGTCAGCAGGGCTCCGATGGTTGCAGGTTCAGCTTGAGCCGCGACAGCGTCAGCAGGGCTCTGATGGTTACAAGTTCAGCTTGAGCCGCGACAGCGTCAGCAGGGCTCAGAGGTTCAGGATGAGTCTTCTTAAGGTCAGCCGCGATCAGATCAGCAGGGCTTCAGGTCCAAGATACAACTGCCCGCTAGTTGTCGGGCGGGCCCAGTTATAGTCCCTTGGCTCTTTGATCTCCGGACCCTCGCAGGCAAAGGTCTCCTGCCCGGGGGGGGCTGGTCATTGGTGAGGTCCGGCGGTTGGCTCTTTGATCCCTTTGAAAGATGGGTCTGGGAATTCCCAGACGCCCAGCGGGTCTGGAGCCAGCACTCGGGGAGGCCAGAGGGGTGATCGAAACTGGCCCACAGGGGAGGGCCAAAGGTGTGACAGAAAAAAAAGCCCCTCAGGGGAGGCCGGAGGTGCCATCGAAACTCCCTGGCTTATCTCACTCAGGGAGCCCTTTACCCCCCAGCCGGGACTGGCGCGCCTTTGGAGTCTGGGTTTCGCTGGGGCCGGGGTCACGCTCGGCCCAGGGAGACAGGGATGTCGGGAAGGGAAGATGGCGTCCGGGCCTTGTGGGGCATGCAAGGTTAGGCGCTCGGAGCCGGGCGTGGAGCGGGAAAGGCAGGCCTGGTCGAGGTTCTAGGGGGATCTAGGTTTAACTGGAGTAGGACGACCAGGCTTGGGGTGCAGGCTACACTAACGGGGAGGCTGCGCAGGGGACTCGGGGCACAGGCCTACGCTCCCAGGGTGTGGAGGGACAGAGGCGAACCACGCCACGAGGCCGGGTCCAACAGCCATTGAGTCCATTTTGTGTTCAAGTGAGGTCTTGACCCCAGATATAGCGTCCATGACATCCTTGAGAGACAGGTCCGATCCGTCCCCAACCTGCGCCCCCCCCCCCTGCTGAGTCTTCCGATAATCTTCCCTTGGGCATATCTTTAGTGACGGTGTATCTGTCCAGTTTATTCGATTGGACAGGCTTCACTCCCCTAGTACCGGTGCCCTTCCCCCGCTCCATGCTCCAGCTTGTGTGCGTTTAATCCGGGGCAGCCCCAGTCAAATGATATTTCGAACTCAGTCACTCCGGGTGTGGGCACTTCAGTACCTATCGTGTCAAAAAACAACCCTACAACAGTGCGGGTGCGGACGCGGGTGACGTTGGCCTCCAAAGACCACGAAACACCATCGTTCTGCCTATGATGAATGTTCCAATGTAAATGCGGCCATCCGATAAAATCGAACATTCTTGATGCGTCAGCTAGAATGTTTTTTTTTCTTCTGCGGGTTTGGGATACGGCCCTTTCAGGCTGGTACTGAAGGTTTCCGGTTCAGGTTCCTTCATGTGACTACCACACTGCATGTAGTCCCTCTCCTGCCCACGCCTGCGGCTGTGCCTCTCCTCTCCTGTCAGCTGTTACTCTCCTGCCCCTGCCTGCTGTGTCTCTCCTGCCCACGCCTAATGAGCCTCTCTTGCTCCTGCCTGCTGTGCCTCTCCTGCCCTCTGCCTGCTGTGCCTCTCCTGTCCCCTGCCTGCTGTGCCTCTCCTGTCCCCTGCCTGCTGTGCCTCTCCTGCCCACGCCTGATGAGCCTCTCTTGCTCCTGCCTGCTATGCCTCCACTGCCCCCTGCCTGCTGTGCCTCTCCTGTCCCCTGCCTGCTGTGCCTCTCCTGTCCCCTGCCTGCTGTGTCTCTCCTGCCTCCTTCCTGCTGTGCCTCTCCTGACCCCTGCCTGCTGTGCCTCTCCTGTCCCCTGCCTGATGTGCCTCTCCTGCCCCCTGCCTGCTGTGCCTCTCCTGCCCCCGCCTGCTGTTTCTCTCCTGCCCCTGCCTGCTGTGTCTCTCCTGCCCCGTGTCTGCTGTGCCTCTCCTGCCCCTTGTGTCTACTGTGCCTCTCCGGCCTGATGTGCCTCTCCTGCCTGCTGTGCCTCTCCTGTCCCTACCTGCTGTGCCTCTCCTCCCCTGCCTGCTACACCTCTCCTCTCATGTCTGCTGTTCCTCTCCTGCCTGCTGTGCCTCTCATCTGCTACACCTGCCTGCTGTGCCTCTCCTACCCCTGCCTGCTGTGCCTCTGCTACCCTTGCCTGCTGTGTCTCTCCTGCCCCTGCCTGCTGTGCCTCTCCTGCCCCTGCCTGCTGTGCCTCTGCTACCCTTGCCTGCTGTGTCTCTCCTGCCCCTACCTGCTAGGCCTCTCCTGCCCATGCCTGCTGAGCCTCTCTTGCTCCTGCCTGCTGTGCCTCTCCTGCCTCTGCCTGCTGTGCCTTGCCTGCCCCCTGCCTGCTGTGCTCTCCTGTCCTGCCTGCTGTGCCTCGCCTTCCCCTGCCTGCTGAGCCTCTCTTGCTCCTGCCTACTGTGCCTCTCCTGCCCCTGCCAGCTGTGCCTCTCCTGCCCCCTGTGCCTGCTGTCTCTCCTGCCCCCTTTGCCTGCTGTCCTCTCCTGCCCCCTGTGCCTGCTGGGCCTCTCCTGCCCCCTGTGCCTACTGGGCCTCCCCTGCCCCCTGTGCCTGCTGTAAATGTAAATGTAAATGTCATGGTACTTATAGAGCGCACTGTCACCAGATGGTCACCTTGCGGTGTCGCCTATTCGGCTTCCTGGCGCTGATACTCATACCGCTGTGGAACCCCTCCTGGCTTTCCCCGTGAAGTGTCCACTCCTGGACACCCCCAGGGTGAAGCCAGGCATCCTTAGCGCTGATGGGGCCGGTGTGGAGGCTAAACAAGCTATGGCCCAGAGTTGCAGCGTGGGGCCCGTGATTAGAATAGGCACAGAGGCGAGAATTAACAGGTCCGGGGAAATTGAGCCCGAGACCCCGCCGAGGCGGGAATCGAACCCTGGTCCTTGGCCAGAACCCCGCATCAGGGTCTGCCGCTCTAAAAATTGAGCCACACTCCTCCGCTGAGCCTCTCCTGCCCCCTGTGCCTGCTGTACTCTCCTACCCCTGCTGCTGTGCCTCTCCTGCCTGCTGTCTCTCCTGCCCCCTGCCTGCTGTGCTTCTCCTATCCCTTGCTTGCTGTGCTCTCCTGCCCCCTGCCTGCTGTGCCTCTCCTGCCCCCTGTGCCTGTCTATCCTGCCCCCTGTGCCTGCTGTGCTCTCCTGCCCCTGCCTGCTGGGCTCTCCTCCCCTGCCTGCTGTCCTCCCTGCCTGATGTCCTCTCCTGAACCCTGTGCCTGCTGTGCTTCTCCCCCCTTCCTGCTGTTCATCTACTTGGAGTTGGTGCTGCGGAGTTGGTGCTGTGTCGAGAGCCGCCGCAACTGAAACCGCCATCGCTGAGAGCCGCTGCCCGCCACTCTTGAGAGCCGACTCTGAGCCAACCCTGAGAGCTGAGCTACATCGCGGGGGGTTTTCAGAGGCACTGCCCCGGCTTCCGTGCTAAGAGCCGTGAGAGCCGTGCTGAGAGCCGCCGCAACCGCCGCCGCTGAGAGCCGCCGCCCACTGCCTGCCCGCCGCTCTGCCGTATGCTGCCGTATGTTGGTTGATGGTTGTAAAGGCAGCGACTGAGGTGGTTGAAGCCGGCCATTTAGGGCAGCAGGGCGGGTCAGGTTGCTGTGGTGGGGAACAGAGGCGGCCGGCAGCGGAGGGGACACTTAAGACTCCTGATTCTTTCAGTTTTCGATCCTGCATGCAGCACGCAGAGGCAGGGGCAGAGGCAGGGGCCGTTTTAATCTTCTCTCAGTGAGGTCAGAGCTGGATATTTTCTTTGCCAGTCCCGCAGGGGTGCTTCCGGGTGCTTCACGGTGTGAACAAGTTGCCAGACGCTTGAGCTACACGGAGCCGCTAAATGCCAAACCTGGCCTGGCACATTCGCCGCCAACCGTGTGCAGGAGAGCGTGGTGCACAGCGGAGTACGGCGGTGGAGCAGGGTGTTCTCCCTTGTGTGTAGCAGGATACACTGGTGCGACGACAGAGTAAGAGTGGTTTGCTGAGGGCGACGGTGGGAGCTTGCGAGAGCCAGTGGGCATGAGTCTCTGGTGCTTCCTAGTGCTGGAACTTTAAGGCTTTACGGAGCACAGTGGATGTTGCTCTCCGGCGCCTCGGGAGCAGTGTTGTGTGGGGTCGTGTCCACATTGCCACATTGTCATTTACATTTACATTGTGCCCAGAGCAGAAACAGATTGGAGAGAACGCGGCCCGAAGATACAAATCCTTGGAGAGAGGCAAGAGAATAAATAAGTGCAGTGGCTACCGAGGGCTTCCCCTAGCTGACCCTGCGATTCCTTGGTAGAACTGTAACCTTCCTACTTCTTTATCCCATTCCATCCTTTATTTTTCCACAAACGGAAAAGCAGCAAGTAGTAAGAGTCTTCTAAGTCTTCTAAGCATTGGTAATGCCATCTAGGTGTTTGCGCTCAAAGATAAAAGCAAAAATAGTAGTAGACTCAGAAAGTTGTAATTTGAGTGAAAAGAGTACCCTTAAGCTCCAGAAAACCATTTGTCGCCGGAGACACGGGGATCACCTCTCACTCTTGAAAACATACCCATCTGTGATGTCAATCTTCACAAAAGGGGTAAGATGCTCAAAGCGAGGAAAGGGGTTAAAAGAGAAAGAGATAAAGGAGGTTTCAGGTGAAGAAGTAATGGACACCCATGTAACAGCAGGGAATAGGATGGAGAGTCGATGCATAAACCCGGAAGCTCTTTACCCCGCTGTAATCGTACATCAGAATTATGGGGGTGAAATTGATGTGTTACAACCTCCACGTGAAATTGATGTGCGACAAATAGAAAGGGAGGGTAGCATTCCGGAAATGGAAATTGACTCATCAATGGGCAAAGTAGAAGGCCCCCCTCTGGAGAAGAACGTTGAAAAAAAGGAACTTAAATGTAACAAGGGAACCCAAACAGTTGGCTGAGGACCGTGGGGTATTATGCTTTGGAAAACAAGGGTCCTAAGCTTAAATTGATAAAGATAAAGAATAAAATATAGGCCATAATAGGAAGCTATATTTATCCTCTGTCCAGCCGGACAGGGTATTTATTTTCGACACAATGAAAAACAATTATGGTTCATAGGCACAGTCCTGTACGTTACTCAGAAAGGACAAACAACATATAGGGGGGGGGGAAATTCCACAGGCAACAAGGAGCAATACTGGCCACTTTTAGATCAGTGTTCAATTAAAGTTTTTGCCAGTCAGTACTAAGCACAACTAAAATATAACACAATGGTTAGGTTGTGGAAGCACTATTTAAAGTCGACGTTTCAATCCCTTTATGCTCCAATTACATGGGATCATCATCAGGACAACAATTGACAAACATTTGCCTGCCTATAATTATTAAACAACCGCTCGTACGCGGAGGGTTTAACCGATCGTTGGCTCTCAATAGTAAGAGCATATGGTTACCAACACGGTTTTCAGAGCCCTCGGGTTGGGGGTTCTGCCTTTCCGTTCTAAGGATCTGGTTACAATGCAGGTCTTCCGTGGTGAGGACGCTGCATCGGCGTGACGTACTGGCCACGAAAAGGAAGGGGTTCAGGGGCCGAGAGAAACAAGGTCTTATATCCTCGTGCCGTATGCGATGTGGGGTTTTGTAAAAAGCTGCACCTTCAAATTACGATGTCTCCGTTATAGTTGGGGTTTCTTGTGGACGCAGGAACGATATCCTATCGGTCTGCTGCTGTGAATGCAGCCTTCAGATGGATCCAGAATTGTACCCGGATTCAGAAGTGTATCCGGCTCCAACATGAGTCAAACACACATGCCTACTATATACAGCAGTACACCTACTAATCTATCCCAAGCTGCTGATTTATTAGATCTTTCAGTTGAAAGGATGCCAGGAGTCTCAGTGTTTAAGGGGGAAGATAAACGGGCAGGGAATTTTTTTAACGTAAATGAGAATGCTTGGATGGGGGGGGATTATGGAGTTTTTTTATGCATTAGAAAGAACCCTCTCCGCAATTTTATCTTTGTTGGAAAAAAGCACATTAAATAATGATCACATATTGGAAGTTCTCTCGCCCATATTGGTAGGGGTTCAAGACCTTAAGCAGATTAAGCAAGTCCTAACAAACTCAGAGAAGACTCCTCTAGCACCCAGTCAAGTATGTCAAATATACAGTGGGATGCAAAATAGTGATACAAATTCAGTGGAGGGGGAAATAAAAGAAATGTGTGCGGGTCCTGAAAGTGCTTCTCCCGAAGGAAATCCAAGTATAAGCTCGTTTTGAGCTAATCTTTACAAGAGTGCACAGGTCATTACTATAGGGGAAAAGTTAAAATTAAAGGTATCCTCAGCTCCTAACCCATTACGTGTTTATCCAGTTTTTAAAAAAAGTAATCTAAAAAACTCAAGCCTTCAGTTTACTGAAGATTTAGCTAACATCTCAGTTAGTGCACCTTTGGGAGAGGTCTCAATAGTGAGTAAAGGTAACGCTAAAAATGGCCGTATGGGGAAGAAGAAGATGAAGAATCGCCGTTTTCCGAAACGTAAACAGAAAAAATTGCGGTTCCATCCTGAAAGCGAAATAACAAATAGCTCTACATCCCCATCTATTAAAAAGAATATAAGGACTTTGTGTCAAACTTCACTGAATGGGAGTCAAAAACATGGGCAAGAAAATGATAATCAGCCGAATAGCTTGAATTTAGTGTTGATCGCCCCATCGAACCAAGAGGGTCAGGAAGAAAGTGGGGCAAATCAGGATACAAGCAGTGACCGTATATCAAGAAGTATACTGGATAATTTAGGTTATCCAGTAACAGATCCTGTAATAGATCTAAATACAGCTCCAGGAGGTGTCGTACGGCACCCCTGCGGGCAGGATCTGTCACCAATGAGGCCTGAGTCCAGTCAGGGGATAGTTGGGGGATGGGGAGTGACTACGGCTGTTAACAGTAAAGGGGGTAAGTTAGAAAGAGACTTACACCCATATTCATGAAAGTGCCATTCTGCGAATAGCAATTTGCGAGAAATAGCGAATCGCAATTTGAAAATCGCAGAATGGCATTCATGTAGATATGCGATAGAAAAAAGCGAATCGCACTCAGCCGCAATTGCCGATTGCGATTTTGCCACAATCGCTTAAATTTCGCAGAATCTGCATTTTTCCATGTAGAAATTGCGATCTCGCAATTAGCGAAATCGCATTTTGCGATCTCGCAGACTGCGAGATCGCAAAAACGGGAAGTCGCATTTCGAGCCCATTGATGACATCACAACCAGGAAGTAGGCTTTTCCCACCCACAAACAGAACACTGAGCCAGACAGTGGAAGCAGCATTCTGAAGAGCTCCAAACCTCTGATTGTGCAGCACCCCAGCAGGACACAAATCCTCAACATGTCCCAGGAAGCAGCAGGGAGCAGTGGGCAAGGGAGGAAGAGAAAAATCAAGTTCTCTGAACTATAACTAGGGTATTTGATTGAGGGGGTATCCAAGGACCATAGACGCCTCTTCAGCAAAGACTCCCGGAGGGTGCCAAAGGCAGACAAGCGCCGGATCTGGCAGCGCATCCGCGCGAAAGTAATTTCGGTTGGGGTGACCCAGCGGTCAATTGATGACCTCAAGAAGCGCTGGTACGACCTGAGAGGTCGTTCAAAGGAGCGCATTGCCGAGAGGCTTGGGGAGCGACTGGCCCCCGGTGGAGGGGATCCTATTGCCACACCAAACACGCCATTGAAGGACCTCATGGAGGACACCCTCGCACCAGAAGCCTGCGTGGGGGTAATCCAGCTGGACTCGTCCCGACCCAGCCAACAATCAGAAGGTAAGTGCCATGCGACTGCGACCCTGTCCCCCAACAATGCCCATGACTCCTGAGCTAGCAATATGACATCCCCAGTAATGCAGGCCATGCACACCTGAAATGCCCCATTGCATTGTGGTAGTTGCAGTGAAATCATAAATCCCCAGATTGCTCAACACAGCCAGACCTGTCAAATCAAAGTAGTTCCAAAAGCCAGTCAGGGAAAGCAAGCCTGCATGCATGTATCCACATCTCATGTGCAAGAGACATAACATTAATCATGCACCCTTTTACATCACAGGTGCTGTCGACCAACCCAGCACTGATAGCGAGGCCCTGCACATCGCGGAGACCCAGGAGGACACTGAGGGTGAGGGCCAGTCCAACCAACAACCCGGTCCATCACAGCCACCTGCAGTGCTTCCACCACCACCACCCCGTGTGGACAGGGCCACCCCTGCAGCCACAGGTGTCCAGCCAACACCCCAACAGACACCCACAGCAGTGGTACAGGCCCCACCACCAGCGCTTAGGAGACAGACGAGGCGCACAGCTGGAGCAAGAACACACTCCAGCGCACTGAGGCGCCAGCAGCGTCAGGCCTCAACAGGCACGGGTAGGGCACTCCATCTTCCTGATCCTGGCCTGGCCATTGAACGCCGCATGCTGGGGGTGCACCGTACCCAGGCACGTCACCTGGCAGCAATTCATACACAGCTGTATGCGACTGGCCAGAATGTCGCCCAGATGACCGCTGCAGTCAGGGAGAACAGCCAGCTGCTGGTAGCTCAGCAGGACATGACCCGCCGCCGCCACCGTCAAGTACTGGCCCGCCTGTCGGCCTACACCAGGTCGAACCACATTGTAGGTAATGCGACGTCACAGCTGTCACGCAGGTCACTTGCCATGCAGGGCCAGATGGTACAGTGTTGCTAGGATGTGGCCAGGTCACTTGATCTGCTAACAGCAGCAGTGCTCGGCAGCCAGCCCACTGCCCATGGAGAACCAGGGGGGCCTGACGATGTGAGCGAGGTTGCGTCGATAAACAGCAGCATATCCTTGCCTCCTGTGCCTGTACGTCGCCGCAGCAGCAGGCCCACAGCATCATCTCGGGCCAACACCGTCCCTCAGGACCCAGAGAGACGACTTGGTGCGTCTCGTCGCAGCCGCCAGTGAGAACTTGGACACTGTCGGTAGGGCTGGACACCTCTGCAAGCCCTCTACCCCTGCATGGGGAGGTATGAAGAAATACTGTCCTCATGTGACACCAAAGAAACAAAAGGCCACTTTATTGTGCATTAACAATAAAGATTTATGGTCTGACTTGAATCAAACTCATGTCATTATTACATTTGTCATGCATGAGTGCAGTGTTATGTGAGGGGTGTGTGTGCACTAGAAACAGTTAATAGTGATGTGCTTGTGGCGCCTGTGTCCTTCAGCAGGATTTTCCCCGCGTGCATGACGCACATGTGGAGGTGGGCGGTTGTCCCCTTCCGACTCACTGCCAGATATCTTCACTGGTATCCTGCGCTTGGTAGCAATGTTGTGGAGTATTGCACACACGCCACGATGCGGCAGCAGACCTCAGGTGTGTATTTGATGGCCCCACCAGTCTTGTGAAGTATGCAGAAATGGCTCTTCAATAGGCCAAATGTCCTCTCTATGCAATTTCTTGTGCGTATGTGTGCAGCATTGTAACGCCGTTGCTGTGGTGTTGCAGGGTTGAGGTAAGGGGTGAGGAGGTACTCACGTAGACCGTAGTCGCTGTCACCTGAAGGTAAGAAGCCAGGGTGAGTGCCTGTTCTGCGCAGATACATGATCACAGTGTACTATTTGGGGGCATGTGTACTTACCTAGTTGGTGTCCTTCGCCAAAGTCTCCCCTTGTAGCGATTCTGAGCAAATGGCATAAGGAGGGGCGTCGAAGACGCTATAAAACTACAAGTCCCAGAAAGCCCTGGGCTCTAGCAGTCTGGAACCGGCGACAGGGAGATGGGTATAAAAGCACCTCCCAGGAAGTAGGAGGTGCTTGTCAATCTTACCGGATTCCGAGCCTGTACCCGACCTCATCCCGCTACCTGGATTCTGTCAGCTGAACCCGCAGACGCTTTCCTTCCCGCTACCTGGATTCTGTCAGCTGAACCCGCGGACGCTTTCCTTCCCGCTAATTGGATTCTGTCAGCTGAACCCGCGGACGCTTTCCTTCCCGCTAATTGGATCCAGTCAGCTGAACCCGCGGACGCTTTCCTTCCTGCTAATTGGATCCAGCCAGCTGAACCCGCGGACGCTTTCCTTCCTGCTAATTGGATCCAGTCAGCTGAACCCGCGGACGCTTTCCTTCCCGCTAATTGGATCCAGCCAGCTGAACCCGCGGACGCTTTCCTTCCCGCTACCTGAGTGGAGGTAAGACCTAGCACGGCCGTGCAAACAACCTTGTGTAACTATTTTTGTTTCCCGTTTGAAACTTTATGTTTACGTAGCACCGGAGTGACTCTCCCGGTCTGCCATCCCCGACTTGCTAGTAACTGTGTGTTGACGAACAAACAGCATGCACAGTGACGCCTAGTGGGTTCCTCCTGAACTTCGGTGATGTTCTCAGAGTCCTGTGCGGTAACAGCCTGAGGAGCATCGTCAGAGTTCCTGACCCTTTCCACGCAAAGACCCGACCTCGAACGCTGTGGGGCATACAGTGAGTGGTTCCCCACGTACCCTTCTGAATTGTTGTCTAGCCTCTTCCTCTGAACGTAGTAACGGTGTCCTTTATTTTCCTAGTTTCAAAGAACCACGCTAGACCAGACCAAGAGGGTGCCCCCCAGGAAATAACCCTTCCCTCTTCCCCCGGAGTGCTATCTGTCTCCAGTGTGTCTACCGCATTGGGAGGGTTGGCATTTAAGGGAATTGGGAGGTATCTCTTCAGACTCTGGTCCCCGCGGGCAAGAAAAGACAGGTTAGTGGTAACTCCGAACGTATTGGGGTGCCTAACCGTCTGGACCCTGACACCCCTGGCCAGTCGTGTGTGCATGCCGCTGTGCCGGAAGATGAAGGAGTCATGTGTGCTCCCCGGATATTGTGCCACTATGTCCGTGATGAAAGTCGTGGCGTTGCACACCATCTGGATATTGAGGGAGTGGTAGGACTTGCGGTTGCGGTACATGTATTCCGTTTGTGCTGGTGGGCAGATGTGGATGTGGGTACAGTCAATGCATCCAATTACATGTGGGAATTGTGCAATGTTGTAGAAATGAAGCTTGGTGTCATTCAAGTCCTGTTGGGTGGTGGGGAATGAGATGTAGTGGTGTAGCCGGGTCAGCGTTGCATCCAGGAAACTCCTTAGGCAGCGGGACATGGTGGGCTGGGATATCCCCCCTGCAACAGCGACTATCCCCTGGAAGATTCCGGAGGCCAGTAGGTGCAGGCTGCACAATACCTGGACATGGGTGGGCACGGCATTGGTCCTCCTTGTTGGGTGCTGCATCAGGGGGTCTAGGTCCCGGATCAGCTTGATGATCATTGCCCCATTGTAACCTGGGCTTGGGGTTCTGGGGTGACTGCTATACCAGGCTGCGGGTCAGGAACGAGAGTAACACCGGGTCGAGTGGGTAAACTATGTTTTATTGGAATCAAACGTCTCGATGGCAACATCAAAGTTCTTCTGGTTCTGAAGGTGAGTCTTTCCTTTGCAAACTGACTGGGATCCGTTTTGGCGTTCTGGTGTTGGACTGTTCGTCTTTCCTGTTGGACGTGTATGGGAACTCCAAGCTCTGGTCTGGTCGATGTGGCAAACCTCTTGGCTCCGGTGACCCATGCAAAGGAAGACCAACAGAGAGGGAGCCGTTAGTTCTACTGTCTACTGGGGTATTCCCTTGGGACCGTGTGCAGTGACTGGAGGGAATCACCGGTGAACAAGTACTGCTATACAAGAGTGCAGTGTGGCGGTTCTTACAGACAGTGAGGGATAAACGCGGGGATATGGAAACGAGAGGTGGGGGAGACGAGGAAGAACAAACACGGGGTTTTTGTACACTATTCACACACGCTTTCCCACCCAAGCTGCCATCCACTCCCGTACCTGGGATAGCCACGCTCCTCCCCCGGGAGAGTGGCACGGCGGCTCACGGGGTCGTTGGCCTCCTGGCTCTCCGTGGGTCGCTTCTCCGCCTCCTCGGTTCACTTCTTCGTGGCTCGGCTCTTCGGTCCTCCGCTCTCCAACAATGCTCCTCGCCTTCTCCTCCTGTGGTTCTCAAAAAATCCGGACCCTGGTGTTCTCCCGATATCGAGGTCCAATACCCGTGTCACAAAACCTCAACGCACCAAGACGATTTTGGTATCTATGAACCGATAATAATTAGGACATCATTCCTATGTATTTGCGTCACAATCGAGGGTTGCCAACACCCCAAAATCGTAGTTTCCGTCCCCATCCCTTAAACTCCATTTTGTGAACGGCATCCATCTTGCATCTTGCCCTCATGTTAAGTCAATTAAAGGTCGAGCTTGATCAAGAGGGACACGTCCACCTTTTCGTGACTTCCCCCTGACCTGTCCCAACTGACTCCATTGCCTTCGGCCAAACCTGTTTGGGCAGCTCCTCGCCCAGTGGCCGAATACGATAGCATCAATACATAACATTCCACGAACCATTCACGACATACAGACCATGCTTTCTGCAAACATGCACCTGTCCACATTCCTTGTTTATGGCCAGTTTTATGACTGGGTTGTACCTTCCTTTATTAAGGTTTCATCGATATCTGATGGGAGTTCCAGGCCTAACTGGGTAATCTATCAACAAACTGGACATCTAAAATATGGGCTTGCTTACATGACTCTGCTCTTTGTATTATTGTAGAAATATGTGTATAGCCATATCATAAACTCAGGAATTCTTGCTTGCAGCTATTATTTTTGTATATAAGGAGACGGCTGGTTCTGTAAAAACGAACAGTCTCCCGAGAACCTACACTCCGTGTGGTGTACTTCTGGGACACGTGTTACTTGGTAGCTACCAATAAAACTTGATCTTTGACGGTAACTAGAAGACTCCGTGTTTCTGTGGTCCGGAACAAGGGAGAACTCAGAGGTCCTCGGGTGCTACCCCCTGGCACCACCGGGTTCCTAAAAACCCGGCACCTCACTCCGGGGTGATGTCACACCCCACGTACATCACTTCCTGGGGTTTATCCAATCCGGTGTCCCTGACGTATGCCGAAGGTGTGTCCTCCTCCTCCGTGTATTCCCAGTTAAAGGTGCCGTCTCCCTCTTCTTCGAGTCCGTCCTGATCTGAATACCAGGAGTCCGTCTGTAACGAAGGAGGCAGTACGGGGTCATTTCCGGGAGTCCACCACCCCTCATTGTCACTCAGCCTCGCCCTGTTACACTCCTCCCCCCCTGGATTCTCCCGATTGGGGAGAATGGGCATTCGAGAGAGAAAATCAGCGTTCCCATTGTCCCTCCCCTTCCTGTGCACCGCCGTAAAGGCAAAGGGTTGGAGAAACAAAAACCACCTCAGTATTCGGGCATTCTGTGTCCTGTTCTTCTGCATCCACTGTAAAGGGGCATGATCGGAGTAGAGCGTGAACGCCCTCCCCTCCAGGTAATATCGCAACTTCTCAACAGCCCACCGTATGGCAAGGCACTCCTTTTCCACGGTGGGATATTTCTGTTCCCGAGGATGGAGTTTACGGCTTATGTACAATATTGGGTGTTCTGCATTGTCATCCCCTATTTGTGACAGAACCGCTCCTATACCTGTCTCAGAAGCGTCTGTCGCAAGTGAAAAGGGTTTTTCGAAGTCAGGTGGCATAAGCACAGGACTGGTGGTAATGGCTTTCTTCAGTAGGAGGAAGGCCTTCCTGGCTTCATCGGAAGGAGGACGCGGTAGTGTGTTTCTGACGTTCTTCTGCAGTAAATTAGTCAGGGGGTTGGCTACCTCGGCGAAGTTCTTAATAAACCGACGATAGTAGCCCATAAGGCCCAGAAATGCCCTGAGATCCCTTTTCGTGGATGGAAAGGGAGTCTCCGTGATCGCTTTTATCTTCTCCTCCTGGGGTGCAATTACTCCGTCTCCGAGCATGAACCCGAGATATTTCACCTTGGAGAATGCCGCTCGTGATTTCTTGGCGTTGACATGCAACCGGGCATTTCCCAAAGACGCCAGTACTTCGGTTAGGTGCTCTAGGTGCTCTTTCCAGGTGTGACTGAAGATGACGATGTCGTCTAGATACACTGAACTGTATCTCTTATGGGGAGCCAATACTTTATTCATAAGCCTCTGGAACGTGGCAGGTGCCCCGTGGAGGCCGAAAGGAAGGACATTGAACTCATATAAACCGTCCTCGGTGGCAAACGCTGTTTTGTGGCGGTCCTCCTCCCTGAGGGGTACCTGCCAATATCCTTTCGTCAAATCCAGAGTCGTTATGTATTTGGCCTCCCCTATTCGTTCTATCAATTCATCCACCCGGGGTATGGGGAACGCATCGAATGTGGAAATGGCGTTTAACGCCCTGAAGTCCATGCAAAACCGGGTGGACCCATCCGGTTTGGGGACCATAACTATGGGGGATGACCAGCTGCTCTTCGATGGTCTGATGACACCGAGTTCTAACATGCTAGCGACTTCATGTCTTACGTTTGCCCTTTTTGCGGCTGGAATGCGATATGCTCTTTGTTTTACCGTTTGCCCTTTGGCTGTATGTATCTCATGTTCTGCCAGGTGGGTGCACCCAGGAGTGTCTGAAAACAAGTGAGAATATCGGCGGAGTCCGTTAAGCAACTCCTGTTTTTCTGAATCGAAGAGCTCTGGATTGAGGGGTAGGGAGGCTAGGGTTGACTCGGTGCTATCTTCAGGTAGCACCAGATTAGACGATCGTGGTGCGGGTCCTAACCACTTTTTCAGGAGGTTTATGTGGAAGGTTTGCTTGCGTTTGGGTGACATGTGTATCCTATAGGTGATATTGCCGTACTTCTCAAGCACTTAGTACGGTCCCTTCCATTCGCTCCTGAACTTTTGCGTAGTGGAAGGGAGCAATACCAGAGCCCAGTCCCCTCTGTTCAGCGTTCTCCACCGTTTTCCCTTATCGTAGTTATGCTTTTGGTGGCTTTGGGCCGACTTCAGGTTAGAATAGGCTAAGTCTCGCAGTTTACCTAAACAAGACCTTAACTGCTGGGTGTAGTCTAGCAGGGAGCGTTGCTCATTTGCCTCCTCTCTTTCCCATGTCTCTCTGGTTATCTCGAGTAAGGACCTCGGTTGCCGGCCATACAGGAGTTCGAAGGGGGAGTAACCGAGGCTACTCTGGACCTGTGCTCTTACCACATATAGCGCTAACGGGAGCATTTTGTCCCAGTCCTTGTTTTCTGAACTCAACAGTTTTTTTAGGGTGTTCTTTAACGTCCTGTTGTATCTTTCCACTAAACCGTCTGTTTGTGGGTGATACGCAGAAGTGCGGATGTGTTGGAGATCCAGAGTTTTGCAAACCTCCCTCATCATCCGAGACACAAAGGGTGTCCCTTGATCTGTTAGGATTTCCCGGGGAAACCCTACTCTTGAAAACAGTTCAACTAGCTTCTCAGCTATGTTCTTGGTGGTTGGGGCACTTAACGGAAACGCCTCGGGAAACCTGGTGGAATAGTCCACCACCACTAGGGCATAGGTATGTCCCCTGGAGGTGCGTGGTAGGGGCCCTATGAGATCCATCCCCACGCGTTCCCAAGGATTGCCGATAATGGGCAAGGGTTGTAATGGAACTGATGGAGGTTTGGTCAAATTTTTCCTCTGACACACCTCACAGTGTTGGCAGTATGCCTCCGTCTCTTTATATATGCCAGGCCAAAAAAACAGACGCAGTATGTTTTGGGTGGTCTTTTCAGCCCCGCTGTGCCCTGCTGTCAGGTGAGTATGTGCATAGAACAATATCTGTTCTCTGAAGTCTTTTGGCACCACCAGTTGTCTCTGGTCTCCCTCCTTTCCTTCGCGGTATAGCAGGTCATGCACTATACTAAACCGGGGGTACCTTTGGGTAGTGTCAGTTGTTAGCGCAATGTGTGCGGCCTCCCACGCATTCAGAAGGGTAGGGTCGTTAGCTTGTGCAAACCGGAACCCCTTGTCTATAACCCATGGTTCGGTGGACAAGTATGCCTCAGCAGGATGACTATCTAGCTCTCTTTTAAACAAGGCCAGGAACTGTGGATTGTCTACCCCCAAGATCAGTTCTTCGGGCAGGGACCCTAGCACTCCTACTCTCACTGTGCACGGATCCCTCCCTATGGGGTGTATAGTGATGCGTGCAACGGGATAGGTCTTGACGTCCCCGTGAACACACCGGATGTGTACTTCCCCTTCCTGCCCTATCTGAGAGGGATGTAGTGGTTTTTCCCGTATTACTGATTGTCTACACCCCGAATCTAGGAGAGCTTTTACCATGACGTGGTTCACCCGTACCCTTACATAATAGGACGGTCCCATTTCTGCGGTGTACATCACGGCTTTTGGTATATACCCAACTTCCATGGGCTCCTCACTGGGTTTTTTTCTGGGGCACAACCGTGCTATATGGCCCCACTCCCCGCATTCGAAACACTGGGGTCCTTTTAATGGTGTCACATCCGGGCGGAAAGGCCGGAGTTTCAGGGGTTCATAGACGGCCTTCTTTTTTTCCGTCTTAGCGGGAGGGGTTAGTGTCTTTGAGGATTTTTCGGTGTCCCACGGAAATGTCCTCGGTGCTGCCCTCGTATAGTTGGCCGCCATCTCAATCGCCTGAGATGCAGTCAGTCCTGGATGTTGTCTCAACCACCGTTGAGTACCATAGGGCAGCGCCTCCATGAACTGTTCAAGGATTATGCTTGTCATTACGTCGTCTTTGTTCCTTATGTCCGGTCTTAGCCATTTTTCTGCTGCCATTTTGAGTCGCAAATATAGAGTTTTCGGGTTTTCTCCTGTGACTCCTTTCTCCTTCCGAAACCTGAGGCGGTATGCCTCTGCATCCATACCCAGGTGATCCAAAATCACCCCCTTGATCTCGTTATACGTGGATGTACCCGCATGGTCCGCGACTTGGTACGCTGTCTGTGCTTCGCCCGTCAACAAAGGCGCTAGGAAGAAGGGCCATTTCTCCTCCGGCCACCCACAGGCGCGGGCTGCTCTCTCGAAATTAACAAGGAAGGCGTCCGGATCTTCCCCTACGACGTACTTCTGTAAGGCCACTCCTGAAGGGTGAGGTCCTGTAGGCCTTCTATCTAGTGCAACGGTGGTCCCTGGAGATTGTACTACTTTGTGTAGATTGTCCATTTGCTGCGTCATTGTGCTGCGGAAGAGCGCTCTGTCTGCGTCTGCGGTGCTGATTTGTTGGTTGACGGCCCATTCCAGTTTCTGTTGTCCTTCTATTAATGTCTGGATGACTTGTTCCATGTTCGGGTCTTGCTCTGAGGGAGTAAATCCCACTTCTGACACCACTGTAACCTGGGCTTGGGGTTCTGGGGTGACTGCTATACCAGGCTGCGGGTCAGGAACGAGAGTAACACCGGGTCGAGTGGGTAAACTAGGTTTTATTGGAATCAAACGTCTCGATGGCAACATCAAAGTTCTTCTGGTTCTGAAGGTGAGTCTTTCCTTTGCAAACTGACTGGGATCCGTTTTGGCGTTCTGGTGTTGGACTGTTCGTCTTTCCTGTTGGACGTGTATGGGAACTTCAAGCTCTGGTCTGGTCGATGTGGCAAACCTCTTGGCTCCGGTGACCCATGCAAAGGAAGACCAACAGAGAGGGAGCCGTTAGTTCTACTGTCTACTGGGGTATTCCCTTGGGACCGTGTGCAGTGACTGGAGGGAATCACCGGTGAACAAGTACTGCTATACAAGAGTGCAGTGTGGCGGTTCTTCCAGACAGTGAGGGATAAACGCGGGGATATGGAAACGAGAGGTGGGGGAGACGAGGAAGAACAAACACGGGGTTTTTGTACACTATTCACACACGCTTGCCCACCCAAGCTGCCATCCGCTCCCGTACCTGGGATAGCCACGCTCCTCCCCCGGGAGAGTGGCACGGCGGCTCACGGGGTCGTTGGCCTCCTGGCTCTCCGTGGGTCGCTTCTCCGCCTCCTCGGTTCACTTCTTCGTGGCTCGGCTCTTCGGTCCTCCGCTCTCCAACAACGCTCCTCGCCTTCTCCTCCGGGGCGATGTCACACCCCACGTACATCACTTCCTGGGGTTTATCCAATCCGGTGTCCCTGACGTATGCCGAAGGTGTGTCCTCCTCCTCCGTGTATTCCCAGTTAAAGGCGCCGTCTCCCTCTTCTTCGAGTCCGTCCTGATCTGAATACCAGGAGTCCGTCTGTAACGAAGGAGGCAGTACGGGGTCATTTCCGGGAGTCCACCACCCCTCATTGTCACTCAGCCTCGCCCTGTTACACCCATTCAGGCGGTACTTAGAGTAAATTTGCTCATCAGTTTGGCCCAGAAGGGTGATCCACTGGCGGAATATTCGCTCCTGGATCCTGCGTCTGTTCTGTGCTGCTCGCTGTAGCCTTCGCCGCCTGACCACCATGTAGAGTCCTGGCATTGTGAGACTCCTCATGCTCCATCTGCGTCCCCTTAAGTGTGTTTGGTCAGAGCTGCACCTGTTGGTAGTTTGTTAAAGTTTTTTGAATTTTTTTTTTCCTTAATGGTTACCACCTGGTTTGGGTTCTCCTTAAATTGCGCCTCGCAAGTAGCGATTTTTGGGTTTTTTGCATTTTGTGATTATTCTTGAATAGCGATTGCGAATATTTTGCGATTTCGCAAATTGATTCGCAGAATCCATGGTATGTCGCAATTTCCGATTCGCTAATGGGCTTCTTCCTGGATTCTGCGAATTTATTTGCGACCTCGCATTTTTACTTTAGCGAATTCGCAATTATAGAGTTTTCACTATCAAGAATTCCTTTTCCTCAAATTGCGCTCGCAAATGCGAATTCGCAGCAACTGCGAGCGCAATTTGGCTTCATGAATCTGGCTGTTAATCTTGGGACAACCTGGTATCAAACAAATAAGGAATACTGGTCCAAGAATGAGTAGGGTTTTAACTTTTAGCTCCCTGTTCGAAGCGGAACCAATGTTATTGAATAGAAGTGCCCTCCTTCAGATATTGACTGAAATAGAGGATCTAGGGTTAATCACCAGCAAAGATGTTGAATTGGTATACTTAGACTGGAGGAGTGCCCCCCCACAGCACTAAAGGTACTTTCTCATCAGGGGTAGTGTCAGCCCTGGTTTTAGCTAACGCCGACGGTTTTAGGAAAAGAGGAATAGATGTGATCCCTAGTGTAGCCCCTTGCAGTGTTCCTTCTGAAAACCTTGGAAAAAAATATCAGGTGCAAGGGCAGGGCTCCCCTGATTATGGGGGCGTAAATACCCCCATAAATTACAAGGATATAGAGATAACAGTAGGAAGAAACGTGGGTGTTAGAGAAATCAATATTTTAGCACCTTAAGTTCGGTGGGTCCCTAGTACTAATGGAGAGGATGAGGTAGCAAAGTGGAGCTGGGTTGCAGGTGCTCTGTATGGGGCAAAAACATCCACCATAAAGACCATAGAGTGGGGGTAGCCACTTGGGGAACATCATATCCTGGAATGTGGTTAGGAAAATCAAGTAATAAGCTTAAAGCTTTAGCAGAATTAGACCCCAAAATAATCTGCCTCCAGGAAATGAAAATGTCACTTATTCCCGAAATAATGGCCTTACTTGCTGGTCATATAAGTCACTTCCAAACTGTTGGACCCGGCCTCGTGGCGTGGTCCTACCCCTCCCGCATGGCGGGCCCCGGACGACATCGGCCCTCCATCCAGCCCGGGTCGGCCTCGGGCACGCCCTCCAAACCACCAGATCCGCCACCCGGCGGCCCACAACCACTGACACGGCACCCTCGGGCCGCCCCAGCATTACCGGTCCGGTGCCCACCCCGGACCCTCATTCCAGGCCCGACGCCATCTTGGGCCCATCACGTCATAGACACGTGGTCCCAGACCAGCCGCAGCCACGGCCCCAGCGAGCCCGCCATCGAGGCACCAAGAACCCTCCGGGTGGTAGAGTGGCCACTCCACCAGAGACAAGGAGAGGGGAGTTTCGATGGCTCTCCAACCATCCCCGGATGCCTGGTTTCGATCACCCTCCGGCCTCCCTGGGCTCCGGCTCCACCCCCCAGCTGGGTGTCTGGACACCATCATCCCGGCCCCTCTGACCCCCAGGCGAGAGGGTCCGGACATCAAAGGACTCCAGGCCTATATCTGGGCCAGCCCCGGAGTAGGACGGCAGTTGTATCCCGGAGTCGAGAAGCCCTGCTGACGCTGTCGCGGCTGACCCTGAGACGAACTCCCCTTGCTGTTCTACCTGGAACCTGCTGGCGCTGCCGCGGTCCCCACTCGCTGAACCATCTCGGAACCTGCTGGCGCTGCCGCGGTCCACACTCGCTGAACCACCTGGGAACCTGCTGGCGCTGCCGCGGTCCACACTCGCTGAACCATCTCGGAACCTGCTGGCGCTGCCGCGGTCCACACTCGCTGAACCATCTTGGAACCTGCTGGCGCTGCCGCGGTCCACACTCGCTGAACCACCTGGGAACCTGCTGGCGCTGCCGCGGTCCACAATCGCTGAATCATCTTGGAACCTGCTGGCGCTGCCGCGCTCCACACTCGCTGAATCATCTTGGAGCCTGCTGGCGCTGCCGCGGTCCACGCTCGCTGAACCATCCTGGAGCCTGCTGGCGCTGCCGCGGCCCAACCTTACGGAACCCCCCAGCTCGAGGATTGAGAGCTGTGCGTAGGGTCCCATTGCAACCGAACATCTATAAGACTGTCCCGCTACCTTGCCCTTGCCACGAGACTTTCCAGATCTATGGATCTGCTGTATATATTGAAACGATACTTATTGCCCGATAAAGATTGAAAACTGTATCTACGTGTGGTGTATATTTGTAGTGGTGTGGTTACTCTGCTGTACGATTCTAGGAGAGGGCCCTCCCGTCGGAGGCCTCTCGACATCGCTCGGTCCCTTCTCTGAAGGAGGGGTAGACCTAGGGGTGGTCAGTCAGACACCTTCTGCTTCCCCCGGGTTCGCCTTTCTAACACAAACTTTAAGAGGGTTTTCAAGAATATTGCTTTTAGCCCAAGTCCAGATACACCGGTTCTGAGGTATGAGAGGGTTTTGGCAGCAATTAGAACATTAGGAAGGAATACGCAAGGTGCGAGAGTTCCCCCAATAGTAATAATACCATGGGAAATTAAACAAGCATTGGCATAGCCAATAGGTCTCGCCTTTGGGTCCTTATAAGTGTTTAGGCATGCAACAGTTAATGTTGTTGCACCGAGGAGATTGTGCTGGATAACTAAACACTTATAAGGTCCCAAAGGCGAGACCTATTGGCTATGTCAATGTTTGTCTTTTAGTGAAAGGAGATTCACAGAGTCCTTTGCAGGGTTCTTTAGGAAGCAACTCTAAGAAAGTGGAAACGTTCTGTACAACCAGAAAACTACGGCCGACGTTTAGCATCCTAAAGTTTCAAATATTTGTTTAAAATATTTTGCTCAAAGCAAGAAGAGTATGTTGTTAGCGGCAGCAGGAAATGTTTTCAAAAACTGAAATGTGTTTTAAAAGACTACAAATTTGACATTATTGCTTTAAGAATGCATTGTGAGTCCCGTTTAGCTGCCCTGTCTGATACAGTTGATAAAAATAAACATTATCTTTAGTGGCGTTGTCTTATTGTGTTTTGACCTTGACTCCTTTTGTTTACAAGGCAAAAGCTGGTATCAGTTCCTTTCAAGCACGATCGTGTTTTACAGTGTTAGTCTGTTAATGGTTGACAGAAAAAGCATGCTCTTTACCTTTCCAAATATGCCTGCAGAAAAGGTTGAGTTTTCGTTCCGTTTAGACTGTCACGCTTTGCTCACCTTCAATGTAAACAAGCTAATGAGTGCAGGTAGACAGCTACAGCGACGTACGCTTCCATGACCTCACAGGGAATTAAAGTTGGCTCTCATGTGGAAAATTCTTCTGGTTCCATGCCAGAGAAAACGAAGGGGATGAAACAAATATGTGTATGACGCTCTTCATATCTCAAATCAAACAGTCGGCTACGAGGTGTCATTTTTTTAAAAGGTGGTGGCGATTTCAGTTTCCAACTTTCCAACCACATGTTAAACAAGGAGAAACACGAGAGACGGCCTGTGGCCGTCAAAGTGAAAGTACGGCCGGCGGAGGGCATTGCAGTGGGGAGGGGGGAGGAGAAATGCGACACGGCGGGCAGGGGAGGGGGCGGAGCGGGGAGAGCGGCATGAGGGTGTGAAGCTGCAGGGGCCTTTGAAGTGAAGCTAAGCTTCACTTCAAAGGTGTGGGAGGAGTGCTGCTGGTGATTGACTGGCGATTTGATGATGTGCACGCGCATTTTAGGTCAATGCGCTTGCGCATTGACCTAAAAGCGCACGGGCACAGCATCAAATCGCCAGTGGAATCGCCAGTTAGGTAAACTCTCGATAAGCCCCTATATATCTCGCTCCCGCTCAATGCGCATGCGCATTGAGATAGGTCGCTCGACCTAAAAACTGAACAAGTAGATTAATGGTTTAATTAGGGACCAATTTAGAGAGCCCAGGTAACAAAGGCAGAGAGAGATATATAGGCTAAAACAGGTACAGAAAAGGAAAATAGCATCAGATCGGAAGAGTGCTGAAGATGAAAAATAGGTTAGCTTACGAGAAGTCGCTTTATCCAGGGATACTAGGAAGTATTGGGCACTGATAGCAAAGTTCTGTGATGGGAGAGAAAAATCAAAACCTATTTTAATCCCAGAAGCCGAATGGTTTATATATATTTCCCAGCTTTATGTGCTAAATCACCCAGTTGAACAGATTGAAGAGGTCATTAATGTTCCACCAACGGGGGATGATGTGGGAGCACCGACATGTTTGGAGATTTAAGGATACATTAAAGGGGCAAGATACTCTAGTGCAATGGGGACAGATAATGTACCTGTAGCCATAATAAAACAGGACTGTGAAGATTGGGAACATTTTTTACATCCGTTGTTTGTCCACTGTTATAATGATGGGGATATCCCACAATCTTGGAAGGGAAGTATATTAGTCCCGTTATATAAGAAGGGCCCCAAAAATTCCCCGGCCAGTTTTAGACAAATTTCCCTTTTAGATGCAATGGGGAAACTGTTTGCAAAGAGTATCCTTGGCCACCTTCAAGAATGGGCATTTGTTAATAACTATATTCCTGTGGAACAAACAGGATTCCGTAATAATAGTGGCACACTGGATAACATCTCCATCTTGCAAACTTTAACCGAAAAATATCCAGTGGGTCGGGGGGTACCATTATACTCAGCCTTTATAGATTGCGCCACAGCGTTCGATAGGGTAGACCGGGGGAAGTTGTGGAGGAAATTGGTTACAATGGGGATACCAGGGAACCTCCTAAGATTAATAATTGCTCTCCATTCTTCGACCTGGACACAGGTTTTATTGGGGGGGACACAAGGTCTCTCAAAGAAAATAAGAACACATAATGGGTTGAAGCAGGGGTGTCTCCTGGCCCCTTTACTCTTTTCTATTTACATCAATGATCTGCCGAGCAAAGTAGGGCAGAGTAAAGGGGACCCCCCCTCAATTAGGTACCCTAAAACTGAGTTGTCTGTTATATGCAGATGATGCAATAATAATGGATTTAACACCAATTGAAGTGCAGAGACGACTGATTGAGCTAGTTAGGTACACAGAAGAGTATTATTTAAAAATAAAATTTTAAAAAGTAAAGTTATGATTTTTAGTTACCAAGGTTGTAAGGTCAGAAAAAATTTGAATTGGTTTTTGGGAAAGGAAAAACTGGAAGTAGTAACTTTTTATCCATATTTAGAAAAAATATTTACTAACAGGTGTTCAGCCAATAGACACATGGATCATTGCAAAGGTAAAGCGATTTCACAAGCCTCTGCAATTAATCGTCTGTACACGCAATGTGGGAAAAGACATTTCTCACATATTATTTCAGTTTATAAAATAAAGATCCCACCGACTCTGAGCTATGCTAGCGAAACAATAGATGCACAAGAGTGGGCCAAATATGAGAAAGTGGAAGGAAAGATCTGGCGCCAAATATGTAACCTAAATCGTGCACCACCGATTGCAGCTCTTAGACTCGAATTTGTTCTCCTTTCCACGTACGTGATATCAATGGCTGCGTGCTTAAGGTGGTGTAATGCTCTGATAAATGGTTCTGACAATTCACTAAGGGCAGAGTTGCACAGGGAAATATTTGTAAATATGATAGGAAAAAGTGCTATTTTTAGAAATTATTTAAAAGCATTAAGAATGTTTGATTTAGATATGGATGGGGCAGTGGTTCTTTGTAAAACAGCCTTAAAGAAGATAATTAAGAAAACAATACATGTGGTTTCTCATGAAAGAGATTTTAAATTGTACTCAATGAAAAGAAGCATGGATTGTATTGTGGGGAGTAGCATTGTTAAAAATCCCCAACCTTATGTCTATGGAACCTGAAACATGGAGTTTGTAGGATGATTCTGTTATTAAGATTGAATTTATTACCCCTAAGAATCGTAACAGGTTCCTGGGAGGGTATTCCTAAAAAAGAAAGGTATCGTCAGCTATGTAATTTTGGTGTACAAGATCTGAACCATGTTTTGTTTGTGTGTCCTGCACTCCACTCAATACGACATAGACATTTAAGGATTGGCTTTTTAAAGTACATTACCACAGCAGAAAAGGCCCAAAATCGCCTCCTGTCCCCTACATCCGAACTGATGTGTTTTAAATTTTTTCGCTTTTTAAAAGAATTTTTAAATATTTATTAAGATCGTAAAAAGTTCTTGAGATTTGAATGTCTATAGCACTTGCACTTTCCTGGCTATTCTGTATGATTCGTTAAATTTACAACTGTGTATGCGCACTTCTCAAGAAACTTTATGCTGCTAGTTATTGTTGTAAAGACCATTCTACAAAGATGTACAGAGCACTTGCACTTTATTGCATACTTTATAAAAACTTCTTGCTGCTAGTGGTGGTTGGGAAAGATTTTCCCCAAAAAGATGCACAGAGCACTTGCACTTTTTTCGACGTTCCAGTCGTCTTGTTCAAGTTCTTACGTGCACTTTACAAGATATTTTTTGCTGCTAGTTAATGGTTGGTAAAGAGCTCTCTATAGAGGATGCTCAGAACATTTTCACTTTATTGCACACTTTATAAAAAACTTTTTGCTGCTAGTATTAATTGGGATAGTTTTTCCAAAAGAAGATGCACAGAGCACTTGCACTTTTTCCCGACTTCCAGTCCTCAAGTCCAAGTCCTTATGTTTACAACCAAGCATGTGCACTTTTTTAAATGTTTTGTGTTGTTTGATATTTATTTCCAGATTACAACTATATAGTAATTTTCCTGTTGCTAAGTTATCATGTTTTAGAGGTGAGATGGTCAATAAATTAGGTCGGAATTAGGCTTAAGTTTCATTATAAAAGTCTATGTTACTGACCTTTTAGGTTTTGATGTACCTTACTTAATCAGGTATTTTCGATAAACTAGTGTGCTGTAATTCGAAAGAAGCGTGTGTATGTTAAAGGACCACTTGCATTGCAATTAAGTTGTCGGCCGTAGATATAGTTTAGTAAATAGAAAAATTGTTCTCCTTTTATTAAATGTTTTTTGGATAGAATTAGCTTAAACAATCTGTATAAATTGGTAATAACTTTATTACCTAAAGCTCATGTCTTTTTAAATGAAAATGAGAATCTGTAATTTTACTTGAAATTATTGATGTACGGAATTGTGTTCTAATCATGTATTTTATGGGGAATTCTTCGGAATTCTAAATCATAATAAATAAATTGAATTGATCTCCTGCCCCGTGTCTGCTGTGCCTCTCCTGCCTGCTGTGTTTCTCCTGCCCCTGCCTGCTGTGCCTTTCCAGCCTGCTGTGCCTCTGCTACCCCTGCCTGTTGTGCCTCTCCCCCCCTGCCTGCTGTTCATCTCCTGCCCAGTGTCTGCTGTGCCTCTCCTGCTTGCTGTGTTTCTCCTGCCCCTGCCTGCTACGCCTCTCCTCTCCTCTGCTACACCTGCCTGCTGTGCCTCTGCTACCCTTGCTTGCTGTCTTTCTCCTGCCCCTGCCTGTTATGCCTCTCCCCCCTGCCTGCTGTTCATCTCCTGCCCCGTGCCTGCTGTCTCTCCTGCCCCCGTGCCTGCTGTCCTCTCCTGCCCCCTGTGCCTGCTGTCCTCTCCTGTACCCTGTGCCTGCTGTCTCTCCTTCCCCCAGTGCCTGCTGTCTCTCCTGCCCCCTTTGCCTGCTGTCCTCTCCTGCCCCCTGTGCCTGCTCTCCTCTCCTTCCCCCTGTGCCTGCTGTCTCTCCTGCCCCCCCCAATGTGCCTGCTGTGTCTCTCCTGCCCCCCCACTGTGCCTGCTGTGTCTCTCATGCCCACCGTGCCTGCTGTACCTCTCCTGCCCCCCGTGCCTGCTGTACCTCTCCTGCCCCGTGCCTGCTGTCTCTCCTGCCTCCCGTGCCTGCTGTCTCTCCTGCCTCCCGTGCCTGCTGTCCTCTCCTGCCCCTGTGCCTGCTGTCTCTTCTGCCCCCCGTGCCTGCTGTCCTCTGCTGCCCCTGTGCCTGCTGTCTCTTCTGCCCCGTGTCTGCTGTGCCTCTGCTGCCCCTGTGCCTGCTGTCCTCTCCTGCCCCCTGTGCCTGCTGTCCTCTCCTGCCCCCTGTGCCTGCTGTCCTTCCCTGCCCCCTGTGCCTGCTGTCTCTCCTGCCCCCTGTGCCTGCTGTCCTCTCCTGCCCCCTGTGCCTGCTGTCTCTCCTGCCCCCTGTGCCTGCTGTCTCTCCTGCCCCCTGTGCCTGCTGTCTCTCCTGCCCCTTGTGCCTGTCTCTCCTGTCCCCTGTGCCCGTCTCTCCTCTCCTGCTCCCTGGGCCTGCTGTCTCTCCTGCCCCCTGTGCTTGTCTCTCCTGCCCCCTGTGCCCGCTGTCCTCTCCTGCCCCCCCGAGCCTGCTGTCCTCTCCTGCCCCCTGTGCCTGCTGTCTCTCCTTCCCCCTTTGCCTGCTGTCTCTCCTGCCCCCCCACTGTGCCTGCTGTGCCTCTCCTGACCCCGTGCCTGCTGTGCCTCTCCTGCCCCCCGTGCCTGCTGTCCTCTCCTGCCCCCGTGCCTGCTGTCACTCCTGCCTCCCGTGCCTGCTGTATCTCCTGCCTCCCGTGCCTGCTGTATCTCCTGCCCCCGTGCCTGCAGTCTCTCCTGCCCCCTATGCCTGCTGTCCTCTGCTGCCCCTGTGCCTGCTGTCTCTCCTGCCCCCTGTGCCTGCTGTCCTCTGCTGCCCCTGTGCCTGCTGTCCTCTCCTGCCCCTGTGCCTGCTGTCCTCTCATGCCCCCTGTGCCTGCTGTCCTCTCATGCCCCCTGTGCCTGCTGTCTCTCCTTCCCCTTTGCCTGCTGTCTCTCCTGCCCCCCCCACTGTGCCTGCTGTGTCTCTCCTGCCCCCTGTGCCTGCTGTGCCTCTGCTGCCCCTGTGCCTGTTGTCCTCTCCTGCCCCTGTACCTGCTGTCCTCTCCTGCCCCTGTGCCTGCTTTCCTCTCCTGCCTCCTGTGCCTGCTGTCCTCTCCTGCCCCCTGTGCCTGCTGTCCTCTCCTGCCCCCCTGTGCCTCCTGTGTCTCTCCTGCCCCCTGTGCCTGCTCTCCTCTCCTGCCCCCCTGTGCCTGCTGTGTCTCTCCTGCCCCCTGTGCCTCTCCTGCCCCCGGTGCCTGCTGTCCTCTCCTGCCCCCTGTGCCTGCTGTCCTCTCCTGCCCCCTGTGCCTGCTGTCCTCTCCTGCCCCCTGTGCCTGCTGTGCCTCTGCTGCCCCTGTGCCTGCAGTGCCTCTACTGCCTCCTGTCCTCTCCTGCCCCCTGTGCCTGCTGTCTCTCCTGCCCCCCCACTGTGCCTGCTGTCCTCTCCTGCCACTGTGCCTGCTGTCCTCTCCTGCCCCCCCACTGTGCCTGCTGTCCTCTCCTGCCCCTGCTGTCCTCTCCTGCCTCCTGTGTCTGCTGTCCTCTCCTGCCCCCTGTCCTCTTCTGCCCCCCCCTGTGCCTGCTGTCCTCTCCTGCCCCTGTGCCTGCTGTCCTCTCCTGCCCCCTGTGCCTGCTGTCTCTCCTGCCCCCCCACTGTGCCTGCTGTGTCTCTCCTGCCCCCGTGCCTGCTGTACCTCTCCTGCCCCCCGTGCCTGCTGTCCTCTCCTGCCCCGTGCCTGCTGTCTCTCCTGCCCCCGTGCCTGCTGTCTCTCCTGCCTCCCGTGCCTGCTGTCCTCTCCTGCCCCTGTGCCTGCTGTCTCTTCTGCCCCCTGTGCCTGCTGTCCTCTGCTGCCCCTGTGCCGGCTGTCTCTTCTGCCCTGTGTCTGCTGTGCCTCTGCTGCCCCTGTGCCTGCTGTCCTCTCCTGCCCCTGTGCCTGCTGTCCTCTCCTGCCCCGTGCCTGCTGTCTCTCCTGCCCCCTGTGCCTGCTGTCCTCTGCTGCCCCTGTGCCTGCCGTCTCTCCTGCCCCCTGTGCCTGCTGTCCTCTGCTGCCCCTGTGCCTGCTGTCCTCTCCTGCCCCTGTGCCTGCTGTCCTCTCCTGCCCATGTGCCTGCTGTCCTCTCCTGCTCCCTGTGCCTGCTGTCCTCTCCTGCCCCCTTTGCTTGCTGTCTCTCCTGCCCTCCCCACTGTGCCTGCTGTGTCTCTCCTGCCCCCTGTGCCTGCTGTCCTCTCCTGACCCCCTGTGCCTGCTGTCTCTCCTGCCCCCTGTGCCTCCCCTGCCCCCTGTGCCTGCTGTCCTCTCCTGCCCCTGCTGTCCTCTCCTGCCTCCTGTGCCTGCTGTCCTCTTCTGCCCCCTGTGCCTGCTGTCCTCTTCTGCCCCCCCTGTGCCTGCTGTCCTCTCCTGCCCCTGTGCCTGCTGTCCTCTCCTGCCCCCTGTGCCTGCTGTCCTCTCCTGCCTCCTGTGCCTGCTGTCATCTGCTGCCCCTGTGCCTGCTGTCTCTCCTGCCCCCTGTGCCTGCTGTCCTCTGCTGCCCCTGTGCCTGCTGTCCTCTCCTGCCCCTGTGCCTGCTGTCCTCTCATGCCCCCTGTGCCTGCTGTCTCTCCTGCCCCCCCACTGTGCCTGCGGTGTCTCTCCTGCCCCCTGTGCCTGATGTGCCTCTGCTGCCCCTGTGCCTGCTGCCCTCTCCTGCCCCTGTGCCTGCTGTCCTCTCCTGCCCCTGTGCCTGCTTTCCTCTCCTGCCTCCTGTGCCTGCTGTCCTCTCCTGCCCCCTGTGCCTGCTGTCCTCTCCTGCCCCCCTGTGCCTGCTGTGTCTCTCCTGCCCCCTGTGCCTCTCCTGCCCCTGTGCCTGCTGTCCTCTCCTGCCCCCCAGTGCCTGCTGTGTCTCTCCTGCCCCCTGTGCCTCTCCTGCCCCCTGTGCCTGCTGTCCTCTCCTGCCCCCTGTGCCTGCTGTCCTCTCCTGCCCCCTGTGCCTGCTGTGCCTCTGCTGCCCCTGTGCCTGCAGTGCCTCTCCTGCCTCCTGTCCTCTCCTGCCCCCTGTGCCTGCTGTCTCTCCTGCCCCCCCCACTGTGCCTGCTGTCCTCTCCTGCCCCCTGTCCTCTCCTGCCCCTCCCACTGTGCCTGCTGTCCTCTCCTGCAACTGCTGTCCTCTCCTGCCTCCTGTGTCTGCTGTCCTCTCCTGCCCCCTGTCCTCTTCTGCCCCCCCTGTGCCTGCTGTCCTCTCCTGCCCCTGTGCCTGCTGTCCTCTCCTGCCCCCTGTGCCTGCTGTCTCTCCTGCCCCCCCACTGTGCCTGCTGTGTCTCTCCTGCCCCCCGTGCCTGCTGTACCTCTCCTGCCCCCCGTGCCTGCTGTCCTCTCCTGCCCTGTGCCTGCTGTCTCTCCTGCCCCCGTGCCTGCTGTCTCTCCTGCCTCCCGTGCCTGCTGTCCTCTCCTGCCCCTGTGCCTGCTGTCTCTTCTGCCCCCTGTGCCTGCTGTCCTCTGCTGCCCCTGTGCCTGCTGTCTCTTCTGCCCCGTGTCTGCTGTGCCTCTGCTGCCCCTGTGCCTGCTGTCCTCTCCTGCCCCTGTGCCTGCTGTCCTCTCCTGCCCCCCCTGTGCCTGTCTCTCCTTCCCCCTTTGCCTGCTGTCTCTCCTGCCCCCCCCCCACTGTGCCGGCTGTGCCTCTCCTGCCCCCGTGCCTGCTGTGCCTCTCCTGCCCCCCGTGCCTGCTGTCCTCTCCTGCCCCCGTGCCTGCTGTCACTCCTGCCTCCCGTGCCTGCTGTATCTCCTGCCTCCCGTGCCTGCTGTCTCTCCTGCCCCCGTGCCTGCTGTCTCTCCTGCCCCCTGTGCCTGCTGTCCTCTGCTGCCCCTGTGCCTGCTGTCCTCTCCTGCCCCCTGTGCCTGCTCTCTCCTGCCCCCTGTGCCTGCTTGTTCCTCTCCTGCCCCCTGTGCCTGCTGTCCTCTCCTGCCCCTGTGCCTGCTGTCCTATCCTGCCCCCTGTGCCTGCTGTCCTCTCCTGCCCCCTTTGCTTGCTGTCTCTCCTGCCCTCCCCACTGTGCCTGCTGTGTCTCTCCTGCCCCCTGTGCCTGCTGTCCTCTCCTGCCCCCCTGTGCCTGCTGTGTCTCTCCTGCCCCCTGTGCCTGCTGTCCTCTCCTGCCCCCCCCCCCACTGTGCCTGCTGTCCTCTCCTGCCCCTGCTGTCCTCTCCTGCCTCCTGTGCCTGCTGTCCTCTTCTGCCCCCTGTGCCTGCTGTCCTCTTCTGCCCCCCCCTGTGCCTGCTGTCCTCTCCTGCCCCTGTGCCTGCTGTCCTCTCCTGCCCCCTGTGCCTGCTGTCCTCTCCTGCCCCCTGTGCCTGCTGTCCTCTCCTGCCCCCTGTGCCCGCTGTCTCTCCTTCCCCCTTTGCTTGCTGTCTCTCCTGCCCTCCCCACTGTGCCTGCTGTGTCTCTCCTGCCCCATGTGCCTGCTGTCCTTTCCTGCCCCCTGTGCCTCTCCTGCCCCCTGTGCCTGCTGTCCTCTCCTGCCCCCCCACTGTGCCTGCTGTCCTCTTCTGCCCCCCGTGCCTGCTGTCCTCTCCTGCCCCCCGTGCCTGCTGTCCTCTCCTGCCCCCTGTGCCTGCTGTCCTCTCCTGCCCCCTGTGCCTGCTGTCTCTCCTGCCCCCTGTGCCTGCTGTCCTCTCCTGCCCCTGTGCCTGCTGTCCTGTCCTGCCCCCTGCCCCTGCTGTCCTCTCCTGCCCCCTGTGCCTGCTGTCCTCTCCTGCCCCCCTGTGCCTGCTGTCTCTCCTGCCCCTGTCTGTTGTCTCTCCTGTGCGTGCTGTCCTGTCCTGCCCCTGCTGTCCTCTCCTGCCCCTGCTGCCCTCTCCTGCCCCTGTGCCTGCTGTCCTCTCCTGCCCCTGTGCCTGCTGTCCTCTCCTGCCCCCTGTGCCTGCTGTCCTCTCCTGCCCCCGTGCCTGCTGTCCTCTCCTGCCCCGTGTGCCTGCTGTCCTGTCCTGCCCCGTGTGCCTGCTGTCCTGTCCTGCCCCGTGTGCCTGCTGTCCTCTCCTGCCCCCTGTGCCTGCTGTCCTCTCCTGCCCCTGCTGTCCTCTCCTGCCCCTGCTGTCCTCTCCTGCCCCTGTGCCTGCTGTCCTCTCCTGCCCCTGTGCCTGCTGTCCTCTCCTGCCCCCTGTGCCTGCTGTCTCTCCTGCCCCTGTGCCTGCTGTCCTCTCCTGCCCCCTGTGCCTGCTGTCTCTCCTGCCCCTGTGCCTGCTGTCCTCTCCTGCCCCCTGTGCCTGCTGTCTCTCCTGCCCTCTGTGCCTGCTGTCTCTCCTGCCTCTGTCTGTTGTCTCTCCTGTGCCTGCTGTCCTCTCCTGCCCCCTGTGCCTGCTGTCCTGTCCTGCCCCGTGTGCCTGCTGTCCTGTCCTGCCCCGTGTGCCTGCTGTCCTCTCCTGCCCCCGTGCCTGCTGTCCTGTCCTGCCCCTGCTGTCCTCTCCTGCCCCTGCTGTCCTCTCCTGCCCCTGTGCCTGCTGTCCTCTCCTGCCCCCTGTGCCTGCTGTCCTCTCCTGCCCCCTGTGCCTGCTGTCTCTCCTGCCCTCTCTGCCTGCTGTCTCTCCTGCCTCTGTCTGTTGTCTCTCCTGTGCCTGCTGTCCTCTCCTGCCCCCTGTGCCTGCTGTCCTGTCCTGCCCCGTGTGCCTGCTGTCTCTCCTTCCCCCTTTGCCTGCTGTCTCTCCTGCCCCCCCACTGTGCCGGCTGTGCCTCTCCTGCCCCCGTGCCTGCTGTCCTCTCCTGCCCCCGTGCCTGCTGTCACTCCTGCCTCCCGTGCCTTCTGTATCTCCTGCCCCCCGTGCCTGCTGTCTCTCCTGCCCCCGTGCCTGCTGTCTCTCCTGCCCCCTGTGCCTGCTGTCCTCTGCTGCCCCTGTGCCTGCTGTCCTCTCCTGCCCCCTGTGCCTGCTCTCTCCTGCCCCCTGTGCCTGCTTGTTCCTCTCCTGCCCCCTGTGCCTGCTGTCCTCTCCTGCCCCTGTGCCTGCTGTCCTATCCTGCCCCCTGTGCCTGCTGTCCTCTCCTGCCCCCTTTGCTTGCTGTCTCTCCTGCCCTCCCCACTGTGCCTGCTGTGTTTCTCCTGCCCCCTGTGCCTGCTGTCCTCTCCTGCCCCCCTGTGCCTGCTGTGTCTCTCCTGCCCCCTGTGCCTGCTGTCCTCTCCTGCCCCCCCACTGTGCCTGCTGTCCTCTCCTGCCCCTGCTGTCCTCTCCTGCCTCCTGTGCCTGCTGTCCTCTTCTGCCCCCTGTGCCTGCTGTCCTCTTCTGCCCCCCCTGTGCCTGCTGTCCTCTCCTGCCCCTGTGCCTGCTGTCCTCTCCTGCCCCCTGTGCCTGCTGTCCTCTCCTGCCCCCTGTGCCTGCTGTCCTCTCCTGCCCCCTGTGCCCGCTGTCTCTCCTTCCCCCTTTGCTTGCTGTCTCTCCTGCCCTCCCCACTGTGCCTGCTGTGTCTCTCCTGCCCCATGTGCCTGCTGTCCTT
Organism: Lissotriton helveticus; assembly: GCF_964261635.1. NCBI lineage: Eukaryota > Metazoa > Chordata > Amphibia > Caudata > Salamandridae > Lissotriton > Lissotriton helveticus. The sequence goes on from NC_136065.1 coordinate 74,065,092, forward strand.
TCCTGCCCCCCTGTGCCTGCTGTCTCTCCTGCCCCCTGTGCCTCTCCTGCCCCCTGTGCCTGCTGTCCTCTCCTGCCCCCCCACTGTGCCTGCTGTCCTCTTCTGCCCCCTGTGCCTGCTGTCCTCTTCTGCCCCCCCGTGCCTGCTGTCCTCTCCTGCCCCTGTGCCTGCTGTCCTCTCCTGCCCCCTGTGCCTGCTGTCCTCTCCTGCCCCCTGTGCCTGCTGTCTCTCCTGCCCCCTGTGCCTGCTGTCCTCTCCTGCCCCTGTGCCTGCTGTCCTGTCCTGCCCCCTGCCCCTGCTGTCCTCTCCTGCCCCCTGTGCCTGCTGTCCTCTCCTGCCCCCCTGTGCCTGCTGTCTCTCCTGCCCCTGTCTGTTGTCTCTCCTGTGCGTGCTGTCCTGTCCTGCCCCTGCTGTCCTCTCCTGCCCCTGTGCCTGCTGTCTCTCCTGCCCCCTGTGCCTGCTGTCCTCTCCTGCCCCTGTGCCTGCTGTCCTGTCCTGCCCCTGCTGTCCTCTCCTGCCCCCTGTGCCCGCTGTCCTCTCCTGCCCCCTGTGCCTGCTGTCCTCTCCTGCCCCCTGTGCCTGCTGTCCTCTCTTGCCCCCCGTGCCTGCTGTCCTCTCCTGCCCCTGTGCCTGCTGTCCTCTCCTGCCCCCTGTGCCTGCTGTCCTCTCCTGCCCCCTGTGCCTGCTGTCCTCTCCTGCCCCTGTGCCTGCTGTCCTCTCCTGCCCCCTGTGCCTGCTGTCCTCTCCTGCCCCCTGTGCCTGCTGTCCTCTCCTGCCCCCTGTGCCTGCTGTCCTCTCCTGCCCCCTGTGCCTGCTGTCCTCTCCTGCCCCTGTGCCTGCTGTCCTCTCCTGCCCCCTGTGCCTGCTGTCCTCTCCTGCCCCCTGTGCCTGCTGTCCTCTCCTGCCCCCTGTGCCTGCTGTCCTCTCCTGCCCCCTGTGCCTGCTGTCCTCTCCTGCCCCCTGTGCCTGCTGTCCTCTCTTGCCCCCCGTGCCTGCTGTCCTCTCCTGCCCCTGTGCCTGCTGTCCTCTCCTGCCCCCTGTGCCTGCTGTCCTCTCCTGCCCCCTGTGCCTGCTGTCCTCTCCTGCCCCTGTGCCTGCTGTCCTCTCCTGCCCCCTGTGCCTGCTGTCCTCTCCTGCCCCCTGTGCCTGCTGTCCTCTCCTGCCCCCTGTGCCTGCTGTCCTCTCCTGCCCCTGCTGTCCTCTCCTGCCCCCTGTGCCTGCTGTCCTCTCCTGCCCCCTGTGCCTGCTGTCCTCTCCTGCCCCCTGTGCCTGCTGTCCTCTCCTGCCCCTGCTGTCCTCTCCTGCCCCCTGTGCCTGCTGTCCTCTCCTGCCCCCTGTGCCTGCTGTCCTCTCCTGCCCCCTGTGCCTGCTGTCCTCTCCTGCCCCCTGTGCCTGCTGTCCTCTCCTGCCCCCTGTGCCTGCTGTCCTCTCTTGCCCCCCGTGCCTGCTGTCCTCTCCTGCCCCTGTGCCTGCTGTCCTCTCCTGCCCCCTGTGCCTGCTGTCCTCTCCTGCCCCCTGTGCCTGCTGTCCTCTCCTGCCCCTGTGCCTGCTGTCCTCTCCTGCCCCCTGTGCCTGCTGTCCTCTCCTGCCCCCTGTGCCTGCTGTCCTCTCCTGCCCCCTGTGCCTCTCCTTCTTCCCAAGATGGCGCCTGCGGCTGCGTCCTCGGGCGGGGCCCTGGGTGGGGCCGGGCTGTGTCTCAATGAGGATGCGGGGCCCCGGGCGGGCTGGACTAACGGGGCCCCGGGCAACCTGAGCAGGGAGAGGCTTGGAGGACCCCCCTCCCGGAGCAGGAGGAGCCCGGCTGCCTGGAAGGGGCGGAGACAGGGAGGGAGGGAGAGGCCCGGGAGGGGGCGGAGGAGGGAGGAGGGAGGGAGGGAGCGGGGCTGGCACTGGGAGCTGCTTCCTTCCTGCCGCCGCTGTGTGTTGCTGCATCAGAGGAAGGTGAGGGCTGCACCCCGGGGGCGCGGGGGGGGGGGCAGTGGGCAGCAGCGAGGCGTTGAACCCAGGGGCGATGTGTGATTCTTCGGGCAGTAATGCTTTGGGCAGTATAATGTTACTGTGTAAGACGCAGGGGCGCTGATGCTGGAGGGCTTTGAGGTATCAGGAGGCGGCGGGAGGCGCTGATGGGCTTTGGCAGGAGGGAGAGTGGGTGGGGCAGTAGATTTATGCGTAAGCCTCGGATGGAGGGGGCTGGGGCAGAAACACAGCCTTGGGCAGAAGGGTGGCTTGGGTAGTAGCATGGGCTGGGGCCTGGCAGGAGGGTGGCTGGGGCAGTCCAGCGCCGCATGCAGCAGGCGGGAGCTTCGTGCCCCCCCCCCCCCCCCCCCTCCCCTGTTATTGTTCCTGCCTCGTGGGGCTCGCCACACCCCGGCCTGCATATGCCAAGGGGCATGGACGAGTCAGCTGTTATTGTGTAAACACGTGATTGGCAGAGATGGAAATAACTGTAAACAGGCCTTGTGTGTGCACGCAGCCCTGAGAGAGATGCAGAGTGTGGGTGTAAAGAGGCGGGCTTTGTGAGTGCATACACCCAGAAACAGGCGGGGTCTGTGAAGGCATACACCCCAGAGACAGGCAGGTCTGTGAGTGCATACACCCAGGGTCTGTGAGTGCATACACCCAGGGTCTGTGAGTGCATACACCCCAGGTCTGTGAGTGCATACACCCCAGGTCTGTGAGTGCATACACCCCGGAGACAGGCAGGGTCTGTGGAGGCACACACCCCAGAGACAGGCAGGGTCTGTGAGTGTATACACCCCAGAGACAGGCAGGGTCTGTGAGTGTATACACCCCAGAGACAGGCAGGGTCTGTGAGTGCATACACCCAGGGTCTGTGAGTGCATACACCCCAGAGACAGGCAGGGTCTGTGAGTGCATACACCCCAGAGACAGACAGGGTCTGTGAGTGCATACACCCCAGAGACAGGCAGGGTCTGTGAGTGCATACACCCCCAGAGACAGGCAGGGTCTGTGAGTGCATACACCCCAGAGACAGGCAGGGTCTGTGAGTGCATACACCCCAGAGACAGGCAGGGTCTGTGAGTGCATACACCCCAGAGACAGGCAGGGTCTGTGAGTGCACACACCCCGGGTCTGTGAGTGCATACACCCCGGGTCTGTGAGTGCATACACCCCAGAGACAGGCAGGGTCTGTGAGTGCACACACCCCAGAGACAGGCAGGGTCTGTGAGTGCACACACCCCGGGTCTGTGAGTGCATACACCCCGGGTCTGTGAGTGCATACACCCCGGGTCTGTGAGTGCATACACCCCGGGTCTGTGAGTGCATACACCCCAGAGACAGGCAGGGTCTGTGAGTGCATACACCCCAGAGACAGACAGGGTCTGTGAGTGCATACACCCCAGAGACAGACAGGGTCTGTGAGTGCATACACCCCAGAGACAGACAGGGTCTGTGAGTGCACACACCCCAGAGACAGGCAGGGTCTGTGAGTGCATACACCACGGGTCTGTGAGTGCATACACCCCGGGTCTGTGAGTGCACACACCCCAGAGACAGGCAGGGCCTGTGAGTGCATACACCCCAGAGACAGGCAGGGTCTGTGAGTGCATACACCCCAGAGACAGGCAGGGTCTGTGAGTGCATACACCCCAGAGACAGGCAGGGTCTGTGAGTGCACACACCCCAGAGACAGGCAGGGTCTGTGAGTGCATACACCCCGGGTCTGTGAGTGCATACACCCCGGGTCTGTGAGTGCATACACCCCAGAGACAGGCAGGGTCTGTGAGTGCACACACCCCGGGTCTGTGAGTGCATACACCCCGGGTCTGTGAGTGCATACACCCCGGGTCTGTGAGTGCATACACCCCAGAGACAGGCAGGGTCTGTGAGTGCATACACCCCAGAGACAGGCAGGGTCTGTGAGTGCACACACCCCAGAGACAGGCAGGGTCTGTGAGTGCACACACCCCAGAGACAGGCAGGGTCTGTGAGTGCATACACCCCAGAGACAGGCAGGGTCTGTGAGTGCACACACCCCAGAGACAGGCAGGGTCTGTGAGTGCATACACCCCGGGTCTGTGAGTGCATACACCCCGGGTCTGTGAGTGCATACACCCCAGAGACAGGCAGGGTCTGTGAGTGCACACACCCCAGAGACAGGCAGGGTCTGTGAGTGCATACACCCCAGAGACAGGCAGGGTCTGTGAGTGCATACACCCCGGGTCTGTGAGTGCATACACCCCAGAGACAGACAGGGTCTGTGAGTGCATACACCCCAGAGACAGGCAGGGTCTGTGAGTGCACACACCCCAGAGACAGGCAGGGTCTGTGAGTGCATACACCCCAGAGACAGGCAGGGTCTGTGAGTGCATACACCCCAGAGACAGGCAGGGTCTGTGAGTGCACACACCCCAGAGACAGGCAGGGTCTGTGAGTGCATACACCCCAGAGACAGGCAGGGTCTGTGAGTGCACACACCCCAGAGACAGGCAGGGTCTGTGAGTGCATACACCCCGGGTCTGTGAGTGCATACACCCCAGAGACAGGCAGGGTCTGTGAGTGCACACACCCCAGAGACAGGCAGGGTCTGTGAGTGCATACACCCCGGGTCTGTGAGTGCATACACCCCAGAGACAGGCAGGGTCTGTGAGTGCATACACCCCGGGTCTGTGAGTGCATACACCCCAGAGACAGGCAGGGTCTGTGAGTGCATACACCCCGGGTCTGTGAGTGCATACACCCCAGAGACAGGCAGGGTCTGTGAGTGCATACACCCCAGAGACAGGCAGGGTCTGTGAGTGCATACACCCCGGGACTGTGAGTGCATACACCCCGGGTCTGTGAGTGCATACACCCCAGAGACAGGCAGGGTCTGTGAGTGCATACACCCCGTGTCTGTGAGTGCACACACCCCAGAGACAGGCAGGGTCTGTGAGTGCATACACCCCGGGTCTGTGAGTGCATACACCCCGGAGACAGGCAGGGTCTGTGAGTGCATACACCCCAGAGACAGGCAGGGTCTGTGGGTGCATACACCCCGGAGACAGGCAGGGTCTGTGAGTGCATACACCCCAGAGACAGGCAGGGTCTGTGGGTGCATACACCCCGGGTCTGTGAGTGCATACACCCCAGAGACAGGCAGGGTCTGTGAGTGCATACACCCCGGGTCTGTGAGTGCATACACCCCGGAGACAGGCAGGGTCTGTGAGTGCATACACCCCGGAGACAGGCAGGGTCTGTGAGTGCATACACCCCGGGTCTGTGAGTGCATACACCCCAGAGACAGGCAGGGTCTGTGAATGCACACACCCCAGAGACAGGCAGGGTCTGTGAGTGCATACACCCCAGAGACAGGCAGGGTCTGTGAGTGCATACACCCCAGAGACAGGCAGGGTCTGTGAGTGCACACACCCCAGAGACAGGCAGGGTCTGTGAGTGCATACACCCCAGAGACAGGCAGGGTCTGTGAGTGCATACACCCCAGAGACAGGCAGGGTCTGTGAGTGCACACACCCCAGAGACAGGCAGGGTCTGTGAGTGCACACACCCCAGAGACAGGCAGGGTCTGTGAGTGCACACACCCCAGAGACAGGCAGGGTCTGTGAGTGCATACACCCCGGGTCTGTGAGTGCATACACCCCAGAGACAGGCAGGGTCTGTGAGTGCATACACCCCGGGTCTGTGAGTGCATACACCCCAGAGACAGGCAGGGTCTGTGAGTGCATACACCCCAGAGACAGGCAGGGTCTGTGAGTGCATACACCCCGGAGACAGGCAGGGTCTGTGAGTGCATACACCCCAGAGACAGGCAGGGTCTGTGGGTGCATACACCCCAGAGACAGGCAGGGTCTGTGGGTGCACACACCCCAGAGACAGGCAGGGTCTGTGAGTGCATACACCCCAGAGACAGGCAGGGTCTGTGAGTGCATACACCCCCAGAGACAGGCAGGGTCTGTGAGTGCATACACCCCAGAGACAGGCAGGGTCTGTGGGTGCATACACCCCAGAGACAGGCAGGGTCTGTGAGTGCATACACCCCAGAGACAGGCAGGGTCTGTGAGTGCATACACCCCGGGTCTGTGAGTGCATACACCCCAGAGACAGGCAGGGTCTGTGAGTGCATACACCCCAGAGACAGGCAGGGTCTGTGAGTGCATACACCCCGGAGACAGGCAGGGTCTGTGAGTGCATACACCCCGTGTCTGTGAGTGCACACACCCCAGAGACAGGCAGGGTCTGTGAGTGCATACACCCCGGGTCTGTGAGTGCATACACCCCAGAGACAGGCAGGGTCTGTGAGTGCATACACCCCAGAGACAGGCAGGGTCTGTGAGTGCATACACCCCGGAGACAGGCAGGGTCTGTGAGTGCATACACCCCGGGTCTGTGAGTGCATACACCCCGGAGACAGGCAGGGTCTGTGAGTGCACACACCCCAGAGACAGGCAGGGTCTGTGAGTGCATACACCCCAGAGACAGGCAGGGTCTGTGAGTGCATACACCCCAGAGACAGGCAGGGTCTGTGAGTGCATACACCCCGGAGACAGGCAGGGTCTGTGAGTGCATACACCCCGGGTCTGTGAGTGCATACACCCCAGAGACAGGCAGGGTCTGTGAGTGCATACACCCCGTGTCTGTGAGTGCACACACCCCAGAGACAGGCAGGGTCTGTGAGTGCATACACCCCGGGTCTGTGAGTGCATACACCCCAGAGACAGGAAGGGTCTGTGAGTGCATACACCCCAGAGACAGGCAGGGTCTGTGAGTGCATACACCCCGGAGACAGGCAGGGTCTGTGAGTGCATACACCCCAGAGACAGGCAGGGTCTGTGAGTGCATACACCCCAGAGACAGGCAGGGTCTGTGAGTGCATACACCCCGGAGACAGGCAGGGTCTGTGAGTGCATACACCCCGGGTCTGTGAGTGCACACACCCCAGAGACAGGCAGGGTCTGTGAGTGCATACACCCCGGGTCTGTGAGTGCATACACCCCAGAGACAGGCAGGGTCTGTGAGTGCATACACCCCGGAGACAGGCAGGGTCTGTGGGTGCATACACCCCAGAGACAGGCAGGGTCTGTGAGTGCATACACCCCAGAGACAGGCAGGGTCTGTGAGTGCATACACCCCAGAGACAGGCAGGGTCTGTGAGTGCATACACCCCGGAGACAGGCAGGGTCTGTGAGTGCATACACCCCGGGTCTGTGAGTGCATACACCCCGGGTCTGTGAGTGCATACACCCCAGAGACAGGCAGGGTCTGTGGGTGCATACACCCCGTGTCTGTGAGTGCACACACCCCGGAGACAGGCAGGGTCTGTGGGTGCATACACCCCAGAGACAGGCAGGGTCTGTGGGTGCACACACCCCAGAGACAGGCAGGGTCTGTGAGTGCATACACCCCAGAGACAGGCAGGGTCTGTGAGTGCATACACCCCAGAGACAGGCAGGGTCTGTGGGTGCATACACCCCAGAGACAGGCAGGGTCTGTGAGTGCATACACCCCAGAGACAGGCAGGGTCTGTGAGTGCATACACCCCGGGTCTGTGAGTGCATACACCCCAGAGACAGACAGGGTCTGTGAGTGCATACACCCCAGAGACAGGCAGGGTCTGTGAGTGCATACACCCCGGGTCTGTGAGTGCATACACCCCAGAGACAGGCAGGGTCTGTGAGTGCATACACCCCAGAGACAGGCAGGGTCTGTGAGTGCATACACCCCGGAGACAGGCAGGGTCTGTGAGTGCATACACCCCGTGTCTGTGAGTGCACACACCCCAGAGACAGGCAGGGTCTGTGAGTGCATACACCCCGGGTCTGTGAGTGCATACACCCCAGAGACAGGCAGGGTCTGTGAGTGCATACACCCCGGGTCTGTGAGTGCATACACCCCAGAGACAGGCAGGGTCTGTGAGTGCATACACCCCAGAGACAGGCAGGGTCTGTGAGTGCATACACCCCGGAGACAGGCAGGGTCTGTGAGTGCATACACCCCGTGTCTGTGAGTGCACACACCCCGGAGACAGGCAGGGTCTGTGGGTGCATACACCCCAGAGACAGGCAGGGTCTGTGGGTGCACACACCCCAGAGACAGGCAGGGTCTGTGAGTGCATACACCCCAGAGACAGGCAGGGTCTGTGAGTGCATACACCCCAGAGACAGGCAGGGTCTGTGGGTGCATACACCCCAGAGACAGGCAGGGTCTGTGAGTGCATACACCCCAGAGACAGGCAGGGTCTGTGAGTGCATACACCCCGGGTCTGTGAGTGCATACACCCCAGAGACAGACAGGGTCTGTGCGTGCATACACCCCAGAGACAGGCAGGGTCTGTGAGTGCATACACCCCAGAGACAGGCAGGGTCTGTGAGTGCATACACCCCGGAGACAGGCAGGGTCTGTGAGTGCATACACCCCGGGTCTGTGAGTGCATACACCCCAGAGACAGGCAGGGTCTGTGAGTGCATACACCCCGGGTCTGTGAGTGCATACACCCCAGAGACAGGCAGGGTCTGTGAGTGCATACACCCCGGGTCTGTGAGTGCACACACCCCAGAGACAGGCAGGGTCTGTGAGTGCATACACCCCGGGTCTGTGAGTGCATACACCCCAGAGACAGGCAGGGTCTGTGAGTGCACACACCCCAGAGACAGGCAGGGTCTGTGAGTGCATACACCCCAGAGACAGGCAGGGTCTGTGAGTGCATACACCCCGGGTCTGTGAGTGCATACACCCCAGAGACAGGCAGGGTCTGTGAGTGCACACACCCCAGAGACAGACAGGGTCTGTGAGTGCATACACCCCGGGTCTGTGAGTGCATACACCCCAGAGACAGGCAGGGTCTGTGAGTGCATACACCCCGGGTCTGTGAGTGCACACACCCCAGAGACAGGCAGGGTCTGTGAGTGCATACACCCCGGGTCTGTGAGTGCATACACCCCAGAGACAGGCAGGGTCTGTGAGTGCACACACCCCAGAGACAGGCAGGGTCTGTGAGTGCATACACCCCAGAGACAGGCAGGGTCTGTGGGTGCATACACCCCGGGTCTGTGAGTGCATACACCCCAGAGACAGGCAGGGTCTGTGAGTGCATACACCCCGGGTCTGTGAGTGCATACACCCCGGGTCTGTGAGTGCATACACCCCAGAGACAGGCAGGGTCTGTGAGTGCATACACCCCGTGTCTGTGAGTGCACACACCCCAGAGACAGGCAGGGTCTGTGAGTGCACACACCCCAGAGACAGGCAGGGTCTGTGAGTGCATACACCCCGTGTCTGTGAGTGCACACACCCCAGAGACAGGCAGGGTCTGTGAGTGCATACACCCCGGGTCTGTGAGTGCATACACCCCAGAGACAGGCAGGGTCTGTGAGTGCATACACCCCAGAGACAGGCAGGGTCTGTGAGTGCATACACCCCGTGTCTGTGAGTGCACACACCCCAGAGACAGGCAGGGTCTGTGAGTGCATACACCCCGGGTCTGTGAGTGCATACACCCCAGAGACAGGCAGGGTCTGTGAGTGCATACACCCCGGGTCTGTGAGTGCACACACCCCAGAGACAGGCAGGGTCTGTGAGTGCATACACCCCGGGTCTGTGAGTGCATACACCCCAGAGACAGGCAGGGTCTGTGAGTGCACACACCCCAGAGACAGGCAGGGTCTGTGAGTGCACACACCCCAGAGACAGGCAGGGTCTGTGAGTGCATACACCCCAGAGACAGGCAGGGTCTGTGGGTGCATACACCCCGGGTCTGTGAGTGCATACACCCCAGAGACAGGCAGGGTCTGTGAGTGCATACACCCCGGGTCTGTGAGTGCATACACCCCAGAGACAGGCAGGGTCTGTGAGTGCATACACCCCGGGTCTGTGAGTGCATACACCCCAGAGACAGGCAGGGTCTGTGAGTGCATACACCCCGGGTCTGTGAGTGCATACACCCCGGGTCTGTGAGTGCATACACCCCAGAGACAGGCAGGGTCTGTGAGTGCATACACCCCGTGTCTGTGAGTGCACACACCCCAGAGACAGGCAGGGTCTGTGAGTGCACACACCCCAGAGACAGGCAGGGTCTGTGAGTGCATACACCCCGTGTCTGTGAGTGCACACACCCCAGAGACAGGCAGGGTCTGTGAGTGCATACACCCCGGGTCTGTGGGTGCATACACCCCAGAGACAGGCAGGGTCTGTGAGTGCATACACCCCAGAGACAGGCAGGGTCTGTGAGTGCATACACCCCGGAGACAGGCAGGGTCTGTGAGTGCATACACCCCAGAGACAGGCAGGGTCTGTGGGTGCATACACCCCAGAGACAGGCAGGGTCTGTGGGTGCACACACCCCAGAGACAGGCAGGGTCTGTGAGTGCATACACCCCAGAGACAGGCAGGGTCTGTGAGTGCATACACCCCAGAGACAGGCAGGGTCTGTGGGTGCACACACCCCAGAGACAGGCAGGGTCTGTGAGTGCACACACCCCAGAGACAGGCAGGGTCTGTGAGTGCACACACCCCAGAGACAGGCAGGGTCTGTGAGTGCATACACCCCGGGTCTGTGAGTGCATACACCCCAGAGACAGACAGGGTCTGTGAGTGCATACACCCCAGAGACAGGCAGGGTCTGTGAGTGCATACACCCCCAGAGACAGGCAGGGTCTGTGGGTGCATACACCCCAGAGACAGGCAGGGTCTGTGGGTGCATACACCCCAGAGACAGGCAGGGTCTGTGAGTGCATACACCCCCAGAGACAGGCAGGGTCTGTGAGTGCACACACCCCAGAGACAGGCAGGGTCTGTGAGTGCATACACCCCAGAGACAGGCAGGGTCTGTGAGTGCACACACCCCAGAGACAGGCAGGGTCTGTGGGTGCATACACCCCAGAGACAGGCAGGGTCTGTGAGTGCACACACCCCAGAGACAGGCAGGGTCTGTGAGTGCACACACCCCAGAGACAGGCAGGGTCTCTGAGTGCATACACCCCGGGTCTGTGAGTGCATACACCCCAGAGACAGACAGGGTCTGTGAGTGCATACACCCCAGAGACAGGCAGGGTCTGTGAGTGCATACACCCCGGGTCTGTGAGTGCATACACCCCAGAGACAGGCAGGGTCTGTGAGTGCATACACCCCAGAGACAGGCAGGGTCTGTGAGTGCATACACCCCGGAGACAGGCAGGGTCTGTGAGTGCATACACCCCGGAGACAGGCAGGGTCTGTGAGTGCATACACCCCGGGTCTGTGAGTGCATACACCCCAGAGACAGGCAGGGTCTGTGAGTGCATACACCCCGGGTCTGTGAGTGCATACACCCCAGAGACAGGCAGGGTCTGTGAGTGCATACACCCCGGGTCTGTGAGTGCATACACCCCAGAGACAGGCAGGGTCTGTGAGTGCATACACCCCAGAGACAGGCAGGGTCTGTGAGTGCATACACCCCGGGTCTGTGAGTGCATACACCCCAGAGACAGGCAGGGTCTGTGAGTGCATACACCCCGGGTCTGTGAGTGCATACACCCCGGGTCTGTGAGTGCATACACCCCAGAGACAGACAGGGTCTGTGAGTGCATACACCCCAGAGACAGGCAGGGTCTGTGAGTGCATACACCCCGGGTCTGTGAGTGCACACACCCCAGAGACAGGCAGGGTCTGTGAGTGCATACACCCCAGAGACAGGCAGGGTCTGTGAGTGCATACACCCCGGGTCTGTGAGTGCATACACCCCAGAGACAGGCAGGGTCTGTGAGTGCATACACCCCGGGTCTGTGAGTGCATACACCCCAGAGACAGGCAGGGTCTGTGAGTGCATACACCCCGGGTCTGTGAGTGCATACACCCCGGGTCTGTGAGTGCATACACCCCAGAGACAGGCAGGGTCTGTGAGTGCATACACCCCGTGTCTGTGAGTGCACACACCCCAGAGACAGGCAGGGTCTGTGAGTGCACACACCCCAGAGACAGGCAGGGTCTGTGAGTGCATACACCCCGTGTCTGTGAGTGCACACACCCCAGAGACAGGCAGGGTCTGTGAGTGCATACACCCCGGGTCTGTGAGTGCATACACCCCAGAGACAGGCAGGGTCTGTGAGTGCATACACCCCAGAGACAGGCAGGGTCTGTGAGTGCATACACCCCGGAGACAGGCAGGGTCTGTGAGTGCATACACCCCAGAGACAGGCAGGGTCTGTGGGTGCATACACCCCAGAGACAGGCAGGGTCTGTGGGTGCACACACCCCAGAGACAGGCAGGGTCTGTGAGTGCATACACCCCAGAGACAGGCAGGGTCTGTGAGTGCATACACCCCAGAGACAGGCAGGGTCTGTGAGTGCATACACCCCAGAGACAGGCAGGGTCTGTGAGTGCATACACCCCAGAGACAGCAGGGTCTGTGAGTGCATACACCCCAGAGACAGGCAGGGTCTGTGAGTGCATACACCCCGGAGACAGGCAGGGTCTGTGAGTGCATACACCCCAGAGACAGGCAGGGTCTGTGGGTGCACACACCCCAGAGACAGGCAGGGTCTGTGAGTGCATACACCCCAGAGACAGGCAGGGTCTGTGAGTGCATACACCCCGGGTCTGTGAGTGCATACACCCCAGAGACAGGCAGGGTCTGTGAGTGCATACACCCCAGAGACAGGCAGGGTCTGTGAGTGCATACACCCCAGAGACAGGCAGGGTCTGTGAGTGCATACACCCCAGAGACAGGCAGGGTCTGTGAGTGCATACACCCCGGAGACAGGCAGGGTCTGTGAGTGCATACACCCCAGAGACAGGCAGGGTCTGTGGGTGCATACACCCCAGAGACAGGCAGGGTCTGTGGGTGCACACACCCCAGAGATAGGCAGGGTCTGTGAGTGCATACACCCCAGAGACAGGCAGGGTCTGTGAGTGCATACACCCCGGGTCTGTGAGTGCATACACCCCAGAGACAGGCAGGGTCTGTGAGTGCATACACCCCAGAGACAGGCAGGGTCTGTGAGTGCATACACCCCAGAGACAGGCAGGGTCTGTGGGTGCATACACCCCGGGTCTGTGAGTGCATACACCCCAGAGACAGGCAGGGTCTGTGAGTGCATACACCCCAGAGACAGGCAGGGTCTGTGAGTGCATACACCCCGGGTCTGTGAGTGCATACACCCCGGGTCTGTGAGTGCATACACCCCAGAGACAGGCAGGGTCTGTGAGTGCACACACCCCAGAGACAGGCAGGGTCTGTGAGTGCATACACCCCGGGTCTGTGAGTGCATACACCCCATAGACAGACAGGGTCTGTGAGTGCATACACCCCAGAGACAGACAGGGTCTGTGAGTGCATACACCCCAGAGACAGGCAGGGTCTGTGAGTGCACACACCCCAGAGACAGGCAGGGTCTGTGAGTGCATACACCCCAGAGACAGGCAGGGTCTGTGGGTGCATACACCCCGGGTCTGTGAGTGCATACACCCCAGAGACAGACAGGGTCTGTGAGTGCATACACCCCAGAGACAGACAGGGTCTGTGAGTGCATACACCCCAGAGACAGGCAGGGTCTGTGAGTGCATACACCCCGGGTCTGTGAGTGCATACACCCCAGAGACAGACAGGGTCTGTGAGTGCATACACCCCAGAGACAGACAGGGTCTGTGAGTGCATACACCCCAGAGACAGGCAGGGTCTGTGAGTGCATACACCCAGGGTCTGTGAGTGCATACACCCCAGAGACAGACAGGGTCTGTGAGTGCATACACCCCAGAGACAGGCAGGGTCTGTGAGTGCATACACCCCAGAGACAGGCAGGGTCTGTGGGTGCATACACCCCGGGTCTGTGAGTGCATACACCCCAGAGACAGACAGGGTCTGTGAGTGCATACACCCCAGAGACAGGCAGGGTCTGTGAGTGCATACACCCCGGGTCTGTGAGTGCATACACCCCAGAGACAGGCAGGGTCTGTGAGTGCATACACCCCGGGTCTGTGAGTGCATACACCCCAGAGTCTGTGAGTGCATACACCCCAGAGTCTGTGAGTGCATACACCCCAGAGTCTGTGAGTGCATACACCCCGGGTCTGTGAGTGCATACACCCCGGGTCTGTGAGTGCATACACCCCAGAGACAGGCAGGGTCTGTGAGTGCATACACCCCGTGTCTGTGAGTGCACACACCCCAGAGACAGGCAGGGTCTGTGAGTGCACACACCCCAGAGACAGGCAGGGTCTGTGAGTGCATACACCCCAGAGACAGGCAGGGTCTGTGAGTGCATACACCCCGGAGACAGGCAGGGTCTGTGAGTGCATACACCCCAGAGACAGGCAGGGTCTGTGAGTGCACACACCCCGGGTCTGTGAGTGCATACACCCCAGAGTCTGTGAGTGCATACACCCCGGGTCTGTGAGTGCATACACCCCGGGTCTGTGAGTGCATACACCCCAGAGACAGGCAGGGTCTGTGAGTGCACACACCCCAGAGACAGGCAGGGTCTGTGAGTGCACACACCCCAGAGACAGGCAGGGTGTGGAAAAGTAAATTTTGCCATGTTCTGTGTCCCTACGCCTCATCCATCATAGGTTATGTGTGCATGACCAATATGCATATGTTATCCCCCATGTCTGATTAATGACGCAATTACAGTTGTGTCCACCTCTGGTATGTCAGTTTCCAGTCCTCGTGAATACTACGAATATCAGGCCTATGTAAAGTTATATTGCCACGTTTCCCAGCGTGCACGTTATTTCATTATAAAGTCCCCGTTTCTAGGCCTCAAAAGGGCCCGGACATCAGATTCAGCTCCTGTCTCCTGAAAGCCTCGCTGAGGAGCGATACAGCCCCCACCTGTATCCTCGACCCTTCACTTACTTCCTGCCTCGCAGTGCCCGGTGCAGCTTGGCTCTGCCTCTGAGTCTGCCAAGAGTATGTTATGATTCCAGCTATCAGTTCAGTCCTTCTTCTCTGCATTCCTAAGCTACTGAACTGCATCAATAGTTTCCGTCATTGTCTAGCCTATTCGGCTCCACGTTAGAGAAATACTGTATTAATGGTCATTTAATATTCTTCATCACGCACTACATGTAGAATAATGCATGGTCCAGTCTTAGAATCAAGTTAGCCTTTTCCCCTCATGACTTCTAGTTTATATCAACATGTTCCCTAAACATCAGATACCAGATAGGGTTTAGGTACATGTCGCTCCGACCCTCCAGACTCAAGTCTCTGCTCCTAGCACAGAGTTCGTAGCCCCCAGCGTCTCCTAGTAACACGTCATTGCCAGTTTACGCGCACCATTAGGTTAGAGGTCCCGGCTCCTTAGGTAGCCTCCTCCTATGTTTCCGCCCATTCATGACATATTCTGTTACGTTTGCACCACATGTCTATGTATACTCCCAGTTACACCTACTTTTACTGTTATCTCTCGCGACTGCTACGCGTCACGCCTTCTGCTCCACCCACTGTTACGCCTACTGCAATGTAATGCTATGTGTTTGCGCTATGTATATAAGTTGATATATTGTTATTAAAAAGCTAGCGCGCTCATCCCAGATCCAGCCCCAGCAGCTGCTGGGCCCCTGTTCCTATGCAGGTTGTCCCGATCCTGTCCTTATGCTGTAATAAACCTGCAGAAACTCCTACTACCTCGAATCTTGACTCTTATTTTATTGAGCTATCTGTTGTTCATTCATTCATTCAAAAATAGATCCGGTATTATTTATTTATATACCACATAATGGCGCCCGAATAGGGACTTGCCCTTTCCCCACGCGTCGGTGAAGCCACGCCGACCCCCTGACCCTCTGCAGCCGTGACGGAACCATACCGGCCACGTGCAGATATTTCTGCCTCAAGTATCCCTCAGGCCCACGGAGGAGACGGAGGAGGCGGTCCAGCATCCAAACGAGACGGTGGAGGAACGCGGCGAGTCCCGACCAGAGCCCAAGCCAAGAGTCCAAGGTCCGAGGTATCCGGAGGCCCACCCGTAACTGAAGTCCGAAGTTTGTCGTCCGTCGTCCAGTCCAGTCTGAGGCCTTCCGTTCTTGCTGCCCGGTGAGTACCATTGCTGGGGTAGTATCTAGACAGGACCAATCTAAATTGACTCCTGGTCCGTGGGTTGGTGGTGCCCAGACTCACAAACGAAGTGTTCACCTAGGTGGATACGGGTCTTGATGCGTCCCTTTTATGGGACCGGTATGTTCCGTACTGTTACAGCAGTGCATCCAGTAACTCTAGTCTGTTCCGTTCTCGAGAAAATTCTTGTATTTCTGTTCTCAGTATTCCAGGTAATATTCTGTTCGAACTGTTATTTATAATGTTGTTTAATGTCTTTCCAATGTCGTGGTATGCCTGAATTGTTTTCCCAATTGTTATTGTTTTTCGTGTATTGTATTGTGTTCCGATTCAAGTTTACAATGCCGCTCTTTTCCAAGTTACGTCAGTTAAAAACTAGAAAGGGTTTATTAGAGGAAGCAGTTCCTGTTCCGCCTAGGGACAGTCCAGGTCATTTTATGTATCAGAAACATGGCATAAGTGCCATATTGTATCTAGATTTATGGGTAGAGTATACCAAACAGTTAGACGAAAAGTATAGATGGCCCGTATCGGGTACATGGGATGCCGAATGTATCATGCGAGTAGAAGAAGCATTATGGAAAAAGAAAGCCAGACAGTCACAGAAAGATGCCATCGAGTTATGGCGCAAGGAAGCTCATAAAAGAACCGAAAAGGAAGTCAGAAAGTCAGAGTTAAGTAGAGAATCCCAGGAACGAGCCCAAGAAAGAGAATTAATCGAGATAGGTGAACAAGTCAAAGCCGAACAGTCAGACAGACAGAGGCATGCCCTCATTAAGGGTATGTATCCTCTTCTTGCCGAAGGTTTGCCAAAAGCGACCCCAGAGGCATCTAGTAATTGCCCGCCACCATTAGTTCCGACCAAGCTACGTCACAAACCGACCGCAGCTGATATTTTTATTTCGTCCTATCTGGACGATACAGTCCCCGAATATGCAAATCCCGTTCGCGCTCCGCCAGTCCCTGTAAATCAGGCACTTCCTGCTCCTCCAGGCACCGGGGTGCCCTTAACAGCTCCCCCGGGTCAGCCTGCCATACAAGTCCAGCCCACGTTACAATTACCGACCTTGCCAGCACAAAAGGCATCAGTAGACGATTCCAGTCTAGGGGCCGCAGGAGGAGGTCTTCCTCAAACCCCGCCGCCACACAAGCGTTTAACATTACTCGAATTACATGCTCAAGCGTTACAGCGCACGCCTAAACATCAGTCTGTTACAGAAATCAGGCAAACCCTTAACGAATGTGTCTATGATCCAGTTCCAGGCGAATATAATATGGTTTTATATTCCTTACGTGTAAGGAGAGTGACCGAGTATCTAGTCACCTTACCGAATATGAAAGAAGATCTAGACAGAATATATCGTTTCATCCGTACAGGGGATGATCCAGAAAGTATTGGCGAGATTATGTCTCAAAGGAAAGCCGAGATCCAGCTCATGATATTAAAGTTCCTGATCAATTGTCTAATAAGAGAACAAGATTACCCGTCTAAAGATCAAGCCGAAATGAGAATTCTGACAAGGTGGAGTGATAATATAGCCGAGGGTAAGCACAAGACCGTCAGTGCTATGGAGAGTATGTACAAGAAAATCCGTAAAGAAATAATAAGGTTACACGACCAGCGTAAAGTAGCACAAGTAAGCGAGAAAGAAAGTATCTCTGATCCTGAAGAGGAAGAGAACGAGAATCCCGCCAGAATAGCGTATGTAGGAAAATCTAGATTTCCAGATCGCCATTTACGTCTAGAACACAAGTCTATTGTTCATCATCCAGCACCAGAACAAGGTTCTCTAGAACAAGTATTCCAAGCTACCGATCACATCCTAAAATCACGAATCGGTTATAGTGAGTTAAGTACCATGCATGAACAAGAACTAGTCCGATCAGCAGTCCGATGGATTACTGATTCTACCACTTTTCCAGACGAAATAGTGGCACAAATGTTTCTGAAATTGCCCCCAGCCGAGCAGCGACTGGTGGGTACGTATATGATCCAGCACCTCATTACTCTGTATGAGGGTCAGCACTCTGATCCAGGTCCGTTGCACGATATCCTGAACGAGTTACTCCAGTATAGATGGAGAGGTCTAGGTACCGATTTAATTAGTGTCATTCTAGAACAACGTCACAAATATAGAACGTTTCTGAACCCGCATTTTGTTCATGTCTCACCCCCAGAAAGTAAACCATTCTACATAGATAGACAGAATCCGTTACGAGAAGTCCACCCAGTTAAAGGAACGGGTGGCGAAATGCAACGAGTGTTTGTATACACTCCAATCACAAAGATGGAACTTCTTGAAATGAAGAAATTAATCCCCTGTCATGACAAAGATCCAGCAGGGTTCCATAGAGAATTAAAAGACATGCTCCGTATGGGAGAATATACTTACCCAGATATCATTAAAATGTTAAAGGTCCTGTTACCCGCAGGGGTGTATGAAAAGCTAAAGGAAAAAGAATGGGAGGTGGGAGAGAAAAAGATAGATTGGGCAGCTCTAGAAGCTGAAGACAAGGCACGAGTACCAGGTACCGGTCTAGGAGATAAATGTAAAGAATTACCAGAATTATTGATTCAAGTTTTACCCAGATTATTGACAACGAGAAAAGAAGACTGGGATGCAATCTCAGCCTGTAAACAGAAACAAGACGAAGATATTAGTGATTTTTACTCTAGATTTGAGAAATGTTTCAGTATCAATAGTGGTCTCAAGACAAGTAGTGAGTCATACCCTCACCTTTTTGTTACTAAATTAGTCGAGAATTCAAGTCCACAAATTAAAAACCGAGTTCTGAAAGTCGAAAGCACCTGGCAAGCTAACACTCCGTCCCAGATGCTCCAGATGCTCCAGTATCACCAGAATAGAATCAGGGAAGAGCAAGAACACGAAAGAAAACGTATGAAAGACACGAAAATGAAAGTGCTAGTTGCACAATCTATTCCTCAAGACAGTCAGAAGAGGGGTCCGAATCAAGCCAGTCATCCTGCAGCTCCTGTTAAAGGGAACTGCAATTATTGTAAACAGCCAGGTCATTTTATAAATGAGTGTGCAGTTCTGAAACATAATATAGCTACTGGTAAGACTAAAGAAAGACCACGCCCGCCTAGACAAGAACAAGTTTCACAGACTCCTCAGCCACAGAATGCACAACAGACAGTTCCCGCACCGCAGCCCATTGCTGCAACACAGCATGTTACATCGCAGATGTACCAGTATGCTCAGACAGAGTATCCAGAGTACCAGCCATATTCATGAAACAGCCTAGAGAGGGAGGTAGGCTTGCCTCTCATCGAGATACCTGTAGATCAAGAAGGTCCCTATGTTCACAGTCAAGTATTAGGGAAAGACAGAAAGTTTTTGATCGATACAGGGGCAAGTAGGACCACAATCAGTCACGCCGAAGTTCCAGGGGCTCCGCTCTCAGGCTCAAGAAATGTTTCCCTTGGATTTTCAGGAAAACCAATAGTTAATGAGATTTCAAAACCAGTCACTCTAGAAGTAGGTCCATTGTCCCGCACTACTGATCTGTTACTTACTAAGTCATGTCCAGAAAATCTATTAGGCATTAAGACACTGAAAGAATTAGGTGCAGTTATTTGCTGTTCCCCAGAGGGAATACGATTGTTCCTACGTGACTTTAAGGGTCACTATGTATTACGAGATTTTGATTCCAGACTGTCTAATGTTCCGCAGCATTTATGGGCGCAAGGTCCAACTGATGTAGGTTACATGCAAATCACACCCCATCGTGTGACTCTCAAACCAGGTGTAGTGTTACCCCGAATCAGACAGTACAGATTGCCACCTGAGGCTGTAGCAGCCTTGTCCAAAATTATTGACGAGCTCATTGTTCAAGGAGTAGTTGTAGAAACTGACTCCAATGTATGTAATTCTCCGATCATTCCAGTCATGAAACGTACTGATCCAAATGCACCCCCAGTATATCGATTAGTGATTGATTTACGAGAGCTTAATAAATGTATTATTCCTCAGTACCCAGTTGTCCCAGACATTTCTTCCCTGTTAACAGCTATTGATTCCGAAGCCACGTTTTTCACTGTCATAGACCTCAAGAATGCATTTTTCAGTGTTCCAATTCATCCAGACAGCCAGTTTCTTTTCGGATTTTGTTTAAATGGAAGGAGCTATATGTTCACACGCGCTCCTCAAGGTTTCACAGAAAGTCCTAGTATTTACAGTCAAGCACTCAAGAGACAACTAGACAACATTCACATGCCAACTGACACTGCCCTGCTCCAATATGTCGATGATCTACTGATCACAGCCCGTTCTGAACGTGACTGCGAGCGAGCGTCACTGACAGTTCTGTATTTCCTAGCCGAGATGGGGCACAAGGTGTCCCCTTCGAAGCTTCAATTCTGTGTCCAGCAAGTGGTATACTTAGGACACTTGCTGTCCAAGAGGGGTAGGCAGTTGACACCCGACCGTATCCAGTTAATAGCGAGTCTTCCCCAGCCCAGAACCCAGAAGGAGGTACGTGCCTTTATCGGCCTTACTTCTTATTGTAGACAATGGATTCCCCAGTATGCATTTCTAGCCAAGCCACTGATACAGTTAACGACACAGGAGGCAGCCGTATCGACTGTCCTCCCTTGGACATCTGAACATACACTGAGTTTCAACGAGTTAAAGAAAGCTTTATGCCAAGCTCCAGTTCTAGCTACACCGAACTACAGTAAGCCTTTTACACTTTTTGTTACAGAACGTGAAGGTACAGCATTATCTGTTCTCACACAAGATCAAGCAGGACAATCCAAGCCCTGTGCTTATTTTTCGAGTACATTAGATCCAGTCGCCCAGGCGTTGCCTGCGTGCCTCAAGTCAGTTGCAGCCACAGCACTAGCTATCAGACAAAGTGATTCCATAGTTTTAGGACATTCCCTGACAGTACAAGTTCCACATTCAGTAGAAGTTCTTTTAAACCGAACACAAACTCAGCACTTGACAATTGCACGTTTAACAGGTTATGAATTGACACTGTTCCAGCCACACATAGAAATTAGACGCTGCAACGTCCTGAATCCTGCTACACTGTTACCATCAGTTAATTCAAATCCAGCCACACATGACTGTGTGGAAGTAGTTAACATTACGACAAAGCCAAGACAAGACCTGACAGACATTCCGTTACCAGACCCCGACCTGACACTTTATGTGGATGGTTCATGTATGAGAACTAGTACAGGAGAACTAGTCGCCGCGTATGCAGTGACTACTGACACTGAAGTTATTGAAACACACCGTATTGATACCCTGTCCGCTCAAGCAGCAGAGCTAGTCGCTCTGACACAAGCCTGTATACATGCCAAGAACCTGAAAGTTAATGTTTACACAGATTCACGTTACGCATTCGGAGTTGTACACGACTTCGGAGTGCTCTGGCAGGAGAGAGGTTTCATGACTTCTCATGGAACCAAGATTCAGCATGGTCTCCTTATTCAAGCCCTGTTAGATGCCATACATTTACCGACATCCATTGCCATCATGAAATGCAAAGCACATACGAAAATTACAGACATTATTTCCCAAGGTAACGATCTAGCAGATCGCACAGCCAAGCTTACAGCACAGACTCCAGACATTCCAGTTAATCAGACACATACTCCAGATCCGATGACATGTATGACAGTTAAGGACCCTACTCAAGATGTCATAGATATCCAGTTACATGCTACTCCCGATGAAATCAAGAAATGGTCTGAACAAGGAGGGGTCCAGACAGATCAAGGATGGTTAACGAAGGGTAGAGCCACATGGTTTCTCCCCGATTCTATGGTTCAAGTCATTATTAATACCGCACATAGTCCAGCACATTTAGGAGAAAAAGCTATGTTAGACAGTATCCAGAACATTTGGTTCAACAAGCATTTACGAGCTGCAGCCAAGCAGAAAGTCCGTACCTGTATGATATGTTGTCAGTTTAATCCAGGTAAAAGTGTCCCGGTGGAACAAGGTGGTTTCCAGCCCCCTGACCACCCTTTTGAGGTCCTCCAGATGGATTATATTCAGATGGAGCGATGTCGAGGTTTCAAGTATGTCCTTGTAGTTGTATGCGCTTTGTCCAGATGGACAGAAGCATATCCAGTTCCAGATTACACAGCCGCGACCACTGCCAAGCAGTTGGTTCGTGAATTCTTCCCTAGATATGGACTCCCTAGAGTCGTATATTCTGATAACGGTCAGCCATTCTCATCCGAACTCATGAAGCACGTTTCCCTGTTGTTAGGGTACCAGTGGAAGTTCCATTGTGTACGCCATCCTGAAGCAGCTGGTCTAGTTGAGAGACATAATCAGACCCTGAAAATCCGTATTGCCAAAGTCTGTAAAGAAAAAGGTGTGGACTGGCTAGTAGCTCTGCCAGTCGCTTTGTTTTATATGCGCATGGTCGCACATTCCAGATCAGGTCTGTCCCCGTATGAGGTCGTATTCGGCCGCCCCCCTAACATGTGGGGTACTCCTAGACCCCGAAGTATTACCGATGTTTCATGTAATATGCTGACAGATTACCTAGCTTCCTTGATGTCTGCCCTCAACTCATGTCGTTCACAGGTTGCTGCCGCCTTTCCAGACAATACCGAGGTGGCACCACACGAAATCGTTCCAGGTTCCCTTGTGATGGTCCGAAATTTTGACAGATCAAGTCCGCTGGAGCCTCGTTGGAAGGAGCCCCGTCAGGTCCTCCTCACCACCCGTACAGCCGTCAAGTTGGAAGGCAGAAAAGGATGGATCCACCTTTCTCATATTAAACTTTTTAAAGGATTGAAATCCGTTTCTAAAAACATTTCCCAGGATTCGAAAGATTGCCAGAACATTGCTCTTAAGGACTGTCCCGCAAAAGACATTACTACAACCCCTTCCTTGTTAGAGAAAACTCCGCAACAGGATTATAAGTTAAAGCTCAGGTCTAGTAAAATAAGTCAGTCAGTTTGATTGTATAAGTCCTCCCCTAGGTGAAACGGTTAGACTGTTTCTGACATGTATAAAATAGACCCCCATAGTGAGAGAGTCAGTCAAAGTTCAATTCAATGTATCGTTTTTCTGAGTTTCGTATTATTCATCAGTATTTTGATTTCCTGCACCAGCTATGCGTTCTATCTGTATTTTCCAGTTCCTCATGTAAATATGTCTGCTAATGCTACAGTAGAGCACACGTTTAGTGATCTGCCTCCTCACGAATATTCATACCGCCTCGCTATGCGCAACAACACATTTATCCGTATGTTACATTACTCACACCAGACCAGCAATGCCACTAATTGTTGGGTGTGTGGTCGACTCCCCCCTTTCCAGACACCGAAGGGAGTTCTGCCACTCTTTCCTTATCCATTCTCACATAATGGTTCGTGTGGAGCATGGTCCACGTTAACGTCATCCTCAACAGATATGTCTTTTCTTAACAGTACATGTTTCCCAGACAAGCAAGGTCTCCCCCACAGAACAGGTTTAGATCTAGAAAATGAAGTATATAATTTAGGTAATTATTCGTCGAATTTTATGGTCCTGAATGTTCAGTCTGATACTACTCCAGACTTACCTGCTATTTCAGTACTACCTGTCAAAGGCGAATTATGTGTCCATAGTTATGGTTCTGTACATGTAGGACATAGTGATTGTACTACTGTTATCCAGTATAGTGACAGTGGGAAATCTGTTTTCAAAGCTTCACGTCATTCTTATTTTATTTGTGGTCAAACCGCATATGTCCGTCTGCCCCTCGATTGGGAGGGAACCTGTTACATTGCTTTCCTACTGCCACCTGTTTTCCTAGCTCCATCTGATTATCACAGAAACACACATCTAGTACACACTAGACATAGAAGGGAGTCCCCAATTGTCGATTATACTGAAACTACTCTAGAACAGTATACAGATTTCAATAAAGGTTTCTTCTTCTTTGTAGGACCTGTCCAGAATAGTAAACTGATCCGTAGGTTAACAAGAACCCTTGAAGCTGTAGTAAATGAGACTGCCTCTGCTCTAGGTAACTTAACCGAAGAACAATCTGCTATGAGATTTGTCGTTTTGCAAAATCGTCTCGTCCTTGACGTCATACTGGCCGATAGGGGCGGGGCCTGTAGAGTCATCGGATCTAGTTGCTGCATTTTCATTCCAAATAACGCGCCGTCTGTTTATTCAGCTATAACCAGACTCCATAAAATTGCCCATCTGTTACACCAAGATCCAGGCACCTGGACATGGTCCGGTTGGTTCTGGAATATAATTTCCGTATGGGGATGGAAAGTCCTGTCCTTTCTAGGTATTGCAGTAGCGATCATATTTAGCTGCTGCCTCTGTATACAATGTGGCCCTGCGATTTGCAGTATGTGTGCTACCTCTTGTATTCCTAGTCCCAAGCCCCGTTCTAAATCCCGTTCCAAGATAATTCGAGACGAGCAAATGATACTGTATGAAATGATAGATGGTATCATGAAAATTGATGTTTCCTGATGGAAACGTAGTGACAAGGAGGGAATGTGGAAAAGTAAATTTTGCCATGTTCTGTGTCCCTACGCCTCATCCATCATAGGTTATGTGTGCATGACCAATATGCATATGTTATCCCCCATGTCTGATTAATGACGCAATTACAGTTGTGTCCACCTCTGGTATGTCAGTTTCCAGTCCTCGTGAATACTACGAATATCAGGCCTATGTAAAGTTATATTGCCACGTTTCCCAGCGTGCACGTTATTTCATTATAAAGTCCCCGTTTCTAGGCCTCAAAAGGGCCCGGACATCAGATTCAGCTCCTGTCTCCTGAAAGCCTCGCTGAGGAGCGATACAGCCCCCACCTGTATCCTCGACCCTTCACTTACTTCCTGCCTCGCAGTGCCCGGTGCAGCTTGGCTCTGCCTCTGAGTCTGCCAAGAGTATGTTATGATTCCAGCTATCAGTTCAGTCCTTCTTCTCTGCATTCCTAAGCTACTGAACTGCATCAATAGTTTCCGTCATTGTCTAGCCTATTCGGCTCCACGTTAGAGAAATACTGTATTAATGGTCATTTAATATTCTTCATCACGCACTACATGTAGAATAATGCATGGTCCAGTCTTAGAATCAAGTTAGCCTTTTCCCCTCATGACTTCTAGTTTATATCAACATGTTCCCTAAACATCAGATACCAGATAGGGTTTAGGTACATGTCGCTCCGACCCTCCAGACTCAAGTCTCTGCTCCTAGCACAGAGTTCGTAGCCCCCAGCGTCTCCTAGTAACACGTCATTGCCAGTTTACGCGCACCATTAGGTTAGAGGTCCCGGCTCCTTAGGTAGCCTCCTCCTATGTTTCCGCCCATTCATGACATATTCTGTTACGTTTGCACCACATGTCTATGTATACTCCCAGTTACACCTACTTTTACTGTTATCTCTCGCGACTGCTACGCGTCACGCCTTCTGCTCCACCCACTGTTACGCCTACTGCAATGTAATGCTATGTGTTTGCGCTATGTATATAAGTTGATATATTGTTATTAAAAAGCTAGCGCGCTCATCCCAGATCCAGCCCCAGCAGCTGCTGGGCCCCTGTTCCTATGCAGGTTGTCCCGATCCTGTCCTTATGCTGTAATAAACCTGCAGAAACTCCTACTACCTCGAATCTTGACTCTTATTTTATTGAGCTATCTGTTGTTCATTCATTCATTCAAAAATAGATCCGGTATTATTTATTTATATACCACAAGGGTCTGTGAGTGCATACACCCCAGAGACAGGCAGGGTCTGTGAGTGCACACACCCCAGAGACAGGCAGGGTCTGTGAGTGCATACACCCCGGGGACAGGCACCCAGAAAAGCAACAACATGTGTGTGTACAACCAGAAAGAAGCAGACTGTGTGAGTACCGTACACTAAATAGAGAAGGTGTGTGTTGTGTGTGTGCACCGAGCTGCCTGGTCAGGTCCTCCCTAGACTCGAAAGCAAGCAATCCAGGACCGGCTTTGGGGTAACACCCCTCATCAGCCAGGCTAGCTTGAATCCAGTGGCAAAGTGAGCAACAGGACCCGGGTCTGGGCACACCCTGCCAATTTAGTGCAAAAAAAGAAAACACAAGGAGATTATGGACGGAGCGCTGGAACTTTTCAGACACCCCGCCCCAGTCACAGATCTGGGTTTAATCTATCGTTCTTGTGCTCATTGTGCCAGCCCATTTCAGACCCAGCCATGTGCAAATCAGTTTTGACCCTGTTCCTCATGGTATCAGTCCAGCCTGAGCTGCCAAGTCGGGTCCACCGTGGACTGGAAACAAGCATCCTGGGACGGGTTTCAAAGTATCACCCCTCATCAGCCAGGCTAGGTTGAACCCAGTAGGACAGTGAGCACGGGACCCACGTCTGGGCATACCTAGCGCCTTTAGGACCAATATAGCAAGACAAAAAGATGATGGACGGTATGCTGAACAATGTCAATCATTAACTGTCAACCATCACACACGTGGGTTAAATCCATTGTTTTTTTTGCTCACCTTGCCATCCCAGTTTGGACCCAGCCATATGCAAATCAGTGGATGGATTTAACCCAGATCTGTGAATGTTTGAACATTTTCAGCATTGGGTCCGTCATCTTTTTATGTTACTGTGGGACTACATACACCTATAGAGCAGCAGGTGTCTGAGCGTGTCCCCCATAGAGAGAATCAGGCTGTGTGAGTACACCCCCCCCCCAGGAAAGCATCAGTGCCTGGAAAGAAAGCTTTGTGAGTACACACACGCGAGAGACAGGCAGTATATGTGTACCTGCTACAAAGAAGCGGGCTGTGTGAGTACGTACACCCAGGAGAGAAGCAGCGTGTGAGTGTGTTTGTGTATGTACACCTGCTGAAAAGAAGCTGGCTGTCCAGCCCTCTTGAAGCAAAGCTCATGACAGGCCGCCAGGGTAAAGGTGTGATTTCTGCAGTCTGTCGTTCCCTTGGGATCAATACCCCGAATCTCTTCCCGCATCTCCACTGTAAAAGGGAGGGCTGGAGGACGAGGACTGGAAAGATGCTTGCCCAGCCCCAGGGAACTAGCTATTTCCTAAAAATTGCTGATGGTCCAAGTCAACTACCTTGACACCCAGTGGTGAATTTGAAGAAAAAAAAGAAGTACCGGGGCTCTCCTCAGGAGTCGGCTTTGACCAGACCCTTTCTCCTGTAAGCCCTGCCTTACACAGAACCAACAAACCCCACAAGTTGGGAGGAGATGTGGCCTAATGGCCAGAGCTGCTGACTTCAGAACTGGGGAACCGGGTTCAAGTCGGGCAGCTCAACAGCCTGTCACTCTGGGTGAATCCCTTAATATCCCTGTGCCCACCAAAAATTAATGTGTATTTAACTGGTGCTGGAGCGCTGGTGTTCATGATTATGTACCGGTGCAGAGCACTGAAAACCACTGGCTCAAATTAAGCACTGTTCAGGACACATACTTGTCCCCAAGGCACCTACAGGGGGTGGGCGGGCACGCTACCAAGCCCCAAGTGTCTTTTTTTTAAGTCGAGCCTGAGCCAGCACTCACGCGCTGCTCTGCGAGACTTATTGTAGACGAGTAGCAACTAGAAGCCCCGTCCACTCTCTGCCTATGTTTGCCATTGGCTTGTGTCATTGTCTGTCCTAAATGCTGGCTTCTGATTCATCAATAGGCTTGTTAGTCCCTCCTTAGTAACGCCTCCTCTTCATTTGTCACCTCCCATGGCGACTGGCTCGTTTGCTTGGAGTGTTACACGGTACGTGTTATTTAGACTGTGAGCAATATTTTCTTAAATGAGGTTCTTCTACTGCCTTCTCTACTACCCGCCCTCCTGTTGTCCTTGCCTTCTCCCCCCGCCCGCACTCCCATTGTCCGTGCCTTCTCGGCCCAGCCCGCCCATTGTCCATGCCTTCCCCCCTGCCCACCCTCCCTACTGTTGTCCGTGATGACTACTGTTTGCAATGCAGTAGGTCTCGTGTAAATGCGAGTCCTATTGCATTGCAAATGCCTGTTTTCCTATGGCGTGGTCTTGTCCGCACGGAACACCCTTCTGGAGTGGAGGGACCTGGGAGATCTCTGAGGTACTCGGTCACCATGTTGAGTTGGGTCCCAGGGAGGCGTTACTGGGACTGTTGGAGGGGACCGGCGAGTCCTGTGCTGAGAGGATATTTATTGAGGTGGCACCTTTGGTGGCCAAAAGAGACATTGGCCAAAAGAGGCATTGCTCACTGCTGGAGGCGCACAGAGGCCCCTCCTCTGGGGTGTGGCAGATTGGCGTAGATTGGTGTGCGCAACAAGAACTACCAATTTATGAGGCCCCTGGCTGCCCTAAGAAACACTCAAAAATATGGGGGATGGGGGGTTGCACCCATCCTGGACTGCCACTGTAAAGATAGTTTGGTTGAAGCACTGTTTGTATTCAACAATCAAATTCAGGAAGATATTATGTGGTTGCACCTATACGTGTACCATTACATTTAATAAAAGGTTCTTAAGGAAAAGGAAGAAGCTGGCTGCGTGGGTACACACACCCCAGAGTGCGTAGCAGGGTATTTATTAGTGACTTCCTAGGAAAGCAAGCATGTGTGTGTGCACACCCCCAGAGTATGTATGTGATAGAGAGATACCTTTCTTTGTGTGTACATTACAGGGAAATATCTTCCTGCATAGGCCCTTTGTAGTGTGAGCCAAACTCTGTTTGCACACATTTGTGGAGGATAGCCCTATCTATGTATGTGTGCACACCCATGGGAGAGAGAGCCTATTGTGTGCGTATATTGTTGGGAAAGAGACTACATTCTGTCAATGTGTACTGCACAGACTGCTGTGTGTGTAAAACGTTCTTAGTGTGTATTTTTAGGAGGGAAACACTCTACTTTGTGTGTCTACACGGTCTTAGGAAATAAAGAACAGCCCACTGTGTATGTGTGAAAACAGTCTGGGTAGAGTGGCGGCCAGTGTGTGTATACATTCATAAGAAAGAGAGAGCCTACTGTATGTGAGTGTGTGCATATACACATTTGTAGGAGAGAGACATCCTCCTGCTTAGGTATGAATGGATAGCTAGATAGATAGTGATCCGGCGCACTTTCCTGTTCCTGCATGCGCTGGTGTAGCGTCTAGGTGCCCGGCTTCCCCATCTACTCTCCAGTTCTTCCAGCCCCCAGTGTGGATGGATGGATGGATGGATAGATAACGAGTAATGAGGTGCATGTGGTACTCTGGACCATGTGCCATGGTGCAGTGTTGCCACTGAGGTGTTCTTGTGACATGCTAAACCACATGGCTGAGGCCTGCACGGTTTCTAAATGTCATTAGAACACAGAGAAGGCAATGTGGGCCCATATTACACAACACTGGTTGAGTCTTTATATTGCATCATTGTCTCGGGGTAGTTAACTTGAAAAGTGGGCTGTTTTTCTTTTAGTAAAGAGAAATGTGTAATGGAACTAGTAAGTACATTATTGTATGAGAGCTTTCATAGGAGGGGGTGGGTATAATTTGCAGGAGGATAATGGTTGCGGGGTTAATATTTTCAGTCATGTTACAGTCGTATTAATGGTCGCGGGGTTAATAAGTTCAGTCATGTTACAGTCGTACTAATGGTCGTGGGGTTAATATGTTCAGTCATGTTACAGTCGTACTAATGGTCGCGGGGTTAATATGTTCAGTCATGTTACAGTCGTATTAATGGTCGCGGGTGGTATGTTCAGTCATGTTACAGTCGTATTAATGGTCGCGGGGTTAATATGTTCAGTCATGTTACAGTCGTATTAATGGTTGCGGGTGGTATGTTCAGTCATGTTACAGTCGTATTAATGGTCGCGGGGTTAATATGTTCAGTCATGTTACAGTCGTATTAATGGTCGCGGGTGGTATGTTCAGTCATGTTACAGTCGTATTAATGGTCGCGGGGTTAATATGTTCAGTCATGTTACAGTCGTATTAATGGTCGCGGGTGGTATGTTCAGTCATGTTACAGTCCTATTGATGGTCGCGGGGTCAATATGTTCAGTCATGTTACAGTCGTATTAATGGTTGCGGGGTTAATATGTTCAGTCATGTTACAGACGTATTAATGGTCGCGGGGTTAATATGTTCAGTCATGTTACAGTCGTATTAATGGTCGCAGGGTTAATATGTTCAGTCATGTTACAGTCGTATTAATGGTCTTGGGGTGGTATGTTCAGTCATGTTACAGTCGTACTAATGGTCGCGGCGTTAATATGTTCAGTCATGATACAGTCGTATTAATGGTCGCTGGGCGGTATGTTCAATCATGTTACAGTTGTACTAATGGTCGCGGGGTTAATATGTTCAGTCATGATACAGTTGTATTAATGGTCTCGGGTGGTATGTTCAGTCATGTTACAGTCGTATTAATGGTCACTGGGCGGTATGTTCAGTCATGTTACAGTCGTAATAATGGTCGCAGGGTTAATATGTTCAGTCATGTTACAGTCGTATTAATGGTCGCGGGGTTAATATGTTCAGTCATGTTACAGTCGTATTGATGGTCGCGGGGTCAATAAGTTCAGTCATGTTACAGTCGTATTAATGGTCAAGGGGTTAATATGTTCAGTCATGTTACAGTCGTATTAATGGTCGCGGGGTTAATATGTTAAGTCATGCTACAGTTGTATTAATGGTTGCGGGATTAATAACTTCAGTCATGTTACAGTCGTATTAATGGTTGTGGGGTTAATATGTTCTCTCATGATACAGTCGTATTAATGGTTGCGGGGTTAATATGTTCAGTCATGTAACAGTCGTAGTAATGATCGCTGGGTTAATATGTTCAGTCATGATACAGTCGTATTAATGTTCACGGGGTTAATATGTTCAGTCATGTTACAGTCGTATTAATGATCACGGGGTTAATATGTTCAGTCATGTTACAGTCGTATTAATGGTCGCGGGGTCAATATGTTCAGTCATGTTACAGTCGTATTAATGGTCACGCGGTTATGTTAGTCGTATTAATGGTCTGGGGGTTAATATGTTCAGTCATGTTACATTCGTATTAATGGTCGCGGGGTTAATACGTTCAGTTATGTTACAGTCGTATTAATGGTTGCGGGATTAATATGTTCAGTCATGATACAGTCGTATTAATGGTTGCGGGGTTAATAACTTCAGTCATGTTACAGTCGTATTAATGGTCGCGGGGTCAATATGTTCAGTCATGTTACAGTCGTATTAATGGTCACGCGGTTATGTTAGTCGTATTAATGGTCTGGGGGTTAATATGTTCAGTCATGTTACAGTCGTATTAATGGTTGCGGGATTAATATGTTCAGTCATGATACAGTCGTATTAATGGTCTCGGGGTGGTATGTTCAGTCATGTTACAGTTGTATTAATGGTCCCGGTGTTAATAGGTTCAGTCATGTTACAGTCGTATTAATATCTATTCA
The DNA here is from genome assembly GCF_964261635.1 of Lissotriton helveticus. Taxonomy (NCBI): domain Eukaryota; kingdom Metazoa; phylum Chordata; class Amphibia; order Caudata; family Salamandridae; genus Lissotriton; species Lissotriton helveticus. Next base: position 74,096,463 of record NC_136065.1, read on the forward strand.
CACAATGATCCACTAAAGCTGAACGGCTCATGTTGTGATGAGGGCAGGCAGTGGGATGTCCTTGATAACCTTTTTAGGATATGCCCGGCCTGCAAATTCCGTTTTCACAACCACCTGCCCAATCCCTCTGAGTCAGGCGAACCTAGGATTCTGGCAGCACTCATCAATGCGCGCTCGATGGTCAAACATGCGTCTGACATTTTTGAGCTTTTATCGGATACCAAGTTGGACGCTCTTTTCATTACCGAAACTTGGCTTAATGAGTCCTGTGCTCCTCGAGTGGAGTTCTCTATTCCAAGGGGCTACAAAATTGCCAGGGGTGATCGGGGATCCGGGAGAGGGGGAAGACGGCGGTTGTGTTTAGAGACTCATGGTCCTTCACTAGTGAAGTAATTGGTGATTGGGCGGAGGGGGAGGCCCTGGATTTTACTTTTACCCTCTCCCCTCATTTTACACTGGGTGGGACTCTGGTCGATCGTCCACCGGGTCCTCCCGGAGCTTTCCTTAGGGCATTTGACGATATTATTATCCCACGTGCCCTCCACTGCCCCAAATTTCTCCTCTTAGGGGATTTTAACATCCATCTGGATACCCCCGCCGCTTCCGAAGTCAGGGGTCTCCTGGATTCCCTAGGCCTAGCTCAGCTGACACAACATGTAATGTTGCCATCCCATGTGGGTGGACACCTCATTAACTTGGTCTGTTCCAACTTCCCTATCCAAGTCAATGATCCTGAGCCGGTAACGTGGTCTGACCATCACTTAATCAGGTTCTCCTGGTCGCCTGGCAGGACCTTCAGAAGTCCCCTCTTAACTCCTGATCCACTCGCCAGGAAGATTAATCTCCCATCCTTCTCTACTTTGCCGGGAGAATTGTGCTGGCTCGGAACAATAGTAATATGATCTTTGCTATTGTCCGGAGTTTTTGATCTCCTTGTGCAGAACAGAGATCGCTACCGGTGTACCAACAATGGTGTGAGGACCTTTCCACCTTTTTTGTGGACAAGAGACTAAAGATCCAGGATAGTGTTAGTTCACATCTCAGAATTGAGGAGACCCCTTCCTCGGGGACCCCCCACATCCAGTGTGCGGTCGCTGCTAGGCTTACCTCATTTCTGCCCGCTTCCGAGTCAGACATTCTGGCCATTCTTAGCTCTCTTAAGTCTGGCTCTCCCTCTGACCCCTCTCCGGCTCGTGTACTAGCCGGCGTAGTTGAGGAGGTTTGTCCAGTGGTAGTAGACATTGTCAATCTTTCTCTTCAGACGGCTGTGGTGCCGGCCCAATGGAAACGGACTCAACTGCTACCCCTTCTGAAGAAACCCTCACTGGACCCTTTGGTCCTTGCTAACTACCGTCCTATCTCGCTGTTACCAGCTTTGGCCAAAGTCTGCGAAAAGGTGGCCTTTCGGCAGCTGGAGACGTTTGTGGAAGCATCTGGTGCTCTGCATGCTGCTCAGTCTGTGTTTCGGTCTGCCTATAGCACGGAGACTGCTCTGGTGGAAATGTCGGAGGCTATCAGAGAGTGTCTTGATGGGGGCGGCAGGGCGGCCCTGATTTTACTCGACTTCTCTGCCGCCTTCGACACAGTGCCCCACTAGCTGCTCCTGGCCAGTCTTTCTGCGATCGGGAATGGGTGAAATCCTTTTTGGATTCTCGCTCACAGCAAGTCTGCATGGCTCCATGTGCTTCCTCTGTCGGGAACCTTGCAACGGGGGTTCCGCAGGTCTCCACTTTAAGTCCCCTGCTTTTTAGGTTTTGCCTGGCGAAAAGATGCGCTCTGCGCATCTTTTTCGCGCAGGCGAAAACCTGATGAGAACTGTAGTGTGGGTTTGGGTCGGCCCTCGTCATTCATTGGCTGGCTCCATAAATGGAGCCTAGCCATTGGACGAGGGGCCTGTCCGTCAATGCCGGACCAGATTCGGGGGCGTTCCCGAGATTCTTTGGCTTTTGCCGACGTCACGTGACGTCAGCCGAAAGCCGGGAACGCCCCCGAATCTGGTCCGGCATTGCCGGCACTTCTGCGTCTCTCCACCCCCCTTTCCCGCCTCCTCCCGCTTGTTTCCTGATGCTGGACTGCCTCTCACCAGGGTGCAGAGGGCAGTGTGCGCACTTTAGCATCGGGGTAGTAGCGGCAACATTGCGTTTCAGGGTAAATTCCTGTGCAAACTCGGGAAGATCCCAGGCACTGGATGGGTGCTACACACCCCCAAACACACTCGGGGGTCCCAGTCACGCGCCCTTGAAGCAAAGCAAAGACGTGCCTGCAGTCGTGCACTGAGAAAAGGGGGGCTTCCAGAGCGAGCACCTTTTGCGCTGAATAATAAATGGCCTTCAGAGACTTTGCGCCCCTTTACCACGCTTCGCTCCACTTTGCACCACGGCCAAGGTTCAGTTCATTTGAGCCACTATGTTTTGCAAAGGTCACTTTCTACTTTTCGCCCACATAATCTTGATCTACTTCCGGATTCTATATCTTAAGTAAATACATAAGTAAATACAGTCTCTGTCCCTTCAGTCATCTTACGCTCTGAACGTGTGTATTACACGTGATTACCTATTCTCTCACTGCATGCGCAGCGCGACCCCTGACTCTGCATGTGATTTACTCTCTGCGTGTGTGACGCGTGGTTTGGGCAGCTCAGCACCCGGAGCACGCGCTGCAGGGAGCATGGGCAGCTTTGAGGTAAGAGACCATGACACGTGTGTCGCTGTCAGCTGTGGAGATCTGTGCTCTCGCGGATTTGTAAAAGGAGTGAGAATGTATTGCAAGAGTATTTTTTATAAAGTGCTTAGATATCGCAAAGGGGGAGTAGTGCGCTATAAAGTAAAGCTCGTATTGAGTTTTATTCTATCAACACACGTTCTTTCACACTACATAAGAGTACCGATTGCTATGGTTATTGCTACAGTATATAAGTGCCCTTATTGCGGTATTTCTCGAAGAATGTCTGTGACAGTATGCCGGGCACAGTTAATAAGACATGCACACATGTACGCGTGGTATGTTAATAAGATATAAGTGCAAGTAGCCTTGTCACATGTGCTCTATATCTATAGTGCTATTAGAAGTATGCTAACTGGGTACACGTCTTCGTATCCATTAATACAGCATCCGGTATTAGCCTATGTAAGTACATATTTTATGGTAGATAGTATTATACTACGGAGGTGCTTGTAATAGCAGCTGCTGTTGTGATACGTGCAGATATTATTGTATGTAAGGACAGATCATTTTAGCATAGATGAGAATTAATATATTTACTATTATTATTATTATTATTTCAACTAATTTTATTATTGTTGTTAGGATTGTTATTGTTATTTAGGTAACTCTATTATTGTCCTAAATAGAGACAACAATTATTATCTTTATTATTACCATTTTAATCAGGGCTATTGCTGGACTAACCACAGGCAGACATTGTTATTAAGCTACTACAAAATATTTTTTTCCCCACAGAAGCACTGCTATTTCTGTCCAGCGTCATAGGTCAAAGTATTAGTAGAAAGTGAAAGTACAGCTGTTCTTGTGATTAAGTGAGTGTGAGTTAGTGGCGGGGAGTAGTGAGGGTGAGTAAGGGGCTGAATCGTGTGCGAGAGAGAGTGAGGGGCGGAGTGGGTGAATGTATTTGTGATACACACTTTGAGGTAGTTTAAAAAGCGCCGATTGAATTCTTGCAATACTTCGGGGTGCTATAGCGCCTAGTTATGAAAGGAAAATGTTTACTGTTGCCATGCGCCTATATATACACGCGGCGCAGACAGCCGAGATTGCTCGTGACCCTGCTCTGCCCCGGGTGTGAAAGTGCTAAGTGCGGACAGTGCATTCCTTTCTCCGGGGCCAGTGACGTCCAATTAGCCGCTAGCACAGCGCCTCGCTGCCCACCGCGCCGGCCGGTGTCTCGCGGAGAGGAAGCGGCCGTGATCTCTGCCCATCCGCGCTCACCGGCCTCTATTCTTAGCCTGCAGACCCCTGTGCTGGCGCCAGGCCGTTTAGGAGCTGTCCGAGCCCCTCATATTTCCATCATGTCACATCCCCCCTCACTTGGATCTGCGGGGCTGCGAGCGAACACAATTTGCTCGTCTCCGCGGCTGTGACCTCAGCCAGCAGGGCTGCCGGTGTCCTGTCCCGGCCACTTAGACAAATTGCAAGTGATTGGTGAAAAATAACAATTCTCACAGGGGCCCCCTCCCCCTCACGGGCGGGGCTCGGTGGGGATGAATGGGGGCACGGAAGCAGACACAGGAGTGGGCACAGGCCGTCCACCCCTCTGGATCAGAGCCCCCCAAAAACAGCACCGGGGTACCCCTCTCTCGGGTGGCCGAGGGGGCAACGCTCATGAGCGGTGCACGCGGGGAGATCGAGCCCTCCAAGAGCCCCCCACCAACCCCAACCCCAGAAAAGGACACACCCCCAGCAAGGAAGGCCCCCAGTGCCAAGGCCTGGAACTGGGAGGGGCTTGCTGCAAAATGAAAGGAAATGTGGTTGTAGGGGTGTAAAATACCTCTGCCCCCTCCCGTGACTGTGTGCTCCCACCTGCATAGGTGTGCGTGGCTGGCTGTCCGTGTGCGTGCGCTATACCTGTGTATAAGTGTCCGTGTGTTTTGTACACGTGTGTGTCCGCGCCTGTGTGCGCTTCGGGTGCGCTGCCAGTGTGTAAATAATGTCCGTGTTCCAATATCTCACGCGGAGAGCGCGACAGGTCACCCCTCCCACTGTGTGTGTGTGTGTGTAGTGGGGGGAGAGGGCGTGGGGTGAGGGTCGCCCTCCGAAGCTACATTGATTGACAGGGTGACAGGCGCGTGCTGCTGCCGGTAATCTGAGACAATCGGCAACAACCTTCCACCTATCGATACGGTACATATGGAATCTGTAAAACATTGAACAGGGCCGCTGACAGCGCCCTGGTCAAACCACCGGTGGGCGGGAGGGTTTATTAAATTAAATGTGTGTAACAACATACACAAGCATCTGAAACACCCCACGCGGACCCATCTTAGAAGCAGTATTTATTTTTGTAGTATATTTTAAAGGCCCGGTTGAGCCAAGGTCGCTAGCATCTCCCATGGCTTTCTCCTGCAGTGCTGCTGGGTTACTGCTGGTTTGAGTCGTCATTCAGCAGGGACCCGGCGCTCCGACCAAGGAATTCACCACAAAGTCCTGGTGAATCTGTCCGAGCAGCTTAAATCATGACACCGGCCTTGGGTGCGCTGCCCCCCGGGGTAACGTGTGACAAATAAACAGGGCGAGCGAGGCGGTGCCCTGAGCCGCTGGAGGGGGTGAGAGAGACTGGGCACACCCCGGGCACGGCAGGTGTGGTGCAAGAACCCTGCTCTAGCCCTTTAAGAAGCACAGGGGCCACCGACCTGTGCAGCCACTCACCCACGGAACCACACAGCGCCCACATAAACCAGACTGCACCCACCGAGCACCCACAGAAGTGTGCTTGCCCAGGAGCGGCCCGTGCAGGTTAGAGCGGCGGGGCCGGGTTGGGGGAGATCGACAGACGACCACAAGGGGAAATTAAATGAATAATTAATACTCCCTCGTCTTCTGTCGAAATCCCAACCAACCCCCACTCGACCCTACAGCCCACCGCTCTTACCTGCACATGCCGGTCCTGGCTCGCGCACAGTACACCTCATTCACAAACCTACCTACCTAACTGCATGCCACACACCGCACCCACTCAACTGTGTACCGCACAAACCACAAAGCACCCTCAGAGCGGCGCACCACACTACATCAACACAGCACAGAATGTACTGCGCAGCAAACAAACCCCATTGCATCCACAAATCACCCTCAGAACTGTGCTAATGCACACAATTCATAAACCTGCACACCACACCATACCAACAGAACTGTGCATCCCAAAACCCAGCCTGCATCCACGGAGCTGTGTTCACGCACAGCACACTGCACTTACAATCTTGCACAACACACAGTACTTAAAGAACTGAGCACACGCAAACCACTCTACATCAACACAGCACCAACCGAACTGTGCACCAGACAAACCACAATTCATCCAGAGAGCACACACAGAACTGTACCCACTGTCCACACACAACACACTACTTCCACTGACTCTGGCACCGCACAAACCACCACAACCAACGGTGTCCCCAACGCAATCCACCTGCCAATCTGTGCTCCCACATTGTGCACTGCAAATAGTGAACCGAACCCACCACACGCCCACATAACTAACAATGTCTTAAACATGCAATAACACCCCAGGACTGTACCCCATTCACACTGCACCCACAAACTGAGCACCACAGAAACGACATAGCACCCACAGAACTGTGCATTCACACACCGCCGTGTGCACACAGACTTGTTTCTCACACATGCCACAGGGCTTAAATGTGCCAAAAACACACGCATTGCACTGCAACTAAATAATTCTGCCGTACACATCACATACGTTATCAACAAAAATATGGCAAACGTACAACACGCTGCACACACAATTATGCCACACACCAGAGCGCACCCACGGAGAGTTAAAAAACACATGCCACACTGCACTCACAAAACTCTTCCATGGCATACACATCTCACTGCCCCCACTGAACTGATACCTACTCAAAATCCACACTGCACACACAGTATCTGCCGCACACACACCAAGCTGAACCCCCACACACCACTCTGCTTGCGGGTGTTCTGCGATGGCGGGAGGAGACGAGGAGCGGAGGTTTTTTGGGACATTGGGAGGGAGAGCGGGCCGGGTGGTGTAGACGCTGGCGTTCGGGGCATTTCAACCGAGGCCGCGTTTCGAAGCGCTTGGCGAGCCTAGTGCGAGGTATGCATCCTCCTGTTAATGTGTCTGATTGGCCGGGAACGCGGTCGTTGCTTTGGGTTGGCCTCGCTGATGGAAGGCATTTGCAAGTTTCTTTGTTCTATATAAACATTCTTCTGGTGCCTGTGCAAGCTATCGTCTGGCTGCCATCTCAAGGTCAGGCGGTAAAACTGCCGGGTTGTCAGTTTAATTGGTCACGCCCTTATACTAACGGAGAAAATGACAAACTAGAAAGCATTTGCCTGACTCTAACATGGTTATAGCGGTGGCGCGTATCCACGTCCATATGTGCAATCTGGTTTGTGTAGTTCCTGTCACAGTTCTCAGAAGCTCTGCGTGTTCTGCTGTAACCCCGCCCCCCTGCCTCCCTCATCTTCCTCCGCTGCTTCCCGGCCCCGTTCCACAGCCCTAGCCCCGCTGCCGTCGTTCCCCACCAGCACCATGCCGGCCGTGTCCAAGGGGGACAGAATCCCTCAAATTTATAGTGTGAGACCTACATGTATCCTGAGGTACAGTGCTAGACTGGCCATGCTATTTTGTATCTGCTGCTACCGAATTAAACTATTTCGCTATGGTTTCCTGAAATTTGGTTGCAGGTAAATTTCAGTGTTCTCTTAAATTGTACTGTCTCATTGCTGGCTTGTAATAAGGTTTTCAACTTGGACATGGGAGAGAACCTGCTTTATTTGATGCTGTGGATTAAATCTGCAGTACGTAGAAATTGGTTGCCTTGGACGCTGGGTTGTATTTAATCTCTTTGATGCAGTTGGTCGCGGGAGAGAACCTGCTTTATTTGATGCTGTGGATTAAATCTGCAGTACGTAGAAATTGGTTGCCTTGGACGCTGGGTTGTATTTAATCTCTTTGATGCAGTTGGTCGCGGGTGGCTCTATTAAAGTTTGTAGCTAGAGTTCAGTATATCTTTATGAAGTGGTTTGCTTGTGCCTCCGTGTGCCCCTGTTGCCCGCTTGTGCTGTGTGGGTGTGTGTGGAGGGCTTTGTGTGGCTGTGTGTGTAGGAAGCTTTGTGTGGCTGTGTGTGTGGGGGGCTTTGTGTGGCTGTGTGTGTGGGGGGCTCTGTGTGTGTGTGTGGGGGGGCTCTGTGTGTGTTTGTGTGTGTCATTTGCGAGAGATAAAGCTAGTGGCATTGTAAATGACAATGCCATTTGTTTATGTTAAAAAAAACATAAATAAAAATAATGTCAAGAGCAATGCCAATAGCTCTAACTTTAACAAAGGCAAAACCATTGCATTGTAAATGCTTGTTAATATATTCCTAACCCCTCTGGTCTATCTGGCAGAGGAGCTGGGAGCAAAAGTTATAGCGTATCCTGACGACACTCAGATGCTATTTACTTGTAGGGGCTCGGACCTGGCAACTGATGCTGCTCAGACGTGCCTAGCATCAGTATTTCGCTGGCTGGCCCAAGCCTTTCTCAAATGTAATGAGGATAAATCGGAGATCCTCCTGTATGGTCAGTTTCCTTTAGATTTCAGACACTGCCTATGGCCTCCAAACTTCCCTATCCCGCGGTCCGAGGGTGGACCTGCAAGAAATCTGGGGGTATGGTTCAGCGAGGACCTGCGGATTGCTGACCATGTAAAAAAAACTGACGGGAGTCTGCTTTGGTACCCTCAAGGCTCTCAGAAAAATCTTCCCATTGCTTCCGACAGTGGCCAAAGAGACTATCGCCCGTGCCCTGATTTTGTCGAGGCTGGACTATGCCAATGCTTTGTTAATAGGCATGCCCGGCTATCTTCTGCACAAACTTCAAATTATACAGAATGCCGCGGCAAGACTCCTCTTTAACGCCTCAAGGAGATCCAGCGCTCGACAATATCTACGAGAACTACACTGGTTGCCGGTGGCCCAGCGAGTGCAGTTTAAAGCAACTACCCTGGTTCACCTGGCCCTTCACGGTTCTGGTCCCACTTACCTCAGGAAGCGGTTTGCTTTCTATGTGCCGAACCGTCCTCTAAAATCTGCCTCTTTCCGCCGGATGATCATCCCGCGTTTCCGTAGAGTCTGCTTGGGAGGCCAGTCACTCTCTGTTAAAACTGCTGAGGCCTGGAATGCGCTCCCCCCAGATCTGCAACTCATACAAGAGTTCCAACTCTTTAAAAAGCACCTAAAAACACACCTGTTCAGTCAGGCCATCTAATCTGCCTTCCGCCTCTGCCCCAGCCAAACTTCCGCGCCAGGACACTCGAGAGTATTAGTGCGCGTTACAAATCCACTATAACATAACATAACATTAATGGTCACGAGGTCAATATGTTCAGTCATGTTACAGTCGTATTAATGGTCGTGGGGTCAATATGTTCAGTCATGTTACAGTCGTATTAATGGTCGTGGGGTCAATATGTTCAGTCATGTTACAGTCGTATTAATGGTCGCGGGGTCAATAAGTTCAGTCATGTTACAGTCGTATTAATGGTCGCGGGGTGGTATGTTCAGTCATCTTACAGTTGTATTAATGGTTGAGGGGTTAACATGGTCAGTCATGTTACAGTCGTATTAATGGTCGCCGGGCATGTATTTTGTGTCCTATTGTACGCTTGTATGAATGGTTGCCGGGGTGGTACGCTCTCTCATGTTATGCAGTCGTAATAATGGGCATGGAGTTGGTAAGTTTTGTCATGTTGCTCACAGTTGTATTGATGGTCGCTGACGTGGTATGTTCTGTCATGTTACACAGTTGTATATAGTGCAGTGTTTGCTGTTTCCACTAGTTGCTGCTGCTGTTCCGTGTCCGATCCAGGTACTGGTTTGCCCCACTGTGGGTGTGGCACCAGGCAGGGTTGCGGGGGTCCAGATCAGTCATGTGCCCTCTCCATGGCTGTGTGCTCTTACTCTGGGTCTCAGTGCTGCAGGCCTTGGTACTTGTGTTGAGTCCACCTGAGGGTGGATTGTGATTTACGTGTCATTGGTCGTCTCGCAGATCCTGGGTGGCGTGTGCCTGGATGAGGGATGCTTTCCTTCCATCATGTGGCTTCTTTAGTCTCCTCGTCTTTCCAGATTTGTTCTCAGTGTCCATGCCACCAGCATGCTCTCTGGTGGTTGTGGTGTGGGCAAGTCCAAGTGTGTCTTCACAGGGTGTGTGGTCTACCTCCAAGCCTAGTCCAGCAAATTGGTGGCCCTTTGGGTGAGTGTTGCACAGGGTCAGAGAGAGGCCAAGATTGGGACCAGCACTTTACAAAGTGCCCCTATTCATGGCTCCCAACCAGTCACAAAACATTTCTTAACTAGTACCAGGGGCTCATTTGCAGTGAAATATGGGAAAAGTAAGATTTTTTAACGCTTGTAACAAAACTAATGTATACTCTGAGGGCACCCTTAGCCCAAGGGGGTGTCTTGGGCTCCTGATATATAAACAAATGTTTATTGTTCCACCAACTCACCTGCACTTCTACATAGTTCATGTGTTCTCCGATGCGGGGTCATCTCACACGAGGTGTAAAGATATCCACTGCTGCACGCCTTCACAGAAATCTAATGGGAAGCCGAGGGAAGGCGCTAGATGGGGGTCTCTGGGACTAGAAGATACACAGTCAAAAAACCTATAATTTCAGTATAGAGCAAGATCAGGTCTGAGATCCGTGTGCATTCTTCTGCTGCAGATTTACAACCATGAGTTTTTACAGAGTAGAACCTGCTATAATAGAGAATAAAGATATACCTTTTACATATATCATTTGTTAAAAAATCTTACACATCGCAAGGAAAAAATACATGCATCTTCCTCAACAAGTCTGATCTTTGACATGAAAGAACATCTTTTGATGAAGGTCTTCGTTCTTCGTGGGCATCTCTGTAGGACTGGAGTGGCCTTGATGCGAGCGGCTCTTAAGTTCCAGATACAATCCCCTTGTTCAGATCCACGAACAAAGGTCTCTGATATGAGTTCAGTACCCGTGGACCAAAGAAAAAAGAAAATACATGATGTCTACTTACTTTCCACCCATGGAAAAAATCTTCCAAACCCTTAATATAAATATAATTGAGGACCCTACCTCCGTGGGACATGTGGTCCAAAATATTCTCCGAGTAATCTCTGTAGGCTTGATTGGATTTGAAGGAATGGCTCTGAGATGTTTTTTTCTAGGCGCCTGGATTAGAGATGGAGGTTTTCTGGCGCCAGGCCAGCCTGTGGACGGTGAAGCTCTGGTTCACCCTGGTGAAGCGCCTTGTGGCAGATTCAACCAGGTGAAGTGATATGCCCAGGTAGGAATGTAACAACCTGCTCTGAATAAGTTTGCATACAATATTTGCAGGTTTATAGTCTTGCAGAAAGATAAGCCTTCCAGATCAGCTATTCCCTGGACTCCTCGATTATTCCACAAATCAGATATCTATCAGAAAGGTCTGGGATTAGAAGATGGATGGAGATCTCTGGGAATATAAACTAAAGTGACAAAGAGGAGGAGGAACACCTTGGAAATTCCCATGCGTTCTTCTCTTAGGGATTCACAGCAGTGCATGGAGAAATTCGGAAAACAGAGCCCGTAATTAGAAAGAGTAAAAATAATAAAGTTGACATATCTCTCATACAAAACCAAATTTACAAAACTGCTAAAATATATACATATATGCAAGTAATTTTTTTAATTCGAAGTCTTTACTAGGCTTTTTCCATGTCCCAAAGTGATTTTTGGTAAGAAGGGCTCGGAAATCTCTGTGGGCCTTTCATGTGCCCTGATTTGCAGGGGAGAGGTCCCTCAGCATGGACCTTGTATTGGCAGAGAAAGTAAATATCACTTGATTAGACGATACAAAAACATATTGCAAAAACCACAACAAATGGTGGAGAGGGGTTGGCCTAGCGGCTAAGGCGCTCGACCTTGGACCTGGGGATCTGGGTTCGAGTCTCGGCAACGACGCCAAAAACCCCCTGTGATTCTGGGCAAATCACTTAATCTCCCCGTGCCTAAAAAAAAATAAAAAAAAATGAAAGTTTGTCCTCATGTAACGTAACTGGTGCTATGTAAAGCGCTCTGATGACTGATTCGGTTATGTTCTAGTTCGCGCTATATAAAACTCCAAAAAAGAAAAAAAGAAATCTCGCTACATTAGAGTTTGTGATATCCTGTCTTAAAGTGTTAACTTTTGATCAGACTCTTCCCTCGATTTACTCCCTGGGGCTTGAGTGACTTTGAAACAGTGATTTTAAAATTCTGGGGCTCCTTTGCATGCTGCAACTCATGGAGGAGATCTCTCTGATATTGGAACCTGTAATGACTGCAAAAAAAAGAATTAAGACTACAATAACAAAGACCAAATTTTATTTAAAAAAATCCCCTCTATTCTAATTTGTGATCTTTTCCTTGAAATACCTAGTTTTTCCGAGACGTTTGCACTGGGTCATCTCCACAGGGTTAGAGTGGCAGCAACCGATGTGAAATTCATGTGAATAATTGTGTTATTGCGAATCACCATTTCTTCTTTCAGAATTGTGTTTAGAGATTGGATCTCTGCGTGCTGGGTGTCTCTTGGCTATTATCTGCAGGTCGTGTTGTATCTTATTGCTTTAGGGGACTGGTCTTGTCACTGTTTGCCGTCTCCTGCCTGAAGGGTTGAGGATTGCGTGTGTAGTGGTTTGCACATTTACACGTGTGCTTGTTCCTTGCGGCTCACTCCTCCTCTCTCATGTCTGGGCAAGAACCTTTGCCCCATTCCTCCCATCCTGACTTCCTCATCCACAATGTCATTAGACTAGGACTCCAGTCTTGAACTCCCAGTGTTTGCGCCCATCACTTCCTTCACAGCTGGCCTGGAACTTCTCGTCTCCGCCTGAGATCTGCGTTTCCTCCTCTAGATCCACCTCTTTTCCACAGCTGGACTCGAGACCATGAACTCGCCACCACTCCATGTCCCCTCAGCCACAGCTAGGAGCAGAACCCTTGAATCCCTGATCTGACTTCAGATTTTCCAAACCATGTTCTCGATCACATATTTACCCCTTGCCTGAGCTGCCGGTTATGATCAGACCTTGATCCCAGCTGGTATTCTCGATCAGACCCCAGTGCCACTCTGATGTTCCCGTGCACTTCTGTGATCCTCGCCTGCATTTTAAATCAGACCCTGGTGACTGCTAGATTTCTCTATCACACCTTGGCCGCAACTTGTATTCCTGATCAGCCATGGTCTTTGAGAAAATATTCCCAATGAAACCTTGTTCCCAGCCTATGTAGTTTATCAACTATGACCTGCTGGCACGTGTTCTCAATCAGACCTTGAGATGGTTACAGCACTGATCTCCGAGTCCATGTTCTCAATCAGACCGTGGGCCCACCTTGTTTTCTGACCAGCTGTTGATCCCAGCAGAGCTTGGCTGCAGCTTACGTACTCAACCGCACCATGCTCCCAGCCGCCTTTCCTCGTTACACCTTGGTCCCAGCCGCGTTCTTCATCCCAGCCTGCATTCTCAATCAGACCCTCATCTCTGGCCACTTTCTTAATCAATGTTTGGTTCTGGCCAGTGCTCTCAATCAGAACCTGTTCTTAGCTCGTGCTCGCTTGGTTCTAAGCCTCTGCTCCCAACTTATTTATGTCTCTGATCGCACCTTAGTCCCAGCCCTCGTTCTCGCTCACACTTTGATCCCCGCTTACGATTGCTATCAGACCATAGTTTCCTACCCCTGATATTGATCATAAATAAGGTTCCCAGTTTTCCGAATATACTTATTTTTACAGATAAATGCAGACACAAATCGGTGGGTTTCCTCCCTGTATTTTTTTTAAAGTGGAAAAATACAGAGAATCCTGCTTCTTGTGAGTGACCTCTCCATGCTGCCCATCATGAATTCCAGACCAAGAGATGAGCACGGAGACCGCATGGGGAGTTAAAAAAAAAAACAGGATGAGATTTCCTTAAATACAGGGATATGTTAATATATATTTGTATATACCGCTGTGGGTGCAGTGTTTTGTTTTGAGTATAGCTACCTAATTTGCTAGGACTTGATAGGCATCAAAGCATAAGCAAATATTCAATTTTTACGACTCCATTGTTTTCAAAAGGCAGCGGGGCGCCATACAGTTTCAAAGGCAACGATGCAGCCTTCACTTCTTTCTTTAATTGGGCAGCCTTGAGACGGGGCTAATGGATACAGAGACGTTGTGCTAGATGAAAAGGCCTGCTGCCTTGCTTTTTAGGTTTTGCCTAGCGAAAGCTGCGCTCTGCGCAGCTTTTTCGCGCAGGCGAAATCCTGTTGAGAACTGTAGGGTGCTTTGGGTCGGCCCTCGTCATTGATTGGCTGGCTCCGTAAACGGAGCCTTGCCATTGGACGAGGGGCCTGTCCGTCAATGCCGGACCAGACACGGGGGCGTTCCTGACATTCTTTCCCTTTTGCCGACGTCACGCGACGCCGGGAACGCCCCCGAGTCTGGTCCGGCATTGCCGGGACCTGCGTTTGCTGAAGTGTCGGGTTTCTTTGCTGTGGCGGAACAAATTGCAGGTAAGCTCAGCCCACACTCTGGTAAGCAGCTAAATTACTCCCAGGTCAATCAGGAACAGGCACTCTCCCCCCGGGTGCCAGGCTGCCCCCCCCTCGGCCCCTCCATCCTCTCGCGCAGGATCTCCGCCACCGTTCAGCAGGTTCTGCGCGGCGTTAGTACCTTTGTTCCCCCTGGCATGCCTGGCATTCTCAGGGCCCAGCCTGACTACCCACACGTCGAGATGTTAAAGATGGATTTTCGGGCATTATGCGCAGCATTGTGGCGGCCACAAAAAGCGCCGAGTGCACACACAGTTGAGCCGGCCCCTGCCCTGACGCGTTCACATCGAGAAGCTGAGGTTAAATGTTTACGAAAAGCATGGAATCTGCTTGCAGCGGCGGTAGGGGCGAACGGAGGGAGGGGCTGGATTTATCGCTTTGGTTTGGTGATCTGCTGGGTGGTGTGTGGCGAGTGGGAGGGACGGTGGCGCGCCCGCAGATTCCCCCTCTATCACACTCGCCTTCTCTTTAGATCATCGTCATGGTGTAAACAAACAAGCTAAACTCCCGGAGATTTACAGTGCCCGGCGTCCGTGACTTCCTCTGCCGCGCTGTGAGATATTTCCGTACAGGCAGGCTAAGCTCTTTCCATTTTATACCTCAGCGGCTTTATAGCATCTTGAGGATTTTATTTTAAAGTGCCAGCAAACACTCCCTGCGCTCCCCGTTGGAAGTGAGCACGACGCTGCTATCTGCATTGTGCGGCGGGAAACTTCCTGTGTGTATTGATCCCTTGCTGAGAGCACTGTCCGTCATGGGGCTGCTTTGTCTGGCAGTCACTTCCATTTGACTTTGACTGACTGAGGGAGCCTGGTTTATTTGTAAAGGACAACAAGGATTTTCATTTATAATTCCGGCAGCGGGGACGGGTGCTAATGACAGAGCCCTGAATAATGAGGGCGCGGTATTCAAGGCAGGAAGGAGCGCGGCCGGGGTTGCCAAATGCGGCAGCCAGAGACGAGACGGACTGCAGGGAGCGCAGGCGGCGCCGGCACTCAGGGATCCACATCTGCAGCACGCCCTGTGTGACCCTGCACACCCAGAGAGATCCGCAGCACGCCCTGTGTGACCCTGGGCACCCGGAGAGAACTGCATCAGCAGCACGCCCTGTGCGACCCTGGGCACCCGGGGAGAGCCGCATCTGCAGCTCACCCTGTGTGACCCTCGGCACCCGGAGAGATCTGAAGCACGCCCTGTGTGACCCTGGACACCCGGAGAGATGACCGTTGAGGATGGCGCGCCCCTTACGGAGGTCAGACTGCCCATTTCACGTCCTAGAGAGAGGGGGCGAAAGGGAGAGGAGAAGTGGGAAAGTTTGAGATGTCGAAAATGAGTGAGAAAAGTGAACGAAAAGAGAGCGGAGGGCGAAAGAAGACAGGGAGAGAGGCAGTGAGGGACGGAGGCACAGAGGAGAGGAAGATAAGCTGAGCAGTGTAGGGGGTGGGGGTGTAGAGAGGCTTGGAAACGGAGACGGGGTATGTTTGTGTTTCGGGTGCACACGCGCGTGAGCGTTTGAGTCACTAGTTGTCTTTTCCGAAATTAATTTTTCAGTTGTCTTTCTTAAATACGCTGATATTCCCTTTCCGTTTGTCTGTTATCTCGGCATTGCTTTATTTTTGTTTTTAAAATGCTTTTGTTGTTGCAGTGAATCATTTTCTGTTTGTGTCATTTAGGGTGGGTCAGATGGGGTTCTAGGCGCCTCCAGGTCAGATTTTCACTTGGGTCGGAGCCTTTGATTTACTGCTTCCTTTCTGGGGTTTTATTGGTGTTGTCGGCTGCGCCGTCCTTTTCTTGTAATTATAATTCGGGAAAAGTAAAGTGAGCACGACCCCGAGTGCTGTGGAGTGGAGTGTGACGTCCAAGTTCAGGTCTGAAGGACGGAGTCAAAGCTTTAACAGCAGCAATATTCAAAGTGCCGCCATAACTACTGGAGTGAAGTGCTGTGTCTTTGGGGTTGGAGGGTTGTGCGGCGATGTCCATTCAGTGCCGCCTGTAACCACCAGTGCAAAGCTCTGTGGAGGTCCCGGGTATATCCCTTCAAAGTGCCACCCGTACCTACCGCTGTAAAGTGCAATGTAAAATGTAACTTGGAGAGGGTCTGGATGTTGAGTGTGACCTGAAGCTTTTATTCCCTGCATAGCAGACAAGTGGTGTCCAAAGTCTCGCTGCAAGAACTGTTTTTTGTTGCAGGTTTATAAAGCATGAACTCGACCTGAAGGTATCAGAGCGCTTTACATGAGCACCAGCTACATTACACAGTCAAGGACACATTCATTTTTTATACCTACAGGGAGAGTGAGTGTTTTGCCCAGAATCACAGGACGCTGTGCCAACGCTGAGACTCCAACACGGTTCTTCAGATTCAAAGTCGACAGTTTTGGCCATTAGGCTACCCCCCCCCCCCTAAAAAAAATGAAGAGGGGAAATAAATAAGTGAAAGTGGAGCTGATAAAAAAGTTGGGGCGGTTAATCCTTAAATACATTCAGTAACCTATTAATAAATAGCAAAGTGCAGATGGGTGTGATCTCGAAATGCCACGGGAACGTTTAGGAGACTTTAGTCGAAAAAATGTCCTTTAAAGTGCAGTGGAAGGAAAGGGATTCCCTGCACTTCAGCTTCACAATATAAGTGTACCGCGTAATGTGTGCTAACGTGTTCATCCGAAGTGCAGCGGTGCTGTCTAGTATAGTATTTACGGTTGGAATGAGTTAAAGTGTAGGCGACATCTGTACACACAAAATGACCCGGGTATATGGATTTAAAGTCCAGTGATTGTGCACAAGCTTAAATTGAATTAGTGTGTGAATTTAAAGTGAAAATCAAATGAGTAATGTGCTTTGAACGTGCTGCAGGGTGTACGTTTAAATACGTTACTGAATAACGCGCAGCTGACATAGGTGCCCTTAAGTGCAGAAGGGTGTATTCGAGTAAAGTGCTATGAGAAGGGAGCCAGGTCCTCACCCAGAGGGACAGTGCGTCCATTTAAAGTGCAACAAATAATGTTTGAGGGTGCAGTATGTAAAGTGCAGCACTGGTGCATGATTTTCGAACGCAGCAGGCACCTCTTGTGCTCCGGTGATGTAGTAAAGTGCAATTGAGGAGTGCCGTAGGGGGTGTACAGTGCAGCGAGGGAGTACAAGAGTGTGCATTAATCGTGCAGCTAGCAGGGTTTCGTTTGCAGTGCAAGGGTCGTTGCTGACACGTCTCTGTAGGGCACATCAATTGTAGTAGTTGCAGGTCGTCGGAAGAGGATACATTGCGACGATTTTAGACTACCATATTTGAGGAAGCCTCATCTATGGTTTGTTTTTCAGGTGTGGTGTGAACCAAGATCTTCTCGTTCTAGTAATATCATATATTTCGCTCTTACTTATAGGGCGTTCAGGCAGCCCTCTTCACCCATTGGTCTGCTGTTGTGCCATTCACACTTCTCTTCTGCTCGCTGCTTTGAACCCCCTGGCCCAGCCCACTTCAGCCATTGGCTTACTGCATCCTGAGCGAGGGCAAAAGCAAACCCTGTCAAAATGAACACATCCACACGCAAAGTAGCACCCCCTCAGGGGCCACTTTGACACTGTTTGTTTCGAGAAAAAATGCGTGTTTATATTTTTTTAAAATATTAGTGAAGGCCTGGCAACTTCAACGGCGGCGTTTTATGCAATCGATGGCAATACAGAACAACTATTAACCAAACCCAAAGCCTGGAACCCAACGCTAGATGGATTGGCTTTGCTAATGTTTGCTTTCCTATGTTGCCCATTGTTTGCGAAGCTCCAGTTACACAGAAGTCCGAGAGAGATACTCTGCGCAGTTTCTAACCATTTCTAAACCTCCAGGCTTGTCCTCAGTCTCCCTCTGTGTGCAGTGAGTCCCTCCTGGCTTGTCCTCAGTCTCCCTCTGTGTGCAGTGAGTCCCTCCAGGCCTGTCCTCAGTCTCCCTCTGTGTGCAGTGAGTCCCTTCAGGCTTGTCCTCAGTCTCCCTCTGTGTGCAGTGAGTCCCTCCAGGCTTGTCCTCAGTCTCCCTTTGTGTGCAGTGAGTCCCTCCAGGCTTGTCTTCAGTCTCACTCTGTGTGCAGTGAGTCACCCCATGCTTGTCCTCAGTCTCCCTCTCTGTGCAGTGAGTCCCTCAAGACTTGTCCTCAGTCTCCCTCTGTGTGCAGTGAGTCCCTTCAGGCCTGTCCCCAGTCTCCCTCCCTGTGCAGGGAGTCCCTCCAGGCCTGAAATGAGACTCCGCCTTTGTGCAGCTAGCTCATGCAAGTGGGTTCTAGCCTGCACCAAAATAACAGATACAACTTGGTTTTGTTTTTTCTTGCCTTCTGCCTTTTGATTGTGCCTGTGCCTGTTCCCGCCCCCCCCTCCCGCTGTCCGTGTCTCCGGCCCCACTTGTAAATGCTTGTTTTATTTTTGCAGTATATTTCCTTGGGAAAGCACATGTCTGTAGTTGCATTTGGGGAATGAATCTCTGAAACTGAGATCTGTTTTGAATTTGGGAAGTGCTTCTCTTAGAGACAGCAGCATAGTGTGGGCTGTGAGAGCTGTGTGGGCTGTGAGGGCTGTGTGGGCTGTGAGGGCTGTGTGGGCTGTGTGGGCTGTGTGGGCTGTGTGGGCTGTGTGGGCTGTGTGGGCTGTGTGGGCTGTGTGGGCTGTGTGGGCTGTGAGGGCTGTGAGGGCTGTGAGGGCTGTGAGGGCTGTGTGGGCTGTGTGAGCTGTGTGAGCTGTGAGGGCTGTGTGGGCTGTGTGGGCTGTGAGGGCTGTGAGGGCTGTGAGGGCTGTGAGGGCTGTGAGAGCTGTGAGGGCTGTGAGAGCTGTGTGGGCTGTGAGAGCTGTGAGGGCTGTGAGAGCTGTGTGGGCTGTGAGCGCTGTGAGGGCTGTGAGGGCTGTGAACTGTTGGCAATGTAAATAACAATGCCATTTATTTATAAGTAAAAAAAAAATAAGAAATGTCATGAGCAATGCCAATAGCTCTAACTTTTCCAAAGGCGAAACCATTGCATTGTAAATGCTTGTTAGCTCTTGCCTACTAGATCGCACATGCGCTGTCTGTTGTGAGACGTATTGTTAGCTTACAGTGGGCTTAGAGCCTGACCATTTCTTACCATATGTCACTCTCATTTGCTTGCTGCAAATTCGTTTGTATGTGTGGGATTTCCTTCCTCTTGTGTTTGTCCCTCCTTCGGAGCAGGGATGCATAACTGTGTCCTCAAACTGCTCGCTTTTTCAGGAACTACTTTTTTCTTTATGTTTAAGCAGTCATCCAGAGAGCATGCGTTTTCCAGATGTTTCCCTAGTGTGCTTCTCTTACCTTCTGTCTGCTGCTCTGTCTCGCTCGTATGGTTCTTTCTGCCCGCTGCTGTGAAACGCTTGTCTTTAAGTGATCATGCACCCACATTGCTTTCTTGCCCAAGTATTTCTCCCCCTGCCTGCTCTACATAGCTATCTCTCTCTCACCCATGTACTTTTTTCTCCCATCTTGCCCTCCATTTTAACTGTTTGCTTCCCTGGCGACTATTGTTTTGCTTCCCACTCACCTACATTCTCCATACTGCTTCTAGCCCCCGTGTTGCTTCAGCGCCAACTGGCCCCTGTGTTGCTTCCGTGCCCCGACCATGTTGCTTCCCCCCACATGGTGCTGCTTTTGTTACTGGGGTCCGGTTTTGTAGAACTGCAGCAGTTTTAAAAGCACTGCAGAGTTCCTTGTATATCCAGCAGTTTTCAGGCAACCATAAAAGTGACAAGATAACTCTGGTGATTAATGTACCTACTGATCAGAGTTTTGTCTAGTGGCAGCTTTGACTCATCTGAGGTAGCGCAGAGGGTTAATAAGCCTGCTGCACAGAGCATGTACTATGCAGATCACTGAACAGTGTTTTATGTGCATAACTCAGTGGGTTACTGCTCTTATCACAGAGATCCTTTTGTTACTGTGCAGTTAATAAATTACAGTCGTAATTGAGGTTATAAAGTTATGTTTTCTCCAGTGTTTCATTATCCTAATTTTGCTGAAAAGGGCTTGTTTGGGTAGAAATAAATTCTTATTAGAAAAGACGACCCTAACCACTGTGTAATGTTGTGAATCCTGAGTTTGTGCTTCCCCAGACCAAGAACTCTTAAAACAAGTATTTTCTAATGCAATTGGCTCGTCTTTGGGACCTTATATACATTTAGCTATGCAGCACTTTAGTCTGGATGCTGAAACATCTACTGTTCTTTAACATGGAGGGAAAGTAGGCACCAAAGTGTGTGACACGCCAGGTATGGGAACACATGAAGAGAGATTTTGCCTTTCAGCTGGAAATGGTATAGTCCAAACTCTGGTTTTAGTATAAAAGCAGGGCCTCGGTGGTCATATCACTTAAAATGAAATATTTGAAAAAATGATTGTCTACGGATGCTCGTGGAAGACAATTGCTATGGACTGGAATCTAGAGAATGCTAAAGTGATTCTGGGATTTTACTGACCTCTGCTGGCCGTTTTCCATCAAGAAAGTTAAATGGAGACAGTTGCCAGAAAATTAAAAAAAGAAAGTCTCTCAGCAGAAAGCAATTCTGGTATTTTACTGACCTCTGCTGGTTGTTTTCTATCAAGTCAGTTAAATAGAGGCAATTAAACAGGAAATAAAAAGTCCCTAAGCGGAAGCAGACCAGTCCTAGGGCTGATCTCCAGAGCCCACAAAGTACATATACCTACAAGTATATACTAAAATATATACAAGAGGTCTCGAATGCTCAACCTAAAAAATGCCTATCAGTATGAATGACGTGAATCCTACACCTTGTAGTGCCCTTTCTTATGTAACATTTTCTATAAACTGATTTACACACATATGGTTCATTGTCTCTGTATGTGTGTGTGATGTAAAATGCTCAGACACCCTGCACTTGTATGAGAGGTGCTATAAAACAAATTAAGTATGTGTGAGGGAGGTGTTATGGAAAGACTAGAGGCACTTTTTGGGGGCAATAGGGAGGGTATAATTGAAGAGCACCAATAAAGATTGCTGTACCCTGGTGCACTGTTAAGGTCATCATTTACTATGCTTTAAAAATGAATATCAATAATAATCCCTAGCGGTGAGGGCTTCAATCTGGTGTGCACAGGACAGGATTATTGCTATATCAATTCAATGTTATTAATCCAATCAATCGCACCCAACCTCTGTAGACCACCGGTGCAGGACCACCTCCAATGGGAAATACCACAATGAAGAGAACACCGTATTCAGTAATCAGTATTTGCAAATGCTAATGTGTTCCCAACTGATTCAATCAAAAAGACAGATTTCCTTGAATCCACAGATCCACAATTTATTGCACATCACTTTAGGATAGTGTTTCCACAAAGATTATGATAGTTCATCAATATTAATTGACAAGCTTGTAGCAGTTCATCAACAGAAGTTCCTAATAAATTCAGCCAACGCGCTTTGTCCAATGTAGGACGTCATCAGGGCTGAAAAGAAAAACAAAACACTGTTCATATTTCACATACCACATAATTAAAATCATCTTGATTGACACAATCAAGATGATTTCCTACGCATTAAATTCTTCACATTATCATCAACATCCCCAATATGTCATTGTCATCAGCATTAACAATGTCCCTCTAGAATGAAGCCTGCCTATATAACAATCTCAACAAAAGTCGATCATATAAAGCAAATTGCAAACAATTTTTAGAAACAACTAAACACTGGGAGAAAAACATATTCATCCTATATGTAGAAAAACTGGACCCTCCAAAACATAATCTCATGGTTATTGAATCGTAACTGTACATTGACCACTTCATTCATGTCCCCTAATTGTATTTCCTGACATTGATCATTCACTTATTATTTAGCTCAACCTGAGACATTATTACGTGCCAGAGTTCTATCTTACCCACGCACACAAATCACTCTACGACATCGGACCAGATTGCCTCAACTCTCGACTGTCCTTCTACACCCCCTCCCGCCAACTTCGCTCTTCCAACCTAGCCTTCGCCACTGTACCTCGCATCAACAAGACCACCATGGGAGGCAGATCCTTCTCATACCTGGCTGCCAAAACATGGAACTCACTCCCCGCTTACCTTCGCCTCACCCAGAATCACCTAGCGTTCAGAAAGCAGCTTAAAACGTGGATATTTGACAAATAATCCTCCTCCCCTTCCTAAGCGCCTTGAAACCCTCTGGGTATGTAGTGCGCTATATAAATTTTATGACTTGACTTGACTTGACTATCTCTATCCTAAATTCCTCTTTACAGTATTAGGACAGAAAAGTAAAACACCTACCTATAGTTCAGTGTTGTTTCTGTGTAATTGCTACCTATCACGCAAAAGGTTCTGATTTTTATTTTGATTTTTCTGAAGATAAAAGGAGATACATAAAATATGATTATTACATCTGCCCCAATCCTCTTATCTCTTGCCAACCGTTCCTAATCTGATAACCTCATGGCCCATTAAACGTACCTTCTAAAATAATGGTTTACAAAATGTCATGAGCACCGTATTTCATTAGGTCATTCGTGCCTACTAAATTCCCAATAAGCAGTTTTGCACGAAAATCAAATTGAACCTATTACACCAAAGTCCACTAAAGTTTTCATCATACAAAGGTTTCAACATTGAACCCACCCTCCATATTTATTATGAGCTCACCTTACATATATCTGCATCCAAATCAACAACGATTTCCCTGTACACAGCTATTACAATGGTCTTGTAAAATCGTCTTACTTATTTGCAGTCCAATCCGTACAATTGAAACAACAATAGAAAAACCTATTACTCAAAGGTCCAAGACGCAAGTCCAAGATTATATAAAGCCTCCAATCCACGCCAAAACCTGCTCACCTTCAATTAAAGCCCCATTCAGCTAAGACGACCTCATTCCTCGCAGCCGGACAAATAAATACTGCTGTCAGAGCACTTCCCGCGTCCATCTCCTTAAAAGTCTAATCACAACCAATCATGAGCGAGTCCCTTTAGCTCATTCATTAGCATGAAACCAGCACTGAATCCTGCTTTTGCGCAAACCAGTACTGTTTCCACTGTGGTCCTCCTCACCTTCCAACCAATGAAAGCCCTTCTTGATATTTCCTGTGCTCGAAAACCAGCCCTTCAGAATCCTGATTTTGCACAGACCTCTGTGACCAATGACAACCCTTCTTTTCATATTTCCGGTCCATGGAAGTCAGCGCATAGTGTTTGGGTGCACTCGGCTAATACACAATACACCATTTCGTCAGTGCATGCTACACTTGTGCACACCCAACAACCAATCACATCCATCCTGTTATAAAAAGGTTGTTGCGGCTACACCGCCTCCCGTCCTAGAGCCAATTATGCTCAAGTACACTTCAAATCTTCCTGCCTACAAGTTACCTGTTTCCTCTCTGGTCCGCCTTACAGTTTTCTCCAATCAAACTCTTTCTATTCGTTCTGACTCACATCCACCTGAATTTCTCAACAAAATTGACGTACCCACACTGTAGTGTGTCAATGCATGACTCTTGTTGTTACTAACTAGTGTAACCAAAGCCATCTGGTGCTTGTTACATCATTAAATGCCCCTGTTTTTGATCTCATGATTAAAAAAAATATAATTTCAAGTCAAGTTTGAATACTTTATTCGACAACATTGTCATAAAAGCAAATCCCTAAGCTATACAAATATAAATACTAGTCTAAAAATAAAAAAGTATTAAATTCTAAGCAGTTTATACTTGTTGGCGAATAAAACAAGGAATACTCATTTTTTAAAAAGGAGACACAGCACAAAGTTTAAATCGCAGGGTCTAGTAGTGCAGTTCATAGGAGTTTTAAAGTGCGCGTGCGTATTATCCATGCCCACCCCATGTATTTAGCCACTGCAATTGCAAGATTAGGGGCACAGTTTGATCTTAAAATCCTTAAGGCATCCAAACATTTCCTTGTGCCCAAATTTCTGCAGGCAGGCTTCAACCATCTATTCCTTGGGGCAGCATATAAGGGGCATACAAATTAAAAGTGTGGGATATCTTCAACATGAATTTTACAATAAAAACAAGTGTTTACATTATCCGGACACCAATTGGCTGTGAAAGCATTTAAAGGTAAAGAGCCAATTCTAAACTGAAAATACAGTTTTCTATCTAGGGGCTTGGAGATCAGATCCCAAAACTGTTCAAATTTCGGGATTGGTTTAACTTCCAAAAACTGGGATGTCAAGGCAGATGATTGATCAGAAGTCAATGCAGCATTGTTTATCATGTCCCAGTACAATTTTTTTCAATATACTCTTAGACGGGAAATCGCCTGGGTCTGCTGCAGACCATAAGTGTTCAAGGTGCAACTTTTGAAGCAATATCCTCACTTCTTTAAGCCATGGTACTTTGTGAAAGGTATCAGAATTATCAACATCCAAGAGGGCAGCTGCGTAATGGCTCAACTCGGGAGTGGTTTTTATGCGCCTCCAATACAAAAGGGGACGCAGTCTGGCCATATCCTCGATCCTTTTCCTCCCGAGATCGTAATGGAGTGGGGTCGAGGGAGTACTCTGAGGAACACCAATTATGCGCCGTAAGAATTTGTTCTCTGCAACTGCTAGGTTGTTCAAATTGGAAAAGCCCCATAATTCTGAACCATAAAGGCATGCACCCAACACTTTCATGCCATAGATCTCCAATATGGGCTGGATTGGTTTAGTGAAAGAGGATTTATGTTTCTGGGCAATTGCCCCTGCCAGCTGGTTAAATTTTAACACCACAGAGTCCATATGTGATCTCCAGTTCATATTAGCATTTAAAGAGATGCCTAGATAGATAAAAGCATCCACTTCTTCCAAATAAGCTCCGTTGTAGACCATTTTCCCCTTAAATTTCATGGAGGGATTCAAATTCATAAATTTAGTCTTAGATGTATTTATTTCCAAGCCCCGAATCCGGCAGAACTCACCAAAGGCATTTAATGTCTTTTGTAGGCCGCTAGGGGTCCGCGAGACCAGCAAGGTGTCGTCTGCAAACATTAGTACTGGAACTCGTTTCCCGTCTAGTATTGGAGCATCCGTTGGAGATTGCTTCAAGAAGTCAACTATGCCATTAATATAAAGAGAGAATAAGGTGGGGGCCAGGACGCAGCCCTGTCTCACGCCTCTCTCCACAGGGAATGATTCTGTGACATCGCCCTGGGCACCCCACCTAATCCGGGCATAGTTGTTCTCATGCAGCCTTACAAGCAAGGTCAATAATTCGGGGCTTATTCCTAGTTCCCTTAGGACAGTCCAAAGTTTTTGTCGAGGGACCAGGTCAAAAGCTGACTTTAAGTCAACAAAAACAGCAAAAAGGGGACCTTTTAGCAGGGTTAAATTTTTCCAGTATATGGTTAAAAAGTGGAATACCTGGTCGACAGAGGAAGTTAAGGGGCGAAAACCAGCTTGATATGGGAAAGGATGTCCTTATCGGCTATCCAGGCTTGAATCTTGTTTTGTACCATCCTGCCCATCAGTTTTTGGGCGCAATCAATGAGACTGATGGGCCTATAGTTGCTTGGTAAAGCCTTATCCCCCTTTTTGTAGACTGGAATTATTTCCGCGCCTTTCCATTTTGCTGGAATCTTTGCCCCCTGTGCTATGGCATTTCCAAGCCACACAAAGTATTTGCACCAGCTTTCTCTGTCCGCTAAGAAAACATCCGCCGGTATTCCATCAATACCTGGTGCCCTACCTCTGGTCACTCCATCCATTGCCTCCTGTACATCTTTCACTGAGAATAATTCATTAGTAAAGAATACCATCTCTATGGGGAAATCAGTATGCGACCCTGAATTGTCTGCATATTGAGGTTTGAAAAAGTCCACCCAGGACTCCTTTGCTACATGATTTTTTGGACGGTCTGCAATGCCCCCTGATCCCCACTTTAGTATGGCCCAAAACTCTTTCTGGTGTTTCTCAACACATGCTTTCTTCAGGTCCAGCCAAAGATTCTCATCCCACCGCTTTTTTGCCTGGATCTGGATTTTCCTATATTTGTCCCTAGCATTTAAAACTCCTACTTTGGATCTTAGTGCTATACTAAGATTTTGTCTAGCAATTCTGCAAGATCGATCATACCAACCCCTTTTTATGGGTGGTCCAATACCCTTGCTCTTCTTGGATGTTTTCAAGAATAGCTTCTGTATATTATCAAAAAACTTTGGCTGAGACTCTTCAATCTGTGCTTTAAAATTTATATCATCCGTTAAAACCTGTAGTCTGGTTACTTCATCAATGACTAGCCCCTTAAGCGCCTGCCTAGCCTCTAAATTATCTGCTAGAGTTATCCATCTAATATGGCGGAGATTGTTGGTTGGAACAACTTCTAAGTTCGTCAGGTTCCTAGCTAGATTTTCGCAGGTTGCTTTTTGTTCTATGTTGAGAAGCAATGACAAGGGGTTATGATCGCTCTCTAACCTTGCGATAACCTGCATATCGACAACTTTGTTCCATCCTCTGACATCTACCAAGATATAGTCTATTCTACTACTCGATCTTAGGTTATCAAAGGTATGCCTACCCTGTAGGTCAGAAAGGGTGCGGCCATTGGCAGCCCTCAGTCCTCTGGATAGGCATAGACTTTTAGTCTGGACGGCTACTTCCGTCCACTTTGTTACCATCGGAAGATCCAACTGGGGAATTCCCCACTTAGTATCTTCCTCTTGAGTCAGATCACTATCCTCACAACCTAGGGGTTCAAATGTTGTATTTAGGTCTCCTCCCACCAAGATAATGTACTGGGTAGCTAAAATCTCTAAATCATTATCTAAGGCACCTATTATATCAGAGGATGTGCCCCCTTTGGTTCCCCTTGCATAAATATTGTATATTGCCATCTTGTGGCCATCGCCCTAATTGAGCACAATAGAGAATAGGTCACTGTTGATAATATGAGTGTGCCTAATTGTACATTGCAAGGATTGGCGTATCCATATGAGTAAACCCCCTGAGGGGCGACCCTTAGTATTCTTTTTCGCGGGCACATAAAAGTTCAAAAAGCCCTGTCGAAAGACTGGTGTCACTGACCATGTTTCCTGTAACAACACAATATCGTAACTGTCAATGAACTCACACCAGTCTGGGGTCTCTATTTTATGTTGGATACCCGCAATATTCCATGATAGAAACTTAATGCTACCTCCACTTTCCACACTTCTCTTTTTTGGGGGAGTAGTCAGATTATGAGAAGACGGACAGGGTAGAGAACTAGATACAACAACATTAGTGCTACTAGAATCAGTTAGTGGTGTATTATTTACTACATTAGAGGCATAGTCCCTGGGATCAGGAGTCAGGCCCTCGCAACAATCCAATCCTAATGTACTTGGGATACTAATGTTTCTGTGTTTAACCTTTATGATCTTCTTCGTCTTCCCTATGGTCATTGTTTCCAGTCAATCACATTGACTTAGACCTGAAAGGGCCAAGAACCTATTTTCTGTTGTGATTCCCCAATTATTTACATTTTCAGGTATTTTGGCTTTTCTTATTACAGGGTTCCATTTTGTTTTTAATAAAGTTGGATTTAGAATACTTCCCTTTTTTATATAAAAGAAATCCAACGTTAATGGCACTATTTCAGTAGATCTACGCTGAGGGGGATATATATTGGCTAGAATATTTGGTAGAACCTCAGGATCCGAGAAGTGCAGCACCACGCAGTCTCCCCTGAACTTTTTATTGCCACCCCCGATCCATGCAACCCTTCTAGCTTTTACTACTTCCTGTGCCAGCTGGTCCCTGCCTCCTGGTTTAAATGCCATGTTCTTTGATAACCAGTGGAGTGATTTATTAATCAAAGACGAAGTGTTCTCTGTGTGTCCTGATTCAAGTTGGGGAACATTTGCCAGAACCAAGATTAGTGGGGAAGCTTCCACTACTAGTTCAACCGGGCCTTTCTCTACATTGTCTAGATCTTTTGTACTTCTAGAAGTAGGCCCTGTAAGGTCCTTATTAGTAATATCTTGGTTTGTTGCTCCTAGCCCTACTCCTCCTTGGGCTGACCTCCTCATAGTATTCTGGGAAGTACTTGGTTGGAGATCTGACCCAGATACAATGTTGGTAATTTGTGGGTCAGCTATAACTGGGTTCAATAGAGCGATGTTTGGACTTTCCTCTGTTATTTCTTGCAGGAGTAACCCCAATCTAGTGACCTCCTCCGTGAGCTGATCAATTTTGCTTAGTAGTGGTTTCGTAATAGATCTGATTTTATTATCTATAGCATTCAATAGCTTCTTGAATTGGTCTTCGTCCAGATATGCCTTTGCTTCCCCCTTACCCCCCGTTTTATCTTCAATGTTCCTCTGGGGTGAAGGGTCAGTATACTTCTTGCCTGATCGAAGCCCCCCCCTTTTTGGTACATTCTTTCCCCCTCCCTTTGTTACTCTAGGAGCTGGGACTGGTGCAGGGGTTTCTTCTTCTACCGTGATAATGTCAGTGTCATTTGTAGATTCTGGTACGGGTTCGTTGATAGCAACTAATAGTTGCGTTAATGGATTAGTTTCTGGAGCCTGGAAGACCTCATTACTGATATCAAGAGCTGAAGTAGATAGTGGCGTATTATCAATAAGCATGTCTGGCGAGTAGCTAAGGCCCAAAGATGATCTTCTATGCTGGTTAATTTTAGCAACCTTCTGTACCATATAATTGTCAATTGTATTCAGTGGAGCTGAAGATGCTTTAGCTTTAGACATTTTCCGAGGTGACAACAAGGCAAATTTAAGGGCTTCTAGTCAGAGCAGTAATCCAGGCTTTTTTCAAAGTTTGGAGGGGATCTTTCACTTACTTGGATACAACTTGACAGCGTTTCTGGCCCTGTCCCTGCCTCCTCGTGCCGATGAGGGCCGTAGAGGGCCCGCCCTTTGCCCGGGCTTAGCCCCGGGCGTCCCGCTCGCGTCCCGCGACGCGGGGGTCTCTGGTCTTTATCTGCGCCTCCTAGCGCGTTCTCCCCGCCTTCGGCGTCAGTTCCTGAGCGCTGCCGCGTGGCCTGCCGGGATTGGTAGTCCCCGGAGCGGCGGCGCAGTAGTTGGAGCCTTCGTGACTCTTGGCGGTGGCGGCAATACCCTGGTTCCGCTTTTCAGGACTCTCGGCGGTGGCGGCAAAAGGTAAGTGAGTTTAAAACGAGATGCTGCTTCACCCAATATCCAACATCAGTATACAACACCTCGTTCCTCCCCAAAATTTCATTGTCAATTAATTCGTACCACTGGATCCCACAATAAATTCAATTGCGTAAACAAAAGGGGTACTAAGCTATAATCCTATACATAAACCAAACCTTAAACATCAAACTTCTCCGGTGCTGTCCCCAACATAAAGGGGGTCCTACATTATTAAATAAGTAAATCAAATGATCAGAACTGCAAGCACCCAATAAACTCCATTTTACAAATGTGAGCGACAATCCATGGCAAGATCTGTTCCTTCTAAAAAACAATTAATCAAAACTATTAACACCCAATGAACTCCATTTAACTGATGCGAACAAAAATCTGTTGCAAGATCTGTTAATTCTACTCCTATTCGCAAAAGGCCACATGTAACCAGGTCCTATACCAATTATTTCTCCAGAAAATAGTGAAACTCACTGTCGCTGTTCAGGCCGAACGTTACAAACCTACATATACTGATCCAACCTGATTCTTGCTGGCGCAAATGCAGCAACAGATCACCACCCCTCGCCATGGGAATAAGCCTTTGAATCCCATGGAACCTAATCCCTTTTCTATTCTCAAGGTGATCTCTAATATGTTGAAAAATTGGTGACTTGATATCCTGATTAAGTATCGCATGATTATGTTCCGGAATATTTAACTTTAGCATCCTGTTTGTGCTTCCTACATAAACCTTGCCACATTCACTCTGAAGAGCATATATTACCCAACTGCTGTTGCAGTTGATAAATTCATTAATACGAAAGGCCTTCGTATTGTATTGAAATTCCTTAATTCGATTCAAACCCAATTCACATATATTACAAGAGCCACATAGAAAAAATCCTTTTGGTGGGTCAGGAAGCCAATGCTCCCCCTGTGGCCTGGTGGGTTCCAGATAATTCCTCGTAATCAGATCTTTGATTGTGGGGCATCTCCTGTATATAACTCCTGGTTTGTCTCCAATAACATATACCAAGCCAGGTATCCCTGTAAGCAGGTGCCAATTTTTACTCAAAATTTTGAAAATCTTATTGTGATGCGTACTATATGTTGTGATAAATGATACCCTGTCATTAATGCGACGCTTAACCTTCTGAGTGAGCGTAGTGTCCCTTTTAATGGACAATACCCTATGCTTCGCTTTCTCTAGTGAATCATGCGTATAGCCCCTGGCAAACTTGCAAATCATTAAGTCCCAGCCTGACATCTTCCTCCGTGCTACAACTCCTCCGACTTCTCACCATCTCCCCAAAAGGGATACCCCTCATCACTGCCAGGGGTGTGCACTATCAGCCCTCAGTATCGAGTGAGTTGCTGTCTTTTTTCTGAATAGCCTGCTGTTAATTGTGTTCCCTATTACAAACAGTTCCACATCCAAAAAGTCAATTTTATCACAATGATGATTCATTGTGAATACGACGTTACAATTATTGTTGAAATATTCATAATATTCCCGGAGTTCCTCAACAGTACCTCTCCAGATTAAAAGAATATCATCAATAAAGCGTCCCCAAAATAAAATTAAATGCATCCATTTACAAGCCCTGCGACTCCAGGCATGCTCCCTCTCAAACCAACTCATAAATAGGTTAGCGTTAGAAGGAGCAAACCTGGAGCACGTAGCAGTCCCTCTGATCTGGTGGTACTACTCGCCTTCAAACAAAACATTTTTTTTTTTTAAATCGTAGAACTCCTTCACAAAATCATTTGTGAATGATCCAGTAAACTGGCACTGCGACTTCTCAGGAAATTACTCCACGCCAACTCCTCCTTTTTATTGTCAATACAGGTATATAAACCAACAACGTCTAGAGTCACAAAACTCATACCAGGTTCCCATGTTACATCTTGTAATTTATTTAGAACATCCATTGTGTCCCTAATATATGAGGGCAAATTCACCACTAAAGGTTTCAAAAATTGATCTTCAAATTCAGATAGATGCTCCGTTAGGCTGCGTATACTTCACACTATTGGCCTCCCGGGTAGTTTCTCCATGGACTTATGAACTTTAGGCAGGGTATATATGAACGGAGAGGTACGGATCAGTCAGATAATGGTCCTGGCCATGAGTTCCCAGTGTTATAGATCAGACATTCACCCCATACTGTGCTCTCCATCCTACCTTGGACCCTAGACAGTGCTCCTCAGCAGTCATTGGACCTCAAGCTGCACACTTGAATATATCATGGACTCCGGGCTGCTCTCTTGATCATACTTTTGACCTCTGGCTGTGCTCTTCATCAAACTGTGGACCCTAGGCTGTGCTCTTGATCATACTATGAACCCTAGGCTATGGTCTGCACTTGATCATACCTTGGACCATAGGCTGCACTCTTGATCATACATTGGACCCCATGCTGCGCTCTTGATCATACCTTGGACACCAGGCTGTGCTCTTGTTCATACCTTGGACCCCAGGCTGCACTCTTGATCATACCTTGGACCCTAGGCTGCACTCTTGATCATACATTGGACCCCATGCTGCGCTCTTGATCATACCTTGGACACCAGGCTGTGCTCTTGTTCATACCTTGGACCCCAGGCTGCACTCTTGATCATACCTTGGACCCTAGACTGGCTCTTGATCATACCTTGGACGCCAGGCTGTGCTCTTGATCATACCTTGGACCCCAGGCTGCTCTCCTGATCATACCTTGGACCCCACGCTGCGCTCTTGATCATACCTTGGACCCTAGGCTGCGCTCTTGATCATACCTTGGACACCAGGCTGTGCTCTTGTTCATACCTTGGACCCCAGGCTGCACTCTTGATCATACCTTGGACCCTAGGCTGCACTTTTGATCATACATTGGACCCCATGCTGCGCTCTTGATCATACCTTGGACACCAGGCTGTGCTCTTGTTCATACCTTGGACCCCAGGCTGCACTCTTGATCATACCTTGGACCCTAGACTGGCTCTTGATCATACATTGGACCCCATGCTGCGCTCTTGATCATACCTTGGACCCCACGCTGTGCTCTTGATCATACCTTGGACCCCACGCTGCGCTCTTGATCATACCTTGGACCCTAGGCTGCGCTCTTGATCATACCCTGGACACCAGGCTGTGCTCTTGATCATACCTTGGACCCCAGGCTGCGCTCCTGATCATACCTTGGACCCTAGGCTGGCTCTTGATCATACCTTGGACCCCAGTCTGTGCTCCTGATCATACCTTGGACCCCAGTCTGTGCTCCTGATCATACCTTGGACCCCAGGCTGTGCTCCTGATCATACCTTGGACCCCAGGCTGTGCTCCTGATCATACCTTGGACCCCAGGCTGGCTCTTGATCATACCTTGGACCCTAGGCTGGCTCTTGATCATACCTTGGACCCCAGTCTGTGCTCCTGATCATACCTTGGACCCCAGTCTGTGCTCCTGATCATACCTTGGACCCCAGGCTGTGCTCCTGATCATACCTTAGACTCTAGGCTGCGCTCCTGAGCAGTCGTTTGACCCCAAGGTGAACTCTTAATTATATCACGGAAACCACGCTGAGCTCTTGATCATACCTGAGCCCCCAGGCTCCACTCTCAATTATATCATGGACTCTAGACTGAGCTCTCGATCATGCCTTGGACCCAGGCTGCGCTCTTGATTATACCTTGGACCCTAGGCTGCGCTCTTGATTATACCTTGGACCCTAGGCTGCGCTCTTGATTATACCTTGGACCCTAGGCTGCGCTCTTGATTATACCTTGGACCCTAGGCTGCGCTCTCGATCAGACCTTGGACCCAAGGCGGTGCTCTTGAAGCTACATTGGACCGTAGGCAGCTCTCCTCCACATTCATTGGACCCCAAGCTGCACTCTTGATTATATCATGGACTCCGGGCTGCTCTCTTGATCATACTTTGGACCTCTGGCTGTGCTCTTCATCAAACTGTGGACCCTAGGCTGTGCTCTTGATCATACTGTGGACCCTAGGCTACGGTCTGCACTTGATCATACCTTGGACCCTAGACTGGCTCTTGATCATACCTTGGACACCAGGCTGCGCTCTTGATCATACCTTGGACACTTGGCTGTGCTCTTGTTCATATCTTGGACCCCAGGCTGCACTCTTGATCATACCTTGGACCCCACGCTGCGCTCTTGATCATACCTTGGACCCTAGACTGGCTCTTGATCATACCTTAGACGCCAGGCTGTGCTCTTGATCATACCTTGGACCCTAGGCTGCGCTCTTGATCATACCTTGGACACCAGGCTGTGCTCTTGGTCATACCTTGGACCCCAGGCTGCACTCTTGATCATACCTTAGACGCCAGGCTGCGCTCTTGATCATACCTTGGACCCTAGACTGGCTCTTGATCATACCTTGGACCCCAGTCTGTGTTCCTGATCATACCTTGGACCCTAGGCTGGCTCTTGATCATACCTTGGACCCTAGGCTGGCTCTTGATCATACCTTGGACCCCAGTCTGTGCTCCTGATCATACCTTGGACCCCAGGCTGTGCTCCTGATCATACCTTAGACTCTAGGCTGCGCTCCTGAGCAGTCGTTTGACCCCAAGGTGAACTCTTAATTATATCACGGAAACCACGCTGAGCTCTTGATCATACCTGAGCCCCCAGGCTCCACTCTCAATTATATCATGGACTCTAGACTGAGCTCTTGATCATACCTTGGACCCCAGGCTGCACTCTTGATCATACCTTGGACGCCAGGCTGCGCTCTTGATCATACCTTGGACACTTGGCTGTGCTCTTGTTCATACCTTGGACCCCAGGCTGCACTCTTGATCATACCTTGGACCCCACGCTGCGCTCTTGATCATACCTTGGACCCTAGACTGGCTCTTGATCATACCTTAGACGCCAGGCTGTGCTCTTGATCATACCTTGGACCCTACGCTGCGCTCTTGATCATACCTTGGACACCAGGCTGTGCTCTTGTTCATACCTTGGACCCCAGGCTGCACTCTTGATCATACCTTGGACCCCACGCTGCGCTCTTGATCATACCTTGGACCCTAGACTGGCTCTTGATCATACCTTGGACGCCAGGCTGTGCTCTTGATCATACCTTGGACCCTAGGCTGGCTCTTGATCATACCTTGGACCCCAGTCTGTGCTCCTGATCATACCTTGGACCCCAGTCTGTGCTCCTGATCATACCTTGGACCCCAGGCTGTGCTCCTGATCATACCTTGGACCCTAGGCTGGCTCTTGATCATACCTTGAACCCTAGGCTGGCTCTTGATCATACCTTGGACCCCAGTCTGTGCTCCTGATCATACCTTGGACCCCAGTCTGTGCTCCTGATCATACCTTGGACCCCAGGCTGTGCTCCTGATCATACCTTGTACCCTAGGCTGCGCTCCTGAGCAGTCGTTTGACCCCAAGGTGAACTCTTAATTATATCACGGAAACCACGCTGAGCTCTTGATCATACCTGAGCCCCCAGGCTCCACTCTCAATTATATCATGGACTCTAGACTGAGCTCTCGATCATGCCTTGGACCCCAGGCTGCACTCTTGATCATACCTTGGACGCCAGGCTGCGCTCTTGATCATACCTTGGACCCCACGCTGCGCTCTTGAATATACCTTGGACCCTAGGCTGCGCTCTTGAATATACCTTGGACCCTCGGCTGAGCTCTTGAATATACCTTGGACCCTAGGCTGCGCTCTTGATTATACCTTGGACCCTAGGCTGCGCTCTCGATCAGACCTTGGACCCAAGGCGGTGCTCTTGAAGCTACATTGGACCGTAGGCAGCTCTCCTCCACATTCATTGGACCCCAAGCTGCACTCTTGATTATATCATGGACTCCGGGCTGCTCTCTTGATCATACTTTGGACCTCTGGCTGTGCTCTTCATCAAACGGTGGACCCTAGGCTGTGCTCTTGATCATACTATGAACCCTAGGCTATGGTCTGCACTTGATCATACCTTGGACCTTAGGCTGCACTCTTGATCATACCTTGGACCCTAGACTGGCTCTTGATCATACCTTGGACGCCAGGCTGCGCTCTTGATCATACCTTGGACACTTGGCTGTGCTCTTGTTCATATCTTGGACCCCAGGCTGCGCTCTTGATCATACCTTGGACCCTAGACTGGCTCTTGATCATACCTTAGACGCCAGGCTGTGCTCTTGATCATACCTTGGACCCTAGGCTGCGCTCTTGATCATACCTTGGACACCAGGCTGTGCTCTTGTTCATACCTTAGACGCCAGGCTGCGCTCTTGATCATACCTTGGACCCTAGACTGGCTCTTGATCATACCTTGGACGCCAGGCTGTGCTCTTGTTTATACCTTGGACCCCAGGCTGCACTCTTGATCATACCTTGGACGCCAGGCTGCACTCTTTATCATACCTTGGACGCCAGGCTGCGCTCTTGATCATACCTTGGACACTTTGCTGTGCTCTTGTTCATATCTTGGACCCCAGGCTGCACTCTTGATCATACCTTGGACCCCAGGCTGTGCTCTTGATCATACCTTGGACCCCAGGCTGCGCTCCTGATCATACCTTGGACCCCAGTCTGTGCTCTTGATCATACCTTGGACCCCAGGCTGCACTCTTGATCATACCTTGGACGCCAGCCTGCGCTCTTGATCATAACTTGGACCCTTGGCTGCGCTCTTGATCATAACTTGGACACCAGGCTGTGCTCTTGATCATACCTTGGACCCCATGCTGCGCTCTTGATCATACCTTGGACCCCACGCTGCGCTCTTGATCATACCTTGGACCCTAGACTGGCTCTTGATCATACCTTGGACGCCAGGCTGTGCTCTTGATCATACTTTGGACCCCAGGCTGCGCTCCTGATCATACCTTGGACCCCAGGCTGCGCTCCTGATCATACCTTGGACCCCAGTCTGTGCTCTTGATCATACCTTGGACCCCAGGCTGCACTCTTGATCATACCTTGGACCCCAGGCTGCGCTCCTGATCATACCTTGGACCTTAGGCTGGCTCTTGATCATACCTTGGACCCTAGGCTGGCTCTTGATCATACCTTGGACCCCAGTCTGGGCTCTTGATCATACCTTGGACCCCAGTCTGGGCTCTTGATCATACCTTGGACCCCAGGCTGCGCTCTTGATCATACCTTGGACCCCACGCTGTGCTCTTGATCATACCTTGGACTCCAGGCTGCGCTCTCGATCATACCTTGGACCCCAGACTGCGCTCTCGATCATACCTTGGACCCCAGACTGCGCGCTCGATCAGACCTTGGACCCCAGACTGCGCTCTCGATCAGACCTTGGACCCCAGACTGCGCTCTCGATCATACCTTGGACCCCAGACTGCGCTCTCGATCATACCTTGGACCCCAGACTGCGCGCTCGATCAGACCTTGGACCCCAGACTGCGCTCTCGATCAGACCTTTGACCCCAGACTGCGCTCTCGATCATACCTTTGACCCCAGACTGCGCTCTCGATCATACCTTGGATCCCTGGCTGGTCTCTCGATCATACCTAGGACCGTAGACTGCACTCCTGAGTAGTACTTAGATCCCTGGCTGCACTCTTGATTATATCATGGACCCCAGGCTGCTCTCTTGATCATACTTTGGACCCCAATCTGCACTCTTGATCATACCTTGGACCCCAGGCTGCGCTCTCCATACCCAGAACCCCAGCCTGTTCTCTCGGTGAGACCCTCGTCCCAGCCAGTGTACTCGATCAGACTCTGGTCACAAACCTGCATTCTCAATCACACCCTGGCCCCAGCCCCGAGTGCCCCTATGTACTTGCTCAGACCTACTCCCCGCCCTGAGCTCTCCACTAGTGTTCCTGAGCTACTGAGCTGCCCTTGGACCGGGACTGAGCTCTGTCGATGTTCTCAGTCTGACCTGGTTCCCAGGCCGTGTTCTAGAGCTGGTCTGGGACCCATGGCTGAGCTCCCCACCAGTGTTCTCAAACAGACCTAGGTCCCAACCAGTGTTCTAGATCGACTTTAGACTTAGTCTGAAGCTCCACGCCAGTGTTCTAGAGCAGACCTAGGGCCCTGCCCCAAGCTCCCCCATCAGTGTTCTCAGTCAGACCAGGTCTCATTCAGTGTTCTGGAGTAGGCCTTGGACCCAGCCTCCAGCTCCCCTCCGGTATTCTCGAGCAGGCCTTGGGTCCTGCCTGAGCCCATCAGTGTTCTAGAGGTGACCTAGGTCCCAGGCAGTGTTCCTAAGCAGGCCTAGCATCCAGCCAGTGTTCTAGAGCTGGTCTAGACTCAGCCCGTGTTCTAGAGTGGGCCTAGTCCTAGAGCAAGCCTTGCACCCAAACCTGAGCCAGTGTTCTAGAGCGGATCTAGGCCCCCACCAGTGTTCTAGAGCGGATCTAGGCCCTCACCGGTATTATAGAGCGGGCCTGGGCCCCAGGCAGTGTTCTAGAGCGGGCCTGGGCCCCAGGCAGTGTTCTAGAGCGGGCCTGGGCCCCAGGCAGTGTTCTAGAGCGGGCCCCAGGCAGTGTTCTAGAGAGGGCCTGGGCCCCAGGCAGTGTTCTAGAGCGGGCCTGGGCCCCAGGCAGTGTTCTAGAGCGGGCCTAGACTCCGCCAGTGTTCTAGAGCAGGCCTAGCTCACAGCCATTGTGTCAGCTGCCGCAGCCTGACCCTAGCCCCGCTGGCCCCAGTCATCAGCGGGCCGGAAGCCGCGGCTCCCTTCAGCCTGGCCCGGTGCGGCCTCTGAGCCCATTAGCGGGATGAGCGGTGGCGGGGAGCCCTGCAGTGGTGTCTAATGGAGGGGTGTGTCTGCACCCCTCCCCCAGCCTCTTTCTTGGCTTGCGTAAAGCTGATGCCCCCTCCCCCTTCCTGCAGCTCTGTGGTGCTGAATCTACACCCTCCCTGCCAGGCTGGCGAAGGGGCTGTGCCAGTGGGTGGCCCAGGAGGGCAGTGGGTGGGACCCCAGGCACATAGGGGCTCCTTTCGCAGCCTTTTAGGGTCGGTGCATTACTGACGCGAGAGCTGAATCCATGAGGGCATTGCTGCTGCTGGGGATGCAGTGACAGACGCCTCCACGTGTGAGCCTGTGCACGCGCACTCACATTGCCCCTGTGTCTCTCTCTCTCTCATCTCCTCTTTCTTTCATTTCCTCTTAGTCCGTTAGTTTCTCCCTCCTCATAGGCACTCATTTACCCCATAATGCTTTGCAGGGCCTTTGGTTGGGAATGTTTTGTTGGCAATAACTATGCTTGGGGTGGTCCTAAGAGGATGGGACCACCACCAAATAATTCAATAAGATGTGCTTTTTTCTTTTCAAGGCATTTTTTTTGGTACTCCCCCTAGGTTAGGGAGGATCCAAAAATCATCACCTGTCTCACTGCTTGCTAATTTTTCAGTTTCACTTTTGTGAAAGTACTATATGGACTTTAGCATATAAAGATAGAGATACTTATTTTATTATAACTGGCACTGTGTAGTCAGACCCTCCAGCATTTCGCGATTCACGAAAAAATCGCGAAATCAGCTAACTAGCACGATGGCTGCGATATTTGCAATATTGGCCGCGATATTTACAAAAAGTGTCTACCGGGAGACACCAAAACGAACAATGCCCTTTTATTGGCTATGCGTGCAAACGTCACTATGTGGCACCGTCCAATATCTGATTCCTCCTGGCCAAGCTGTGAGAGGAGACGTGCGCAGCATTAACTGCATAATCTTTACGTGTGGCCACATCGTTCTGTTCCTTGGGAACTCGGTCGGGGTGCACCTCTCAGAGAGACGCGATGGCAGGTGCACCGGATCTCTCCTTCCCAGGACGTCTTCCGCTTCAATCCCAACACCCAGTACAGGTCTGTCGTAGCAAAATATTGCTTTCAACGCGCCATGAGGCCCGGCTTTAATAAGGAGAGCATACAAGGGGAGAGGGGTTGGCCTAACGGCTAAGGCGCTCGACCTCGGACCTGGGGATCTGGGTTCGAGTCTCGGTAACGACGCCAAAAACCCCCTGTGATTCTGTGCAAATCACTTAATCTCCCCGTGCCTAAAATGAAAGTGTGTCCTCATGTAACGTAACTGGTGCTATGTAAAGCGCTCTGATAACTGATTCGGTTCGGTTCTAGTTCGCGCTATATACAACTCTGCAAACAAACAAACAACTTTAGTGGTGACCTTTTTAAGGAGGGGTTGCGAGCTTGGAAGTGCGTGGAAGACAGGAGAAGCGGATACTCTGGGGGCATATTTGCCATTTCTGCATTTGAAGGGGGCTCTCCCTTTTCTTCAACCAAAAGTGCCTCCCCCCGCTCTTTCCTGTCTCATCACGCTTTATCTGCAGCGCCTCTCTTTTTATGCACCTAATTTTCCTATGGTGCTTTAGAGTGGCCTTTCGAAAGCGTGAGAGCTATAGGGCCGATCAACATTACCAGACTTCAAGCTAGGAGAACAGTGACAACAAAGGGGGGAAAAAAAGCTGGGATAAAGTAAGAACCGGCAACAGCAGATCCACAGGAAATGTTGAGTGGCATCAACATGAGACAGCTCTGATATTTGGCTGCTTTGGTTTGTCAGCAGCGGTGGCCAGCTCCCAAGAAAACCTTTGGGCCTATACACTATTTTTTCGACATATTAAGTAATATTCAGTACTATATTTACAGAAAAAATCTTGCGCTCGAGTTTGCCTCCAGATTCGTTTTTTCTGATTTTGTGCATACTCTCGTTTTCAAAAGTTGCATGCTGTGCACTCCCCTGTTCACCTTTTTTCATTCTTACCTTTTAGAAGTACATGCTGGTCAGTTCACTAGGCGCAAACCAGTCAATAACAACCAATCGGACACTGGTACTCTGACATTCAGTGGCGGTGCATTTTATGCAAAGGTACATTCCTGCTGCTTTCCCTTACATCTCACCTGTATCCATTCAGTATTCGGCTGCATCTACCAATGCTTCAATTCGTTACTGGTAATTGCATTACTCCCAGCACATTTTCAACATAATTAATGAAACCCCTCCCTCCGTCCTGCTAGAGACAGGCCAACTGTATACTATGCCTAAGGGCCAAAGGTGCTGACCTTGGAGCTGGGGAGCCAGGTTCGAGCCTGCCGTCCACTATACTATGATTCTGGGCAGATCACTTAATATCCCGGGCCTACTAAAAATGAATGTGTTCTAGTGCAACATAACCGGTGTTCATGTAAACCCCTCCAATACCTTCGGGCCGAGTTCTCACTATATAAAAACCGCAGAAAAAAAGCTAAAACTTGAGAACGCAAGGGGGAGGGTCTATTTCAACTTTTGGAAAATAACTGGGTGCATCTGTGAGGCGCAGCAGCTTCACTTTGTCATTAATTAGGGGTGAAAATCATACCAGGCGGTAATGTGGGTACTTATTTCTTTATTTTAGGCTGCCTCCTTCCTAGATCATTGATGTATTGCATCGCACGGCTAGCAGAGAGGTGAATGCACCTGCAGCAAAGCTCTGGGTGTGGCAGCCTTTCACCCTTCAGAGAAAGTTAAAAAGCAGAGTTCAGGAATAGCAACAGGAACACTTATACGTTACCGTGGTAACACCCCGTGGCACATTCTGAACGGGTCCAGGTGGCAGAGGTGCCCAGGCAGGGGTGCCTTCATGGTTGCTAGAACACCCCAGGGAGAAGTAGTGCCCCCTCTCACAAGGTGCAGATTGGAGCTGTGCCTCCGTAGAGCCGCAGACACTTTAAACATGCCTGGAATACTCTGCTAATTCAGTTTACATTGATTTAAGACTGAAAAGGAATGATTACGAGTAAAATAAAGAGCCGCAACAATGCCGCTAAATTTCCATTTTTGTGCCGCTAAATTTGAAAATCTATGCCGCAATATCCTGGGGTGTCTGTGTAGTATGCCATTTGCATTTTTTTCACAGTACAGGCAAGTACACAGTGTTATCAGCTACGCTACGCAGACTACGTGTACTACGCGAAGTACAAAGTATGCTACGTGTAGTGCTGCTACGCAAACTACGCCCAGGCCTAGTCTCAAGGCTCTGGGGGGGGTGGGTTGCTGCTACTGATCGAAGAGCCAGGTCTTGAGGAGTCTTCTGAAGGCCAGTAGGTCTTGGGTCTGCTGTAAGTTGGTGGGGAGGGTGTTCCAGGTCTTGGCGGCGATGTGGGAGATGGATCTGCCGCCGGCGGTCGTTCTTTGGATGCAGGGGACCGTGGCGAAGGCGAGGCCGATGGAGCGGAGCTTGCGGGTGGGGGCGTAGAAGCTCCGTCGGCTGTTGAGGTATGCTGGGCCGGCGTTGTGGAGGGTCTTGTGTGCGTGGAGGAGGAGCTTGAAGGTTATCCTCTCGTTGACGGGGAGCCAGTGTAAGTCTCACAGGTGGGGTGTGATGTGGCTGCGGCAAGGGGTGTCGAGGATCAGTCGTGCCGAGGTGTTCTGGATGCTTTGCAGCCGTCTCAGGAGCTTGGTTGATGTTCCTGCGTAGAGGGAGTTTCCGTAGTCCAGCCTGCTGGAGAAGAGGGCCTGGGTGACTGTTCTTGTTTCGGTGGGGATCCACTTGAAGATCCTGTG
Organism: Lissotriton helveticus; assembly: GCF_964261635.1. NCBI lineage: Eukaryota > Metazoa > Chordata > Amphibia > Caudata > Salamandridae > Lissotriton > Lissotriton helveticus. The sequence continues at coordinate 74,138,378 of NC_136065.1, forward strand.
GAGCATTCTTAGGGTGTTGAAGCAGGATGAGGTGACGGCGTTGACCTGTTTAGTCGTGGAGATGGTGGAGTCAGGGATGACCCCAGGTTGCGTGCGTGGTCAGTGGGTGACGGGGCTGTTCCCAATGAGGTCGGCCACCAGGAGTCGTCCCAGGCTGAAGGGGTGGAGCCGAGGATGAGGACCTCCGTCTTGTCCAAGTTCAGCTTCAGTCGGCTGTCCCTCATCCATTCGGCGACGGCCTTCATTCCTTCGTGGAGGTTAGTTTTGGCGGTGTGAGGGTCTTTGGTGAGGGAGATGATCAGCTGAGTCGGCATAGGAGATGATGTTGAGGTTGTGCTGTCGGGCGACGTGGGCGAGGGGTGCCATGTAGGTGTTGAACAGCGTTGGGCTGAGGGAAGAGCCCTGGGGTACGCCGCAGATGATCTCGGTGGCGGTGGAGCGGAAGGGTGGGAGGCGGACGCTCTGAGTTCTGCCGGAGAGGAAGGATATGGTCCAGTCCAGGGCCTTCTCTTGAATCCCGGCGTCGTGTAGGCGTGTTCGTAGTGTGTGGTGGCAGTCCATGTCGAAGGCGGCTGACTGGTCCAGGAGGATGATGGCGGTTGTTTCTCTGTTGTCGAGTAGGGTCCTGATGTCGTCTGTGGCGGCGATGAGGGCGGTTTTGGTGCTGTGGTTGCTGCGGAAGCCGGACTGGGATAGGTCCAGGATGTTGTTGTCCTCGAGGGAGCGGGTTAGTTGTTTGTTGATGATTTTCTCAGTGACCTTCGCCGGGAATGGGAGCAGGGAGATGGGACGGAAGTTCTTGAGGTCCTTGGGGTCCGCCTTGATCTTCTTGAGTAGGGCGTTGATCTCGGCGTGCTTCCAGCTCTCCGGAAAGGTTGCTGTCTCGAAGGAGATGGTAATAGTTTTCCGGAGATGGGGGGCGATGATTGTGCTGGCTTTGTTGAAGATGTGTTGTGGGCAAGGGTCAGACGGGGATCCGGAGTGGACGGATTTTATGATTTTGATGATGTCATCGTCATTGACGTTGGACCATGCGATCAGGCGGCTGGTGGGTGCGGGGGTGGAGGTCTCGGTGGTTGGCGGGGCGGAGGTGGCGTTGAAGCTGTCGTGGATGTCTGCGATCTTGCGGTGGAAGTAGGTGGCCAGTGAGTCGCATAGGTCCTGCGAAGGGGGGATGTCGTTGGTGTTGGAGCTCAAGTTGGAGAGTTCCTTCACGATGTTGAAGAGCTCTTTGCTGTTGTGTGCGTTGTTATCCAGGCGGTCCTTGAATGCGGTCCTCTTGAAGGTTCTGATGAGTTGGTGTCTGCGGGTGGCGTTCTTGAGGGCCGTGTAGTTGTCTGGTGATCGGTCGCGGAGCCAGTTATTCTCCAGTTTCCAGTATGCATGTTTGGAGGCCTGGAGGTCTTCAGTGAACCAGGTGGCTTTCTTGCTGGTGTGGCTGGTGGATGGTGTCTTGAGTGGGGCGAGAGTGTTGGCGCAGTCGTTGATCCACTGTCGGAGCTTGAGGGCGGCGGTGTCGGGTTCGGTGGGGTAGGCTGGTGGGCTCTGGGTGAGGGTGGCAGCTAGCTGTTCTTCGGTGACTTTGCCCCAGCAGCGACGAGGCATCTGTTGGGTGCGGTGGTGTGTGGTGGGCTTCCTGAAGGAGAAATGGACGCAGCGGTGGTCGGTCCAGTGGGGTTCGGTGATGTGGTTGAAGAAGACGTGGTGGCTTGCGGAGAAGATGGGGTCTAGCGTGTGACCAGCGGCGTGGGTGGGTGTTGACACAAGTCCGAGGTTGGTGATCAGGGTGGTGGAGTTGACGTCGTTGTTGTTCTCGAGGTGGAAGTTCAGGTCTCTGAGGAGGATGTAGTCTGTGGAGGCGAGGGCGTGGATGCTGATGAGGTCGGCGATGGAGTCGCTGAACTGAAGTCTGGGTCCGGGGCGGTCTGTAGATTAGGGTTCCTCTGAGGGTGGTGTTGGGGTCGGTGTGAATCTGGAAGTGCAGGTGTTCGGCGGTGCTGAGGGTGTCATTGGTGCTGGTCGAGATGCTGAGGGTGTTCTTGTGGACGATGGCAATTCCACCTCCTGTTCCGTTGGTGCGGTCTCTGCAGGCGATCTTATAGCCTTCCGGGATGGCTATGGCAATGTCGGGTGCTGAGGCGGGGTTCAGCCAGGTTTCCGTCAGGAAGGCGACGTCCGGGGCTGTTGAGTCTAGGAGGTCCCAGATTTCAACGGCATGTTTGCGGGCGGAGCGAGTGTTGAGGAGGATGCACCTCAGGTGGTTGGGTTCGTTCGTTGGTTGGTAGTTTCGCGGGTCGGATGCTGGAGAAGCTGCAGTTCCGGCAGGTGAAGGGCCCTTGGGTGCGCTTCGGGGTGGCCCGGTAGCTGGTGTGTTCTCGTCCGGGGTTGAGTGCGTGGAGGGTGCTGGCTACGTAGTGCAGTCTGGTGTCGTGGTGCCTTCAGGGTCCAGGGGTTCTGGTGCTGGGCGTTTGTAAATGAATGTACAGGATGTGTTACATAAAACTGGGTGACTGCAAGGTGTAGAAGTTACAGATCATCTTCCATAGCTCACAGTGCTATTAGCCTCGCAATGCGCTCAAATGTACACGATAGACCTGCTAAAGATATTTGTGAGGGCTTTAGATATGTCACTTCTTGTGATGCCACTTCCTGTAAAGTCGTGGCTTGTGATGCCACTTTCTATTATGTCAATTCCTGTGATGGCATGTGTGATGATGTGCGCCTTGATGTTGTGCGCCGTGAAGTCGCGCGCCATGATATCACTCGCCGTGATGTGACTTGCATACTGCTTAACTAGATTTGTCCCCCCATTTTTATTTTTTTTTAAGGACTTGTGCCCTATCCCTTTGTATATAGGCACAGCCTGCATGCAGGCTCAGTCGTTTTTCTCAGCTAGACGGGAGAGTTGCATCGTGTTGGGAAACTGCCTAGCCGGACATTCAGCCGCTTGTGTTTTCCCTTAACCCAAACAGTTCTCCTTGATTTGGTTGTGGTTTTAAGAGACTGTATGTGCTGATTGTCATCCAAGCGCGTCATCTTTTTGATATCAACGCTTAGTTAAGTGAGGTGAGCTTCTTAGCTGCTAAATTAATGGCTCAGTTAAAGACTTTCACCCGCAGCAATTAGCAAGGTAAGCATTGGGTATTTTTGTGACTGTACCTGTGTTTTTGACAAACCCAGTTTGGGTCACCAAACCAGAGAGTCTTATGTTGCCCAATCGATGCGCTCGACCAGCAAGAGTGGCGGAGTATTTTGGCTCTCCGTATAACAAAGCAATTAGCTGGTAATTTGATGGTAATGATTTCTTCCCAGCTTTGTCGATCGGGGCTATGATCGACCCCCAAAAGCATAGTTGTAAAGGTGGCACAGGTGTTCAACCCAATTTAGAGAGTCTCTATAAAAATAACCTGAGGAAGACCATTGGGGCTGGGGGCACATTCACGACGCCCTAAAATTAATGATTTATTTCACAACATCCAGAAGAATGGCATCTTGAGATCGTTCAGCCTCCAAGTTTGTTGACTTCCTTACGCGATTCGCCTGTACCATCTCGGTGCCTCAAACATTCCCTGAGGTAGGCAGTCCAGGAGGCTTCTAAGATGGGCGAGGATGCAGGCGAGGGCCTGTAGCGTGATTCACCAGCCTCCAGCAATGTCTGGCGACCTTTCTTCTAGTGCCTTTGAGAAGTTTGAGCCAATACACCAAAACAAAGTGGATACTACTGGTCTGTCAATAAAGTGACATACAGCAAAAAAAACAAAGAGTCTGTATCAGCTAAACCTGTGTCATACTGGAAAGGAATCCCATCAGCCCACCAGGTGGCAGAACTTCATCATCTGGGATTTGAAAAGAGACTGGTATATGGTAGCGCAACTCACCTTTTATAATCGTGAGCTGCCGTAACTCAAAACCACCAGTGATGGATAAGGCCATGAATGTAACTTCTGTGGTGCTGAAAAACGAATTGTGCAGTGTTGCTAGATGTGAGGAAAAATCATAAGTGTAATATAAAATTGACTACCATGATAAAAAAAAAGTAACTTTATTGAAGGCTTACCACAGTGTCAAGACTAAAAACAGTGTGTAGATAGTTTGTCATAATAACTATCATTGGTTGACTAGAAAGGCCAAGTTTGAGGCAATACCAGTCTGCCTCTGACTTTCTTGACTCCCATGTTGCTCTTTTATGTGGGGATCTTACCTTGGGTGGGACAGCCCTCCGAATTAGGGATCTTGATCTGTGTGGAGCATCCGCAGTGCATGATTCAGGTGACATCATAGGTGTGCCTCGCTGCTCAACCCTGACCTGCGTGTTACATGGGCGAGCACCTCCCTCTTCCATTCCGTGCACACACGTGGCCACTAGAACCAACACGTTCTTTTTCAGTTCCGTAATTTTGGAAGGTCCCTTGTAACTGGATCTCCCTTTAGGAACCCAACCCTGTCGTTCTATAAATACCAGCTCGTCCACCTCCGCTTCCTCCTAGCCACACAGCGCTTGGTGTTAAAACATTCACAATATCCCCTTCGATAATTTCTCACTTTACTTGCATCTCTCACCAACAGCTTCTTTTGACCACCCAACCAAAGAGGATTGAGTTTAGTTCCCACCAGCCTCCTCCTTAATGACTGAAAAGGAGGAATGTAGTGATGGTTTGGGGTTGTACGCTGAGCCCACAATTTCTTTTTTTAATTAAAAAAAAAATATTTGTATTAGATTTTTTTATCCCATTTTATGCAAGGAAGACAGAGTAGAAAAACAGATATTACATAAAACATGTTGAACTGCAAGGAAAAAAAAAAGAAAGGGAAAAAAAAAACAGATACAAAGAAAACAATTTCCATTATATCCAGTCTGTGACTGGGGCCCAAATCTTAATAACAGTGGCCAAATCTTAATAACAGTGGACCTCTTTTTCCGCCCCATGGTCCTATATAAAGCCAATTCCAGATTATACATTGCTAAAAGGCGAGCACGCCATTAGCAGGACTAATCCAGTCGTTTGTAATACATGCAAGCACTAGCGCCATACATATGAATACAAAGCTTTTCCTAAACTCAGAAAATTTATTAAAACATACATCTGAAGTAACACTTATCAAAACCAATTCCCCAGTTATGGTTACCGGTGTACCCAATAATAATCCCAAAAATTGTTCAATAGAAAGAAATAAGTCAACTAACTTTGGGCAAGCAAAGAACATATGCACAGCCTTAGCAGCAGCTTCACATCTGCTACAAGTAGTCCCAGCCGTTTTTCCCAATTTAGATATCTTTCTGCCCACAATTTCTAATGCAAAATCACCCAGACGGACATCCTTCGTTCAGTTGCTACTAACGCATCCCCCTACACCGGCCGATTCATCCTTTCCACAAGACCATTTGCTTGTGGTGAGTACAAATCAGTGGATTAATGTTCAATAGACAAATCTTTCATTAAATGTGTCCTGTCATCTGAGACCATTTGAACACCATTGACTGTGACAAGTGTATTCAGAACACCCTCACATGCAAACGCATCCTTCGGAGACTCGAAGACCGTCTGGGTGGTAACAGACCCTACACAACCCGCTGATACCCATGTTGGGGTGCAGTGCAGCCTGCAAGGACCAAAACAAAGATTTACCCTTGTGACAACAAAGCAAAAGGTCCAACTATATGGAGACCAATCTTGCTCCAAGGGTCTTCAGGTTTAGCTACTGGGAAAGGTGGAGCAGCCCTGATGAGCCTGGACTTGTCGTTGGTAGCGCACTGCAAACAACCCTTCAAACCACCTTAGTCTAACCATACTAGGCCACCAGTCTCTCTCACACTCTCCTCTTGGTGAGTTTCCTGCCTAGATGTCCTCTGTGAGCTCGAGGAATGCTTATCCTACTGAAGGCCGCTGGAGGTGCAAGGTGGTCCCAACAATCTAACTTTTTTCCATGATGCTTAATTCATGCCAAACCTTACAAAAAGCCTTGTCAACGTTTGACAACTCTGAAAAATCAGGCCAACCTTGGACCTTATAAGTTATATTATTCCACTCCAACAAGCAACGTCTTAAACTCCTCCTGAGTTGTCCCTTGAAGAGACAAAGCATTATAGCTGTCGCTCATCGGTGGGACTGGTGAATTAAAAAAAACATTTCAAATCCATAGCGTTCCAATGCATGAAAGCTTAAAGAAAGAGTTACAATGGGGAACTCTCGTCACCTGGTCCTTGAGGTTCTCTGGTCACTGCGAGTGACCGAGATGAACCTGGAGGTGATGCCGAAAAGGACTGAGTGCACAGGTAGGAGGGTGAGTCCATAAGGGGGCGAGAGCAAAGAGTACAAGGTTACAGGGCGGGCGGCTTGTGAAGGGTCTGCAGCTCTTGGAGACCCCAAGACAGGTCTTGGAAGGGTGCCAGGCTGAGACTGGGTGAGCTCAGACCATGGCCGGGCGCCCCTCCCCTACATCCCCGGAGAGTTGCTTAAGCCATGGATGAAGATATTCTAACATCTATTCCTGCTCTTGAGTGTTTGTGAACGATGCACAGGTGTCCTTGTCACTGGAGGAGCTTTGGTGAGCAGGTTTCTTCTTTTGGTGGGTGAGGGCAGCTTTAGAACTGCCTGGAATCAATTAGTACTGTAAGATTGAAGTGCCTTGTGTGGCCACCAGAGTCAGTGTACCTAATAGTACCGGTATCCATGGACCTCGGGAGCCCAGCTGGGCTAGAGTTTTCTTGCTTGTCCTGGGATAACTGCAAGACCCATCCTAGCAAACGACCTTTGCAGTGCAGATGTGGTGTGTGTGATGGGTGTGGCTGATGCCCGTGCTAGTGCCCTGGCTCTGCAGGGAGAAGACCCCCCAATCCATAAGGAGTGCCAGGGTTCATTGTACGGCTGCTGTCCAAACCCGAGGCTGGTGGTGGAACCAACGCTGTGGAGACGGCGCTGGATCACTGAGAGGACCAGGCGCATGCTCTTGGTGACTCACATGGAGTGGATTTGGGAAGAGGTTTGAAGAAGGAAGACTTCAGAAGGAAATCTCATTTGGATGAAACGGGGCGCCTCCGATCGACTCCAGGCGCGGTGTTTCCCATCTGACCATAGAACAAGCCACTAACAGAGGCCTGCTTCCAAGGGAAATGTTTGTGCAGGAGAATCCAGAGGGCGGATCATGTTTCTTCCTAATTTCTCACTGACATCAAAACCAGCCCCCGCTCTGTCATTCAAGTCATTTTGGGACATAGATTTAGAGATGACTATGCCGGGGCCCAACTGCGAACCCGAGGAGGCCCATTAAAAGTTCACATATTATTAGTATCTCCACCCCACTGAACTGAGGACACTTTACAATACAACCATCACACCCCGCTGGAGGAGCAGTGACCTACTATTGGGGGACTTCGACCGTGTGTGGTGAGATTGTCTAGTTTTTGCTCCATTGGAACAAAGGCCCAGATGTACAACCGTTTTTTGCAGTCACAAAAGGGAAATCAACCCGTTTGCAACCGTAAAAAACGGTGGTGGCATGTACAAATGCTATTTTACGAGTCACTTACTCTCAAAAAAGTGTTTGTGACTCGCTATTAGGCAGAGGTGTGTCAACGGCGTACCTTCCGAATAACAACTCTGACACCTATGAACTATTGTTTTGCAACCGCATTTGCAATCGCAAAACACTTGCAGTTTACCACCTACTTGAAAGTGCTGAAGTATATTGGTGAAGTATGTCTTAAAATGAGATTTCTTAGTGGCAAATTGAGGAGTTACGGGAAAATGAAGTGTGAATTAGTTGATGATTCTGGATTTTTGCTGAGAAGAGGTAAAGTAGTATGTCCTTTAAGTTTCAGATTTAGGATTTAGTCACTTAGTCATGAGGGGCACCTCTGTGTAGTTCAAAACAAGAAAAGAGTTGAGGTCTGATCCTGGGGTTTGGATACAAACTGTGGAATTGAAGGGTCAATTTGGGATTGTATCGAGTGTAATACTACAGATAAGTCCCAACATTGTGCTCGGACATGCCTTGGGAAGCGTTGGGAAGTGACATTTTTGAGACCCATACAAGGTGTTAATTGGTATTCTACATTTATTATTGTGGTATTGGATTTCTTACTCTAAAAGGCCTTAAACTGGTATTGTGAAAAGAGTGGATTTTGATAAAGTGTTCCATTGGCAGGGTTACCCAGGTCGGTCCTTGGTAAGAATGGACCTTAGTTCAACCCTGAATCCTTAGAAGCTTTTTTCAACAGAATGGAATAGTGCATAGGATCAAAACACTATATCACCCTGTGAATAATGGTTCTGTCGAGAGAATTAATAGAGTAATCAAAGGTGTTGTTCAAATGGCTAGCAACAGTGGGAAGTGCTGGGAAGTGGAAGTGAAAAAAATGTAGGGCGTGACTCCTACTTTAGGTGGGTTCTGCTCCTCACAACCATGAGAGGTTGGACTGCCTGTAACAAGGGCAGCTTGTGGTGTGTGACTGCAAAGAGATGGGGATGTATGTCTCCAGAATGGGATGAATAAGAATATTGTAGAGACTCAGGCTGTTAGCAAGGAATATTCTGCTCATGTGCATGAGCTCAGGAACTGACGGAGAGAGACACGAGCAGTAGAAGGACCTTATACTTCTCCTAAGCTCTTGAGATGCAAAGGGGAGATAGAACTAGAGCATCTGAGGATGCTTGGATAAAGGCAGTGGTGGTTGGATGAAGAGGAGCGCACTGGTACACGTGCCGAGGGACATTCTGGTACAGGTAGGAGAGTGCAGGACAAGGTAGTGTCGGAGAGAGGGACAGACGAGGTGTCATTCCAAACTCGGGGAAAGGTAAAAGTGAGAATATGGTGGAAGGAACAACCAAATCTGGTCGCGTGATTTCAGTTCTAAATTAACTGGAGGAGTATGTCACGGGATGAACCTTCCTGTTGTATGTTGATATCCAAGCCTATTGTAAACTAAGAATAGATCTTACATTATTTGTTATTTCATGTTATTTCATTTTAGATGTTGTTTTTGTTTGGTATGGGGTTGTGTAGTGTCTGCCTGTGCTTTAACCACACTCGTGCACATGGTATTTTCTTTGTTCTTGTGGTGTATGTGATAGATTTTTGGTTGACTGTGGTTCTAACCTGGTGGTAGTTGCCGTTCGGGAGCCGTGGTGTGAGACTGCTTTCCGGGGTGACTTGTGTCTTCCATCTTTACCACAGGTCCTTGCATGTATGGGGTGCAAGCGGTCCACTGGCTGGTTTTCATCTGTGAGTTCACAATCGGCCAGCAGTGGGGCTACATAGTCACACCTGACATTGTCTGATGAGTGCCCAGAAGCCTACCTCCAGCGCTACCAGTACAACCAGTGCACCCCTATAGGATGGGTCCTGTGTGGGGTTCACATACACACTTCACTCTGTTCGTGGGTCAAGGATCGGTGTCCACTGATTGCCTTGAAAACCCAGAAGGGCAGAGGCTCTGTGATGTCTAGATATTCCTCCTCTTAACTATTGTGTCCAGTGGTCTTGTAGTTTGATGTGAGGGGAGGCTGCGCTGCCTATGTCTCCTCTCCTCTTTTTGGCACAGTGTTACTCCCATGCTGGCTCTGTTGCCTCTCCTCCCTCTGGTACAGTGTTACTCCTGTGCTGGCTCTGTTGCCTCTCCTCCCTCTGGCACCGTGTTACTCCTGTGCTGTCTACGTCGCCTCCCCTCCCTCTGGCAGTGTTACTCCTCTGCTGTCTCCGTCGCCTCCCCTCCCTCTGGCACAGTGTTACTCTATACCCCTTGTAGGCTCTGCGCCTTGGAATAATATACACTATAGTTTTGACATAGGACTGAGGTCAGTATGTCTCTATCGAGTACATTAAACTTAATTAGTTGTTTGTGACAGCTAGCTCAGAGGTCACTAGAAACTTCTCGAATAAACAAGAAGGGATTAGTCTCTGACAACCGCATAAACATGACAACTTTGTTTCCCTTAGAATCGGAACTGTTCTCAGAATCGTGGAAACAATAGATACGTTTCACTCAGTCAATCATGCACGCTTCGTTTCTACAGAGTTACATAGAAATAGGTAGTCGGGCGTTTCAATAAAAAGGGTTTATTGAACAGTCTTAGTTCTCGTGCAAGAGATATAAACTGCTACAATCGTAAGAAAGAATGCGGAGTATAATACATACAGCGTTAGCAGTAGGATCAAATAATACTGCAATAACATGGTTTATAGCTATGGCATATATTCATAAAATACATAAATGACACAGGCTAAAGTATGTATACTCGTCTGGTGCTTCTAAATAGTTCTACCCCAGTGTACCTAACCTAAGTGTAGTACGAGGTAAGAAGTAGGTCCTATTTTTCTATAGCATAGTTTAGCTATAGTTTTGCCAGAAGTCCCTATAGGTTCTAGTCTGCTCCATACCTTAGAATAAGAGAGGCTGGAATCTCTTTCCGGGTCTCGATCTCTAACACCCCGCGAAGGGAGAGTCTGCGAAGAGGGTGACAACGTCTTGTCAGTGCATCAGGCGGGGACTTGATTTCCTTCCGACTGAGCCGTATCAAGCTGTGCAGGCGAGCCGTGGTTTGCCCTGGTAAGTGAAGGTATATTTATACCTTGAAGGTGTTTAGGAATGCCAGTATTGATGTAAAAGTCGGGCAGAGGAACATCATGAATGAACCCCTAAGGAATAGATGTTCATGCACAATAAATGAGCTCTTGGAGAAATCCATATCCAAGCAAGGGGAAGTCCTAAAGGCTTAAGAGTCTGGTTTTCCAAGAACTCGTTGTGACGTGCGATGGATGGATGTAGGTGACCATACCTGTATTCGGTTTGCATGGCTGACTCCTAAATAAGGGCTGAAATCCCATGTCCAAATGCAGGCAATGAGAGGTGTGCCTATACAAGGGCATGATTCGGGAAACCTATATACGGGTAACTAAATCGAAACACAACATTACTCCTGTGCTGTCTCCGTGGCCTCCCCTCCCTCTGGCACAACTTTACTCCCATGTTGTCTCCATCGCCTCCCCTCCCTCTGGCACAGTGTTACTCCTCTGCTGTCTCCGTCGCCTCCCCTCCCTTTGGCACAGTGTTACTCCTGTTTCACAGTCAGCTCCCAGTGACTTTAGATTAATTAAACTTCTCAATATTTTCTTCTCCTCCAACGTCCTTTCTGGTTTACTGAGCCTCCAGGCTAATGTGATTGTTGCTAGCACCAAGAAACCTGTGCTAAATGTAAGAGTGCGAGAAAGACCGCAACCTAACCATCTCATCTTTTTCTTTTCAGGTCCCCCCACCCCCCTTACCAGGATGGCGTTCTACACATGCGGGCCCAACGAGGCCATGGTGGTGTCCGGTAAGATCTCCTTTCCAAACTGCTACAGGAGAGGGTGAAATATGGGGTCGGAGTCTCACACACCATTCTATTCTTGGCCCTTGTCATGGTGGTTGTTTGTGGCTGTGTGCTGTTGTGCATTCATGTATGCTGCTGTGCTTAAAATTGTTGACTTCCTTCTAATAGGCAGGTTCTTAAACTCCTAAAAAGTTTTCCATAGACTGTAGAGTACCTAGACATCTTATGATAAAGAAAGGCCACCTTTACAGTATCTGTACCCTACCCTAGAGGGGAAGGTTGATCAAGGGCAGGGTCTTTAAATTTGGTTTTCCCCAGAATTCTGTGTGTGCCTGTGAGAAACCACCCAGATGGTACCTCCATCCAATGTGTTTGTGGCATCCTTGGAGAAATGCTCTGGTTCAGCCACCAGGTGCTGGTGTCATTGGTGGGAATATCCCAGAATGGAGGAGGAGCCATCTCTCCTCTTCCAGAGGACCAAATCCTTTCCTCCAGTCATGGCCACTGAAGAGGGGAGTTTGGAGGGGCAGAAGGTGGTTCTTCGCGATCTCAGTGGTAGTTCTTCTGCTTTAAGTAAAATGCTGGTCTTACAAAAGTGTGTTCCGTCTGCTGGGTCTTACGCTCTTGGGGTTTTCTTGCAGGGCTCTGTCGCAGTCCACCCGTGATGGTTGCTGGAGGAAGCGTGTTCGTTCTTCCGTGTGTCCAGCAGATTCAGAGGTAGGTACCTGCTCCTTGTCCGAACCTCTCTGTAGCTGTAAGATCATGCTTTCCTTATGTCTTCACAATTACTTTTCAATTCTCTTATATCAAGTTTGCGGCTGCTGCCTACCGAAGGCATCTGAAGCACACACTGTTTTTGTTGTGCGAGGTGGAACTAATTGTGTACAATTGTCCAGATCTAGAGGGCAGTGGGATTGTCTTTCGATTCTTTCCCGATAAACCAAATCAATTCTCTAAGATGGATAAGGTCTACTTTACAGCAAAGCTTGCCGAAGTGACTGAGATCTCTTGCAGCAATGTCAGCCCTAATGAAAGACTGAATCCAGCTTCACTCAACATTCTCAGAAAGACTTTTAATTCTGTGGAAGTCTGTGCTATTAAAAGGCATATATAATACATGCGAAATTCCTTGTGAAGATGAAAGGAAGATTAGATGTTTTGTTTCTCCACCTCTATTCTTCATGTCTACTGTGATACTCCCCTCTTATCCTTTTTGTCCGGTACTACGCTTGACAATCGGGGGGCTTCTGCTTCAGTCAGGAGTGGTGTCGCGTGAGCTCTATTTCTACCAAGTCAAGGATGGAGTGAGCTGCAAAGGAGGGGGCTGGACTTAGTCAGAAGCTGCAGAACCAGCCCTATCTTGGAAGGTTGTATTAATTAGGTCAACGGACAGCCAAGTAAGTTGCTCTGAATCTGTAGAACACATTCCTCATGAGAAGTACTATTCGGACCACCTGCTTATAGGGTCTCGACAAGGATCTATATGGGTGAAATCTAGTTCCCGATATTCGCATAGATCTATGAATTTAAGACGCCTAGTGCCTAGATGACATTTACAGGAGACCATTTTCCCCAAAGCGCCATTGTCTGCCTCTTACCAAGCGACCTTGTGTTCACGAATTTCCAAAATGGAGAATCCACTCAATGATGACCAATATGTAGAAACTTTAGTTGGAATGTTAGATGATTTTCTTGGAAAAAATGTACCGTAACCAGGATGGAATACCTTGCTCTCAATATCATCTATCTGACGATATTTCTTCTTATACTTCCTAAAATATTAGACAAAAAATGTAGGAACTGGATGAGGGGGACAAAGAGCGTGTTTGCAGTGGGGGATTTAGAAGGAAAAAGCTCACTATTTAAAACAAAATAAGGAATAGCGAAAAATGTTCTGAAGGGGCAGGTTTAAAGGCAAGAAAATCATAGCCGGCATAACATAAGTTGGAGGGGTGAATCGAAACCCCGGCTATGCCATTATAAATATTTGCAAAGAAGGGTTTTCACAGGCAGGTTGGTTTCACCAGCCTCATGACTGATATTCAAGAGGAAAATCATAAAAAAAACTGAGTAAGTGGGTCATCGAAACCGGTTACAACCTGTTGTAGATTCATTAATGAGAATGTATGTACGTAGTATGTAAGTATGTAAGTAGTTTCTGTAGCACAAAAGGCCGCGGAGTGCTGTACATGGTCAAAGACGAGCGTAATGTCAACAATAAGAGAGGAAGCTGGGTTTTGGGCAATTAATGCAATGTGAAGTTCTGTTCTTTAAAGAGGTGAAACTTCGACTCTTTTCTGAGTCAAAGAAGCATTGGGGCGGTCCAGATGAACATGGGGTTGTTGTTCTAGATCATAGATGCATAGATCGAAAAGGCCTGCTGTCTTTTGTTTTTTCTTTTTTACACTTTTCATTTTGAGTCTGATGGTGACCTGGTGGCAGGTGTGTTGAGAACCCCCAGAGATGGTGTGCCAGTCTGAAAGACAAGCAAGAGTTGCTGGTCAGGAAAGCGTTGTAAATGGTGCAGCTAGTTCTGAAGACGTGGGCCGGCATGAGAAGTTAATGGCGTACCATCCGGATAGGGCTGTTGTCATCATATTTCTTCAGGTCCTGGATGAGAATTGCTGCAGTGTGTGGAATGCCCCTATGGATTCCCATTGTGGAGTCGTGGACTGCATGGTGTGGGGGGGGGTACCACCTTCCAGGTGTAAGAGTAGGAGGGGATGAACAGAAGTTCTGAAGTCACTGTCTAGATGAAATAGTTTGACTTTCGTTAGAAGAGAGAGCTGGTCCCACACAGTCTTTGTTTTTTTGGCAATGGGTTCCTTAAGGGTGAGGTTGGTGTCCAGGATGAAAAAGTTGAGGTTTGAAGCCGTCAAGCTTCATGTCATTGAGTCAGGTCTGTACTTTCTTGTTTGTTGTTCTTGGCAAATAACACGAATTCTGTCTTGGTTGGGTTGAGCTTCAGGTTGGTGCTGGAAATCTAGGTCTGGATGATGTGGAGACAGCGCTTGAGGAATTGGATGTCTGAAGTAGAGGAGTAGAGTTCTGCATCATCGGCATATTGGTGAATCTCGATGCTGTTTTCTGTGAATAGAGCACAATCAGCTCCATGTAGAGGCTGAAGATGACGGGTGACAGTATGTAGCCCTGGAACCTCCGCAGGTGACGGGGATCTTCTGTGACCTGGAGGTGCCCATGTAACCAAACTGGTGGTTGTTGATAAAGTATGAGGTGAACCAGTGATGGACTTTGCCCTTGAATCCCATGCGAGACTTCGGGATGCGTTTGAGGGTGGGGGGCGTTTGTGTTGAAGGCAGCTGGGAGGTCCAGCAATATCAGCAGACGGGGTCATCTGTGGTCAAGAGGGCATTGTCTACCATGTGTACATTGGTCGTGTCCGTGCTGCAGCGTAACCGAAAGCCAGACAGGTTTGTGCGGAGATGGTGAGCACTGATGTGATCTGGGCGTTGAACATTGACTGCTTTTTAATGATCGTACCGATAATTAGTAGACGGCATTGGGCTGGCAATTGCTTCGGTCATCGGGGTCTAGTGTAGGTTACTTAAGGAGTGGGAGGATCGGTCCTGTCGTGAGAGCTTCTGGGAAGATGCTTTGAGTGAGTTAGGCATTGAATGTGGTGAGTAGGGGGGAGGGCTTTGATGTAGGACAAGCGTTAAACATCCTCTTTATAGGAAATGGCTTTGCGGGAGCTGAATCTGACAGCAAGTTCTGGGAGAGACAGGGCTTTGAAGGATGGCCATTGTGGGTTCTATGAGCAGGGGGTGGATGTCGGAGGAGAAACAACTTGGCATCGCCGATCTTCTGCATAAGAAGATGTTGATGGCTTTGCTCTTTTCTATTGAGTGAGGAGTATATCGGTCCCACGGGGGCTGATGCAGTGCTGGATTGTCTTTTTAAAGCATTCTACTTCTGTTGGTGGCTTCATTGATGGTGTTGGTCTAGTACTTTACTTTGGCTGACGTGATAAGTTTTCCCCATGTTGCTAAGAGAGACTTCAGTATCAAGAGGTCCTCAGGAGTTTTCTTTTTTGTCAGTGTATTTTACTGTCTGTGGCTGGATCGTTTGTCAGCAGGGTTTTTAGAGTATCGGGGTGCTAGATGCTATGGCTTGCCCTGGCATGTTGTTATTGGGGTCTGGATGTCCGCACAAAAAAATCCTGAAGTTGTTCAGAAGGGTGTTGAAGCCTCGAACGTGGAGTTCATAGGGTGAGAGATGTGTTCAAGAATTAGGTTCTCTATGGAAAAGTCTTTAAAGGATCTAAAGGTTTGGTCTTTTCTTTTGGGTTGACCTTGGTTTGTGGGTAGGACAATGAGCAGGGAAATAGGGATGGTAAAGTGGTCGGTCCAGTTCAGGGGGATTTTGTTGGTTTGCATTGGATTATTGGTGGTGGTGAGAAGACAAGGTTGAGGATGTGGCATTTGGAGTGTGTTGGTTGTGTAACATGCTGCACCACGGTGAGTGTATTGATGAGGTTGAAGAATACTTGTGTATTAATTTCAGCTTGTGTTGTCTCGAACGTTGACGTCACCTAACAGGCTGGCATGAGTGTATCGAATTGACAAGGTGGCAAAGAGATCTAAGAATTCATCAATAAAGCCCTTGTTTGGCCTGGGAGGTCTGTAGATGAGAAGGGAGGTGGTGGTCCTTGATGCACTGAGTGGGAATTGGCATGAAGTTGACTTATAAGCTTGCTTGGGGTGCAGGAGCAGGAGGACTGCCCATGCCTCCTTTATCACTATTGCCTGTGCCCCTCTCTATCCCTACTTCCCATGCCCCTCTCTATCAATACTGCCCATGGCCCCTCTATCACTGTTGCCAATGGTCCTCTCTCTACCTACTCATCTTGCCCCTCTCTAGCCTTACTTTGTGCCCCCCTTTCTACCTTTACTTCTCATGCTCATTTCTCCAACTCGACATGCACTGCGGTTCCCAGCTGTTTCCTATCTCTCTCTCTCCCTCTCTAGCCATAATTCCTCGTCCCTTTCGCTAAAGCCCTGCTTCCAGTGCCATCCTTCCCATGCCTTCCTGCTACCTGTGTGCCCGCCTCTACTTCCATGACCCCTCTCACCACACTTTCCATGCCCATCTCTCTATCATACTTCCAGTCCTCTCTCTAGCTCTGTTTCCTGTTGCCCCAGTCATACTTTCCACCCCGCCCTTCCTACCTCTGATTCTCTGTCATCTTTCTAGCCCTACCACTACCC
This sequence comes from Lissotriton helveticus, assembly GCF_964261635.1. NCBI lineage: Eukaryota > Metazoa > Chordata > Amphibia > Caudata > Salamandridae > Lissotriton > Lissotriton helveticus. The sequence goes on from NC_136065.1 coordinate 74,154,915, forward strand.
TCTTCTACCCCTACTCGCCATCCATAGGTCTCCGTCCCAAGCCTTTTTCTATAGTCTTCTTCACGTCTCCCTCTCTAGACATACTTTCTCTCCCCTCTGACCCTTCTACCAGTACCCTACTTCCAATGTCCACCCCTCCTGCCCTGCTTCCAATCCCCCTCTCTTCAGCCCTCCATCCAAGGCCTTACCGTCCGTGCCCCCCTCTAGTCTTCCTTCCCAGACCACTCTCTAGATTTACTTCCCACTATCCTCATGATGCAGGGCACAACGCTTAGTAGTCCCTGCCATCTGGATCCTCAGACTGCCGTCTGCGTAGGGTCCCACTGCCGTCTGTTTACAGTCCCACTGCCGTCTGTTTACAGTCCCATTGCCGTCTGCACATAAGGCAGTGTGTTCTAGACAGACCGATCCAGCAGGCACATAGGGCAGGCCCCGCCCTTCACTTAGGGCTTAGATACAGTTCCGGCCAGTGGTATGAGGCATTGTGGCCTGAGCCTTATTTTAACCATGCCTTCTCTGTACCCCCATCCAGGATCTCCCTCAACACCCTGACTCTGAACGTCAAGAGCGAGAAGGTGTACACGCGGCACGGGGTCCCAATCTCCGTCACTGGCATAGCCCAGGTAAGGCGCTCGTGCACCAGGCCCAAGTGTTTGGGTCAACCTGGACTACATGGGGCACAGAGCGAGCAGAGCGAGCCGCGAGGCATTGGTTCAGGCTCTGATGCTCGCAGCCAGGATATCTGTCGCTCATATTATGAGATCTTACAAGCCCAGACAGCAGAGCTATTACAGGTTACAAACATCTTACAGACCCAGGCAGCAGAGCTATCACTCCTGTTACATTGATCCAACGGGCTCTGACAGTGGAGATATCACTGAGGTGACACAGTATTTACAGGCGCCGACAGTGGAGTTATTCCTCGGGTTAACGTTCACCTATGGAGGAGGATGGTAATTTATAATCCATAGATGATCTCTACATTTGGATTTAACTCCACTCAAATTGACATGATCACTCCTGTGTGATTTTATTCAAAATTAATCTTTATTAAACTGACTTTGGTAACCCCAGTTTGTTCTGGTAGAATTTACGTAAAAAGGGATGCAAGGCTGCCTTACTAGGTCAAGTCTCTGTAAGATCTTGGACACTCTGGTAAAGTTCTACTCTGGAATAAGACGGCAAAACATATAAATAAAAGAGGAAGCTTGGCTAATGACTTATTCCTCAAGTTATACAGAGCCCAAAGGATAAAACAGCCAAAATTGACCTCGGATTAACTGAGTCCTTCCTGTTCAGGTAAAAGGTGTCCCAGATCTCCTACACTTAGATTTCAGATCTCACAGGCTCTTTCAGATTACACAGATATTATGCAGACACCACATGAATGCCTCTGGCTATCCAGCCCTTAGGACTCGAACAACTGAACTATCTATAAGGGTTTTCAGATTTTAGAAGCTCACAGCAGAGCTACCCCTCGGATTTTACACACTCAAGCTTCTGGTCTTTGCTCCACATCTAACTTCTCACCACCTTCTCTCCCTCCTCCTCCCCCTCCCCCCCCCCCACACCTTTCTTACCCCTACGGCACCTGCTCCATCACAGGTGAAGATCCAAGGGCAGAATAAAGAGATGCTGGCGGCCGCCTGTCAGATGTTCCTCGGGAAGTCAGAGAACGAGGTAGCCCACATCTCGCTGGAGACGCTGGAGGGCCACCAAAGAGCCATCATGGCCCACATGACCGTCGAGGTAAGGCATTCTGTGGCTGCTTGTGAGGCGTCCCACCAGCTCTGTCCATCTCCTCCACCTGATCTGTTTCATGGTTCATAGCAGGCGCCTTGCAATGGAACCACCTCTCTGGTGGTGACCAACCATGCAGATATTATCTTAATGTTTTACTTCTTTTCATGGGGTGTCTCCAAGGCTTGCCTGTTCCATCATTGACAACTGTAGAGTGAGAGCGCAGAGGTGGCGCTGGAATCGGGCACAGCACGATGCATGTAGGTTTCTAGGCTGCTGCCTGGTGGTTTGATCATTTGAACAACCAGTTTTTTCCTGAATTGCTGGAGCGACGGTGCGGTCCTGATGTGCAGGGGGAGGCTGTTCCACGCCTTGGCTGCCAGATGCGAGAAGGAGCATCCTCCGCTGTTGTTTCGGGAGATCGAGGGGTGTCTGCGAGGGAAAAGAAGCGGAACGAGGGTGTCTTGTTGGTTGGTGGAAGGTCAGACGTTTGTTGAAGTTTGCTGGTCCTTCGTTGTGCAGGGCTTTGTAACCCTGGGTCAGCATCTTGAACTGGCATCTCTTGTGACTCGGGAGCCGGTGGAGTTTACTGAGCTGGGGTGTGATGTGGGTCATTCTGGGGAGGTTGAGGATGAATGTTGCTGCTGCGTTTAGTTTTGTTTGTAGCCTCTTTGGGAGGTATGCAGTGATTCCTATATAGTGTGTTCCCGTAGTCCAGTCCACTGGTGATGAGCACCTGCGTGACTGTCTTCCTGGTGTTCACTGGGACCCACCTGAAGATCTTGCGGAGCATCCCAAGGGTGTGGAAGCAGGAGGAGGAGACTGCTCCTTCTTATTTACTACCATGTAGGAGCCGGTGGCATCTGCTGACTGACCGTCCAGCAGGAGTCTGGCTTCCAGCGCTGCTTTCCTACCACCTCTTCCTGTACCGTGGTGTAAGTTCACAGTAGGTCCCATGTGGGGGGAGAGCTCTGTGGTCACACTGCAGCAACAGAGTCTTTTTAAGAACTCTCTGGTGACAGCTTGTTTCAGTGTCTGGCAAGTTTAGCAAGAATGAGGGCGAACATACACTATATAGGAGTGCGAGTCATTTTGAGCAGCGCGTTAAAAGGGACAGATGAGGAACGAGATACTAGCACTGTGGTTAACACATCGGTAAGAGCAAGGAAGCTAAGACCAGATGCTAGCGAGCTGTGGCAATCTGTGGGAGCGAGAATCGTGGCTATTATGCGAGCGCTCTCTCTGTAGCAGTCGTTGGGTGAGAGGAAGCACACAGCTTTCGTTGGGTGAGAGGAAGCACACAGCTTGTTGTATCATCCCTAGAAAGCTTGGATTTCAGTGCAGTGAGAGCCTTAAGCACAACTGTACAAGTAAAAGTAAACAAGGGTCCTGAAAGCCTTCATATGTGTTGTATCATTGCAGGTTACATGCAAAGGCTTTGATAGGGGACCGCTGATGTTTACCATTTACACCCCTTTACCCATGACTCAGCATCTGTGGGTTTGGTCAGCATCCTAAATCCAAATCCACCAATGACGTTAAGACATCTTGGCGGTGGAGCATGAGTCCCTCCGGGTCAATGAGCCTGTCCATTGGTACCAGCGGACCTGGGGCAAGGACGTTTTTACTGATACTATTAAAAAAAACCTGTCCTACAGTAGATTGAATTAAGGTGTACAACAAAAAAGTACATCGGAGTTGGCTGCAGTTGGACTGCAAAGCTGAATGCACAGAACCGTGCGTAGAAGCTATACAGACTGATTATGTCTGGGTCAAAATGTAAAGGGCTGCAGCAGACTGTGCCATTAAAGATGCTAGACTGGTTATGCTTCATCTTAGATTCCTGATTTGTGTGCTCTGTTGCATTCATTTTGACTGAGGTCTTGCCGGTGTCTACGCAGAGTCTGGTCCCTACTGTTACTTTTGAAGCTTCTCTGGTACTGGATGCTGTTTCTCAAACCTTGATTCATCCGGCTAACAGTAATCCTGACTCTGAAGATGGGGTTGAGGGGAAGTGCTCTTTTTCTAAACCACCAGAACTGCTTGGTATCTCAGGAAAGGAGAGTAGATCTTAATCCATTCTTTCTTGATGGTCACAGGACTTCCCTTGGACAATCTTTACTTCTTCCACTGTGAGGAACAGAGGTGCAGTGATGGGATCATACGTGACAAGGTTCATCGTCACCGTGGGGCGTACCATTTCCTTTAGGTTTAGACACTATGGCACTGGTCACTCTCATTGTAAAACAAAGGGAGTTTGAGATCGCCCCCCCCATTGGATCGCTTCTAGCAACGTTTCATCTAGTAATGACAAATCTTGTGTGATACTGAGCCTATAAAAGAGCTTACTGCAAGTGTGTATTTATAAGTGTATCAGGATTGTTAGACAGAAATCTCAAACCCCTCATGCCACCATTTCCCCAAATGTTCTAAAGGGCCTGGTTGGGGTAGCCATGTGCATCTCCTTCCAGGGTGGTTTGGAAATGTAAGCCGAATTACTCTGGGTCTTAGAACAGTAGGTTCTTCGACCCTAGGAGCCAAGACTGTGTGGGTCACTGTCGGCTTCCAGTCCACTCATGTCGGCTAGTCTCCTGAAAACGTCTCCCCGTGAGCTCGGCCTGGTCTCTAACCTTAACCCGTTGACATGGCATCCACTCTGTCCATCCCCCGTCTTTTGTAAATGTGTTTCGTCCTTCTTCCCTGTTGGTTTTGTTCCCTCACCTTTTCTTGGTCCTCTCTCTCCAGGAGATCTACAAGGACCGGCAGAAGTTCTCGGAGCAGGTTTTCAAGGTGGCGTCATCTGACCTGGTGAACATGGGCATCAGCGTGGTCAGCTACACTCTGAAGGACATTCACGATGACCAGGTAGGGGGGTGACATCTTTGCCCACAGTGGGAAGAGGGTGTCTAGAGGTGAACACTGCCCTACCACCATTGTTGATCATGCTGGAGGCACCTGATCGGTTCTTGGGAGGTAGAGGACGAGTGTTCTTCAAAGCCATATTACCTGCACTCACTCAGGGACAGATACATATTACCTTGCCCCACCTGTCTTATATTTTGGTTATATTTCTATCTCTCATCTTACTCATACCAAGGCACTCCAGTGATTCGTGGGCAGGAAGTACTCTGCTCTGTAGTTTGTGCTTGGTTGGAAGAGTGTAGGCTGGCAGTGTGGGTTCTGTGGGAAGCTTTTTGTGTTGTGTGTGATGGCCGGAGTGGTGCTCTTACCTTGCCATTTGTTGCTGCGTTGAGCGTGTACTACATCAAAGAGGAGGATGGAGGGTTTAAGTTTTCTATTTATGCTGTGTTTGGCTGGATGATGCAGTTTGATGGTCTGGCCTGTGTGTGACATGTTTCAATGCCATGTGTGCCAAGCAATGGGTTGTCTTCCTAGTGTCTCTGTGGTCATATATCTGCTCGTATGCTTGGAGAGCAGCGATAGTTAGTGAGAGTGTGGTCTAGCCATACCTTTTGGGAAGGTTTGGTTCTAGATCTTGGAGGACAGATGCAGTTTCCTGTTCCAGTTCCACCCTTCTTGTGATGCTGAAAGGTTATGTTTGTTGGGTTGGTTTGGAAAGTTCTCCAACCAGATCCCCACCCCCCAATATCTGTTTCCTCCCATCAAATGTGGGGCAGACAGAATAATGTTACGGTATAAGGGATCCCCACCCAGTGGTATGAAATGTGAGAAGCTAATCTTCTGTTCTGGTTTCATCTTCGGATCCTGCCCAGCAGACAGCAGGGGCCCTACTTTAGGTCTGCCCTACTAGCAAACAGGGAGTGAAGGAAAGAGCATTGCATGCACCCTACACCTGTGTGGATTACCTGCCGCAGCCCCTCTCACACTCATGTTTGTATCACGCTGTTGAGCTGCAGTGCGATCCTCTTTCCAGGAGGTGCACGTCAGCGCCCCAGTGTGACCAAGTGAAAGAACCATCACTGTGATCAGTTTATCTTCTCCAGTGACTTCTTTCTAACGAGATGAAAGCACCAGGGATGGAACTCCAGCTTCGGTGTAGCTGGGACCCCCCTGTGTGTTGCCTGGGTGCCAGTAGGTGTTATTAGACGGAGGTGTGCTTCGATGAAGGTATGACTACAACCCCCTTTACCCCGGCAGACCATGAGGCTTAGTATTGCCAAAGCATAAATACAACGAGTCAAAGACTAAACCGTATGTATTTTGAATCGGATGCTCACACATTAGCTGTGCAGCCTCACTTTATAATATGTTTTCACAAGGAGTGGCACGCATGGGGCTGGTCCCCGTGTGGTCCTGAAGAAGAGGTTTAGGGGATACCACGAAACATGTCGACCGAATATTAGGGACAGTATACACATGATATTTAAATCTTTTCCCTACTATTTAACCCCCTTTTTTATCCATACCAACTAGGAGCGAGAATAAAACATTAGCTCACCAGCTAGGTATTTTTAAGATCAATTTCACCACTCCACGAACACTGCACTACACATTTCTTCACAAAAAAGTGCTCCTACGTAGTTCCGCAAGTCGCAGCATGCCCCAAGCAGCAGCTGTTTGGGATGGCCCCAATGATGAAGCATGTCACCTAGATGACACCCTGGGTGAGTGAGGGGACTCGAGAAAATTATTTTCTATTCTTTGGACAGGGGTCTTTTTTTCGCACATTCTGCGGAATCCCCATTCCCTTGGTTAGGTTTCTTGGATCTGACATTTACAGATGCTTTGTGAACTACATGTACATTGGAGGGTGTACCTACCTAGTACCTCCATCTCCCCCACTTTTTGATTATTACACAGACCACCAGTTACTTCAGGCGTAATCAATTCTCCATAATCCACCCGGTGATGGACGCCATGTCTGTAAACTTGGTGCCAGGAATGTGTCTCTCACAGATGACAGTTTATTTCTTTTGCCTGTTTTTATCACCTTCTTGTGTTCCAGGTGGTTTTGAGGGACTCTCAGCTTTGGTGGGAGAGCGGTTGATAATTGTGCTGCCTGTGTGCAGAAGGAGGTTCCACTGAAGCATAACTTTTTCTAGTATTGGATCATAACATAACGTGTATTTGTAAAGCGCATGTTCACCCGGAGGTATCTTGGTGCTGAATAACAGACGTGTAATGTTACCCAACTCAATGGTACTCATTTTATCGACCTCAGATGGATGAAAGGCTGAGTGGACCTGTCGGGATTTGAACCTGTGACCATGAGGTTTGAATGCAGGCCCCTGCAGTGGACGCATTAGTCCATTGAGCCACCAGACCCAGCATCATCAGTAGGGTGTTTTGGGTCTAGAATGAAGAGTTTAATTGTGGGAGAATTTTGCGAGTTTTACCGAGATGAGGTTTGGAGCACCAAACTCTTCAAGCCGCTTGAAGAGCAGTATCTGGCAACGAGTAGCCAGTAAAGGTCTACTGTATTATGATCACACGGGCAGAGGTGTAGTAGTAGATAAGGCTACTGCATTTTGGATTCTTTGCTGTAGGAAGAGTGGGGCACAAAGTTGGACTCCGGGTGTGACAGGACCAGGTAGATGGTTGAATGGAGCTTCTATGGAAACTCTAGGTGTACGAAGAGTTTGTACGGTGTAGAAGGCACTTCTTATGACTTGGTTCACTTCAGGGACTGCTTCTCACTTGCCATTCCTATATTTGCTTATTCCTTTCCCCACTGCCCTTCTCTCTCTTAGGATTGCTTGAACTCTCTCAGCTGCTGTTTACGTATTCCTTCTTTTCGCCACTTTCTTAGGATTATCTGCACTCGCTGGGAAAAGCCAGGACGGCACAAGTTCAGAAAGATGCCAGAATGGGAGAAGCAGAAGCGAAACGTGATGCAGGCATTAAGGTGAGATCATCTGGGTGCTGTGGAAACCGAGCGTGCTCAATCCTGTATCTAGGTATCCTGATCTTTGAAACTAGTAGGACACATCTCCCTCAGACCTTCTTACCTGCCTCCCACAGCGCCATCACCACATCTTTCTTCGTCTTATTTTGTAATATCGTCTGATGTCTGTGATCTGTGAGCTAAGCCTTCTTTTAAACCCTGGCTCGCCTACTTTCTCCATTCCATGGTGACATTATGGAATTCTAAATGATGTTCTGAAGTTTGACTACCCTACAATGACCCCGGAGAGAAAGCGCACACATCGTTCACAGAGACACGATCGCTGCCTAAAAGAAAGCACAGGAGCATAATACTTGTCAGTCTAACCTGAGGACATACCCTGTTTTGAGTAAAATTAGGACACAATCCAGATGTATCTCTTTTGAACTTCTGCCAAGCAATTCTGATATACAGATGATTTGAATGTGTGCCTCCTAGGAGCTGTACTAGGTGCTCTAGGATCTGTCCTAGTTGCCTTGAGCTACAGTGTCCAAGAGCTGGACCCAATCCACTCACCCTACCGCCTTCTCTTTGCTTCTTCCCACAGACAGTCCTGTGTATACACAGTTTCTACTGTTGACCACTCTTGAGAGAACATTTTCTGCTCATGGTTGGGTTAGTCCCTCTTCTAATCTCTGCCTGCCTCCTTACCTCTTCAGGAAGTCAAGTCCCTCTTCTAATCTCTGTCCTCCTCCTTGCCTCTTCAGGAAGCAAGTCCCTTTTCTAATCTCTGCCCTCCTTGCCTCATCAGAAGCAAGCCCCTCTTCTAATCTCTGCCCTCCTCCTTGCCTCTTCAGGGGACAAGTCCCTCTTCTAATTTCAGCCCTCCTCCTTGTCTCTTCAGGAAGCAAGTCCCTCTTCTAATCTCTGCCTTCCTCCTTGCCTCTTCAGGAAGCAAGTCCCTCTTCTAATCTCTGCCCTCCTCCTTGCCTCTTCAGGAAGTAAAGTCCATTTTCTAATCTCTGCTCTCCTCCTTGCCTCTTCAGAAAGTCAAGTCCCTCTTCTAATCTCTGCCCTCCTCAATGCCTCTTCAGGGAGCAAGTCCCTCTTCTAATCTCTGCCATCCTCCCTGCCTCTTCAGGAAATCAAGTCCCTCTTCTAATCTCTGCCATCCTCCTGGCCTCTTCAGGAAGCAAGTCCCTCTTCTAATCTCTGCCCTTCTCCGTGGTTTCTTCAGGAAGTCAAGTCCCTCTTCTAATCACTACCATCCTCCTTGCCTCTTCAGGAAGCAAAGGCCATGCAGGAGAAGGTGTCGGCACAGTACATCAGCGAGATCGAGATGGCGAAGGCCCAGCGGGACTTTGAGTTGAAGAAAGCAACCTATGACATCGAGGTGAACACAAGGAAGGCAGAGTCAGACCTGGCCTACCAGCTGCAGGTGAGCAAGTTTTTTTTTTATTTAGCATTTTTGTGTAAAACAAAGCAATGCACTGAACCCAAATAGTAGACAGCTCGGTTACAGATCATGTGGCATTTCGATATCAATTAACTTTGTTGCACAGCAGGTAATGCAAAATGAGAAATTTCCTAGTTAGCACAAAGGAAACTTTCAATTCTTTTAAGGACGCGGAGGCGAGGATTATGCATAATCTTTCTTCATTTATTAAACAGCAAGTTCAAAGTGAAACAAAAAACACACTCCTTGAACTACATCTCCCATGAACCCAACCGGTAACCATGGGTACCAAGTAGCCACTAATAGTCCATAAAGCCAGTCCATATAAGCAATGGTCCCTTTTAGTCCTTCCTCTTTCGTTGCTGCAGGAAGTTAAGCCATCCGCTTCCTATTCCGCTTTGGGATCAGTTCCTATGAGAACAGAAAAAACTATAATATCCAGGCCCAGCAAACACATGAATAAAAAGAGAGCAAAGGACTATCAGGCAGAATACCATGTAATCAAGAATGCAAACACGAATGAAGTACATATGAATATGATTAGGATTCAAATTATACATAAAGAGAACAAGAACAATAATGCAAATGGCCATTGTACCAAGAACTGAAAGCAAAGAATCATAAGAACAACAGTACTTCCCTGATACGTAGAAATATATATCAGAATGTCCAAGCCAGACAGATCGTCAGGGTGGGAGGCAAAGAAGATTGCCTGGGGGGATAATCCTCGCCTCCGCGTCCTTAATAGAATTGAAACTTTCCTTTGTGCTAACTAGGAAATTTCTCATTCTATGTCAGGAATCGGAGGCGAGGATTATGCATGTTCAAAGCTTACTTACCACCAACGCTGCGGCTTCATGAATTGGTTTGAAATAAAACTTTTAAAAGTGGATTCCGAAGACCAATTAGCCGCGTTCATAATGTCTTCCAGCCTGCCACCTACCTGGACAGCCTTGCAAGCCATAGCCCCCCTAGTAAAATGTGCACCATATTCCTGGTGTCAATGCCAGATTCCGACATAATCCATTTGACCCACCTAGCAATGGTCGGGGAGGATACCGCCTTGAACGGTTTTTTAATGGCAATCAAAAGCTGCCATTTACCAGGAGGTCGAATCTCCAATGTCATATCCTCGTAGGATTTCAAGCATCTGACTACATACAATTTTGGAGAATCAGGGAAAGCAGGATAAGTTACTGACATTGTACTTATTTGGTTCTCCTGGAAATGTTAAATGTAACCCCCTCCAGGGTAAAAATCCGAGCAGTAATGTCAAGCGCTCTGACATCAGACGCTCTTTTGCAGGAAATAAGACAAAGGAGCATAGCCAACTTAGCTAAGATCTCCTTCCTGGACAGGAATTCGTTATCTTGCCAAGAAGTCGGTAAACGAAGAACTAAGTTAACATCCCAAAGACCCGCATAATGAGGCTCTGGGGGGCGAGAATGTCTAATACCCTTCAAAAGCTTACACACCCAGGGATGTTCACTGTTAGATTTGGGGGTCTCTGGTTGGCACAGGTATGCACTTGTGACAAACAGGGACCCTCTCCTCTAGTCAGGGCAAGGGACTTACTCTAGTGAATAACCCCTGCTCACCGTCTAGGTTGCGTGGCGCGAGCAGACCAGGCTAATCCCCGAGCGTTCTAGGTTAAGCATTTATGATAGTACACAGTAATCATATGACCCACCACAAATGGACACCAGTCTAGGTTTTTATAAAAGATATGTAGACTTTATGTAAATATATATTTTCTATGCAGGTTTACGTACAAGACCAAAATAACGTTTTTAAATGCACACAATACTGCTTGGGGTCAAGAGTGCTTGGCAAAGTATGCTTACTGTTGAATTCTGTACTTAATGTTCAGTTCGGTGCGCCTCGCGCTACTGGTGCGACTCTCAGATGGTCACCAAGAAAACAACGAGTCAACTAACGGTGTGGACCCTCTGGTCCGAGACGTGCACCCTTTGGTGCGCTGCGCACAGTACCTTTGTGGGGGATTCGCCGCGGACAATGCAGGGAGAAGCGGCGTACCTGGGACTGTGATCGGCAATGCCTCTGAAGCTGGTCCGGCTCGTGGCGGGTGTCGAGACATACGGCGCTGGAGCGGGACCTGAGGGGGGTGCTGCGGAAGGTCCGGGTCGCTGGTGAAGTCCGGGTGCGTAGGCGTCCCTTCGTGGCGAACCAATTCCCGAGAGGCGGCAATGCGGCACAGAGCGGCCTGTATGCGACGTACAGGGCGGCTCTCCCAGTGCGGCGCGGCCTTGGGAGTGTCACTCGGTGCGGTGCAGTACGCTGGCAAATGTACGCACCGTACCTGGCTGGGTAAATGCAAAGGCTGGTCCGGAGCGGAGCTGGCTGTCACGGAGGCGGCAATGCGGCACGGAGCGGCCTGTACGCGACGTACAGGGCGGCTCTCCCAGTGCGGCGCGGCCTCAGGAAGCATGGATACGTTGCGGTTTGGTACACTTTAAGCGTACGAACCGTACCTTGCCGGGCAAATGCAATTACAAGTTTGTGGCGGCTGTCAGGCGGGCGGTGCGGCTTTGGCCTTGAGGGGGGGTTGGAGCAGGGTGCCGGGCGGCCTCCGGGGGACACGGTGTTGGTGGCGGCTGGGAACAGCGGGGACATGCGGTGCCGGGGCAGCCACAGCACGGCTCAAGGCACTTCAAGGTGGTCGGGATTAACAGGGCGCACTCAGCGACGGCGTTTCAGCGGGGCACGAACACAGGAAGCCCAGCAGCTCAGTTCGAAGGGGGGAGAAGAGCCCAATGGTCCTGGGGCTCAGTTCAGGGGGCAAGCTCACTTCCAGGCCCTTGGAGATCGTTTTTGAAGCACAAGTTCTTTGTAGAAAAGTAAAAGCAAGTCTTTGATAAGGGTTTCTTCCTCTCCTTTGGCAGCAAGGCAACCACTGCAGGCCAGTCCCCCAGGATAGGAACAGTCTTCCTCCTTCAGCTTTCCCGGTTCCTCCTCCTCAGGCAGAGAGTTCTTCTTGGATCAAAAACAGGATCTGATTTCTTAGGAGCAGGGCTCCTACATTTATACCACAAATCCTTTGTTCTTGCAGGCCAGGGGGGCCTTTGCCTAATCCAGTCCAGGCCCTGAGCACTTTGTTTTGGGCAGCTCTGGCTTTTCTTTCAGTGAGCAGGGCAGGGACATCAGACGCTCCGCAAGAGGTGGAGGCAGCATTGTAGTGACAAGTACAGTCCAGGTGTACTCTGTTGACAGTCTTCCCCTCTCTCTTTACAAGGTGCAGGGCAGAGACATCAGCAGCTCCCCAGGGGGCAGAGCCGGCATTGGGGTGGCAGAGCACAGCCCTATTCAGAGTCAAGGGGCACTCCCCCCCCACCCATCCTGGTGTAATCCCTCTATTCACCACCTGTCAGCCCCAGCCCTGTCACTCACAGAAACCAGACAGCAGATACACATCCTAGCAGAGGCGGGCTGAAATGGTTAGGCAAGCAAATACTAACTTTCTAAAAGTAGTATTTGCATATGCAGGATATTAAAATAAACTTTACTAAAAGATGTATTTTATTATTCTGAGTTCAGGCATACTAAACTTGACTTTCTACCATGCTCTCTGAGTCTGCTACGATTATAGAGTGTAATAATTCCAGCAGCCCATTCTGTCCTATGGAGAGCAGGTAGCCTTACAATAGTGAAAAACGAAAATGGCTGTAATTCACTATTCGGACATGCCACACACATCAGGGCTTGTCCTACCTTATACTTACAATGCACCCTTCCCTTGGGCCTACCATAGGGGGGACTCACACGAAGTAAAGGTAAGGTTTAGGGGCTGGCAAGTGGGTGCACTTGCCCAGCCAGCATGACAGTACCAGACTGCACGCAGGTTCTACAATGGCAGACCTTAGACACATTTTACTAGGCCGCTTCTGTGGGTGGAACAACCAGTGCTGCAGGCCCACCCGCAGCATTTGTATTTACAAGCCCTGACACTCCTGGTGCACTTTACTGGGGACTGACAGTAAACCAAATAAGCCAATCATGGAAACCAATCAATGTATACACTTTTCATAGGGAGCACTTGCACTGATTGGCAGTGGCACAGTGCCCTGAGCAGCTAACACTAGCAAAACACATGAGGCACATCAGCATAAAGTGGAAGGGAGACTCACGCCAAGGTGCCAGGTCTAACATTCACCAACTGTGGCACCATCCACCAAACAATGACCTGCTGAAATGGCCGACCTTAAGGAATTAATGGTGCAATAAGCTAAACCCTGTTGAAAAAGGTCTGCCAGGAAGTTAACTACCTCAATAAAGCTGGCGCCCACGGGATACAGGTGTTTCTCCACACACCAACGAACCCATCTCCTCCATGCGGATCTGTACCGCTTGGTAGTACCCGGGGCCCAGGCTTGCTGGATAAGGAGCTCAGCGCCTCTCGAAAGCGAGTTGTCAGTCCATCGTCTCCTGAAATCCTCCATGCCATAAAATGTAGATGGCCCTGGAGAACCAGGGGGTGAGGTTGACCCAGAGGATCTGACAGGATTCCGTGGAATGAGGGCAGACGATGCAGCCTGTCCCAAGACCATTCCAGAAGGGACGGAAATCAAATCTGGGCCCGCCAAATCGGGGTAATCAGGATCAGAGAGGCTCTCTGTCGACGAACCTGGGCTGTGACTCTTTGGATGAATAGGAAGGGAGGGAAGGCATAAGCCAGGAACCCCAACCAATCCTCAAGAAAGCGTCCACAGCTTCCGCTCCTGGATCCGGTTTCCAACTGAAAAAGTGGGGAAGTCGTGCATTCCATCTGGACGCAAAAAGATCCACCAGAGGAAGACCCAGAAGGCTCGTAATCTGAAGGAACACGGCAGGGTCCAGCCTCCAGTCACTGGCATCCCTGAAATGTCTGGAGTTCCAATCCGCCACACAATTCTGATCCCCCGGCAGATACTCTGCCGTCACCGAAATCTGACGTTGAAGGCAATAATGCCAAAAATCCTTGGCAAGCTCCGCCAGGATTTTGGAGTGAGTACCTCCCAGACGGTTGATGTACTGCACCGCTGTAGTGTTGTCCATTCTGAGGAGAGCACAACAGGAGACCCTGTTCGTTGTGAAGGATCGGACGGCAAAGGAGCCCGCCAGGAGCTCCAGACAATTGATATGAAGAAGAAGTTCCTCCTCCGTCCATCTGCCTCCCATTGAGAGAGAGCCACAACTGGCTCCCCAGCCGAGGCGACTGGCATCTGACTCTATCACCAGATCCAGACGGGAACCGAAAATCGCTCTCCCGTGCCAAGCTTCCATGTGGTCTATCCACCACTGAAGTTCTGACCTGGCTTCCAAGGTCAAGAAGACCAATTCCAAGTAGGTGAGGCCCCTCCGAAGATGCGAGGCCTTCAACCTCTGAAGAGCTCTGTAATGCAGAGGCCCCGGAAAAATGGCTTGTATCGAAGACGACAACAACCCACCAATCCTGGCCAACTGCCGTAAGGAGAGCCTGTCTCGACGGAGAACTTTCCGAATCTCCTTTTTGATCTTCCAAATCTTCTGAGGCAGAAGATTCAAGGTAGCATCCTGCGTGTCGATGCGAAAGCCCAGAAAAATCATGCTCTGTTGGGGAACAAGATCTGATTTCTGAGCATTGATAGTGAATCCCAAATTCTGCAGAAGAGAAGTGGTTGTCCGCAGATGGAGGAGAAGTTGGTCCCTGGACTGATCTATCAAAAGGATATCGTCCAGATAAATGATCAACCGGATGCCCTTCGTCCGTAGATGTTCCACAACTGGTCTGAGAAGTTTGGTAAAGCACCAAGGTGCTGAGGAAAGACCGAAGAGAAGAGTCTTGAACTCGAATATCTGATCCTTCCACTGAAACTGAAGGAACCTGGAGTAGGAAGAAAAGATGGGTACTGACAGGTAAGCATCCTTGAGATCCAGCCAAACAAACCAATCGTTTTGGAGGAGATCTCTGAGGAGGTGAATCCCCTCCATCTTGAAGTGACGGTAAACCAGCCACTCGTTGAAAGACCTGAGGTTGATAACCGGTCTGAATCCTTTTCCTTTCTTTTCTACTAGAAAAATATTGCTTAGAAAACCTCGAGGATGGAGACGAGAAAAAGAAATAGTCCCTTTGGCAAGAAGATCGTGAACTTCCTGATCTATGAGAGACTCTTCCAGGGCTGAAAACACTAAGGGACGTGGACGGGAAGTTTGAATGGGTGTCCCGTAGAAATCTATGTGAAAACCTTGGACCGTCTCCAACACCCAAGGGTCTGACGTGAGAAACGCCCATTCTGTAGTAGGGGATCTCTGTGTATAGTCATAATCTAGTGAATAGTCCCGCCCATGTGCGTGGACCCCGGAGCAATCAAAAATAATCTCTTACAGTGTCAAAAAATGCAGAAAATGCATAGACACTTAAGAGAGAATTTAAAGACAGATAATGCAGCCAAAAGGCTACACTGTCCAGTACTTCAACTAGAAATTTCCACCATAAAATCCACAAAACAGCAAAGCCTGTACAGATTTCCCTTGCTTAACAGCAAAATCCCTCAGGAATGATAGAGAGAAGAACCTGGACAGACAAGCCCCATAGGCTGCCATTATGTGGCTTAATTAGGATACTGTGCCTTTAAGAGAACCTTCCAGAACCTTCTCTCAGTATCCCAGAATGCATAGCAGGTCCAACTTAGCCTCAGTTCTTTTTTCCGGCTCCTGCAAGCAGGACCCTGGAGCATTGAGCTCTCCCTTTCAAGGGTTTTTGTTGGTGTTTTACACTGATTTCGATTTTTGGTACTTTTAAAGTACTCTGGTGACTTTCTTTCTGTGTTTCTGCACTCTTTTTTGTCCAATAATGCCTGCATTATTCGACAAGTGCCCTGAGTGCTCAAGAAAGAAGGCCAAGACAGACTCCCATGAGGTCTGTATTCTCTGCCTTCCCTCTTCCCACATCCCTGAGGAGTGTAGGATCTGCAGAAGCTTCTCTGGAAGGACCCTGAAGGAGAGGAAGAAGATCAGGCTTCAGGGGCTTGAGGAGAGGAAGCTGAAGGCACGAGGTGGGTCAGGAGGGGCTCCTTCTACCCATGCTGAGGCCTCTGGGGGGCTCCCCAGGGGCAGGAAGACCAGCCCGCGCCCAAGGTCTCCGTCTGGGTCAGTTGCGCTGACCACGACGTCGAGGGGACGGTCAACGGCCAGTTCCAGGTCTCCCCAGGGCTCTGGGTCGAGAAAACGTCGCCCGTCGACGTCGAGGAACGTGTTCCGGCCGCCGTCGAAGCCGGTGTCGATATCCTCGTCGTCGCTGTCGGCGTCGAGTGATCGACATCGGAGGGCCCGGCGTCGGCGCTCGCAGTCGAGGCGACACCGCCGTTCGCCGTCGAGGACATCGTCGTCGAGGGGATCCTCGTCGTCAAGGTCGCCGTCGAGACAAAAGGCATCTCCGGCGCCGAAGAGGTCGACGTCGAAGCATTCCAAAAGGCCGACGTCGAGACGGTCGAGAAGATCGACGTCGAGAAGGTCGGAGAGGTCGACGTCGAGGAGATCCAAAGGGTCGCCGTCGAAGCGATCCAGGAAGTCGACGTCGAGACCGGCGAAGAGGTCGAGGTCGCCGTCGAGGCACCATCGCCCGTCGTCGAGGTTTCGTGGCTCGTCGATCTGGTCGGGGTCGACGTCGAGACGAAGACACGGTTCGACGTCGAGGAGTGTGATTCGGTCGACGCCGAAGGACCGTTCGACGTCGAGGGGACATCGGTCGTCGTCTGGACACCGGTCTTCAGCGTCTGTAGGTCCTAAGGACAGGCCCAGGACTGTGGGGGGCTCCCCACTCTCTGGTAGAGGTGATGGCTCGCCGGGACCGGCGCATTCCGGGGTGGATACTCCGATGAAGCCGTCTACGCCTCCTCCGCGGCCTGCTGTGCCGAAGGGTCCTCCTCCGAAGGCCCCTACCCCGCCTCCGAAGCCGGCTCCGCGGGACCCGCGTCCGGTTGCCCCTCCACCCCCGATCCCACGGAGGGAGGTGTCGATGCCTAAGTTCCCGACGCCTCCGAAGAAGACTCCTAAGAAGCCTGGAGCTCCTGACCCTGGGAGGCCGAAGGAGCGTCCGAGGCCCAAGAGGTCGAGGTCTCGCTCGGGGAGACGGGACAGATCGAGGAGTGGCCGCGGATCTTCATCACGATCCAGGCATCATCACAAGAGACGTCGGTCCAGGTCACGTTCTCCTTCTGGGACCCGTTCCTACTCGCCCACGCTGTCCGATTCGCCGGAGACTAGGGTGTCTCCGATAGACGATATTAGCACATTTCAGGAGGTTCTCCTGCGTGGTGCGGCGAAGTTGGGCATTGAGGTTGAAGCGCCTACGGCTTCTACCTCGGTAATCTTTGAGACTTTACACAAGAGGCACTTGTCTCGCCCCCTGTTACCTCTGGTGCCGGGGCTCCTTGAGCCCGCCGAACAGCTATTCCTGACGCCGGCGACGGTGAGATCTGTCCCTTCCAGGATACTGAAAAAGTACAGGGCTCCGGACTCAGACCCAGCCTTCTTGTGGAAAGACCCGGTACCGGATTCAGTCATCGTGACTGCTGCTCGGAAGCTTCATTCCACCTCCCCTGCGTCCACGGTGCCTCCGGACAAGGAGAGCCGGTGGATCGATTCTGCTGGTCGCAAGGCGTGTGGGACATCCGCCTCGTCCATGAAGGCAGCCAGTGACTCGGCTTTGCTGGGACGTTACGACCGGTCCCTTTGGGACTCGATGGAGCAGTTCGCAGACCTCGTCCCTCGAGACCGCAAGGAGGACTTTGTGGAGATCGTCAAGGAGGGGATGTTGGTCTCTAATCAGGCCATCGGCGCTGCAGCAGACATATCGTTGCTGTCCGCGCACGGATATTGCCACGGGATTCACCAGAGACGCCATGCTTGGCTCAGGTTGACATCGTTGAAACCGGAGGCACAGCAACGCGTGGCGAATCTCCCGTTTTCCGGAGATACCCTCTTCGGGAAGCACGCGGATGATGAGATGGCCAGGATGAAGGCCGAAGCGGAGACCCTGACGGCAGTGGGCCTGGAAAAGCCCAAGGAAAAGAAACCCTTCCGACAGTACCAGCGTCGGTTTGGGGCGCAGGGTCGTGGAAGGGGGCAGTCTGCTGGTCAACATCAACAGCGGCAGCAGCAGCAGCAGTACAGGCAGCCCTTCCAGAAGCGACAGGGTGGTAGAGGTCGTCAACAGTCCTCTACCGCGACCAAGGGCCCGGCCGGGTCCCGTCCCTGAGCTGTTACTTCCCCCTCGTCCGTTACCCGCTCCGGTGGGGGGAAGCGTTCAATTTTTTCTGGCAGAGTGGAGAAAAATTACTCAGGACAAGTGGGTGCTGAATATTGTTTGCAATGGATACAGTCTACGTTTCACCAGCCCTCCTCCATCGATTCCTCCCGTCAGCTCGCAGTATCAACTGCGCGAGCTTCAGACGGAGGCGGACGTTCTGCTAAGGAAAAGGGCGATCGAAGACGTACCTCTGTCTCAAAGAGGAAGAGGTCTGTACTCTCGGTTCTTTCTTGTCCGCAAGAAGGACAAAAACGAGTTCAGGCCCATTCTGGATTTGCGGCAGGCAAACAAGTGGATTCGCAGAGAAAAGTTTCGCATGCTGTCGTTGCATCAGATCTACCCTCAGCTGCAACGGGGAGACTGGATGTGTGCCATAGATCTGCAGGACGCATACTTCCACGTGCCCATTGCATGCAAACACAGAAAATTTCTGCGCTTTCAAGTCGGCACCAATCACTATCAGTACACGGTGCTACCCTTCGGACTAAAGTCTGCACCCAGGACATTCTCAAAATGTATGGCAGTGGTAGCGGCACACCTGAGGAAGAACAAGGTGTTTGTCTACCCGTACCTGGACGATTGGTTGATCAAAGCCTCCTCCTTCTCGGAAGCTCGAGCACACTTCCAGAAGACGTGCGTTCTCTTGAACAGGCTGGGGTTGCACATCAACATGTCCAAGTCGGTCCCGATTCCGGTGCAGTGCATCCAGTACTTGGGGGCCTCCATCAATACGCTGTCAGCAAGCGTGTCTCCTTCGGAAGAGCGACGTTTATCACTCGTTCGGAAGGCTCAGGCTCTCATGAAAACTCCGTCTACGACGGTGAGGACCGTGTCTTCTCTACTGGGATCGATGGCCTCTTGCATTTTTCTCACTCCTCACGCACGGCTACAGATGCGTCCTCTGCAGGAGTGCTTGGAGGATCAGTGGGACCAGAGGAGAGGTTCTTGGGACGACAGGATACGACTGTCTCTACATGCTCTTCAGTCTCTGAAGTGGTGGTGCTCGAAGGAGAATCTCCTCAGAGGCGTTCCCTTCCACAAGGACATTCCCACACAGACCATCGTGACGGATGCGTCTCTCCTAGGTTGGGGGGCGCATTCCGGAGATCTGCAGATTCAAGGGACGTGGTCCCCGACGGAGTCCACGTACCACATCAATTTCCTGGAACTGAGAGCTGTTCACTTGGCACTGAAGGCCTTTCATCCGTCCTTTCAGACCAGCTCTCTGCTTGTTCAGACGGACAACACGACTACGATGTATTACCTCAACAAGCAGGGGGGCTCGAGATCGCGCACTCTGTCGCAGGAGGCGCAGGCGATCTGGCACTGGCTTCTGGCTCGAGGACTGTCGATAACGGCCACCCATCTGCCAGGTGTGCAGAATGTTCAGGCAGACGAGCTGAGCAGAATCGTGCAGGAAAACCACGAATGGGTCATAAACGACGAAGTACTAGGAGAAGTCTTCGCAAGGTGGGGAACTCCAGACGTAGATCTGTTTGCCACCGCCGAAAACAGCAAATGCCGAGGCTTCGCCTCCAGGTACTACCAGCCAGGGACGCTGGGGAACGCGTTATGGATCAACTGGTCGAACAGCTTTCTGTACGCTTTTCCACCAATTCCCCTGATTCCGGCGGTTCTCATCAAGCTGTCTCAATCCAGGGCGAGAATGATTCTGATTGCCCCGGAATGGCCCAGACAGTGGTGGTTCACGGACCTGCTTCACCGATCTCTCCTTCCTCACATGAAGCTGCCGTGCAGGCCGGACCTTCTCACGAAGTTCGGGGGGCGGATGGTGCACCCCAACCTCTCGTCTTTGAGTTTGGCGGCATGGCTCCTGAAATAGTGCAATATGGCCATCTGAATCTCCCAGAGGATTGTATGGGCATACTGAAGGAGTCTAAGCGACCTTCCACTAGGACTTCCTATGCTTACAAGTGGAAGAGGTTTTGCATCTGGTGCAAGTCTAAGAACTATGACCCTACGTCATGCAAGGAAGATGTCATCCTTCCATATCTGCTTCATCTGGCGCAGTCGGGCCTTAATGTCCATTCCATTAAGGTTCATCTGGCTGCTTTGACTGCCTACAGGAAAGGCCCTTCACAGACTTCCTTTTTCCAGATCCCTGTGATCAAAGATTTTTTGGAAGGCTTGAAGAAAGTGTTCCCTCCTGTCAGGCTTCCTTCGCCTTCATGGGACTTGAATGTGGTGCTGTCCAGATTGATGAAGGAGCCTTTTGAACCCATTCATAAGGCTTCGTTGCAGCACCTGTCCTGGAAGGCGGCGTTCCTCGTGGCCATTACATCGGCCCGCAGGGTGAGTGAGATTCAGGCATTGTGTTGCCAAGAACCTTATACTGTATTTCATAATGCTAAAGTTGTTATGCGTACTCACCCTAAGTTTCTTCCCAAGGTTGTTTCTGATTTTCATATCAATCAGACTATCACTTTGCCTACGTTCTTTCAGAATCCTTCATCTCCGGCGGAAAGGTCTTTACATTCCCTGGATGTGCGGAGGGTGCTGAAGTTTTATCTTGATAAGACTAAAGATATTCGTAGGTCAGACCAATTGTTCGTCAATTATGGCTCAGTCAGGACAGGTCTTGCTACCTCTAAACAGTCCATCTCGAGGTGGATTGTGTCCTGCATACAGTTGTGTTACTACAAAGCTAATAAGACCTTAGGAGGTAAGCCTAAGGCTCATTCCACCAGGGGCAAAGCTGCTACGACAGCTATGCTCCGTAATGTTCCCATTGCAGAGATCTGCAAGGCGGCCACTTGGAAGTCGGTCCATACCTTTGCTAAGCATTACTGCCTGGACACTGATGCCAGGGCAGACGCTCAGGTTGGGCAGGCTTCGCTGCGGAATCTGTTCGCACAGTAGTGGCGTTATTTTATTCTCCACCGCCGCTTGGTGTGGGGATGGGCTTGCCATTCTATTCACTAGATTATGACTATACACAGAGATCCCCTACTACAGAAGGAGTAGTTTCTGTCCTGTAACTCCAGTTCTGTAGTAGGGGTATCTCTGTTATAGTCATAAGCGCCCTCCCGCCTCCCCGGTGGAGTGTTGTTCATGATCATAATGCTACAGGTCTGGCGTTTCCTACGCCCTCGAAAAGAACTGAGGCTAAGTTGGACCTGCTATGCATTCTGGGATACTGAGAGAAGGTTCTGGAAGGTTCTCTTAAAGGCACAGTATCCTAATTAAGCCACATAATGGCAGCCTATGGGGCTTGTCTGTCCAGGTTCTTCTCTCTATCATTCCTGAGGGATTTTGCTGTTAAGCAAGGGAAATCTGTACAGGCTTTGCTGTTTTGTGGATTTTATGGTGGAAATTTCTAGTTGAAGTACTGGACAGTGTAGCCTTTTGGCTGCATTATCTGTCTTTAAATTCTCTCTTAAGTGTCTATGCATTTTCTGCATTTTTTGACACTGTAAGAGATTATTTTTGATTGCTCCGGGGTCCACGCACATGGGCGGGACTATTCACTAGATTATGACTATAACAGAGATACCCCTACTACAGAACTGGAGTTACAGGACAGAAACTACTCCTTCTGCTAGAAACAGAGAAATCCTGCCCCCCAACAAACAGGAGAGAGGAGATCTATGCTTACCATTGTATCCTCTGGAATTGGCTTGACCTCCACCACGGCCTCTGTTCTTTCCTCTGCCACCACGGGAGGGGTAGAAGGTGCCTTGACGACCATCATTCCAGCCGTTGTTGCGTTTGGCCTGCACTCTGTTGGGGCCTTGATTGTATTGTCGGCCGGAAGAGCGACCCCTGCCTTGTCCAGCCCACCAAAAACCTTTTTGTGGAAGATCTTCATTGAAGCTTGTGCCTTGTCCAAAGCTGAAAAGGTGGTGACAAACTTCCCTAATTCTTTCACAAATGGATCGCCAAAAAGGGAGCCCTGTGCCACCTGTCCGGCCTCAGAAGATGACGATTCTCCAAGCTTTTGGATCTATTTTCAACAACAGGGAGCGGCGACGTTCAGCCGAAACTACGCAGTTGGCGTTGCCTAAAAGGCACATAGCCCTCTGCGCCCACCCGGCGACATCATCCGTAGGGAGAGGTTGTCCAGACTCGCGTGACCTTTCTGCCAGCTCAATCTTGGTGAGGGGACCAACAATATCCAATAGCTTGCCTTGGCAAGCCCTCCAAGACCTATCTATGCCCTTTTTAAGATCTTTCATATATTTCGCGAAAAAGGTACATAGTTTTGGGTCAATTTCTGGGGTAGCTGTGCCATCATTGGGAAGAGAAGGCCTTGGGCACTCCCACCGGAGACGGGACCTAACTTCTTGATTAAGAGGCTGCCGAATTTTCTGCGCCACATAATCAGCTACCTTCTTATCAGGGACCCAATCCGCAGAACGCGGACGAAAAATGCAGGTCGGATCAAACATATCAGAAGCAAGTGACTCTCCATCCCCCACATCCGAGCAGGAAGACTGGGGGCGCCAAGATCTGCTAGAATCCTGCAAATCATCAGAGGAATCATCCTCGTCCTCAACATCATCATCATCATCATCACCCTAACCCTCTCCGCCATCGGGAAACCCCTCCTCAGGGTCAAATTCCGGGGTGACAAAGTCACCAGTATTCCCGGGCAACTCTTCCTCCAGGTAGGGTGCGCTTCGCAGCTTGCGCGCACTCTTATGGAAGGCTTCTGCTAGCTTACTGAAGCCCTCCAGGTGCCCCGCGTCACGCCCAACAGCCTTGCGTGGCACCACGGTGTGAATGCCACTAGACCCAGCCCCTACATAACCCAGGATGCCAGCGCTATTTTTAAATACATGTGCTGACACTGTCCTGCAGGGGTGCAAGCGCCTGGGCAATGGCCGAAGAAAGGAGCTTGTCCACCTCTGCAGGAGGGCGTCCCTGGAAAGGCTGTTCCCCCTGTGAGGGTAAGGCCACATTATCATGCTCCTTATGAGACTACATATCATCAGAGGGCCGGGCACCCAAACAAGTACAACACACCCAATAAAATACAAAAGGGTTCCCCCCTTCACCAGTGCCCAGTCACAGAATAACATGGAAAACTTGCAAATGCAAAGAAACTGTGAGCAATGAAAAACAAATTAAATAGTGGGTCTTACCGCACACGCTGTGTCAGGCAAAGGAGGGAGGGGAGAAAAACAAAGCTACCAGAAGAGCTGAGGTCCCCTGCACGTTTCAACCACACGCGTGCAAAGGTCGCTGTGGTGAAACAGAGAAAAACAGCAGCGCGAGTCGGCACCACACTGCGCACTCGCACAAAGCAATTAAGAAACGCTCGGGCCAAAAGCCTACCGCGTATCCAACCTAGCGGGTAAATAACCCGAATTGACACACTAATCAGAAAACAGTAAAATATACAGTACAAAGGAAATACCCCATGCGTCAAGTCCCCAAGTCAAAGAAATGCGTGAAGGGACTTAACTGACGGGGGCAGCAATGAAGAAAGAGGAAGGACTACGAGGGACCATTGCTTATATGGAATGGCTTTATGGACTGTGATTGGATACTTGGTACCCATGGTTACCGGTTGGTTTCATGGGAGATGTAGTTCAAGGAGTGTGTTTTTTGTTTCACTTTCAACTTGCTGTTTAATAAATGAAGAAAGATCATGCATAATCCTCGCCTCCTCTTCCTGACATAGAATGCGAAGTAACATACATACAATATTGTAGAGGCCCGATTCGAGCGATAATACACTTATCTCACCCATAAAAACATCCGTCCCCTCCACCCAACTGTGTTTTCTCAAAATAGAGATGGACCAAAACCATAGGCGGTGGGTGCGCCATACAATTTAATCAGTAATACTGTGTTAGTGTCAATTTAACCCACTCCAGTTGGGACAATGCCCTGCTCCTGTTGTGTGGGGGGGCTCCTGTAGTTGTGCTGTAAGGAAGGCCTTAAAGGGACCCTAGATGTCTCTAGGTCTGAAAGTGGGATGGATTGTGTCGGCATATTGATCACTTCTCAGAACTTTGGATCCAGTCCTGTTTCGTGGAAACTCTCCTACCGCCCCAGTGTATCGCCACCTCCCTTTTGGCCCAAAGCAAAGCGATGGCAGCAAATCGACGAACTTGAAGGGGGAGTTGGACAACGTAGCCCAGGAGTGCTATCTCGCGCAGGGGGTTCATCTGTATCTGTATAATCTTGCTCAATGTATAGTGAACATCCACCCAGAAAGTGTGTATGCGTGGGCATGTCCAGGCTAAATGGGCAAAGGCAGCCTGAGGTGAATGGCATCGCTGGCAGTGATGAGATCTATTGGGGTCTATCTTGTGTTTAGCCAGAGTGACGTACATTGTGCGCAGAAACTTGAAGTGGATCAACTTGTGCCTGCTATTTAAGGATACTGTTTTTGTCATTGTGCAGCAAGTTACCCATGGTTCGTCGGATATGAAGTTGCCCAGATCTGTTTCCAAAGGGTTGCGCACCCTGCAATCATTCAATGTGATTAAATCAGCACATGCTCTGTAGAGTTGCGATATCAAATGGATCCCCCTTGTGAGTGGAGAGAATGATATAGGCTCCAACGGGTAATCTGGGAACTGGGCCCGAAGCGCCGATCAAAGTCTAGCCAGAACAAACTTGTCCATGAAAGTCGCGTCCGGGAAAGAGGGCGCGTCATCTGGGTCCAATATATGGCCAGCAGGGAAAAAGTCACCCATTTTGAGGATATTGAATTTTGTGCAGGTCATCTGGACCAACTTTTCGCCAGTGATGGGCAGCCATTTGGCGTTGGGGAGTGGTAGGTCAGAGGAGTAAACCGTCCGGGTATTTGTAATACTGCTCAGCTTATCCCAGGCCCAGCTGGTTGTGGAGACCAGTTGACTGTGCCCAGGATCACGAGGAATGCCGATGGGCAGAACGTCCGCCAGTGTGTCCGGTAGGACAAAATCCAATTCTGGCCTCAGGAAAGTGATCCTGGCGTCTGGGTAATACCATGTTTGTGCAAAGCTGCACTGCGCCGCCAGGTAATATAATTGCAGATCCGGCACGCCGTACCCTCCCCTGCAGGTTGAGGAAACTTGGCGGGAATCAAGGGAGAGGCTGAGTATCTGTGATTGAAGCCAAAGGATGAAGCACCGTGGTGGGAGGAGAAGGCTGGAGTCCCCGGTGTGTTTTGTTTTGGGGCTGTGTTTGCCAGTAATTACTGGTTGCGTTCTACATTTCTGATATGTCCTACATTTACTAAGTTCACTTTGTGATGGTTCTGACACGGTCCACTTGGCCCTGTCAGGTGTATATAATCCCTTGTAGATATTACCAAGTGCCAGGTGGAACAATGTATATTATTTGATTACTATTCTAATGTCTTATGAGAATACAAAGGCTATTTTTGATATAACCTTGTGTGGAGTTCCTTTTGTGGGGGGCCTGGTATGTTGTTGCTGTGGGCATATTGCGCAAACGCTTTACACATTGCCTCCGGGATAAGCCTGACTGCTCGTGCCAAGCTACCAAGAGGGTGAGCAGGGGTTATCTTTGGAGTGTAACTCCCTTGTCCTGACTAGAGTGGTGGTCTCTGCCTGGCTTTGGCGCAAGCCTTAGCCAACCAGAGATCCCATTTCTAACAAGCCAATGTGTTATCAATCCCTGTGTGAGAGAGTGTTCATGGAAATCCCTGTGTGCCTTGCAGCGCTCAGTATTATCACACTACAGCCAGTAATGTTGGAAACCTGTGCTTGACTTTAGTCTAGCAGTGACACAAGTCTAACACCATAGTTTAACACCAGACTCTAAAGTAATTCTTAAAATGATTTAAAATTAGTGTTCGAAGCTTGTGTGGCTGGATATAGACATGCTCTGCATTCTTCGGCCATCTAATGTTGGGTCCAAACCTGTGCAAGGTGTTTTGCAGCATGAATCATTTTCTGGATACACATACCGTGCATTATTCTGCCATCTAGTGGTTGGGGCTGGAATATTCTTGGTTTTCTTCTTCTTTTTTTTTTTTTTTTTTTTTTTGCTTCGGGGCAGCGTTGACCGCCAATTGGTGCTAGGTCCATCCGTTGTGTGTCGTCAGACTGCGCCCCAGAAGTTCCTGTGTGTGGCAGCCATCTTCAGATTCTTTTTTCCGTTGTTGGGTTTCGAAGCAAAAGGAGACACTCTGAAGTTTTGGATGAAATCCACTAAAGAATCAAGGTATTTGAGTGAAAAAACCATTGATCATCGACTGAGAAGACACTGGAGAGGGAGAAAGGCCATCTGGACACATTTCCGTCGGGAGACCCCGACAGAGCAACAACGCAGATGGATCAAAAGAGGGCAAGGTAGTGGCCATGGAAAATGCCCCTTTTCAAATTCTCCACAAAGTGCCACCGCAAGTTGGCACAGTGCGATCCACACAATGTTTGTAACCTCTGCCTGCCGAGGGATCACAAGGATAAAGACCGCAAGCCTAATCCAGCTCGCAATGCCGAGACTCTCGTGATACCGACTAAACCGGTACCGTTCCATTCCAGCCTGATTGGTCCCCATCGCGGCGACCGTTTATCTTGACCCTATGCCACGTTACCGTATGGTTCTAGAGGCTTGAAAGTATTAGGCACTTATTAAAATGTCCTGATGATGATCCCTTTGATTTAAAAAGTGGGATCGAAACGCCGTCGACTTAATTGTGTGCCATATACTGTGTGTATATAATATGTACCATGTCGTTGTAATGGCGCATCTTGAAAATATTTGTTCGTATTATGATTTAAAGAACAATTTCGCTTTTTTGCCTATAAGCCCTTTCTGTGCACTTTGAATGTACTAAAGTGTTTTGTGTGTTTGAATGTGGTACAGGCTTGTACCCCACGACGTGAGAGTGTCGAAGGATATTCTCTATTTATCCAGTTGAATCTATTAAAGGATTGTGACCACTGTCCGGCTGGACAAGTCATTCTAATACAGGTTCAATTGTGTCTGTATTTATCTAGAAACTTGATTAATGTTGCATGGGACCACTGTTGTTCTCATAATCATTGCTCCCCGAGGTCCTGTGCTGACGATATTGGGGTCCCTTGTTGTTTGAAAATATACAAACGTTGGGGAGCACATTCAAGAAACCGGAGGGTAAGGGGTCAGTGGAACGATGCAGAATCCATAAAGCACATCAACTTCCTAGAGATAAAGATGGTGTTCCTGGCACTAAAGGCATTCCAAGCCCACATAGAAAGGAAGACCGTATTGATCAAGATGGCCAATACCATAGTATTGTTTTACCTCAACAAACAGGAAGGAAATGAATCATTCACTCTAAGCAAGCTAGCGCAGGAAATATGGAAATGGCTGCCAATTCAAGGAAATCAGCCTACAGACAATTCACCTGCCAGGAAAGGACAACACGAAAGCAGATCAACTCCGCAGACTGAACAGCAGCTCGCACAAGTGAAACATAAAACAAAGGAGCTTGCAACAGGTCTTCAACCACTGGGGAACTCCAGAAATAGACCTGTTTGCAACAATGGATAACAAAAAATGCCAATCCTTTGCCTCCAGGTTTCAACACCATCTATCAAGATGGAATGTCCTGTCACTAAACTGGTCAGGGACATTTGCATACACTTTTCCTCCAATTCCTCTATTACAAAGGGTTCTGGGGGAAAGTCAGATAACCAGGAACAAACATAATAATCATAGCCCCTCAATGGGCAAGACAAACCTGGTTCTCAAGCCTACTCAAACTGTCCAGGGGGCAAATGATCAAGTTCAAGGCAGACAAGGACCTCCTCACAATGCAGAAGGGGCAAATCTTTCACCCACAAGCGATGCTCAGCGTATCAGCCTGGTGCCTGAATACATAGAGGTCAGACATTTAAACATACCGCAAAGAACAATGGAAATACTAAAAGAAGCAAGTAAACAAACCACAAGACAATGCTACACAGCTAAGCGGAAACAGTACA
Organism: Lissotriton helveticus; assembly: GCF_964261635.1. Classification (NCBI taxonomy): domain Eukaryota; kingdom Metazoa; phylum Chordata; class Amphibia; order Caudata; family Salamandridae; genus Lissotriton; species Lissotriton helveticus. Next base: position 74,183,099 of record NC_136065.1, read on the forward strand.
CCATGTGGTGCACAAATAACCATACCCTAAACTCAATTTCTACACCGGAGACAGCGCTCATATATGTGACACACTTGCTAGACAGCAAGATCAACTACTCAAGCCTCAAGGTGCACCTTGCAGCAATTGTAGCCTACACCAGGGGAGATTCATGTAAAAGTTTCTTCACAGCACCAGTCGTCAAAAGATTCCTTGAGGGGTCCAAGAGGATTGCACCCCAAAGGAAGGCTCCAGCCCCAATGTGGAGCTTAAACACAGTCCTTTCACTACTAATGTCAGGACCATTCGAGCCCTTGCCAAAGCAGAACTCAAATACAACACCATAAAGACTGCCTTCTTAATAGCCATAACATCTCTACGACGAGTAAGTGAACTACAAGTGTTATCAATTGAGGAACCGTATATGCAGATCCACAAGGACAAGGTCATCCTAAGGACCAACCCTCAATTCCTACCTGAGGTAGTCAGCAAATTCCACATGAACCAAAGCATACAGCTAGCAGTCTACTTCCAAACCCACAAACACGACTAGAAAGAAGCCTTCATACCTTGGACGCAAGAAGGGCTTTACTATACTATCTACAGGAGACGAAACAATTCCGTAAAGGCAACCAATTGTTCGTCTCTCACTCAAGGTCCAACAAGGGAGCACCAGTGACAAAGGGGACAATTGCAGGTTACATTGTAGAGGTAATTCAAATATGCTATGCCTCAGTAGGAACATGCCCAAAAGCACACTCAAAAAGGATAAATGGGGCAGCCCTGGCCTTCATGGCCAATAGACCCTATGTGCAGCGGCAACATGGGCATACCCGCACACATTCACCAAACATTACAGCGTGGATATACAGATGACTAAAGAAGCTCAAGTGGGACAAAAGGTACTTCAACACTTGTTCGCAAGGTCTTTCTCATCTTACCACAACCACCTCCAAGGAGGGGGAAACCAGTACATAATCTAATGCACAGCATGTGAATCCAGAAAAGGATTCACGCTGCAAAACAAAATGGTTACTTACCAGTAGGAGTAGTTTTGCAGCTTGAGTTTTCTGGATCACATGCGACCCACCCACCCCCCCCTCAGAAGAGGAATGCTAACAGGTGGGTCAAACGATCGCGTAACTCAAAGAACTAACATCTAAAGACAACAGCATTTAAGACTTAGCCCAGAGAAAAAATGGGAAAAAAGAATCTGAAGATGTCTACCACGCACATGAACTTACCAGGTGCTGTCTGACGTCACACAGGGGATGTACCTAGCACCAAATGGTGATCGACGATGCCCCAAGCAACAAACAAAACAAATGACTATTTCGGACCCAACCACTAGATGGCGGAGTAATGCACAGCATGTGTATCCAGAAAACTCTTCAAGCTGCAAAACTAGTCCTACTGGTAAGTAACCATTTCGTTTTTCTTCGAATAAGTCTTTAGAGTCTCGAAACAAAGTGACTCTTCCTCTTGGTGATTATGCGCATGGGCATCAACTCCATTGTTAAATTGTTTTCTTCCCGCCGTCTGGTTCGGAGATCAGTACAAGTACATGGGACATTCGGTATCCAAAAGGAAAGAAAGGAATGCCCTCACGTGTATTTTTACCTATAAAATCTGTTATGTTGCTTCTTCGGGGCTAAGAAGATATACTTGAATAATTCAATTAGACCGTTCAAAGTTCATGGTTCTGGTTAAATATTCAACAAGCGTTTCTGAGATCTGTGAGCAGGATAGAATATTTTAAAAGAAGATGGTGTCTAGACTAAGTGTTTCTACAATCTAAGGGGAGGGACGAGAGCGTGATCATGGTTCCACTCAGTCTGTCCATTTGAGTGAAACTCGAGTTGGCATTTTCAGTTCTTCCCTTTAGTATATCACGTACCATGACCTTGAATTCATGTTCAATAAACCCATGTAAACGCACCCCTTTATGAAATACTTTAAAGTCTGGTATTAAACTGTGGACCTCGCAATTGTCAGATTTATATTATCACGTCTGCGTTGGTCAGTGAATGACAAGTTGTGATTCTCTTTGCACTTAGTGACATCCCAACTTTCATCAACTTCTGTGTATTGTTCGGTGCATGAGAGAGTGCATGTGAATCATATCTCATCTAAGAAGGCTGCTTTTTGAGTTGCTTCTGTGTTCCAGTCCAAGGGCCTGCTTTAGCTCTTGGCTGATGGGTTACTCCATGTCAACGGGAATGGATATCCCATCCGCCGAAATATAAATGCCACAGGATATAATGGGATTTATATTCGGCGGACGGGATATCCGTCACCGTTGTGACAGCGTAACCCGTCCGCCAAGATCTAAATCATGCTCCAAGTGTTTTAAATGTGGATCCTGCGTGAAGGAGGTGGATCCTGCGTGAAGGAGGTGGATCCTGCGTGCAGGAGGTGGATCCTCCGTGCAGGAGGTGGATCCTGCGTGCAGGAGGTGGATGCTGCGTGCAGAAGGTGGATGCTGCGGGGAGGAGGGAGATGCTGATGCGTAGACTTCATTCCTGGGTTCTCCTTGTCATTTGAGTGATTGGTGGTGTTGTGTGGTTCCTATCCCACTTCTGCCTGCTGTGAGAGGAGAGCGTCATGAGTGGGTAGTGTGAGGCTGATGGTGATCTTCGACCCCACCTGACTCCTCCTGTCAATGCCCCTGCAGGTGGCGAAGACGAAGCAGAAGATTGAGGAGCAGAAGATGCAGGTGCAGGTAGTGGAGCGCACGCAGCAGATCCAGCTGCAGGAGCAGGAGATCACACGCAAGGAGAAGGAGCTGGAGGCGCGCATCATGAAGCCGGCCGAGGCCGAACGCTTCCGGCTAGAGAAGCTTGCTGAAGCTGAGAGGTAGGACGGGAGGGAGGAGAGGTGGGTGAGGGGAGGCATGGCCTCAGAACAGAAGATGGGCCTGGAGGTACATCTTGTTTGAGTCAGAGGTAGATCTTTGGGGCTGTGGTTTCCAACGAACCAAACTCGACTATGACAAATGTTTCAACTACTTTCTTCCCCATCACCCACCCTTCCATCCAAGCACAAATTCTTGAGCGGGAAGCTGCCAACCAGCTCCTTGTGCATCTTGACCATGCAGGCACCCCAGTCCACCTAGTCTATTGTATTGTATTGTAATTGCATTTATATAGCGCTTACTACCCCTGACGAGGCGTCGAAGCGCTTTTTCGGCAGGTAGCACGCTACTCCGGGACCCATAGACGATTAGAGTTGAATTAGTATAGTGAAACATGCAAGTACATTTTAAGTGGTGGATAGGTTAGTCAGTTATTTGGATTTGGAATGATAGCAGAAGGATAGAGGAGGACAAAGGTTTGTATGTATTTATTTATCGCTCGCTTGTTGACGCACGCTATTCAGGAAGCCCATAAAGGATTAGTGGTGAATTAATATGGTGAAATATGAGGTAATTTCAGTGGTGGATATTAGTCTGTTACTTGGAGTGAGAAGGATAGCGGAGGGATAAAAGGGGAAGAAAGATTTGCATTCATATAGCACTTGTTACCCCTGATGGGTGTTGAAGCGCTTTTCTGGCGAGTAGCACGCCACTCCGGAACCCATAAAGGATTAGTGTTGAAAATTAGTATAGTATAAATATGAAATAATTTGAGTAGTAGATATGTTATTCAGTTATTTGGGCAGTATATTAGGATAGTTGAATATGGAATATGGAATTTGAGAAGTGAACATGTGTGTCTGTTAATTTTGATTGAAAAGGATAGTGGAGGGATAAATGAGTGAAGGATTTTTTAAAACATTTTTTCGGTCTTAGCAGTAGGAAGAGGCTTTTGAATGAGTAAAAAGGAGTTTTGGAGAGAAGGAGTCACAAGGGGGAGTTTAGAAAGGTTTGTTTTAGGGGATCGCTGTAGTAAAAAAGAGGTGGCAGATGATGCAAGGAGGGGTAGAGCAGGAGAACTTGTGAACACAAAATGGTGGCTGGGGGTGCACTGTTTTAGCACACAGGTCTAAGCACAGAGCAAAGAAGAAATTTGGAGGGAAAACAGATTTATCACCAAGAAATGAGAGGGACAAACTACATAGGTTGGACTGCAAATCCCACAATTCAACACACTAATTGGAGGCAATCATGGGCAGGGAAAACCACAAATTTAAAACACAACACAGGTGATAAAATATGCAATTACAGGCAGGCTAAAACTACAATTTTTTACTGTAACAACCACAGGCATAGACAGTAAACACAGAAAGTGAAAATCGTTTTTTAAACAACTTTTGGTCTTGGGGAGAGACAGCACTTGGGCTGTATGGGCCACTGGTATTGCTACTTGTTAGACGGGGACCCAGAGGGTCGGCCGAATACTGGGGGAGAGGCCTCCGATGAGTGCCGTCTCCGGCGATCGTACAGACAAGTCACTTCCCTCCCCACAGATAGACACCACACAAGGATGAGATCAACACTCTTTATATAGGGTTCTTGCGGCAAGGTTATCAGCGGTACAGGAGATTCAGGACTCGAGGGTCCTCTCAATTCTAGTCTCTGTAGGGAAAGGGGGTAGCGGGACAGTCTTGGTACCGGCTCGGTACAGGAGGTGGTAGGAGGGAAGCTCACAATCCTCGAGCTTAGGAGTCTGCGGGGTCGGGCCGTGGCAGCGCCAGCAGGCCGAGGCGATGGTTCAAATAGCGGAGGGCCGCGGCAGCGCCAGCAGGCCAAGATGATGGTTCAAGTTGCAGAGGGCCGCGGCAGCGCCAGCAGGCCAAGATGTTGGTTCACGTTGCAGAGGGCCGCGGCAGCGCCAGCAGGCCAAGATGAGGGTTCACGTTGCAGAGGGCCGCGGCAGCGCCAGCAGGCCAAGATGTTGGTTCGCACTGCAGAGGGCCGCGGCAGCGCCAGCAGGCCAAGATGAGGGTTCACGTTACAGAGGGCTGCGGCAGCGCCAGCAGGCCACGACGAAGGTTCACGTTGCAGAGGGCCGCGGCAGCGCCAGCAGGCCAAGACGAAGGTTCACAGAGCAGGGCTGCGGCAGCGCCAGCAGTCCGCCAAGGATGAGTTCTTCTCTGTGTCTCTCGACTCCAGGATACAACTGCCCTCCTGGTCTGGGGCTGCCCCAGTTATAGGTCGGGTTCCCTTTGATGTCCGGACCCTCGCGCCTTGAGGTCGGGAGGTCTGGAATGAGGGGGTCCCGACACCCAGCAGGGGGTTGGAGCCAGCGCCCAGGGAGGCCGGGGGTGATCGACACCCGGCGGAGGAGAGCCGTTGACGCCTTCTTCTTTCATTGACCTGCCAAGTGGTCTCTTTACCTCCTGGGTGGAGGTTGGTGCCTCGATGTCGGGGCCGGGCCAGGCCCAGGGTTGGGGTCGAGTCGAGGCCACGTGGCCTCGTGTTGTAGTGTCCAAAGATGGCTGCCGGGCCGGGGCCATGGGGCTGACGGGGACCCGGCCAGCCGGTACGGGAGGGTTCAGGAGCTGGAGTCCCGGTGTGGACGGGTTGTGGATTACCTCGGGGGGTTGCCGGGGTGGCTCTTGCTGGGGATTCAGAGGGAGCCGGGGTCCGGGCCCTGTTGTGCGTAGGGGGGGACGGCCCTGCTACGAGGCCTGTCCAACATGCGTCCCCCCCCAGCTGAAGGCAGGGAGAGTCAGCCATCCTCTTGGGGACTCTCCTCGCCGAGGCGGAAAAAGCGTGACAGGCCGTCTGCGTTGGCGTGGTCCTGGCCTGGACGATGCTCCACAGTGAAGTCCATCCCCTGTAAGGAGATGGACCAGCGCAACAGTTTCGGGTTCTCCCCCCGCATCTGCATCAGCCATTGCAGGGGTCGGTGGTCTGTCTGCACCCGAAAGGGGGTGCCGAAGAGGTAGGGCCGGAGCTTCTTGAGGGCCCATACTACGGCGAAGGCCTCCCTCTCGATGGTGCTCCAGCGCTGTTCCCGGGCCAGCAGGCGTCGGCTGATGAATGCCACTGGCTGATCGACTCCCTCGGTGTTGAGTTGGGAGAGGACGGCCCCCACGCCATGATCGGAGGCGTCCGTCTGTACGATGAATTCCCGGCCGTAGTCGGGAGCCTGGAGCACGGGGGCAGTGCACATGGCGGCCTTCAGCTTCTCGAAGGCCGATTGGCAGTCCGGAGTCCAGTTGATCGTTTTGGGGTTCTTCTTGGATGTGAGCTCCGTGAGGGGCCCCACGATGCTGCCATAGTTCTTCACAAACCGCCGGTAGTACCCGGTGAGCCCCAGGAAGGCCCGGACCTCGGTTTGGGTCGTAGGGGGTTGCCAGGCCTGGATGGCAGCGATCTTGAGCTGGAGGGGGGCCACCAGACCGCTTCCCACTTGGTGTCCTAGGTAGGTCACGGACCCTTGGCCCACCTGGCATTTGCTGGCCTTGAGGGTGAGCCCGGCCTGCTGGAGGGCGTGTAGAACTTCCCGCAGGTGGAGGAGGTGGTCGGTCCAGTGGTGACTGTACACAGCGATGTCGTCCAGGTAGGCGGCGCTGAATCCTTCGAGGCCCGCCAGTACCTGGTTCACGAGTCGTTGAAATGTTGCCGGAGCGTTTTTCATGCCGAATGGCATCACCCTGAAGTGGTAGTGACCGTCCGGGGTAGAGAAGGCGGATCGTTCTTGGGCCCTGGGGGTGAGGCCGATTTGCCAGTAGCCCGCTGTTAAATCGAAGATGCTCAGGTAGCGGGCGGCCCCCATACGGTCAATTAGCTCATCTGCCCGGGGGATAGGGTGAGCGTCGGTCCTGGTAACGGCATTCAGTCCCCGGTAGTCCACACAGAACCGGAGCTCAGGGGCAACGACCGGGGCGGCGGCCTTGGGGACCAGGACGACGGGGCTGGCCCAGGGGCTGTCCGAGTGTTCGATCACTCCCAGTGTCAGCATCTTGGACACCTCGGTCTGGATGCAGGCGCGCACCCGATCTGGTACGCGGTACGCCCTGTGGCGAATAGGGGGGCTGTCCCCGGTGTCCACATCGTGAAGGCACCAGGGGGTGACCCCAGGGGTGAGAGAGAACAAGGATGCGAATCGTGTCAGGAGAGCTTGACAGTCTTGGCGTTGCTCCGGGGACAAGGCCTCGGAGAGTCTGACCCCTTCCACGGAGCCATCCTGCTCGAGGGTCCTCAGCAGGTCCGGAAGGGGCTCGGAGTCTTCTTCCGTCTCATTATCGGTAGCCATCAGGAGACTGAGTTCGGAGCGTACAAAATGGGGTTTGAGTCTGTTGGCGTGGAGGACCCGTAGGGGGTTCCGGGAAGTTTCCATGTCGATTAAGTAGGTGACGGGCCCCTTGCGTTCGATCACCTTGAAGGGTCCGGACCATTTGTCCTGTAAGGCACAGGGTTCAACCGGGGACATCACCCAGACCTGCTGTCCCGGCTCGAACTCGAGGGAGGAGGCGTGCTGATCATACCATTTCTTCATGTCTTTCTGACTGGCTTCAAGGTTGACTTTGGCGATCTCCCTGAATCGCCGGGTCTGGTTGCGAAGGGCCAAGAGGTATTTGTATACATCCGGGGGAGTTTTCTGGGGGGGCCTCTCCCAACCTTCTTTGACTAGGCTGAGGGGACCCCGGACGGGGTGCCCGTACAGGAGTTCAAATGGGCTGAAGCCTAGGGATTTTTGAGGGACCTCTCGGTAGGCGAACAGGAGGCACGGGAGTAGCACGTCCCACTGGCGACGGAGGGGCTCTTCTAGGCCCATGATCATTCCTTTGAGAGTGCGGTTAAACCGCTCGACCAATCCATTTCCTTGTGGGTGATAGGGGGTCGTGAATTTGTAGGTGACCCCGCACTGTTGCCAGAGAGACTTCATGTATTTCGAGATGAAGTTCGTGCCCCTGTCGCTGACGACCTCCCGGGGAAAGCCCACCCGGGAGAAGATCCCCATCAGGGCTCGGCCTACCACAGGCGCCGTCACGGTTCGAAGAGGGATAGCCTCGGGATAGCGGGTGGCGTGGTCCACCAGGACCAGGATGAACCGGTGTCCTTGGGCGGTTCGGGGGTCCAGGGGCCCCACAATGTCTATTCCCACCTGTTCGAACAGGGTGGTGACGACGGGAAAAGGCTGCAAGGGTGCTTTGGTTTTTCGGCCACTTTTTCCGCTGGCCTGGCAGGTGGGGCAGGCCTTGCAGTGGTTGGTGACATCTTTTCGCATTCGGGGCCAGTAAAAGTGGGTCACCAGGCGGTCGTACGTTTTGTCCTGTCCCAGGTGTCCGGCAAGGGGTATATCGTGGGCTAAGTTCAAGAGGAAATCTCTGAAGCGGAGGGGCACCACCAGCACCCGACTGGCCCCCAGTTCTGCAATCCTTTGCTCACTGTAGAGCAGGTCATTGTCCCAGTAGATCCAGTGGGCCCCCGAGGTGTCCCCTGCGCTCTGGGCAAGGGCTTGCTGCCGGAGTCCCTCGAGGGAGGGACAGGTTCTTTGTTCTTGTTGGAATTGTTCCTGGGTGGGACCCCCCTCTTGACGCCACTGGGCCAGGTCGGGGAGGTCCGGGAGCCGACCGGGTCCTTCTTCGGTTTGGGCCGGGGGACTTGCTTCTGGGGTGGCCTCCTCTGGGACAATCGCGGGAGGAGGCTCCGGCCACTCGGGTTCTTCTGGACTGGGGACTGCACGGGCGGTCATGGACCGGGTCGTGGCACAGACCCATGCGGGGAGGCCCAGCATCCCCAGGTGCTCTCTCCGTTCGACCGCTGCCCAGGGAGAACTTTCGAGATCGTTCCCCAGGAGGCAATCCACGGGGCATCATCGCGGACAGTCACTTTCAGCATCCCTGATACTCCTCCCCATTCGAAGGGGACGTAGGCCATTTGACATATACTTTCTGAGTTGTCGGCCGACCGGACAGGGCAAAGAATGTTCGGCAAGATCTGGTCCGGGGCCACCAGATGGCAGCGGACCGCGGTCACACTGGCCCCGGTGTCGCGGAGGGCTTCAGCCCGGCGGCCATTAATGTTGACCCACTGGCTGTACTTCTGCGTGTTGGCGGGAAGGGGGGCCCGAGGGATCAGGTCTCGTTCCCCTAAGCAAACCAGGGACATGGCGGCCGGTTCCCACTCAGGCTGGTCGGTTTCGTACTCTTCTTGGTCTTCTGGGGTTTGCTCTTCCCCCAGGGCTGCAGCAGCGACCTGGCGGGGTAAAGGGTTCGGGTTCTTTGGGCAGTTGGGATCATTTGCGTAGTGGCCGGGTCGCTGGCATCGGTGGCAAGTGATGTTGGCTCGGAAGCCGGGTTGCATCTGAGGGTTTCCCCTGCCGACCGGGGGTGGGGGGTTGCTGGCGGGAGTCACCGGGCCGGTGTCCCTACCCCGACCCTGGCCTCCTCCTCCACGGGGGCGATGGGGCCCTTGGGCAGTTCTGTGCGCTTCGCTGGGTCCGTTTCGGCCAACTCGGGTGCTTTCCCATCGGTCAGCTTCGGCGGCGAGTTGCCGAGGTTCCGTTAGTTTACTGTCCAGGAGGTGCTGCCTGAGTTCGATGAAACAGTTGTTAGAAAGGTGCTCCCATACAACAAGGTCAAAGAGCTGCTCGTAGGTGGTCACGTTGCTGCCCTTGATCCACCCCTCGAAGGCCCGGCTAAAGAAGTTCACGTACTCCACCCAAGTTGTACCCGGGATCCGTTTGCAGTCGCGGAACCGCTGGCGGTACATCTCTGGTGTGAGTCCGTATCGAGTGAGGAGGGCGGCTTTCATGTGGTCGTAGGATGTCATCAGATGGTCCGGGAGTTGCAGCAGGGCGACTCGCCCTTCGTTGACAAACCTCCCCCATAACCCGGCTCCCCAGTCGCTCCGGGGGATCCGGTGGGAGGTCATGGCTACCTCGTACGCTTTGAACCATTGCTGGATGTCATCGTTCTTGTAGTACTCTCTGACGACATCTTTGGGTATGTGGACCTTGGGGTCTGTAGGGGCAGGAGTGTTCGTGCGCTCGGGGACCCCGAGTTCCTTGTTCTGCTTCCGAATCTCTAGTTCTTTGAGGTTGCGCTCATGTTCGTAGGTTAGCTTCTTCTCTTCTAGCTCTCTCTGCCTTTGTTTCTCTTCTCGCTCCTCTCGGAGCCGTAAGTGTTCCAACGTTATTTTTTGTTCCGCCAATTTGAGCTCTCCATCTAAGCGAAGTCGTGCCAGTTCTAATTCATGGAGCCTGCTTTTTTCCCGTTCCCGGACCTCTTCTGGGGAGAGACCCGATCTTCTTTCTTCCGTCGGCGTGGGGCTTGTTTCGGGTGTCTCGTGGCTTCGTGTTTGGGGTACGGTCATAACCGTCTCCGCCCAAGATTCCAGGGCTCGTTTGAAGTCCTCTTTCGTGCTCAGTCCCGTGGTTGAAATGCCTAATTCTATGCAAAATTGTTTCAGTTCTCTGTGGTTGTATTCTTCCAGTTTTTCCATCTGGAATTTTTCTGTTGCTCCGCTCTCTTTTGTTGTCATGGTGGTTGTGTGTCGTGGGGCGAGTGACCCTCTGTACGATTATGCATAGGTTCGGATCGCGCCGCTGGCCACCAATGTTAGACGGGGACCCAGAGGGTCGGCCGAATACTGGGGGAGAGGCCTCCGATGAGGGCCGTCTCCGGCGATCGTACAGACAAGTCACTTCCCTCCCCACAGATAGACACCACACAAGGATGAGATCAACACTCTTTATATAGGGTTCTTGCGGCAAGGTTATCAGCGGTACAGGAGATTCAGGACTCGAGGGTCCTCTCAATTCTAGTCTCTGTAGGGAAAGGGGGTAGCGGGACAGTCTTGGTACTGGCTCGGTACAGGAGGTGGTAGGAGGGAAGCTCACAATCCTCGAGCTTAGGAGTCTGCGGGGTCAGGCCGTGGCAGCGCCAGCAGGCCGAGGCGATGGTTCAAATAGCGGAGGGCCGCGGCAGCGCCAGCAGGCCAAGATGATGGTTCAAGTTGCAGAGGGCCGCGGCAGCGCCAGCAGGCCAAGATGTTGGTTCACGTTGCAGAGGGCCGCGGCAGCGCCAGCAGGCCAAGATGAGGGTTCACGTTGCAGAGGGCCGCGGCAGCGCCAGCAGGCCAAGATGAGGGTTCACGTTGCAGAGGGCCGCGGCAGCGCCAGCAGGCCAAGATGTTGGTTCGCGCTGCAAAGGGCCGCGGCAGCGCCAGCAGGCCAAGATGAGGGTTCACGTTGCAGAGGGCCGCGGCAGCGCCAGCAGGCCACGACGAAGGTTCACGTTGCAGAGGGCCGCGGCAGCGCCAGCAGGCCAAGACGAAGGTTCACAGAGCAGGGCTGCGGCAGCGCCAGCAGTCCGCCAAGGATGAGTTCTTCTCGGTGTCTCTCGACTCCAGGATACAACTGCCCTCCTGGTCTGGGGCTGCCCCAGTTATAGGTCGGGTTCCCTTTGATGTCCGGACCCTCGCGCCTTGAGGTCGGGAGGTCCGGAATGAGGGGGTCCCGACACCCAGCAGGGGGTTGGAGCCAGCGCCCAGGGAGGCCGGGGGTGATCGACACCCGGCGGAGGAGAGCCGTTGACGCCTTCTTCTTTCATTGACCTGCCAAGTGGTCTCTTTACCTCCTGGGTGGAGGTTGGTGCCTCGATGTCGGGGCCGGGCCAGGCCCAGGGTTGGGGTCGAGTCGAGGCCACGTGGCCTCGTGTTGTAGTGTCCAAAGATGGCTGCCGGGCCGGGGCCATGGGGCTGACGGGGACCCGGCCAGCCGGTACGGGAGGGTTCAGGAGCTGGAGTCCCGGTGTGGACGGGTTGTGGATTACCTCGGGGGGTTGCCGGGGTGGCTCTTGCTGGGGATTCAGAGGGAGCCGGGGTCCGGGCCCTGTTGTGCGTAGGGGGGGACGGCCCTGCTACGAGGCCTGTCCAACACTACTCGATACCCATCATAGTGTGCTCAGCCAGATAGCGCAATAGACGTTGTTTCTGCCAGGGCACCAGTCCCACCCAGGCATATTCCTTTCAACTCCGCATCAACCAAGAAAGTGTCTTCATTAAGGGTGGCTAGGTTCTGTAGTAGGGGATCTCTGTGTATAGTCATAATCTAGTGAATAGTCCCGCCCATGTGCGTGGACCCCGGAGCAATCAAAAATAATCTCTTACAGTGTCAAAAAATGCAGAAAATGCATAGACACTTAAGAGAGAATTTAAAGACAGATAATGCAGCCAAAAGGCTACACTGTCCAGTACTTCAACTAGAAATTTCCACCATAAAATCCACAAAACAGCAAAGCCTGTACAGATTTCCCTTGCTTAACAGCAAAATCCCTCAGGAATGATAGAGAGAAGAACCTGGACAGACAAGCCCCATAGGCTGCCATTATGTGGCTTAATTAGGATACTGTGCCTTTAAGAGAACCTTCCAGAACCTTCTCTCAGTATCCCAGAATGCATAGCAGGTCCAACTTAGCCTCAGTTCTTTTTTCCGGCTCCTGCAAGCAGGACCCTGGAGCATTGAGCTCTCCCTTTCAAGGGTTTTTGTTGGTGTTTTACACTGATTTCGATTTTTGGTACTTTTAAAGTACTCTGGTGACTTTCTTTCTGTGTTTCTGCACTCTTTTTTGTCCAATAATGCCTGCATTATTCGACAAGTGCCCTGAGTGCTCAAGAAAGAAGGCCAAGACAGACTCCCATGAGGTCTGTATTCTCTGCCTTCCCTCTTCCCACATCCCTGAGGAGTGTAGGATCTGCAGAAGCTTCTCTGGAAGGACCCTGAAGGAGAGGAAGAAGATCAGGCTTCAGGGGCTTGAGGAGAGGAAGCTGAAGGCACGAGGTGGGTCAGGAGGGGCTCCTTCTACCCATGCTGAGGCCTCTGGGGGGCTCCCCAGGGGCAGGAAGACCAGCCCGCGCCCAAGGTCTCCGTCTGGGTCAGTTGCGCTGACCACGACGTCGAGGGGACGGTCAACGGCCAGTTCCAGGTCTCCCCAGGGCTCTGGGTCGAGAAAACGTCGCCCGTCGACGTCGAGGAACGTGTTCCGGCCGCCGTCGAAGCCGGTGTCGATATCCTCGTCGTCGCTGTCGGCGTCGAGTGATCGACATCGGAGGGCCCGGCGTCGGCGCTCGCAGTCGAGGCGACACCGCCGTTCGCCGTCGAGGACATCGTCGTCGAGGGGATCCTCGTCGTCAAGGTCGCCGTCGAGACAAAAGGCATCTCCGGCGCCGAAGAGGTCGACGTCGAAGCATTCCAAAAGGCCGACGTCGAGACGGTCGAGAAGATCGACGTCGAGAAGGTCGGAGAGGTCGACGTCGAGGAGATCCAAAGGGTCGCCGTCGAAGCGATCCAGGAAGTCGACGTCGAGACCGGCGAAGAGGTCGAGGTCGCCGTCGAGGCACCATCGCCCGTCGTCGAGGTTTCGTGGCTCGTCGATCTGGTCGGGGTCGACGTCGAGACGAAGACACGGTTCGACGTCGAGGAGTGTGATTCGGTCGACGCCGAAGGACCGTTCGACGTCGAGGGGACATCGGTCGTCGTCTGGACACCGGTCTTCAGCGTCTGTAGGTCCTAAGGACAGGCCCAGGACTGTGGGGGGCTCCCCACTCTCTGGTAGAGGTGATGGCTCGCCGGGACCGGCGCATTCCGGGGTGGATACTCCGATGAAGCCGTCTACGCCTCCTCCGCGGCCTGCTGTGCCGAAGGGTCCTCCTCCGAAGGCCCCTACCCCGCCTCCGAAGCCGGCTCCGCGGGACCCGCGTCCGGTTGCCCCTCCACCCCCGATCCCACGGAGGGAGGTGTCGATGCCTAAGTTCCCGACGCCTCCGAAGAAGACTCCTAAGAAGCCTGGAGCTCCTGACCCTGGGAGGCCGAAGGAGCGTCCGAGGCCCAAGAGGTCGAGGTCTCGCTCGGGGAGACGGGACAGATCGAGGAGTGGCCGCGGATCTTCATCACGATCCAGGCATCATCACAAGAGACGTCGGTCCAGGTCACGTTCTCCTTCTGGGACCCGTTCCTACTCGCCCACGCTGTCCGATTCGCCGGAGACTAGGGTGTCTCCGATAGACGATATTAGCACATTTCAGGAGGTTCTCCTGCGTGGTGCGGCGAAGTTGGGCATTGAGGTTGAAGCGCCTACGGCTTCTACCTCGGTAATCTTTGAGACTTTACACAAGAGGCACTTGTCTCGCCCCCTGTTACCTCTGGTGCCGGGGCTCCTTGAGCCCGCCGAACAGCTATTCCTGACGCCGGCGACGGTGAGATCTGTCCCTTCCAGGATACTGAAAAAGTACAGGGCTCCGGACTCAGACCCAGCCTTCTTGTGGAAAGACCCGGTACCGGATTCAGTCATCGTGACTGCTGCTCGGAAGCTTCATTCCACCTCCCCTGCGTCCACGGTGCCTCCGGACAAGGAGAGCCGGTGGATCGATTCTGCTGGTCGCAAGGCGTGTGGGACATCCGCCTCGTCCATGAAGGCAGCCAGTGACTCGGCTTTGCTGGGACGTTACGACCGGTCCCTTTGGGACTCGATGGAGCAGTTCGCAGACCTCGTCCCTCGAGACCGCAAGGAGGACTTTGTGGAGATCGTCAAGGAGGGGATGTTGGTCTCTAATCAGGCCATCGGCGCTGCAGCAGACATATCGTTGCTGTCCGCGCACGGATATTGCCACGGGATTCACCAGAGACGCCATGCTTGGCTCAGGTTGACATCGTTGAAACCGGAGGCACAGCAACGCGTGGCGAATCTCCCGTTTTCCGGAGATACCCTCTTCGGGAAGCACGCGGATGATGAGATGGCCAGGATGAAGGCCGAAGCGGAGACCCTGACGGCAGTGGGCCTGGAAAAGCCCAAGGAAAAGAAACCCTTCCGACAGTACCAGCGTCGGTTTGGGGCGCAGGGTCGTGGAAGGGGGCAGTCTGCTGGTCAACATCAACAGCGGCAGCAGCAGCAGCAGTACAGGCAGCCCTTCCAGAAGCGACAGGGTGGTAGAGGTCGTCAACAGTCCTCTACCGCGACCAAGGGCCCGGCCGGGTCCCGTCCCTGAGCTGTTACTTCCCCCTCGTCCGTTACCCGCTCCGGTGGGGGGAAGCGTTCAATTTTTTCTGGCAGAGTGGAGAAAAATTACTCAGGACAAGTGGGTGCTGAATATTGTTTGCAATGGATACAGTCTACGTTTCACCAGCCCTCCTCCATCGATTCCTCCCGTCAGCTCGCAGTATCAACTGCGCGAGCTTCAGACGGAGGCGGACGTTCTGCTAAGGAAAAGGGCGATCGAAGACGTACCTCTGTCTCAAAGAGGAAGAGGTCTGTACTCTCGGTTCTTTCTTGTCCGCAAGAAGGACAAAAACGAGTTCAGGCCCATTCTGGATTTGCGGCAGGCAAACAAGTGGATTCGCAGAGAAAAGTTTCGCATGCTGTCGTTGCATCAGATCTACCCTCAGCTGCAACGGGGAGACTGGATGTGTGCCATAGATCTGCAGGACGCATACTTCCACGTGCCCATTGCATGCAAACACAGAAAATTTCTGCGCTTTCAAGTCGGCACCAATCACTATCAGTACACGGTGCTACCCTTCGGACTAAAGTCTGCACCCAGGACATTCTCAAAATGTATGGCAGTGGTAGCGGCACACCTGAGGAAGAACAAGGTGTTTGTCTACCCGTACCTGGACGATTGGTTGATCAAAGCCTCCTCCTTCTCGGAAGCTCGAGCACACTTCCAGAAGACGTGCGTTCTCTTGAACAGGCTGGGGTTGCACATCAACATGTCCAAGTCGGTCCCGATTCCGGTGCAGTGCATCCAGTACTTGGGGGCCTCCATCAATACGCTGTCAGCAAGCGTGTCTCCTTCGGAAGAGCGACGTTTATCACTCGTTCGGAAGGCTCAGGCTCTCATGAAAACTCCGTCTACGACGGTGAGGACCGTGTCTTCTCTACTGGGATCGATGGCCTCTTGCATTTTTCTCACTCCTCACGCACGGCTACAGATGCGTCCTCT
Source organism: Lissotriton helveticus (assembly GCF_964261635.1). NCBI lineage: Eukaryota > Metazoa > Chordata > Amphibia > Caudata > Salamandridae > Lissotriton > Lissotriton helveticus. The sequence continues at coordinate 74,198,913 of NC_136065.1, forward strand.
GCAGGAGTGCTTGGAGGATCAGTGGGACCAGAGGAGAGGTTCTTGGGACGACAGGATACGACTGTCTCTACATGCTCTTCAGTCTCTGAAGTGGTGGTGCTCGAAGGAGAATCTCCTCAGAGGCGTTCCCTTCCACAAGGACATTCCCACACAGACCATCGTGACGGATGCGTCTCTCCTAGGTTGGGGGGCGCATTCCGGAGATCTGCAGATTCAAGGGACGTGGTCCCCGACGGAGTCCACGTACCACATCAATTTCCTGGAACTGAGAGCTGTTCACTTGGCACTGAAGGCCTTTCATCCGTCCTTTCAGACCAGCTCTCTGCTTGTTCAGACGGACAACACGACTACGATGTATTACCTCAACAAGCAGGGGGGCTCGAGATCGCGCACTCTGTCGCAGGAGGCGCAGGCGATCTGGCACTGGCTTCTGGCTCGAGGACTGTCGATAACGGCCACCCATCTGCCAGGTGTGCAGAATGTTCAGGCAGACGAGCTGAGCAGAATCGTGCAGGAAAACCACGAATGGGTCATAAACGACGAAGTACTAGGAGAAGTCTTCGCAAGGTGGGGAACTCCAGACGTAGATCTGTTTGCCACCGCCGAAAACAGCAAATGCCGAGGCTTCGCCTCCAGGTACTACCAGCCAGGGACGCTGGGGAACGCGTTATGGATCAACTGGTCGAACAGCTTTCTGTACGCTTTTCCACCAATTCCCCTGATTCCGGCGGTTCTCATCAAGCTGTCTCAATCCAGGGCGAGAATGATTCTGATTGCCCCGGAATGGCCCAGACAGTGGTGGTTCACGGACCTGCTTCACCGATCTCTCCTTCCTCACATGAAGCTGCCGTGCAGGCCGGACCTTCTCACGAAGTTCGGGGGGCGGATGGTGCACCCCAACCTCTCGTCTTTGAGTTTGGCGGCATGGCTCCTGAAATAGTGCAATATGGCCATCTGAATCTCCCAGAGGATTGTATGGGCATACTGAAGGAGTCTAAGCGACCTTCCACTAGGACTTCCTATGCTTACAAGTGGAAGAGGTTTTGCATCTGGTGCAAGTCTAAGAACTATGACCCTACGTCATGCAAGGAAGATGTCATCCTTCCATATCTGCTTCATCTGGCGCAGTCGGGCCTTAATGTCCATTCCATTAAGGTTCATCTGGCTGCTTTGACTGCCTACAGGAAAGGCCCTTCACAGACTTCCTTTTTCCAGATCCCTGTGATCAAAGATTTTTTGGAAGGCTTGAAGAAAGTGTTCCCTCCTGTCAGGCTTCCTTCGCCTTCATGGGACTTGAATGTGGTGCTGTCCAGATTGATGAAGGAGCCTTTTGAACCCATTCATAAGGCTTCGTTGCAGCACCTGTCCTGGAAGGCGGCGTTCCTCGTGGCCATTACATCGGCCCGCAGGGTGAGTGAGATTCAGGCATTGTGTTGCCAAGAACCTTATACTGTATTTCATAATGCTAAAGTTGTTATGCGTACTCACCCTAAGTTTCTTCCCAAGGTTGTTTCTGATTTTCATATCAATCAGACTATCACTTTGCCTACGTTCTTTCAGAATCCTTCATCTCCGGCGGAAAGGTCTTTACATTCCCTGGATGTGCGGAGGGTGCTGAAGTTTTATCTTGATAAGACTAAAGATATTCGTAGGTCAGACCAATTGTTCGTCAATTATGGCTCAGTCAGGACAGGTCTTGCTACCTCTAAACAGTCCATCTCGAGGTGGATTGTGTCCTGCATACAGTTGTGTTACTACAAAGCTAATAAGACCTTAGGAGGTAAGCCTAAGGCTCATTCCACCAGGGGCAAAGCTGCTACGACAGCTATGCTCCGTAATGTTCCCATTGCAGAGATCTGCAAGGCGGCCACTTGGAAGTCGGTCCATACCTTTGCTAAGCATTACTGCCTGGACACTGATGCCAGGGCAGACGCTCAGGTTGGGCAGGCTTCGCTGCGGAATCTGTTCGCACAGTAGTGGCGTTATTTTATTCTCCACCGCCGCTTGGTGTGGGGATGGGCTTGCCATTCTATTCACTAGATTATGACTATACACAGAGATCCCCTACTACAGAAGGAGTAGTTTCTGTCCTGTAACTCCAGTTCTGTAGTAGGGGTATCTCTGTTATAGTCATAAGCGCCCTCCCGCCTCCCCGGTGGAGTGTTGTTCATGATCATAATGCTACAGGTCTGGCGTTTCCTACGCCCTCGAAAAGAACTGAGGCTAAGTTGGACCTGCTATGCATTCTGGGATACTGAGAGAAGGTTCTGGAAGGTTCTCTTAAAGGCACAGTATCCTAATTAAGCCACATAATGGCAGCCTATGGGGCTTGTCTGTCCAGGTTCTTCTCTCTATCATTCCTGAGGGATTTTGCTGTTAAGCAAGGGAAATCTGTACAGGCTTTGCTGTTTTGTGGATTTTATGGTGGAAATTTCTAGTTGAAGTACTGGACAGTGTAGCCTTTTGGCTGCATTATCTGTCTTTAAATTCTCTCTTAAGTGTCTATGCATTTTCTGCATTTTTTGACACTGTAAGAGATTATTTTTGATTGCTCCGGGGTCCACGCACATGGGCGGGACTATTCACTAGATTATGACTATAACAGAGATACCCCTACTACAGAACTGGAGTTACAGGACAGAAACTACTCCTTCTGGCTTAGGACCAGGCTTGGCTCAACAGCATGAGCCCGTTTACCTCCTCATAGACACTTATGAGCCTTTCACAAAGCCTGTCCATCAAACATCAAGTGAAGAGGAGCTCAGACAGCTGATTTCTGTTTGGACTACTGTACAACACCAAGCCTTTCATCACCACTCCAAAGCAACTTACGGCCCCTTTTCGCACACTGACATGACCAACGCACTTCCAGCTAGCATTTCAGGAGCACTGTTAGCATAACGTGCCACCCAACACAAATGCACCATACAACAGGCAAGATCGACATTTATAGAAGCAGCTGCACCACGCACTGCACCTTCTTTCAAGATTTAAAATCATAGGTAAGCCTGCAAAAGTAGGCCTTCTTATCTTCTACTCTGAGCATGGCACTCTGGGCAGAGGTCAAGCAGGCAAGATGGCCCCATAATAGCAATAAAATAAACCCTGCTTTAAGAGAACCATGGGCAGTTTATTTGCACACATACACTATTACTCTCTCCCTTTTTTTCTCTCCACCTTTCTCTTAGTCTCTCAGTATTGTATACAACACACTTGCATACTCTGGTAATTGGAAGAGAGAGTGCATTCTTGGAATGTAATCAATAATCATCCTTTACCGGCTGTCCTATAAGCAGGAGATCAGGGAAGTGTATACTGCATGCAAATAGCGAGGCCGTCCCAAGGACGTGCATAGAAGGTGCTTTGAACCCACTGTGTCAGGAGTGAAGTGCAGTCGTAAGTAACGCCACATTTCATGTAACTGAACCGGGTGCCGGATATGTTTGCGATGGCAAGAATGTTGAGAGACCGTTTCAGCTACAGAACTGACTGGGAGAAGTGAAGGGAAGAGGGGCGCTGTGATGATAGAGCACATGCTTTTTCTGAGACCTCAGTCGTTGACAGCTCCTCTGACAAAGAGAGTTCAGAAGAATCTCAGTTCCGCATGTGCATATACGAGGTTAAGGGTGACCGTGTGTCCATGTCTCCAGGCTGTAAGCATGTCTGTTAACAGAGATAGTTGAGGGTCAAAGGAGGGGTCGTCTTTGCAGGAACACTTTGATCGGGCTATCACTTAGTGTCCTTGACAGTCTGTCGATCATTTACATGTTGTCCATTATTAATTTACTTATTGTTAATTTAACTTATAGTGCACACAAATTTTCCTGGAAGGCTTATTTCGGCGCAACAACGTTATAAGCAAAGTACAGACTGATCAAGCCTGAAATAACACTGATGTTTTTAGAAGTTCCCTAAAGTTAAAGTAAACTCGTTTGTTCCACAAAAAGGGAGCCAAGTAAGAAAAAGATCTGCCCCCAGAAGGAGATTTGGAGATATGTGGAACTGAAAGCAAGGCTTTCTCACTGGATCTCAACGCTCTGCTAGGACAATAGTAGATGAGCGTAGCTGAAAGATAGCTCGGGCCTTGCCTTGTAAGGACTTGTAACTCAGGCTGCAGTCCTTAAAGATGATTCTTTTGCGAATCGGTAACCAGTGAAGCAAGCACAGCAGAGGGGCAGAGGCTTCCTAGCTGGAAGATTATAAATGAGACGCGCTGCCGTATTTTGAACTACTTGGAATTTGCTTAATCCATCATCATCATCTTGTGATGAACATGATGCCGTACTTCATCCAGGTGTGGACTTGACCGGGTTATGGTGAGCAGGGGACCAGTTCACAGATTAAAGACCAACAGCAGCTTGCGACTTACCGCCCATGCTTTGAGAGGGTGCTGCAATAGTCAATTGACATGGCATATTACACTCTACAATTCATTCCACCAGATGCCATGATGCAAACCATTTCAAGCCCTTGCTGTTGAATGGTGGTCTGTAATCAAACCTGACTGTTGAAGGAATATCAGAAGTTGAGAATGTTATTTATAGACCAACACCATGCAAGGAACAGCCATGACTTAAGGGAACCTGGAGAATTCATCTATCATGACAAGAAGATCTTTACCCAAGCTGATTCGGCTACAGATTACCCGTGGCAGCTGCGACATTGACTCAAGATCAACTAGACAATCCACAGCTCTAGAAAATATGATGGGTTCTAAACTCCTTCTCCAACAGGTTATCTAGAAATAGAAGTCACGTCTTCTGTATGAAGAGTGTCTTGTTAGCTGCCATGTTTTTATAACCTTCTTCATTAGTGAACTCCACAACTCGTTTACTCAAGTCTTTGGAAATATCAAGGCTTTCCTGATAGAGGCTAGTAGTTAGTGGAAACTACAGGATTGAGTCATTTGAGTCACTTGTAGATGTACTACAGCTGGGTGCTGATCAGCTCGGCCTTTGCTCAAATTGTGGGATCCTCTAGAGGTATCAATGAACTCCACTTTGCTCAGGGCCAGAGGGCGAGCATGCCTTGCTACATTTCTGAGTATTGTTGCGCAACTGCAAGTTTCATTTTACCATTTGCAGTAACTGGCCATGCCCAGAGCATCCCCAAAGCATTGTCAAAAGCAAGCACTGAGGTTAGAGCTTCAACCTTGTCAGGGTTGGATGCCTGTGGAGAACAATTGTGCATAAAACTTGAGCAAAAGTTTGCCAATGTCGTTTTTATACTTGTGCATCACAAGGGTGCTGCGTACAGCTTACCAGCGTGCTGTCTTGATCTTCAATCCTTATTTCGTCATGATAGTTCGGGCAGCGTGGAACGCCTCTGATGATTCGCTTAATCACTTCTTGGAAAACCTCTACCGCGGAGGGCACCCCAAAGCAGAGTCATCTGTATGTAAAGGGCCCATGTGTGTGGCAAATGTGTCAATGCAGCGGAGGGAATCTTCCAGCTAATCGCAGACTTTGTCAACTCATGAATCATGTCCTCCATGTGGTGAGGAAGATGCCTCTCTCACTCTATAGCCTGATTTGTGTGGGTCTTCTCCACACATGTGCAGATCTGTTCTTGTGTTTGAGTTGTTTTGGCACTAGAACGATGTGTGAAATCGAAGATTTAGGTGCAAAATGTCTCCATCGCCCGTGTAGATCACCTGGGTCTACCTTTCAAACCACCACTTCTGTGATCTGCAGTTCTCGTCTTGAAATGTGGCCACCTTTATATAAATCACCTCCCTCAGAAGCATTGCTGTTACAGGTTTTAACAATAGAGGAACCTTTCATTCAGGTCCAAAGAGACAGGGCGGCCCTGAAAACCAATCCCAGATTTCCACCAAAAGTCGTCTCACCATTTTACATCATTCTAACCACTCAGATGCCCATCGTCTTCCTTCACCCAGACTCGGCGGCTGGACTGGCTCTACACAAATTAGATATTAAAAGGGTGTTTCTGTGTTCCTGTATTACTGCCAAAGCACTAAGTTATTTCATAAGACAAACAATGCTTTATGGCTTTAATATAAACCTCACATCGAACAAACCATCTTCAAGTCAGGTATTGCAAGATGGATTGTTAAATTAATACAATCCCCAAGGACCTCAAACAAGCCACCCAATCACTGGTGCTATCTAGACTAGACTATGGGAATGCAGTCCTCACTGGTACAGCAAAATCCCACCTAGCTTCCCTCAAAACAACTCTTAATGCAGCAACCAGAATGGTCACCGGAGTTAAGAAATACATTCACATTTCACCCGCACTCAGAGAACTAAAATGGCTCCCAGTAGAAATACGAGCCATCTTCAGAACTGCCTGCCTCACGTACAAAGCCCTGGACACAGGGAAACCCGACTACCTGGCCTCCAAACTCAAGAAGGCCGGTCACACAAGGAACCTCAGGAGCTACAACACCCTACATCCCTATGAAAACACGCAAACAAAAAAACTTGCACGATTCTTCCCCGGAAACGCTACCAAAATCTGGAAATCAATCCAAGTTGATATCTGGACTATCCCTTCCTTTGTATAATTAAAAAAACTCCTAAAAGACTTCTTCCTCAACTGTGCCTTCCCAAACCGATACGGTACAAAAGGGGGTGATGATGGACGGAGCATCTGAACCAATCAAACACTCACACCCAGTCAAAAGATCTGGGTTTGATCCATCACCGTTCTTTAGCCCACTATGCCACCCCAGTTCAGACATGGCTATATGCAAATCAGTCTGACCCTGTGCATCATGGGAACAGTCCAGCCCGAACTGCCAAGCCATGCCTTCCCTGGACCGGAAACAAGCTTCCGAGGACCGGTTTCTGGCATTCCAGCCGTCTTCAGCCAGGCTTGCTTGAATCCAGTGGCAAAGTGAGCAAGGGACTCACGTCTGAGCGCTCCAATACCCTTGGGTCTCGCCAGCGCTATATAAAACTCCTTAATAAAAAATTAAACCCAGACATATGCCAATCAGACCTCGTCCTCCTCCATCAGTTCAGTTCCAAACTCTTTATTTCCACCACCTGGACTTTAAAAGTAAAATTTATCACACTGGTGACATATGTCTAAAATAGCATAAATACATCCAAATAGTACCTAAAAACATATACAAAATTTAAATATATATAATTATGCACACAGACGAGTTTAGCAGCCAAATACTCAGGTTTTCCTGTGTGCAGGGCTTTGTGTGAGGCAGGCAGTTCTGTAGCTGGCTCACAGATTGGGAGCCATTTTAGTTCTCTGAGTGCTGATGAGATGTGATCGTATTTCCTGATTCCAGTGACTATTCTAGCTGCTACGTTGAGAGTAGTTTTGAGGGGGGGCTAGGTGAGATTTTGTTGTAACAATGAAGGTGGCATTCCCATAGTCGAATCTGGATAGCACCAGTGTTTGGGTGGCTTGTTTGAGGTAGTTGGTTGGGATGAATGGTTTTATTTTGTTAAGTAACTTCAGGTTGACGAAGGCACTCTTTGCAGAGCTCTTGATGTGATTGGCCATGTCGAGTTTTGAGTCTAGGGTAATTCCTAATGATTTAACGGAGTGGGTCAGAGTGTGATTGCCGTTAAGAGCATACAAAGCTTTTAGCCATTCTGAGATGTGACGGTTCTCCTCTTTGTTGGAGATGAGGAGTATTTCGGTTTTGTCTTGGTTGAGTTTCAAGTGGTTAAGCGACAGCCAATGTTGGAATTCTTTTAGAGTGACATTTAGTCTGTGGTCATCAATGGAGGAGGTTTCAAGATAGATTTGGGTGTCATCTGCATAGAGGCGGAAGGGGATGTTAGCATTTTTGAGTAGGGTGGTGAGGGGTTCCATGTATATGTTGAACAGTTGAGGTGGGAGCACTGAACCTTGGGGTACGCCCCTGTTCCCAGGGTGAAGGTCAGAGGTAAAGTTTTTTTATTTTTATTCTTTGTGAGCGGCTGTGTAAGAAGGAGGAGAACCAGCGTAGGACCACCTCCTCAGCTCCTACCCTATCTTGTAGAGCCTTGAGTAGAAGTTTTTGATCAACCATATCCAAGGCTGCCAAAAGGTCTAGGAGAATGAGGAGGCAGCATTGGTCGGTATGAAGGGATTTGTGGATGTCGTCTGTGATGTTAAGGATCGCGGCCTTGGTGCTGGAGCCTTTCCTGAAACCCGATTGGTGGGGGTCAAGAAGGTTGATGTTATCCACGTTTTTTCCCTGGATTTTGGATAGGAGAGGGAGATAGGAGACAGGTCTGAAGTTATTCAGTTCCTTGGATTCAAGGCCTGTCTTTTTTTAGTAGTGGTGTGACCTGTCCAACTTTGAGGCATTCAGGTATGATGCCGGTTCTCAGGGAGCTGTTAATGATCTTGCACCAGAATGGGGCTATGGAGAGACTCAGTGTTTTGGTCAGTTTGGTGGGAATCGGGTCAAGGACGCGAGAGGCTGGTTTTGAGGTGGAGATCAGTTTGAGGATCTCGGTTTCCGGGATGGGTTGAAGGACTTCCAAGTTTTTGTGCGGTGCTTGGGCGAGCTATCTACTGTCACTGGAGGCAGGTTTTTGCAGACGAGGTTGACGTTGATGTCCAATGAGAGCTTAATCTTGGTGATTTTATCTTCAAAGAAGTTGGCGAAGTTTTCACACAAGTCTATGGAGGCCTGTAGGGATGATTCCGGGGGTTTGGAAGTTTGTTGTCTGATGATTTTGAACCGTTCATTGTGCCTGTTTTTTGCGTTGTCCAGGGCGGGGCAGATGAAGGTGGATTTTTCGCTGCTGATGTGTTTTTTGTATTTCCTTCGGGCTGCTTTAAGTTGTTCGAGTAGGTTTGAGGTGGGGTTGCTCCTCCATAGTCTTTTTGTAGCTCTTAGTTGTCTTCTTTCATTGTTAATGTCCATGTTGAGCCAAGATCTGGATGGGATGTTCCTGTTTTTTTTGTTTTAAGGGGGCTACTTGATCTAGAATGGATGTCATGTTTGTGTTGTAGTTGGGCGGTGTGTTTTGTTGTGGATAGATCGTCCATGGAGGCAGTGAGAAGAGAGTTCCTTCCCTCTAGGCCAGTCATGTTAATCTGGGTGAAGTTTCTGTTCCCAAGAGAAGTATCATTACTGATCTGCATAAGACAGGCCTCTGTCTAGAGAAGCACAATGGGTGAAAAAATATGGTTTGGAATGCTACCCGAGAGATTGCCAGTGGTTAGACTATTTGCAGCGTCCTCCCATCACCTTTTCTGTGTCTTAGGAAACAACGTAAGTGGCAAAGCGTTCGCCCAGACGTGGAACCTTTGCTCACTGTGCCATATGAGTTATGCTTTACTGACAAGGCTTTAGTAGGCTGGAACCATTGTGGGGTAGCTTGTTGGCCCTTTTAAAGGTTGGAATACTTACAGGCGTTTATCCTATCATCTTTTCGGTGGATTGTGTGTTTAGGCTTGTCAGGCTTCAGATGTGACACCCTTATCTGGAGGAGCCAGAGTATCTCAGTGCACCTTTAGCCGTGTGCGACTTCCGCATTCGTAACACTTGCGCTCAGTGGCAGCGCATGTACCAGTGTGCAGGAGGCTGTGGCTGCAGTGGGTACGGTCTTATGGTAGAGCACTTTGTGGCATGAGTGTCTTGGAGGTGACCGATGAGTGTTGTGTGCACCTTCCTCCCTCCATCACCATGCAGTAACCCTGCTTGAAGTCCAGCAGGGTGGGCAGCCATTGCCGTTTCGAGGGTCCCAGCCAACATGTGTGTTGGCTCATGCTTTTTATGATCTTAGTTCTGCTCATCATGAGCACATGTGGATAGCACAGCCGCTTCTCCTATATATGTCTCTCTCTCACCAGCCATTGAGACAGTCAGTGCATTCCTCTCTAGGACACCCAACTCACCAAGACACTACTTTTCTAGTCCTAGAATTTATTTGACCAAATCAGTGTATGATGTATTGAGCCAGCTGAACTTCAACACCCACATTTGGTTAGACAAAAAGGAAAGCCTTTGACTGGACATGGAGCCATCTGGTCATACTGCACCCCCCTCCCCCCGGCCCCCGCTGCTACTCCCTGAAACAGACTTCATCCCTCTATTTCTCTTTTTCTCTGTGTGCCCCGCCATTTCCCCCCCCCCCCCCCCCCATCCATGTGTTGGCTTTTTAAGTCTCCCTGCACTTGGATATTCTCCAGCTTGCCTCCCTCTACTCTTTCTCTCAAGTCTCTGAACACCTCCCCTGTGCACTTCCTCTGCCTTGTGCTCTCTCTCCTGGAGACTGATGTTCACTTGCCTTCTCTTCTTTCCTCTCCAGACTGCAGATGATCATGCAGGCGGAGGCAGAAGCGGAGTCGGTCAGGGTAAGTTGTCACTTCTTTGGGCCAAGCTTCTAGTTCCACTCATGCTGTGGTCTCCCTGCGGGGCTGCCTGGTTCCTCTGTGAATGGCGCACCTTGTGGATCAAACTGAAATCATCCTTCATGTGTACTCTCTTCTGACCCCTGTCATCCAGTGTGCTGCAGGCACCTTTGACCCCCTGACTCCATGTGTTCTCTCCTGTCCACCTCAGCTCCCTGGTGCTGCATGCTTTTTGCAGACCTCACTGAGCCATGACAAAGTGTGCTCCCTGCCTCCTGATGTCCTGCCTGCTGCACCCTCCCTGCGGACTCTAGTGCCTCCTGGTTCATGTGTGCTACTGCTGGCCTCACTGGCTCCCAGGGTGCTCTGTGCAGCCTTGTATCCCACTGTCTCCAGACTCCCTGCATACTCTGTTCTCTCCTGATTTCATCTGTAGTCCCTGCTGGCCACACCAGTTCCCTGCTTGCTGCATTCTGTCCCGTGCTCGCCTTCCTAACTCCTGGCATCATGTGTTGTCCCTGCTGGCCTCACTGACTCCCAGGGTGCTCTGTGCAGCCTTGTATCCCACTCTCCTCTCACACCCTGCTTTCTGCACCCTCTTTTCAGATTTTAGTGACTCCTGGTTCATGTGTGCTACTTCTGGCCTCACTGACTCCCAGGGTGCTCAGTGCAGCCTGGAATCCCACTGTCCGCAGACTCCCTGCATACTACGTTGTCTCCTGATTTCACTTGTAGTCCCTGCTGGCCACACCAGTTCCCTGCATGCTGCATACAGTCCCGTGCTCTCCTTCCTAACTCCTGGCTCTGTGTATAGTGCTTTCCCTCCATGGATCCCTTTTGGCGCTTGAAATGTTTTCTGGATTCACATGCTGTGCATTATTCCACCATCCAGTGGTTGGGCCGGAAGTGCAAGGTGTTGGTCCTAAGCCCACACTGCTCCCTAAAGTCACCTTTAGATTTGTTTTCTGCCACTGTGTTCAGAGGTTCATCATTTGAGCTGGAATTAAAAACAAATATACAGGTACCCAGCGGATCACAAAAATTCCTCAAAAGAGTAGCGGAGGTCGAAGCTGGATCGAGGTATTAAGGAATATCCTCGGAGGGGGGTATTCGTTGTAGTCTCAGAAAGATCTTTTGTGGCATTAGGGCCCTGGGATTCCTCGGCGCTGCTTGTATTATGCTCCTTCACACTCTGTGAATGCTGTGCCCTCCCTGCTCCTTCACACTTTGTGCATGCTGCGCCCACCATGCTCGCTTCACGCTCTATGCATGCTGTGCCCTTCCTGCTCCTTCACAGTCTGTGCATGCCGCGCCCCTGCTTCTTCACACTCTGTGCATGCTGCGCTCTCCCAGCTCCTTCGCACTCTTTGCATGATTCCGCACACTCCCTCCTCCTTCACACTCTGTGCATGCCGCGCTCTCCCTGCTCCTTCACACTCTGTGCATGCTGCGCCTGCCCTGCTCACTTCACGCTCTATGCATGCTGTGCCCTCCCTGCTCCTTCACACTCTGTGCATGCCGCGCTCCCCCTGCTCCTTCACACTCTATGCATGCTGCGCTCTCCCTGCTCCATCACACTCTGTCCATGCTGTGCTCTCCTTGCTCCTTCACACTCTGTCCATGCTGTGCTCTCCCTGCTCCTCCACACTCTGTGCATGCTGTGCCTTCCATGCTCCTTCACGCTCAGTGCATGCGGCACTCCCCCTGCTCCTTCACATTCTGTGCATGATGTGCCTTCCCTGCTCCTTCACACTCTGTTCATGCTGCGCTCTCCCTGCTCCTTTCAACTCTATGCATGTTGCGCTCTCCTGTCAAACTCTGTGCATGCTGCACTCTCAATGCTCCTTCACACTCTGTGCATGCTGCACTCTCCCTGCCCCTTCACACTCTGTGCATGCCGTGCCCTCTGTTTTCCTTCACACTCTGCGCATGCCGCAAATGTAGCCAAAAAAGCCCAAGGAGAAACAGGCACTGTGGTACTCACCTATACTGTGGGACCTTAAACAAAACTGCAAATGACTAGAGAGAGCCTGGAGAAAAGAATGCAATACCAAAAAAACTGATATACAGTGAGGATTAAAACCTATTAATCAGAAATAAAGAGCGCACAAACTCTTTGAGGAAAAAATTACATCATCCGCGAATGCGCCCATGAAAATATTCCAAATAGCAAAAAAGCTTACAAAGCCCTCACCCGAGCTACCTTTAGACTCTTCTCAGTTACGATGTAACGAACTCGCGGAGTTCTTCTACATAAAAATGCTAGACATATATAATACTTTCCCTCGTGTGTAGACAATTCGGGTCAGGAAGTGGACACCCCAAGGGGTAGCACCCCCAACTGGAGTACCTTCCAACCATGGACCTGCCCACCTTATCACAACTTTTTGCCCAGGTCAAATCCAGCTCCTCTCTTGATCCCGCCCCTCTCTATAAACTCCGCAAGGTAGAGGAAGCTGTACTCCCTGTTTTTCTGGAGGTGCTAAACTCCTCTATATCCAGATGTCAGGTGCCTTTGTCATTGAAACATGCAATGATAAGAGCACCCTTACATTTAAAAAAAAAACACTTCGACCCTGAGTTATGGGGTAACTATCTTCCAGTCTCACTCCTCCCTGGGACCAGCAAAATACTGGAGAAATATGTCCACAAAATTCTCTCAGAATACTTAGAAACCCAGTCCCTACGCCATACTGGGAGGACTTACGTCCTAACCTTGATACGGAAACAGTTCTGTTAGCAGTAATGGAGGAATCAAGGAAAATCCTCGACCAGGGAGGTGCAGTGGCTGTCATCCTACTTGACCTGAGCTCCACATTCGATACTGTTAACTACAGCATCTTATTTGACAGACTTAGAATGGTGGGAGTCTCAGGCAAGGTTTTGGCATGGATCAAGTCTTTCCTGAAGGAGAGAGCATTTCAGGTATTCAAGGGCAACTGCACCGCCAAGCGCGTGCCACTAACGTGTGGAGTCCCTCAGGGCTCGTCATTAAGTCCCACTCTATTTAACATTAATCTAAAATTGCTTGCCGAGCTATTCCTCCCATATGGGATTCAGGTCTTTACCTACGCAGACGACACGCAGCTAGTGGTAGCCTTAAAACACCCGAAGAATATGCCAGTCAATCTAGAATCCTGAATGGAAACAGGCCACGTGGATGGACCAGTCATGTCTTAAGCTCAATGGAGAAAAGACCGAGCTAATGATCTTGGGTAACTATCCCATCGCCACAGCTGGATTGAACTGGCCTAACTGTCTTGGCCCTCCGCCAGCACCCAAAGATCAGATAAAAAATTTGGGAGTCTGGTTGAATAAGTCTCTCAATTTCAACTGCCAAGCAGTCAAGTTAGCTGCCTCCTGTTTTGGTATCATCAGAATGCTGCGAGAAATCTCCCACTTCTCCACATACTAGCTCGAAGAGTGATGGTCCAGGCGTTGGTGCTCTCCCATCTGGACTACGGGAACCCCTCTACCTTGGCACCCCAAAGTCTACAACAAGGAAATTGCATGTTGTGAAAAATGGAGCAGCCAGACTGCTTCATTACACCCCCTACTCGCATTCGGCCAAGTCGACGCTAAAAAAACTACATTGGCTGCCAATCAATGAACGGCTAAGGTTTAAGTCATTATGCATAGCACATAAAACACTCTGAGGGATCGGTCGAAAGATCATTCTCTAATGGCCTTCCATCGCCCCTCAAGATGCTTCCGGTCAGCCAGCTTGTTTTTGGCAGTGGTACTTAAAATTAAGAGAGCTTGCTCAGGGGCTGCACCTTCTCTTACAATACCGCCAGTCTATGGAACACTATCTCCATCCAGCTGCGCCCAACTGCCCACCACCTCTCCGTCCGGAAGTAGCAGAAGGCTTGGCTGTTCCAGAATCTGCCTTAAACCATTCAGCCTTCATTTGTTTGTTGTTGCTACCGCAGGAATGCCTAAGGGTAACCATGCGCTTAACAAATGCTAATTAATAATAATAATAATAATGCCATGCTTTCTCTGCTCTATCACACTGTGTGTGTGCTGTGTCCTCACTGCTACTTAACGATCTGTGCATGCTGCGCTCTCGTGCTCCTTCACGCTCTGTGCATGCCGCGCTCTCCCTGCTGCTTCACGCTCAGTACATGCCGCGCTCTCCCTGCTCCTTCACCCTCTGTGAATGCTGCGCCCTTCCTGCTTCCTTCGGGCTCTGCGCATGCGGCCCGCTCCCTACAGGCTGTTCTTCAGGATGCGCTGACCCTCTTACTTCTCCCTCCAGGTGAAGGGTGAGGCCAAAGCATTTGCCATTGAAGCAAAGGCCCGAGCTGATGCTGAGCAGATGGCGAAGAAAGGAGAGGCCTTCCAGCAGTACCAGGATGTGGCCATGGTGGACATGCTGCTTGAGAAGCTTCCCTTGGTGAGAGGACAAGACGCTGAAGGTGGCGAGCGGGGTGTCCTACAGCTCCCTCGGCTGAGATGTAGCTATACTGATGCGCGGTGATTGCTGGACCAGAATCCTTGCCCAGCACTTACCGCGCACGAGTCTATGCCCAGCACCGACCGTGCACAAGTCCATGCCCAGCATTGACCACGCATGAGTCCATGCCCAGCACTGACCACGCACAAGTCCATGCCCAGCACTTACCGCGCACACGAGTCTATGCCCAGCACCGACCGTGCACAAGTCCATGCCCAGCACTGACCACGCACAAGTCCATGCCCAGCACTGACCACGCACGAGTCCATGCCCAGCACTGAGTGCACACGAGTCCATGCCCAGCACTGAGCGCGCACCAGTCCATGCCCAGCACTGAGCGCGCACAAGTCCATGCCCAGCACTGAGCGCGCACGAGTCCATGCCCAGCACTGACCGCGCACGAGTCCATGCCCAGCACTGACCAAGCACTTCAGTTCTTTCAAACATTTGTAGGTGCATGGGTTAGAATCTGGATGTGTGGGGCATTGGACTCTTCTTCTTTTTGCCAGTTGCAATGAACACCTGATTTTAAATATAAAAAAGTGCATGTCCGCTAGTGAGAATAAAATACTGTAGTTCTATATCTGGCATCCTCTGGTGCCATGCCCATAAAAGCTGCCTTATTATAAATAAAAAAGATGGCTTCGGGGTCTGGTGGCTTAGTGGTGTAATGCGTCCACTGTAGGGTTCTGTGTTTGACCTCATGGTCATAGGTACAAATCCCTGTGGGTCCACTCATCCTTCTGAGTTTGATAAAATGAGTACCATTGAGTTGGATTGCAATAAATATCTTTTATTCAGTGCCGAGATACCCTTCTGGGTGAACATGGGCTTTTCAAATACACGTTATGTTATATGTTTAGAAATCTTTGCATACATTTTGCAGTAGGAGCATAGGGCCCTGACCCGCACAACACCAGGCTCATAATGCCCCGTCAGACTTTCCCACCTCCTACGATGTACATCATACAGAACTCCCTAATATCACTTAACACTGACCTGCTGTGCACCTCTGCGATTCCAGTACAAGTGCCCCCACAGAGCCCTACCAATACTCCTAAATCCTACTCTGCACACCCCTGCGAGTTCAGAGCTGGAACCCTACACCTGCACGGCCTCTGACCTAGCTTCCCGTTTCTCTGTTTGTGCCCGTGTGCTTTGTCTTATTATTCTTCTCTGGTGTTTCCAGATGGCAGAGGAGATCAGTAAACCTTTGACCCAAGTCAAGAAGGTGACGATGGTGTCGAGCGGTAACGGAGAAGTGGGAGCCGCCAAGCTAACTGGAGAAGTCCTAGAGATACTCAACCGGCTGCCAGAAACTGTGGAGAGGCTGACCGGGATCAGCATTAATCAGGTGTGTATCGCTCAATAGTGGCACCCGATCCTAGCAGTGGCTGACCGTCAATCATTTGTGTATGGGCGCAGATCAGCAACAAGCCTGCTCTGCATTGGCAAAGTTCACTCACATTCTTTTTTGACTGGCAGAGTCAGGATGTGCCAGAGACCAGAGTGCAACATGATGCACAGGTAGCACAGAACCATTATCTAATTTGTTCTTAAGTTTGTATGAAAAGTGTATCCTTGAGGAAGTAGAATCCATGTCAATTGAGGCCTGACTAAAGAGAATGTAAAAGTGAACTAACTGTCAGGATGTATGGGGTAAAGAAGACAGAACGTGGATCAACAGTAAACCAGATGGAGGTAGGAGGAACTAATGATAGAATCATAGCAGGGTTTGCCACAACAGGACAACTTGGCAACACAATAGCATTAATAGCACGTAAGTCTGCACAAATCAACATGTAACTTTACCAGCCTTTCTGATAGGCAGGATTGGGGTGTTACAGTTGCTTAGATTGAGTAACGGAATCATTTACTTTACAACAGCAGCATTAATTGGGTGGATTTCTGCGTCTGCCACAGGATGCAGTTGACATTGTGGTAGACGAAGCAGTGTATTCGTTTAGTTCAACCTAATTTTGACAGGATCTGCAGTTAAAATGCAACCCACATAGTGCGTTGGAACTACAAAAGAGGGTGGATCTTGTGCCGTAGTTTTGGGAGATGTATTCATACTCTCATGAACAAATCATCCTGGTAACGCAGCATTCTCATTTTGAATCTTACCATACTAGTAAAGAGTACAACTGTTGCAGTACACAGTACAATTCAGTTTACAAAGGAGCCCCCTCGAAGCAGGTTTGCTGGAGTGTTGGGACTAATGTGGAAGGCGTGTTGTCTGTAAGCAGAGGGCTGAGAACATGTTAGAAATGCAAATGCACCAATCAAATTGCCCAAAAGAGGAACAGCTGGAAACCCAGAGTTTCGTTGAGCGGATCGACTGGCCCTGGAATCAGTAAGGCTGGAAGTGGGCTTTGCGTTAATAACACTTGGGTCATACAGCCCTTTCTCATCTGATGGGACTCAAACGTGCACAGGGCTCCCCCGGGGCTGTACGTAAATGATAGGCAGCTGTTCCGTGGAGGAAGAAGGAAATTAGATTGTTCTGGAGCAGAATTGGGCAACTATGTTCCCAGTTACTAGGTGGAGCCCATTCTCCCCTTCACTGCTCTTCACCCCTGCCCCCTCGCCTGCCTCATGTTCTCTAATATTACAGATATCCACCGCACCTCTACCTCCTACACCCCAGGACTCTGTCTCCCCACTCCCACCTTCTCCTATCCAAACAATTTATCTTGTAAAGTCCACATTTGTCCACATTTGTCATCCCTGCTCATTTGGCTCACCCTGTCACCCCGCTCCCCCAAGAGCCCCCACCCCTGAATATTTGATGAAAAGATTTAACTTGGAATGACATTGTTTCTAGATTCAGCTGATTATTTCTTGCACTCAACCCACTGCACCTTGATAAGTAACAGAAAACAATCATGGAATAGTTGTTGCCATCCAGTTCAAATAGTTCTTAACTGCTCTTGAACCTTTGGTAATATCCCTTGAACAAAAGCATCAATCACTTCTTGAGCTGTTTCTGCAGCATTTCCAGAACCAGAGTGACAAACAAACATCTGTCAAATGATGGGGATTTTCCCCTTTTTAGGTCGAGCGACCTATCTCAATGCGCATGCGCATTGAACGGGAGCGAGATATATAGGGCTTTAAACAGACTTTAACTAACTGGCGATTTGATGCTGTGCCCGTGCGCTTTTAGGTCAATGCGCAAGCGCATTGACCTAAAATGCGCGTGCACAGCATCAAATCGTCAGCCATCTGTTGCCCAGCTTGGTGCCGCTCCACCCCCTGCGGCATCAAAGGCTTTCACGGCCGGCCAGCCGTGCTTTCTGTTTCAGGAGCGCTGCATTGTTTTCACGGCCGGCCTCCGGCCGTGACTCGCATTTCTCCTTCCTTCCAGCGCTGCCTTGTTTTTTTGTGGGAACGGCCTTCATGGTCCCAGGAGATTAAAACACACGTTTAGAATAACTTAGCCGGTACAAATTTAGTGTCATTGGTGTTTCATTCGGGGCATTTCAGCTTAAAAATGCTTGCAGAGACGTACTCTAATACAGTTCATTGGGTTTTTGTCAGTCAAGGCCTCATTAATCTTCCTATGCATTCGGTAAGTCAGCACGTGCCTGTAGACTTGTGATTCTCTGCGCGTGGCTCATGTGTATACCAACGCTGATAGTACGGTGGCACTTGAAAATAAGAAAATTTTTACTTTTTCACTGAATTAAGTGTACTTGATTTATTGTTTCCTACAAAAAAATCACATTATTTTATGATGCAAAGTATGCTTGTCATGGTCAACTGACGCACACATACATGGGCACCTAAACTGCTAACCACAGGAAATGTGCCACTTTGGTGCAGCGTATCACCTTGAGTTTACATTCTGCAGAGTTGATGGAGAACACTGGGCACCTACGTGGTGACATCTCGCGCCAGTAACCTCTCTACGGTTGTCACTGTACATGTCTTCGGCTAAATTAGAAGTCCATAATAAATGAGGGGGCAGAATATTAGGACAGCTGTGTACTTCCTCCCAAGACAACTTATAAACACATCATTTAAATTTGCCTTCACGCATAGAGGTTTCTCCAATCTGGCAAAAGGCCCTGCATAAATAAATAAATACATTACAATGCAACAACCACAGAGCAGTTACGCCCAAGAGATTCCCAGCAATGGACTCCGCCCTCTCAGCACGGAGACATTTGACAGGGATAGGTGCATACCTTAGCTGCCCTCGAACCAAGGACTGGTTAGAAAGGTGCAAATAAAAAAAGGTTGCGAGATTTTTTTAAAAGGCTTTTTGAAAAGTGAAAAATAACTCTCCCCCCTCCCATCTTCCCTCTCTCCTCAACCTCCCCACCCCCCTCTCTTCTCACTCACCCCTCATTCTCTCCCCTTTCTCCCCTCGCCTCTCCCCACTCTCCCCTCCCTCTCTCAAATCCCACTCTCCTCACTCACTCCTCTCTCCCCTCTCCTCACTCACCCCTCTCCTCACTCTCTCCAGGCCTGCATCTCTCCTCCCCTCTCACCACTCTCCCCCTTCACCACCACTCTCCCTTCTCAACACCACTCTCCCCACCACTCTCCCCTCTCACCACCACTCTCCCCTCTCCCCACCACTCTCCCCTCTCACCACCACTCTCCCCTCTCCCCACCACTCTCCCCTCTCCCCACCACTCTCCCCTCTCACCACCACTCTCCCCTCTCACCACCACTCTCCCCTCTCACCACCACTCTCCCCTCACCACCACTCTCCCCTCTCACCACCACTCTCCCCTCTCCCCACCACTCTCCCCTCTCCCCACCACTCTGCCCTCTCCCCACCACTCTCCCCTCTCCCCACCACTCTGCCCTCTCACCACCACTCTGCCCTCTCACCACTCTGCCCTCTCACCACTCTCACCACTCTCCCCTCTCACAACTCTCCTCTCTCCTGTCTCCTCTCTCTCCTCTCTCTCTCCCCCTCTCCCCTCCCCTCTACCATCTCCCATCTCTCTCCACACTCTTCCTTCTCTCTCCTCTACCCTCTCTCCTCTCTCTCCACACTCTCCTCCCTTTCTCCCCTCTTTCCTCACTCTCCCTTCTCTCCCCTCCCCTCTCCCATCTCTCCTCAAGGTACACACGATTGTCAATGAGCACTAACACAGCATCATTTATACCATTTCGGCGTTAGTCAACACCACTAGTTTTTCCCTGTTCCCATCTTCATCTCCCCCATGGTTACTCCTTTCCCAGGTCTATCTCCATTGCTCTGCCTTCCACCTCTCATGCCTCTCTCCCAAACTCATCTTCTCCCTTTCTATGCTCAACTCTCTCCCTTTCTATACTCTCAGACTCCCTCTCCATGCTTCTGTCCCCTGCTGCACTCTCAGGCTCCCTGTCCGTGCATCTCATCCTTGCTTCACTCTTGGGCTCCCTCTCCGTGCTTCTCTTCCTTGCTGCAATCTCTGCTCCCTCTCTGTGCTTCTCTCCCCTGCTGCACTCTCGTGCTCTCTAGAGATGTGGCCTAACGACCAGAGCTGCCATCTAAGTCACGTAAATACAAAACATGTTGCATTCCAAATGCTATAGGTGTCACATTCGCGAAAGTTATAACTATTGGCATTGAAAATGACAAAGCTATCCATTTAGCTATTTTAAAAACCAACACATAAATAAAATATTTGACATTTAAAAGACCAATAGCTCCAACTTTTCTAATGCGAGACCTATTGCATTGCCAATGCTTGTTTCTGTTCACGATGGTTCATTTTGGTTCAATTCTTTTTAGTAGGATAGACTACAGTGAGCACATTCACACAGCATCTCTAGCAGTAATCAAAGCAGCATTGTCCAAAGCAATTTTGTGGCCAGTTGACTTTTGGTGCCGATTGGACTTTCACTTTTCTCTTCCCCAGACACAATAACATGTAACTATTGAGTCACATCAGCCCAGTTAGGGTTATAACTTTGAAAAATCATTTGGTATGCTTCTTTGAATTTCTGTGGGTTTTCTCGTGTTTCGGAACATTAACGATGGTATCTGAAAGATCAGATGTGGACCATGGGATGCGAATGGGGATCTGAACTGCCCCTAACCCGGAGGGGTGAGGGGGGTGGGGGGGGCATTATTACAAAGGTAGAAGGGCACCGGTCTGTATGTGGATAAGGTCATTGGAATCATCGCTCTCCTCATCAGTGGAAGGTGGTGTCCTTCTTTAGACTCCGTGCACACCTTAACGCGTCTCTCGCTCCTCACCATCCTGTCGGTGTCAGACGATCCTGGGTAGTAGTTACAATGTGTGCCTGACTGTCCCGGGCATGCGTTTCAGATTGGTTGGGCAGTGATCTAGACCACTATAAAGGTGCAGAGAGAGTGGAAAATATGGAGTTGTTGTTTCCTCCTCTTGCCTGGCTCTTCCGCTTGTCATTCTGCTGTCAGTCGCACTGACACTTACCTGCACACCATCCGCCAGGCCTTCCACAGGAACTGTACATTGTTCAGGTGCAACCAGTGGAACACCCCATGCATCTCCTGTCAGAATTGAAAATCTCAGTACCCGTGATATGTCCTCCTCCATTTCTTAAAGGATATTATTAGTCAATTGGGCAATTAAGTGTGCAGGAGGTGGTGCAGTAGGGGTACGAGTTTGCATCCAATCCCTCTGAATGCTCATTTGGGATCTCAGTTTCTCTTGGATGTCTTTGAAACTCCACATCTGAGATTCCTGCCAGCTTTTCATGGCTTTCTTCATGGTTTGCCTTTAGGTTCTCTTGGGTTATTCAGATATTGTATATCAAAGGTACCTTCTTCTGGAAGGGACTTTCTCTTAACTTTCTCTTAAGTGACCGTCCTGACTCGTGCAGAAGCGGTCGCTCCCCGGTATCGTAGCGCTTGACTGCTCACTGCTAAATCTAAGCATTCTGTGCATTGCTCACATTGCCTGCATATTGACTTGTGCCAGATTTATTTCGTAGCGCTATACCGCATTGACTACATATTGACTTGTGCCAGATTTATATCGTAGCGCTAGATTGCACTGCTTGTTTAATAATTTTTGCCAGATTGTGCCGGTGCCTCTGCCCATATCATTGCGACTTCCCGGACTGTGCCCCAATCTCGCCTTGTTTCACTTTCGTTTCTGCTGCCACTTTGTTGTTTGTTTGCCTCCCAGCCCGTCCCCCCACCCCGCTCCCGCCTCCCAGCTGCTCCTCCCTCGCTCCGCCCCCTCCACTATCTACATATGTCAGAGCAACAGACGCGCAGCGTCCACGTGCAGCGGATGCGCCCTATGCGCGCCGAAGGCGCGCCAAAGGTAAGCCCGTCTACGCCCGTCCGCGCCTGGACCGCGCCCAGCGCCAGGCCCCCTGTTCCCCGCAAACTCCACTCCACCCGCATAACGTACGACGCCGCAACCCTCTCTGCGCTCAACACAGGACGTCTCCCAAACTGCTACCAAGACACACCCATGGACCCTTCACCTGCCACTCCTGCAAGTTCGACTGCATCAGGACCCACACCAAATCCACAAACTCCAAACAGAACCCTAACAACAACCACCTAAAGTGCATCCTGCTCAACACCCGCTCGGTCCACAGACACGCCATTGAACTTTGGAACCTACTCGACACCACATCGCCGGATGTCGCCTTTCTCACAGAAACCTGGATGAACGCCTCATCAGCGCCCGACATCGCCATAGCCATCCCGGACGGCTACAAGATCATCCGAAAAGACCGCATCAACCAAACAGGAGGAGGCATCGCCATCGTCCATAAGAACACCATCCGTATCACGACCAGTTCCGACGATAACCTCGCAGCTGCCGAACACCTTCACTTCCAGATCCACACCGACCCCAAGTCCACACTCAGAGCACCCTCCTCTACAGGCCACCAGGACCCCGCACACAATTCAGCAAAGACATCACTGACTTCATCAGCCCACACGCCCTCCCCTCCGAGGACTACATTCTACTGGGAGACCTCAACTTCCACCTGGAAAAGAACAACGACAGCAACACCACCACCCTTCTGGATAACCTCGCCAATCTCGGACTCAAACAATTTGTTGACACACCCACCCACTATGCCGGGCACACGCTCGACCCAATCTTCACCTCCAGCAAGCACATCTCCTTCAATCACACCACAGCTCTCCATTGGACGGACCACAGCTGCGTTCACTTCAACTACAAAAAGACTACGACCCACAACCACCCACAACCAATTCCCGGCAGAAACTGGAACAAAATCACCACCGACCAGCTCTTCACATCGCTCCACCAAAACCCTCCTGCCAATTCATCGGACCCAAACCAAGCAGCCACCAACCTCACACAATGGATCACCCACAGTGCTGACGAATTAGCACCCTTGAAAAACAATCAAACCAAGCAAGGTAGCAAAAAAGCCCCCTGGTTCAATGATGACCTTAAGAAATCCAAGAAGATCTGTCGCACCCTCGAGAAAGCCTGGCGAGAAAACCCAAGCACTGACAACCTGGCCACCCTCAAGAACGCCACCCGCAAACACCACCAACTGATCCGATCCACCAAGAAATCCGCATTCAAGGATCGACTCAACAACAACGCCCACAACAGCAAGGAACTATTCAACATCGTCAAAGAGTTTACCAACCCCAACGACATCACTCCCTCCCAAGACCTCTGCGACTCTCTAGCCTCGTTCTTCCACAACAAAATCGCTGACATACATAACAGCTTTGGAGACCAGTCCACCCCACCCACCTCCGAACTAAAACCCCCCTCCAACAACCTTTGCGCCTGGAACACAATCACCACTGAAGACACCATCCGCCTGATGAACACCATCCACTCAGGATCGCCAACCGACCCATGCCCCCACCACATTTTCAACAAAGCTGACTCCATTATCGCAGCCCATCTCCGAGACGTCATCAACTGCTCCCTCAACTCCGCTACCTTCCCGGAAAGCTGGAAACATGCCGAACTCAGCGCCCTCCTGAAGAAACCCACAGCAGACCCTACTGAACTTAAGAACTACCGCCCCATTTCGCTCCTCCCATTCCCTGCAAAAGTCATCAAAAAAGCCGTCAACAATCAGCTCGCCGCCTTCCTCGAATCCAACAAAGCCCTCGACCCTTCACAGTCCGGCTTCAGAGCCAAACACAGCACCGAGACCGCCCTCATCGCAGCAACAGACGACATTCGAACTCTACTGGACAATGGAGAAACAGCTGCCCTCATCCTACTTGACCTCTCCGCAGCCTTCGACACAGTCTGTCATAGCACCCTTATACAACGCCTCAGCAACGTCAGAATACAAGGAAAAGCACTGGACTGGATCATCTCGTTCCTCGCCGGAAGACCGCAGAGAGTCCGCCTCCCCCTTTTAGATCAGAAGCCACCGAAGTCATCTGCGGCGTACCACAAGGATCATCACTGAGTCCCACCCTCTTCAACGTATACATGAGTCCCCTCGCATCCATCGCACGCCAACACAACCTCAACATCATCTTCTACGCAGACGACACCCAGTTGATCCTCTCCCTCACCAAAGACCCAAACACCGCCAAAACCAACCTACACGAAGGGATGAAAGAAGTAGCCGAATGGATGATGAACAGCCGTTTAAAACTGAACTCTGACAAAACGGAAGTCCTCATCTTAGGATCATCCCCCTCCGCCTGGGACGACTCATGGTGGCGAACCGCACCCATATCGACGGACCACGCACGCAACCTGGGCTTCATCCTGGACTCCTCCCTCTCGATGACCAGACAAGTCAACGCCGTCTCATCATCTTGCTTCAACATCCTACGTATGCTCAAAAAAATCTTCCGTTGGATCCCCACCGAAACAAGAAAGACGGTCACCCATGCACTGGTCACAAGCCGACTGGACTATGGAAATGCCCTTTACGCCGGAACCACAGCCAAACTACAGAAAAAACTCCAACGCATCCAAAACGCCTCGGCCAGACTCATCCTAGACATCCCCCGCCAAGCTCACATTTCCGGTCACCTGAGAGACCTCCACTGGCTCCCCGTCAACAAGAGAATAACGTTCCGCCTCCTCGCCTACGCACATAAAGCCCTCTACGACCTAGGACCCGAATTCCTCAACACGCGCCTGTCCTTTTACACCCCCACCCGCCAACTAAGATCGTCCAATCAAGCCCTCGCCGCAATTCCACGCATCCAAAGATCCACCATGGGGGGAAAAACCTTCTCCTACTTAGCGGCCAAGACCTGGAATTCTCTCCCCACCCACCTTCGCCTTACACAGAACCACCTCTCCTTCAGAAAACAACTAAAAACTTGGATATTCGATAAGTAAAGTACCCCCTCCCTCAAGTGCCTTGAGACCCTCTGGGTGCGTAGTGCGCTATACAAATTTTTAAACTTATCACCATCAGTGCTTGTCTTCCAGTTTTCTGAATCTGTGCGCGTGTTCGCAAGTTAGTGTTTGTCCATAACATGGACGTGTGGCCCTTTAGGAAGGGGTTCACTCAGTTTTGATACTTTGGGTCCCATTTTCATTTACTACACCCACATTCACATCCAAGGAAGAGCTTGTATAGTCTGATGGCTTGAGCAAAAGTGTGTCCCTGTGGGGGAGGTCAGAAGGTGCCTTTACGCTTGCTCACTGGCCCCCATGCAATAAAACACCTCCACTCACAACTTGCAGAAGGTCCGAGCGGCAGAACCAGAATACCTCTTTCAGCACATTCATCCAGTAGGGTGTGCAGTGAGACCTAGGAAATCACTGCACCTCTCTACTCTAATATTACAGATATCCACCACACCTCAACCTCCTACATCCCAGGACTCTGTCTCCCCACGCCCATCTTCTCCTATCTAAAAAATGTATCTTCCAACCTGCCCAGACAAATTAAGAAGTTTATGTAATGAAATAGTACCTAATAAGTAATCCATAATCTTTCAGCAACTCACATTTTCAATCGAACCACTCTTTATAATCTAACCTCATCAGTGAGCTGAACACTGGACTGATCTCCACCCAAGCCCCTTTCGGAAAAACCTGTTACCCAGCCACCACCAATGACCAACTTCAGTCCTAGCACATCATAGCAAAAATGTGATTTTAGGATTGGTTGCAGATAGATATTTTTGAAGTTAGGATTTTTAGGAATAATTCATTGTTTAACGGCTGGCGTTCTTTATTCTCCATTCTTGTAGAACATACTTTCAGGTACCAGTTCAAAGTTCTGCCTTTCGGGGTCACTACGGCTCCACGGGTGGTCACGGAGTGACTGGTGCTGGCGGTGGTGCATCGGCACAGAAACACCAGTCACGTTTTTTGTATGTAGATTACTGACTGATCAAGAGAAGCTGCAAAAAGAAATGCCTATCACTGACTCAAACACCCTCCGTGTCGCTCCTACTCTGCAGCCAGGTATTCACAATCATTTAAAAAAAATCAAGCCTTCACCGCAGTAGGGCCAACCCTTATCATTCCTAAATGCTAATGATAAAAGCCTACTCCAACCAAGAAAAGTGTAGGAAGCTGGCTCTTTATGAGATAGATCAATCAGTTTATATACCATGTAAAGAGTCCATGTGTTCCCTTTTGAGTGGACAGGGCCTTGCCATGCAATCCTAAAGTACTCTATTAGGGTGTAGTGTGTTCGTACACCCTTAGGCTTAACACAGAGGAGTGAAAGCCATTTGCAAATACACACAATGATTAATAGACGACACACACAATTTGAGAAGGAGATCCACTCCAATTTATAAAAATACCAAGTATATTTATATATGTTTAGGCATCAGAGAAAAATCGTTCAGGTAAGTACGTTATTACATATACATTATTTTCACTTTTAAAAGTGGAAACTACAGTTTCTGAGTTCTGCAGTGTTATCCTATGGAAGGTAGAACAAATTTTGCAAACGTGTTTAGTACATCGACTTACAAGACCAATCTCCTGGAGTTAAGGTGAGTGGTGGGCAAGGTTCAAGGGAGCACCAACAGTACTCCACCAGCAGCACGAGACGGCTGGGTGCAGGGTGCAAATCTGCATCGGGTGGCCAATGAGTCAAAAGTTACCCCAGCGTCTGCTGGACCCCAGGGGAGTCGTCTGAGTGCATCTTGGTTGTGCAGAAGGCAAGTTACCACCAAAATGAGAGAACTGCTGAAACCACTGTACCGGCGACTGGTAGCCCATTGGCGACTGGACTTCTGCCAAGTATGAGAGGACTTAGATGAATATTGACACTGCCCCCTCCTCCTGTGGCCAGGATCGCCTCACTGAGGCGTAGCCACAGGAACAACCCTGTCGATCGCACAGCATCATGCATCCCTTGCATCAGGACAACTCTATAGAAGTCAATAGCAAAGAATCACTGATGCTGGAACTGGACTGAAAACTGCTTTTATTATTTAGGTAACTGTATCTGTGGACCTTGCTGGTGCCCCAGACTGGCTCACTGCCAGAGTTGATCTCCTAGAATTTACTCTTACGTAACCGCATTGATACTTACCCAAGTTTCAAATTTGTTGAATTTGCCAATGCTTGTTCATGGTTAAGTAAAAAGCTGTGATTTACTATACCTTGTAAATTCTGTATCTTCGAAACCCTCTGGTGGCTCTTTTTCATGTAGGTGTAAAACACTTTGGAAAAATCGAATTCATATGTTTGAGGCATGTGGGCTGCTGAATTGATATCTTTGCATAGATCGCCGCCTAGTGTTGGGTCCGGATGATTGCACTTTGTTGTCTTGGAAGAGTCTTCGAAGTATCACGAGATAGGTGACTCCTCCCTTGGACCATAGTGCGCATGGGCATCCACATCCTCAGATTGTTTTTTTCCGCCATTGGGTTCGGATGTTATTTCCTATACTCCAGCTCGGAATCGAAACTAGCTACTCCTTAAGGACAAAAGGCCTTTAAACTCGATGGTATTGTTTTCGCTCGGTATCCCTCGACTCCATCCAGATTTTCATCTTGATCCGGTCGTCGACGCGGGCCGTTGGGCCTTATCGACCCCACGTGCGACTTCCGTCGATGGAAAGGAGTCCTTTTAAAAGGTGCCCAAAATGCCACTCAAAGTTCCCACATACTGACAAATACACAGTATGCAACAAGTGTTTGTCACCTGAACACAAAGAAGAGGATTGCCCGGCGTGTGCCAATTTCGATCCAAGAAAACGATCCGGAATCGACGGGCTGCCAGGCGAGAGATGCAGAAGTCTGCACTGGAACCGGAGAATATCGTCGAGGACGACCAAGAGCTTCCCGAAGCTGCCGACTCCGATCTCAAGATCGTCACCGTTGAGGACCAATCGGACTCCGATGACCAGATCACGCCGGGGCAAAAAACTGTGAGTACCCAGCCCCCCACTCCACCCAGCCCGACAAAGAAGGCTCCGGTCGAAGCATCGCCGAAAGGCCTTAGCCAAGATCGAGACATTCCTTCAGAGACCCCACCTCTCGGCCGAACTCCGAAGCACAAACGCCTTCAGGTTGCCTAGGCCCGAAGAGAGTCATCGAGCCAAAAAGAGTTCTCCAGCCAAAGGTCATCGAACCAAAAAAACTGGTAGACCCGAAGGGCGCACAACCAAAAGAGGCGGCCCGACCGAAGATCATCGACCCACAAAGTAAGGTCCTCGATCCAAAGGGTGTACAGCCTAAGAAAGCTGTCGACGCCGACAAACCATCGGCACGGAAACCCTCGGCACCAAAGAGCGTCACGCCGCAAAAACACTCGGCACCAAAAGGCTTAGCAGTTGAGCCCAAAAAACCATCAGAACCGAAGAAAATAGTCTAACCGAAAAAGGTATGTCGATCCAACTGATACAAGCTAACCTAAAAAGGCTGCCGAAAACACAAAAAAGACAATCGACCCGGAAAAACACCAGGCTTCGGACAAAAAACGTACCGAACCAAAAGCCCTGGTCGATCCAAAACAAGTCGCCGAGCCTAAAAAGGCCACCAATCCAAAGAAAGACTCTAAAGACAAAGAACGAGTCGAACCGAAAAAGGTTATCGGACCTAATTCAGCTGTCGAGCCCAATAAAGCGCCGACACCGAAAAACACAGAGCCACAGACTCCAAAAAAGGTTCATAAACCTAAACCCTCGACGCCAAAGCCACGGACTGTTGAGGAAGAACTACTCCACCCACATCCAGTGTCCGAGGAGCAGGCTAAATTATATATCGATCCAGATACAGGACACGTCATAGTCTACCACAGAAAGAAGAGGCCTTTACCACAAGACCCTCCTTCTCCAGTTCCTCCAAAGAAAAGACTGTGGCAGATCCCCCTCAAGGCCTTTCACTCCTCCTCCTTTTCTGCCTGATATGCCTTTCGTTCCTTACTCTCCCACACACTCTGATCACAATGAGGGAGAGTACATGGGGGAAGATCCTCAATACAATTATGATGACACTGGGGATCCTGATCAACAAGATAACACATGGGTTGACCAAGATGATGACGAGCAACAGCACATCCCAGATACTTCCCCTGTAGTGTAGTTCCTATCTTCCCAATAGGCTCTGCGCATTGGAATAATACCTACAGCAGTAAAGGCCTAGGCCAGACGTTAACTAGGTCTACTACTGTCGATACTAGACTTAAGTTTTGGGTTTGCCAGCATAGCTCAGAGTTCGCTAGAAACTTTCTCGAATGTTCAAGGAGGAATTAACTTCCCTGATTAGACAAGAAGGGATTTAGTTTCTGACAACCATAGAACATGACAACTTTGCTCTCCCCTAATCAAGAGTCAATCTCGAGAGTCGTGTGAACAAAAGGCAAATTATTTTACTCAAGTCAGTACGTGCATTCTTAGTCTCATCAGAATGTAGAGAAAAGGAAGAGACGGGCGTGTTCAATAAAAAGGTGTTATTTATTGATCAGTCTCTTTTCTCATACAAGAGAAATGGATCGATATTATTGCAATACTTATAGTTAAGTAAAGTGCATACATTAAAAGCAATAGTATAAAGTAATACTGTAAAAACATTGATATGGTTTCTAAGTCATATGATGTTTAAAATGAATAAAATATATTACATACACATATACATTTGACTAAACGTACTCAACTGGTGTTTCTAAATACGCCTACCCCGTGTACCTGACCTAAGTCTAATGCGTGGCCGGGAATAGAAAGTTACAGTTTAAGTTAAGTTTGTTTTTGCCAAGTGAATAACTAAAGAATTCTCTGTGAGGGGTTATTCAGTTCTGTACCTGGAAGTTAGGATGAATGAGGAATGGTATCTCTTTCTCTGGCCTCGATATTCCAGGCTGCCTGCGAGGGCTACCCGGAAACGCCGGTGCTGGGTCTCTCGGCAGGAGAAAGCAGCTTCTCTCAGCGCGTCAGAAAGGCGGGGCTGCTGCCAGCGGGGTCTGCTCTGCTCTGGGCTTCGGCAAGTATGGCTGCTCCGTCTCGTCACCACGCGTGTGTTGCATATGGCAAGATCGGTAATATTTATACCTTTAAGGTGCCGAGATTGACGTAAGGATGGACATAGATACGTCAATAAAGATGTCATACGATTTGCTCGTTAGCACATTCTTTTACTAAAGTTCTCGGTGAAATCAAAACAATGGCCGCAGGGTTTTGCCCAGGTTGTCATAGGTTTGATTTGTTATGAGAACTCCGTATGCCTTATCAGGGGCTGGAGGAATATCGCTTGTCTAATTAGATCTCAAGCGTTATGACCTAATCAGATAACACGTTCCTGTGCCGTAGTGTGACTGCGTCAGATAACGGTATCTGCATCATGGGGGTTTTCTGCCTCATGGGCTGACTGCTAGTTAACTTGTTGGTTTGTTTAACTAGAATAGGGTCAGGAATAGGGGGATCGATTCAGAACCGATAGGAATACATGACACCCACTCCACGCTAACTATGGACATATTTACTAATCTAGGCATAGTATAACATAGTACAACATACTATAGAGTAGTGTGTATACCTTACCACCCCAAAATACATAAATGCATTTTGAAATTTTCAAATATACGGAAAATTGCAGACATATATATATGGTATGCACTCAAGCTGTAGAAAAATGCCAAAGTAATTGCATTTATATACATTATTGCTTATTTGGTATATGAGAATTACACATGAAATGGTTTCTGACAGAAAAAAGTTTCGAGACCATTCCATCACAGAATAAAATATCTTTATGAACATGCCAGCGGGCAGCTAATGTCTATAAGCTATCTAAATTTTAGAAACCTTAGTTCTCTAAGAATAGTTCTTACTTTAAGCAGAAGATAGTGTCCCGAAAAATATGCAAAAATATTTGGGGCTGCTGAAAAAACTGCTGTCCGTGAACTGGAGCGAAAATGTTCATGTGACTTTATTTTTAAAGTTGAAGGCCGAATTCAGGGAACGCCGTGTGCGAGCTTGCTCAAAAGTCTCTATTTCTGTTCGGGTGAGAACATCATATCATTTAGGCTTTCGAAAAAACTGTCAACAGCTTCCTGGGAAAGTTCCACTAACTCGGAAATAGGTGTAATCATGCATTCTTGCGCATGATTGTCTCCATTGACATTCTGATTTGCATTACTGACAGAAGGTCGTACCTGTTCAATGCTGCTTTCATCTTGAACTTCACTACCCATCAATCGTAGTGGTGAAGCTTCCACGAATGCCGTCATCAGGATTGGTAGCCTTTGAGGGCAGCACAAAGCATGAACCTTGATCGGGCTCAACAATGTTTCTGCATCCATCGGCGCATCCGATTGTAGCGTCAGACAGGTGTCTAACACGCATTCTTCTCCGCATAGCAGACACCTCAATACAGGTAAAACACATCTTTGCCACATTGGTCGAAATGATAGAAACCAAGTCATGTTCAGGTCTCTAAGCCGGGAGAGTCCCAGGATTTTTGATATCCGGTCCCGGTATCCAATGGCTAGGATTGTTTCTTCCCTTGTCGCAAGAGTTTTGTCTGTGACATGGGTTGCCATAACGAAAAATAAGGACTAAGAATAGGATTCCTGCAATTAGTCCCAGGATCAGGGGAAGTCCGCCAAAAATCGAATGGACGAAATCTGGAAAAATACCCAGTATGGCTTTGAATGGTGTTAATGCCATCGAAAATACTGTCTTAAATACCCCTGAGATCCCATTGGTATCCGAAATATTTAAGATTTCATTCAGGATTTCCGCGAAATGTACGGGGGAATTAGTTGATAATAATGTATGTATCTCTGCAGTCGTCCTTGCGACTTGTAGATCATACGTTTCTTTTGATGACGAGAGCCTGGTAGGCGTCTGAAGAAGGACTGTTTTCATTCTGCTTAAAGTATCTATTCGAATAGAAGTAATTTTCAAATCGGGCCATGCCCTTGCCTCCCTGTCTGGAAAGGAGCTGGGGAACAATGAGCGTCCACAGCACTTGACCTTCGCAGTCGTAGTTACTAGATAAGGAGTCCCGGGCATAAGACTACAACATCTGCGGTCTACAATAAGAATGTAACTCCCATTATAGAGTCTTTGAAAGAATGGTTCTATCTCAGTTGCAGGTGCGCCTTGCTGGTGACATGAAAGGTTGTATGAATTCCCTTCGCAGGCTCCATGCAAACTAATTCCGTTACACAGAAGCGTGCCGCTTAGTGACATCGCACAATTGTTGCCACTAAGAAACACTTTCTGTCCTTTATTACTGACACATGCATGTGAATAGGGCAGGTTCCATGTTGTTTTAAGGTACCCCTTTCCCAATTTCTCGTACATGCCAGCCTGTATATATTTTTGGCAGTATTGAAACCTGAAGGTTGAGATTGGAATATTTATGATTCCATGTATTATCCATTCACTGACAGGTCGTTCTGACATTGTCATTGGTAATCTTTCTAGTTTTTCAATGCTCAAGATTGTATAATCAGCACCCTTTTGCGCCATACCGATTTGTCTATCAGTAAGGTTAAAGATTTGGAATAGTGACGTTGTGTTGATTAAACGCCAAGGCACATAGCCTGAAGGCAAATTTTGTAACGTCCAGCCAAGCTGTACAATAGAGCGCAATTGTGACTGACCGTGTTGTAATAACAGTAAGTCTTGCGATAATATATCGATTGCTGAAGACACAATGCTGTCCAAAGAAAAAATTCTGGAGGACAGAGTCATTAACCCATTGTCCACTACAGAAAGTGATTTTTCCAAATTAATACGGTCAATTTCCCGTATTCTCTCTGCTGTTTCAATTTGAGTAACCTTCCAGGCCTCATTGTATGCTGCATATACAGAGGCTGCTATGAAACGCTTTTGACGCTGTTTGCGTGGTCCCAAAGTGAAATCACGCAAGTCAGCACCATCAGTAAGTAAAGTTAGGTGTTGCTTAATTTCTGCCAGTGTGGAGGTTTGTAGCCATTGAAGGCATAATTTGCCCACACTGTAGGTGGTTATTATCCCTGGGTGATGTCTTTGGGGATATCTAGGGTCTGGCCTGGTCATTTTGAACCCCTGTGTTTTGTTCAGGAATCTGTCTTGACAGTTATTAGTATCTGTGGGCCAGATCAACCACTGTTTCCAATCAGGATGTGTTCTGTTTTGGTTTAATATATGGTTTACGTCTATCTCTTCATCTGTAGAAGTGTTGCTAAATATTGTTGGATTTGGAATAGACGGTTTATTTAAATCTTTGATTTTGGCTAGGCCAAGACAGGTGGTTTGTTGAACAGTGTCATTTAAAAATATCATTTGTTCTGGGATCATGCAGGCTCTAAACAAAGCTTCTATACCCTGTACTTGCCATTCTTTTGTACCCCAAACACTTTTCAATTCAACATTTTTGTCCCAATAATCAAATCCAAAAGTATTCATTTGTTCAAAAAATGAGTCTGAATATATCAATTTTGTGTTGGTTATCATGGTCTTGGTCCCTGTCTTGTTTGACAATTTAAAATAAAATGTTTCAGCATTACTTGTGTTAAAACCTGAAAAATATGAATATTTGTCGTAAGCGGTTCTTGAGCTCCCTTTTGGAGGTGTTGCACAATGTTCCCATTGATTATAATTTAAAACATTTCTAGGTTGTGCAGATCTATGTAAAAAGCGGTTACCATAGTGGTTATAGCAATACATACTGTCATAATTTGTAGAACCCTGCAAATAATCATGTTTGGTAAATTTAGCAGACATTACTAAGTCAGACATCATATTATTAATGCTTTCGAAGTCCCAATCATCAGCAAATGAGTTTGGTTTTGCAAAGTCACTCAAGGAGATCTTAATTTGGTGTGGATATTTCAGGATCTCGACCGGACCATAAATTTCATAGTCAGTGTTGTCCCAGGCTACCCCACCAGGTATCGGATTGGCTGTGAAGTTGGCTGAAGAAAGTTCTCTTTTCTCGACGTGTGAAGATGTGTGTGGTTTGAGGATCAAGTTGATTTTCTGACTTGCTGTGTCCATTTTAGCATATTTTCCCTCAATGAAGCGTCCCAATGTTAGTATCATGATGAGCCAAAGTATGAGGATAAATGCACCAAAACCCACCCAAAATTCAATCCATGGAGAAATCAGATATGTTTCTTTCAGTTGTTTCAAAAGTTCCTTAGCTTTGTCTTTAAAGGAGTTTGATGATGGCTGTGTCTTTGATTCACTGAAGTTTTCAGAGGAATCATCGAAGTTTATGAAGTAGCCGGATGCAGTTCTGTCAATTGTTCCAATTGGTTCAGGATTTTTGTTTCTTGCATTGTCACTTGGTACTTCAGTATAGATTGGTGTGTCTCTGCTAAATGTTTTTATTTGGGTTTTCAGAGGTCTGAGTTCTATTGCATTGTTGCATAGTCCTTGTTGTTCTTCTGTAGGCGTTTCGAATGTGATGAGCCTCTTCGTTAGGACCTCTGTACTGGTAGCAAACCTTGGTGTTCTGCTACTTATTGGGAGTCCACTTGGCCTACTGTTTGTTATCGGCCACATGTTGTGGTTTTACCAGGTCGATGGATACAACTCGGTTCTCCTTTTTACCAGCAAGTGGCGGTAGTACAACTGATCTTGTCCCGTTGACAGACAAGACAGGAACTGCTTTTCTGTAAGAAGGCCCAAATTCCTTCTTTACCGCGATCTTTTCCCTGACTAGATCCCCGACTTTTGGAATCCAGACAGGTCTTGCTGGGACAGGTGGTGGTTCTTCAGTGGTTGTTGGCTGTTGTTTCAACTTTATGTTGCTCAGGTCTTTTCTTGTTTTGTTTAAGTCCTGCAAAATAGCCAAACGGTCTTTGATATCAAAGGTTTTTTCTTTCACCACTGAAGTCTGACTATCAATGTCAGAGATCATCATCCTAGTTCCGAATAATAATTCGTACGCACTGAATCCCTTCAGAGAATTTCTTGGCAAGTTATTTAGACTACGTTGGACACTTATTAGATGTTTGACCCACCCAGCTCCCGAACCTAATATCCTTTCTGCTATAGATTGCTTTATGCCTTGGTTTTTTCTTTACACCATCCCGTACCCTCAGGAAGGAAGTGAGAAGATTCCCGCTGGACTGTGCTCATTCGGCCATGTTTCCCCCCAGGCTGGTGGGCTTGAGTGAAAACAATGGTCGAACGTAGCATGCTCTTAGCGTATATGCCATTTAGACTCGCAAATCTTTGTATAACAGTCCGGACGTCAGCCGAGTGCTGGTGATTTACATTATAAGTGGAAACTAGCCTGTATATGTTAATCGCAAGCCATTCTTTTTACTGGTAATATTATCTGCCGTAATACGACGAGGTGTCAAACTGTTTCTCTCCCCACTGCGATCTCTATTGCAGTTTGGGCGGCGTTTTACAAACATGGTGTGACGCAGGCTCATGCCTGGCCACCAGTACCGTGATTGTAATTCTTC
The DNA here is from genome assembly GCF_964261635.1 of Lissotriton helveticus. NCBI lineage: Eukaryota > Metazoa > Chordata > Amphibia > Caudata > Salamandridae > Lissotriton > Lissotriton helveticus. Next base: position 74,234,415 of record NC_136065.1, read on the forward strand.
CAGAGAATCTTTTAATTTAAGGTGTCTGAGACCCTCGCCCATGTGTGCGTCTGCGATTAACAAGTTTCTCCTGTCCATGTTTGGGATCACTCTATCCCCCACTCCAGGGATTCGAGCAAAAGGGACGGAGTTTGCATCTATTATGTATGTATAATTGAGTGGATAGTTGATCGGTAACGCTGAGCAGTCGCCTTTTGATGACGTTTTCACCGCCAGCACTGTTTCACCGTCAATGTATTTTAATGTACGCTTTTTTCGAACTACGGGAGCCGATTTAGTGGCTGCCGCTGCGGCTGTTTCAGCCAATGAATTCCCTACAACGTGAACACCATCACGCTGATGACTCAGTGAGTGAGTCACGTGAGTCTTTGGTAGTTCTTTTTGTAAAAGAGCTATTTGTTCCCAGAGCAGTTTCTGCTTTATTGGTGCATCTGTGTCATCTTTGTAACCGTTTTGAATCCATGCCTGCAAATCGCTGTTATATGATTTGACGCAGTAATATGAATCTGACACTATAAGTGTCGGGAATTCGCGATCCGCATTATCTAGCGCCATCTTCAATGCTATTATTTCAGTTTGTTTTTCTGAATTAGTTTCTACTGAGTGTGATTTTGTTAATAGAGGTTTTAGTTTACCTCCGCGCCACACTTCTTTTGTAATCTCACATGTGGGGTTGTATGCTTGTTCTCCCCAAACGGACGGTTGAGCATGTCCCTCTGTATAGATTACACAGGCGTAATGTCGTAAAGGCAGAATGTCGATTGGCAGAGGATATGTTTCTTCATATTCTAGATTTTTCAATTCTTCTAGTTCTGGATCAAAGTAGTAGTATACTTTGTCCGTTGTGATAGAATTCACCCATTGTATCCATTCCGGATTCAATGTTGTTGTTGGTAAATTACACGGTGTTGTTAGTGCCTCAAAGGCTGGTTCTGCTGTTCTGACTGTAATGTGTCTACCGTCCGCTTGATCTTTTTCTCTAGCTATTGCGGTTTGAACTGCATGAACAATTTTTTCTTTGTTGCTGAATCTCTGTTCAGCTTTTGTGTACAAGTGTGATTTGAATGCAATTGGTACCTTTTCTCCCTCATTAGAGGTCAGGTATGTGAATCCGCATCTCCCTGGGATGACTCGAATCACAAGACCAATGACACTCTCCTTCCCCTTCTTCACCGGGTCAAATCCGGTTCCCCCCTGGACTTTGCTCCTGCCCACATTCTTAAAGAAATTTATTCAGTCTGTCCTACACCTCCTCTCACTCTCCTTAACGACTCACTCACATACGGCTCCGTTCCCAGTTCACATAAATCGGCGATTGTCATACCACTCTTAAAAAAACCAGACGCCGATTCATCGGCTCCTGCCAGCTATCGTCCCATCTCACTCCTGCCCTACCTTGCAAAAGTCCTAGAAACCCACATCACCACTACCTTAACTACACATATTGAGACAAATCATTGTCTCTCCCCCTGTCAAGCTGGTTTCCGCCCCATGCACTCTACTGAGAAGGTGGTCGTCTCAGTAATGGACAAACTGCGTGGAGGTATTGACACCAACCTTCCGCAAGCCCTGATACTCCTAGACCTGTCCGCCGCTTTTGACACGGTGGACCATTCCATCCTTCTCCATCGTGTCAGGGCGGCGGGCATAGAAGGCCTGGCCTTTTCATGGCTTGAGTCCTTTCTTGCGGGGAGAAGCCAAGCGGTACGCTTGGCCGGCTATGCTGCGGCCTCACGCAAAGTAGAGTGCGGGGTTCCCCAGGGCTCATCACTTTCCCCCCTCTTGTTCAACCTTTATATCTTTCCCCTCATTTTTATGTTACAGCAGCTGGAGGTCACTGTGTTCAACTACGCGGATGACCTCCAGCTAATCTTCAACCTATCTCACTCACCTTCATCTGCTTTGAACGTCCAGACAGTAATGACTTTCATTCACGATTGGATGAACTGCAACCACCTCAAGCTTAACCCAGACAAGACCGAGCTGGTCTTGACTGGAGGTGGTTGCAGTCCATGGTCCCCCTCCTTCTGGCCCCCTTCCCTTGGTGCCCCCCCACTCCCTGTGCCCAAGGTGAAAACCCTGGGCATCTACCTTAACTCCCAACTCACTGTCCATTCACAGGTTAGTTCCGTAGTTTCCTCTTGTTTTTTTTCCCTTAAAACTATTAGGAAAGGTTCCCGTTTCTTTTCTACCCCTGCTCTAAAAATCATCGTGCTGGCCATGGTTCTGTCCCGTATAGACTATGGTAACATAGTCTATAATGGGGCCCCGGCTTATGCAATCCACCGCCTGCAACTGGTACAGAACCAGGCGGCCCGCCTGATCTATGGCCAGCCTAAATACCATCGGGCTACCCCACTGCTCAAAACCCTGCACTGGCTTCCAATAAAAGAACGCGCCCTTTTCAAGCTCGGCTGCCTCACCTATCAAGCCAGATCAGGCACTGCCCCTGAGTTCATCTGCTCGGCCATTAAGCCCTACCTTCCCGGCAGAGAACTCCGCTCCACTTATTCAGCTCTTCTTGCTATTCCCCGCTTTAAAAAACAGAAAGCGGGTGGATCCAGTTTTGCTGTCTTGGCTCCTACCTTCTGGAACTCCCTCCCTGTCACCCTGCGCACTTCTCCTTCCTCCCTCCTGTTCCGGAAGAACCTTAAAACCTTCCTCTTCACGCAAGCCCATCTGACATAGACCTCTCTTGTCACCGCCGCCCACCGTCCGCCATTAGCGCCATGAAACCGCCTGGTAAACGAGCGCTGTACAAATGTTTTTAAATTAAAATTAAATTTAAAAAAATTAAAAGTTATCACGTGTTTCTAATTTTGTTTTAATTAGCATGTCTGTTTGTAAGGATCTCAGAATTTCTGTGTGTATTTGAGTCCAACTGGATCTTTTAAAATCTGGTTTAATTAGATCATAAAGGGGTTTGACCCTTTCTGCGTAATTTGCAATGTATGTTCTTCCGAAATTTAGGAAGCCTAGAATCGACTGAAGATTTTTTAGTGTTCTAGGTGCTTGGATTACGGCGCATTTCTCTAGGAAATTGTCAGCCAGGCTTCTGCCTTCACTTGATAATTCATATCCTAAGAACAGGACTGTCAGATGGGCAATTCTGGATTTTTTAAAGTTGAATTTGTAACCCTCTGCTGCGAACCCAAGTATTATGGTGTTCACTCTTTTCAAGTGAGTCTCCAAGTCATCATCTGTTAAGTAAATGTCATCGACATAAGATAATGCTTCATCATCATATAGTTGTAGTAATTCTGTTACTCTCGCTGAGAATACTCCCGGGCTGTTCTTGTACCCCTGGGCTAACCGACAGAATTGTTTTTGAGTGCCATTTACTGAGAATGCAGTTAAATATCTGCTCTCTGGTGCTATGTTTTGACAAAAGAATCCATTGGAGATGTCCAAGGTTGTTTTGTATTTTTATTAATTGTTTTAGTTGTACTAAAAGATCTGCTGCAGGCATTCTTTCGAAGTCTGGATGTGGTGTGTATCCGGCTAGGACCGGCCACGTTGCTCCTGGTCTACCTAAAGGACCGAGCCTGGTGATGTGATTATTATGTTTTAGGGCGCCATCAAATAAGAGCAAATGCTCTTGGAATTTGAGTGGTACTTCCACCTCCTCGAAAGGAGTGTACTCATTAGGAGGTTCCTCTATTTTGTAATAGTGGAAGTACTTTGTTACAGCATTAGCTGCTGGAAAATGTATCCATGAATAATATACCTCTGTCTGCCGATATTAGTGTGCCTCAATTACGAATATGACTGTGCCACCTCTAGGTGTCAGTCCATTTTCTATAAGTTTTAGAGTTATAGATCTCCTTTTGATGACCGGGATGAGTATTATATCCTCGTCTGCTGCTTGCATGGTAGCATCAGCTGCTGCGAGTTCAGTTGCTAATCTAACTGCCTCTCTTTCATCATCACTCTCTGCCATTTTACCGACAGGAAGGTTATTTAGTTTGTTTGCAGATCAGGTTTCTTATGGAACAAAATTTAGATGCACAATATTTTGGAACAGTGTATCCTTCAACGTTGACTATACCAAGAACCATACATAGGAGTTACCTCCTGCGAGGTTTTGGAGGATATTACCTTTCACCCACTCCAGACGTCTTTGGAGTATAATGGGAAAAGGGGTCTGAGTGAGAAAGCACGACTGAGTTACTCTAAATGTCTTACGTTAGTTTTATCGCCCTTTCCAAACGCGTTGCGCGCCATGTAGTGTAGTTCCTATCTTCCCAATAGGCTCTGCGCATTGGAATAATACCTACAGCAGTAAAGGCCTAGGCCAGACGTTAACTAGGTCTACTACTGTCGATACTAGACTTAAGTTTTGGGTTTGCCAGCATAGCTCAGAGTTCGCTAGAAACTTTCTCGAATGTTCAAGGAGGAATTAACTTCCCTGATTAGACAAGAAGGGATTTAGTTTCCGACAACCATAGAACATGACAACTTTGCTCTCCCCTAATCAAGAGTCAATCTCGAGAGTCGTGTGAACAAAAGGCAAATTATTTTACTCAGTCAGTACGTGCATTCTTAGTCTCATCAGAATGTAGAGAAAAGGAAGAGACGGGCGTGTTCAATAAAAAGGTGTTATTTATTGATCAGTCTCTTTTCTCATACAAGAGAAATGGATCGATATTATTGCAATACTTATAGTTAAGTAAAGTGCATACATTAAAAGCAATAGTATAAAGTAATACTGTAAAAACATTGATATGGTTTCTAAGCCATATGATGTTTAAAATGAATAAAATATATTACATACACATATACATTTGACTAAACGTACTCAACTGGTGTTTCTAAATACGCCTACCCCGTGTACCTGACCTAAGTCTAATGCGTGGGCGGGAATAGAAAGTTACAGTTTAAGTTAAGTTTGTTTTTGCCAAGTGAATAACTAAAGAATTCTCTGTGAGGGGTTATTCAGTTCTGTACCTGGAAGTTAGGATGAATGAGGAATGGTATCTCTTTCTCTGGCCTCGATATTCCAGGCTGCCTGCGAGGGCTACCCGGAAACGCCGGTGCTGGGTCTCTCGGCAGGAGAAAGCAGCTTCTCTCAGCGCGTCAGAAAGGCGGGGCTGCTGCCAGCGGGGTCTGCTCTGCTCTGGGCTTCGGCAAGTATGGCTGCTCCGTCTCGTCACCACGCGTGTGTTGCATATGGCAAGATCGGTAATATTTATACCTTTAAGGTGCCGAGATTGACGTACGGATGGACATAGATACGTCAATAAAGATGTCATACGATTTGCTCGTTAGCACATTCTTTTACTAAAGTTCTCGGTGAAATCAAAACAATGGCCGCAGGGTTTTGCCCAGGTTGTCATAGGTTTGATTTGTTATGAGAACTCCGTATGCCTTATCAGGGGCTGGAGGAATATCGCTTGTCTAATTAGATCGCAAGCGTTATGACCTAATCAGATAACACAATCCTGTGCCGTAGTGTGACTGCGTCAGATAACGGTATCTGCATCATGGGGGTTTTCTGCCTCATGGGCTGACTGCTAGTTAACTTGTTGGTTTGTTTAACTAGAATAGGGTCAGGAATAGGGGGATCGATTCAGAACCGATAGGAATACATGACACCCCATACCCAACAAAACCGTCACCTACAGACGACACAATCATGTTTAATCAGCTTATAGATAGGGCAGCTAAATAACACAAGGTAGATATGTACAATGACCCTATAGAGGAAGATTTCTTGTTCGACACCTTCCCCACTTCTGAGAAAAATGTCAGAACTCTTCCAATGCTTAAAGGGGTCCTCAAGCACACGCCAGATATCTTTAACCCCTTTTCTGCAGGGGTAATGCCCTCACAGTGCGGAGGGGGTCTGAGGCGCCACTGTGCTCATGACGAACCCAACAATGTGCATACAATTTACAAAAACATGGAAATATTTACAAGCTGAATCATCAAGTATAAATCTTGAAGGGAAATCACCCCATCATGGGGTGATTTCCACTAGCCTTCATCCCTTCAAGATTTATACTTGATGATTCAGCTTGTAAATATTTCCTTGTTTTTGTAAATTGTATGCACATTGTTGTCTCATGTTCATTGTCATGTTTTCACGAGTGTAAATATTTTTTTTATTTGTGTTGAAATGTACCCTAAAATGTATATAGCAACACATGAAGTTGATTACGTTCTTTTTGCTGCCTAGATTAAAAAAAAATGTGATGATTCATTAAAAAAAAAGTGACATAAATCAATGTCAGGATAAACCAATAAAGTTGTGTTTATCCGTATTTTCGCATTTATTGTTTAAATTGATATCAGAGGCTTAGGTAAACTTCCCTTTTTTCATAGCTGTAGTGGCAGCACACCTCAGGCGGCAACACATCCACGTGTTTCCCTATCTCGACGATTGACTCATAAAAGCCAAGTCAGACGTCCAATGTGCAAGTCATACGTCTCAAACCCTCCAGCTGCTACACAGTCTGGGTTTCTCAATAAATTATCCAACATCTTATCTGCAACCCTCCCACATACAACAGTATCTGGGAGCTACAATAGATACATCAGTAGCAAAGGCATATCCCAATCCAGTCAGGATAGCCAACATGCAGACACTAATCCAAAGGTTTCAGCCACGACACTCCTTACCAGCTCGAGTGTTCATGCAACACATAGGCATGATGGCCTCCTGCATATTCATTGTCCCCCATGCCAGACTTCAAATGCGTCCATTACAAGAATGCCTAGCAAGGCAGTGGAACCAGGCTCAAGGACAACTAAAAGACCTAGTGTTGGTAGACAGTCACGCATACAGCTCTCTGCAGCGGTGGAATCCACAAAACCTTTCCAAGGGGCGATTGTTCCATGAGCCAGTTCCACAAGTAGTATTGACAACGGACGCATCACTAACAGGATGGGGAGCCCACCTACATCAATACACAGTCCAGGGATTCTGGACAGTCAAGCAAAATACACTGCATATCAACCAATTAGAGTTGCTAGCAGTTTTTCTGGCACTGAAAGCGTTCCAAAACCACATACACAACAAACCGGTGTTGATCCGGATGGACAACATGACAGCCATGTATTACATCCAAAAACAGGGAAGGACTCACTCTCCACAGCTTTCTCACTTAGCGCAGAGCATATGGAGGTGGGCAATTCCAAAGAACATATTTCTCCTAGCAGAACACCTGCCAGGGAAAGACAATCAAATAGCCGATCTGTTAAGCAGACACAGCCAACAGATACACGAATGGGAAATTCACCCTCAAGTTCTCCAACCATTCTTCCAAGAATGGGGGCATCCAGAGATAGATCTGTTTGCCGCAAACGAAAACTCAAAATGCCGGTACTTTGCCGCCAGGTTCCCACATCCATTGTGTCACAGGGCAATGCGATATGGATGAACTGGTCACGCAGATTTGCGTACGCTTTTCCACCAGCCCCACTGAATCCGCTAGTGGCACGCAAACTACGTCAGCAGTCTCTGACACTGATCCTGGTTGCTCCAACATGTGCCAGACAACCATGGTACACAACATTCCTAGAACTCTGTGGTTCCACACCAAAGACTGCGCCTATCACCACATCTCCTAACTCAGAACCATGGAGAAATCAGGCACCCAGATTCCAATCAACTGAACCTAGCGATCTGGCTCCTGAAGTCTTAGAATTTGGATATCTCAATCTGCCTCCTGACTGCATGAACATTATCAAAGAGGCAAGACGCCCAACCACTAGAGCATGCTATGCAGCCAAATGGAAGAGATTTGTAATTTATTGCAACAATAACCAAATCAATCCATTAGACGCTTCAATACAAAACATTATCGGTTATCTGTTGCATCTTCAAAGATGCAATCTAGCATACTCTTCAATAAGACTTCATCTTGCAGCTATAGCAGCTTACCTCCAAAACAGACGAACACCTGTCTCTGTTCAGAGTTCCAGCAATCAAGGCTTTCATGGAAAGGCTCAAACGGATAATCCCTCCCAAACACCCACCTTCACCGGTCTGGAATTTAAATATAGTACTTACCAGACTTATGGGACCTCCTTTTGAACCACTACACTCATGTGAACTGCAATTTCTAATATGGAAGGTGGCTTTTTTAATTGCCATCACTTCACTCAGAAGAGTAAGTGAGTTACAGGCTTTAACTATTCAGGAACCTTACATGCAAATACATGCAAATAAGGTGGTACCACGTACTAACCCTAAATTCATGCCAAAGTTCATTTCCACTTTCCATATCAATCAGTCCATTGAACTGCCCGTTTTCTTCCAAAACCCGCAGTCAGTAGCTGAAAGCGCCTTGCACACACTAGATGTAAGAAGAGGGCTGTTATATTACATTGACAGAACTAAACCGTCAGAAAGACACAGCAACTGTTTGCTTTCTCACCACAACATAAAGGTAACCCCATCTCTAAATCAGGAATAGCTAGATGGATAGTTAAATGCATTCAAATATGCTACCAAAAAGCTAAACGCACTCTAACAGTACCCCCAAGAGCACACTCCACGCGCAAAATGGGGGCATCTATGGCTTTCCTGGGAAACATCCCACTAGAAGACATCTGTAAGGCAGCCACATGGACTACAATACACACTTTCACCAAACACTATTGTGTAGATGTGCAAGCAAAGCAGCAAGCTGCTGTAGGCCAAGCTGTCCTCAAAACTCTTTTTCAAATTGCTGCAGCTGGGACAGGCGTCCACCGCTAGAGGAGGTACTGCTGTACAGTCTATACAAAGATATGAATTCAGCAGCCCACATGCCTCGAACGGAAAATGCTACTTACCAGTATGCATCTGTTCTTGGCATGTAGGGCTGCTGAGATTCATATCGCCCACCCGCCTCCCCGGGGCCTGTCGCACCTGCAAGGTTTTCTTTGCATGGCCATCTTTACTCTACTATACTCCATCTTTGCCACAATGGCGAAAAACAATCTGAGGATGGAGTGGATGCCCATGCGCACTGTGGTCCAAGGGAGGAGTCACCTATCTCGTGATACTTCGAAGACTCTTCCAAGACAACAAAGTGCAATCATCCGGACCCAACACTAGGCGGCGATCTATGCAAAGATATGAATGTCAGCAGCCCTACATGCCAAGAACAGATGCATACTGGTAAGTAGCATTTTCCTTATCAATTGGCGTTATATTCCATGAGTGTCTCAATTATTTCTTCTTCAATTGTTTTGGTACTGTTTAAATGATTTACACTTGTTTCTTTGCTTAAGTCTGCCTGCTCAGAGCCACAGCAACCCAGGGTCGAGCTAAGGTTTAACAAAAGAAACCGAACTCGTCCTAAAGGGGGTTGGTAGTGTATTACACTGTGAGGTCACACAACCACACCATATATTACACCCCATTTCCTCATCGCTACATATTGTGCATATGTCACACATGGGTTAGAAAAGCACGCCCTCTTAGTTGCCGTGTGAGCCTTTGAAATTTTTGTAACTATTAGTTTGTAGCATATAGTTCGAGGCATATGAGCTGCAGATCGTACACTTTGCATCAGATCGCCACCTGGTGTTGGGCTCGGATGATTGCATGTTGTTGTCTTCTTGGTGAAGTCTTTGTAGTCTAGATATAGGTGACTTCTCCCTTGGACAATACTGCGCATGGGCATCGGCTCTATCCTTAGATTGTTTTTTTCCGCCTCTGGGTTCTGATGAAAGTTTCTCCGTCCTGCTAGAAAAACTTTTCCAGCAACTTCGAAGCGCAAAAACTTCCTACAAACAATATCGACGTCGACTATACAACTTTCGACGCTATCACCTCGATTCCGGATCATCGACGTGGGACGCTGGGCCTATATACGCCGAGCGGCCTACACCACATGGAAAGAAATGCCGAAATGCCAGGCAGCAAAATTCCCGCATAGCGATCATCACGAGGTTTGCAACCTCCGTCTATCGCCGGATCACAACGAGTCGACCTGCACAGCTTGTGCGTCCTTCCGATCATAGAAGACATCCGGGATCGGAGGGCCCGTCGACACGAGATGAGGAGATCAGCCCCAGCACCGGAGAATATCTTCGATGGCTAGGTTCTGCTCGTTCCAGAAGAAGATTCGCCGGATCTCCAGATCATATCAGAGGCAGAGGACTCGGACGACTCGATTCCATCACGTCAACCCGTGAGTACTTCTGCCCCTGCACCGCACACACTGCCCAAGCCAAAGACGAAGGTCAGCACTCCGCCCAAGGGGCCCAGTCGAGACCAAGTGCTCCCTCCTAAAGCCCAGACTTCGAACACGGCTCCGAGGAAGACAACTACGCCTTCAGGTGCTTCGGCACCGAGCAAACCACACGTGCCGATTCCACCACCTCCATCGGCACCAAAGCCCAAAGATCCTTCGGCACCAAAGCCAAAAGACTCTTCGGCACCGAAACCGAGAGATTCTTCGACGCCAAAAGCGGTAGCAACCATGGATTTCTTGGGAAATGTTCCCTTAGCTGACATATGTAAAGATACCACTTGGTCAACCCCAAACACCTTTGCTTAGTATTATTGTCTGTATATCCCTAGCAAGGCAACAAGCTATGGTTGGCCGCTTGTAGGGGATACTGCTTTACAGCCAATGCAGAGCGTGTGTATCTGCAGCATCTCATGCTTATAACAGAAAATGTCAGTTACCCTGTAAGCATATGTTCATAGCCTGTAGTGCTGTAGATTCACATGCGCTCATCCTGCTTTCCAGAAGAGTGCAGCTTTGATCACAGATCACTTCCTTTATTGACTAGCTTCATTTTACAATTCTCATGAGCACCATACTGTGTTTACTCATCACTCCATACTACTCACACCCGCTGTGCGAAAAACAATCTAATATGGATTTCGGTGCCTAGGCACATTGCCAACTAAGGGAAGATTCACTATATACCTTGTGACTCAAAAGACTTATTTGAGAAAAACACAACTTGAAAACGTCTGAGCCCAACATTAGATGGCTGGAGTACGCAGAACAAGTGAATCTACAGCACTACCCACAACAAACAGATGCTTACAGTGTAAGTTGCGCATTCCATCCAAGCCATCCTTTTTTCTTTGTCATCGTGTTACCATTCCTACTGTTTTATCTTTTGTAAATACTTGCACAAACTCCTCTTGAAGCAGAGTTTTTGGTGGGCTTTCTGCTGTACATCATGGGATGTGTTGCCTTGTTTAGATGTCCCTGTTTCCTTTCCATCCTCCTCCTCATAGGGCCAGGGACGTTGTCTGCAGAATATCATTTTGTGATCTAATGTTCTTTTATCCTCCCATCTCTCTCTCTCTGCAGTGCTCTCAGATGAAGCCTGGAAGGATGGCCTAATGAAGGAGGTGTCAGCGGTGTCTCCGTGGTGCCTTTATGCATGTGAACCCCTCAACCCTCGTCACACTTACTTCACGTACCTTGACTCCTTCCTCATGTCCACTCCCACCCCATGTATGTGCACACCAAAGTACTTGTTCCTTACTGAGTACCCCTCAGGCCCCTGGGGACTGTTCTCATCAGACTGGTCGCAGATGGATGCTGCAACTCATGCGGGGGTGCATGGTTTTACCGCATCTCCTGAGTTCCCCCTCAAACCCACTTGTAAAGGTGGTTTACCCTTGCTGGACTACCCTACCTCAGCTAAACCTGGTGCAAACTGCTGCAAACCCTTGTGGCCTGTATGTTTTCTGAAGACCCCAATCGGTCTGTTCCTAAAGACTTCCCCTTCACTCTGTCACAGAACTGGGGTGGGCGGCAGGATTCCCTTTTTTTCCAAACTGTACATGGTGTGCTAACCATCTGGGTATTAAATGCCTCCATTTGCTGTGACTGCTAATGGACTCTGAGGTGTAGGAACAAGAAGGAATGACGAATCCCACACAATGACCACCCTAAACACTCGGTGCTTCTCACCATTTTAAGGTTTGCCTACACAGAAGCTGGTGGCAGGGACCAAGACAGAGAAAACTGGGCATTTTTCATCAATGGGACCCATGCCGCCTTGGGGGAGCACTCAAAGGATCCAATGGGGCTGTCACCCTTCAGGACCACAACGACCCTCCCCGCAAGTCTAGTTACCGCTATAACTGGCCCATGGCAACCCTTCCCACAAGCCCAAGCATCGCCTATCAGCCCCCTCTGTGAATAAATGTAACCACTGTGCACAGGCACACCTCTGCACCCACTGCTCTAAAGTCACATGACACCCACTGCCCTAAGGTCACACGACACCTAGCACGACCGCCCTAATTACAATGTGAATCTGTGCTTTTATTATTTCTGATGTTTTTTTTTCTCACTACTTCCACCCTTAGTGCCATACAATTTAGCTGACAGATCAAAAGAAGGCTGGGATTGTTCTGGCTTGCTTACTGTTATTCCCTTGCCTCCATATCACCTCCAGGCCCCTCTCACCAACCACGGTTTTGGGCTTCATGGATTGTAAAAGCTGCAGCCTGCATGCCTACTTTGCCTTCTCCTTTAATTGTCTGATTTTGGGTGCTGACCACTCCTATCCATGCCCCTCTAATACGCCTTTCAGCCAGGGGTAGATCACAAGCCACCCCATCTCTACCCACCCCTTTTCCATCTTGGTTTAAGGCGTGGGTGGAGGGGCCTCTCTGCGCCCTCCTTCTGCCTGACACCTTGTGGCCAGGGGTGTGCTTGGTTCTGCTGGAGTCTCTGCCTGCCTGCCTTACACGGAGCATCCACCAGAGGGCGCCGCTGTCTCCAGGTTATGAAGCTGGAAGGAGCCTTCTTTTTAAAGGAACATTACATGTATCAATGTCTTTTATATTATTGTATATGACTATACATGTGTTAGGATTATTGTTGTACAACATAATTCATAGTGTGCCAGATTTACTGAGTTTAATATAGAGAGATGACAAACCAGAATTCTCCAAATGTTGACTGAGCACCCAAGGATCTGCCCTTTCTCCGCTCTCTAGAATTCTCATCTTAGTTTGAGCCTTTTGCTGACACAAAGGAGAACTGAGGGGTGCAGAATGGTGGGAAAGGTGGACGGTGGTGCAGGACTGTACTATCGCAACGGGGTAAGGGGCTGTAACTCTGTGCTGGCACTATGAATGAACTCAGAACCCTAGTTGGAGTGGTGGGAGGAGTGGGGCTTCACACCCGAAGGGTATGTAGGACAAACTGGGTGTGTGGAGAAGTGAGGCCTTTAATAGTAGGTAGGAAAGCTTGCCCTGAGGGAGGTGGGATAAGATCTAATTAATGTAGTTAAGCGGAGGGTTGGTGGGGTTGGGTTTTGTAAGATTGACTAGATGGACTGAGGCGGGGTGTAAGATTCATTGGAGGGGCCGGAGTGTAAGATGAATCAGTGGCTGTTCTGCACCAACACTGGCCTCAGTTTTGCCCCGACCCCCAGGAGCACCAGTCCTTGCTTGGCTATACAAGATGGCGGTCCCTTCATCGTTTATCCCAGGTTCTTCATTGCTCTCCACCTAATACATTTACAGCCTGCCTCCTTTCTCCACTCTCCAGCTCTCCAGGGCAGCCCTCCTCCTTGGTCTGCGCCATACATTTGATGTCATCACATGTGTCTTGTGAAATAAATATGTATGATATGAGTCTGTCTACATTTTCTTGAAGATCTGTGCGCTTTCTATCGCTTGGCATTCTTTTCTGAGGACATCACCAGGGAATTGGAGAGAAAATCTTGTAGTGTGGTTGGAGATATATATGTGTGTGTGTGTTTGTAGCATGAGTGGTTTTATTTTAGTTTTAACTCATTTTTTTAATAAGATACAAGACCTAATATGACTCGCAGGTGCATTTTGTAAATAAATGTTCGAGGCATTTGTGGCTGTAGATACACACGCTGTGCATACTCATGCCATCTAGTGTGCATACCCCTGCTATCTAATGTTGGCCCAGGATGTGTGCAAGTTGTCTTTCTTCAAAGAACTCTCATCACAAGGTACTGTCACTCCACCCCATGTTTGCAATGTGCATAGCGATCTGTTCTTTTGTTTTATTTCCACCGCCAGGTTCAGACGTGTGCTCCGGAATGACACCATTACGCTGTTCTTTTCGTTCTTCACGATTCCTCTCCCACCATTGGTACTGTATTCGATTGCGTTTCCCCTTCTGTCGTATCGGGTGGACGCCTAGAGTTTCATCCTGGACGGTTCTCCAGTCGACCCCAGCCCACGGTGGAGCTTCGCCCATCCGAGTCTCTTTCACTTCCATTCGGTCCGCTCTCAGTATGCCTAGCCGGTGACTGAATGGGCGCCTTTTCGATACTGCCTTCTGTGTCATGAAATACCCAAGCCTACCTCCACCAGGTTTGTAATCTTTGCCTTCATCCGAGCACAACTAGGCCTCTTATGACGCATGTAGGTCCTTTGGGTCGAAAAAGACTCCTTGAGACCGCCGAGATGTTGCAGCAAAGATACCTTCGACCTCTTTGGCACCAAGGACCTCAGGGGGGACATCATCCTGAGCCTTTGGCCCCTGACAGGAGGCTTTCTTTCCTAAAGACAGTTCCACCACTAACCTAGAGATTGAAGACTACGAAGTCTTCCCGCCCACTCAACAGGTCCTGAGTACAGCTCCTTCTAACCCTACTCGACTCCACTCCGAGCTTCCACTCCAGAAGGGGCGTTCAGTAGCTCTGGACCCATAGAGGCAGGCTTCTGGAGAACCACTGCCTTCAGGCCATGGTCGCACTGACAGTTGATTTCAGACACTACGCCCAGCTTCGGCTCAGTGCCAAAGAAAATGTTAAAGCCAACTTCCTCAGCTCCGCTCGCTCCCGGCTCACTGAGGACCCAACCTTTGGATCCAAAGCCGTTGGTGTCGAAACCCAGGTTGGCGTTGGTGCTGACTAGAAAATCAGCCATCAAACCAGTCCTCCAAAAGCTGCAGAATGAAGGAGTAGTTTGTCCTGTAACTCCAGGTTCGAGGCATGTGGGCTGCTGAATTTATATCTATGCATAGATCGCCGCCTAGTGTTGGGTCCGGATGATTGCACATTGTTGTCCTGGAAGAGTCTTCGCAGTATCACGAGATAGGTGGCTCCTCCCCTGGACTACAGTGCGCATGGGCATCCCCTCCATGCTCAGATTGTTTTTTTCCGCCATTGGGTTCGGATGTACTTCTTAACCCACGTTCGGAAATTGTAATAGTTACTTCTTTTTTCGATGCCAAAAGGCCATAGGGGCGTCTGTATTGTCTTTCGTTCGGTGCCTTCAGCTTTCTTGTTCTTTGAACTCGACTTCGGAAGACTTTTAGTCTTCGACGCCAAAGGACGATCGACGATGGAACGGAGCCCGTTCAAGCGCTGCCCCGTCTGCAACTCTAAATATCCCCACATCGACGTGCACCCGGTGTGCAACAAATGCCTCTCACCGGACCACGACGAGGCCAGCTGCATGGCCTGTTCGAAGTTCAGGTCGAAGAAGACTCTCCGGCTTCGTCGCGCTGCACGACAGTCGGCGCGGGAATCGGCACCAGACCCAGAAAACATATTCGGTGGTAACGACGACGAAAATGTACAAGATGACGAATCGGAACATTCGGACCCCGCGTCGGAGCAAGACTCCAACGAGGACGAGGAACAACTCTACATCCATGATGAAGACATCGTTGAGGTAGGAGACGACGCACAACCTCTCGGAGCCGTCGACGACGACTCAGGCGAGGATCTCGGCCCAACCGCAGTAGCGGGGCCCCATACAGACTCTTCCACGGCTCAGGTCGAGGCATCGCCGGAATGCCTTAGCCAAGATCTTCAACACCGCTGTCTAGTCCCGCTTCAGGGCCCGACTAAGAACATTTCCAAAGAGCCATCGGTCGAAAGGCCACAATTAGTGGACAAATCGAAGCCAAAACATAAAGACACAATATCGAAACGAAAGAGTTGGCAACAACCGTCGGCTCGAAGACTTCGGAGCCTCCCAAGTCGAAACCGGCGCTCAACCCCTCGGAGTCGACAGGGGGTGTTGAGCTAAAGATCGGAGCGACGAAGCCTGTGTCTCGCTCACGTCGAAGTCAGCGTCAAAGCCCGGCTCCAAAGATGGCGACTCTTCAAAAGGAATCAAGGCCCAAAAGGCCGTCGATCCGAAGATCCAAAAGCCGCAACTGGTCAAAGCCTTCGAGCCCAAGACCACCATCGGCTCGAAGGAACAAACCTCCTCCACCATCACAAGCGTCCCTGCTCCGCAGCACCGCATCGAGTCGACGAAACCTCACAAGCACGCGGACCACTCGGAGTCGGTCGGTTCGAAGTCGAAGTCTTCGAAGCAGATCAGCACGGCACCGATGCCTTTGGCTCCTATCAAATACGGCCTGCCCCCGACAGCTAGACCCAAGGCTGTGCAGCTCCAAAAAGCTGCAGACTCGTCCAAGTCGACATCAGTGGCGGCACCCGCCCAGCCTCGAGCCGACAACGTTCAGTTCCAGCCACCAAGCTAAGCCGAACAGTCGAAATTATACATCGACTCCAAATCAGGCAGGCTCACCGTTTATAAACGGAAAATCAGACCTGAAACACCGATGGAGCCTTACAAAATACCACTTAAGAAAAAGAGAGACTCCACTACCTCTCAAATTCTTTTTGAACCCATACGCACATATGGGCAAGACTATACCTACTCACCCACACCAGTCACTGAGGATGTGGAGGAAGGGGGCAATGAGGAGCAGTTTAACTACCCCATGGACACAGATCAAGATGAGTCCCAGCCATGGGCTGACACTGTTGACCCTGATGAACCACACATCACCCCTGACACTCAGTCATATGCAGTCAAGACTTCGCCTACTGAGGACACTGCTGCGTTCAACGCGCTCATTGAGAGGGCGCCACTTAACCATGACGTGGATATGCACGCTAACCCCGTGGAGGAAGACTTTCTTTATGATACATTCTCCACATCGGAAAGATCTGTAAAAACTCTCCCTATGCTCAAAGGTGTGCTCAAACATGCAAGTGACATTTTTAAGGAGCCCACTAAAGCGAGGGTGGTGAACCCAAGGATTGAAAGGAAGTACCGGCCTGCGCCCGTGGACCCTACCTACATCAAGGGCCAACTCCCACTGGACTCCTTAGTGGTAGCTAATGCTCGTAAGAGAGCGAACTCGCAAACAACGGGTGATGCTCCTCCTCCGGACAAGGAATCCAAGATCTTGGAAGCCTCTGGGAAACGTGTGGCTGCTCAAGCTGCTAATATTTGGAGGATCTCCAATACCCAAGCCCTGTTAGCAAGATATGACAGGGCACACTACGACACTTTAGAGCAGCTACTGCAACACCTACCAGACACTTATAAGGAGGGAGCAGAAATGCTTATACAAGAGGGGAAGTTGATCTCAAACGCATCCATAAAGTGCGCGTTAGATGCAGCTGACACAGCAGCTAGGGCCATAAACACTAGCGTAATGCTCAGAAGGCATGCCTGGCTCCGCATCTCTGGTTTCAAGTCGGAAATCCAAACCACTCTACTTAACCAGCCAGTTAACCCTGACTTCCTGTTTGGTCCAGAGGTGGACACCACTCTGGAAAAGATAAAAAAAGACACTGAAACTGCAAAATCCATGGGCGCTCTGCAGTCTCAGCAGTTCTGGGGCGGTTCCTTTCGTCTCTCCGGTAACAGGGGAGCTTCTAGAGGACAAGCGTCGCAACAAGCCCAATACACCAAGGGAGGCACACAAACCACCTATAACAAGAACAATAGGGGTGGATACCGAGGGAACAGCACCAAGGGCAGAGGACATGGAAATAATAATGCCAGATCCTCCGCCGCTAACAAACAGTGACGTCTTGTCACTGCCCCCCGACCATACAACACCTATCGGGGGGAGACTTCAGCAGTTCCTGCCGGTCTGGGAAAGCATTACCACGGACAGGTGGGTGAGACAACTTATACATCACGGTTATTGTCTGGAGTTAACATCCACTCCACCCAACATACCCCCAAGGCACCGTCCTATGTCCGCGGAGCACATGCACTTATTGCAGCAAGAAGTCATCTCCATGCTGCAAAAAGGGGCCATAGAACTCGTGCCTTTAGACCAACAGGGTACAGGGGTGTATTCACTGTAATTCTTAATCCCAAAGAAAGACGGGTCTCTCAGGCCCATTCTAGACCTCAGACCCTTAAACCAAACCATCCTATCAGAACACTTTCACATGCTCACGTTACAGCAAGTTCTCCCGCTGCTCAGTCAAGGAGACTTCCTAGCAACCCTAGATCTGAAGGATGCCTATTTCCACATTCCCATTCACCCCAGTCACAGGCAATATCTCAGGTTCACCATCAACAACCAGAATTACCAGTTCAAAGTCCTGCCTTTCGGGGTCACTACAGCCCCCAGAGTGTTTACAAAGTGCTTGGCGACAGTGGCCGCGCATCTTCGGAGACAACACATCCATGTCTATCCGTATCTGGACGACTGGCTTGTACAAGCAAAGTCAGCCCAGCAGTGTGCCAACCACATGTCACGCACAATCCACCTCCTACACAGTCTGGGATTCTTGCTCAATTACCAGAAGTCCCATCTTCAACCCGCACGTGTACAGCAGTACCTAGGCGCAGAAATAGACACACTCGCTGCCACAGTTCAACCAAACTCAGCGAGGGTCACCAGCATGCAAGTGTTGATTAAAAAATTCAAGGCACAACACTCACTCCCAGCGCAGGTGTTCATGCAACTGATAGGCATGATGGCCTCCTGCATCTTTATAGTCCCTCACACGAGGCTACACATGTGTCCGCTTCAGGAATGCTTGGCACGCCAGTGGAACCAGGCTCCAGGACAGCTAAAAGACCTAGTGTTGGTGACCGGTCGTGCATACAACTCTCTGAATTGGTGGAACACACAAAACCTTTGCAGGGGACGACCGTCCCAAGAGCCTGTACCACAGATAGTACTGACAACGGGTGCATCTCTCCAGGGCTGGGGAGCCCATGTCCTCCATTATACAGTGCAGGGATTATGGACACCGCAACAGCAGAAGATGCACATCAACCTACTGGAACTGATGGCAATCTTCATGGCGATGAAGGCATTCAAGTTGCATCTCTGCAACAAAGTCGTGCTGATCCGGACGGACAACATGACTGCGATGTATTACATCCAAAAGCAGGGGGGGGGGACACTCTCCACAATTGTCACACCTAGCACAGTGCATGTGGAAGTGGGCCATTCAGAGAAACATGTTTCTCATGGCGGAACACCTCCCAGGCAGGGACAACCAGATGGCGGACCTGCTCAGCAGACACAGCCATCAGATGCACGAGTGGGAGATACATCCCTCAGTGCTCCAACCATACTTCCAGCAGTGGGGTCATCCAGAGATCGACCTCTTCGCCACACACGAAAACACAAAATGCCGCACCTTCGCCGCCAGGTTCCCACACCCGCAGTCTCAGGGCAATGCGATATGGATGAACTGGTCGAACAGATTTGCGTACGCCGTTCCTCCAGCACCACTCATACCGCTAGTGGCACGCAAACTGAGGCAACACTCCATGACGCTCATCCTGGTTGCTCCAACGTGGGCAAGACAGGCATGGTACACCACGTTCCTGGAGCTTTCCGTGGTTCCACACCAGCGCCTCAGACTCACACCCAGTCTCCTCACTCTGAGCCATGGAGACATTCAGCACCCAGATCCGCAGCAGTTGAGCCTTGCAATATGGCTCCTGAGGTCATAGAGTTTGTGTGAGAAGTTGGCCTGATATGCAGTGCTCACTATTCTAGTGATCACTATGTATCAGTCCAGACAACCCTTATTGATGATTGGTTGTAAGTCAACCTTATAGACCAGCTATCCTAGTAGCATGGATACGAGCAGTCTAAGGCTAAGACTCTAGAGGGCCTGTTAAGCCAGCTGTTTTACCATCACATTACCCCTTGAACACCAAGTGAAAGGACACCACACAAGTTGTTATGAAAATAAACAGGTATTTATTTATAACAAGACTACCCTGAACTCTTTATGAGTCAGGGAGCTAAGCACATAACAAAACTCTTAAGAAAATACTTTAAGTCGCACAATTTACACAAATGCCCTAGGGGCGCGAAAAACCATATACACAAGAAGTGGAATGCGAACTTGCTAGCAGGTAAGTAATACTTTTCTAGACTGTAGAAACGCTAGGCCTACAATACTAAACACTTGGATTAGAAGCAGGAGGCCTAGGGACGCCGTGTGCAGAGTGGGAACTCTCACGCGTAATGCGGGAACAAGTCTATGGACGCTTAGCAGTTGCAAAGTTACTGTTCTCGGGCGAACCCGACTAGGTGGGTCGAAAACGGGAGTGGATCCGAACACTTAGGGTGTTGGACTATGCTGGAGCACCGGAGTACTCAGTTTACCTAGCCCAGGGGCTGCGGCTGCATAGAGTTGAAGTTGCGTCGGAAACCCTTGTTGAAGAACCAGGAGCCTGAAAAAAGAAGTTGCTGGCAGGCGGCCAGTGAAGAAGTTCGTGGAGATCCAAGCCTGGATCAGGGAAGAGGAAGACCTGAAAGCAGAGGGGACCAAGTTCTGAATCACTAGCCAGTGATTTAGGTGGGCACCAGAGTGGCACCGGACGAAGTCACCTCAACCAGGTGAGTGGGCGCTGCTGGGCTCTGCAGTCTCTCGGACCAGGAGGCGTTGTCGGCGACCAGGATGGAGGTGCGAGCTGTCCCACGAAGATATCTGCTGCTGACGTCGCTGGACCCAGGATTGGGCAACAAGTCTTGGCAAATGCAAGGCCCACGCGGTGGACCTAAAATGGCGTCTTGAGTGGACCAGGAGGGTCCAGGGGGCTCCTCTTTTGGAGGGGAGCAAGGGCTAGTCTGGAGCAACCAGACCAGCAGTGTTTGTCGTCGTGGAGCGTCGTGAGAGGGCCACTAGCCAACGGGCAAGCGACCTGGACAACGCGGTTCGCAGCAAAGAGCAGAAGGGCCCCACGCAGATCTCGTGGATGCAGGGGGGCTGAACTTCGGTGCTGGAGCTGCTCAGGGTCGGGGCTTCTCTTACCCCAAAGCACTCGGTCGAGGGTCACTCGGTGGTCGTGCTGGACAAGCGTCGTGCAGTTCTGAAGATGGCCGGTCCCTCGAGGTCTCGTCGCACCCACGGATCACAGCTGGGCTGATGATGTAGGTTGAGGTCAGAGGTGCCAGGGAAGCCGGTTCTCGTCGTGCTGGAGCAGTCTTGACCCGGAGGAGAGACTGGCAACAAACCGCGATGCTTGGTTGGTGCCTGCTGCTGCAGGGTGACTACTCCTTAGTCACAAGGGAGAAATCTTGAGAAGAGTCTTGAGTTCTTCGTGTAGAAGGTCGGTTCAGGATTCAAAGATTGATCTGATTTGGGAGGGGGCCTGCTCCTACCTTTATCCTGCAAGAGGGGGCTGGCACGCGACTAAGTCCTGCCCTATGGGTGGGACTAGGAAGGGGGGTGGTTACACCCCTCTCCCATGCCAGGCTTTCCCCAGCTCAGGGGCTGGTGTGCCCCTGGAACTAGTTCTAGCCGGCCTATGCACAGTGAGCACCGGGGTGCCACTTGCAGTCACCTTCCTCTAAAGCCCTGCCTACCTAGAATACACAAAATCCTGTCTGGGACGGTGCTGGCACCGCCCCTGGCAGGAAACCCTTTGTCCTTGCCTCCCGCGCTGGGAGGACTCCCAGCAGCAGGAGGGCAGACTTGTGTCTCGGTGGCAGCATCCATCTTGTGGAGCTGAGGCTATGTCTGACTTTAAACGGGGTTACAGGTTACCAACATGTCGTGTCCCTCTAGAAGGGTGGAATGCTAACCCCGTCGCCAGAATTGGCGAGGGGTTAGTATTCCAATTCGTATGACACCTTACTCGACATGTTTTGATAATGTCATACCAAAGTTAGCATATGACCGCGAGGTACATAATGCACTTAAGAGTATATGGTATAGCGTTATCATGGACAAGCTATTAGGACTTGGTTCCGCAAGCTGCAAACGGGCTCAGCTCATGCCAGAGCACCATTTCACATTATTCCACGCACTCTGCCTTCAGGATTGCTAAGGCCTGCCATAGGAGTGACTGATAGGAATATATGTGTCCATTTTAGGTTTAGATATAGGAATACTATATCTAAAGCAAAGGGTGATTACACCACCTTGCCCCAGCTGTCAAGCAGCCAGTTGTGTCAGTTTTGGATGGCCAGCCAGGGGTGGCATAATACATGCTGCAGCCCCTGGTAGGCCCTGGGCACACCTATGCCCTGGGTACCTAAGGTACACTGTACAGGGACTGATAAGGTGACTCAGTATCCAATTAGATATGTACCTAAGGTACATGGAATCCATTTTACAGAGAGAGCAGTAGGCCTGGGGACCTGAATGGCAGGGCCCCAGGTCAACTAAGTCAGAAAACCAGCAAAACACCAGGCAAAAAAGTTGGGGGCAACCATAGTCAGGGATCTACCTTCCTACAGTTTGGCTACCTAAACCTGCCTCCTGACTGCATGGACATCATCAAGGAAGCTAGACGGCCTACCACCAGGGCCTGCTATGCGGCCAAATGGAAGCGTTTTGTTATCTATTGCTCCAATAAATAACATAAACGCACTTGACGCTTCCACGCAAAACATTATAAGTTACTTGCTACACCTATACAGGTGTAATCTAGCGTATAGTTCCATCAGGATACATTTAGCTGCAATGGCGACTTATCTTCAAAATAGACAGCACCTATCCCTTTTCAGAGTGCCAGCCATTCAAGCTTTTATGGAGGGACTGAAAAGGGTCATTCCTCCAAGACACCCGCCTTCGCCTGTCTGGAACCTCAACATAGTCCTCACCAGGCTCATGGGCCCACCATTTGAACCTCTTCACTCTTGTGAGATACAATTTCTCACATGGAAAGTGGCTTTTCTGGTGGCAATTACGTCGCTACGACGAGTTAGCGAGCTGCAATCCCTCACTATTCAGGAGCCTTTCATTCAGATACATGCTAATAGGGTTGTGCTGCGCACCAACCCTAAATTTATGCCAAAGGTAGTGTCACAGTTCCACATCAACCAAACTATTGAACTACCTGTATTCTTCCCAAATTCTGATTCAGTGGCAGACAGAGCACTACACACACTGGATGTTAAAAGGGCTCTCCTGTATTACATAGACAGGGCTAAAGATTTCAGGAAGACTAAACAACTGTTCGTTGCCTTCTCTCCACAGCACAAGGGCAACCCAATTTCTGAATCGGGTATAGCCAGATGGATTGTTAAGTGCATCCAAATCTGTTATCAAAAGGCTAAACGCACGTTAACAGTTCCCCCCAAGAGCGCAGTCCACAAGCAAGTTGGGAGCATCCATGGCTTTCCTGGGTAACATTCCTCTAGAGGACATATGTAGAGCAGCCGCATGGACCACCATACACACATTCACCAAACACTACTGTGTGGATGTACACTCAAAACAGCAAGCTGCTGTAGGTCAGGCTGTTCTCAGAACTCTTTTTCAGACTGCTGCAGCTGGCACAGGCAACCGCCGCTAAGGAGGGTATTTATTCTATGCATAGATATAAATTCAGCAGCCCACATGCCTCGAACGGAATATGCTACTTACCAGTATGCATCTGTTCTTGGCATGTAGGGCTGCTGACATTTATATCGCCCGCCCTCCTCCCCGGTGCCTGTCGCAGCTGTGGCACTCAGTATTACTTGAATCATTCTCATGCATGGTCATCACTTGCTATATCACACTCCATCTCTGCCACAATGGCGAAAAACAATCTGAGCATGGAGGGGATGCCCATGCGCACTGTAGTCCAGGGGAGGAGCCACCTATCTCGTGATACTTCGAAGACTCTTCCAGGACAACAATGTGCAATCATCCGGACCCAGCACTAGGCGGCGATCTATGCATAGATATAAATGTTAGCAGCACTCCATGCCAAGAACATATGCATACTGGTAAGTAGCATATTCCTTCTGTAGTAGGGGTATCTCTGTTATAGTCATAATCTAGTGAATAGTCCCGCCCAAGTCCGTGGACCCCGGAGCAATCAACAATAATCTCTTAAGTTGTCAAAACATGCAGAACTTAAGAGAGAATTTAAAGACAGATAATGCAGCCTATATCCACAGGCTACACTGTCCAATACTTCAACTAGAAATTCCACCAAAATCCACAAACAGTACAGCCTGTCCAGATTTTTCTAAGAGAAAAACCTTGCCTTTAACATCAAAACCCTCAGGAATGATGGAGAGGAAGAAGTGGACAGACAAGAATCATAGGCTGCCATTATGTGGATCAGAACAGGATACTGTGCCTTTAAGAGAACTTTCCAGAAATCTCACAGTGTCC
The DNA here is from genome assembly GCF_964261635.1 of Lissotriton helveticus. Classification (NCBI taxonomy): domain Eukaryota; kingdom Metazoa; phylum Chordata; class Amphibia; order Caudata; family Salamandridae; genus Lissotriton; species Lissotriton helveticus. The sequence continues at coordinate 74,258,682 of NC_136065.1, forward strand.
CAGAATGCACTGCAGGTCCCTTTTACTTTCAGTTCTTTTTGAAGGCGTAACAGGCCAGACCTGTAGCATCTCTTACATGAATATCTCTCTCCACCGGGGAGGAGGGCGGGTGCGTATGACTAACAGAGATACCCCTACTACAGAACTGGAGTTACAGGACAGAAACTACTCCTTCTGTAGTAGGGGATCTCTGTGTATAGTCATAATCTAGTGAATAGAATGGCAAGCCCATCCCCACACCAAGCGGCGGTGGAGAAAAAAGAAATAACACCACTACTGTGAGAACAGATTTCGCAGCGAAGCCTGCCCAACCTGAGCGTCTGTCCTGGCATCAGTGTCCAGACAGTAATGTTTAGCAAAGGTATGGACCGACTTCCAAGTGGCTGCCTTGCAGATTTCTGCAATAGGAACATTACGTAGCAAAGCAGTCGTGGCAGCTTTGCCCCTGGTGGAATGAGCCTTAGGTTTACCCCCTAAGGTCTTATTAGCCTTTTGCTAACACAATTGTATACAGGACACAATCCACCTAGAGATGGACTGCTTTGAGGTATCAAGACCGGTCCTGACTGATCCATATTTGATAAACAATTGGTCTGACCTACGAATATCCTTGGTTTTATCCAGATAAAATTTCAACACCCTCCTAACATCCAGGGAATGCAGGGACCTTTCCGCTGGAGATGAAGAATTCTGAAAAAACGTAGGTAAAGTTATGGTCTGGTTAACATGGAAATCAGATATAACCTTTGGAAGAAATTTAGGGTGAGTACGCATAACAACCTTAGCAGCATGAAATACAGTATAAGGTTCTTGGCAACACAACGCCTGAATTTCACTCCCCCTGCGGGCCGATGTAATAGCCACGAGGAACGCCGCCTTCCAGGACAGGTGCTGCAACGAAGCCTTATGAATAGGTTCAAAAGGCTCCTTCATCAATCTGGACAGCTTCACGTTCAATTCCCATGAAGGCGAAGGAAGCCGGACAGGAGGGAACACTTTCTTCAAGCCTTCCAAAAAATCTTTGATCACAGGGATCTGGAAGAAGGAAGTCTGTGAAGGGCATTTCCTGTAGGCAGTCAGTGCAGCGAGATGAACCTTAATGGAATGGACATTAAGGCCAGACTGCGCCAAATGTAGCAGATACGGAAGGATAACATCTTCCTTACACATCGTCGGGTCATAGTTCTTGGACTTGCACCAGATGCAAAATCTCTTCCACTTGTAAGCATATGAAGTCCTAGTGGAAGGTCGCTTAGCCTCCTTCAGTATGTCCATACAATCTTCTGGTAGATTCAAATGGCCATATTGCACTATCTCAGGAGCCATGCCGCCAAACTCAGACGAGAGGTTGGGGTGCACCATCTGCCCCCCGAACTTCGTGAGGTCCGGCCTGCACGGCAACAGTATGTGAGGAAGGAGAGGCCGGTGAAGCAGGTCCGTGAACCACCACTGCCTGGGCCATTCCGTGACAATCAGGATCATCCGCGCCCTGGACTGGGACAGCTTGATGAGCACCGCCGGAATCAGGGGAAAGGGTGGAAAAGCGTACAGAAAGCTGTTCGACCAGTTGATCCATAACGCATTCCCCAGCGTCCCTTGCTGGTAGTACCTGGAAGCGAAGTCTCGGCATTTGCTGTTTTCGGCGGTGGCGAACAGATCTACGTCTGGAGTCCCCCACCTTGCGAAGACTTCTCCTAGTACTTCGTCGTTTATGACCCATTCGTGGTTTTCCTGAATCAGTCTGCTCAGTGCGTCTGCCTGAACATTCTGCACACCTGGCAGATGGGTAGCCGTTATCGTCCGTCCTCTGGCTAGAAGCCAGTGCCAGTTCGCCTGCGCCTCCTGCGACAGAGTGCGCGATCTCGAACCCCCCTGCTTGTTGAGGTAATACATCGTGGTCATATTGACCGTCTGTACAAGCAGAGAGTTGGTCTGGAAGGACGGATGAAAGGCCTTCAGTGCCAAGTGAACAGCTCTGAGTTCCAGGAAATTGATGTGGTACGTGGACTCCGTCGGGGACCACGTTCCTTGTATCTGTAAGTCTCCGGAGAGCGCCCCCCCAGCCGTGGAGAGACGCATCCGTCACGATAGTCTGTGTGGGAATGTCCTTGTGGAAGGGAACCCCTCTGAGGAGATTCTCCGCTGAACACCACCACTTCAGAGACTGAAGAGCATGCAGAGACAGTCGTATCTTGTCGTCCCAAGATCCTTTCCTCTGATCCCACTGATCCTCCAAGCACTCCTGCAATGGTCTCATTTGCAGCCGTGCGTGTGGCTTGAGGAAGGTACAAGAGGCCATCGACCCCAGTAGAGAAGACACCTTCCTCACTGTTGTAGATGGAGCGGTCATAAGAGCCTGAGCCTTCCGAAGGAGTGATAATTGTCTCTCCTCCGAAGGAGACACGCTTGCTGACAGCGTATTGATGGAGGCTCCCAAGTACTGTATGCACTGGACCGGAGTCGGGACCGACTTGGACATGTTGATGTACAACCCCAGCTTGTTCAAGAGAACGCACGTCTTCTGGAAGTGCGCTTGAGCTTCCGAGAAGGAGGAGGCCTTAATTAACCAATCGTCCAGGTACGGGTAGACAAACACCTTGTTCTTCCTTAGGTGTGCGGCTACCACTGCCATGCACTTCGAGAATGTTCTGGGCGCAGACTTTAGTCCCAATGGCAGTACTGTGTACTGATAATGATTGGCGCCCACTTGGAATCGCAGGAACTTCCTGTGTTTGTGTGCAATGGGCACATGGAAGTACGCATCCTGTAGTTCTATAGCACATAGCCAGTCTCCCTGTTGCAGCTGAGGATAAATCTGATGCAACAATAGCATGCGAAACTTCTCTCTGCGAATCCACTTGTTTGCCTGTCGCAAATCCAGAATGGACCTGAACTCGTTCTTGTCCTTCTTGTGAACCAGGAAGAACCGGGAGTACAGACCTCTTCCTCTTTGAGACAGAGGTACGTCTTCTATCACCCTTTTCCTTAACAGGATATCGGCCTCCGCCTGGAGCTCGCGCAGTTGAAACTGCGAGCTGACCGGTGGAATTGATGGAGGCGGGCTGGTGAACCGAAGACTCTATCCATTGCAAACAATATTCAGCACCCACTTGTCCTGAGTAATTTTTCTCCACTCTGCCAGAAAAAATTGAACGCTTCCCCCCACCGGAGCGGGTAACTTATGTAGGGGAAGTAACCGCTCAGGGTCGAGACCCAGCTGGGCCTTTGTTCGCTGCTGCGGACTGCTGGCCGCCTCTACCCTTCTGGCGCTTCTGGAAGGGCTTCCGGAACTGCTGCTGCTGTTGTTGCTGCTGTCCCGAAGTCTGTCCACGCCCTCTGCCCTGCGCCCCAAACCGTCTCTGGAATGGGCGGAAGGTCTTTTTCTCCTTGGGCTTCTCCAGCCCGACCGCCGTTAGGGTCTCGGCCTCCGCCTTCATGCGGGCCATTTCGTCATCTGAATGCTTGCCAAACAGGGTTTCCCTCGAGAAGGGCAGATTGGCCACCCGCTGCTGAGCTTCCGGCTTAAGCGATGTAAGTCGAAGCCAAGCGTGGCATCGCTGGTTGACACCATGACAGTACCCATGTGCCACCAGAAGAGACGTATCAGCAGCCGCGCTGATGAGCTGGTTCGACACCAGCATCCCCTCCTTCAGGATCTCTTGAAAATCCTCTTTCTTCTCCTGGGGAAGGAACTCCACGAATTGCTGGAGGGACTCCCATAGGGCACGATCGTATCGCCCTAGCAAAGCCGCAGCACTGGCCGCCTTCATCGCAGTAGAGGCCGTCCCACAGACCAAAGTCGGTGAGTAGGTTCTGGTCCCGGAAGAGCCCGTGCGGGACCGTGATCTTCGCCTCCTGTGATGCCGTCTTGATCTCGTTGAGGACCTGTGACGACTCCGCGATCTCCTCCGACCGGAGCGAGATAGTGACCTCCTTGGCTTCAGGCGCTCCGCCGGCCTCACAGGAGCGGCTCGACAAGGGCCCTCGGCCAAGGGGTCCCTTAGGGGGCGTTGGATATCGAGGCAGCGAAGCCGACCTCGGGGGAATCGGAGGAGGCCTGTCAGCCGGAAGCTGAGGTTGAGGTAGAGGTTGAGGTTGAGGTTGAGGTGGAAGTGGAGGCGGGGTGGGAGATCTTGGAGGTGGTCCCCTGGGCAATGGAGGGGGGGGCGTAACCGACTTCGGCCTAGAAGTCGTATACACTTCAGAGTACACCGAGCCCGGTGAACTGCCTTCTTTTCTAGGCTGGGGCGTTGGAGAATCCCCTATCGGCACCCTACTGGCGCCAGAACTCCTTCTGCGCCTCTTTGGCATCGAAGAACGTCGACACGGCGGCGAGCGGCGGCCCCTCGACGGCGACCGTCTCCTCCTTGATGGCGAACACCTCCTCCTTGACGGCGAACGCCTCCTCCTTGACGGCGAACGCCTTCGCCTCGACGGCGATCTCCGCCTCGACGGCGACCTTCGCCTCGAAGACAAGCGTCTCTTCGACGGCGAACTCCTTCTCGACGTCGAGGATCCCCTCGATGACGACCTCCTTCTCTTCGCTGACGGCGAACGGCGGTGTTGCCTCGACGCCGACGCCGGGCCACCTCTCGACGTTGATTACTCAACGACGATGCCGACGGAGACGACGACGAAATCGTCACCGGTGATCTCGACGGCGGTCTATTCAGTTCCCTCGACGCCGAGCGTCAACCCAGAGCCCTGGGGAGACGGGGAACAGACTGTAGTCATCCCTCTTGATGCCGTAGTCGGTGCAATCGACACCGACGGAGAATGGGGACGTTTACTGGTCGTCCTGCCCCTGGGGAGCCCCCCAGAGGCCTCCGCATGGGCAGAGGAAGCCCTTCCAGACCCACCTTGCGCCTTCAGTCTTCTGTCTTCCAGGCCTTGGAGCCTGATCTTCATCCTATCTCTCAGGGTTCTGCTAGAGAAACCCTGGCAGATGTCACACTCCTCTGGGACATGAGATGAGGGAAGGCAGATGATGCACACCTTGTGTGGGTCCGACCTGGCCTTCTTCCTCGAGCACTCTGGGCATTTGTCAAACAATGCAGGCATATTGACAAATAAAGAGTGCACCAAGACAAACACAAGGAAGAATCACCAAAGTACTTCAAGAAAAGCACTCAAACAATTAGAAAAAAAGTGAAAAATCACCAATTAAAACCTTGAAAAGGGATAGCTCAATGCTCCAGGGTCCTGCTTGCAGGAGCCGGAAAAAAGAACTGAAAGTAAAAGGGACCTGCAGTGCATTCTGGGATACTGTGAGACTTCTGGAAAGTTCTCTTAAAGGCACAGTATCCTGTTCTGAGCCACATAATTGCAGCCTTTGGGGCTTGTCTGTCCACTTCTTCCTCTTTAATATTTCAGAGGGTTTTGATGTTAAAGGCAAAGTTTTTCTCTTAGAAAAATCTGGACAGGCTGTGCTGTTTGTGGATTTTGGTGGAATTTCTAGTTGAAGTACTGGACAGTGTAGCCTGTGGATATAGGCTGCATTATCTGTCTTTAAATTCTCTCTTAAGTGTCTGTGCAGTTCTGCATGTTTTGACAACTTAAGAGATTATTTTTGATTGCTCCGGGGTCCACGCACATGGGCGGGACTATTCACTAGATTATGACTATAACAGAGATCCCCTACTACAGAACTTGATGATTGCCAGAGACAGAGAAGTTGTCCATCCCCATATAGGACGAATCCTCACGCAACCTCCGGTACCAGGCACTCGACCTTCTAATAGACAGGTCAGCTTAGAGGAAGCTCTGGAGCCCCCTCCACCACCAAAGCAATGGAAGAAGCATGACAAAGCGGCCAGTCCTCTTCCTGATACTGGGCTGACAACCCCCTCTCCTACCTCACCGACCACCATCACCGTCCCCACCTCATTCTCTGCCTGACCCACTTTCCTACACCCCACAGGGGTCACCACATTCCAATATAGGTGAACGTGGTGGGGGATCGAAACGACGTTCCCGCACAGGGAGACCCAGGGAATTTTTCTGACGTTTATTAACCTGCGGCTATGGATCCCGACCATTATCCTGCATGCCCCTCCCTGCCTGACAACACCACTGTAGGGCTGTGGCTTGCCATAACGTCGAAATGCGTAGAGAGCCTGTGAAAAAGGATTTCCTCTTTGAAACTCTGTCCTCGGCCCATCACTCCATGTAGGATGTAACAAGTCCACGATTTAGAACTCCACCCGGGAGTCCTACCCTGGTGCTTTCAATGCTGGGGGATTTGAAGCGCTAATCTTTTCTGGATTCACATGCTGTGCATTATTCCGCCATCTAGTGGTTGGGTCCGGAATTTAAGTATTTCATATTCTGTTTTTCATTTTTCATTTTTTTTTTTTTTGAATGGGCGTCGACATACCACCATTTGGTGTCCTTCTGTGACGCCGACTTGCATCCTCCGGAAGCTCCGAGCTTTGGTCCCCATCTTCAGATTCTTTTTTTCCGCCGTTGGGTCTGGATTGTCACAGAAGGAGCTCCAAGGATTTGGAGATAAGGATTCACTAAAATTCAAAAAATTAGTTCTATAGGTCAACGATACCAACATTCGAAATTCCGGTAGTTGAATCAAGCATTCGGAGTACGCCGAAAGGTGAAAACAACAAAACTTCTACGAACAACCGGAAAATGCACATGCAGGGGACTACCTGTGCGAAGTAATGGACCAGACGCCATTCAAGTTCTGTAAGAATTGCCACCACAGGTACGCGCAGAAAGATCAGCATCCAGTTTGCAACCTTTGCCTCCCGCTCGATCACCTAAGTCAAGACTGCAACGCGTGCTTGGCCTTCACCCCGAAGACGTTGAGGGTGAGAGAAAGGCTACAACATGCAGGGACAGGGCCCTCCATCATCGCTTTGAGACCTGGGCCTCACCAGCGAAGAAGAGGACAATGTCGCAAAAGGGCCTGAAGCCGACTAGGACACAGACGTCCAGGTGGTAATGATTGAGAAGAAGACTTCTAAGGAGGTAAGAGATACGTAGGCCCCGAAAAAAGTTTGAGTCACGAAAAATGGACTCAAGAATCTCGAGAAGAGCCTCAGTGTCGAAGCAATCGATGACACAGAAGCATCCAAAGATAGGCAGCCCGTCGGATCCTTAGACAAGGACTCCAGAATGGCAAAGACCCTCGAAAAATTTAAGACAAACGACTGACACAATAAGGACGCTTCAATATCGACAAATGAGAGGTCGAAACAGGCTTCCGCAACCGCATCAATGTCAGCAAGCGCGAAAAGGAAAGCTGAAACTCTCGGCGGCGAAACACACGCAGCCGAGGTAGAAAAGAAAAGGAAGCGCCTCGAAACCGAAATGGCAAGCATATTACAGCCCAAAAAAGAATTTGACGACAGCTTTAACCAATTCAAGATTCCGCCGAAGGTTTCTACAGAAGCAGACCAGGTCGTGGAGGAGTTACAGCCTCCAGCGACACCCGAACCGCTCAACGAGCAAGAGATTAATTCTTCGACGAAGAAAACGGGGGGACGAACACACATGCGGAGTCGGCAGCCTCGGAGACTCAGGAACTCCAATGACAAGATCGACACAGAATCACCAGAAGAGGCATTTGGTACATATCCCTCGAGACCCTCACCGCCTGATGACATTGGAATGTACAATCAGGTCATACAAAATGCTGCAGAAACGTACCTTACGTATCCTACTTATGCATAATCACAAAGTTTGGACGGACAACCACGTGAAGTTCGCCCTACACGTTATGTTCTTAACAGTTGTTATGGTTACATCAGACCAGTTCACACATGCCCGGACAAGCCCAGTACTTACTAAGACACTCCTAGCCCCTGGCCTCCCAGCAGACAGCACACCCTAGCAATGGCACGAGTTAACATACTCACATGGAACATACGCAGAATGCACACACCGTCGCGTCAATACTCCATATTTGCTTATCTTCAAAGGCACTCGGTCGGAATCACCCTATTACAGGAAACACACCTAACGCAGCTGGAGCTGGACCGACTGCGCAGGCGCTGGAGAGGGCAGGTGTATGGCACAGTGTACTCCGCCCATGCTAGGGGCACACTCATTTGGGTGAGAGCGGGCGTCCCATTTGTTAGCACAGACGTGGTAGCAGACCCGGAGGGCAGGTACACTCTGGTGCGTGGAATTCTTAACGGTTAACACATATTCGCCTCGATCTATGCTCCGAATGTCGATCAAGCGTCATTCCTGACACAGCTGTCACTGGTGCTTACTCCGTTTGCTGGCCTATCTTGGCTGCTAGGCGGCGATTTCAACCCAGTGCTCGACGTGCACATGGATAGATCCTTTCCCCCTCTTCGCATCACGTCGGCAGTGTCCAACACGCAGGCGCTCACTTACTGGCTCTCACACTGGACATTGTTAGATATGTGGCGGGTCCTCCACCCAGCTGACCGTATTTACTCTTATTATTCTGCAACGCATGACCTGCATGTCCGACTAGACAGGGTGATGGGGTCCCAGTCTCTTCTGCCGTTAATCGAGACCTCGGAATATTTAGGACGGACACATTCCGATCGTAACTCCTTGCGGATTCAAATATGTTGGGAGGCTGATCGGCCCCCTATTCCCACATGACGCCTCCAGCCCACCGTGCTGGGATTTTCCGAAATTCCACTCGTCACTCAGGACAGATATCCTGACATATGTTGAACTTAATGAAGGCACAGCGAGTAGCACACTGGTGTAGTGGGATGCCCTCAAAACAACACTCCGAGATCACTGCTTAGGCGCCACATGGAACATACGGAGGCAGTTGACAGGCCATCACCCGCCTCGAATCCCGACTACTGCAATTCGAACGCGAGGGAGTGGGCAGACATTCAAATCATCTAGAGAATATTCGGACGCAGCTCGCGGAGCTTCTGGAGCGGTTACGGTGCCATAATTATGCAGCCCACACACACGCCACTGCAGACAGGGCAGGTCGCCTGCTCGCCTGGCTGCTGAAACAAGACAGCGCTCGCACTCCGATCAAAGCGATACGTACACGGGAGGGGTATTGGTGTACACGCAAAGGGAGATTCACAAGGTCATGGTGGATCACTATGTGCAGCTGTATCGGTCAAGAGTTCGCTGTTCGGATCACAGGCTACAGGGATTCCTAGACCGGATCTAGTTGCCCATAGCTTCGGACATGCATCGCGAGGCGCTTAATTGCCCCCTCACCCTGGAAGAGATAGGGGAGGCTATCGCATCTCTGGCATCTGGGGAAACACCAGGCCTGGACGGCCTGCCGGCCGAATTCTATAAAGCTTATATGGAGTTCTTGGTGCCACAATTACACGTGCTTTACGCAAAAGCGGTGGAGGAAAACACGCTTCCCCCCCCCCCCCCCCCTCGATGCGCGAGGCGTATTCCTGCTGAAGCCAGACCAAGATCCAACGAACTCTGGGTCTTATAGGCCGCTGGCACTTCTTAATGCAGACTATAAGATACTCGCCAAAGTCTTGGCAGAGCGTTTGGCGCCATCGGTTTCAGCCCTAGTCCACAGCGACCAAAATAGGTTTGTGCCCAAGCGGCGCACATCCCTGAACCTGCGAAGGTTCTTTAGAGTGGCGACAGAAAGTGTAAAAGAATGGTCTAGGGTGGGTTGCCTTAGGTTGGACCTGGAAAAGGCCTTTGATAGTTTGGAGTGGAGGTACCTGTCGGCGCTGCTACAGCGCTATGATCTGGGGTTGGAATTTTTTACAAATGGTGGGCCGCTTGTATAAGAATCCTACAGTCCAGGTCAAGGCTGGGTCCGTACATATCTGAGCTGTACCAATATGCAGGGGCACCAGGCAGGGGTGTCCACTGTCGCCATTCCAGTTCGCGTTGGCAATCGAACCTCTAGCAGCGGCCCTTCGTGCATTGATGGGAGACGGTATACCGCTGGGAGACGCAGTACACCAGGTGTCGTCATATGCAGATGACCTGCTGGTGTATGTGAGACAGAGAGAATATCCCGGCCCAGTAGGCCCACATCCTACGTGATATCGCCGCTGTTTTGGGACTACAGGTGAATGCCAGTAAATCCTGTCTATATGCATTCGGGGAGGGGAGACAGGACCCGGGATACACCCTTAATGGAACGAGGGTAGCATGGAAAGGGAACACCTTCTGATACCTGGGAATACAGATATACCATCAGCCGCTGGACCTTTTTGACAGAAACCTGGGTAGGGCTGTTACAGCCGCTGGACCTTCTTGACAGAAACCTGGGTAGGGCTGTTACAGCTGTTAAGTCGCATATGCGTTTCTGGGGTACATTGCCACTGACAGCCATGGGCAGGGTGGCATTGTCCAAAATGGTTATCCTCCCCAGGCTACTGTATGACTTTGCCAACCTACCATTATATATACCGGCGGCATTTTTTGCCACACTCTCTAAGTTGCTCCGGGACTTCATCTGGGGGAGCAGCCGGCATAGGCTGTCACTAGCGAAATTATATCTACCCACGGAACAGGGGGGACTGGCAGCGCCTTGCTTGGAACACTACTACTTAGCTGTGCAGCTGCAATGGATTGCCTGCTGGTTTGCAGATAAAATCTGGGAAGACACAGCGTCTGTGCTACCCCCGTACTCTTTGGAGCAGCTCCTTACACTCTTCCACCCAGCTGTCAAACCTGCGACACCAACACCACTCCTCCTGACGGTGGTGTACAAATGCTATCACCGAAGCCTATTTCTCACCGGAGCTCAGATCCCATACGCACCAGCGTTACCATTAGAAGGCTCCCCCAGCGGGATAAGGACACTCAACCTCTCTTACACTAGCGCATTGGCGAAATGCTGACATACAGACCGTAGGAGATTTGTACCGAGATGGCACACTTGCACCATATGACTCAGTAGGGGATGAGGGATTATCACCGGGGCAATTACTTATGCACTGCTCACTAGTTGCAACCCTGACCACGAATTGGGGGGGACATGTCCACAGAGCCCAACCAGCAACTTACCATACAATACCTCCACGTTATGGGGCGAGGCAAGCATCTGGTCCGCTGATTTGCGGTGTCCTTGCTTACCCATGCGGTGATCACACTGGAACCTCTCCAACACAAATGGGAAGTTGACCTGGGGAGACCATTAGAAAGCAGGGAATGGGAACGGGTATTGAAGGGTCCAGTGCGCATCCCCAGAAATTTGAGGCTCCGACAGATTCAGTTGTTCATTGTACACAGGGCATACCTTACGCCGGAGGCGATCAACAGGTATTTTCACCGTACGGATGCAGTGTGCCCTAGATGCACCGAACCTGGGGTGGGTCTAGTTCACATGCTATTGAGCTGTCACAAACTACGTGCGTACTGGCACACAATCAGCGAACTGCTACATTTTAGTACCGGTCGTAGCCTGCCCTTTGAATGGAATGTATATCTGTTGCATCAGTTCCGCAGAACCCCAGCCACGAAGATAACATCCCGGTTTTTGGATCTGGGAATAGTGGTTGCCAAACGATTGCTAACCAAGAGATGGAAGGCAGAAGACCCACCTCACGCGTGAGCATGGAGACATTCGCTCTACGCGTGGGCTAGGCAGAGGAAACCGCCAACAGAAGGGAGGAAACGTTGGGACTGAGGAAGGTGGCCATAGCTGATCAGTGGGAAGGTCTGCTCCAGACGCTTCAGAGGGTTGGGGAAGAGCGTTCAGGGGGACAACCTGAGGGGAGAGACAGTGGTCCAGGGCCGGTGCCGGAACCCATAGCCGGGTGCGACTGTGGTGTTACATGTGTGAGTTGATTAGCTTTGCCTTCAAAGGAGAGAGTGATAGATGCTGTTGCAGGGAAGTGACAGCCTGTCTGTAATACTCTACTATGTTGCTGTGGAGGTCAAGATGGGGGGGTGATACTAATACCGGTCTGAGTTGGGACTGTTGGGTGTTAATTGTTTTCATTCTACTATGTCTCTTTTGAAGCCCACGCTGAACCAACTGAAAGACTCTACTCATTGGAGTACCGAAATTGTGTAGTCACCGAATTGTGATACATTTCATACACGAAATGAACCAAATGTTGTCCTTACATTTACCATTATGCGGCAGACGAGTCATGTATAGTTACGAGGCTCAGCCTTTTTGTAATACAAACATGTTTCTATTGCTATTAAGTGACACCATGCATAGACAGTGCACAGCCTATGATGCCTTATATGTACCTGTAACTTTCAGTACATTTCAATAAAAACAGATTTAAACAAAAAAGTGAACAAAAGACACAAACACCTATTAAGGTTGGTAGTCGACAAAACACTATCAGTTCAAGGTGCTAGCATTCGGACTCAAATCAGCACCAAGAGTGTTCACAAAATGCCTAGCAACAATAGCCGCACACCTAAGAAGACGGGGAATACATGTCTATCCATATCTATACAACTGGTTAGTAAAAGCAAGCTCATACTGTCTCCGCAAACAGCATATACAACTGGTGATACAAACTCTAGTTCAGCTGGGGTTTTCAGTTTATTGGAAAAAATGATCACCAGAGCCAGAACAAGTAAAGGTGTTCCTGGGTGCAAACTTAAACACCGTGTTAGGGAAGGCATTCCCAAGCAGCCAAATAACATTAGCCCTGCTGAAGGAGACTCATCTCTACCTGAAGGGGCATCATCTGACAATGAGGACAGTGGGAAGGATACTAGGAATGATGGCATCATGCATTCATTTAATTCCCAACATCTGTCTACACATGAGACCTTTTCAAGAATGGCTCAAACAACAATGGTCACAGTCAACAGGGGGTTGGCAGGATCTAGTGGTTGTTACACAAAGAATTCATCAGGAGATGGCATGGTGGAACAAGACAAACATATCAGGGGACACAGCTTTCACACAACCAACCCCAACAGTGACCATAACAACGGATGCTTCCCAAAAAGGGTGGGGAGCACACATGAACAATATCAAGGCACGAGGAATGTGGACGCACCAGGATGCAGTGAAACACATTAACTTTTTAGAGTTGAAAACAGTGTTATTAGCCTTGAAAGCATTTCAAAAACAAATCTACAACAAGAAAGTGTTGATTCAAACGGACAACACAACAACCATGTTTTATATAAACAAACGGGGGAACTTAGTCTCTAACCCAAGAAATTTGGAAATGGGCAATCCAAAAGAACATAGACATAGTAGTGATACACTTACCAGGGAAGGACAATATCAAAGCGGACCGACTGAGCAGACAAACGTCATCATCCCACGAGTGGGAAATCTATCAATCAGAACTCAAAAAGATCTTCAACAAATGGGGACTCCACAAATAGACTTATTTGCAACACCCCACAATGCAAAATGCCCAAACTTTGCATCCGGGCAACCGTGCAATCAGTCCCTGGGGCATGCCCTATAGATGGACTGGTCAGGAATATTTGCTTACTCTTTTCCCCTGATCGCACTACTCCACAAAGTAATCCTCAAATGCAAAATCAGTCACATGACAATGATTCTCATTGCAACACAGTGGGCCAAGCAAACTTGGTTCTCGGATATAATGGAAATATCTCAGGGAACAATGCACAAACTACCAAGAAGGCAAGACCTATTAACATTGCAAAACGGAAGGGTACTACACCCAGAACCAGAAAGCTTAAGCTTAGCAGCATGGCTCCTGAGGACTTAAGATGTGCGCACCTCAAACTTCCCAAGAGTACAATGGCTTATCTCAAGGAAACAAGATAACCAACAACAAGAAAATGTTATATAGCAAAATGGAAAAGATACACGCAGCGGTGCCTTAAGAAACTGCTCACAAACAAAATTACTAAAGAAAGAACAGTTCTAAAGTACTTGACTAATTTGCTGCATAATAACCTAAGCTACACTTCCCTAAAGGTGCAATTAGCGGTAATTGTAGCATACACAAGAAGAGAAACGAAGCAGTTTCTTCACTTCTCATGTGGTCAAAGGATTCCTAGAAGGAGCAAAAAGAATAGCACCACCAAAAATGGCACCCACATGGAATCTAAACACAGTTCTAACACAATTATTGAAAGCACCATGTGAACCACAACATAAAACAATGCCACAAATGCTCACTCTAAAGATAGCTTTTTTAGTGGCAATCACATCTCTATGTAGAATTAGTGACCAACAGGCTCTAACATTGCAGGAACCCTACTTCGAAATACAGAGTGGCCATGAGAACAGATCCACATTTCATGCCAAAGGTGGTATCAAAATTCCACATAAATCAAACAATACAAATTCCAAATTTCTTTCAAAAGACAAAAGCAGAAAGAACTTTGCATAAACTAGATGCTACAAGAGCGGTCATGTAGTACATTGAAAGAACCAAGGAGTACAGAAAGACAGAACAATTCTTCGTTTCCTTTGCAAAAAGCTTTTTAGGAAGACCTGTAATCTAAATTTCCATCGCCAGATGGATTGCACAAACTATTCATTTATGTCACAAACAAGCAGGTGACGCATTACAAGGAGCGCCAAGGGCACACTCAACAAGAAAGAAGGCAGCTACAATCGCATTTCTGGCAAATACTCCAATTCAGGCCATTTGAATGGCAGCAACCTGGCCTTCCATACACACATTTACAAAGCATTAATGTGTGGACATCCGAATGAATAAGGAAGCACAAGTAGGACAAAAGGGCTTACATCATCTCTTCACAAACCAGCGCTCATCTTCCACTCAGCCACCACTGAACTAGCAAACCGCTGCAAAATGTATGCACAGCATGTGAATCCAGAAAAGATTCACGCTGCAAAGCAAATAGTTTCTTACCTATAGGCATAGTTTTGCATCTTGAAGAATTTTCTGGATTCACTAGCGAACCCACCCTCCTCCGCCAGAAAAATGAGACAGAAGGAAATATATAACAAGAAGGAACAATAAAAAAAATCAGAAGATAACGACCAAAGGTAGGAGCTTCCGGAGGAAACACGTCGTCGTCACAGAAGGACACAAAATGGTGGTATGTCGAGAGCCCCCAACACCAAAAATAACACAAAAAAAATCAGAATACTACAATTCCCGACTCAACCACTAGATGGCGGAATAATGAACAGCATGTGAAGTCAGAAATTTCTTCAAGCTTCAAAACTATACCGGCAGGTAAGAAACTATTCGTTTCCGGACATGGACCTCTTCATCACAGCAGAAAACGCATGATGCGGAAACTTCACCTTGAACCCCGTTGTACCCCAATATATGCCTAGGTAGTTACACAACATTTTACCTACATCTTTCCTACCATTGTTCTACAGAATTGGTTGGCGCTAACCTTTTACCTAGTTAGGTGCTATATGACTGTCAAGTGGTTTTCTCAGAAAAACTAACCTGCCTCATGGATTATTCATGAGGATTCTCAGTATCACAGCAGGATTAGCATCTTCTGCATAATAGCTCTGTATAAGGGTCACCTCTATCGCCATCCTTGCCCGACATGCCCACAGGACACTTTTAGGTAGAGCCCCTGAGGGTACCTTTTGGGTATATAAGCACTACATCTTCGCTGGGCAAACCAGAGGAGAAAGACTTTCATGCTGACACGAGATGCTGAGATTCCAGCACGCAGACACTCCATTACGCAGTGGTCTGACATCCCTTGTGGTGTGTCCATCTCAAGACCAAGACTGGGTCCTTCGCTCTCCCACATCAGGTAATGGGGGTGGCTCTATCCTAAGGGGATTCTTGGCTATACACCTGCATACATGCTAGGTGCACTCAGGTACATCTAGTTAGAGTTTGCATCTTGGAAGTACACATTATTACTGTTATGTATATATATGCCTGCATATATATTCATTGCCTTAGCACTATGGTAAAATTTTACCTTTTCTTTACTCTATTGGTGCTCATAACCGTATATCTGTTTATGTCTAATGGTTGTTGCAGCACACTTATTTTATACCAGAATGACGCTGGTTCAATAAATACTTATTGAAAACGTCCCCACCGTTTAATCTGTGTACCTCTCTGAGACAAAGTGAGCACAAGAGACCGAGAGAAAAGTACTGTACTGTTTCCACAATCCCTAAAGGGTCTAGATTGTCATGTTCGATAGTTGCCAGGAACTATTTGCTCCTTGGTAAGAGGGACTCATTAGCGCACTGTGAGCTATCTGGTCAACAGACTAACATATCCTTGGGGTGTGCCTGTAATCAGTCTGGACACCAATCCCTTAGTTTATGTTGTCTAAACATACAGATCCTATATAGATTTGTAGGAACTTCAGGACATGGTGCCACCAGCGTTGGTTTGGTTCTTATTTAACGGTCAAATCTGATGAGTTCAGTTGTGCTTTCTCAGAGACCCTTACATTTACCCAAACCGTCTGGTGTGGGAAGGAAAAAATCTGCCACAGTACAGTAGGTATATTCTATGTATTTGCTGAAGGAATATTCAAGCTTGAAGGATAATAATTCCCTACATTGTGCATAAAACCTTATCTCAATTTCCTTGACACTCTTTTCAACAATGTCTGTTGAAGAAATCGCAGCATTACATGCAAATACAGCAGGGGCAGGAGAGCAAGAATGTGCTATAAACATTTCAGAAAATGTCAGGAATGCACTTACTTTAAAACTAGCAGAGTTTGGAGTCTCAGCACTAGGTGGGACTGTAATGTTCGTGATTGTGGCACACGAGTCATTCAGGACAGAGGTATTCTATTCATGGGTTAAATGCCCACCTGCAGATGAATGCACAAATACATTTCATTCTTACATCCCTGATGAAACACCTGAAGAATATTGTCCATATGAGGACATTGAAGTTCCGCTCAGTTACCAGGAGCATATAAACTGGTTTAAAGGCGCCCTCCCACATACCACAGAAAAAGTGAGACTCGGTCCGCTCAGCAGAGACGAAGCAACTTGGCCGGTCTTAGCAGCTTACACACCACATCTAGACGTTGACATATTGCCAATAGCAGACTTATGTCCACTTCACAAAGAAATAATAAAATTTTACAGAAATCTGACACAGTTTGAGAACGCTCACACTTCAACCAACTAAAATTACCCCAGCAGGTCAACTACAAGGAAATGCAACTAGAATTACCTCACAAACACTGAACGCTGTTATTGGAAGAATGCCCACTAAACGTGAGCAAATGTCTTTCTGGACAGCAATCAATCAATCAGGTCATTTGTAGAGCGCGCTACTCACCCGAGAGGGTCTCAAGGCGCTGGAGGAGGGGGGGCGGGGGGGGCTACTGTTGCTCGAAGAGCCATGTCTTGAGGCGTTTCCTGAAGGCGAGATGGTCTTGGGTAGTTCTGAGGCGTGTGGGGAGGGAGTTCTATGTTTTGGCCGCCAGGTAGGAGAAAGATCTTCCTCCGGCGGTGGTTCTGCAGATCCGTGGGACGGTGGCGAGGACGAGGCTGGCTGAGCGGAGTTGACGGTCGGGCCTGTAGAACGAGAGGCGGCTGTTGAGGTATTCGGGGCCCCTGTTGTGGAGTGCTTTGTGTGCGTGGGTGAGGAGCCTGAAGGTGATCCTCTTGTTGATGGGGAGCCAGTGCAGGTGTTTCAGGTGGGCGGATATGTGACTGTGGCGAGGAATGTCGAGGATGAGGTGTAGTTGTTCTGAAAATAGCACAGTTAGAGGCAGTGTTTCCACACACAGGCCCACAAGAAAAACACCGAATACTGACAATATGCTTGCCAATGGGAATAGCTCCCCCGATAGAGGATTGTACCACTTGGGGTACAGTTTTTTCTGCCATCTATTCCAGAACTCATGGTATCCCTTCAATAGCAGTGATACCAGAATTATTGAGACAAATACAGAATTAGTATGGAGCAGATCCTGCTTTAAACTCGGGGATAAAATGATTAGGCCATTTTTCTTAGGTATCTACTATTATGTTAGCAAACATAAAAGGGGAGGGAGCAGCAGTGGTTATACGCAAAAGCTTGAAGGAATACACTCCTGCACAACAGGAGCAAAAAGTACCAAAAGGTATCGAAGATACATACGCCGAATTAGGTAAAGATAATTTGGGAGCCAGAGCTATGAAACCACAAGTAATGTGTAGTCCTGAAAAGGATAACCTCAAGCAAGCACCCGATTCTTCAAAGAAGAAATGTGATAGTAAAAAACAAAAAAATCAAATAGATCACAATCAAGGTGTGAGTCTCCTCAGCAGGAGCTCTGCGAAAGGAGGTGTAACCATAGAAATCGTGATAAAATTAAAAAACCTGACCGGTATCAGGATTCTGATACAAGTTCCTCTTGTTCCTTTGAGGAGTCCTCAAAAAACTCAGAGAGGGAAGGACAGTCAGAACACAGATCAGAAGCGCGACCAAAGTCCAGAGACACACATCGCAGTTCAGACTTTAATATAAAAAAAGAAGATAAATCAAAGTCAAAACATCAATTTAATAAGAAGAAGGTAGCAGGCCTAGAAATGCCCAGGTCACGGTGAAAGCAGCGGCTCGGCGGCGGCGTTCGTCGGTGTTATCTTCCGGGTCCTCGGGATCAGCGGGATGATGAAAAGAAGGCCACCTCCTGATCTAACCGAACCCAGAAGCTGTAATAGCCTGGGTCGAGGAAGGATCAAGTGAGGGCAGGAGGGGAAGGAAGGGGACAGCAGGGAGGGAGATCTGGAACGACAAAAGACAATAATGATCGTACCTCGTTTAAGGTAAATGATGGCTCAAGCAATACTCGAAACAACAATCCCCCTATACCTGTATAGTAAACAATAGTCGGCCCTGAAGATTCTTCTCTTCCCCTACTCTCTCTGGTCCTGGAGGTTTGTATGATGCGTGTATGATCTCCACCATGCGTGATCTGATGGATAGCAGAGAACCCGATTCACCATATGATATCAAGGACCAAAGGTAAGTATGAAACAAAAAACAACTAAAGTAGTTAATGGGTTACGTCACCCCTAATAATGTATGTACAGTACCTGGGAGATGAACCAACCAGTCTGGAAACTGCAGGGATTCTCCACCCCTCCCGGGTGTCAGGAATAACAACAAAGCTCCTCCGCACGAGCCGGTGCAAGAAGGCTCAGCCAACGGAGAGCGCTGTGACCTGACGATCCAGTAACGTGAGTTACAGGTAAGGAGTATTGGCGTCCCCCGCACGAGCCGGAGAAAGAAGGCTCAGCCAATGGGGACGCTATAACGAGGAAACAACAACTTAGGGCGTTCCCCGCACGAGCCGGTGCAAGAAGGCTCAGCCAACGGGGAAACACCGCAAACGTGAAACACGCCGTTCCTAGGCGTGAACAAACGGAAAACTGGGAACACGGTAACCAAATGCTTTCCCCGCACGAGCCGGTGCAAGAAGGCTCAGCCAACGGGGAAACTAGATAAACGAATGGTAGCGTGGAGAGGAGCAAGGCGATAAGACGAACAGGAACTCCAGATGTCGAACTGACGCCGGGTCAGGTAAGAATATCCGACGCTTTGCATCAGCGGATTCCACGCTTTATACTCCTCCCATAACGCCAAGGATTCTGGGACCTGTAGTCCGACAGCCTGAATAGTCAACGGAGGCGCTTTCCGTCACCTGACAGTACATCCTCCCCCGCACCTAGGGGCGCCTCCCTGGGCCAGGACGCAAAGGGTACCTCCTATGATAGGCCGCCACCAGGCGAGGAGCATGAACACCGGACGCCGGCTCCCAAGAGTTCTCCTCCGGGCCATACCCCTTCCATGAAACCACAGGCCTCTACCCCTCCACCGAGAATCAAGAATGCCATCCACCTCGTATTCCGGACCATCCTGGACAACAAGAGGTGGGGGCTGCTTGCGCACCGGTGACAAGGAAGGTTTCAAGAGCGATACATGAAATACCGGATGTAATCTCAAATGGTGTGGCAATTTAAGTTTCATGGCCACAGGGTTGACACGCCGTAGAATGGGAAATGGGCCAATGTATTTCGGATTAAACACACTGTACTTCCGGAACCTGATATTCCGAGTCGACAACCACACCAGATCCCCCACCTGATACAGCGGACCCGGCCTTCTGTGCTTATCCGCCGTCCCCTTGTAAGCCACCTTGGAAGCCCTTAGATGATCTTGGGCTTTCACCAGCGTGTCCCTGATGTGAGAAATCCTCTTGGCCGCCTCAGGCACTGAATACTCCCCCAGAGGATGGAGAAAAGGAATGAAGCGCGGATGGCGCCCATAGGTACAATAAAAGGGGGAGACGCGTGTGGCACTATGGGTGGCATTGTTGTAAGCCACCTCCGCAAGCCACAAAAAACTCACCCAGTTGTCCTTTCCCTGATCCACATAGCATCTCAAAAATTGTTTCAATGTTTGATTGAGGCGCTCCGTCTGCCCATCCGTTTGAGGGTGGAAGCTTGTCGATAAAGCAGTCTCAATATGTAACGAAGAACACCATGATTTCCAAAAAGGTGCTGTAAATTGGGAACCTCTATCAGAGACAATAACAGTAGGTAGACCGTGCAGTCTTACTACATGTTTCATCAATAGTTCCGCTAGATGACCGGCTGATGGTACTTGCGGGCAAGCAATGAAATGACCCATCTTGGTCAGATAGTCATTAACCACTAACACTGCCGTGCATCCCTGATCTTTAGGCAGACCAACCACAAAATCCAAAGAAATGCGCTCCCAGGGAACCGAAGGAGTGGGAAGCGGTTGTAGCAGCCCAGCCGGGCGTCTATGATCTGCCTTCACCGTTGCACACACCTCACACTGGGAAATCCATCCCTTGACATCGGTTCTCAAGGAAGGCCACCAACAGCTACGAAGGATCTGCTCAATTGTTTTGTCCACTCCCATGTGACCTGCACTAGGAGACTCATGGCACCACTTGTAAACCTGTTCACGGAGAGGTAACGTGGGAATCAGTAACCGCCCATTGTGCACTGGATATCCATCCTTGAGTTGCCATTCTGGATGCATACGTATCCAATCCCTCCAATAGAAGGTACACCTAAACAAAGTGGTTCTTCGTACTAATCCTAAATTCTTACCTAAAGTAGTTTCTGCCTTCCACATCAACCAATCTGTTGAGCTGCCTGTGTTCTTTCCTCAACCGGATTCTGTGGCAGAATGTGCTCTACACACTTTAGATGTAATAAAGAGCATTGCTGTATCACATAGAAAGAACAAAATCTTATTGAAACACTAAACAACTCTTAGTGGCTTTTGCTCCACCGCACAAAGACAATCCTATTTCGAAATCAGGAATTGCACGGTGCATAGTTAAATGTATTCAGATATGTTATGCAAAAGCTAAGAGAACTTTACCAATTCCCCCTAGAGCGCAGTCCACTCACAAACTAAGAGCTTCTATGGCGTTCTTAGGAAATATTCCTATAGATGATATCTGTAAAGCTGCAACATGGTCTACACCACACACATTCACAAAACATTATTGTGTAGATGTGTTAGTTCACGCTTTACAAATACGGATTTAGCCAGACAGCAAGCTAATGTGGGCCAGGCAGTTTTACGTACACTACTGCAACAGCTACAGGTTAGCCACCGCTTTGGGAGATTACTGCTGTATAGTCTATGCATAGCATGTGATCTACAGCTCACATGCCTCAAACGGAAAATGCTACTTACCCAGTATGCATCTGTTCTTGGCATGTAGAATTGTAGAGTCACATATGCCCACCCACCTCCTTGGTTACCTGTATCTGTTCCAGTACTATCTTACTTAGATAACTACAAATGGACATCTCTATTCTACTCTTACTTACTCCATTTTCACCCTCTGCGGGAAAACAATCTAACAATGGAGTCGATGCCCATGTGCACTATCACCGAAAGAAGGAGTCACCTACCTCGTGACTGGAAAGACTTTTTCGTCCGGGCCCAGCACCAGATGGCAGTTTATGCATAGAATGTTACTCTACAGCTTTACGTGCCAAGAACAGATGCATACTGGGTAAGTAGCATTTTCCTTTCTAAAAGTGATATTTTCAAGCACCGAACATAAAAATCATCTTTACTAAAAGATGCATTTTCACATGCTGAGCTCAGACATCCAAAACTTGATATTCCTAACTTGTCCCAATGGGAAGATATACTTATATGTTGTTATAAGTAAACTCCCATTCAACAGTTGGCTGTTCCATAGTGAAAAGTGCAGTGCACTGTAATTCACTACCAGGCCATATCCCTCACAGCAGCATATGTCCTACCTTGAGTATTCACAGCACCCTGCCCACAGGGGTACCTTTGGCCTACCACAGGGGTGAACAAGGGAAGGTCAGTGTTTGTCGTGGGTGTACTTGCCAAGTCGACATGGCAGTAAAACTGCACGCAGACACTGCGAGGCAGGTCTGAGAACCCGGTTAAAGGGCTGCTCGCGTAGGTGGCACAACCAGTGCTGCAGGCCCACTAGCAGCATTTGATTTATAGGCCCTGGCACTCTCACTGCACTTTACTTGAGACTTAGCAGTAAATCAGATATGCCAATCATGGAAACAGTAATCCATAATACAATGTTCGAGGCATGTGAGCTGTAGATCACATGCTGTGCATAGATCGCTATCTTGTGTTGGTACGGATGTTTGCAGTTTGTTTCTCTTTGAAGAAGTCTTTCCAGTCACGAGGCCGGTGACTCCTCCTTTCAGTGATAGTGCGCCTGGGCATCGACTCCATTGTTAGATAGTTTTTTTCTGCCATCGGATTGGGACGTTCCCCTCGTGCGCAATTCACTACCCTCGACGATATTGTTTCTCGAACGCGTTTCCCATTCTCCGCGTATCGTTTCAAGTCAAAGACCTTTGATCTGAAAGACTCGTGGAGGGCCGTCGGGCCTACCAGCATCTGGCTTCATAGCAATCGATGGAACGGACTCCTTTTAAGTTATGTCCTGGGTGTCGCGCTAAGTTTCCGCGCATCGACTTGCACAAAGTGTGCAACCTCTGTCTGTCTACAGAATACAAGAAGAACTGCGACCCGTGCAGATCTTTTCAATGAAGAAGACGCTCTGTGACTGTCAGGCTCGACGTCACGAACTGCATCAGCAAAGCGGCTCCACGGTGGATCTTTTCGGAGAGGATTATGACCATGGGGAGTCCAACGCTCCAGAAGCCAATGCCGAAGTGTAGGATGAACACATCGCCGTGTCTGAAGCCGTCTCCGATGTCCAAGACCAGATCACACCAGGTATTGTGAGTACAGATACTTTGTTTCCATACCACTTACTCCACAAAAAGGCTCCGGTTCCTCCTCTGACCTCGGGCCAAGATTGACACCCACAAAAAGTTTCAAGCACCCACCTTCGGGCCCGCGCCAAAACATAAAGGAAAACCTTCATGTTTGGACTCCAGTCGACCCCATACCGGCACTGAACCGAAAGCTTCGGTGCCAAAATCAAAACATGTCCTGGTACTGGTTCCATCTTTATCCAAGACTAAATCTTCGGAGCCAAAATCTTTGGCAGCGAAACCTTTGACGCTCAAAACTGCAAATAAAGAAAAGACTCTTTTTAAAGAACTTCGGTCCGACGTTCCATCTTCGGATCCGAAACAAAAAGAGCTGGAAATAAATCCAGATACTGGACATATCATTGCCAAATTACCTTAAAAAAGGAAAATAAGCCTTCTGTAAGATTACCACATACCTTTGAAGAGGAAAAATGTAGGCACTAACCCTTCCCCACCCTACACTCCATCTCATCCACCCATTGACCCAAATGTGCTTTTTTCACCTGTCACACAGGATGAAGGGGATGGGGAGGATGATCAGGGTAGGACAAAAGAACCTGACCCATGGGAACACTATGATACTGATGATAATGCTGATAATGACCCGGATTTATAGCCGTCTAAACCCTCACCACCGGACGACAACATAGGATATATTGAGCTTCATAATAGAGCTGCTCATTATCACGGGGTGGAGTTATATAAAGAAAACTTAGAGGAGGATTTTTTATTTAAAACCCTTAGTACCACTTGAAGGTCCACTCACACACTATCCGTGCTAAAGGGAATGCTTAAGCATGCCAAATACATTTTTAAAAATCCTGTAAGGGCAAGAATAATCACACCTAGAGTGGACAAAAAGTTTAAACCTGGACCTACTGACCCTGTTTACATCGAAGGTCAGTTGCCTTTAGACTCTCTTGTAGTTTCCAATGCACGCAAGAGAGCTAACTCACAGACCACAGGTGAAGCCCTCCTCCTAAGGTGTCCAAGTTAATTGATGCCTCTGGCAAAAGAGTGGAATCACAGGCAGCCAATCAATGGCGCATTGCTAATACTCATGCCTTATTAGCTCGTTACGATAGAGATCACTTTGACGAGCTAGAGAAGATGATGCAATTTTTACCTGATGAGTACAGATCTAAGGCTAATGATCTTATTCAAGAAGGCAAGCTCATTACTAATACTTCAATTAGATGCGCCTCGGAAGTAGCAGACAAAGCAGCCAGTGCAGTAAACACCAGTGTAATTCTGCGCAGACATGCTTTGTTAAGAGTTTCAGGTTTTAAGCCTGGAGGTGCCAGCCTCTATTCTTAATCAACCATTCAATAAGGAACACCTCTTTGGTCCAGCAATTGACACTTCGCTGGTAAAAATGAAAAAAGATAAGTCCATGGGGGCCATGCAAACATCTGCAGGTAGAGGTTCCTTTCGTCGCTCCTATTATAGGGCAGGCTCCAAAACTATGTCATCCGAAAATCCTCTTACAAGGGCAACAGTCAATCACCCTCATCAAGAGGTTATTTCAGAGGTTGATTTAGAGGAAACAATGGAAAGGGAAGAGGTAGAAGTAACGCAACACGTACTTCCCCCGCAAATAGCAAACAGTGACTTTTTGACAATAACCTCAGATCATTCCACTCCTGTCAAGCGCAGTCTAACTCAATTTCTCCCAGTCTGGGATATCATCACCTCAGACAAATGGGTATTACAAATTATCCAATTTAGTTATTGCCTGGAGCTTACCAACAGCCCTCCAAACATGCCACCAAGAACACACAGAATGTTTTCAGAACACCTTTGCCTATTGAGCAAAGAGGTTCAATCTCTTCTAGAAAAAGGAGCAATAGAGTCAGTCCATTAAAATATCAGGGCACAGGCGTTAATTCCCTTTATTTTTTCATATCCAAAAAAGGATGGATCACTCAGACCCATTTTGGACCTCAGAGACTTAAATCTCTGCATTCATTTTGATCACTTCCATATGGTCACTCTACAACAAGTGCTTGCAGTACTGCAACAAGGCGACTTTATGTCCACTCTGGACTTAAAGGACGCATACTTTCATATCCCAATCCATCCTGCTCATCGAAAAAACACCTAAGGTTTGTGGTAGCGGGCCATTACTACCAGTTCAAAGTGCTTCCTTTAGGAATCACAACTGCTCCCAGAGTCTTCACCAAGTTTCTGTCAGTAGTCGCAGCTCCTCTCAGGTGACAAAACATACATGTCCTCCCGTATTTGGATGACTGGCTCATCAAAGCCAGCTTCCAACAAATGTGTCTGCAGCACACACAAATTACAGGACAACTGTTACACAGTTTGGGCTTCAGAGCCAATCTCACGAAATCGCATCTGCAGCCCTCCATATCTTAAACGTACTTGGGGGCTCCCATAGATGCTCATAAATCTCTATGCTTTCCAACTGCAACCAGAATACGAAATCTTCAAACCCTGATCTTCCAATTCCAAGCCAACCAATCACTTCCTGCAAGAGTTTTCATGCAAAGTCCTGCATCACAATAGTACCACATGCAAGACTTCATATGCGTCCCCTTCAAGAGTGTTTAGCTCATCAGTGGAATCAGTCACAGGATCAATTGAAGGATCTAGTGTTGGTGGACGGCAGTACCCATTGCTCTCTGCAGTGGTGGAATACACAGAACTTGTTCAAGGGGCGGCCATTCATTGACCCGATTCCACAGAGTATCTTAACAGCAGACGGATCACTAATAGGTTGGGGAGCACATCTCCATACTCTAACCATTCAAAGACTGTGGAGTCTGGAGCAGAAGCACCTACATATCAATCACCTAGAATTGCTAGCAATTTTCCTAGCACTCTAAGCTTTTCAGACCCACTTCAAAGGCAAAGCTGTCTTGATTCACACAGACAACATGACAGCAATGTACTATTTACAAAAACGGGGGGATACGCTCTCTCCAACTATCACATTTTGCTCGGACCATTTGGAAGTGGGCCATTCCTCAAAATATTTATCTCATGGCAGAACATCTACCACGAAAAAGCAACCAAATAGGAAACCTAATCAGCAAGGAAAAGTAACAGATCTAGGAGGGGGAACTTCATCCTCAAGTTCTCCTTCCCTTCTTCCAAATTCGGGGGTTTCCGGAAATAGGTCTGTTTGCAACTCACCTCAACGCAAAATGCCCAAACTTCGCCGCCATGTATCCACATCCACATCCACAATCACAGGGCAATGCCCTAGGGATGAACTGGTCAGGGAGGTTTGTTTACGCTTTTCCGCCTCTCCCACTCATTCCCCTAGTGGTTCGGAAGCTCAGACAAGCATCCCTGACTTTAATCCTGGTTGCTCCTACATGGGCTTGACAGCCATGGTTCACAATCCTACTAGAACTGTCAGTAGTACCCCATCAAAAGTTGCATCTCACGCCCAGCCTCCTCACTCAGAGCCATGGAGACATACGGCATCCAAATCCAAAGAAGCTCAATCTTGCGATTTGGCTCCTGAAGTCATAGAGTTTGGTTATCGTAACCTCCCACCAGACTGTATGAACATCATTAAACAAGCAAGGAGATCTACCACTAGGGCTTGCTATGCAGCCAAATGGAAATATACTGCAATAACAACCACATTGACCCACTTGATGTTTCAGTACTTAACATTGTATGTTACTTACTACATTTACAATGCTCAAATTTAGCGTATACATCTATAAGGTTACATTTAGCTGCCAATTCCACCAGCACCAGCATGGAACTTGAATATTGTCCTTACCAGGCTAATGAGTCCACCGTTTGAACATTTACACAAATGTGAGCTGCAGTTTCTCACATGGAAAGTTGTTTTTCTCGTAGCCATTACATCGCTAAGGAGAGTTGGTGAGCTGCAGGCATTCACAATGTTTTCGCCTACACAATGATAAAGTGGTTCTTCGTGCCAACCCAAACTTTCTACCTAAGGTAGTTTCTGCATTTCACTTGAATCAATCTGTATAGTTGCCTATATTCTTCCCGCAACCAGAGTCAGTGGCTGAAAGGGCTCTTCACACATTAGACGTAAAAAGAGCATTACTTTATTATATTGAAAGAACAAAACCATTTCATAAAACCAAGCAACTCTTTGTTGCTTTTGCACCACCGCATAAAGGCAATGCAATTTATAAGTCTGGCATTGCAAGATGAATAGTAAAATGTATCCAGATTTGTTATGCTAAAGCAAAAAAGACTTTACCTGCACTGCCTAACGTTCATTCCACGTGCAAATTAGGGGCTACTATGGCCTTTTTAGGCAACATTCCAATTGCAAATATATGCAAAGCTGCAACATAGTCTACTCCACACACATTTACTTAACACTACGGTACGGATGTGCTAGCCAGACAACTGGCTAATGTATACCAAACAGTACTCAAACAATATTTCAGACAAATGCAACACCTACAGGTTACCCACCGCTTTGGGAGCAAACTGTTGTATAGTCTATGAACAGCATGTGATCTACAGCTCACGTGCCTCGAATAGAAAATTACTTACAAGTAGACATCTGTTCTTGGCATGTAGAGCTGTAGAGCCACATGCGCCCACCCACCTCCCCCGGTACCTATGCCTGTTGCAGTTACATAAATTTAATTCAATACTTATTACATACATACGCATGATCATCTCTTTATACACTACTAACTCCATTCTCATCTAATGAGGGCAAACAATCTAACAATGGAGTCGATGCCCATGTGCAAAGGACTGCTTCGAAGAAAAACAAACTGCAAACATCCAGACCCAACACAAGATGGACAATCTATGCACAGCATGTGACTCTACAGCTCTACGTGCCAGGAACAGATGTCTACTGGTAAGTAACATTTTCCTTACAGCTGCAGCACTTGCACTTTACCACTGAACAGCAGTGGAAAAGTGCTCAGAGATACTAAGCCTGCAAAAACAGAGTCAAAACCGGGAGGTCAGAAAGCAAAAAGACAGGGGAAACACGCCAAAAGTCGCCAGGTCTAACAACCCCCCTAGAGGAAATTGGCCTGGGCTCGCCTAATCACTGCTTTCCACAAGACCAACCAGCCGCTTTCACAAGTACTTCGAATAAAACCAACTCCATCTTGGACTACACATTTGTGGCCTCCGAGATTTTTGATAAGATCTCGAGTTACTGTATAATACCAAGAGCAGAGAGTGACCCCTTCACCCAGCAAGTCGAGCTCCTATTACATCCCTCAAGTGTCAGACTAACCTTGTGCCACTAGTTCCACAGGAACGGAAGAATATTTCTCTGATGCCCCCCGCAGTTTACCAACTAGGAATTACTCCTGTCAGCACGCCACGGGGGGAAGGGGCAATGGGAGGAGAGAGAAGAGAGCGACTGCCTCGGTATGACTTCTGTCTTTCCTGCACCTCGAGACTAATGGTTGGGGTCTTCCTCCTTTTGGAAGGGTGGAGTAGATAGGTATCTGTAGGGATGACACAAACACAACATACACTAACCAATTTTCCTAGTGCAGTTCTAGGTAATTATTATGTACATTCAATTTCAAATATACCTGTAACCCCGCGACAATTGCCCCTCTCTCAAGTAATAGTAATAACTTCTTTCAGGAAAACAAGGTTCTCTCTCAATGATGAATATAGAATTCAGTAGGTCTTTAGCAATAACTATATCGAGTCAATTCTCAAGAGAAACAAGACCTTACTTGACTTCTGGCAGCAGTTCGGTATCAAAGAACTTGTTTATAGTTGCTGGCAACGTTGACTCTGGATGAAGCTTCAGATTAGGAAAATATCATGCAGGGGGACTGTGTAATTTGTGTATCAATCACGTAGCACAGAAAGGGGACGAGGGAGACCAAGTAAGGGTGGAAGTGTTGTTATTTGCATATAGAAGCACAAGATACAACTAAATTGCAGTAAGCATAACAACCAAATGTGCACTGAGATTGTTACAGTGAATAAACGGCGAAGTGACACATTTGTTTAGGAAACAACGTGAGACGGCGAAAAAACAGTGGATCAAACGAAAGTATTTACAATCTCAAACATAATTTCACTATTTGCGAATGACCCGTGGGTTGCCGTGAATGGCATTGTAGAGTCGACGGCATTTCAACCTCTTTAACTTGAGGTCATCATCAGGACGATGGTTACACGGTTAAAGAGTGCTCTGGAGGCACTAAAGGGGAGCGAGAGGGGAGAGTCCAGAGGAAGGAATCCACTTGACTGGAGCCGCAGTGAAGCGTCCTTTAGGGGAAGGCAGCAGTGAATAGCTGATGTGAGATCGGTTGGAAGGTTCCACGTCCAATGTCTATGGAAGTGGCATATGGATACCTGGGCTGCACTCTCAGAAATGAATTGTAATTAGGGCTTCTGGTTTTATGGTATTTATATTTTTGTCATTTCCGTCTGTATTTATCCATATTTATGTTTTACTAATTTTACCTGTATTTATCGATATTTATTTTAGGTTGTGTGAAAAAATGAAGCTGAAATGTGAATATTTCTGCATTTATTTAACCAGTTAATGTACACTCGTACCTGAACGCCTAACAGGTTTCATGATATATATATACACACTCAGATAGTAAAATATGCACTTGTAAGAAAATATGTACATTTTAGTACCAAGGTTGTGGAAATCTACTGCTGTTTAAGGCACTTTACTAAAATTCCTATTTTTTTAAATCCCCTTGCCTGTCAATCTGCACAGCTGTTGGCCTGGCAGTCATGATTGACAGCATTTAGAATCACTCCAAAACAACCCAATTTCCGTTATTATCCACATTTAAAAATAAACACAGACAGGAAAATAAATGGTTTTCTGTCTGTATTTATCTGTAAAAATCAGTAAAAACAGAAAACAGGGAGCCTTAATTATAATGACTGCAGGGGAATGGAGCGCTGGTTCCACCGAAGAATCTGACCAGCTAATTAGAGGTCTAGGGAGATGCTTCAATCGTCCCCCGACCCCCCGGATTCATGCCGGCTCTCTAGACCACTATGCCGTGAAGTAGCTTATCAGTGGAGGAACGGAGCTCGGTGATGTAGGCTATACTATATGGGGGACATAGAAGCAGCGCCAGCACCCGACCCGGATGCTCGCCTTCGCCATAGCACCATGCGGTTTGATATTGTCCCAGAAAGAGGATCTCACGATCTGCCGCGTCTCTATATTCCGTGAGAAGAGCCAGTCGCTTTCCCGTCGCGTCTGGGCCGGGGGACCGCAGTGTTGCCTTGTCTAAGCCAGTGAGATCATGCTCCAGGTGCTCTATAGTAGTGCGAAGAGCTTTAAGTGCCCCTGAATGTTTTGCTATGCAAACACCCCTGATATATGCCTTGAATCACTCCCATAAGACCACCCACGTGTCCACGGAGCCAGTGTTGATGGTAAAGTAATCCTCAATGGCCTCACGTATCTCCGCATTGAATAGCTCATCACCAAGGGCGCAATTAGGAAAGCGCCACTGTCTCTCATATCCGTCAGGGCGTGGAATCCGAAGGAGAAGCTTAACCGGGGAGTGATCGGAGTACGTCCTTCTGGAGCGTCACAAGGGAATGATACCAACCGGAGATTGCAGGGGAAAGGAGCCAATAGTCGATTCTAATCCATATGTTATAGTGGCCCATGTAAGGCGTCGAGTCAGTGTGGGAGGGATTGCGCCTGCGCCAGACGTCAAATAGAGAGAATTGGACGCAAAGGTTCTGGAGAGCACAGCAAGCACCGTGCTTAGTGCCATGTGTTTTAGCAGTGCTATTCAGATCGGGGTCGAGGAGTAGATTACATTCTCTGACGCAGGCCGCTCCCCTCCGAGCTCCCCCGGGCGCTAGTTCACCATCACAGAGGCTCCGCTCCGGCCACCGAGCTGCTCATCGCATACACCAGCATCTCTGCCACTTCTGCTGCGTCGGCTCAGGGAAGTTTGCTGCCGCTATCAGGTGGGATGATGCAACATAGCAGACTTGGCTGGCGGAGCTTCAATTTTGCGCTGCCATCTTGGATGGCGTCTTGGCCACGCCCCCTAACAATGAAATGTTCATCTTCAAGTTGAGGTTTACAAAAACCTGGTCCATAACACCAAACAATGTTTGTGAGCCACCCCTTCATAGAGCTATGCTGATGCTTGTTATGTATAGCTTTGGAAAAATCACCTCAGAAGACATTTGACAGTTCAACGAACAAACGAACTGTCAGATGCGGCTACACGTCATCGGGAAATGCAAATTACAGTGTGACGTGGTACGCAGACGTCAACCAGCCAACCAGCGGAAAAAAAGTTTAGCGGTCTAGTTTCTGCAGTGACGTTTTACGCAAATTGCGTGCAGCCATTTTAACGCTTGACCAAAAAGTAAACATTGCCGATTCAGACTACAGGACACAGCGTTTCATAGCGGTTCAGGCAGAAAGACGATACGGAAAGGAAAAAGAAAATGCATGTCAGGTAACTGCAAAATGAAAACCCTGATATTACGTGGCAGAACTACATAAAAGACTTATATACATATTGTATTTTGTTGTTTGATAGCATAAATTCAAAGCCATATTCAAAACAAAGGAATAGCGTTAATAAAAAAAAAGGAGTGCATGCTTGTAATCTACCTTCAAAAACAAGTACATATTAGAAGAACTCTGGAACAATACTGAACCAATATAAGCACTAAGGGTACAGAACTCACTTTATACTGACACAAGGTCTTTAAGTAAAAAATCAGTTCTCAAGAAAAAAAATAGTACATCTCTAAAAAACTCTTGTGGAAATGGCATCTGGTTACTTATGGAATCTATCCCCACCACAACCATTTCTACCAGGTAAGGGTGAACCTTTACTGAAATGGGAAGAATGGAGGGAGTATTTTGAGAATTATATATCGCAATTCGAAGATGACAATGAATTTACATCATTAAAAAAATACAAACCCCTATTGCATTGCCTAGGAGCCGGTGGAATCAAAGTTTTTAACAACAGCAACAAAAAAACAAGAGGGGAAAGTGAGGATGACGTTTACAAAAATACAATCGATGACTTAAACACATACTACAAGCCTATTGTGTGCGTAGGGGTGGATAGATATAAATTCTTCCACAGGAAACAAAGGAAAGAAGAGACAGTGGATGATTATGTCTTTGTACTAAAAAACTTAGCACTGAACTGTCAATTTGGTGATTTGCATGACGAGTTCATCAGGGACCAGATTGTGATGCAGGGATCTAATGAGAACATCCAAGACAACTAATGGGCAAAAGGAGAGTACCCACTCCAAAATATAATAGACATTGCCAGGAAGGCAGAACTAACTGGTTGTTGCACAAAAACTGTAATTGCAGAATGCAGCGTAAAAAAAGAGAGTGCAACAGTCAACAGAGTGATGCAAGATAAACGCACAAGACAAGGTTGGAGTAATAGCACAACTAAACTTGTATACAACAGACAGTCCAGCAGTGGAAATAAACGTTGTTATAGATGTGGTGACATATCACACTGGGCAGATGACAGGAAGTGTCCCGCAAGAGGAGTAAAATGCACGGTCTGTGGAGTTATAGGACACTTCCAAAAGGCATGCAGACGGAGAAAGCCAAGATCCATAAAACTAGTCAACGATGAGGGCAATTACCAACAAGAAACATCTGATGAGGAGGATGTTAGTATGTGTGTCCTCAGCATTGAAGACGAGCAAATAAACGAGGTTAGCACAAACAGAACCACAAAAACTAAGAAGCCGGACTGCGAGATGACAATTGGTGGAGTCGGGATCAGCATTGTGTCTGATTCTGGCTCGCCCTACACGATCATAAACAAAAAGGTTTGGGAAGAAATAAGTTCACCCTTCATCGGAGGCGACCTAGATAAAGCAGACATTTCTATAAAGTCATTCTCAGGAGAGCCTATCAATGTGTGTGGTTTAAGAAAGCTCAAGTTTATTTACAAAGATAGGGAGTCCAATGGAATACTGTACGTAGCAGCGGTTGGCCCATCCGTGCTAGGATGGTTGGACCAGGGGGATTTAGGCATCATCCTTGACCCCAGCAAGTCTGACCATGTTCTAGTTGTACAAAGCGGAAATGACTACAATAAGACGGTATTGGATATGTACCCTAATGTGTTCAATGGCAAAATTGGAGCCTGAAAGGGATACCAACACAGGATCAAAGTCATACCACTGGGCACACCTGTCGTACACAAAACAAGAAACCTTCCGTTTGCAGTGAAGGATGAGGCAAAAACTCAATTAGATAAACTTCTAAGAGAAGGTATCATCGAACAGGTGGAAGCCAGCGAATGGGTCGCGCCTTTAGTTGTCGCCAAACGCCCCAATGGCAAACTTAGGTTGTGTGTGGACCTGTGCGACCTAAACAAAAGCATAGTCGTTGAACAATTTCCCCTTCCCAAAATAAGTGAAATGCTGGCAACCACGAAGGGGATCAAGTGGTTCTCAACAATAGACTTGAAGTCAGCATACCACCAGGTACCACTACATCGAGACAGCAGAAACCTCACTGCATTTATCACCCCTTATGGGTGTTTCCGATTCACAAGGGTGACTTTCGGCCTAGCGTCCGCGGCTGCAATATTTCAAAGGCTCATGTGTAATATTTTCAAAGGGATTTCAGATATACTGATATTCCAGGATAATATCCTCGTGATGGGAAGAACGAGAGAAGGTCACGATGAGAAAGTGAAACAGGTACTAAGTATATTGGATGCAAGAGGACTCACCGCAGAGTACAATAAATGCAAGTTTGCCTGCGAATCAGTGAACTACCTAGGACACGAAATCAATGGAAACGGTATCAGCCCGAAGAAGGACCTACTTGATGCTATAAAAAACTCACCGTAGACCAGGAACAAGGAAGAATTACGGTCCTTTCTGGGACTCGTCGAGTTTTTCGCAAGATTCATCAGAAACTTTTCGAGTAAGACATACGATCTACGACAACTAATGAAATTGAGGAGTAAATTTGTGTGGCGCGAAACCTGTCAACAGGCATTTGACACATTAAAAAAAAGAACTGTGCAACGCAGTGCCCTTGCAAGGATTCGTCCCTTTGCTCAACAACACAATTACAACTGATGCTAGTTCAAAGGGACTTGGGGCAGTCCTAACTCAGAAGGACAACAAAGGAGCAGAATACACAATTGCATTCGCATCACGATCCTTGACCCCAGCGGAGGAAAAATTCTCAGTCATCAAGAGGGAGGCATTGGCATGCGTATGGGCACTAGAACATTTCCGCAACTTTGTGTGGGGAAACCACGTCACCCTATGCATCGATCACAAACCCCTCACCAAGGTGTTCACACTGAAAGGCCTATACAATGCATCTCCAAGATTAGCACGATTGTCTATACGCCTTTTAGACTACAAATACAGCATACACTACTTCCCAGCAGTAAAAAACGTTGTCGCAGACTTTCTGAGCAGAATACCAGTGATAACTACAGACCATGAAACATCAAATGAGATGGAGGAGTATTGCGTAGCCAATTTAGAAGAATACTTCCAAGATATTTCAAAAGAAGAATGGCAAACTGAACTTAAAAAGGACACAGACATACGTGAGGTCATCAAAATGTTGGTGGAAGGTTGGACAGACAAAAACAACCTGTCCGAGACTCTGAGACATTTTTATGAAGTAAGGAATGAGCTGTCGCACGAAAATGGTTTACTCTTGAGAAGGGGAAGGGTTATTCCTCCCGAAACTCTTAGAAAGAGAATTTTACACCTGTGTCACGAAGGACACTTAGGCATTGTTAAATGTAAAAACAGAGTTAAAGGTAATTACTGGTGGCCTGGTGTAAGCATTGATGTAGAGAGGATGGTCAGGGATTGCAGCTTGTGCTCAAACTCAGACAAAACCCAGGTAACTCTAAGACCACCTCTCCACCCCATCACATGCCCCGCAATGCCTTGGGAAAGGGTGGGGGTGGACATTATGGGCCCCATACAAGAAAGGGGGAACAGTGGTACATAATCGTCATCATGGACCATTTTACAAAGTGACCCAAACTTACGTTTACAACAAGGGCAGATGCAAAAACTGTGGTAGAGTTCTTAGACGGTGTGTTCATACAATAAGGGCTCCCTAAACAAATTATTAGCGATAATGAGCCACAGTTCGTGTCAGATGCCTTCAAGGCTTACACTACTAGAAACCGAATAGAGCACAAAACCACATCTGTGTACCACCCGTCAGGCAATGGCGCGGCGGAACGTTTCAACAGAGTACTCAAGGGCACCCTACAGATAGCCAAAAGTAATAGGCTAAGTTGGAGAAGAGAAATCCTCAGAACGGTGTGGGCCTACAGAATAACACCGTGCAAAACTACTGGACACAGTCCATTTGCACTCATGCGGGGCAGGACACCTCTCACCAAGGACAACGTGGGGTGGACTGAATCAGCCAAAAGAGTGCACTGGTCTACTGACCGAGTGAGGGAAAAGGTCAAACAAGCACAATACGAAGTCAAAACCCGGTATGATGCTAAACACAACTGCAAACCTGTGCAGCTCCCTGAGGGAGACTTGGTAAAGGTAAAGAAGAGTGGGCACATAAGGAAAGGACAGGATAAGTACTCCCCACCGCTTAAAGTGGACAAAGTGTATTGTAATTCAGCACTTTTAAGTGATGGTAGAGTGTGGCACTTTTCCGCTCTCTCTGTGTGCAAACCTTCCTTAGTGAGCACAGACACAGCACCCTCTAAAGAATTGGACGGTGAACAGACCTACACCCACAAACGCGGCTATGCACTTTCAGACTCCTCTGACAGCAAGTCTGACCTCGAAAATGTCAAAACTAGCACACACACCTAATGCCACGGCATCCTCTACCATCCACGAAGGAGTCGCTGCTCAGAACTCTGACACAGGCAGGGTAGTAAGGTTATTACCCCCTACACCGGAAGGCAATCAAACACCCCCTGTGGCTACTAGCAGATGTGGTAGGAGATTGTTACCACCATTAAAACTCAATGACTTTGTTTGTGATTAATCCATAGCGTTGTACTTAGATATACTGCTCCTTATTGTTACCTCTCCATCTCTCTATTCCTCCTCCCCCCTCCCTCTCACTTCCATTATGTTCTATGTTCCTTCGGGGGAGGATGTGTTATGTATAGTGTATTAAATGCTTTCTATATCTTTTCCCCTTTACCACTACATCAGAATGTCCTGTGACATCATGGAATGTTAGAGTCCCTTTCTGTGGCTAGAGAGTCAGTTGGTCATCTGAGGCTGAGGAGCTGGTAGCTCGCTCCTGGTGGGGTTTTCCATTTATATCTTACTATCCTGTAACCTGCCACCTATCTACCTGCTAATAAAGAGGAATCTTATACTACACCTGGACTACGCATCCTTGTTTATGTACCACAATTTGGCGACGATTTGAAGCTGATGAATCTACGTGTGTCAACTAAGGACAAGTGTCTACTAAAGAACCAAGAAGGAGCCTAAACAAACTAAAAGGTAACGCCCAGCTAACCCCACCAGTGTCCTTTTCAACTTGGACAGCCTGCACCCTGGGCGTCTGTGTTGTGAGTGAGCTAACTGCCTTTTCGCTGTCATCTGGAGTCTGTCTGTTTCCAGCTTAAAGAACCACTGCCTCAGCGGGCCTGATCACCCTGTTGTGCCTTTTGGTTTCCTTGTGTACAATGACAGTTCGCTTTTTATATAATCACTGTGTGTATAAGGTGTTTTCACACAGTGTGGGCTTTAAAGGTGCCCTGGCACTAGCAGTTCACTCTCAATTACAGCAAACATCATTTATGAAGTCACGTCTTTTATATGTCACAACAGCCACCCATCATCTATTTTGTCAGGCTTAGTTCTGGACTTTCAGTTTTGAGTGCATACTCCCACGTTGTAGTGTTTCCTCTGCTTTCACAACTTAAAGCCATTCAGCGTATGGAAGCAGCGTGTGAAAAATTAGAAGCCTATTTGTATTTTTACTGCGAGTGAGGAAAATTTTTGAGACGTTTTGTGCACATTTCCAACACGATTTACTTTGAGGCGGTTGAGCCTTCACATCATGCGCATACCAACTGCCATCGCGCACACGCAATCTTACCCGCCTTGTGGAGCCTGCATCTTGTCCTGTGTGACGTCTGCCTCTCCGTCACTGCTTTCTCCCTTGCCAGTCCTGTCTGCACATCTTCACCGTGAGCCCTCCGGCACTGACGTGATGACGTTCCTCCTTCTTCTATGTTTTCATTGCGCAAGTCTGAACTGGTCAGTCTTTTCCTGCCACTGGTCTGTCAACTTTCCTGTTATTTCATGGTCCGCGCCAGCCTGCCTTTATGTGCAAGTCCAATTTCTACTTCATTGGAAAGTAGAATATCAACAGTTTTTGTCTTCGGAGCTTTACCGACAATGGTCCCACTTCGTGACTTTCATCACGTCATTCAGCACTTCCATTCGGATGATTTCAAGTTTGGCGCATTTGGGACTTGCCACTTCCAGGAGGAGCTACTTACAGGAACCCGAGTGAGAGATCGCTCACCGGAGCTATCGACTCTTGTTAATTCATTTGTTTATTTTAGAATACCTTAACATCTCTGTGTCTGACTTTATTCTGTATTATATTAACCTACTGCTTCAGTTTAACTGTGCACTCCAATGTGTCTTGTAGGTTATGCTGTATTGTTTTCATAAAGCGACATGTTCACCCAATAGTGTACCCTTACTTAGTGGAAGTTGTGGTACTAGCTTATAACTAATTTTGTTTCCTAGGGTCATGTTACTTCATGGTGAACCCTATATTTATTCATAGGGAATGTTGCTATTTTACCTTTCAAGGGATGCTTTCTGTATTTAATCCTACTTCGTCCCTGTTAGTGTTAATCATTCTTGTACTTGCGTTATTTTTTCAGTACGAATGGTGAGTGGGCGTGTATATCTTATATGGTGTCGTCTGTATACATTTTGAGGTTGTTACAGTTTTTAGTCTCACAGCGTGTTTAACCTGTGCTTCACCCTGCTTGAGCAGCGGGGGTGTTTGTATATAGTCTATGCCCCATTCACGTTCTAGGGGTCAGTACCCTATAGTGTACCCTTACTTAAGGGAAGTTGGGGTTGTGGTACCAGTCAGTGCCTACATTTTGTTTCCTAGGGTCTTGTTGTTACACTTTGGAGAAGTTACGTTGCGCACTTTTACGTGGTGTACCCTTTTATTAGGGGAGGTTGTCTGCATGTAACTATTTTGTTCGAAAGTTTCAAGGATTAGTGTCCTTGTGTACCCTTTTCTGGGGAAGGTGGTGTGCGTAGTCAGCGCCGCCATTATGTGATGTTGCTTTGAATAATTTCTACATTATTCAATGGTGTACCCTTTTGTTAGGGGAGGTTATCTGTGTTGGTCTGATTTGCATCACTCTTTGTGAGTAGTCGGGGTGCGTTGTCAGCGCTACCTCTAGGTGTAGTTGCGCCACTGTTGTCAGTGTGTCGCTACTGTGTCCTTTGTTCCAGGGGTGTTAGTATCCTCTGGTGTACCCTTTCCTGGGGAATTGTTGTGTCCCACAGTTTAAAGGTCGCCTTTCTAGGTGTACCCTTGGAGGGGAGGTTGTTAGTGCACGTCATGCGCTAGTCTTTATTGCAAGGCATACCCTTTTTCTGTGTAGGTTGCTTGTTCATTTTTATTTGTGCTTATTTCCATCTGCACACATTTTGTCATTTAGTTGATACACCCTACTTAGTTTACCGGGATCGCTACCTTGTTTTATTAAGGAGGGTGGATGGGCATGTTATGTAATTTTGCATTTCTTTCTACATGCCTCTTTTAATTTTCTCTCTGCTTTCACGCTTGAGTTTCCTGCTTTTCAAATTGTCTCTTTGACTAGCTCTTGTGTCTTCAGTCTTCTCTATATTCTTCAGTTCCGTCTTAACTTCTTTCTGCTGTTGTTTGCCAACGGAAGAGGATGTGTAGTAAATGCTTTCTATATCTTTTCCCCTTTACCACTACATCAGAATGTCCTGTGACATCATGGAATGTTAGAGTCCCTTTCTGTGGCTAGAGAGTCAGTTGGTCATCTGAGGCTGAGGAGCTGGTAGCTCGCTCCTGGTGGGGTTTTCCATTTATATCTTACTATCCTGTAACCTGCCACCTATCTACCTGCTAATAAAGAGGAATCTTATACTACACCTGGACTACGCATCCTTGTTTATGTACCACATATAGCCTATTGTCCACCTGTCGACACCGTATGTTTCATTACGCTTGTCCCTGCGAGGACACCGTACTAAGGGTCCTCTCACCAGCTGTCCATTAGGTTTGACAGTTGACAGCTGGTGACCAGGATAACAGCTGCTGCATTCTACGCTCCGCTTGGAGCCTGTGTTGGCATATTACAATAAAGAACTTGACTTCAATCATACGCGTGTTCAGAGGAGGAGCTACGCCCTGAAACAAGATGGCCGCATAAGCTCCCGGCTCCTTCGGCCGCCGCCAGCAGCTCATGCACCCTGCACTTTATCCTGAAATCCCGCCGGACCCCCGTGCTGGTGAATAGCATCTGATTTGAAAGGTGCTACCCCGACATCTCTGGTGGCCCGGACGGCGAAGGTATGCCGTGCGCCATTCTTGGCCTGCTTCCGCTCTGACGCCGGGGCCTCGAGTTTCAACTTGGCCGGGTTGGAGTCGAACAACAACGGCTGCGAAAAGTGGATGGATCCGGTCTCTCGAAGTGCCTTTTTTGTCTCTCCCTATTGGATGATGCCCCGTGATGGCTTTCCCCTGCAACTACGGCGGCCTGTAAATATTGTCTGCTTGCTCGAGGTTCCGCTTCCCGGGGACCCCGTTGGGCTCCCGGTGGTCCTCCGGGCTCGGTTCCTCATTAGCGGCGACGGTGCACCCACTGTGCTGTGTGCGTGCTTAATTATGGTTTTACATCGATTCTGCCCTGAACCCCGGAGAAGTCGACCTACGGGGTTCGGTTACCCGCCCGGTTGCTCATTGAGGGGCGATGGGGCGGACTGACACTACACCGTCGCTGCGCACTGTGCTGACCGCCATTTTGCAGCTCCACGAACGGTTCACCGCCGCCTTCCAAGGGATGGTCGTAACTGCAGACCGTATTTGCTCGAGACCGGATTCCGACCCTTTGCTGTTAGAAAGCCTAGATACTCCACCCGAGGATACTGTCTTTCTTGCCACCGAGGTCCCCGTGCAGACTATTGACCTGGACCCTCCCAGCAACCCTAAGATGGCGACTATCGAGGCCGAGAAGACTGGATGTGAGTTACGCCCTACATTGAAGCTGCCCGAATTGGATGTTACTGCCATTATGGAACAATGTTTCATCTGCAACGTTTGTCAATTTCGACCTTCGCCTCTTTCTGTACTCGATCGTCACCGCCTTGCTACTTTCTCTCAGGTGGACCATGGACTTGCTTTGACTTTTGAACTTTGTGTACGTTTATCCTGCTTCTCCTCTCCTTGCATAGCCTTTGACGTTCTACGATTTTCTGGCACTCCTGTTATGATGGCGGTTCGAATTGAACTACTCAACGTGCATAATCATGGCGATCTCTGTGTGCAGGAGGGACTTTTCGTGATGGACCGCGAGGGTCTGGGCTGAGCTTGGCTACGCTTCAATGAACTGTCGCTGTTTTTGCTGGGTGGTATCTGTGGGAGCGGGACCGCTTGTACATTTGATGGGCCTGGGTACTGTTTTTCTGATGTGTCTTGACGGGATTTGCTCTTTCTTCTGAGCCGGGGTTGGATGGGATGTTCTTTTTGTTACGGCTCCCCTACGGGCTATTTCTTGATTTGCCGCGATTTGCTGTCTTGCCGGTAGGGGGTGTCTGCTTTTGGCGGGGGGGCGGGAGTCTGGGAGCTCGTATCGTACTTTACTATTCTCCTCCTCCACCTTTTTCCCTATCCTTGGGGTGTAGTTTAGGGGGCGACAGACACACTGCGAGTGGGGTTGGGTCGTAGCCATAAGCAGGGGTGTAGGGTGGTGGGTTGCGGGTTTTTTTTTTATTTTTCCTTTGTTAATTTCTATGACCTTCCTATTCCCCCTTTTCCTCTCCGCAAGAGCTGTGGCTTCTTCTCCTGTTCTTCTGCATGTCTGGGTGTCACATATGCCTATTGTATACCCTGTCATTTTGGTGGTGAATGATGTGGGGGATGCCGGCGGTCATTGACGTTTAACTGTACGCTCCAGCCTCGCTGGTATTTATTTTTCTCTTGCTCATGACTGTATGGTGTTTCATATCTTCGTTCCCACGTACACGACTGTGCTGTGTTCGCTTGGTGGCGCCTGATATGTGTATTATTTCTCTTGCGTTATAATAATAAAAATATATATAAAAAAAAATCATACGCGTGTTGGAGTTCTTTACAATGCTGAGTACTCTGACGGATAAAGAACTGACACCCCGAGATGATTTAATCAGGCTAAATAAGAATACATAGGGCGATTGGTCCCCTCTTCTCTCTGGAATGGATTTCCAACTCCATCCAGCATCCCGGCAACACAACACCGCAACTGTGATGCGGATTACCCATCTTCAGGAGCTGGGACCAGGGCCATTGAACTACAGGCACCTGCAGTAGGTTGCCCCTATTTTCCCCTGTGCTGAGGAAGACCCGCAAGCGGAGGCTTTAAAGCACTCTCTACGCTACTAGTTGGGTCGAAACGTCAACATTTATCCCCTAAGGGGCCTGTAAAATTTGTCACTACCACCCCGTCCAACGAACAGTTGATATTTCGCTGCAACATTTCTTATAAAAGTGTCTTGAATAATGACAAAGTAATGTATTATGGACAGGCCACAATCAACTAATGTTGATGTCACTTACAAGCAGTTGAGACTGTAAAAGTATTTTAATTATCTCCTTCCAACTATCTTCACTCTGTGACCTCTCTATTTCGATCAATTGCACACACGAGTACTTCTCCTTCACCCCCTTCTCCTTTGTGGAGCAACCTCTTGATTACTATACATTTAGTAATATTGTTAACCTTCGTAATTATTTCTGGGAATAAAACTAATATTTCTCTTTAAATACAGTGGGTGCCTTCTATTTTTAAGGTGCATAATTTGACATTCTTACATGTATTAATGACTGTGCTGACCTTATGCATGCAACAAATTATACCTAAATTATATAGGTATTTTTTGATTTAATGCACAATATAGGATTCGGGGACCAATTGTTTTCTATATCATATGATACCAGGTCCGCGGACAGTGATTGGGTTATCCCATTAGTCTATAATGGATGCCTAAGATGGAACACCTTTTATTACCCAATGCCTCATCAACAAACAATGCACTACACATCTAGCACAGACATACTTCCACTGTCTGTATGTGGAGCACTCGGAGCTCAGTAAATACACATTTCTAGCTACAGCTACTATCCCACAGGACTGCTACTGTGGTGATGCAGCGTTTTTTTAAATACTTTGCTGAATTTAAATGGGAGGTAGATGTTGGAGCTTTGGGAGCAGCATCAATGTTTAGATGTTTCAACCACTTTCAACTCCTCCAACCGCCCCTCTTACTCCAAAAGCTTTCGAAGTATGGTACTTTTGCAATGGAATCAAATCCATTCTGTCCTACCTGCCGAAGGTCGTAACATCACCGCTCTCCGGTGCTTCGATACATTGCAAGTGTATACTGTGAAACCTCATCAATGTTTAAAATGACATTTAAAAGTGATGAAATATTATGCAAACTCTGTAGAGTGACAGTGGATTTCTAACAACTATCTAAAACGTAATTCAACAAAGTCAGAAATCCGAATCATGAGCATGTACAACTTCTAGTGGAATAGGAAGAGACTGTAGACTCACAATGACAACACTTCCAAGTCAACTTGGGTCTAAAGGTCGACTCAAATCAAACCCTGATCCAAAAAGTCAGTGAATCTGATCAATTCTTTGATATTGCACTGATTTTGTTAATGTCATCTCTTAGGTTTGCCAGAACAATAATGGCCAAACTATAGCAGGTTGAAAACAAAAATGCCTCAGCCATGAAATCAAAACACTGGTTTCCAGTTTACCTAAAGGTACAATTCAAGCTGTTTTGTAAGGTTCATTGTTCCTTTTACTAAATTGACTCCTCTACTCTATACAGCTTTACCAATAATCAAATTGG
Organism: Lissotriton helveticus; assembly: GCF_964261635.1. Classification (NCBI taxonomy): domain Eukaryota; kingdom Metazoa; phylum Chordata; class Amphibia; order Caudata; family Salamandridae; genus Lissotriton; species Lissotriton helveticus. Next base: position 74,301,880 of record NC_136065.1, read on the forward strand.
ATGCATATTTCCCAAAAATGATCTGTTCCCAAGTATAATCTTACAACAGTGAGTGGCAGATGTTTCCGAGCCCAGGTAGCCAACTTTTGGACCTAAATGCTGAGACGATTTGATCAGAACCAAACCTTATGAAATGTGAGAAAGCTATTAAAACGTAGTGGTACCCATAATAACCTGCCAGCCACCAGGCAAAGAGAGTACGGCTTCACCATACCCCAACCTCCCTCTCTATGCTTCTATCCGTTTGTTGCTGGACAGGCCCACCTCAGAGCCGGAAAGCCCTGACTGGACTTGCTGCTCCTCATACGGGGAGAGTTTCCAGCCCAGCACCTGCAGTGCAGGTTCATCTCGCCGCAGCGGCCTAACAAAACCACAAAATACATAAATGATTAAACATATCATCGCAAGGCACGATCTGACATGAGTATGATGCACCTCAGAGAGTGTCAGTAAGTTTACAAGTCAAGATAACTTGTGCCGATTTCGCTTGAATCAGGACGCGTTCCAAGAATATAATCAAAAAAATAACAAGGCCGGATGTTTATATTTTAAGATGACAACATAATTTTGTTCAAACTATTACTATAAAGTGGAAGCAGAAGACAGGATTTGAAACAAACCACTGAGTAGCAACCAGCAAATGACGTCCTCAAATAAAGTGAGGTACAGCCACAGTTCCAGTAATCCTATGAAGGCACCGTGGCATGCATACGTTTGTCAGTCTCATTCCTTTGTAGGAGGCCCATCACCATCATCATGCACCTTGGAGTCGTCGTCACATAACATTCATACCAAGTTTACACTTCGACCACGCTGAAGAAAAAGCAGCGTTGATTCCCTGGGTGACGGTTCCAGTCTTTTGACCAGAGTCCTGCTGCAGCGCACTGTCTGCATGACGCTGCTTCAAGTAGTGGAGCCCTCGTGCTGAACTGCCGCTGCGTGCGTCATGACTCAAGATTACGCACGCTGTCGCAGCTCAGACGCACAGTGAGGTCCAAATCCAGCCCAATCAGTGGCCCGCCCGTTAGCAACACTGACTGAAGGGCAGGCATTGATTTATCAGCTAAGCAAGCCCTCTTCGCCGGGAAGAGTGACCGAATTTAAGTCAATAAATGATGTTTTTGAGACATGTTGTGTAGTCGTTGTTGATATAATTTGGCAATCACTGGCACTCGGGTCTTGACCTGGTTCTGAGAAATAAGTGCAGGTGCTAAGCACTGGAAAGCACCAGCACTCATGTATCCCTCGAGCGTGGGAATGGGTGAAAACGTTTCCCGGGTCTGTGATTTGGAAACAGTGTCCAGAACGTGAAGAATGGATTATTTATACTGGTATCCGCGAGGGCGGTGCAGTCAGTGTTGCATACCCATGGAATGCAGCCAGTATCATACTGGGCCCTCCCTAGTCAGAGTGAATGACCAAACTAATGACATGTACCGCTGTTTCCTTTCCCTGAACACTCCACCCAGTGTGTCCGGTAGCAGGAAAACCTGAGTTTCGGGTCAATGTCTTCAGTAAAGCGTGCATGCTTTTTTTGTCCCACGTGGTGCTTTCGTGTGTTAAGGCATTTCTTCTGTGACTCTAATTTCCAGAGCAGTTCGGGATCCGCTCTTGCCATCACTGCCCCTGCTTAAGGAAAGAGGCGGGATCCGAGCCACACGTGGCCAGACTGGCAGCAGGTGAAGCCTGGCATGCTAGGGGCAACTGTGCGGCGCTCTTGAAAACAGATCAGCTGCTCGACACAGAAGCATGGCAGCGTCGGATTGGTAACCCGGGCACTCGGGCAATGCCCGAGGGGCGGTATCCCAGTTACAGCTGTGGGCCGCTTTTTTGAGCAGCCTGGGGGCCGATTTGATGGTTTCTGCGTTGTTTTGATGCCGGCAGCGCCCCAGTGGGTGCCCGAGTGGCCTTTCTGGAGGCAGATGGACGTCCATTACCTCCCTTTTATCAACGGCAGAGGTGTCACTCCCTTTCTCTCGCTGGGCTGGCCCATTAATATATACAGATTGAGCGGGGGCAGGAGGTTTGAAAAAAAATGGCCTCACTTGTTTTCAGGTGTGTTTCACCACTGTAAACTAATCTGTGCATTTTTTTTAACCACCCCCCTCACCCCCTTTTTTAAAAAAATAAAATTTCGCAGAAGCATGTTTTGCGGAAAGGCAATATGCAAAAGGTCACTTTTTTTTAGCGTGCCCGGGCCAATTTTTAATCTCAATTTAACCCTGAATTCAGGCTTTCTTACCTTGAAAATAGCGAACTGGGGTGATGGACTAGTGGAAGTTGTCTGAACGAAGGGTGAGCATTCCTTTCTTCCCTCCAGAAGGACTGCTGTTAGATCTGTCAGTTGACATTGTGTCGCGCCAGGTTTCCACATGTCTGACCTATGCCTCATAAATGTACAGCCTCGCATTAGCTGCCCGTTCACCTTGATCCTTTTTGTTCTGGTTTTCGCTTTTAGATTGACATAGTATTACCCCGAACAAGGCATTGAAGTGCTAACGGCCTACATGCAACTCTGTGGAGCCCAGAGTTACTTTGTACAGCGAGTTGTAACTGGTGCAGTTGTGGTAAATAAATAATTAAATACCGGTTTTATTTTTCAGGATACTTCATAAACAGATAGCTCAATAAATAAGAGTCAAGATTCGAGGTAGCTGGAGTTTACAGGCTTTAATAAGGCATAGAGGACAGGAACAGGACAGCCTGTACGGGAATAGGATGGCAGCTGCCGGGGGCAGGATCTGGGATGACTAGCAACTTTTTAATATGGGTGCACAATATATATAGTTAAACAAAATACATTACATTCAATACAGTAGGCGTAGCAGTAGGCGGGGTTCGTAGCAGTCGCGAAAGATAAGGGCAAAAAGTGGGTGTAACGAGGCGTGTACAGGGCGTATACATAGACATATGATGAAAACGTAACAGAATATGTCATAAACAGGGCGGAATCATGGAGGGGGCTACCTGAGCAGCTGGGACCTTTAACCTAGTGGTGCGCGCAGACTGGCAATGACGTGTTACCAGGGAGAACTGGGGGCTATGACTTCTGCGCTAGAAGAGGAGACTAAAGTCTGGAGTGTCAGAGCGACATGTACCCAGGGCATATCTAGTATCTGGTGTTTAGAGTACATGTTGATAGAATCCAAAAGTTATCAGGGCAAAGGCTACTTGACTCTAAGACTGGTGCCTGCATTATTCTACATGTATTGTGTGTGCGAGGAATATTCTATGAATATTAATACAGTATTTCTCTTACATGGAGACATAAAGGCTAGACCATGACGGAAACTATTGATGCGATTCAGTAGCTTAGGAATGCAGAGAAGGAGGGCTGGACTGATAACTAGAAGCATAACATACTCTTGGCAGACTGGGAGACAGAGCCAGGCCGGGCCGGGCACTGCGAGGCAAGAAGTAAGTGAAAGGTCAGGGATACAGGTGGGGGCTGTATCGCTCCTCGGAGAGGGTTCAGGAGACAGGAGCTGAATCTGAGTCCGGGCCCTTTTGAGGCCTAGAAACGGAGACAATTCAATGAATTAACGTGCACACTGTAAAATGTGGCAACGTAGGTTTACATAGGCCTGATACTCGTAGCTATCACGAGAACTGGAAACTAGCATACTAGAGATGGACACAACTATAATTGCGTCTTTAATCGATCAGAGAGGAATACATATGCATATCGATCATGCACATATAACATAGGATGGGGAACACGTAGGCACATATAACATGGCAAAATTTACTTTTCCACATTCCCTCCTTGTGCCCTACGTTTCCATCAGGAAACATCAATATTCATGATACCATCTATCATTTCATATAGCATCATTTGCTCGTCTCGAATTGTCTTGGAACGGGATTTAGGACTGGGAATACAAGAGGTAGCACAAATGCCGCAAATCGCAGGGCCACATTGTATACAGAGGCAGCAACTGAATATGATCATTACTGCAATACCTAGGAATGACAATACTTTCCATCCCCAGGCGGATATAATACTCCAGAGCCAACCGGACCATGTCCAGGTGCCTGGATTCTGGTGTAACTGATGGGCAATTTTGTGAAGTCTGGTTATAGCTGAATAAACAGACGGTGCGTTATTAGGAATGAAAATGCAGCAACTAGATCCGATGACTCTACATGCTCCTCCTCTATCGGCCAGTATGACGTCAAGAACGAGACGATTTTGGAGCACGACAAATCTCATAGCAGATTGCTCTTCAGTTAGGTTACCTAGAGCTGAAGTAGTCTCATTCACTACTGCTTCAAGGGTTCTGGTAAGTCTGCGTATTAACTTACTATTCTGGATAGGTCCTATAAAGAAGAAGAAACCTTTATTGAAGTCTTGATATTGTTCTAGAGTAGTTTCAGTTTGATCGACAATCGGGGACTCGATCTCCCTTTTATGTCTGACGTGTACTAGATGTGTGTTTCTGTGATAATCAGATGGGGCTAGAAAAACTGGTGGCAGTAGGAAGGCAATGTAACATGTTCCATCCCAATCGAGGGGCAGACGGACATATGCGGTCTGACCACAAACAAAATAAGAATGACGTGAGGCTTTGAAAATAGATTTCCCACTGTCACTATACTCGACAGTAGTAGTACAATCACTATGTCCTACATGTGCGGAACCATTCTTTCTGACACATAATTCGCCTTTGACTGGTAGTACTGAAATAGCAGGCAAATCTGGAGTAGTATCAGACTGAACATTCAGGACCATAAAATTCGAAGAATAATTACCTAAATTATATACTTCATTTTCTAGATCTAACCCTGTTCTATGGGAGAGACCTTGCTTGTCTGGGAAACATGTTCTATTCAGAAGGGACATATCATTGGAGGATGACGTTAACGTGGACCATGCTCCACACGAACCATTATGTGAAAACGGATAAGGAAAGAGTGGCAGAACTCCCTTCGGTGTCTGGAAAGGGGGGAGTCGACCACACACCCAACAATTAGTGGCATTGCTGGTCTGGTGTGAATAGTGTAACATTCTGATGAATGTATTATTTCGCATAGCAAGACGATAGGATAGCTCGTGAGGAGGCAGATCACTAAATGTGTGCTCTACTGTAGCATTAGCAAACTTATTTACATGTGAAATTGGAAAACATAAATGTAATGCATAACTTGTGCAGGTAACCATAAGACTTAGAAGCAATAGGAAACTTAGAATGACGATACATCTTATAGAGTTTTGACTAACTCTCTCACTATGGGGGTCTATCTCATACATGTCAGACACCTGTCTAACCGTTTCACCCGAGAGGGACTTAGACAATTAAACTGGCTGACTTATTTTACTAGACCTGAGTTTCAATTTATACTCCTGCTGCGGAGTTTCCTCTAACAGGGGAGGCTTGAGTTCAGAATTAAGTTCAGAGTCTGTTTTTAGGCAGTCTTTAGAAATGTTCTTTGCAAATGTCTTTTCACGAATTCCATGGAATTTCTTGATATGGGACAGATGGACCCATCCCTTGCGGCCTTCCAACTTGACTGCAGTCCTTGTGGTTAACAAGACTAGACGTGGCTCCTTCCAACGGGGCTCCAGCGGACTTGAACGATCAAAGTTCCTGACCAATACGAGGTTTCCTGGAATGACTTCATGCGGTTTCACCTCGGTATTGTCTGGAAATGCGGCGGCAACCTGTGAACGACAAGAGTGTAGGGCAGACATCAAGGAAGCTAGGTAATCTGTCAGCATATTACTGGAAACATCTGTAATACTGCGGGGTCTAGGTGTACCCCACATGTTTGGGGGGCGGCCGAATACGACCTCATACGGGGACAGACCTGATCTGGAATGTGCAATCATGCGCATATAGAACAAAGCAACTGGCAGGGCAACTAGCCAGTCTACACCTTTCTCTTTACATATTTTTGCAAGGCGGATTTTCAGGGTCTGATTATGTCTCTCTACGAGACCGGCTGCTTCAGGATGGCGCACACAATGGAACTTCCACTGGTACCCTAACAGAAGGGAAACATGTTTCATAAGCTCAGATGAGAATAGCTGGCCGTTATCAGAATACACGACCCTAGGGAGTCCATAGCGGGGAAAGAATTCACGAACCAACTGCTTGGCAGTGGTCGCGGCTGTGTAATCTGGAACTGGATATGCTTCTGTCCACCTGGACAAAGCGCATACAACTACGAGGACATACTTGAAACCTCGACATCGCTCCATCTGGATATAATCCATCTGGAGGACTTCAAAAGGGTGGTCAGGAGGCTGGAATCCACCTCGTTCCACCGGGACACTTTTACCTGGATTGAATTGACAACATATCATACAGGTACGGACTTTCTGCTTGGCTGCAGCTCGTAAATGCTTGTTGAACCAAAGGTTCTGGATACTGTCTAACATAGCTTTTTCTCCTAAATGTGCTGGACTATGTGCGGTATTGATAATGACTTGAACCATAGAGTCGGGGAGAAACCATGTGGCTTTTCCCTTCGTCACCCATCCTTGATCTGTCTGGACCCCTCCTTGTTCGGACCATTTCTTGATTTCTTCGGGAGTAGCATGCAACTGTATGTCTATGACATCTTGTGTAGGATCCTTAACTGTCATACAAGTAGTCGGGTCTGGAGTGAGTGTCTGTGTCGTATTAACTGGAATGTCTGGAGTCTGAGCTGTAAGCTTGGCTGTTCGATCTGCTAGATCGTTACCTTGGGAAATAATGTCAGTAACTTTCGTATGTGCTTTGCACTTCATAATAGCGATAGCTGTCGGTAAATGTATTGCATCTAACAGAGCTTGAATGAGGAGACCAAGCTGAATCTTGGTTCCATGAGAAGTCATGAAACCTCTCTCCTGCCAGAGCACTCCAAAGTCGTGTACGACTCCGAATGCGTAACGTGAATCTGTATATATGTTTACTTTCAGGTTCTTGGCACGTATGCAGGCTTGGGTCAGAGCGGCTAGCTCTGCTGCTTGAGCAGACAGGGTGTCAATACGATGTGTTTCTATAACTTCAGTTTCAGTAGTCACTGCATACGCGGCTACTAGTTCTCCTGTACTTGTTCTCATACATGAACCATCCACATAAAGTGTCAGGTCGGGGTTAGGTAATGCAATGTCTGTCAAGTCTTGTCTTGGCTTGGTCATAGTGTTAACTACTTCCACACAGTCATGTGTGGCAGGATTGGAAGTAACAGACGGTAACAGTGTAGCAGGATTTAGAATGTTGCAGCGTCTGATTTCTATGTGTGGCTGGAACAGTGTCAGTTCATAACCTGTTAACCGTGCAATTGTCAAGTGCTGAGTCTGTGTTCGGTTTAAAAGAACTTCCACGGAGTGTGGAACTTGTACTGTCAGGGAGTGTCCTAACACTATGGAATCACTTTGTCTGATAGCTAGAGCTGTGGCTGCAACTGACTTGAGGCACGCAGGCAAAGCCTGGGCTACTGGATCTAATGTGCTCGAAAAATAAGCACAGGGCTTGTACTGTCCTGCTTGATCTTGTGTGAGAACAGATAATGCAGTACCATCACGTTCTGTAACAAAAAGTGTAAAAGGCTTACTGTAGTTCGGTGTTGCTAGAACAGGTGCTTGGCATAAGGCTTTCTTTAATTCATTAAAAACAAGTGTATGTTCCTGGGTCCAAGGGAGGACAGTCGATACGGCTGCCTCCTGTGTCGTTAACTGTATCAGTGGCTTGGCTAGAAATGCATACTGAGGAATCCATTGTCTGCAGTAAGAAGTGAGGCCGATAAAAGCTCGTACCTCCTTCTGTGTCTTGGGCTGTGGAAGACTCGCTATTAACTGGATACGGTCAGGTGTCAACTGCCTACCCCACTTGGACAGTAAGTGGCCTAAGTAGATCACTTGCTGGACACAGAATTGTAATTTGGAAGGGGACACCTTGTGCCCCTGCTCGGCCAGAAAATACAGAACTGTAAGTGACGCTCGCTCGTAGTCACGTTCAGAACGGGCTGTGATCAGTAGATCATCGACATACTGGAGCAGGGCAGTGTCAGTTGGCATGTGAATATTGTCTAGTTGTCTCTTAAGTGCTTGACTATAAATACTAGGACTTTCTGTGAAACCTTGAGGAGCTCGTGTAAATTTATAGCTCCTTCCATTTAAACAGAATCCGAAAAGGTACTGACTGTCTGGATGAATGGGGACACTGAAAAATGCATTCTTGAGGTCGATAACAGTGAAAAACGTAGCTTCAGAATCAATGGCTGTCAGTAGGGACGAAATATCTGGGACTACTGGGGACTGGGGAATGATACATTTATTAAGTTCTCGAAGGTCAATCACTAATCGATATACTGGAGGTGCATTTGGATCAGTACGTTTCATGACTGGAATGATAGGAGAATTACATACATTGGAGTCAGTTTCTACAACCACTCCTTGAGCAATAAGCTCGTCAATAATTTTGGATAAGGCTGCTACAGCCTCAGGTGGCAATCTGTACTGTCTGATTCGTGGCAAAACTATACCTTGCTTGAGAGTCACACGATGGGGTGTGATTTGCATAAAACCTACATCAGTTGGACCTTGCGCCCATAGATGCTGCGGTACATTCAATAGTCTTGGATCAAAATCACGTAATACATAGTGACCTTTAAAGTCTCTTAAAAACAATCGGACTCCTTCTGGGGAACAGCAAATCACTGCACCTAATTCTTTTAACGTCTTAATGCCTAATAAATTTTCGGGACACGATTTCGTGAGTAACAAATCAGTAGTTCGGGACAATGGACCAACTTCTAGAGTAACTGGTTTTGAAATTTCATTAACTATAGGCTTTCCTGAAAATCCAAGGGAAACATTTCTAGAGCCTGAGAGCGGAGCCCCTGGAACCTCGTCATGACTGATAGTAGTCCTACTTGCCCCTGTATCAATCAGAAACTTTCTGTCTTTCCCCAATACTTGACTGTGTACATAGGGACCCTCTTGATCTACAGGTATCTCGATGAGAGGCAAGCCTACCTCCCTCTCTAGGCTGTTTCATGAATACTGTTGATACTCTGGATACTCGGACTGGGCATACTGGTACATCTGCTGTGTAACATGCTGTGTTGCAGCGATAGGCTGCGGTACTGGAACTGTCTGTTGTGCATTCTGTGGTGACTGAGAAGTCTGTGAAACTTGTTCTTGTCTAGGCGGACGTGGTCTTTCTTTAGTCTTACCAGTAGCTATGTTGTGTTTCAGAACTGCACACTCGTTTATAAAATGACCTGGCTGTTTACAGTAATTGCAAGTCCCTTTAACGGGAGCTGTAGGATGACTGGCTTGATTCGTAACCCTCTTCTGACTGTCTTGTGGAACAGATTGTGTGTCTTTCATACGTCTTCCTTCGTGATCTTGTTCTTCCCTGATTCTGTTCTGGTGATACTGGAGCATCTGAAGCATTTGTGACGGGGTATTAGCTTGCCAGGTACTTTCGACTTTCAACTTGTGGACTTGAATTCTCGACTAGTTTGGTAACAAAAAGATGAGGGTATGACTCGCTACTCGTCTTCAGACCACTGTTAATAATAAAACATTTTTCAAATCTAGAATAAAAATCACTAGTGTCTTCATCCTGTTTCTGTTTACATGCTGAGATTGCATCCCAATCTTCCTTTTTCGTGGCTAGTAACCTTGGCAAAACTTGTATCAATAACTCGGGCAATTCTTTACATTTGTCCCCAAGACCGGTACCTGGTACTCGTATATTATCTTCAGCTTCTAGAGCCGTCCAATCAATCTTCTTCTCTCCCACCTCCCATTCTTTTTCCTTGAGTTTTTCATATACCCCTGCGGGCAACAGGACCTTTAGCATTTTAATTATATCTGGATACGTGTATTCTCCCATACGGAGCATGTCTTTTAATTCTCGATGGAACCCTGCTGGATCTTTGTCGTGACAGGGAATTAATTTCTTCATCTCTAAGAGTTCCATCTTTGTAAGGGGGGTGTAAACAAATACTCGTTCTAGTCCACCACCCGTTCCTCTAACTGGATGTACTTCTCGTAACGGATGCTGTCTATCTATGTAGAATGGTTTACTTCCTGGAGGCGAGACGTGAACAAAATGCGGATTCAGAAACGTTCTATATTTGTGGCGCTGTTCTAGAATGACACTAATTAAATCGGTACCTAGACCTCTCCATCTATATTGGAGTAACTCGTTCAGAACATCATGTAACGGACCTGGATCAGAATGTTGTCCCTCATACAGTGTAATGAGGTGCTGGATCATATACATACCCACCAGTCGCTGCTCGGCTGGGGGCAATTTCAGAAACATTTGTGCCACTATTTCGTCTGGAAAAGTGGTAGAATCAGTAGTCCATCGGACTGCTGATCGGGCTAGTTCTTGTTCATGCATAGTACTAAGTTCACTATAACCGATTCGTGATTTCAGAATGTGATCGGTAGCTTGAAATACTTGCTCAAGAGAACCTTGTTCTGGTGCTGGAAGAGGAAAGACTCTCTTGTGTTCTAGGCGTGAATGTCGGTCGGGAAGTCTAGTTCTACCTACATACGCTATTCTGGTGGGATTCTCGTCGTTTACCTCTTCAGTATCAGAGTCGTCTTCTTTCTCGGACACTTGTACTGCTTTGCGTTTCTCGTGTAACCTTATTATTTCCTTACGAATTTTCTTGTACATACTCTCTATACTAGCTAGTGTCTTGTGTCTTCCCTCGGCTATATGATCACTCCACTTTGTCAGGACTTTCATTTCGGTCGGGTCTTTATCTGGATAATCTTGTTCCCTTATTAAACAATTAATTAGAAACTTTAAAAGCATGAGCTGAGTCTCAGCTTTCCTTTGAGACATGGCTTCGCCAATACTTTCTGGATCTACTCCTGTACGGATGAAACGATATATTCTGTCTAGATCTTCTTTCATATCTGGTAGGGTGTCCAAATACTCGGTTACCCGTCTTACACGCAATGAATATATGACCATATCATTATTTCCTGGGACTGGATCATATCGGCATTCGGTGAGAGCTCGCTTGATATCTGCAACGGACTGGGGTTTAGGCGTACGCTGTAACGCACGTTCATGTAGTTCAAGTAACGTTACACGTTTGTGTTGGGGCGGGGTTCCCGGAGGACTTCCCCCCGTGGCCCCTAGACTAGAATCGTCGACGGGTATCGTACGGGCTGGGAGAGTAACGGATGTAGCGGGTACTTGTACTGTGGGCTGGACCGGGGGAACTGTAACATGTGCTGTAACATTAACTGGACCCACGGGGCCAGCGACTGGAGGAACAGGAATTACATTATTTACGGGAGCTGGCGGAACAGGATTAGCATATTCGGGGACTGTGTCGTCCAAGTAGGACGAGAGAAAAATATCAGCTGCGGTCGGTTTGTGACGTAGCTTAATCGGAACTAATGGCGGCGGAAAATTACATGGTGCTTCCGGGGTTGCTTTCGGCAAGCCCTCGGCAAGAAGAGGATACATACCCTTAATAAGGGCATTTCTCTGTCTGTCTGACTGTTCGGCTTTAACTCGTTCACCTATTTCGATTAATTCCCTTTCTTGGGCTCTTTCTGAGGATTCCCTACTTAATTCTGTTTTTCTGATTTCTTTTTCTGTTCTTTTATGAGATTCTTTGCGCCATAACTCGATGGCATCTTTCTGGGACTGTCTGGCTTTCTTTTTCCATAATGCTTCTTCTACTCGCATGATGCACTCGGCATCCCATGTACCCGATACGGGCCATCTATATTTCTCCTCTAGATCTTTAGTATACTCGACCCATAAGTCTAGATATAATATGGCACTTATGCCATGCTTATGATACATAAAATGACCTGGACTGTCCCTAGGCGGGACAGGAACTGCTTCTTCGAGCAGACCTCTTCTGGTTTTTAACTGACGTAACTTCGAGAACAGAGGCATGACTTAGACTGGAATCTAGACACAATACAATACACAATAAACACAATAATAACTTGAAAACAGATCACTCGTACCACGACATTGAAAACACATGAAATAACATTTAAAATAACAGTTCAAACAGAATACTACCTGGAATACTGAGAACAGAAACACATGAATTTCTCGAGAACAGAACTTACTGGAATGACTAGATGCACTGCTAAAACAGCACGAAACTTACCGGTCTCATAAAGAGACACGTCAGGACCCGCATCCACCTAGGTGGACACTTCGTGTTGGATCTGTGTACCCAAACCCACGGACCAGAGACAATTAATTGACCCTGTCTAGATACTACCCCAGCAACGGTACTCACCGGGCAGCAAGAACGGAAGGCCTCGGACTGGACTGGACTGCTACGACGACGGACGGACGAACTTCGGACTTCAGTTACAGGTGGGCCTCTGGATACCTCGGACCTTGGACTCTCGGCTTGGGCTCTGGTCGGGACTCGCCGCCTTCCTCCACCGCCTCGTCTGGATGCTGGACCGCAACCTCCGTCTCCTCCGTGGGCCTGAGGGATACTTGAAGCAGAAATATCTGCACGTGGCCGGTATGGTTCCGTCACGGCTGCAGAGGATCAGGGGGCCTGCGTGGCTTCTCCGGCGCGTGGGGAAAGGGCAAGTCCCTATTCGGGCGCCATTATGTGGTAAATAAATAATTAAATACCGGTTCTATTTTTCAGGATACTTCATAAACAGATAGCTCAATAAATAAGAGTCAAGATTCGAGGTAGCTGGAGTTTACAGGCTTTAATAAGGCATAGAGGACAGGAACAGGACAGCCTGTACGGGAATAGGATGGCAGCTGCCGGGGGCAGGATCTGGGATGACTAGCAACTTTTTAATATGGGTGCACAATATATATAGTTAAACAAAATACATTACATTCAATACAGTAGGCGTAGCAGTAGGCGGGGTTCGTAGCAGTCGCGAAAGATAAGGGCAAAAAGTGGGTGTAACAAGAGGCGTGTACAGGGCGTATACATAGACATGTGATGAAAACGTAACAGAATATGTCATAAACAGGGCGGAATCATGGAGGGGGCTACCTGAGCAGCTGGGACCTTTAACCTAGTGGTGCGCGCAGACTGGCAATGACGTGTTACCAGGGAGAACTGGGGGCTATGACTTCTGCGCTAGAAGAGGAGACTAAAGTCTGGAGTGTCAGAGCGACATGTACCCAGGGCATATCTAGTATCTGGTGTTTAGAGTACATGTTGATAGAATCCAAAAGTTATCAGGGCAAAGGCTACTTGACTCTAAGACTGGTGCCTGCATTATTCTACATGTATTGTGTGTGCGAGGAATATTCTATGAATATTAATACAGTATTTCTCTTACATGGAGACATAAAGGCTAGACCATGACGGAAACTATTGATGCGATTCAGTAGCTTAGGAATGCAGAGAAGGAGGGCTGGACTGATAACTAGAAGCATAACATACTCTTGGCAGACTGGGAGACAGAGCCAGGCCGGGCCGGGCACTGCGAGGCAAGAAGTAAGTGAAAGGTCAGGGATACAGGTGGGGGCTGTATCGCTCCTCGGAGAGGGTTCAGGAGACAGGAGCTGAATCTGAGTCCGGGCCCTTTTGAGGCCTAGAAACGGAGACAATTCAATGAATTAACGTGCACACTGTAAAATGTGGCAACGTAGGTTTACATAGGCCTGATACTCGTAGCTATCACGAGAACTGGAAACTAGCATACTAGAGATGGACACAACTATAATTGCGTCTTTAATCGATCAGAGAGGAATACATATGCATATCGATCATGCACATATAACATAGGATGGGGAACACGTAGGCACATATAACATGGCAAAATTTACTTTTCCACACAGTGCTCGTAAATAATGCACAGAATCACTGGAATTATATTGTAGGGGAAGGCAGAATTATGCGGCAAAAAGAGCAAAATGTATACTGCACATTTTGTGGTAGTATTACTTCCCTATTTTTTGATTTTTCACAATGCTAACACTTCCAGGGCAAATGTTTCGCCTCATTAGCATTAGGTCAACAGGGTTATTGTCTAAATACAGCATCGAGCAACTGAAGCGTGACACTGCGCAGCAACAATGGAAGCAGTATTTAAAGACAATATTAATTAGTTTGAGTTAGAATAAAACCTAGAAAATGATGGATTATGTGGCAAAAACCATAATTATTTGGAAAGCAGCCCCCACCTCTCATATTTCCAGTAGCCTTGGTCAGTCAACATGAGTCGGCGTACCACTCAGATTACAGTGCTCTTAATTTAGAGGAAAATTGGTTGTTTTTGATGCTAAAGGTTTAGCTATGTATCCATTTGCATTCCTAATTATCTCTCTGTGATTAAAGGGAGGGGGGGGGGCTTGCCTTATTATCTGTTTTGTCATCTTTGTATACTGTGTCTATTGGACGGCTGTCATGGTATTGTTTTTTATGTTCTTGGGACCGTCCTCGTGCCACTGGCCTGGATTGTTTTATTTTTAGGAGAATTCTATGTGACGTTGTGTTCATTGGCTGAGCTGCGCCTGTCCTGGGCGTCTGAATAAATCTTACACGTGCCTCTTTGTTCTCCACCATTTCCTGTCCCTTCTGTAAACTGTAATAAAGGCTTGGCAGTCAGGACCACCCCACGCCACATTTCGTAAAGCTCTTTTGCTGATAACACAGGCAGCATGCCTGCTATTCCAGGTAGAAAGGTGTTGACATGCTGTGCCTCATCAGGGAGCTCTCCTGGTATGGTGGGCGTTAAGGCATCCGAAGTACGGCCGCAGCAGGAAACATTCTAAACCTCTTCCTTGGACACGCCCCGATCTCCCCTTAAAGCGCATGCGTGGTATGCAAGAAATTACATACAAATTTCCTGGGAAGACCACTGAAATTATGTGACAATCAAAGACCAAGTTATGTTGCTGGGTTGACAGAATTACACTGCAAGAAAAGACTAATTATGAGACGCTCGCTGACAGTATTAGTTCACTATTTTTTCAATTTAGGATGATACCTTAATTCTAATTGGGCCTCAATTTAATCCTATAAATACCAGTTCAACACCCGCAGCAATCAACTGTAAAGGTGCCAGGTACCCCAGGCAAAGTGTTTGCCGTGGTGCATCACCACATGTGTTTTTGTTTTTAGGTCTCGCCTAGGCAGCGCTTGCGCTGTCTCTTTGAGAAATGCTGTATTGAGTATATGTACATTAAGAGCCACCCATGGTCGGCCCATCTTTACAATTGGCTTCTCTTCCTTTGTCCTTTGTAAATGATGGCTTTTGATTCGTCAATAGGCCTAGTAGGCCCTCCTTAGTACCTCCCTGTCTCTTGTTGTTAGCTCCCATAAGGACCGCCCCTCTTACATGTGTCCCTACTCAGTAGCTTTCATTAGCAGTTGGGAGAACTATTTCCTTAATTAATGTGCGCAGCACTACAGGATGCCAGCTGCAGCAATGTTGCTGCCACTTGTTATGGTTGACTTTTCGCTGTGAATGTTGGTGCACTTCCCCCTTCTGTGTTCTGTTTACTTAGTGGCAGGTTGTTTTCGTTGAATTGCTCAGGCACCATTTGTTTGTTTCAGTTTCAATTTGGTTTCGAATTGCCATTGTTTATTTCAATTGCTTTGTTGTGAGTTTCATTTATTATGAATGGCATGTTTTTGGTAGAGCCACCCACGAGACTCTACCCCGGTTCGCCACAGGGTCGGCAGTTCTGTAACTTAAGCCACATCGCTGGCTTGAAAAGCACGTTTGTTTACCATAGCACTTTTTTCTTTTTTTGTTAGTTATTGTAAGCAGCCTGCCTACGTTTGATGCATTTTTAAGCACAGATTGGAGATGGTTAAGCACAGGTAAGCCTATTCGTTTGCTTTTTCCACAAACAGCTTTTCTGTTTTAAACTTTGTGCATGGACTTTTAACTTTTAACCCCTCAGTTTCAGCAGCCTGCTTCCTCGATCGGGTTACATTGAATGTTGCAGCGTGGTCTGGTTGCTCAGCCCGGTGTCACTGCTTTTCAGTCACACACACTGCCCCCCCACCCTGCCTTCGGACACCATCAGCACAGACCTCTCAGCCCAGCCCTCTTCTGCCCCCCCCCTCCCCCTTTCCCCCCCTTCCGCTTTCGGACACCATCAGCAGAGAGGCCTCGCAGCCCAGCCCCTCACTCTATGATACACCACTCAATCAATGCCTGTGTGTTTCTGTGTAATGGCATTGCAGCAGGCAATAGTGGTTCAGGGTGTTTTGCGTTCGATGGAGTTATATAAGGTTTTCTAATTATGGTTTTTGCATGGTGTAGTGACAGAGCCACCCGGCCCGCACTATACTTTGTTGCTGTCTGCTTGCACCTGGAGGGCGGGCACGCCCGAAGCTATAAATAAGAGGGCGCATGACCGCTCGGGGACTTGTCCCACGCCTTATCAGTGTGTGTGTGTTACAGTTATTGTGGCCTGACCCCAAGGCCTATCTTGGTCCATGTGCAGCAGTTCCAGCGACGCCTAGACCACCACGTTGGCCACGAGGCGGGTCCCACCCACGCCTCTGCCTGCCAAATCGCCGCCTTTCATCTGGCCCGCTGCTGTGGAGTGCGGTTCCATGGCCCTGCGGTGCTGCGAGGACCACCGTGACTGTGGTTGCCCATCCCACAACCCCAGTGGTGTAGAAAGCTCCTGCGGCGACGTCATGCACCGTAACTGCAGGTGCCCAACCTGCAAGCCCGGCGGAAGAAGGTGCTCTGGCGGGCGGCGCCTCCACAGGTCAGTGAGGCATGAAGAAGTGTGTGTGCGACCGGATCCAGCGAACGCCTCCCAGGCGGCAAAGAGAAGACGCACGAGGTGAGGCTGTGCCCTTCAGCCCTGCCAAGTATCACGCATCAGGCATTGAGAGATGAGCTGTCCAGCTGCAGGCATACCAGTTCGAAGTAGTGTTCCGCCTGGTGTCAACAACCCAGCCACTTCTTGTTGCGACATCCTGTCAGGGCTGTGCCGGCAAGCCAGTCCAATGAAGAGTAACACACCAAGGAGTTTGTCCGGATTGTGTCTCAAGAAGCCACCATGGCCAAGGTGAAGAAGACACTGCTTGACCGCAGCTGGCAGCTCTTCCTGGATGGAGCCAGGGGTTTGAGGGATGAAGAGAGAACATCGTGCCAACACTTGTAGTGGGTTCGGAGCGAGCTGAGTGAAGGATCGCATGGAGTAGTTCTGTGAGGGTCAACAATAGTGATTTCTAGGAGCCTGCAGAAGAGAGTCGTCGACCTTCCAAACGCAGAGCACCAGGGGATCGCCAAAATAAAGGCTCGGCTACAAAACAAAGTGTGGTTTCCCAGCATGAACACCTTGGTAGCCGACACCATTCACGCCTGCCATTCATTCAACATCACCAGCAGTGTCCCAGTGCCTCACCCCGTCATTACGGAGGAGCTGTGCCATGACCCATGGACTCAGGACAGCATTGACTTTGGATCATTCCCGGATGGGCAGAGCACACATGTCCTCATTGACTCACACTCAAAGTTCCCAGTCGTGGAAGTAATGGGGTTCACAGCATTTCCTCCCATCAAGACCACTCTGGACAGTGTCTTCACGATGATGGAGCTTCCAACGTAAATTCTATCAGGGCAGAGTCTTTCAAGAGTGCCTGGCAACCCATATGTGTGGAAAAAGGGGGTACCCCTGGAATGTGTTTCCTACATCAGGGTAGCAACATTATTTGAAAATAAACATGTAGGAAACAAATACAAAGTGGATCTATGCTAACAACAATATGTGACCAGAAACAGAAAATTATTCAAAAATATATTATTTTATTTTGTTTGTTGATTTTTAATATATAGAAAATAGTTTCTAGAAAAATATTTTTACTATAGATATGAGAATCGATGAAGATGAACACATTATAATACTGTCAAAGTGAAATTTCTAAATAGTGCCACATTCAGCTAGTACAATTTGATACATTTAAAAAGATATACCTGGTTGCAACCATTATTCATAATAATTTATCTCGTTATACATGAATATTGGCTAATATTTGTGTTATGTCCGATAGGATCAAGCACAAGGGATGTATCAAAGACTAAACACAGACAAATACATTAGAGTAAATCAGTACATAATAAGTATCAGACTATCCTACAATATGATCATGGCTAACATGGTTACAATCTATGCGCGTTTCGGCGGACGCCTTTATCAGGTTGCCATATATTTCTTAAAGGATATACAACGAAATGTCATTTGGAGGAGCTTCTTTTGTTCACGTCTCCTACCCCTTAAATAATTTCCAGTAATCGTGGTAGTGTGGTCTAATAAGGAGCCTTCATGTTATGTAGCTTGGTAAAAGGTCTCTGAAGCAAGCGGCTCATAACAAATTTCTGGATATTTATACAGTAGCAATTCTCAAAATACGGAGGGAATGGATCACCATCAAACAAGGTGTACTCAATCACCGGAAACTTAGAAGGAGTAGAGAGAAATATACGCTGGTAGCGGGAGGGATGTACCACCATCTAAAAGGTTTATTTAAAAACCTGAAACTTGATGCTCCATCTTCAAACCGTGGGCTTCACGTTCGTGCTGCATAGCCGTAGTCACATCAGGTCAACAACAACCCCCGCCCCAAAACATACCCAACATCCCGCAAATAACACACAGACACCAGTGTTAGATTGGGAAAGTTGCTGCAGGTTATTACATACAACATATGTAATCACGGTGGGTTATCTTACGGACGATCCAAGGGCAGGCCGCAATCTCGCCACCTGCCCGCCTGATGAGCCAAGCAGCACAGTGGCGAACCACCCATCTGCTGCGCCAATATGGTAATCACTCTACTCACGCCCCTTGTGGGGCGTATCTAGGCAAACCCCCGGTTGCACAGGCACACAACCGCCCGAAGGACTACTGGGGCGCCGACACGGGTTCCTGGACCTCCCATGAGGTTCCAGGTTAGGCTCTGGCACCCCTATGTGCCCGCTGAAATGCAGTTCTGCACCTCTCTGCTTCCGGATCGCCCTGTAACTCCGCCTGCAATGAAAAAGAACACATTAAAGTCCCCCCGGTACTCCCCCCTTTGCTGACACTCAGGTTAAGAGGTAGGGAGGGAAAAGAGTGTCCCGTGACCCGACGCACGACGTCCGGGGCACCAAAGAGGCTAGTGAAATGGCGAGGGGAGGATATATACCCCTCGCAATGCTTGCCGCCCCGGACGTGCGTCACTGGCCCGCCCACCCTCCAGCCGGGCACCTCCTGCCCGGGGAGGAGTGGCTGACCGGAGTAGAGGGGGGTCGGGGGGAGCCCTCTGGGACTACTAGCCTGCCCTCCTGATGGCCACAGGGTGGCCTCGGGCAGCCGCATACTGTGGTTACTAACTAAAGACGCCAACTCGGACAGTGACCAAGTGTACGAAAGAATTTGGGATCTGAGAGGAAGAAAAAAGAGAATTAATCACATTTGGCATGGTGACCGGGAGGATACAAGGTGAAACGTTATACCGGTGCTGAGATCTGTTAACGGGATAAATAAAAAAATGGTGTCAGGGCATTGCACCGAAGGAGGGGGGGGAAGGCAGGGAAAAAGGTGGGGAGGACGTGGTATGGCGCGGGTACTTACTGAGTAAAGGGGTAGGAGTAGGACACATCTTCCCGGTTTGCGCGCTGCAGTGCGTGCGTGTTTGACGGCAGAACAAGAAGGAAGGGGGGCGGGGTTTAAAAAGCCAAGACCCGCGGAGATTCGGCAGCCTGGTGTTAAGAGTGCCCATGCACCGTAGAGAGATGTGTTGTATCTGTCTCTCGCAATGGCATTCGAATGCGCTTGCGCTAAGTGCAGATACTGGCATCAGGGCTGTCAATGGAAGGAAGACACAGTATCTAGTATGACTCTCACGTAGTTGCATGTGTGTAGACAGTCAGTACATTTAAGGCATGTTATCAGTGGAAACCGCTTACTATAGAGTCTACAGTCATTGGGGGAAACGGGGTAGGCGGCCGTAGCGTGTTTCATATACTTCGTGGCTCGCAGGGTGGGCATGTCGTCGAATGGCCCCATGGGTACGGTAGATGGTGGCACTTGGATGCCGTATTTACACTCTATTTTCATCAAACCATATAGTGCTGTACATGTTTCATCAAAGCGTATAGTGGTGATTAAAGGCAGCGTATAAAATGTTGACACATTGTAAGGTGGCTGATCGACCTCCTTGGTCACCAAATTAGAGCAGGTAAAACATTAGGTATATTCTAAGGGACAGAGGTCCCCAGTGTCTGGGTACAAAGCCTGTGGGTGTTAGGTGCAGGCATTCCATACATCAAAATTGTTTACTCCATTTTATATAGTTCTGCAGTTAAAAATCCATTTGCACTCCAGGCGAGTTAGTGTTGTTTGTTAGTTGCCTCCTCTCGTGTTTGTCTGGAGGCTGTCTATCACCTACCAGGTGATGTCGTTTTCGGAGTGTCCTTTGTTTAAGAAATGTTCCACTAGCGGTGAAGTGAGGACTTTGCACCGGATCCTGCTCTTATGTTGGGAGATCTGTGCCTTCACTTGCTGAGTTGTCTGGCCAATATAGCGAAGTTTGCACAGGCACTCAATACAGTAAATTACATATTTGGAATTACAGTTAGTAAATGCTTTCAAAACATGTTTACAGTTACCATATTCAAAAACTTTTGTGTTTTTTGTGGATTTGCATGCCATGTTGTGGTTACACTTGTAGTGGCCCAGTATAGGTGGCAGATTGAGGTATGACTGGATAGAGTTGTCTTTTTTGGGTGTAAAAGCCCTCACAAGGTGGTCCTTTATGTTGCGGCCACATTTTAAGGAGAAAAGGGGCATTCATGTGTTGAACTCTAATGGATCCAGGACTGACCAGAGTTTTTTTACTAGTTTGGTCAGTCTATTACTCATTGAGTTAAATGTGGTGACGCATGTGATTTTGGATAAAGACGTCTTCTCTCGTGTTTGGAGTAGATGTTCTTGGTGTGAATACCAGGCCCTTTGCATGGCGCGTTTGACTAACCATCTAGGGTAGCCTCTAGCTGCCAGTATTTCACATAGTATCTCAGCTTCTTGAAAGAAATCTTCCCTGAATTTACAATTTCGCCGAATACGGAGAAATTGACCATAGGGAAGGCCATCTCTTAGTGCCCTTGGGTGTGTGCTGTGGTACTCTAGCAAGGTGTTCCTTTCAGTGGGTTTCCTGAAAAGGGTTGTGTATTAAGGCATTTAATTGTGACATCCCAGTAGTCTACCTTACAGTTATCATAGTTGAATGTAAACCTAAGCTCTGGTTGGGTGTTGTTCAGCCACTCACAAAAGAGTTTGAGTTCATTTTGGTCCCCACCCCAAATCATGAGCACGGTGTGGGTTGGTGGCGCTGAGGATGATGTTGGTTCCCATATCACCTACAAATAAAATAGCAAAATTGGGAGCAAAAATTGCTCCCATTGAAGTGCCTTTGCACTGTCTATAGTAGGTGTCTTGGAACAGAAAATAATTGTTTGGTGAGGAATATTAGTGTACAGAGACTCTATGTCAAGAGTGACAAGGAGTTCAGTATTTTGGTCAAAGGGTTGGGATTCAATTAGGTTGATCAAGTGGGTTACAGCATAAATAGGTAAGCGACATGAGCACCACCGTTACTACAGTATCCAGGGACTAATTATAATTATGCCTACTGACATGATCTTACTCCCGCAGCTCAGATTCTTGCAAGCTCCCAGACTCTCGCTGCCCCTGACCAAAGTAACACCGACAGTCGCCATCTCAGCTGTTACCCCAGTGATTAGCCACCATGCCTGCTTGCATACATCATAGCACACAGGTGGGCACTGACTAATGCTCTCTCCCACGTCTACAGATCAACTCAACCCACCAAGACCTGCCCAAACCAACAGTAACTAAGATTCCACTTCCCGGGACAGTGACTCCCATACAAGAGTAAGTTTACCACAAACAGGCCCAAATTCTGCACCACACAAGGCCTCGTCCCCTCCCCCACCTACCCCGACCTCACTGGGTTCCCCATGTTGCAAACAGTGGTCGCAATATGCGTATGAGAGTGTGTTGCAATTGATTTACCATAAACACACTGGGGGCACTTACTCACTACATAGGGTGCTGACGTAGGGACATATTGTAACCATACCTTATTTCAATATAGTTTCAGACTGCTCATTACATGTCCTGAAGATGATCTTAAATAATTAAAAGATCGAAACACAGTCGACCCTCACAACAGGAACCCCCTTCATTGTACATATTCATGTGGAGTTCCATTCTTGTTGTCAATGTGATGTCACTTTACACACTTTTTCACTTTATGTGAGCACCTATAATAATCTAATGTACCAACCCAACCCAGGCCAGTGTAAAAAGTAAAAATTAAATCCCTAATTTGTACACTCTCTATGTTTCCCTACATCTTTGCTCCCCTGCTGATTAATTGTCTAGTTTAAAATATGTTTTTTCCCCCTTTGGGGGTTCTTCTCGTTCTGGACCTATTGAGGCCAACCCTGAACCATTGTTTTCTTTAAACCTACTCTAACCCCAGATTCATTTATCGGGGTACCCTTGTTCTCCCACACGTCTTCATGTACTCAGTCATCCTGGAGCGGAGACCAAGTAGATAGTCCACAATATCCTGTTTTTGGGGGTTTGAGAGGTAACTCCTATCCCTCCTTCACTAGACGTAAAGGACCCCTACAAGGATGTCCAAACAGAAGTTCAAAAGGGCTGTAACCACCCCCCTTCTGAGGAACCTCTCTGTAGGAAAAGAGAAGGCAGGGCAAAATGATGTCCATCTATGCCTGAGCTTTTCAGGGAGACCTTTAATCATGCCCTTGAGGGTTTTGTTGAATCTCTCAACTAACCCATTACATTGTGGGCGATAAGGGGTAGTACATTTGTAATTTATTCCACACTCCTTTCAAATAGCAGTCTAGTAACCGGACATAAAGTTTGCATCTGATACTACCTCCTTAGGAAAACCCACTCTGGAAAATATTCCCAGAAGGGCCCTAGCCACAACAGGAGCTGTGGTAGTCCTAAGTGGAATTGCTTCTGGATACCTAGTGGTATGGTCCACCACCACTAGTATGAATCTGTGCCCAGATGCAGTTTGAGGATCCATGGGACCAACAATGTCAATCCCAGCCCTCTCAAAGGGAACCCCCACCACAGGTAGTGGTATCAGGGGGGCTTTGTAGTACCACCTGCTTTACCACTGGTTTGACAAGTGATACAGTAGTGACAAAACTCCTTTGTGTCCTCTGACGTATGAGGCCAATGAAAGTGAGGAACAAGTCTGTCCGGGGTTTTGTTCTGGCCTAATTGTCCTGCTAATGGGATATCATGTGCCAGTGTCAGTAGGAACCCCTTAACTTCAGAGGTATAACCAACCTCCTGGTAGCACCAGGTTTGGTGTCTCTACCCTCTGAGTATAAGAGTCCATCATCCCTGTAGATCCTGTGGGACCCACTGGCACTCCCAGCAGCCTCAGTAGCAGCTTGCTGTCTGAGGGGCTCAAGAGAGGGGCAGCTCAGCTGCTCCTGGTCCAGATCTTCCCTGGAAGGGACCCCTGTCCCCAAGAACTCAACCTGATCAGGTTCAAGTTCCTCTGAGACCGTTTCTTCTTCAGGACTAAGATTACCTCCCTCAAGAGACTGATCTGTACTCTGAGGCAGGTGGGAAGACACTTCCTTACCTCTACTGTTCCTTCTCATTGGAGGCACCTGGTCCGTTATTCCAGGATCCAGGGCCTGTTCAGTGGAATACATTTTTGCCTGTGACCTAGTCATGGCAAACACACCTGCAGGGATGCCCAGCATTTCTGCATGTGCCCTGAGTTCCACTTCAATTTCAAAAGGGGGTGGTGATGGACAGAGTATCTGAGTTAATCAGAACACTCCTACCCAGTCAAGAGATCAGGGCTTGATCCATCACCGTTTTTTAGCTCACTGCACCATCCCAGTTCAGAACCTGGCTATATGCAAATTAGTCTGTCCCTGGCCCAGTGCATCATGGGAACAGGGCAGACCAAACTAGCCCAAGCTGAAGTTTCCAAATCATTGCCCAATAAGTATTCAACAGGGAGGTCTGCACTTACCACAACCTTCTTAGGGCCAGACACCGCTTCCCAGGTGAAATTCACAACTGCCAAGGAATGGTCTGTCCTGACATTGCTTGCATTGGTAACTTGGTACATCTCACAAGTATGATTTGTTCCGGGGCCACAAGATCTTTTGTTACCATTTTGACACTTGCACCTGTGTCCCTGAATGCCATGGCTTCCTTACCATTAATCAAAGGCTGCTGTCTGTATTTGCCCAGATTACTGTGACTGACAAATAAGGAGGCAATATCCATGCTGCCTCCATTACAGACTAACACAGCCTGAGTTGGAACTCTGACTAGGCCAGTGTCCATCTCAAATCCCAGGGTTTGCCCTTCTACACCCTTATTCTGCGTACCACCACTTTGAGCTGAACGAGGGGGAACAGTTGCCTTAGGGGCAGTGGTGGCTGGAGTAGTTTCCTTGGTCCTTGGACAATCAGCATAATGTGTCCAAAGGGTTTTCTGTCTACAGATATAACACCAAGGCTTCTTTTTGTTTTTACCCTTGTTGGATTGTGACTCCCCCCAGATGAAGACTTTTGGGGCCCTTGTGAAGACTTCTGGTCTTGACCTTTCTCTCCACCCTTATCTGAGGTTTTGGAATCTTGCTTCTTAGAGTCACCACCTTGGTTCTGAGTTTTCTGCCTCACCCTGATTCTGACCCATTTGTCTGCCTTCTTTCCCAATTCTTAGGGAGAGGTCAGATCAGAGTCCACCAGGTATTGATGCAACAACTGATTTTGACAATTATTAAGGATCAGCTCCCTCATAATTAAATTGTACAATCCTTTAAAATCATACACCGTACTGCCAAGTAACCAGCCTTCCAGAGCCTTAGTAGCACAATCTACAAAGTGAGTCTGTGTCTTCTGGGTGTCTCTGAACCTAATCATGTATTGCTCAGTGGTTAAGCCAAACACATCAATGAGAGCACTCTTCAAGACTGTGTAATTATCAGCCTCCTCTTCTCTTACAGTGAGGAGCTTATCTCTACCTTTGGCAGCAAAGGAGAGCCACAAGAGAGCCCCCACTCCTCTTGGGGGACCCTCTGTACTTTACAGGCCCTCTCTAGTGCAGTTATCCATTTGTGGATGTCATCCCCACTCTGATAGGGAGGGACTATCTTGTTCAGGTTCTTATGATCATGACTATACTCTCTAGTTCTAGGGACACTGTTGCTGCCACGATTGGGCTCTCGTCCCAACCTTCTGGAAGCCCTCTGGAGCTCTAGGGATTAGCTGTCTAAGGCCAATTGTTCCCTCTTGAGCCTGAATTTGGTTCTCTCATACTCAAGTAATTGTCACTTCTTCTCATAAGAGGAGTCCCTTTTATGAGAAGCAGAGTTCCCTACAGAAGTACCTGAATTATTAGATTCCTCAGAAGGAGATATTGATCTTCTAGGTAAACTTTGTACTCTCCCTGGTGGAGTAAAGAGAGGTCCACTGGGGTTTTCTCCTCCACCTAAAGGAAGTGTTGGATTTTCCAGGTTGGAATCATCTTGATCCTCCTGGCCAGGTTTATAGTGCATATCAAAGAAGTATGCACTTCCTGGTCTTTCCTCACCTCCTGTCCCACCCACTCTTTCTACTTCTTCAGACCCTGGGGTCTTTCTGAGGTCATCTAAGAGCAACATCTCTATGAGACGTTGGGAGTTTGCACTTCTCCCTGTCCTCAGCTTCCTAGATGTACACATATTTCTCAATTCCTAAAATGAGAGATGACCATTTCTAGTTGGCAGCGAGCCTCTGGCTTCTCCTTTAGAAGACATACTAGTGTTATGTGGTGTAGGCACCTACCTAACCTAGTGGGAACTAAACTCTCTTGAGTTGGAAAAAATGTGTGCTAGACCCTTAACTACCCAACCCCAAGTTCAGTAGAACTTACCTATTCTAGTCTTGATGTATTAAATGTACCTAATACCTTTAGTGGTTTTCAGTTAATCACTCAATGAGATTTATCTGGTAAAACAACAGCAAGCTTGAATCCCAACCACTTCACACCAATGTGAGAAGTTGGCCTGGTCCACTAATTAAAGTGTTACAGCAAATAAATAATGGACGAAATGCTGACAATACAAACATTCTCCCCAAGTCAAACGATCTGTGTTAAATCCATTGTTATTTTGCCTACTACACCATCCCAGTTTGGACCCAGCCATATTCAAATCAGTCTTGACCCTGTTCCCCATGGGAACAGTCCAGACCAAACTGCCAGGCCAGGTCCTCCCTGGACCAGAAAAAAGCATCCTTGGACCAGTTTCAGGGTATGTCACCCTTCTTCAGCCAGGCTAGCTTGAATCCAGTGGCACAGTGAGCAAGGGAGCCTCGTCTGGGCATACCTATCCCACTTAAGGCGAAAAGTGTTACAGCAAAAAAAATGATGGACGAAATGCTGACAATGCAAACATTCTCCCCTAGTCAAAAGATTTGAGTTAAATCCATCGTTCATTTGCCCACTAGACCATCCCAGTTTGGACCCAGCCATATGCAAATCAGTCTTGACCCTGTGCGCCATGGGAGCAGTCCAGACCGAACTGCCAGGCCAGATCCTCATTGGATCGGAAACAAGCATCCTGGGACCGGTTTCAGGATTGTCGCATCGCACCGGAGAGCAGTAAGAGACGCATCACCTCCCCAAACAGTAAGGAAGCGGGCATCTACTCCCCTCTGCAGCAGTAAGGAACAGATGCATCCACTCCCCTGAGTGTAAGGAACCAATGCATCAACTTCCCTACAACCCTTTTGTTTTCCTTGCGTTACGCATCCAAGGTACATTGAGAGTAAAGTGTTGCATTTACAACCTGAGAGAACTGAACTATTTTCTGCCATTTTAAAGTCTATTTTTGAGTACAGTATTATGGATTTTTGTTGTTTGTGGTCTCATGTTAAATCTATATAAAGAATACTTATTTTTATACTACAACTTGTGTGGTGTCCATCTGTAGTGTTGTCACTGTATTACTGTATGTGTTCACAAATGCTTTAAACACTGTCTTTGAGATAAGCTTGCCTGCTCATGCCAAGCTACCAAGGGGGTGAGTAGGGGTTATTTTAGGAGTGTAGCCCCTTACCCTGACTAGAAGCAAGGGTCCCTATTTGGTTAAAGGTACCTACCTCTGCCTACTAGAGACACCCAAATCTAACAATACATAACACTGAATCCATAGAACGATAGTAAATAGCACAATACACAGCGGGCTCCAGGGGGAGACCGAACCATATACAAACAAAATGGTATAACAACAATGACTTCACTAGACACAGTGCCTGGAGCAGGTAGAATCGCTGGGACCCCAAGGAACCACCCAAAGTAGTGACACAGGGGACCCACGGAGGACAGGTGCAGTGTGAGGACACAGACGCGAGCCCCATACAACTCTGGGAAAGTCGCGGTTGGAAAATTACAGTTTAAGGACACTTCTGGGAGGACTTCAAGCAAACCCTTTGGAACATAGAAGGTTCTAAGGAGAGCACCCTCATGAGTACCAAGGTACCCGTGTTACCTATCCCAGCGGAGCCAGGTGCATAGGGGTCAAGTGGTGTCAGAAACCCTTGTCGTTTTCAATGGCGTGATGCGAAGAAGTGCTGCTGCCGGAAGATGAAAAGTGTCCGGTGGAATCCAAACCTGGATCCGAGGTGAGAAGAACCTGAAAGCAGATGGGACAGAGTCTGGGTCACTTCAGAGTGACCAGGGGCTGAGTAGACGAATACCCACCAATGTCGGGTGAGAAGATAGGATGCTTGACTCTGCAGCCACGGGGACCAGGAGACGTCAACGATGACCAAAGTCTGGAGATGAGCTGTCCCACGAAGGAGGTCGAGTGCTGGGGGGTCAGTGTCCGGATTGAACACCACTAAGCCTTGGCAACGGCAACCCACGCGGGCAGAGGAAACCAGTTACGGTGAGGACCAGCAAGGTCCTGGGGACTCTCCAAGGAACCAGGGAAGCCCACGGGAAATCAAAGTTACCTTCACAGGGACCCACAGGCCAAAAGACTAGGGATCACGAAGGGACCTCGAGCTGAATCACAAAATATCAGCCCACGGGACACTCATGGAGTGTGGGCCGGAAATCTTCAGAGGAAATACTGCTCGGGGTCAGGACTACACATAGCCCAAAGCACAGCCTCAGGGGTCGCCAAAAAGCAAAGGCTGCTGCAGAAGTACACAGTGCACAGGGGTACGGGTTGCACGGTCCCCACGAGGGATACTGGTCTCAGAATTGCTGAGATGTCAGATCAACCTCAGGAACACTTGGGAAACCACCTCCTGTGTTGCAGAAATCTTCGGAGTTCTCAGGAGCTCGGTAGATGCAAATCGGTCAGATGCGTTAAGGTGCCTGCTGCTGCAGGGAAGTAACTCCTTTTCTCCAACTTAGTAACATTCTTCTGTCGTCCAGTGAAGTGTAGGTCGTTGAGGTACTTGGTTTCTGCTTGCAGAGTTTAGTCCAGGTAAAATCTAAAGTCCTGTAGTCAGGGTTCCTACTTTATACCCAAGGAAGGGGTTTGACAAACTCTGGGGACCCACCTTTGGGAGGGTCAGGACAGAGGGGTGCCTACACCCATGTCCTTTGTCCAGTTTTGCACCAGAGCAGGAGCAAATGGCTCCTGAAACCGGTTTGAGCTGCACTGTGCACAGGGACACCAAAGGTGGCCCCAGTGCAGACTTTCTGGCACTCTCAAAGTGCACCCACCCAGCCCCAATACAGTAAAGCTTGTCTGGGAGGTGGTCACACCTCCCTCTGACAGGAAACCTATTGTCAGGCCGTCCTCTGCTCTAGCTTGACTGAGCAGCAGGAGGTCAGACTCGTGTCTGTGGCTGGCAGCATCCATTTTATGATGCCCAGGTTGAGAAATCTGCTACCAGGTGTACCAGTGTTTCACATAAGTCCCTCTAGAAGGGTGGAATCATACCTCCCCCGCCAGTTACTGGCGGGGAGGTATGATTCTAAGGTGTTTGACACCGAACATGACATGTTTCTAAGCAGTCGTTTTAAAGTTAGAATTTACCGCAAGGTTATAAGCACTTAAATATATATGGTTGGCTGCATCACAAACAACCCAGGAAAATAGGTTCCGAAGGCTGCAGAGGGTCTCTGTTCATGCAGGAGTACCCTCTCACATAAAACCCAGCACCCTGCCTTCAGGATTGATAAGGCCTGCCATAGGGGTGACTGATAGGTTTATATGTGATGTGATTTAGAATAGATATAGGTAACCTATATGTAAGTAAGGGGTGTATGCACCACCTTACACAGGCTGCAGTAGCAGACCTTTGGTGCCATTTTGAATGGTCTCTCAGAGGTAACACAATACATGCTGCAGCCCATGGGAGGCCTTAGGGGTACCTATGCCCTGGGTACATGGTGTACCATATACTAGGGACTGATAAGAGTACACCAGTATCCAATCTCGAGTGTACTTAAAGTACATGCAATCAGTTTAGAGGAGAAAGCAGATAGACTGGGGTCCTGAATAGCAGGATCCCAGTCAGTCTAAGTCGAAAACAGTGATACATCAGCCAAAAGTGGGGGTAACCACAAGAAGCAGATCCTACTCTCCTATAAAATCTATTAAATACTTTGTTGCTTTTTGGCCAGTACCCACTCACCTTCATGGCCCACCCATGCTTCTTTAGGGCCCACCCAAAGAAAAATATTCTAGAGTTGGGCCTGCTGCTACTGAAGTGTGTGCAGGTGGGTGTGACACTGAGGGAGCACGCCAGGAATGCTCACTCCTTACCGTCACAGCCAGTAAGTCACTGGTAGGACGTGTTATTCGCGGAAGGTGCCTCAAGGGGGTGAAAGTGCAACTACTATTTCTATCACTCGCACCTCTAACTTCTAGCTGCCTTTGAAAGGAAGCGCCCTGGGAGAACCATCGTTTCCCTCTGCTCTCCTCTAAGCGCTATTAATATAAGGAGTTACTTAGCAAGGAGCAGCGTCGTCCATGCAGCGCCTGGAAGTAAATAAGAGGCACCGGTGGCCTGGAACAAAAAGACGTTAAAAGAAGTTTTGTAGGTAAGGTCAGTTTTTTCTCAAAGTTTGCACCTTTCCCCAGCGCGCCAACGCCTGAATCCGGCACTGATTGTTTTTTTATTCATTGGTTGGTTTTATATTTTTTGGCGGAGGGTCTGGGTTCCTGTTCTTCTCCTTTATCGCTCATTGCCAGCTTCACCAAAAGTGAGTATCCATTCATTTCAAGAGCTTTTCGTGTAAGGAGTAGATCTTCAACAACCGGGGGAAATCCTGACTCAACATATTTACCTCAGAATTGTAATTCCCTTTGGAAATCCTTCCATGTTCAGGTGCTTTGCATTTTCATTTGAATGTATCTGTGAAGGGCTGTATGGGTGGGTGAGTGTGTGCATGGGTGTGTTGGTGAGTGTTTAGATGTCTCAGTGGTACATGTGTGAGTTACGACATATGTGAAAGGCAGTATATGTGAGTGTTGGACTATATAAATAACTATGTGAGAGTGAGTGATTGTGAGAGTGGCTGTATGGTGAGTGTGTGCTTGTATCAGTGATTGTATGAGAGAGTACATTTGTCTTAGTATATGTATGAATAAGTGAGGTGGTGTGTGTATAATTATGTAGGTGAGTAAATGGGAGTGTGATTGATTCTTTGCATGCCTGACTATGTGTGTGAGTAACTCTGTGGGTCAGTGGCAGTGTGTGAGTGTCTGTATAGGTGTATCAGTGCATAGGATAGTGCTGTATTGATGAGTGACTGCATATATGAGTTACTGTATGGGTGAATGAGTAGTTGTGTGTGTAGACCTAGGAATCAGTGATTGGGTATGTAGTATCTGGTATTGGTGTGTCTTTGGTTTCGAAAATGGTAGTCTGTATTTTAGAGTTGGTGTATGAAAGGTTATATTAGGGTGTGAGGAGGTGCATCAGATTATCACGTGGATGATGTAATCAGTGATGTCATTTGAGATGTCATCGGTGATGTCATCAGTGATGTCATTTGAGATGTCATCGGTGATGTCATCAGTGATGTCACTGACCATGTCATTGGTGATGTAATATGTGATGTCAGCCCCACTGCATTGCGGGGGGGCGAGTTATAGTTAGCTCAACTAACTATAACGGCCGAATTTCTATGGTTTTGTACGAGTGTAATGTCCAACTAACTATAACGTCCCTGAAACCTGTGTTTTTTTCAGTGAATTTCTAAGGTTTTCCAAGGTTTTTTAAATGCTAATTTCTAACTATAACGCCCTTGAAACCTATGTTTTTTCCAGTAAATAAATATTTATATCAAGCAGGATGGAGATGTGAAGGGGGAAGCAGCAAACATAAGAGGGGGCAGGTTCATTGCTGCTGCTGTGTGCCAGCATGCCTGGTGGATGTGATGTACCCCGGGAAAGGTACACCGCTGCTGATCAGTGCCTGCAGGGTGTGACGTACCCTGGGACAGGTTCACTGCTTCTGCTGTGTGCCTGCAGGGTGTGACGTACCCCGGGACCGGTACACTTCTTCTGTGTGCCTGCAGGGTGTGACGTACCCCGGGACAGCTACACTGCTGCTGCTGTGTGCCTGCAGGGTGTGACGTACCCTGGGACAGGTTCACCGCTGCTGATCTGTGCCTGCAGGGTGTGACGTACCCTGGGACAGGTTCACTGCTGCTGCTGTGTGCCTGCAGGGTGTGACGTACCCTGGGACAGGTTCACCGCTGCTGATCTGTGCCTGCAGGGTGTGACGTACCCTGGGACAGGTTCACTGCTGCTGCTGTGTGCCTGCAGTGTGTGACGTACCCTGGGACAGGTTCACCGCTGCTGATCTGTGCCTGCAGGGTGTGACGTACCCTGGGACAGGTTCACTGCTGCTGTGTGCCTGCAGGGTGTGACGTACCCCAGGACAGGTACACTGCTGCTGCTGTGTGCCTGCAGGGTGTGACGTACCCTGGGACAGGTTCACTGCTGCTGCTGTGTGCCTGCAGGGTGTGACGTACCCTGGGACAGGTACACTGCTGCTGATCTGTGCCTGCAGGATGTGACGTACCCTGGGACAGGTTCACCGCTGCTGATCTGTGCCTGCAGGGTGTGACGTACCCCGGGACAGGTACACTGCTGCTGTGTGCCTGCAGGGTGTGACGTACCCCGGGACAGGTACACTGCTGCTGCTGTGTGCCTGCAGGGTGTGACGTACCCTGGGACAAGTTCACCGCTGCTGATCTGTGCCTACAGGGTGTGACGTACCCTGGGACAGGTTCACTGCTGCTGCTGTGTGCCTGCAGGGTGTGACGTACCCTGGGACAGGTTCACCGCTGCTGATCTGTGCCTGCAGGGTGTGACATACCCTGGGACAGGTTCACTGCTGCTGTGTGCCTGCAGGGTGTGACGTACCCCAGGACTGGCACACTGCTGCTGCTGTGTGCCTGCAGGGTGTGACGTACCCTAGGACAGGTTCACTGCTGCTGCTGTGTGCCTGCAGGGTGTGACGTACCCTGGGACAGGTTCACCGCTGCTGATCTGTGCCTGCAGGGTGTGACGTACCCTGGGACAGGTTCACTGCTGCTGCTGTGTGCCTGCAGTGTGTGACGTACCCTGGGACAGGTTCACCGCTGCTGATCTGTGCCTGCAGGGTGTGACGTACCCTGGGACAGGTTCACTGCTGCTGTGTGCCTGCAGGGTGTGACGTACCCCAGGACAGGTACACTGCTGCTGCTGTGTGCCTGCAGGGTGTGACGTACCCTGGGACAGGTTCACTGCTGCTGCTGTGTGCCTGCAGGGTGTGACGTACCCTGGGACAGGTACACTGCTGCTGATCTGTGCCTGCAGGATGTGACGTACCCTGGGACAGGTTCACCGCTGCTGATCTGTGCCTGCAGGGTGTGACGTACCCCGGGACAGGTACACTGCTGCTGTGTGCCTGCAGGGTGTGACGTACCCCGGGACAGGTACACTGCTGCTGCTGTGTGCCTGCAGGGTGTGACGTACCCTGGGACAAGTTCACCGCTGCTGATCTGTGCCTACAGGGTGTGACGTACCCTGGGACAGGTTCACTGCTGCTGCTGTGTGCCTGCAGGGTGTGACGTACCCTGGGACAGGTTCACCGCTGCTGATCTGTGCCTGCAGGGTGTGACATACCCTGGGACAGGTTCACTGCTGCTGTGTGCCTGCAGGGTGTGACGTACCCCAGGACTGGCACACTGCTGCTGCTGTGTGCCTGCAGGGTGTGACGTACCCTAGGACAGGTTCACTGCTGCTGCTGTGTGCCTGCAGGGTGTGACGTACCCTGGGACAGGTTCACCGCTGCTGATCTGTGCCTGCAGGGTGTGACGTACCCTGGGACAGGTTCACTGCTGCTGCTGTGTGCCTGCAGGGTGTGACGTACCCTGGGACAGGTTCACCGCTGCTGATCTGTGCCTGCAGGGTGTGACGTACCCTGAGACAGGTTCACTGCTGCTGATTTGTGCCTGCAGGGTGTGACGTACCCAGGGACAGGTACACTGCTGCTGTGTGCCTGCAGGGTGTGACGTACCCCAGGACAGGTACACCGCTGCTGATCTGTGCCTGCAGGGTGTGACGTACCCCAGGACAGGTACACCGCTGCTGATCTGTGCCTGCAGGGTGTGACGTAACCTGGGACAGGTTCACTGCTGCTGCTGTGTGCCTGCAGGGTGTGACGTACCCTGGGACAGGTTCACTGCTGCTGATCTGTGCCTGCAGGGTGTGACGTACCCTGGGACAGGTTCACTGCTGCTGTGTGCCTGCAGGGTGTGACGTACCCTGGGACAGGTTCACCGCTGCTGATCTGTGCCTGCAGGGTGTGACGTACCCTGGGACAGGTTCACTGCTGCTGCTGTGTGCCTGCAGGGTGTGACGTACCCTGGGACAGGTTCACCGCTGCTGATCTGTGCCTGCAGGGTGTGACGTACCCTGGGACAGGTTCACTGCTGCTGTGTGCCTGCAGGGTGTGACGTACCCCAGGACAGGTACACTGCTGCTGCTGTGTGCCTGCAGGGTGTGACGTACCCTGGGACAGGTTCACTGCTGCTGCTGTGTGCCTGCAGGGTGTGACGTACCCTGGGACAGGTACACTGCTGCTGATCTGTGCCTGCAGGATGTGACGTACCCTGGGACAGGTTCACCGCTGCTGATCTGTGCCTGCAGGGTGTGACGTACCCCGGGACAGGTACACTGCTGCTGTGTGCCTGCAGGGTGTGACGTACCCCGGGACAGGTACACTGCTGCTGCTGTGTGCCTGCAGGGTGTGACGTACCCTGGGACAAGTTCACCGCTGCTGATCTGTGCCTACAGGGTGTGACGTACCCTGGGACAGGTTCACTGCTGCTGCTGTGTGCCTGCAGGGTGTGACGTACCCTGGGACAGGTTCACCGCTGCTGATCTGTGCCTGCAGGGTGTGACATACCCTGGGACAGGTTCACTGCTGCTGTGTGCCTGCAGGGTGTGACGTACCCCAGGACTGGCACACTGCTCCTGCTGTGTGCCTGCAGGGTGTGACGTACCCTAGGACAGGTTCACTGCTGCTGCTGTGTGCCTGCAGGGTGTGACGTACCCTGGGACAGGTTCACCGCTGCTGATCTGTGCCTGCAGGGTGTGACGTACCCTGGGACAGGTTCACTGCTGCTGCTGTGTGCCTGCAGGGTGTGACGTACCCTGGGACAGGTTCACCGCTGCTGATCTGTGCCTGCAGGGTGTGACGTACCCTGAGACAGGTTCACTGCTGCTGATTTGTGCCTGCAGGGTGTGACGTACCCAGGGACAGGTACACTGCTGCTGTGTGCCTGCAGGGTGTGACGTACCCCGGGACAGGTTCACCGCTGCTGATCTGTGCCTACAGGGTGTGACGTACCCTGGGACAGGTTCACTGCTGCTGCTGTGTGCCTGCAGGGTGTGACGTACCCTGGGACAGGTTCACCGCTGCTGATCTGTGCCTACAGGGTGTGACGTACCCTGGGACAGGTTCACTGCTGCTGCTGTGTGCCTGCAGGGTGTGACGTACCCCAGGACAGGTACACCGCTGCTGATCTGTGCCTGCAGGGTGTGACGTAACCTGGGACAGGTTCACTGCTGCTGCTGTGTGCCTGCAGGGTGTGACGTACCCTGGGACAGGTTCACTGCTGCTGCTGTGTGCCTGCAGGGTGTGACATACCCTGGGACAGGTACACTGCTGCTGATCTGTGCCTGCAGGGTGTGACGTACCCTGGGACAGGTTCACTGCTGCTGCTGTGTGCCTGCAGGGTGTGACGTACTCTGGGACAGGTTCACTGCTGCTGATCTGTGCCTGCAGGGTGTGACGTACCCTG
This sequence comes from Lissotriton helveticus, assembly GCF_964261635.1. Classification (NCBI taxonomy): domain Eukaryota; kingdom Metazoa; phylum Chordata; class Amphibia; order Caudata; family Salamandridae; genus Lissotriton; species Lissotriton helveticus. Next base: position 74,337,171 of record NC_136065.1, read on the forward strand.
GGACAGGTTCACTGCTGCTGTGTGCCTGCAGGGTGTGACGTACCCCGGGACAGGTACACTGCTGTTGCTGTGTGCCTACTGGGTGTGACGTACTCTGGGACAGGCATACTGCTGCTGCTGTGTGCCTGCGTGCTTGGAGGGTGTGATGTACCCTGGGACAGATGTACTGCTGCTGCTGACCTGTGCCTTGTGGGTGTGACGTACCCCGGGACAGGTACACTGCTGCTGATGTGTGCCTGCAGGGTGTGATGTACAGAGGAGAGGTACACTGCTGTTGGTGTGTACCCGGTGGGTGTGACATACTCTAGGACAGGTACACTGCTGCTCTTGTGTGCCTGGTAGGTGTGAAGTTCCCTGGGACAGGTACACTGTTGCTTGTGTGTGCCTGCTAGGTGTGACGTACCCCGGAGCAGGTACACAGCTGCTGATGTGTGCCCGGTGGTTATGATGTACCCTGGGGCGGGTACACTGCTGCTGTGTGCCCGGTGGGTGTGACGTACCCTGTGCCAGGTACTCTGCTGCTGGAGTGTTCTTGCTGATTTAGGTACCCTGGGGCAGATACTGTATTGCTGATGCGTTCCTGCTGGGTGTGACCTACCCGGGACAGGTACACTGCTGTTCATGTGTGCCTGGTGGGTGTACGTACTCTTGCCTGCGTGCCCCAGGATAGGTACTACTGCTACTTACCGAGAGCAGACGATGTACATATGTTTTGGCAGTGCCCCCAGCTCGACGTCTTCTGGCAGGAAGTGAGTAAAATCCTAGACATAGTACTAAGAAAAACGACAAATGTAAGTATAGACCTTGTTATTTTTGGGGTTAAGGCGCAGGAAGGGGTAACAAACTTTACAAAAAATGAAGAGAATCTTTTGTTTTTGTTGATTTTGCTGGCACGGAAGGAACTCTGTATTAAGTGGATAAGACCGGTTCCTCCTATACACATAGAATGGGTTGCCTCTGTAAACAGAGTAAATAAGATGGGCAGAAAAGGGAAACCTAGTAGGAAGTACAACTTCTGGGACATATGGGAGGATTCTCAGTTTGCAAACTAAATGCTGTTTCCTATGTATATAACATGCAATGGGCTATATCCAATGATTATGCGATGGCAATAAATTTACAAGCTAAATGCTTGTGCGAGTGACCAGGGTGGTCAGTTCCCCTAGAATGGAAAGATTTATTGAAGGTGTTATGGAAATAAGGGGACCCCACTCTGAATACGCACACAGGGAGACTCCCCGAAATCACATCCAACCCTCGGATTAAAGAAAGGGGCCGTGAAGGACCAGAAAACAGAGAAGCGGGTCCCTGAAAACTCTGTATACACACTATTGCAGAATGAGGATAAAAAAAAATGTAAAAAAAAAAAAACACTGCTACTCAGGGCCGGTTCTAAAGGGTGGGCCAGGCCCACCCAAGGAATACCCTGGCCCACTCAAGGCCATTCGGAACAAAAAACAAGTGTTTTTCACTGTAATGTTTTACAGGGTGTGCAGCCGCGTGGACTCACCCTCATCGTTTATTTTAATGATTACCAACCATGGCCATAGGATACTTTCAAGCCTGGGAGAGGGGTGAAGTCAGTAGAGTGTATTAGCTGCCATGATGCACAAATGACCAGCATATATATGTCCTGAAAACTGAATTATGATTCTGAGCTTGTTGTATCGTATTTTTAAACTTCAATGCTTTGCAAAGTAAAAAGCTGCCAACGTTTTTTAAAAACACGACAAGCCGTAAAGTGGCTTTGTATGGCAGCAGAAACATCGCTGCTGCTGCACGTGACCAGGAGCATGTTGCGGGCTTAACATTCTGCATCTTAAAGATTCGACAAGCAGCGTCCAACCCCTTCCCCAAAGCCAGAAACACACCAAAGAAAGCGAAGTATGTAGCTCTTTGGGTGCTGATTATTGTGCTAAAAATGTCAAAAGCGGACAGATGTCAGTACCTAAAATATCAAATCTGTGAAACACTTTGTTGTTTTTTGGCCCGCACCCACTCACCTCCATGGCCCACCCATGCTTCTTTAGGGCCCACCCAAAGAAACAATTCTAGAGTCGGGCCTGCTGCTGCTGAAGTGTGCTCAGGTGCCAGGAGGGTGTGACGTACCCCGGGACAGGTACACTGCTGCTGGTGTGTGCCAGGAGGGTGTGGCGTATGGGACAGGTAAACTGCTGCAGTGCTGGTGTGTGCCTGGAGGGTGTGACGTACCTCAGGACAGGTACACTGCTGCTGTGTGCCTGGAGGGTGTGACGTACCCCGGGACAGGTACACTGCTGCTGGTGTGTGCCAGGAGGGTGTGGCGTATGGGTCAGGTACACTGCTGCTGCTGTGTGCCAGGAGGGTGTGACGTACAGCGGGAAAGGTACACTGCTGCTGCTGTGTGCCTGCTGGGTGTGGCGTATGGGACAGGTACACTGCTGCTGCTGTGTGCCAGGAGGGTGTGACGTACCCCGGGACAGGTACACTGCTGCTGATGTGTGCCTGCTGGGTGTGGCGTATGGGACAGGTACACTGCTGCTGGTGTGTGCTCAGCTGCCAGGAGGGTGTGACGTACCCCGGGACAGGTACACTGCTGCTGATGTGTGCCTGCTGGGTGTGGCGTATCGGACAGGTACACTGCTGCTGATGTGTGCCTGTTGGGTGTGGCGTATGGGACAGGTTCACTGCTGCTGGTGTGTGCCTGCTGGGTGTGGCGTATCGGACAGGTACACTGCTGCTGATGTGTGCCTGTTGGGTGTGGCGTATGGGACAGGTACACTGCTGCTGGCGTGTGCTCAGGTGCCAGGAGGGTGTGACGTACCCCGGGACAGGTACACTGCTGCTGATGTGTGCCTGCTGGGTGTGGCGTATAGGACAGGTACACTGCTGCTGGTGTGTGCTCAGGTGCCAGGAGGGTGTGACGTACCGCGGGATAGGTACACTGCTGCTGCTGCTGTGTGTCTGCTGGGTGTGGCGTATGGGACAGGTACACTGCTGCTGCTGTGTGCCTGCTGGGTGTGGCGTATGGGACAGGTACGCTGCTGGTGGTGTGTGCTCAGGTGCCAGGAGGGTGTGACGTACCCCGGGACAGGTACACTGCTGCTTATGTGTGCCTGCTGGGTGTGGCGTATGGGACAGGTACACTGCTGCTGGTGTGTGCTCAGGTGCGAGGGTGTGACGTACCCCAGGACAGGTACACTGCTTCTGCTGTGTGCCTGCTGGGTGTGGCGTATGGGACAGGTACACTGCTGCTAGTGTGTACTCAGGTGCCTGGAGGGTGTGGCGTATGGGACAGGTACACTGCTGCTGGTGTGTTCTTGCTGGCTGTTGCGTACCCTAGGGCAGGTACACAGCTGATGATGTGTGCCCAGTGGGTGTGGCATACCCCGAGACAGGTACACTGCTGCTGGTGCGTGCTCACGTGCCTGGAGGGTGTGACACTGAGGGAGCACGCGAGGAATGCTCACTCCTTTCCGTCACAGCCAGTAAGTCACTGGTAGGACTTGTTATTCGCGGAAGGTGCCTCAAGGGTGTGGCGTATGGGACAGGTACACTGCTGCTGGTGTGTTCTTGCTGGCTGTTGCGTACCCTAGGGCAGGTACACAGCTGATGATGTGTGCCCAGTGGGTGTGGCATACCCCGAGACAGGTACACTGCTGCTGGTGCGTGCTCACGTGCCTGGAGGGTGTGACACTGAGGGAGCACGCGAGGAATGCTCACTCCTTACCGTCACAGCCAGTAAGTCACTGGTAGGACTTGTTATTCGCGGAAGGTGCCTCAAGGGTGTGGCGTATGGGACAGGTACACTGCTGCTGGTGTGTTCTTGCTGGCTGTTGCGTACCCTAGGGCAGGTACACAGCTGATGATGTGTGCCCAGTGGGTGTGGCATACCCCGAGACAGGTACACTGCTGCTGGTGCGTGCTCACGTGCCTGGAGGGTGTGACACTGAGGGAGCACGCGAGGAATGCTCACTCCTTACCGTCACAGCCAGTAAGTCACTGGTAGGACTTGTTATTCGCGGAAGGTGCCTCAAGGGTGTGGCGTATGGGACAGGTACACTGCTGCTGGTGTGTTCTTGCTGGCTGTTGCGTACCCTAGGGCAGGTACACAGCTGATGATGTGTGCCCAGTGGGTGTGGCATACCCCGAGACAGGTACACTGCTGCTGGTGCGTGCTCACGTGCCTGGAGGGTGTGACACTGAGGGAGCACGCGAGGAATGCTCACTCCTTACCGTCACAGCCAGTAAGTCACTGGTAGGACTTGTTATTCGCGGAAGGTGCCTCAAGGGTGTGGCGTATGGGACAGGTACACTGCTGCTGGTGTGTTCTTGCTGGCTGTTGCGTACCCTAGGGCAGGTACACAGCTGATGATGTGTGCCCAGTGGGTGTGGCATACCCCGAGACAGGTACACTGCTGCTGGTGCGTGCTCACGTGCCTGGAGGGTGTGACACTGAGGGAGCACGCGAGGAATGCTCACTCCTTACCGTCACAGCCAGTAAGTCACTGGTAGGACTTGTTATTCGCGGAAGGTGCCTCAAGGGTGTGGCGTATGGGACAGGTACACTGCTGCTGGTGTGTTCTTGCTGGCTGTTGCGTACCCTAGGGTAGGTACACAGCTGATGATGTGTGCCCAGTGGGTGTGGCATACCCCGAGACAGGTACACTGCTGCTGGTGCGTGCTCACGTGCCTGGAGGGTGTGACACTGAGGGAGCACGCAAGGAATGCTCACTCCTTACCGTCACAGCCAGTAAGTCACTGGTAGGACTTGTTATTCGCGGAAGGTGCCTCAAGGGTGAAAGTGCAACCACTATTTCTATCACTCGCACCTCAAACTTCTAGCCGCCTTTAAAAGGAAGCGCCCTGAGAGAACCATCGTTTCCCTCTGCTCTCCTCTAAGCGCTATTAATATAAGGAGTTACTTAGCAAGGAGCAGCGTCGTCCATGCAGCGCCTGGAAGTAAATAAGAGGCACCGGTGGCCTGGAACAAAAAGACGTTAAAAGAAGTTTTGTAGGTAAGGTCAGTTTTTTCTCAAAGTTTGCACCTTTCCCCAGCGCGCCAACGCCTGAATCCGGCACTGATTGTTTTTTTATTCATTGGTTGGTTTTATATTTTTTGGCGGAGGGTCTGGGTTCCTGTTCTTCTCCTTTATCGCTCATTGCCAGCTTCACCAAAAGTGAGTATCCATTCATTTCAAGAGCTTTTCGTGTAAGGCGTAGATCTGCAACAACCGGGGGAAATCCTGACTCAACATATTTACCTCAGAATTGTAATTCCCTTTGGAAATCCTTCCATGTTCAGGTGCTTTGCATATTCATTTGAATGTATCTGTTTTGAGACTTCATTTATTCTGGGTTGGTGGGATTCTGTCGTCCCCCCCGGCCTGGACTCCCTCCTCACCCTGCCGTAGGAGCCTGAACTTACACCCCTCACCACCCGGGGGTGGTGGTTCTACACTAAGCTTCTGTTGCCCGGTTGGGACAGACCTTATCCTAACTCTGGTCAGCAGCAGGAAAGTGCTCTGTCCTGTGTGAAGTGCTGACGCCCACTCTGGTCTGCAGCAGGGAAAGTGCTCTGTCCTGTGTGAAGTGCTGACGCCCACTCTGGTCTGCAGTCGGGAAAGTGCTCTGTCCTGTGTGAAGTGCTGACACCCACTCTGGTCTGTAGCAGAAAGTGCTGTGTGAAGGGCTGATACCCACTCTGGTCTGCAGCAGGAACGTGCTCTGTCCTGCGTGAAGTGCTGACACCCACTGGGCTTGAGCAGGAAAGTGCTCTGTCCTGTGTGAAGTGCTGACACACTCTGGTCTGCAGCAGAAAGTGCTCTGTGAAGTGCTGACACCTACACTGGTCTGCAGCAGGAAAGTGCTCTGTCCTGTGTGAAGTGCTGACGCCCACTCTGGTCTGCAGCAGGGAAAGTGCTCTGTCCTGTGTGAAGTGCTGACATCCACTCTGGTCTGCAGCAGAAAGTGCTCTGTCCTGTGTGAAGTGCTAACACCCACTTTGGTCTGCAGCAGGAAAGTGCTCTGTCCTGTGTGAAGTGCTGACACCCTCTCTGGTCTGCAGCAGGAAAGTGCTCTGTCCTGTGTGAAGTGCTGACACCCACTCTGGTCTGCAGCAGGAAAGTGCTCTGTCCTGTGTGAAGTGCCGACGCCCACTCTGGTCTGCAGCAGGAAAGTGCTCTGTCCTGTGTGAAGTGCTAACACCCACTTTGGTCTGCAGCAGGAAAGTGCTCTGTCCTGTGTGAAGTGCTGACACCCTCTCTGGTCTGCAGCAGGAAAGTGCTCTGTCCTGTGTGAAGTGCTGACACCCTCTCTGGTCTGCAGCAGGAAAGTGCTCTGTCCTGTGTGAAGTGCTGACATCCACTCTGGTCTGCAGCAGGAAAGTGCTCTGTCCTGTGTGAAGTGCTGACACCCTCTCCGGTCTGCAGCAGGAAAGTGCTCTGTCCTGTGTGAAGTGCTGACACCCTCTCTGGTCTGCAGCAGGAAAGTGCTCTGTCCTGTGTGAAGTGCTGACACCCACTCTGGTCTGCAGCAGGGAAAGTGCTCTGTCCTGTGTGAAGTGCTGACACCCACTCTGGTCTGTAGCAGAAAGTGCTGTGTGAAGGGCTGACACCCACTCTGGTCTGCAGCAGGAAAGTGCTCTGTCCTGTGTGAAGGGCTGACACCCACTCTGGTCTGCAGCAGGAAAGTGCTCTGTCCTGTGTGAAGTGCTGACACCCACTCTGGTCTGTAGCAGAAAGTGCTGTGTGAAGGGAAATTTATTTCTTCCTTCCGTGAGTGCCCAGGCCTGTGCCCTGCGAGGGCCCTCTTCAAGTGACGAACTTGAGAACACACACACCCCAGGGCTCTCAGAAGCTAAATTAAAAGACAACACATCTCCCCTTACAAATAGGAAGACAAAAACATTTAATCAAAAGACCAGTAATGTTCTTTGATAAAAAATAAGTTATAGTAAAAAAGTAAATAAGAAAGGCAGTAATGTAACTAGAAAATACATAATATTTTTAACCTAGAACAAAATCTTTTAAATTAGCTGGTTAAAGTGGAGCCCACTGTGGGTCTCATTGGATCATAACTCCACAGAGGACAAATGAATGAATGACTAGCTTTATTGTTCCTTTTAAATAAAACTTAGAATTAAAAGATAAGTTGAACCACAAAACACAAAGCACCTGTTACTTAAGATTGTGATAAAACATCAGTCTCCGTGTTCTTGATAGTTCACTTGGTAAAAGAGCTGACTACAGTCAACACACAAGTTAAAAACAGAGGCTGAAAGAAACATTATTATTTAATTGGTGTAGGGGTCCTGCTGACAGCAGTTGTCTCTGTGTTCCTGACGCTTCACTAAGTAAAGATTATATCCCATGGGATTTATATTTCAGCGGATGGGGTATCAGTCACCGTTGTGAAGGAGTAATCCGTCCACCGTGATCTGGACCGGCCCTCAGTGTTGATAGAAGCGGCCGTGCTGAGGTATATTGGATGAATGCAGGCAGCCGACTTGGCTCGCTGAGTAAGGAGGTCGCTGGCTACTACAGTGCAAATGTCAGGTTAAAGTGTTAAGTGCAATAGCCAGAGAAATGAAAAGCTCAGCAATGGCGGTTACTAAGCTCAGAAAGACAGAGTGATGGCTCAATGGAAGATTGAGTTAAAAGCGCAATGCCCCTTTGCGGTGCCTCAGCAGGACTGACTCCACACCTGACTCAACAAGCCCTGTATGCCACATGTGCGCCGCCGTTGTGTCACTTTTGTGATGCAGCGGTGGCGCAAAGCCAGCGCCACATATAGGCGTTCCGGCGCACGGGGGCGTTCTGGCGCAGGAACGCCTCCGAAAAGTGGCTGAGTGAAATCTATAGGATTTCACTCAGTCACTTTTACGGCCATGTTGCATCAAAACCCTGCGCCTGCTTGAAGCAAGCGTATGGATTGACGCAGCATGTTAGGAATAGGGGACCCCGAGCCTTGCTGGAGCTGCATCGCGCTTGCTATGTGACTCCAGCAATGCGCCGCCTTTCCGCTGGGGGATGCGACATGCATCTGCTCATCCGTGCGCCAGTGGTGGCGCACGGGTGGGCAGATGAGTCGCAACTCTTCTGGCGCATCCCTGCTGACTAGCAGTGATGCGCCAGAAGTTGTAAATCTGCCCCTTAGTGCGTTAGCAGAGGTGGTGAATGCTACACGATGGAATGTACTAAGCTGCAGGAGGGGCATCGTGCACATTCACAGAAAAAGGTGCTTAGTGCATTGTAAGGTGGTGGCTGCTCGTGCCGACAGAAGACACTGACTGTGAATGCTTGGCGCCATGAACAGGATTGCTGTGGTGGGGCAGAATGAACAGAAGGCGAGTGGGGTTCGAGTGAGTCATGGCATGGGGGCACACCAAGCTAGAGAGCTCGGTGCATTTATGGGGGCACACCAGGCAAGAGAGCTCAGTGCATTTATGGGGGCACACCAAGCAAGGGAGCTCAGTCATTTATGGGGGCACACCAAGCAAGAGAGCTCGGTGCATTTATGGGGGCACACCAAGCAAGAGAGCTCGGTGCATTCATGGGGGCACACCAAGCAAGAGAGCTCGGTGCATTTATGGGGGCACACCAAGCAAGAGAGCTCGGTGCATTTATGGGGGCAAACCAAGCAAGAGAGCTCAGTTCATTTATGGGGGCACACCAAGTAAGAGAGCTCAGTCATTTATGGGGGCACACCAAGCAAGAGAGCTCGGTGCATTTATGGGGGCACACCAAGCAAGAGAGCTCGGTGCATTTATGGGGGCACGCCAAGCAAGAGAGCTCAGTGTATTTATGGGGGCACACCAAGCAAGAGAGCTCGGTGCATTTATGGGGGCACGACAAGCAAGAGAGCGCAGTGCATTTATGGGGGCTCGCCAAGCAAGAGAGCTCGGTGCATTTATGGGGGCACACCAAGCAAGAGAGCTCGGTGCATTTATGGGGGGAGCACAGTGCATTTATGGGGGGCACACCAAGCAAGAGAGCTCGGTGCATTTATGGGGGCACACCAAGCAAGAGAGCTAGGTGCATTTATGGGGGCACACCAAGCAAGAGAGCTCGGTGCATTTATGGGGGCACACCAAGCAAGAGAGCTCAGTGCATTTATCGGGGACACCAAGCAAGAGAGCTCGGTGCATTTATGGGGGCTCACCAAGCAAGAGAGCTCAGTGCATTTATGGGGGCACGCCAAGCAAGAGAGCTCAATGCATTTATGGGGATGGGCACACCAAGCAAGAGAGCTCGGTGCATTCATGGGGGCACACCAAGCAAGAGAGCTCGGTGCATTTATGGGGGACACCAAGCAAGAGAGCTCGGTGCATTTATAGGGGCACACCAAGCAAGAGAGCTCAGTGCATTTATGGGGGCACACCAAGCAAGAGAGCTCGGTGCATTTATGGGGGCACACCAAGCAAGAGAGCTCAGTGCATTTATGGGGGCACACCAAGCAAGAGAGCTCGGTGCATTTATGGGGGCACAACAAGCAAGAGAGCGCAGTGCATTTATGGGGGCACACCAAGCAAGAGAGCTCAGTGCATTTATGGGGGCACACCAAGCAAGAGAGCTCGGTGCATTTATGGGGGCACGACAAGCAAGAGAGCGCAGTGCATTTATGGGGGCACACCAAGCAAGAGAGCTCAGTGCATTTATGGGGGCACACCAAGCAAGAGAGCAAGGTGCATTTATGGGGGGCACACCAAGCAAGAGAGCTCGGTGCACTTATGGGGGCACACCAAGCAAGAGAGCTCAGTGCATTTATGGGGGCCACCAAGCAAGAGAGCTCGGTGCATTTATGGGGGCACGACAAGCAAGAGAGCGCAGTGCATTTATGGGGGCACACCAAGCAAGGGAGCTCAGTGCATTTATGGGGGCCACCAAGCAAGAGAGCTCGGTGCATTTATGGGGGCACGACAAGCAAGAGAGCGCAGTGCATTTATGGGGGCCACCAAGCAAGAGAGCTCGGTGCATTTATGGGGGCACGACAAGCAAGAGAGCTCAATGCATTTATGGGGGCCACCAAGCAAGAGAGCTCGGTGCATTTATGGGGGCACGACAAGCAAGAGAGCGCAGTGCATTTATGGGGGCACACCAAGCAAGAGAGCTCGGTGCATTTATGGGGGCATGCCAAGCAAGAGAGCTCAGTGCATTTATGCGGGCACACCAAGCAAGAGAGCTCAGTCATTTATGGGGGCACGCCAAGCAAGAGAGCTCGGTGCATTTATGGGGGCACACCAAGCAAGAGAGATCGGTGCATTTATGGGGGCACACCAAGCAAGAGAGCTCGTGCATTTAGGTGAGCAAAGTGCAGTCAGTGCTTTGACTTTACAATAGTAACCGCTTCCTGCAGGTCCTGTTTGGCCAGTTTTGTTTCCTGCAGTCTCATAAATGTCAAGAATTCCCCACAGAGCACAAAGTTCTCTCCTTGTAAACAGGCACCGATTGCCCGGCGACAAGTGCGGATTTCGTCCCCTATAAAAGGATGTTTCAGGGGCCCTTTGTGTAATGGAGGCAGGTGCAAACAGTATGGATATATCTCCCTTTGTGTACTGGCACGGCCGCCATGCAAAGTCCGTGGTTTTTCTCAGCCAGACGGGAGCGTTGCTTTGTGTTGGGAACCTGCCCAGCAGACATTCAGCAGCTGGAGTTCTGCTTTAACCCAACATTTCTTCGAGATATGGTTGTGGTTTTAGGAGACCGTATGTGCCGATTGTCATCCAAGCGTGTGATCTTAGACAGCAGGGCTTTGTCTTCAAGTGAGGTGAGCTTCTTAGCTGCTGAATTAATGGTTTGATGAAAGACCCGCAGCAATCAGCAAACTTTATTGAAAGTTAACAAAATATACAACAAGCATTGGCATAGCCAATAAGTCTCGCCTTTGGGACCTTATAAGTATTTAGTTATGCAGCACAATAGGGCATATGTAGGTAGGCATTTGCGATTCGCAAATGCCGGAATTTGCAGAATTCCGGCGTTTGCGAATCGCAAATGGTGCTTTGGTATGTAGGTGCACATTAGCAAAATAAGGAATCGCAAAAATTGTGATTCCTTATTTTGCTCAAGCATTTAAGGAATCGCAATTTTGCGAATCCTTAAATGCTATGTAGGAGTGCATTTTAAAATGCGATTTTGTCTTAAGGAATCGCAAAATACCACCTACTTCAAGTAGATGGTATTTTGCGATTTGGTTTCAAAATACACTTTTAAAAAAAATGTAAAGTGCCATGTGGCGCACAGACATGCCCTTAGGGCATGTCTGTGCGCCACGTGTACTTAGAGGCACATTCCAGGGGTGCAACAGGTGTCCTTTGGACACCCTGGCACCCTTGGAATTGCGATTCTCAAATTGCGATTTTCTCATAGAAAATCGCAATTTGAGAATGTATCCCTATTCATTCCTATGGGCCTCTTAGCCCATAGGAATGAATGGGACACTCATTCCTTAATTGCGATTCGCAATTTGCGAATCGCAATTAAGGAATGTTACAGATTTGCTAAAAAATTGCAAATTTTTACCTACATTCCATTTTGCTATTCTCAAATAGCGATTCCTTAAAAATCGCTATTTGGGAATCGCAAAATGGAAATTACCGTCATATGCCCCAATATCCTTGGTACAAAAACATCTGTTGCATGACTAAACACTTATACGGCCCCAAAGGCGAGACCTATTGGCTATGCTTGTTTATATTTCTAGCATGTTTTCCTTTATCTACTTTAATTCTTAGATTTTATCATGCAGGTGTTGTGGTGGTGGGAGTAGGGGCTTGAAACAGAAGAGCAAGTGCAGAGAGGCACATATAGAGCCGGGGACCCTAGTCGAAGTCAGGCCAAGGAGATGCATCACTTACAATAAATCTGAAAGGAACGATAAAATGTTTGATTCAGACCATTAACGTTTGCTTTTCCATAGCTTGACAACTTAAAAATAGTCTTTTAAAGTATATGACGTCAGGCACTTTAATTGAAATGTACGTCATATTTAATATAACCAAACACTTTACATATTCTAAGGTATGTGGAGTAATCCACATCCATGTAAATAACTATCACATTAAATACCACAAAATGCAATAAAAGAATATCAAAGAATGGGAGATCCTAAACATTAATTAATGTGTGTGTCACATTATATATACTTTATAAACAATGACCCTGTGTGAGGGACCCAATCACTACAGTTACTACAAAGAACATTTGAGCATAGACCGTTATCTCATGGTTCATCTGAAGGCAATATCCCTTAGACTGTAACCCTGCACAGTAAACATGCACTCTACAGCACTCTGAAGCAACCTCATTGCGGAATGCAGCGCTTAAAAAAAACTCCAAATTTTCAATGTTCAGGCAGACCGAACGGATGAGAATCAATATAAAAATATGAGCCCGTTCACAGTATATTCAGCAGCAGGAATCCCGATATTGCATTTATTTCACTTCTTGGTGTAAAGAAGGAGCTGCGTGACTCATTGACGTGCCATTGCTGAAATAAATGTGATATTTATTACAGGATGCACTCACACATACTGTCGAGGTTACCAACCCACCTTCTTGTGCGTCGCCTTTATTAATCCATGCACAATCCATTAACCCCATCAGCGCGGATGACAAAGCCAGCTCGTCATGGGCGTTACCTGCGCTACGCGCATGACGAGCTGGCTTTGTCACGTAACGTGGGTTTTTTAAAAATCCAGCGCGCAGCGGGAAAACCCGCTAGCGCGCATGCGGTTAAAGCGTTCCCGTTTTGAAGTCATTTAATGGTTCAAACTAGTCAGTAGAGGTGCACAGACTTGTAGGACATACCGACGGACTAGATTTAACTGCAGGTGTGCCGAAGGGTCACTTAGAACCTCGTCCCCACCCTAAACTTCCAGGCATACTTCACAGCATAGTACTTTAACAAAGAAACAGCCCCTGTGCACAACTCATTGCTGGAGGTATGTTGGCCAAATGATTGCTATATGCATTTTACTGTATACATCAATCGCTTATTACAGGTGCAGACACAACAAGCCCACGACGGTGGCAGAGTCCGGGGAGGGAGACGCTGCCTGGAGTCTGACGCACCTGCCATTGAAAGGGACGTTTAGAAGCAACAAATAGAAATTAGCCCTTGGGGGTGGTCATCTTACACCGACACAGAAAGGCGCAGTCAACTTACACCGATAAAAAGCAGCAGGTTTCAAATTAAATCAAGAAGGGTCGGCATGGGCTGAGAAGTGCATCTGTGTGCTATTAGTTTATCTGTTGTGTTAAAGTAAAGGGAGGGACTGCTCTTGTAAAACAAAACCGAGAGCCTAACTTTAGTGGGAAGAAAGCGCGGCGTCCATAAAACGGGCGTTGTGGAAACCACGAAAAGACTGCTGCAATGTGCAACAAAGGACCAAGTAGTGCCCAAACACCAGAGGAACAAGCATTGGTCGCGCGGCCGTGAAAGTGACGCGACCATGAAAGTGATCGCCCAGTGTGCTCTTTTTCAAAGCACATACTCGTGCTTGTGGCGCGCCGTTACGCACTCCCACAAGGCGTATGCCGCCACAGTATCTGCTTGGAAAAACAGCTGCATGATGGCTAAAGGTCTCCTATGCAGTGTATGCGCACTGCGTAGGCGAGACCTAAAAAAACAGCAATACAGAATTAAATATAACTAATAGGAGTATAACAAAGAGTTGGCTAGTATAATTAAACAATCAAAGCTATTTTAAATTTTATTGGGAATGAGGAGGGAAGAAGGGGGAAGGAAAGAGGGGGAATGAGAAGAAAGAGTTTTACACATTTGCATATTAGGGTAGTGCATATTACAAAGGAATGTGAATGAATTTCTTAATTAATTAATTCTATACAATAAGCCAACAGGGGTTAAAAATTGAGAACAGAGAAAACGAGTATTCAAGGAGGTTTAAAATTTTCAGAATTTAAACGAGATTTATCTGTTAGGACTAGTTGATGTAAATAATTAGTAAGGAGTAGCCAAAAAGATCTCTATTAATCATTGGTTTACAGTCAGAGGCGAAAGCAGTGTCAAGTCGATGAAATTGGCAAAGACTATTCCACCAATGTTGTACAGATAGTTTTGTGAGGGTTTTCCAGTTGAGAGAGATATGTTGGAAAGCTAAAGCAAGCATAAGATCGTAGAGACCATGGTTGGGGGTGGGTAGATCTAAGGAGTCAGAGAGACTTCCAGAAAAAAGAAGAGGAATAGAATAAGGGATGGAAATATTAAACAGACGAGAAATATAGGACCAGACTTTCCCCCAAAAGATAGAAACCGGTGGGCAAAGAAAGAGAAGGTGCATGAGATTAGCGTTAGAAGAGCCACAGGTCCAATAATTAGAATCAGAAGAGGGTGAAAAGCGAGCAATGGACACAGGTGTGAGATAAAGTCTATGGTAAAGGAAAAACAGAGATTGTGTAAGAGAGGCAGAGCCAGACATTTTTAGAGATCTGGACCAATGTTTATCCCAGAAGATGATATTCCATTCACACCCCAGGTCAGATTCCCAAGAAAGTTCCAATTTGGACTTTGCACCATCTGGATTAGGGGCTGAGAAGTATTTATAGATAAGAGAAGCCTTGGGTAGAGAGAAGAGTATCTGAAGAAGTGAGTTTTGGACAACAGGAAGGACGAAGAGGGAAGAGAGTAATAAGTATCAAGAATAAGTGCCATTAGATTAGAGTATTTCTGTAAAAAAGATCGGGCAGTGGATTAAGTATTGAAATTGGGGAAATGAACATGGAGGCAATCCATCAAAAATATTTTTGACCCAAATTATGCCCTTTGACCCCCAAGTTTTCCAAAAGATGGGTCTGTTATTAATGAGAAAAAGAGAATTGTGCCAAATTGGGGATTCTAAAAAAGATTCCCTAGAGATGGGATCCGGATGTACCAAATGTTTCAAAAGTGAATGAGTGTGCTTAAATAAAGGAAGAGCGGTATAGGGGGTTTTAGCAGAAAAGGCCACAACTTTCTTTAAAGAGAAGGGTAGTAACAAGGTTTTTTCAATATATAGCCAGAGGGGAGTGAAGGGGGAAGGATCGGGAAGGAGTCATTTCGATGCTTGGCGAAGAGAAAATGATTTAAGGTATAGACGAAAGTCAGGAAAGTTCACACCTTCACTAGACTTTGACCTACGAAGAGAAGATAAGGAGATCCTGGCTTTCTTATCCTTCCAAAGAAATTTAGAAAGATACAAGTCAATCTGTTTAAAATAAAAGGCAGGGATATGAATGGGGAGCATGGATAGTGTATAAATTAAAATAGGGGTAATCATCATTTTGATTGAATCTAGCTGACCTCACCAAGAAAGGAAAAGAGGGTTCCAAGAAGAAAATATTTCAATTCTGGATAAGACTGCAGACATATTTAATTTAATAGAGGAAGCGATGGAATTGGAAAACCACATACCTAAATATTTAATTTTTGAGTTATTCCAGGCGAAACCAGTGGCAGAAAACAAAGGCATGGGGGAGACACCATTTTGTAAGGGGGAGGATTTCTGTTTTATCTGAATTGATTTTATAACCAGAAAAAAGGGAAAAGGAGGCAAATTCATGTAATAAAGGGGGGATAGAAGTTTCGGGCGCAGAAATAAAGAGTAGGATATCATCCGCCTAAGCAGAAAGTTTTCATTGATGGTCACCATAAGAAAACCCAGAAATGGAATCATTATTACAAATGGAAGATAGAAAGGGTTCAAGAGCTAAAATAAAGAGGAGAGAGGGCAACCCTGGCGGACACCACGCCGAAGAGGAAAATAAGATGAAACGCATTCATTAACTAATACTGAGGCTCTAGGGGCAGAATACAATAAGGAAATAAAAGAAATCAATTTGGGACCAAAACCATGCCACTTTAGTGAAGCAAATAGGAAGGACCAATCAACTCTATCAAAAGCTTTTTCTGCATCAACAGTAATGTCCGCCAAGGATGTGAAGAGGGAAGGGGTTTTGTTTAAAACATTAAGAAAAAGACGAGAATTATCGGAAGTGAGCCTACCCTTGACAAAACCACATTGCCCCTTTCCAATTAAGTGGGGCATAAGAGGATCTAGGCGTAAAGCAAGTGATTTGACAAACAATTTATAATCAACATTGACCAGGGAATTCGGGCAATAATACTTACAAAATATGGGGTCAAAACCTCTTTATGTATAGGCAAATTGTAGCTTCCTGAAAGGTACCTTCTGTCTTACCAGCTAGAATAAATGACTGGAAGAGAATTAGGAGTTTAGGGAGTCATAGATTAGAAAAGTGTAGATAAATTTCAACAGGAAAACCATCTGGGCCAGGAGTCTTCCCTGTAGTCAAGGTATTTAATGCGGTGGATAATTCAGTAAGGGATAAGTCTGTTTCGAGATCAGAAAGATCGAGGTGAGAATTGGAAGGAGTTGGAAGTTTATTTAGATAATCTTGGATATGAGCTGAGGAAGGAGGAGATTCAGGGGTATAAAGATCTTCATAAAAGAGTTTGAATTCATTGAGGATGTCTTGATCTTTACGTAAAAGAGAATCATTTGGAGAGTAGATAGAATAGATTAGAGTATGGTCTTTACGTGTTTTTAGATAGTTTGCCAAGAGCTTACCAGCTTTATTACGACCACCGTAGTAGCAAGCACCTACTACGGAGAAGTATTGAGGACGCATCATCAGTAGTAGTTTTGTTAAAGGCTAGTTTGGCACGTATCAGCTCTGGCGAGACCGAATCCATCGAAGAAGTATAGAATTTGTGTTTTAAGAGCTTAATATTCACCAAGGCAGTCTTTCGTTGTTGAAGGAAGCGCTTCTTTTTCTTTGAAACAAATGTATCTGTTTTTGACAAACCCAGTTTGGGTCACTGGAACCAGAGAGTCTCCTGCTCAGTCGCGGCTGGCATGACTTGCAAGTGGGAGCTTGGCGGTGGCAAGGGGGTCACGCTGGTTCGTGGGGTGGGGAGGTGGATTGTGTTTAATACATTTTTTTTTTAAATGTACCTTCCCGGGTCCCGCAACGTTGGTGCGGCTCCTGGTCGGGTCCTGTTTTTCTGCTCTCCTGCTGAACAGGAAGCAGGCAGTCTCTCTCCCCTCCCCTAAGCCAATCACAGCACTGCAAAGGCAGCGTTGAGATTGGTGAGGACGGCGCTCAGCTGGGCGCCAACGGAGAAGCCATTTTTTCTACGTAGGCTGCATGTGGCCTAGATAGAGAAAAGTCAGAGTGGGCATGACTGGTTTGGTCGACCCCAGAGGGCCAACAAAACAGTCAGGGCCCATAGCATTGAGCAAGCCACTCCTCCCGACCCGCTTACCAGCCTGCCCCCAACCAGTCTTACCTTTCTGCTTTCTCGCAGTGCGAGAAGCAGAAACACAAGATGGTATTTAATATACCACTTTATGTTTTGGCTTCTCGCACTGCGAGAAAGCAGTGAGGTGACGCTCCTCCGCCCTAATGGAGGACCCGCCCCTGCTTCTGCTGCCCAATCGATTAGCTTGATCAGCAGAAGCTTGGCGAAGTATTTTGCCTCTCCGTCTAACAAAGCAATTAGCCGGTAATTTGATGGTTATGATTTCTTCCCAGATTTGTTGATCGGGGCTATTAACGACCCCCGCCAGCTTTCAGGGATAGCCTGGTAAGACTGTTGGGGCACATCCTTGATGCCCTGAAACAATTATTTATTTCACATCATCCATAAGAATCGTGAGATTGTTCCGCCTCCAAGTTTGTTGACTTTGTTACGTGATTCGCCTGTACCATCTTGGTGCCCCAAACATTCCATGAGGCTTTTAAGATGGTAGAGGATGCAAGGGACGTCCGAGGGCCTGTAGCGTGATTCACCAGCCTCCAGGATTCTCCGGCGTCCTTTCTGCTAGTGCCTATGAGAAGTTTGAGCCAATATCAGTCTGTCTCTGACTTTCCTGTCTCCCATGATGCTCTTTTATGTAGGGATCTTAACTTGGGCGGGACAGCCCTTGCATTGGGATCTTAATCTGTTTTGGAGCATCCACAATGCGCGATTCGGGTGATATCTAAGGTGTTTCTTGCTGCGTAACCCTGACCTGCATGTTACATGGGCGAGCACCTCCTTCTTGCATTCCATGCACTCACCTAGTCAATAGAACCACCACGTTGTTTTTCACTTCTGTAATTTTGGAAGGTCCCTTGTAACTGGATCTCCCTTTAGGTACCCAAACCTGTCTTTTTACAAATACCAGCTCGTCCACCTCCACTTCCTCCTAGCCACACAGCGCTTGGTGTGGAAACATTCACAATATCCCCTTCGATAATTTCTCACTTTACTTGCATCTCTCACCACCAGCTGCTTTTGACCACCCAACCAAAGAGGATTGAGTTTAGTTCCCGCCAGCCTCCCCCTTAATGACTGAAAAGGAGGAATTGTAGTGCTGGTTTGGGATTGTACGCTGAGCCCACAATTTCTAATGCTAAATCACCCAGATGGACATCCTTCTTTCAGTTGCTACTAACGCACACCCCTACACCAGTCAATTCATCCTTTCCACAAGACCATTTCCTTGTGGTGAGTACAAAGCAGTGGATTAATGTTCAATGGACAAATCTTTCAGAAAACTTGTCCTGTCATCTGAGACCATTTGAACACCATTGATTGTGACAAGCATATTCGGAACACCCTCACCTGCAAACGCATCCTTCGGAGACTCGAAGGCCGTCTTGGTGGTAACAGACCCTACAGAACCCGCTGATACCCAAACTATACTGAGACCTATCTTGCTCCAAGGGTCTTCAGGTTTAGCTACTGGGAGCAGCCCTGAAGAACCGGGACTTGTCGTTGGTAGTACACAGCAAACAACCCTTCAAACCACCTCAGTCTAACCATACTAGGCCACCAGTCTCTCTCACACTCTCCTCTTGGTGAGTCTCCTGCCTAGATGTCCTCTGTGAGCTCGAGGAATGCTTTTCTTTCTAAAGGCCACAAGAGGTACAAGTTGGCTCCCACTATGTAACATTCTTTTTATGATGTTTAATTCATGCCAAGCCTTCCAAAATCCTTGCAAACGTTTGACAACTCTGCAAAATCAGGCTAACCTTGGACCATATAAGTTATATTCTTCTACAACAGCAAGCAACGTTTTTAAACCACTCCTGAGTTGTCCCTGGAAGAGACAAAGCATTATAACTGTCGCTCATTGGTGGGACTGGTGAATTTCAACATTTCAAATCCATAACGTACCCAGGCATCAAAGCTTAAGGAAACAGTTAAAATATGGAACTAATTTCCACCTGGTCCATGAGGGTTTTCAGTCACTGCAAGTGGCTGAGATGAACCTGGAGTACATGCAGAAAAGGACTGAGTGCACAGGTAGGAAAGTCAGTCCATGGGGGGGTGAGAGCTAAGAGTACAAGGTTACAGGGCGGGCGGTTTGTGAAGGGTCTGCAGCTCATGGAGACCCCAGGACAGGTCTTGGAAGGGTGCCAGGCTGAGACTGGGTGAGCTCAAATCATGGCCTAGCACCCCTCCCCTACACCCCCGGAGAGTTGCTTACGCGATGGATGAAGATATCCTTACATCTATTCTTGCTTTTGAGTATTTGTGAACGATGCACAGGTGGCCTTGTCACTGGAGGAGCTTTAGTGAGCAGGTTTCTTCTGTTGGTGGGTGAGGGCAGCTTTAGAACTGCCTGGAATCAATTAGTACTGTAAGATTGAAGTGCCTTGTGTGGCCACCAGAGTCAGTGTACCTAATGGTACCGGTATCCATGGACCACGGGAGCACATCTGGGCTAGAGTTTTCGTGCTTGTCCTGGGATAACTGCAAGACTCATCCTAGCAAACGACCTTTGCAGTGCAGATGTGGTGTTTGTGATGGGTCCGGCTGATGCCCAAGCCCCTGCCCTGGCGCTACAGGAAAAGACCCCTCAAGCCAGAAGGATGGCCAGGGTTCATTGTATGGCTGCTGTCCAAACCCGAGGCTGGTGGTGGAACCAACGCCGTGGAGACGGCGCTGGATCACTGAGAGTACCCACTTCAAGGGGAGGTGGGAAGAGGTTTGTAGAAGGAAGACTTCAAAAGGAAATCTCATTTGGATGAAACGGGGCGCTTCTGATCTACTCAAGGTGCAAGGTTCCCTGCCTGACAATAGAGCAAGCCACTACCAGAGACCTGCTTCCAAGGGAAAGGTTTGTGAAGGTGAATCCAGAGGGCAGATCATGTTTATTTATATTCTCTCACTGACATCAAACCCAGCCCCGCTCTGGCCTTCAAGTCATTTTGGGACATAGATTTAGGGATGACTTTGCCGGGGCACAACTGCGACCCCCGATAGTTCTTGCACTCTGGTGGGTCGAGAGACCCATTAAAAGTCCATATATGACTAGTATCTCTACCCCTCTAAACTTTACAATACAGCCAGCACGCTCCGCTGGAGGAGAAGTGTCCTACTGTTGGGGGACTTCAGCCGTGTGTGGTGGGATTGTCCAGTTTTTCCTCCATTTGGAACAAAACCCAGGCACAGATGAAATCGATATTGGGCTGCCCAGTCCCAGCCATGCCGCTGTCCTTTGGGTCTCTGTTCCAATTCTCTAAAATTTCAATGTCTGCTGAACCACTTGATTACCTTGAACGGCCTCCAGGCAGGTAGAGACTACTCTGGAAGAGGTCAGACCCCGCCTTATCACTGTGACACCTCAGATTTTGGAACATTCTGACACCTGTCATAAGAGGCAGCAAACACAGGAAGATATTGAACTTCTTTTCTCCAAGTCCAAACAATACCCATTGCATAGCCAACGATGACTGCGTGTGGAGGAAGGCCGGTAACCCTGGGCGTAGTTCACGTAGTAGCGCTACGCGTAGCTACGCGAACTGCATAGTGCACTGTGCAAAATGCTGTTCGCACTGATGTGCCGGATACTTGTCCGCACTGTTCAATCATTGCAAACAGCATCTTGCACAGTGCAAGTGGTCATTTTCTGCCGCTCGAGTAGATTTGTACTCGAGCAGCAGCTTTCTTAACGCGGACTGGTAGTTTCTCATCACGAGCGGTCACGAGCATACGCGACCACTCGCAATGAGAAACCTGACCTCCCCGCGTTGAGAATCTCACCGGGAGGTTTATTTTCCATGCTCGCGATCAGCAACTTGATGTTGCTGATCGCGAATGAGGGATAAGTCTCGCCGGGATGTTATTTTGCTCGCGCGCTGTCGCCAACTTGATGTTGAGGACCGCGAGCAAGCAAAAAATGCCAGCTACGCTACGCATTTTTGTACTGTGCTATGTGCAATTTGCGTAGTGCTTAGTTGCGCAAACTACGTGAGCGTTGCATAGTCCTACGCCCAAGGTTTTAGCCAGGAGGAGAGTCTAATGGGGGCAGACCCCCACCTTGTCAGTAAGACCCCAACAAACAGAAAATAGGACACTGTGTCTTGTCCGAGGAAAGGGACGGGTACAAAATGCCCTTCGTTCTCACAGGAGGCCAAGCCGCAGTGCCAGGGTCTGACAGATGTGTGGTGTGTAGTGTCTGCTGATATTTCGGTGGACTTGGACGGGGGTATATTTTGCATAATTCAAATGAATCCAAAGAAAGAAAAAAGGAATCAAAGAAACTTGCACTAGCATGGCTCAAGTATTTGATGGATGGAATGCTGAAGAATGTCAAACACTCACCCAGTCACAGATCTGGCCATTAATCCATTGTTAGGACCTGCCTGGCCCTTTGGGCTGGACGGTTCCCATTGGACGCAGGGTCAAGACTGATTTGCATATAGCTGGGTCTGAACTAGAGTGGCACTGTGAGCAGAAAAACAATGGACTTAAACCCAGATCTCTGACTGAGGGAGAAAGTTTGACATTTTTCAGCATTCCCGCCATCAATTGTACATTTTGCGCATGGAGAAATGAGAGCCACTGCTGAAGGGTGATAGTGAGGGAATAACTAACGTGCCTTAACAAAGATTGTTGTATCCTGGTTCACTGTAAGGTCATCATTTACTATGCTTTAAAAACTAATACACTTGAATATATAATGACAAATCTGTTGTAGAATGCACAATTCTTGCCATCTTTACCCACATTTTTGTGGTTGGGGAACCCCTCAACCTCCCTTACAGTGGTCAGGCTCGCTCGCTGCGCACTGTACGGGAGTTGGTCTGGCAACATTTGTCAGGGCTTCTTTGGGGTCCCAGTCCCGCCCTCCAAGGTGCAGTTTGATACCTAGTGAGAAGAACAGAGTAGCTGTTTTTTTTAAGCAGAGAACATTTACCTTAAAAGGCATGTACACCGAATCTGGAGGAATGCCCCGGTACCGGTGTAGATGTACGTAAGACTGATGCAACTTCCAAGGACGAGGGAGTCCAAGACTATTGCAACCAGGACACCTAGGTTGAAAAGTGCGGAAGTATATCAGAGACGGATATATTAAAAGGACATTTCTTAGTGGCAAATTGAGGAGTTATGAGGAAGTTAGGTGTGAATTAGTTGATGATTCTGGATTTTTGCTGAGAAGAGGTAGTGTAGTATCTCCATTAAGCAGAGTACCCTAGATTTTTCATCTTAGTCATGAGGGGCACCTTGGTATAGTTCAAAACAAGAAAATATTTAAGGACTGATACTGGGGGTAGGGGATGAGTTGTTGAATAGAAGGGTCAGTTCGGGATTGTATTGAGTGTAATAATACAGATAAGTCCCAACAGTGTGCTCGGACATGCCTTGGGAAGCGTTGGGACCTGACATTTTGGAACCCATACATGGTGTAAATAGGGATTCTACATGTATTATTGTGGTGTTGGATTTCTTACTCTAAAAGGCCTTAAACTGGTTTCTTGAAAAGAGTGGATTTTGATTTGGCGATGAAGATCTTAGATGAAGAGTTCCATGGTAAGGGTTGCCCAGGCCGGTCCTTGGTGACAATGGATCTCAGTTCAAAAACACCCTGCGGGTTCCAAGTCTCTGAAACTCCGAAGAGACTTAAGAAGTAGTTTTTTAGGACAAACTAGTAAATACGTAGAAGATTTGTTTCAATTTTGTTTATTGGCTGGGAAGGTGAACTGATTAATACTTCCCCCTCTCTCCTTGTTTATCCCAACTTCAGTTCAACCCAGAATTTGTAAGAGGTTTTTTGTCACAGAATGGTAGTACATAGGATAAACTCACTATATCACCCTGCGAGGAATGGTTCTGTCGAGAGAATTAATAGGGTAATCATAGGTGTTGTTCAAATGGCTAGCAAAAGTAGAAAGTGCTAGGAAGTGGGAGTGCACAAAATGTAGGGTGTGACTCCTACTTTAGGTGGCTTCAGCCCCTTCAAAACCTTGAGAGGTGGGACTTGCTTCACCAAGAAAAACTTGCGTTGGGTGATGGCAAAGACGCGGGCAGTTGGGTCTCCAGAGAGGATGGAAAATAACATTGTTGAGACTCAGGCTGTTTACAAAGGGTCTTCAGTCATGTCTCTGAGCCCAGGAACTGACACTAGACACTAGAAGAGAGACACGAGTAGTAGAAGGGCCTTCTACTACGCGTAAACTCTTCAGATGCAAAGGGGAAATGGTAGGAGAAGGCCTGAGGATGCTGGGATAAAGGCGGTGGTGGTTGGATGAAGAGGAGCGCACTGATACAAGTGTAGAGGGATACTCTGGAACAGGTAGGAGAGTGCAGGACAAGGTATTACCAGAGAGGTGCAGCTGATATTGTTTGAGGTGCGGTTTGTTTAGATCGAGGGAAAGGATGAAAGTGAGAATAAGGGTTGTAAGACGCCACCCAGATATGGTCATACTTCAAACTAAGCCGCATTTGTGTACAATTCAGTCACGGTCAGCATCTCTCTGCTGCAGTGGTTTGGGGAGCACAGTTTGTTAAGGAAAGGTATTTCAGGAAAAAGGGGGTGAAGGGTGGATTCCATTGTAGCTGTAAAAGTGTAGTTAAACATGAGGGGGTGCGATGGATGAGTTAATGGGGGATTGAAGCATGCATGATTTTGGCAAGGCATTACCTTGGTACTGGAATAATGGGTGACCTTGAACTAATGACATTTTTTGATATTGATTTTGAGATACACGAGGCAGAGTTTTCAAACAGCATGCAGTGCTTTATGTTTGTTAAATTGTGTGAGGGCAAATTGATGATTTTGATTGTTTTTTATGAACAGTTTGTATTTTAGATATCCCTGATGAAGGGAACTATTCCCGAAATGCATTGGATATTTTTTTGTAGTGACTGGTGGAAACGTTTCCCTCTCCTGTGCCATGCATATACCCTCCCAGGGGAATTTGAATGTATAAAATGAATTGAATAAGTGGAGAAAACAGTTGAAAACAAACAGATTTAGTAGTGAATGAATGAATGGAGTCTTGTAACGCGCTACTTAGCCCAAGGGCATCAAGGCGCCTAAAGATCGTACAGCTTGTAATTCTTCAGATGCAAGACTACAGTTAGGCCTCAACAAAGAGCCACGTTTTTAATGCTTTACGAAAGAGAGTGATAGAGGTTTGTCCTGTCAATTCAGGGGAGGGAGAGTGTTCCACAGCCTAGGGGCCAGGGAGGAGAAGGCCCTCCCTCCCCACCTACTTTGTGGAACCGAGGGACCGACAGAAGATTTTTATTAGAAGAGCAGAGGGCTCTACTGGGAGAGTAAGGGTGTAAGAGGGACCTGATGCCCTTTGAACCTGAGCCATTACAGGGCCCCATGGGCAAGACAAAGGATCTTAAACGAGATCCTAGACTGGATGGGGAGCCAATGCAGGTTCTTCCTGGCCAAGGAGGCTGAAGAGAGTCTAGGAAGGTTAAGAACCAACCTGGCCGCCACATTTTGCACTATCTGTAAGCGCTGAATAAGAATCTGTGATAGTGATAAACAGAAGATGAAATTTGAGATTTTGATTCATCCGTATGGGGCTGTGCAGCTTGCATAGGGACCTAACCTGGTTTCCTTCTGATTGCACGTACTTTAAAGCATACTGGGCGAAGCGCTATCAAGCTTGCACCCCGCTTCAGTTTTGAAGAAATGAAGTATCTAAGCATGGAAGAATACATTGAGTACACCGGTGTGCAGTCCACCACCCACATTGATTCTCATGACCAGGGAGGGACATACGGATTAGGCGTGAGATTGCCGTGTGGGCATGTCATTCCGAACACAGGGGAAGGTAACACTTAGAACAGGGAAGGGACAACCAGATCTGGTCGCGTGATTTAAGTCCAAAAGAACCAGAGGAGTATGTTGTAGGATGAACCTTCCTGTTGCATGTTGAGATCCCATCCTATTGTAAACTGAGGATAGATCTTACATTCCTTGTTATTTCATGTTCTAATATAATCAGATGTTGTTTTTGTTTAACAAGGGTTTGTGTAGTGTTTGCCTGTCCATTAACCACACTTGTGCACGTGTATTTTGTTTGTTCTTCTGGTACCTGTGATAGATTGATGGTTGCCTGGGATTCTAACCTGGTGGTAGTTGCTGTTTGGGACCCGCGTTGTGAATTTGCTTTCCGGGGTGACCTGTGTCTTCCATCTTCACCACAGGACCTTGCATGTATGGGTTGCAAGCGGTCCACTGGCTGGTTTTCATCTGTGAGTCCACCATCGGCCAGCAGTGGGGCTACATATTCACACCTGACAGGGTCTGACAAGCACCCAGTAGCATCACAAAAATGAAATGGTACCCCCTATATATTTTCAGGTCCAAGAGGAGGGAAAAATAGCATAAACTGTGAAAAAGCCTCTAATCGGACCTGTATTGCTTTTTGATCTGGCCTTCTAGGGCTCATTTGCAAAACAGATCCCCAATATCAGTGTCATACACCAAGGTTAATTTAAAAAACTATATTTTATTGTTTGTATTCTTTATGTAAAATATTTTTTTGCTTTTTATTATATATATTTTTAGTTTGCCGCTATTCATTGCTTATAAATGTTCATTAATTACATTGTAAGACTCTGTAGCTATGCAAATCCAATCTACTGGCTGTGTGATTATAATAAATGTTCAAATGCTGTAGAATTATCATACTCAAAGAGGTTAGAGGCATTGCATGTGCACTGGCAATTGTTTGTTTTTCTGTATAAGTGTTATATGTATTTGTAAATAATGAACATTTATGAGCAATAAATAGCAGCAAACGAAAAATATATATAAAAAGCAAAAAAATGTTTTACATAAAGAATACAAACAATAAAATATAGTTTTTGGATTGACCTTGTTGTCTGACACTGATATTGGGGACCTGTTTTGCAAATGAGCCCTAGGAGGCCAGCTCAGAAAGCAATATAGGTCAGATAAGAGGCTTTTTCACAGTTTAACCACCCAGAAGCCTACCTCCAGAGCTGTCCCACAACCAATGCACCCCTATAGGGTGGGCCTTGCATCCATACATAGGTTTGGGGTTCACAATAACACGTCACTCTGCTCGTGGGTCAAGGATAGGGGTTCACTGATGCCTTGAAAGCCCACAAGGGCACATGCCCTGTGGTGTCCAGATATTCCTCCTCTTAACTTTTGTGTCCAGTGCTCTCTTAGTTTGATGCCAGAGGAGGCCGTGCTGTCTCCGTCGCCTCTTTCCTTTGGCACAGTGTTACTCCTGTGCTGTCTCCGTTGCCTCTCTTCCCTCTGGCACAGTGTTACTCCTGTGTTGTCTCTGTCGCCTCTCCTCCCTCTGGCACAGTGTTACTCCTGTGCTAACTCTGTCGCCTCTCTTCCCTTTGACACAGTGTTTTATTATTTTATATTTTTTTTAATCGTTTTGTTTATTTTTATTTTTTTTATTGGCTGCGGCTGGCCTGCACCTGCTCACGGCCCCCGCTGCATCACAGGCCGGAGCCGGGGCCCGCCTCCTGCCCGCCCCGCTCCCAGCCTTTGTTTTCCCCTAGGCCACCACAATGAACTCGATCTTTTGCCTTGCCCGTGTGACGGCCTGAGTGGACAATCTGTTTAGCATTTTTTATTTTTTTGCACATCTTATATGAAATATATTAAATGGTTTTTAACTTCATATTTTAAAAAATGTAAACCCATTAGCCTGGAAAATGCTTATCTAATTATATTAACCGTGGACGATGATGAACTCATCTTTTGTACTGGCACTTTTCTGCGAATAGCTGTCCGAGCAAGACAGACGATGCTTGACCCGTAAATTTGGTCCATTTTTAGGTCTCGCCTGTCGATGCGCATGCGCATCGAGCAAGCGAGACTATAGGGGCTCATCGACTCTTTATCTAACTTGCAAGGAATCGTGGCGATTCCTTGCAGTGCCCGTGACTTTTAAGCTCAATGCGCATGCGCATTGAGCTTAAAAGCGCGTGCACATGGCCCCAGCCGCCTGCCTTGCCTACTCTCCCGCCCCCTCACTTCTTGATTGCACGGCCGCTAGGCCGTGCCTCCCCTACTCCTCCTCCTACTCTCCTCCCCTCCCGTCTGTTCCCGCAATCCTCCCACACCCCCGCTCCGCCCCCTCACTCTCTCTGCCCGCCCGCTCTCCACTCCATCAGGCAGCCAGCCGCACTTCTCCCACACCCCCGCTCCGCCAATAAAAACATGTTAAAAGACACTTTGAAACCATTTTCCTTGCAACGTTGGAAGTGGGTCGATATTGGTGATCTTTTTCTCAAACCAAAATTCAGAGGGACATGAAATTCCTACTTTTAACGTGAAAGCGCGTAAACTTCAGTTTGCGGGTGCTAACCGCATTAGTTCAAATTACACGAAGGTCGAAAGGGGAAAAGGTTGCACATCCCTACTTGCTGAGCAGTCTTGTGAGCGGTCTTCCTCGCAGTCGAAGTCCTCCGGTAAGTCCAATGCAAAGCCCTCCCCTTCCCGCCGTGTCGCATTTCTCCTCCCCCCTCCCCTCTCCTCCGTCCGTTCACTTCATGAATTAGCATTCAAACACACAAACTTCCAGGAACTTTTTAAATAAGCAACGAGTATATTGTTCCTGACGTTTACATTTCATTATGAATTTAAATCACAGTATCTAGCGGATAGTCCAGGCACTTTTTAAACTGCTCAAACCACCGAATTTCATAAGCATTTCGCCTTGTTGTGGAGATCTGGGCACCCTCTAGCTGGATTCTTTTTACATTCAGACCATTGCATTGAGTTGTTTAATTGTGTCTCGGCTGTATGCAGTTTTCTTATATGGACCGCTTTTTAGCGTAGATTACGGTCTAGTTACCCATTCAATATGGCGCATAAGCTTAGTCCTCTTTTCATGCGCATGCAGGAAGCGCATTCAGGAGGTACAGGCTAATTAAATTCAGTCACCCGCGGATTTTCGTTTCCGTGCTTTTCGCGTTTTTCGTGTTCAGGAGACAACACCACAGGCTGCTTTCGACTGGTGAGTAGAGGATTCTAGAAGTGCTTACTCTTGACTGGGAACTCGGCAGGCATCTCCAAGTTTTAGTGCGGGTAAACTTATCGCATTTACGGTCTTTTTACAGAGCGTGTTACTCAATGAATAAAGATCGTGTTGAAAGGAACCCCACGCTACCTTTCATCTTTGGTGAGTCTGTTTTACGATTTTTGGTAACTCTAATTGAGAAACGCATTCGAGAACAGATGTTGATATCACCAAGTCTTACAGCAGACACACTCACAGTATTACGGTCTTTTTACGGAACTGGTTTAAGAATGAACATACAGCGTTTTTAAAGGGATTCGCCTGTGCCCTACACCTTCGATGAGTTGTGTACTGAAATTTCACGTAGATGCAAGTGAGAAACGCGTTGTGTACAACATGCAACAGCATTTTACATTTAGAGTGCTCTGTTCTATGATTGCAGATTTGAACAAACTTTTCGCCTTCATACTATTTTGAACAGTATCGTGACATCAGAATTTTGAAGTTCCTTCGTTCTTGGTATCATGACTGAGTCGCATGTAGACGCATACATAAAAGATTGACATTGAGCAGTGTGCTGCAAGGCAGCACATGGTTTCATGCTGTTAGTTATGTGGGCTGGAAGTGTTACTGCACGTCTTCTCCCACAATGGGCGTGTTTTGTGTGCTCATGGTCTTATATGTATGTGCGCCTAATACCATAGCAGCCTGTCGTCGTTCTTTTTCTCGTACCTTTTGTGTCACCCTCACTCACCCCCACTCACCCTCAACCCCTCACCCTCAACCCCTCACCCTCCCTCACCCTCATTCACCCTCAACCCCTCACCCTCACTCACCCTCACCCTCACTCACCCTCAACCCCTCACCCTCACTCACCCTCAACCCCTCACCCACCCTCAACCCCTCACCCTCAACCCCTCACCCACCCTCACTCACCCTCACCCTCAGCCTCACCCTCACTCACCCTCAACCCCTCACCCTCACTCACCCTCACTCACCCTCAACCTCATGCTAAAGATTTACAAAAAAAACCATTAACAATTCTAAAAGCACTAACTCTAATGCTGCGAGACCTATTGCATTTCTAATGCTTGTTTGTATGTACTGTGGGATTTTATGATGTTTTTATTTTTGCAGTGTTTTTATGCATTTGTACTTTTGTGGATACTTGGATATCCGAATAAAGTTCTTTGATTGATTGACACAGTGTTACTCCTGTGCTGTGTCTGTCGGCTCTCTTCCCTTTGGTACAGTGTTACTCCTGTGCTGTCTACGTTGCCTCTCCTCCCTTTGGCACAGTGTTACTCCCGTGCTGTCTACGTCGCCTCTCTTCCCTTTGGCACAGTGTTACTCCCGTGCTGCCTCTGTCCCCTCTCCTCCTTCTGGCACAGTGTTACTCTTGTGCTGTCTCTGTAGCCTCTCCTCCCTTTAGCACAGTGTTACTCCCATGCTGTCTCCGTCCCCTCTTCTCCCTCTGGGACAGTGTTTCTCCCGCACTGTCTCTGTAGCCTCTCCTCTCTTTGGCACAGTGTTACTCCTGCGCTGTCTCCGTTGCCTCTCCTCCCTCTGGCACAGTGTTACTCCTGTGCTGCCTCTGTCCCCTCTCCTCCCTCTGGCACAGTGTTACTCCTGTGCTGCCTCCGTCCCCTCTCCTCCCTCTGGCACAGTGTTACTCCCATGCTGTCTCCCTCGCCTCTCCTCCCTTTGGCACAGTTTTACTCCTGTGCTGTCTCCGTCACCTCTCCTCTCTTTGGCACAGTGTTACTCCCACGCTGTCTACGTCGCCTCTCTGCCCTTTGGCACAGTGTTACTCCCGTGCTGTCTCCGTCGCCTCTCCGCCCTTTGGCACAGTGGTACTCCCATGTTGCCACCGTTGCCTCTCCTCCCTTTGGCACAGTGTTACTCCTGTGCTGTCTCTGTAGCCTCTCCTCCCTTTGGCACAGTGTTCTCTCCCGTGTTGACTCTGTCGCCTCCCCTCCCTCTGGCACAGTGTTACTCCTGCGCTGTCTCTGTCGCCTCCCCTCCCTCTGGCACAGTGTTACTCCCTTGCTGTCTCCGTTGCCTCTCCTCTCTTTGGCACAGTGTCACTCTTGTGCTGCCTCTGTTGCCTCTCCTACCTTTGGCACAGTGTTACTCCCATGTTTCCGCCGTCGCCTCTCCTCTCTTTGGCACAGTGTTACTCCCATGTTTCGGCCGTCGCCTCTCCTCCCTTTGGCACAGTGTTACTCCCATGTTTCCGCCGTCTCCTCTCCTCCCTTTGGCACGGTGTTACTCCTGTGTTGTCTCCGTTGCCTCTCCTCCCTTTGGCACAGTGTTACTCCCGTGCTGTCTCCGTTGCCTCTCCTCCCTTTGGCACAGTGTTACTCCCATGTTTCCGCCGTCACCTCTCCTCCCTTTGGCACAGTGTTACTCCTGTGTTGTCTCTGTCGCCTCTCCTCCCTCTGGCACAGTATTACTCCCGCGCTGTCTCCGTTGCCTCTCCTCCCTTTGGCACAGTGTTACTCCTGTTTCACAGTCAGTTCCCAGTGACTTGAGATTCATTAAACCTCTCAATACTGGCTTCTTCTCCAACGTCCTTCCTGGTTTACTGAGCCTCCAGGCTAATGTGATTATTGGTAGCACCAAGAAACCTGTGCTAAATGTAAGGGAGCACTAGAAAGACGCAACCTAACCATCTCATTCCTTTCTTTTCAGGACCCCCCTTACCAGGATGGCATGGCACACATGCGGGCCCAGCCAGGTCATGGTGGTGTCCGGTAAGACCTCCTTTCCAAGCTGCTTCAGGAGAGGGTGAAATATGGGGTTGGAGTCATGCACACTTCTAGTCTTGGCCCTTGTCATGGTGGTTGTTTGTGGCTGTGTGCTGTTGTGCATTTATGTATGCTGCTGGGCTTACAATTGTTGACTTCTTTCTAATAGGCAGGTCCTTAAACTCCTACAAAGTCTGTAGGGTAACTAGACATCTTAAGGTAAAGAAAGGCCACCATCACAGTATCTGTACCCTACCCTGGAAGGGGCAGGTAGATCAAGGTTGTGGTCTTTAAATGTGGTTTGCCCCCAGAATTCCCTGCGCGCCTGTGAGGAACCATCCGGTTGGTATCTCTGTCCCATGTGTTTGTGTCATCCTCAGAGGAATGCTGGTGCTGGGGCCACTGGTAGGAATATCCCAGAATGGGGGGGGAGCCATCTCTCCTCTCCCAGAGGACCAAACCCTCCACTCCAGTCATGGCCACAGAAGAGGGGAGGTTGGAGGGGCAGAAGGTGGTTCTTCGAGATCTCAGCGGCAGTTCTTCTGCTTTGAGTAGAATGCTGGTCTTACAGAAGTGTGTTCCGTCTGCTGGGTCTTACGCTCTTTGGGTTTTCTTGCAGGGCTCTGTCGCAGTCCGCCCAGGATGATTGCTGGAGGCAGAGTGTTCGTTCTTCCGTGTGTCCAGCGGATACAGAGGTTGGTCCCTGCTCCCTTGTCTGAACCCTTCTCTGTAGCTGTAAGACCAGGCTTTCCTTATGTCTCTTCGACCACTCCTATCTCAAGCTTGCGGCTGCTGAAGCGCACTGAAGTGTTACTTATGGTGGGCGACTGGCTCTCTTCCTTTGTCTGGATATAGTGGGCAGTGGGATTGTGTTTTGATTCTTTCTCGACAAGCCCACAGAATTTTCAAAAATGGGTTGCGTCTACTGTACAGCAAAAGATTCCAAAGTGTACTGTGAGCTCTTGCGACGTCAGTCCTAATGACAGACTGAACCCAACTTCGCTCAAAATAAGCAACACTTAGAAAAACATTTCAATCTAAAAAGTCCATGCTATTAAAAAGCATATTTTATATACGTACAAACTTTCTTCTGAAGATAAAATTAAATGGTCTTTTTCACCTCAAACTTCATAAAGAACCATTGATAGTTTTTGTTATTGGCCTTTTACAATTTTCTACCAGTAACACGTAGATAAATACATTTTATATCAAAATTAGAATGTCGTAAGAACACATATTGTTATATTTAAAAACTGCCTTTCACTTCTAAAACCCTATCTTAATCTCCGATAATTAATCATGAATGAATGTCAACCTCCTGCGCTATCAATGTATTTATGTGTCTAGTTAGCCATGCTGCACTGAAGAAGCATTGTGGGTGGATGGGGTGGTTTACAAACACAAGTTTGACCAGCAGATTATTCCATTGGCGCCGTAAAGAAACATTAACAGCAAAGAGAAAAAGGAAAAAAAGAAAAATAAAGAGGGAGAAGAAAACAAGTGAAGGATGGCAGGGGGAGGAGGGGAGGGGGCGAAGAAAACAAGTGAAGGATGGCAGGGGGAGGAGGGGGGGAGGGAGAAGAAAACAAGTGGAGGATGGCAGGGGGAGGAGGGGGCGAAGAAAACAAGTGAAGGATGGCAGGGGGAGGAGGGGGGAGGCAGAAGAAAACAAGTGAAGGATGGCAGGGGGAGGAGGGGAGGGGGCGAAGAAAACAAGTGAAGGATGGCAGGGGGAGGAGGGGGGGAGGGAGAAGAAAACAAGTGGAGGATGGCAGGTGGAGGAGGGAGAGGCAGAAGAAAACAAGTGAAGGATGGCAGGGGGAGAGGAGGGGGCGAAGAAAACAAGTGAAGGATGGCAGGGGGAGGAGGGGGGGAGGCAGAAGAAAACAAGTGAAGGATGGCAGGGGGGGAGAGGGAGAAGAAAACAAGTGAAGGATGGCAGGGGGAGGAGGGGAGAGGCAGAAGAAAACAAGTGGAGGATGGCAGGGGGAGAGGAGGGGGGAGGCAGAAGAAAACAAGTGAAGGATGGCAGGGGGAGGAGGGGAGGGGGCGAAGAAAACAAGTGAAGGATGGCAGGGGGAGGAGGGGGAGAGGGAGAAGAAAACAAGTGAAGGATGGCAGGGGGAGGAGGGGGGAGGCAGAAGAAAACAAGTGAAGGATGGCAGGGGGAGGAGGGGAGGGGGCGAAGAAAACAAGTGAAGGATGGCAGGGGGAGGAGGGGGGGAGGGAGAAGAAAACAAGTGGAGGATGGCAGGGGGAGGAGGGGGGAGGCAGAAGAAAACAAGTGAAGGATGGCAGGGGGAGGAGGGGAGGGGGCGAAGAAAACAAGTGAAGGATGGCAGGGGGAGGAGGGGGGGAGGGAGAAGAAAACAAGTGGAGGATGGCAGGTGGAGGAGGGAGAGGCAGAAGAAAACAAGTGAAGGATGGCAGGGGGAGAGGAGGGGGCGAAGAAAACAAGTGAAGGATGGCAGGGGGAGGAGGGGGGGAGGCAGAAGAAAACAAGTGAAGGATGGCAGGGGGGGAGAGGGAGAAGAAAACAAGTGAAGGATGGCAGGGGGAGAGGGAGAAGAAAACAAGTGAAGGATGGCAGGGGGAGGAGGGGGGGAGGCAGAAGAAAACAAGTGAAGGATGGCAGGGGGAGGAGGGGAGGGGGCGAAGAAAACAAGTGAAGGATGGCAGGGGGAGGAGGGGGAGAGGGAGAAGAAAACAAGTGAAGGATGGCAGGGGGGAGAGGAGGGGGCGAAGAAAACAAGTGAAGGATGGCAGGGGGAGGAGGGGGGAGGCAGAAGAAAACAAGTGAAGGATGGCAGGGGGAGGAGGGGAGGGGGCGAAGAAAACAAGTGAAGGATGGCAGGGGGAGGAGGGGGGAGGCAGAAGAAAACAAGTGAAGGATGGCAGGGGGAGGAGGGGAGGGGGAGGAGGGGAGAGGGTGAAGAAAACAAGTGAAGGATGGCAGGGGGAGGAGGGGGAGAGGCAGAAGAAAACAAGTGAAGGATGGCAGGTAGAGGAGGGAGAGAGGGAGAAGAAAGCAAGTGAAGGATGGCAGGGGGAGGAGGGGGAGGGGAGAAGAAAACATGTGAAGGATAGGAGGGGAGAGGCAGAAGAAAACAAGTGAAGGATGGCAGGGGGAGGAGGGGGAGAGGCAGAAGAAAACAAGTGAAGGATGGCAGGGGGAGGAGGGGAGAGGGTGAAGAAAACAAGTGAAGGATGGCAGGGGGAGGAGGGGAGGGGGAGGAGGGGAGAGGGTGAAGAAAACAAGTGAAGGATGGCAGGGGGAGGAGGGGGAGAGGCAGAAGAAAACAAGTGAAGGATGGCAGGGGGAGGAGGGAGAGAGGAAGAAGGAAACAAGTGGAGGATGGCAGGTAGAGGAGGGAGAGAGGGAGAAGAAAGCAAGTGAAGGATGGCAGGGGGAGGAGGGGGAGGGGAGAAGAAAACATGTGAAGGATAGGAGGGAAGAGGCAGAAGAAAACAAGTGAAGGATGGCAGGGGGAGGAGGGGGAGAGGCAGAAGAAAACAAGTGAAGGATGGCAGGGGGAGGAGGGGAGAGGGTGAAGAAAACAAGTGAAGGATGGCAGGGGGAGGAGGGGGAGAGGCAGAAGAAAACAAGTGAAGGATGGCAGGGGGAGGAGGGGGAGAGGCAGAAGAAAACAAGTGAAGGATGGCAGGGGGGGAGAGGGAGAAGAAAACAAGTGAAGGATGGCAGGGGGAGGAGGGGAGAGGCAGAAGAAAACAAGTGGAGGATGGCAGGGGGAGGAGGGGAGAGGCAGAAGAAAACATGTGAAGGATGGCAGGGGGGGGGAGGCAGAAGAAAGCAAGTGGAGGATGGCAGGTGGAGGAGGGAGAGAGGGAGAAGAAAGCAAGTGAAGGATGGCAGGGGGAGGAGGGGGAGGGGGAGAAGAAAACATGTGAAGGATGGGAGGGGGGAGAGGGAGAGGAAAACAAGTGAAGGATGGCAGGGGAGGAGGGGGAGAGGCAGAAGAAAACATGTGAAGGATGGCAGGGGGGGAGAGGGAGAGGAAAACAAGTGAAGGATGGCAGGGGGAGGAGGGAGAGAGGCAGAAGAAAACATGTGAAGGATGGCAGGGGGGAGAGGGAGAGGAAAACAAGTGAAGGATGGCAGGGGGAGGAGGGGAGGGGGCGAAGAAAACAAGTGAAGGATGGCAGGGGGAGGAGGGGGAGAGGGAGAAGAAAACAAGTGAAGGATGGCAGGGGGGAGAGGAGGGGGCGAAGAAAACAAGTGAAGGATGGCAGGGGGAGGAGGGGGGAGGCAGAAGAAAACAAGTGAAGGATGGCAGGGGGAGGAGGGGAGGGGGCGAAGAAAACAAGTGAAGGATGGCAGGGGGAGGAGGGGGGAGGCAGAAGAAAACAAGTGAAGGATGGCAGGGGGAGGAGGGGAGGGGGCGAAGAAAACAAGTGAAGGATGGTAGGGGGAGGAGGGGAGGGGGCGAAGAAAACAAGTGAAGGATGGTAGGGGGAGGAGGGAGAGAGGAAGAAGGAAACAAGTGGAGGATGGCAGGTAGAGGAGGGAGAGAGGGAGAAGAAAGCAAGTGAAGGATGGCAGGGGGAGGAGGGGGAGGGGAGAAGAAAACATGTGAAGGATAGGAGGGGAGAGGCAGAAGAAAACAAGTGAAGGATGGCAGGGGGAGGAGGGGAGAGGGTGAAGAAAACAAGTGAAGGATGGCAGGGGGAGGAGGGGGAGAGGCAGAAGAAAACAAGTGAAGGATGGCAGGGGGAGGAGGGGGAGAGGCAGAAGAAAACAAGTGAAGGATGGCATGGGGGGAGAGGGAGAAGAAAACAAGTGAAGGATGGCAGGGGGAGGAGGGGAGAGGCAGAAGAAAACAAGTGGAGGATGGCAGGGGGAGGAGGGGAGAGGCAGAAGAAAACATGTGAAGGATGGCAGGGGGGGAGGGGGAGAGGCAGAAGAAAGCAAGTGGAGGATGGCAGGTGGAGGAGGAAGAGAGGGAGAAGAAAGCAAGTGAAGGATGGCAGGGGGAGGAGGGGGAGGGGGAGAAGAAAACATGTGAAGGATGGCAGGGGGGGAGAGGGAGAGGAAAACAAGTGAAGGATGGCAGGGGAGGAGGGGGAGAGGCAGAAGAAAACATGTGAAGGATGGCAGGGGGGAGAGGGAGAGGAAAACAAGTGAAGGATGGCAGGGGGAGGAGGGGGAGAGGCAGAAGAAAACATGTGAACGATGGCAGGGGGGAGAGGGAGAGGAAAACAAGTGAAGGATGGCAGGGGGAGGAGGGGGAGAGGCAGAAGAAAGCAAGTGGAGGATGGCAGGTGGAGGAGGGAGAGAGGGAGAGAGGGAGAAGAAAGCAAGTGAAGGATGGCAGGGGGAGGAGGGGAGAGGCAGAAGAAAACATGTGAAGGATGGCGGGGGGGAGAGGGAGAGGAAAACAAGTGAAGGATGGCAGGGGGAGGAGGGGGAGAGGCAGAAGAAAACATGTGAAGGATGGCAGGGGGAGGAGGGGGAGAGGGAGAAGAAAGCAAGTGGAGGATGGCAGGTGGAGGAGGGAGAGAGGGAGAAGAAAGCAAGTGAAGGATGGCAGGGGGAGGAGGGGAGAGGCAGAAGAAAACATGTGAAGGATGACAGGTGGGAGAGGGAGAGGAAAACAAGTGAAGGATGGCAGGGGGAGGAGGGGGAGAGGCAGAAGAAAACATGTGAAGGATGGCAGGGGGAGGAGGGGGAGAGGGAGAGGAAAACAAGTGAAGGATGGCAGGGGGAGGAGGGGGAGAGGCAGAAGAAAACATGTGAAGGATGGCAGGGGGAGGAGGGGGAGAAGAAAACAAGTGAAGGATGGCAGGGGGGGAGAGGGAGAGGAAAACAAGTGAAGGATGGCAGGGGGAGGAGGGGGAGAGGCAGAAGAAAACATGTGAAGGATGGCAGGGGGGGAGGGAGAAGAAAACAAGTGAAGGATGGCAGGGGGAGGAGGGGAGAGGCAGAAGAAAACATGTGAAGGATGGCAGGGGGGGAGAGGGAGAGGAAAACAAGTGAAGGATGGCAGGGGAGGAGGGGGAGAGGCAGAAGAAAACATGTGAAGGATGGCAAGGGGAGGAGGGGGAGAGGGAGAGGAAAACAAGTGAAGGATGGCAGGGGGACGAGGGGGAGAGGGAGAAGAAAACAAGTGAAGGATGGCAGGGGGAGGAGGGGGAGAGGCAGAAGAAAACATGTGAAGGATGGCAGGGGGAGGAGGGGGAGAGGCAGAAGAAAACATGTGAAGGATGGCAGGGGGAGGAGGGGAGAGGCAGAAGAAAACAAGTGAAGGATGGCATGGGGGGAGAGGGAGAAGAAAACAAGTGAAGGATGGCAGGGGGAGGAGGGGAGAGGCAGAAGAAAACATGTGAAGGATGGCAGGGGGGAGGGGGAGGGGAGAAGAAAACATGTGAAGGATAGGAGGGGAGAGGCAGAAGAAAACAAGTGAAGGATGGCAGGGGGAGGAGGGGAGAGGGTGAAGAAAACAAGTGAAGGATGGCAGGGGGAGGAGGGGAGGGGGAGGAGGGGAGAGGGTGAAGAAAACAAGTGAAGGATGGCAGGGGGAGGAGGGGGAGAGGCAGAAGAAAACAAGTGAAGGATGGCAGGGGGAGGAGGGGGAGGGCAGAAGAAAACAAGTGAAGGATGGCATGGGGGGAGAGGGAGAAGAAAACAAGTGAAGGATGGCAGGGGGAGGAGGGGAGAGGCAGAAGAAAACAAGTGGAGGATGGCAGGGGGAGGAGGGGAGAGGCAGAAGAAAACATGTGAAGGATGGCAGGGGGGGAGGGGGAGAGGCAGAAGAAAGCAAGTGGAGGATGGCAGGTGGAGGAGGGAGAGAGGGAGAAGAAAGCAAGTGAAGGATGGCAGGGGGAGGAGGGGGAGGGGGAGAAGAAAACATGTGAAGGATGGCAGGGGGGGAGAGGGAGAGGAAAACAAGTGAAGGATGGCAGGGGAGGAGGGGGAGAGGCAGAAGAAAACATGTGAAGGATGGCAGGGGGGGAGAGGGAGAGGAAAACAAGTGAAGGATGGCAGGGGGAGGAGGGGGAGAGGCAGAAGAAAACATGTGAACGATGGCAGGGGGGAGAGGGAGAGGAAAACAAGTGAAGGATGGCAGGGGGAGGAGGGGGAGAGGCAGAAGAAAGCAAGTGGAGGATGGCAGGTGGAGGAGGGAGAGAGGGAGAGAGGGAGAAGAAAGCAAGTGAAGGATGGCAGGGGGAGGAGGGGAGAGGCAGAAGAAAACATGTGAAGGATGGCGGGGGGGAGAGGGAGAGGAAAACAAGTGAAGGATGGCAGGGGGAGGAGGGGGAGAGGCAGAAGAAAACATGTGAAGGATGGCAGGGGGAGGAGGGGGAGAGGGAGAAGAAAGCAAGTGGAGGATGGCAGGTGGAGGAGGGAGATGTGGTAAATAAATAAATAATACCCTATTTTTGAATGCATAAATGAATAACAGATAGCTCAATAAATAAGAGTCAAGATTCGAGGTAGTAGGAGTTTTTGCAGGTTTAATACAGCATAAGGACAGGAACAGGACGACCTGCACGGGAATAGGATGGCAGCTGCCGGGGACAGGATCGGGACAAGGGAACGGAATACTTTTTAATAACAGTACATGAGCATATATACATAACGCAAACACATAGCATTACATTGCAATAGGCGTAGCAGTGGGTGGAGCAGAAAGCGTGACGCGTAGCAGTCGCGAAAGATAAGGGTGAAAGTAGGTGTAACAGGGCGTATACATAGACATGTGATGCGAACGTAACAGAATATGTCATGAATGGGGCGGAAACCATGGAGGGGGCTACCTAAGGAGCCGGGACCTCTAACCTGATGGTGCGCGCAAACTGGCAATGACGTGTTACTAGGAGAAGCTGGGGGCTATGAACTCTGTGCTAGGAGCAGAGACTGAAGTCTGGAGAGTCAGGGCGACATGTACCTAAGCAGTATCTAGTATCTGATGTTTAGAGAACATGTTGATATAAACTAGAAGTCAGGAGGGGAAAGGCTAACAGACTCTAAGACTGGAGCATGCATTATTCTACATGTAGTGCGTGATGAAGAATATTAAATGACCATTAAATGCAGTGTTTCTCTTACATGGAGCCGTAAAGGCTAGACAATGACGGAAACTATTGATGCGATTCAGTAGCTTAGGAATGCAGAGAAGGAGGGCTGTACTGATAACTCGAATCATAACATACTCTTGGCAGACTCAGAGGCAGAGCCAAGCGGAGCCGGGCACTGCGAGGCAGGAAATAAGTGAAGGGTCGAGGATACAGGTGGGGGCTGTATCGCTCCTCAGCGAGGCTTCAGGGGACAGGAGCTGAATCTGGTGTCCAGGCCCTTTTGAGGCCTAGAAACGGGGACTTTACAATGCATTAACGTGCACACTGAGAAACGTGGCAACGTAGCTTTACATAGGCCTGATATTCGTATTATTCACGAGAACTGGAAACTGGCATACTAGAGGTGGACACAACTATAATTGCGTCTTTAATCAAACATGGGGAATAACATATGCATATTAATCATGCACAGATAACATATGATGGAGGACGCGTAGGGACACAGAACATGGCAAAATTTACTTTTCCACATTCCCTCCTTGTCACTACGTTTCCTTCAGGAAACATCAATATTCATGATACCATCTATCATTTCATACAGTATCATTTGCTCGTCTCGAATTTTCTTGGAACGGGATTTAGAACGGGGCTTGGGACTAGGAATACAAGAGGTAGCACAAATGCCGCAAATCGCAGGGCCACATTGTATACAGAGGCAGCAACTGAATATGATCGCTACTGCAATACCTAGAAAGGACAAGACTTTCCATCCCCAGGCGGAAATTATATTCCAGAACCAACCGGACCAAGTCCAGGTGCCTGGATTTTGGTGTAACAGATGGGCAATTTTATGAAGTCTGGTTATAGCTGAATAAACAGACGGCGCGTTATTTGGAATGAAAATGCAGCAACTAGATCCGATGACTCTACAGGCCCCGCCCCTATCGGCCAGTATGACGTCAAGGACGAGACGATTTTGGAGCACGACAATTCTCATAAAGGATTGTTCTTCGGTTAAATTACTTAGAGCAGAAGTAGTCTCAATTACTACTGCTTCGAGGGTTCTGGTTAATCTACGTATCAGTTTACTATTCACAACTGTACCTAAATAAGGAAAGACACCTTTATTGATATCTATATATTGTTCTAGAGCAGTTTCAGTATAATCGACAATCGGGAGGTTTCTCTTGTGTCTAGTATGTACTAGGTGGGAATTCCTATGGTAATCGGGTGGGGCTAGAAAAACAGGTGGCAGTAGGAAGGCAATGTAACAGGTTCCCTCCCAATCGAGGGGCAGACGAACATATGCGGTCTGACCACAAATAAAATAAGAATGACGTGAAGCTTTGAAAATAGATTTCCTACTGTCACTATACTTGACAATAGTAGTACAATCACTATGGCCTACATGTACGGAACCATTATTTCGGACACATAATTCGCCTTTGACTGGTAGTACTGAAATTGCAGGTAAGTCTGGAGTAGTATCAGACTGAACATTCAGGACCATGAAATTCGAAGAATAATTACCTAAATTATACACTTCATTTTCTAGATCTAACCCGGTTCTGTGGGAAAGACCTTGCTTGTCTGGAAAACATGTACTGTTAAGAAAAGACATATCTGTTGAGGACGACGTTAACGTGGACCATGCTCCACACGAACCATTATGTGAAAACGGATAAGGAAAGAGTGGCAGAACTCCCTTCGGCGTCTGGAAAGGGGGGAGTCGACCACACACCCAACAATTAGTGGCATTGCTGGTCTGGTGTGAATAATGTAACATGCGGATGAAAGAATTATTTCGCATAGCGAGGCGGTAAGAGAGTTCATGAGGAGGCAGATCACTAAACGTGTGCTCTACTGTAACATTAGAAGACGTATTTACATGAGAAACTGGAAAATACAGGTAAAACGCATAACTGGTGCAGGAAATCATAATACTGAGAAATAATATGAAAGATAGAAAAACGATATATCGGATTGAGTTTTGACTAACTCTCTCACTATGGGGGTCTATTTTATACATGTCAGAAACAGTCTAACCGTTTCACCTAGGGGAGGACTTAGACAATCAAACTGGCTGACTTATTTTACTAGACCTTAACTTGAGTTTATACTCCTGTTGCGGAGTTTTCTCTAGCAGGGGAGGGTTTGTAGCAATGTCTTTTGCGGGACAGTCCTTAAGAATAGTACTTTGGCAATCCTTCGAATCCTGGGAAATGTTCTTTGAGACCGGTTTCAGTCCATAAAACTTTTTCACGTGCGAAAGGTGCACCCAGCCTTTGCGACCCTCCAACTTCACGGCCGTACGGGTGGCTAGGAGGACCTGTCGGGGCTCCTTCCAGCGTGGCTCCAGCGGACTTGAGCGATCAAAATTGCGAATTAAGACCATGGATCCTGGAACGATTTCATGCGGTGCCACCTCGGTATTGTCTGGAAATGCGGCGGCAACCTGTGAACGACAAGAGTTGAGGGCAGACATCAAGGAAGCTAGGTAATCTGTCAGCATATTACTTGAAACATCGGTAATACTTCGGGGTCTAGGAGTACCCCACA
The DNA here is from genome assembly GCF_964261635.1 of Lissotriton helveticus. Classification (NCBI taxonomy): domain Eukaryota; kingdom Metazoa; phylum Chordata; class Amphibia; order Caudata; family Salamandridae; genus Lissotriton; species Lissotriton helveticus. The sequence goes on from NC_136065.1 coordinate 74,378,773, forward strand.
TGTTAGGGGGGCGGCCGAAAACGACCTCATACGGGGACAGACCTGATCTGGAATGTGCGACCATGCGCATATAAAACAGGGCAACTGGCAGAGCTACTAGCCAGTCCACACCTTTCTCTTTACAAATTTTTGCGATGCGAATTTTCAGGGTCTGGTTATGTCTCTCTACGAGACCTGCTGCTTCAGTATGGCGTACACAATGGAACTTCCACTGGTATCCTAACAAAAGGGAAACGTGCTTCATTAACTCTGAGGAGAATGGCTGGCCGTTATCAGAATATACGACCCTAGGGAGTCCATAACGGGGGAAGAACTCACGAACCAGCTGCTTGGCAGTGGTCGCGGCTGTGTAATCTGGGACTGGATATGCCTCTGTCCACCTGGACAAAGCGCATACAACTACAAGGACATACTTGAAACCTCGACATCGCTCCATCTGAATATAATCCATCTGGAGGACTTCAAAAGGGTGGTCAGGAGGCTGGAATCCCCCTTGTTCCACCGGGACACTTTTACCTGGATTAAACTGACAACATATCATACAGGTACGGACTTTCTGCTTGGCTGCAGCTCGTAAATGCTTGTTGAACCAAATGTTCTGGATACTGTCTAACATAGCTTTTTCTCCTAAATGTGGTGGACTATGTGCAGTATTGATAATGACTTGAACCATAGAGTCGGGGAGAAACCATGTGGCTCTACCCTTCGTTACCCATCCTTGATCTGTCTGGACCCCTCCTTGTTCGGACCATTTCTTGATTTCATCGGGAGTAGCATGTAACTGGATATCTATGACATCTTGAGTAGGGTCCCTAACTGTCATACATGTAATCGGATCTGGAGTGTGTGTCATGTTAACTGGAATGTCTGGAGTCTGTGCTGTAAGCTTGGCTGTGCGATCTGCTAGATCGTTACCCTGGGAAATAATGTCAGTAACTTTCGTATGTGCTTTGCATTTCATGATAGCAATGGATGTCGGTAAGTGTATGGCATCTAACAGAGCTTGAATAAGGAGACCATGCTGAATCTTGGTTCCATGAGAAGTCATGAAACCTCTCTCCTGCCAGAGCACTCCAAAGTCGTGTACAACTCCGAATGCGTAGCGTGAATCTGTGTAAACATTAACTTTCCGGTTCTTAGCGTGTATACAGGCTTGAGTCAGAGCAACTAGCTCTGCTGCTTGAGCGGACAGGGTGTCAATACGGTGTGTTTTAATAACTTCGGTGTCGGTAGTCACTGCATATGCGGCGACTAGTTCTCCTGTACTTGTTCTCATACATGAACCATCCACATAAAGTGTCAGGTCGGGATCTGGTAACGGAATATCTGTCAGATCTTGTCTTGGCTTTGTCGTAATATTGTCTACTTCCACACAGTCGTGTGTGTCCGGATTTGGATTAGCTGATGGTAACAGTGTAGCAGGGTTCAGGATGTTGCAGCGTCTGATTTCTATGTGTGGCTGGAACAGTGTCAATTCATAACCTGTTAAACGTGCAATTGTCAAGTGCTGAGTCTGTGTTCGGTTTAAAAGAACTTCCACGGAGTGTGGAACTTGTACTGTCAGGGAGTGTCCTAATACTATGGAATCACTTTGTCTGATAGCTAGTGCTGTGGCTGCAACTGACTTGAGGCACGCAGGCAGAGCCTGGGCTACAGGATCTAATGTGCTCGAAAAATAAGCACAAGGCTTGTACTGTCCTGCTTGATCTTGTGTGAGAACAGATAATGCTGTACCTTCACGTTCAGTGACGAAAAGTGTAAAAGGCTTACTATAGTTCGGTGTGGCTAGAACTGGAGCTTGACATAGGGCTTTCTTTAACTCATTGAAACTGAGTGTATGTTCAGATGTCCAAGGGAGGACAAACGATACGGCTGTCTCCTGTGTCGTTAACTGTATCAGTGGCTTGGCTAGAAATGCATACTGAGGAATCCATTGTCGGCAGTAAGAAGTGAGGCCGATAAAAGCACGTACCTCCTTCTGGGTCTTGGGCTGAGGAAGACTCGCTATTAACTGGATACGGTCAGGTGTCAACTGCCTACCCCTCTTGGACAGTAAGTGTCCTAAGTATACCACTTGCTGGACACAGAATTGAAGCTTCGAAGGGGACACCTTGTGCCCCATCTCGGCTAGGAAATACAGAACTGTGAGGGATGCTCGCTCGCAAGCACGTTCAGAACGGGCTGTGATCAGTAGATCATCGACATACTGGAGCAGGGCAGTGTCAGTTGGCATGTGAACATTATCAAGCTGTCTCTTGAGTGCTTGACTGTAAATACTAGGACTTTCTGTGAAACCTTGAGGAGCTCGTGTGAACATATAGCTCCTTCCATTTAAACAAAATCCGAAAAGAAACTGGCTGTCTGGATGAATGGGAACACTGAAAAATGCGTTCTTGAGGTCGATTACAGTAAAGAACGTGGCTTCGGAATCAATGGCTGTCAATAAGGAAGAGATATCTGGGACAACTGGGTACTGAGGAATAATACATTTGTTAAGTTCTCGTAGGTCAATCACTAATCGATATACTGGGGGTGCATTTGGATCAGTACGTTTCATGACTGGAATGATCGGAGAATTGCATACATTGGAGTCAGTTTCTACAACTACTCCTTGAGCGATGAGCTCGTCAATAATTTTGGATAAGGCTGCTACAGCCTCAGGTGGCAATCTGTACTGTCTGATTCGTGGTAACACTACACCTGGCTTGAGAGTCACACGATGGGGTGTGATTTGCATGTACCCTACATCAGTTGGACCTTGCGCCCATAAATGCTGCGGAACATTAGACAATCTGGGATCAAAATCTCGTAATACATAGTGACCCTTAAAGTCACGTAGGAACAGACGTATTCCCTCTGGGGAACAGCATATAACTGCACCTAACTCTTTCAGTGTTTTAATGCCTAATAGGTTTTCTGGACATGACTTAGTAAGTAACAGGTCAGTAGTACGGGACAATGGACCTACTTCTAGAGTAACTGGCTTTGATATTTCATTTACGATGGGTTTTCCTGAAAATCCAAGGGAAACATTTCTAGAGCCTGAGAGCGGAGCCCCTGGAACTTCGGCGTGACTAATTGTGGTCCTACTTGCCCCTGTATCAATCAAAAACTTTCTGTCTTTCCCTAATACTTGACTATGAACATAGGGACCTTCTTGATCTACAGGTATCTCGATGAGAGGCAAGCCTACCTCCCTCTCTAGGCTGTTTCATGAATACTGCTGGTACTCTGGATACTCGGACTGTGCATACTGATACATTTGCTGTGTAACATGCTGTGTTGCAGCGATGGGCTGCGGTGCTGTAACTGTCTGTGGTGCATTCTGTGGCTGAGGAATCTGTAAAACTTGTTCTTGTCTAGGCGGACGTGGTCTTTCTTTAGTCTTACCAGTAGCTATGTTGTGTTTCAGAACTGCACACTCGTTTATAAAATGACCTGGCTGTTTACAATAATTGCAGTTCCCTTTAACGGGAGCCGCAGGATGACTGGCTTGATTCGGACCCCTCTTCTGACTGTCTTGAGGAACAGATTGTGCAACTAGTACTTTCATTTTCGTGTCTTTCATACGCTTTCTCTCGTGTTCTTGTTCTTCTCTGATTCTATTCTGGTGGTATTGGAGCATCTGTAACATCTGGGACGGGGTATTAGCTTGCCAGGTACTTTCGACTTTCAAAACTCGATTCTTAATTTGTGGACTTGAATTCTCGACTAATTTAGTAACAAAAAGGTGAGGGTATGACTCACTACTTGTCTTGAGGCCACTGTTGATGCTAAAACATTTCTCAAATCTAGAATAAAAATCACTAATGTCTTCGTCTTGTTTCTGTTTACAGGCTGAGATTGCATCCCAGTCTTCCTTTTTCGTTGTTAACAATCTGGGTAAAACTTGAATCAATAATTCAGGTAATTCTTTACATTTCGCTCCAAGACCGGTACCTGGTACTCGTGCCTTGTCTTCAGCTTCTAGAACTGCCCAATCGATCTTTTTCTCTCCCACCTCCCATTCTTTTTCCTTGAGCTTTTCATACACCCCTGCGGGCAACAGAACCTTTAACATTTTAATTATATCTGGATACGTGTATTCTCCCATACGGAGCATGTCTTTTAATTCTCGATGGAACCCTGCTGGATCTTTATCATGACAGGGAATTAATTTTTTCATCTCTAAGAGTTCCATCTTTGTGATTGGAGTGTAAACAAACACTCGTTCTAGTTCGCCACCCGTTCCTCTAACTGGGTGGACTTCTCGTAACGGATTCTGTCTCTCCATGTAAAATGGTTTACTTTCTGGGGGTGAGACATGAACAAAATGCGGGTTCAAAAACGTTCTATATTTGTGACGCTGTTCTAGAATGACACTAATTAAATCGGTACCTAAACCTTTCCATCTATACTGGAGTAACTCGTTCAGGATATCATGTAACGGGCCTGGATCAGAGTGCTGACCCTCATACAATGTAATGAGGTGTTGAATCATATACATACCCGCCAGTCGTTGCTCGGCTGGGGGCATTTTCAGAAACATTTGTGCCACTATTTCGTCTGGAAAAGTGGTAGAATCAGTAGTCCATTGGACTGCTGATCGGGCTAGTTCTTGTTCATGCATAGTACTTAACTCACTGTAACCGATTCGTGATTTCAGAATGTGATCGGTAGCTTGAAACACTTGTTCTAGAGAACCTTGTTCTGGTGCTGGATGATGGAAAGTAGACTTGTGTTCTAGGCGTAAATGGCGATCTGGAAATCTAGATTTTCCTACATACGCTATTCTGGCGGAATTTTCGTCGTCTACCTCTTCAGTATCAGAGTTACTTTCTTTCTCGCTTACTTGTGCTGCTTTACGCTGTTCGTGTAACTTTATTATTTCTTTACGGATTTTCTTGTACATACTCTCCATAGCACTGACGGTCTTGTGCTTACCCTCGGCTATATTATCACTCCACCTTGTCAGGATTTTCATTTCGGCCGGATCTTTAGACGGGTAATCTTGTTCTCTTATTAGACAGTTAATCAGAAACTTTAATATCATGAGCTGGATCTCGGCTTTCCTTTGAGACATGGCTTCGCCAATGCTTTCTGGATCATCCCCTGTACGGATGAAACGATATATTCTGTCTAGGTCTTCTTTCATATTCGGTAGGGTGACTAGATACTCGGCCACCTTTCTTACGCGAAATGAATATAAAACCATATTATCCTCGCCTGGGACTGGATCATAGCCGCATTCATTAAGGGCTTTTCTTATTTCTGCTACAGTCTGATGTCTGGGCGTACGCTGTGACGCTTGTGCATGTAATTCGGCTGACGTTAAACGCTTATGTGGCGGCGGGGTCTGAGGAGGACCTCCTCCTGCGGCCCCTAAACTAGAATCGTCGACTGATCCTCTTCGTACTAGTGTGGCAGGAAATTGAAATGCGGGCTGAACTGGTATGGCGGGCTGGACCAGGGGGGCCGTAGCAGGTACTGCAAGGGGTACCCCGGTGTCTGGAGGAACGGGAAGTGCCTGATTTACAGGGACTGGCGGAGCGCGAACAGGATTTGCGTATTCTGGGACTGTGTCGTCCAAATAGGACGAAATGAAAATATCAGCTGCGGTCTGTTTGTGACGTAGCTTGGTCGGAACTAATGGTGGCGGGAAATTACTGGATGCCTCCGGGGTCGCTTTTGGCAGGCCCTCGGCAAGAAGAGGATACATACCCTTAATAAGAGCATGCCTCTGTCTGTCTGACTGTTCGGTTTTAACTTGTTCACCAATCTCGATTAATTCCCTTTCTTGGGCTCGTTCTAAGGATTCTCTACTTAATTCTGACTTTCTGATTTCTTTTTCGGTTCTTTTATGAGATTCTTTGCGCCATAACTCGATGGCATCTTTCTGTGACTGTCTGGCCTTCTTTTTCCATAATGCTTCTTCTACTCTCATGATGCACTCGGCATCCCATGTGCCTGACACAGGCCATCTATACTTTTCCTCTAACTGTTTGGTATACTCGACCCATAAATCTAGATACAATATGGCGCTTATGCCATGCTTCTGATACATAAAATGACCTGGACTGTCCCTAGGCGGGACTGGAACTGCTGCTTCCAGCAGACCCTTTCTAGTTTTTAACTGACGTAACTTGGAAAACAAGGGCATGACTGAACTGTAATCTAGACACAATACAATACACAATGAACACGATACTTATTCCCCATTCATACCACGACATTAAAATACATGAAGAACATTTAAAATAACAGTTCGAACAGAATACTACCTGGAATACGGAAAACAGAATACATGAATTTTCTCGAGAACAGAACTGACTAGAACAGAAACTAGATGCACTGCTGAAACAGTACGAAACTTACCGGTCTCATCAAGAGACACGTCAGGACCCGTATCCACCGGAGTGGACACTTCGTTTGTGGGCTTGTGTACCACCAACCCACGGACCAGAGTCAATTAAATTGACCCTGTCTAGATACTACCCCAGTAACGGTACTCACCGGGCAGCAAGAACGGAAGGCCTCGGACTGGACTGGACTGCTACGACGACGGACGACGAACTTCGGACTTCAGTTACGGGTGGACCTCCGGATACCTCGGACCTTGGACTCTGGGTTGGGCTCTGGTCGGGACTCGCCGCGTTCCTCCACCGTCTCGTCTGGATGCTGGACCGCCTCCTCCGTCTCCTCCGTGGGCCTGAGGGATACTTGAAGCAGAAATATCTGCCGGTGCGCAGAAGAGTTCCGTCACGACTGCAGAGGGTCAGGGGGTCGGCGTGGCTTCACCGACGCGTGGGGAAAGGGCAAGTCCCTCTTCGGGCGCCATTATGTGGTAAATAAATAAATAATACCCTATTTTTGAATGCATAAATGAATAACAGATAGCTCAATAAATAAGAGTCAAGATTCGAGGTAGTAGGAGTTTTTGCAGGTTTAATACAGCATAAGGACAGGAACAGGACGACCTGCACGGGAATAGGATGGCAGCTGCCGGGGACAGGATCGGGACAAGGGAACGGAATACTTTTTAATAACAGTACATGAGCATATATACATAACGCAAACACATAGCATTACATTGCAATAGGCGTAGCAGTGGGTGGAGCAGAAAGCGTGACGCGTAGCAGTCGCGAAAGATAAGGGTGAAAGTAGGTGTAACAGGGCGTATACATAGACATGTGATGCGAACGTAACAGAATATGTCATGAATGGGGCGGAAACCATGGAGGGGGCTACCTAAGGAGCCGGGACCTCTAACCTGATGGTGCGCGCAAACTGGCAATGACGTGTTACTAGGAGAAGCTGGGGGCTATGAACTCTGTGCTAGGAGCAGAGACTGAAGTCTGGACAGTCAGGGCGACATGTACCTAAGCAGTATCTAGTATCTGATGTTTAGAGAACATGTTGATATAAACTAGAAGTCAGGAGGGGAAAGGCTAACAGACTCTAAGACTGGAGCATGCATTATTCTACATGTAGTGCGTGATGAAGAATATTAAATGACCATTAAATGCAGTGTTTCTCTTACATGGAGCCGTAAAGGCTAGACAATGACGGAAACTATTGATGCGATTCAGTAGCTTAGGAATGCAGAGAAGGAGGGCTGTACTGATAACTCGAATCATAACATACTCTTGGCAGACTCAGAGGCAGAGCCAAGCGGAGCCGGGCACTGCGAGGCAGGAAATAAGTGAAGGGTCGAGGATACAGGTGGGGGCTGTATCGCTCCTCAGCGAGGCTTCAGGGGACAGGAGCTGAATCTGGTGTCCAGGCCCTTTTGAGGCCTAGAAACGGGGACTTTACAATGCATTAACGTGCACACTGAGAAACGTGGCAACGTAGCTTTACATAGGCCTGATATTCCTATTATTAACGAGAACTGGAAACTGGCATACTAGAGGTGGACACAACTATAATTGCGTCTTTAATCAAACATGGGGAATAACATATGCATATTAATCATGCACAGATAACATATGATGGAGGACGCGTAGGGACACAGAACATGGCAAAATGTACTTTTCCACAGAGAGAGGGAGAAGAAAGCAAGTGAAGGATGGCAGGGGGAGGAGGGGAGAGGCAGAAGAAAACATGTGAAGGATGACAGGTGGGAGAGGGAGAGGAAAACAAGTGAAGGATGGCAGGGGGAGGAGGGGGAGAGGCAGAAGAAAACATGTGAAGGATGGCAGGGGGAGGAGGGGGAGAGGGAGAGGAAAACAAGTGAAGGATGGCAGGGGGAGGAGGGGGAGAGGCAGAAGAAAACATGTGAAGGATGGCAGGGGGAGGAGGGGGAGAAGAAAACAAGTGAAGGATGGCAGGGGGGAGAGGGAGAGGAAAACAAGTGAAGGATGGCAGGGGGAGGAGGGGGAGAGGCAGAAGAAAACATGTGAAGGATGGCAGGGGGAGAGGGAGAAGAAAACAAGTGAAGGATGGCAGGGGGAGGAGGGGAGAGGCAGAAGAAAACATGTGAAGGATGGCAGGGGGGGAGAGGGAGAGGAAAACAAGTGAAGGATGGCAGGGGGAGGAGGGGGAGAGGCAGAAGAAAACATGTGAAGTATGGCAAGGGGAGGAGGGGGAGAGGGAGAGGAAAACAAGTGAAGGATGGCAGGGGGACGAGGGGGAGAGGGAGAAGAAAACAAGTGAAGGATGGCAGGGGGAGGAGGGGGAGAGGCAGAAGAAAACATGTGAAGGATGGCAGGGGGAGGAGGGGGAGAGGCAGAAGAAAACATGTGAAGGATGGCAGGGGGAGGAGGGGAGAGGCAGAAGAAAACAAGTGGAGGATGGCAGGGGGAGGAGGGGGAGAGGCAGAAGAAAACATGTGAAGGATGGCAGGGGGGGAGAGGGAGAGGAAAACAAGTGAAGGATGGCAGGGGGAGGAGGGGGAGAGGCAGAAGAAAACATGTGAAGGATGGCAGGGGGAGGAGGGGCAGAGGGAGAGGAAAACAAGTGAAGGATGGCAGGGGGACGAGGGGGAGAGGCAGAAGAAAACATGTGAAGGATGGCAGGGGGAGGAGGGGAGAGGCAGAAGAAAACATGTGAAGGATGGCAGGGGGAGAGGGATAAGAAAACAAGTGAAGGATGGCAGGGGGAGGAGGGGAGGGGCAGAAGAAAACATGTGAAGGATGGCAGGGGGGGAGAGGGAGAAGAAAACAAGTGAAGGATGGCAGGGGGAGGAGGGGGAGAGGGATAAGAAAACATGTGAAGGATGGCAGGGGGGAGAGGGAGAGGAAAACAAATGAAGGATGGCAGGGGGAGGAGGGGAGAGGCAGAAGAAAACATGTGAAGGATGGCAGGGGGGAGAGGCAGAAGAAAACAAGTGAAGGGTGGCAGGGGGAGGAGGGGGAGAGGGAGAAGAAAACAAGTGAAGGATGGCAGGTGGAGGAGGGGAGGGGCAGAAGAAAACATGTGAAGGATGGCATGGGGGGAGAGGGAGAAGAAAACAAGTGAAGGATGGCAGGGGGAGGAGGGGGAGAGGGATAAGAAAACATGTGAAGGATGGCAGGGGGGGAGGGGGAGAGGCAGAAGAAAGCTAGTGGAGGATGGCAGGTGGAGGAGGGAGAGAGGGAGAAGAAAGCAAGTGAAGGATGGCAGGGGGAGGAGGGGGAGGGGGAGAAGAAAACATGTGAAGGATGGCAGGGGGGGAGAGGGAGAGGAAAACAAGTGAAGGATGGCAGGGGAGGAGGGGGAGAGGCAGAAGAAAACATGTGAAGGATGGCAGGGGGGAGAGGGAGAGGAAAACAAGTGAAGGATGGCAGGGGGAGGAGGGGGAGAGGCAGAAGAAAACATGTGAAGGATGGCAGGGGGGAGAGGGAGAGGAAAACAAGTGAAGGATGGCAGGGGGAGGAGGGGGAGAGGCAGAAGAAAGCAAGTGGAGGATGGCAGGTGGAGGAGGGAGAGAGGGAGAGAGGGAGAAGAAAGCAAGTGAAGGATGGCAGGGGGAGGAGGGGAGAGGCAGAAGAAAACATGTGAAGGATGGCGGGGGGTAGAGGGAGAGGAAAACAAGTGAAGGATGGCAGGGGGAGGAGGGGGAGAGGCAGAAGAAAACATGTGAAGGATGGCAGGGGGAGGAGGGGGAGAGGGAGAAGAAAGCAAGTGGAGGATGGCAGGTGGAGGAGGGAGAGAGGGAGAAGAAAGCAAGTGAAGGATGGCAGGGGGAGGAGGGGAGAGGCAGAAGAAAACATGTGAAGGATGACAGGTGGGAGAGGGAGAGGAAAACAAGCGAAGGATGGCAGGGGGAGGAGGGGGAGAGGGAGAGGAAAACAAGTGAAGGATGGCAGGGGGAGGAGGGGGAGAGGCAGAAGAAAACATGTGAAGGATGGCAGGGGGAGGAGGGGGAGAGGGAGAGGAAAACAAGTGAAGGATGGCAGGGGGAGGAGGGGGAGAGGCAGAAGAAAACATGTGAAGGATGGCAGGGGGAGGAGGGACAGAAGAAAACATGTGAAGGATGGCAGGGGGAGGAGGGACAGAAGAAAACATGTGAAGGATGGCAAGGGGAGGAGGGGGAAAGGCAGAAGAAAACATGTGAAGGATGGCAGGGGGAGGAGGGGGAGAGGGAGAGGAAAACAAGTGAAGGATGGCAGGGGGAGGAGGGGGAGAGGCAGAAGAAAACATGTGAAGGATGGCAGGGGGAGGAGGGACAGAAGAAAACATGTGAAGGATGGCAGGGGGAGGAGGGGGAGAGGGAGAGGAAAACAAGTGAAGGATGGCAGGGGGAGGAGGGGAGAGGCAGAAGAAAACATGTGAAGGATGGCAGGGGGAGGAGGGGGAGAAGAAAACAAGTGAAGGATGGCAGGGGGGAGAGGGAGAGGAAAACAAGTGAAGGATGGCAGGGGGAGGAGGGGGAGAGGCAGAAGAAAACATGTGAAGGATGGCAGGGGGAGAGGGAGAAGAAAACAAGTGAAGGATGGCAGGGGAGGAGGGGAGAGGCAGAAGAAAACATGTGAAGGATGGCAGGGGGGAGAGGGAGAGGAAAACAAGTGAAGGATGGCAGGGGGAGGAGGGGGAGAGGCAGAAGAAAACATGTGAAGGATGGCAAGGGGAGGAGGGGGAGAGGGAGAGGAAAACAAGTGAAGGATGGCAGAGGGAGAGGAAAACAAGTGAAGGATGGCAGGGGGACGAGGGGGAGAGGGAGAAGAAAACAAGTGAAGGATGGCAGGGGGAGGAGGGGGAGAGGCAGAAGAAAACATGTGAAGGATGGCAGGGGGAGGAGGGGGAGAGGCAGAAGAAAACATGTGAAGGATGGCAGGGGGAGGAGGGGAGAGGCAGAAGAAAACAAGTGGAGGATGGCAGGGGGAGGAGGGGGAGAGGCAGAAGAAAACATGTGAAGGATGGCAGGGGGGAGAGGGAGAGGAAAACAAGTGAAGGATGGCAGGGGGAGGAGGGGGAGAGGCAGAAGAAAACATGTGAAGGATGGCAGGGGGAGGAGGGGGAGAGGGAGAGGAAAACAAGTGAAGGATGGCAGGGGGAGGAGGGGGAGAGGCAGAAGAAAACATGTGAAGGATGGCAGGGGGAGGAGGGGAGAGGCAGAAGAAAACATGTGAAGGATGGCAGGGGGAGGAGGGGGAGAGGGAGAGGAAAACAAGTGAAGGATGGCAGGGGGAGGAGGGGGAGAGGCAGAAGAAAACATGTGAAGGATGGCAGGGGGAGGAGGGGGAGAGGGAGAGGAAAACAAGTGAAGGATGGCAGGGGGAGGAGGGGGAGAGGCAGAAGAAAACATGTGAAGGATGGCAGGGGGAGGAGGGGGAGAGGGATAAGAAAACAAGTGAAGGATGGCAGGGGGAGGAGGGGAGGGGCAGAAGAAAACATGTGAAGGATGGCAGGGGGGGAGAGGGAGAAGAAAACAAGTGAAGGATGGCAGGGGGAGGAGGGGAGGGGGCGAAGAAGACAAGTGAAGGATGGCAGGGGGAGGAGGGGGAGAGGCAGAAGAAAGCAAGTTGAGGATGGCAGGTGGAGGAGGGAGAGAGGGAGAAGAAAGCAAGTGAAGGATGGCAGGGGGAGGAGGGGGAGGGGGAGAAGAAAACATGTGAAGGATGGCAGGGGGGAGAGGGAGAGAGGGAGAAGAAAACAAGTGAAGGATGGCAGGGGGAGAGGGAGAAGAAAACAAGTGAAGGATGGCAGGGGGAGGAGGGGGAGGGGGAGAAGAAAACATGTGAAGGATGGCAGGGGGAGGAGGGGAGAGGCAGAAGAAAACATGTGAAGGATGGCAGGGGGAGGAGGGGAGAGGCAGAAGAAAACAAGTGAAGGATGGCAGGGGGAGGAGGGGGAGAGGCAGAAGAAAGCAAGTGGAGGATGGCAGGGGGGAGAGGGAGAGAGGGAGAAGAAAACAAGTGAAGGATGGCAGGGGGAGGAGGGGGAGAGGCAGAAGAAAGCAAGTGGAGGATGGCAGGGGGGAGAGGGAGAGAGGGAGAAGAAAACAAGTGGAGGATGGCAGTGGGAGGAGGGGGAGAGGGATAAGAAAACATGTGAAGGATGGCAGGGGGAGGAGGGGAGAGGGTGAAGAGTCATGCTGCCCCCTCCACATAGTCACGCTGCCTCCTGAGTATAATTTCAAAAAGGGGGTGGTGATGGACAGAGTATCTGAGTCAATCAGAACACTCCTACCCAGTCAACAGATCAGGGCTTGATCCATCACCGTTTTTTAGCTCACTGCACCATCCCAGTTCAGAACCTGGCTACATGCAAATTCGTCTGTCCCTGGCCCAGTGCATCATGGGAACAGGGCAGACCAAATTACCAAGCCAATTCTTTACTGGAAAGGAAACAAGCTTCCGGGGACCGGTTTCTGGCATTACAGCCGTCTTCGGCCCGGCTTGCTTGAATCCTGATGGTGCAGTGAGCAAGGGACTCATGTCTGAGCATACCCCTCCACACTTATGGTGGCCAAAATAATTTCAAAAAGGGGGTGGTGATGGACAGAGTATCTGAGTCAATCAGAGCACTCCTATCCAGTCAACAGATCAGGGCTTGATCCATCACCGTTTTTTAGCTCACTGCACCATCCCAGTTCAGAACCTGGCTACATGCAAATTCGTCTGTCCCTGGCCCAGTGCATCATGGGAACAGGGCAGACCAAACTACCAAGCCAATTCTTTACTGGAAAGGAAACAAGCCTCCTGAGTATAGTCACGATGCCCCCTGCACACAGTCGTGCTTTCCCCCTGCGCACTATCAAGCTGCCTCCTGCGTACAGTCACGCTGCCCCCTGCATACAGTCACGCTTGCCCCCTGCGCAGTCATGCTGCCTCCTGCGTACAGTCACACTGCCCCCTGTGCAGAGTCATGCTGCCCCCTGTGCAGAGTCACGTTGCTTCCTGTGTACAGTCACGTTGCTTCCTGTGTACAGTCACGCTGCCTCCTGCGTACAGTCACGCTGCATTCTGCGTACAGTCACGCTGCCTCCTGCGTACAGTCACGCTGCCCCCTGCGCACAGTCACGCTGCCCCCTGCATAGTCACACTGCCCATGCGTACAATAACGCTGCCCCATGCGTACAGTCAGGCTGCCACCTGCGTACAGTCACACTGCCACCTGCTTACAGTCACACTGCTTCCTGTGTGGTCACACTGCCACCCGCATACAGTCACACTTACTCGTGTGTACAGTCACTCTGCCTCCTGCGTACAGTCACACTGCCTCCTGCGTACAGTCACACTGCCACCCACATACAGTCAAACTACCTCCTGTGTACAGTCACTATGTCACCTGCATAGTCATATTGCCGCCTGATTACAGCCACGCTGCCTCCTGCGTACAGTCACACTGCCACCTGTATACAATCATATTTCCGCCTGCGTACAGTCCCACTGCCACCTGCATACAGTCTGGATTCCGCTCTAATCTCAGCACCGAAACAGCACTCCTGGAAGTTTCGGAGGCTATTAAGGAGGTGGATCCAGGTGGTAGGGCGATGCTGGTGATGTTAGATCTGTCGGCGGCCTTTGACACCGTCCCCCACGAGGGTCTCCTCGTAAGACTTTTTGAGATCGGTCTGAGGGGGACGGTGCTCAATTGGTTTCGTTCGTTCCTGGCAGACCGTCGACAAAAGGTCTGGGCCTCTGCCTGCTCCGCCGAGATGTCGCCATTGGGTGTCGGAGTCCCCCAGGGCTCAGTTTTGAGCCCGACTCTATTCAACATCTTTATGACCCCTCTGGCGGCTCTGGCGGAGTCTTTCGGGGCTCAGATCGTTTCCTACGATGATGACACCCAGCTCCTCTTCACCTGTGAGAGTGGTGCGGACTTTGATGGAGGGAAGATCCGGGGTTGCCTTGAGGCTGTTTTTCAGTGGCTCCAACATAACGGCCTCAAGTGCAACTCGGATAAATCCGAGGTCCTCTTCTTCGGGTGCAGTTCAGATCCGGACTGGAAGGTGTGGTGGCCAGAGAACATGTTTCCACCAGTAAGCTCGTCCCAGGTGGCTAAAAACCTAGGGATTAAAATTGACAACGGCCTAACATTACGTTCTCAGATAATCGGCCTCACTGGCACTTGTTTTGGTTTGCTCCGGATGCTGCGTAAGTTTCTCCCTTTACTATCGGAGGAGCATAGGAAGATCACAGTGCAGGCGATAATTGGCTCGAGAATTGACTATTCGAACATTCTCTATCTCGGCCTGCCAGTATATCTGCTTCAACGGTTGCAGGTGGTCCAGAACTCGGCAGCACGGGCAATCTTTGGACTACCTCGCCGTGCCAGAGCCTCGGGCCTCCTGCAGGCACTGCACTGGCTTCCCGTTCGGAAGCGGATTATCTTTAAGACCTTGACTCTGGCGCATAAAGCTCTGCATGCCTCCGGAGCAAAATACCTTCAAAAAAGGTTGGCCTTTTACCATCCAGCCAGGCCCCTGAGGTCAGGATCATTGTTCCTCGCCGTAGTCCCTCGGGTCAAAAGGGCGCGTATTGGAGGACGCTCTTTTAGATTGCTGGCTCCCCAGCTCTGGAATGCGCTGCCAGTGACCTTGCGTAGTATTTCAAACCTACTGGCCTTCAGGAAGGGGCTCAAAACTTGGCTTTTTACTTCTTAGCTGCATCTTTGGGTTTCTTTTTCCCCTCTGTCTGGACTTTTCTTTGTTTTTATGTTGTTATGTTATGAGATAGGTGTGCAAACCAAAGCGCCGGGACACTCTTTGAGTAGCCGTGCGCTATACAAAACCAAGTATAACATAACATAACATAACTGTGACAGGGTGCTGGGTGAGCCCCGTAATGATCTGGAGTGGTGGTCCGCCGCTCCCCTCTCACCGTGCCCATTATCCCCACAGCTACCTGAGACCGAGTGGAGCGAAAAGAAAGACGACTACTGGACCCCTCCTGAAATGGGACACGGCTCCTTTAATTGGAAAGAGCCGAGTACTTCAGCCACGCCCCTTCTATACGGCGCAACGTCAAAAGGCGGAAGTACTGAATCCTCGTCGGACGGCGTTTCCCTCGAGGAGTACGGGGTGCAGAGCGGAAGGAGCAACGCGACCGAGACCGGGAAGGAGGACGAGCCCCAGACGAGCCCCGCTGAGGACGACAAGCCAGGAGGCCAACTTTACGGCGTTTCGCCCTGCCACGGTCCCAAGGGAGGAACGTGGCTTGACAAGGTACGGGGCCGGGTAGCAGGGTGGGTTGGACGTGGTAGCGTCCCTACCGAATAGTTACCGCCTCGGGGAGTGCCTTGTATCCATTGTGCCCTTACCCTCACGAGCACTAAGAGCACTGCGCTACGCTAGGGTGATTCACGAGCACTTGACTCCTTCACTCCCCTTCCCTAAAAAACTGTACGTATTGAACGTCCCAGTAACCCCAGTCTTCTTGCCTGTCTTTTTGCTTTTGGGTGCCGGTGGACCTGTCATACTACGCCATTCAGCAAAGCGGAGAAGAAACAAGGCTGAAGCCCCCTGGTGTAAACGACGGATGCGTCCCAAACCCCACCTTTGTTTTTGATGAACTTTAGAAAGACTGATTCCGAGACCGGACTGTTGCTTCTGTTATGCAGAGGAAGACCTATATCCCAATAAAACCATCTTTAAAGTCTTTACTTAAAGCCCCTACCTTTGTCTTTACTCCTACCGCTGATAGAACAGAAGGGCTAAAACCCCCAGAGGAACCCCCCCTGGGACAATAACATAACAGACAGTCATATTGCCACCTGGTTACAATCACGCTGCCTCCTACGTACAGTCATGCTTCCACCTGCATGCAGTCATATTGCCACCTGCGTACAGTCATGCTGCCTCCTACGTACAGTCACACTGCCACCTGCATACAGTCATATTGCCTCCTGCGTACAGTCACACTTCCCCCTGCATAAAGTCTTGCTGCCCCCATGCATACAGTTACGCTGCCCCCGGCTTACAGTCACTCTGCCCCCAGGTTACATTCACATTGATCCCAGCTTACAGTCACACTGCCCCAGTTCACAGTTACACTGCCCGTGGATTACAGTCACGCTGCCCCCTGCATACAGTCACGCTGGCCCCTGCGTACAGTCACGCTGTCCCCTGTGTACAGTCGCGGTGTGCCCTGCATACAGCCACGGTGTCCCCTGTGTACAGTCATGCTGCCCCCTGCACACAGTCACGCTGCCTCTGCTTACAATTACGCTGCCCCCTGTGTACAGTCATGCTGCCCCCTGCATACAATCACATTGCCCCTGCGTACAGTCTCGCTGCCCCCTGTTGCAAGGAATCTGCACATTCGCAGAACTATGCACAGGATTATGGGACCTTGGTGCATAGGGACTGTGCCTTCCTACTACCTTAGTACTCACAAGCCCAGGACCGATTAGCTAAAGTGTCTCACTCGCTCTCCTACTGACAAACGGAGTAACAAATGATTGGACACCCTAGAACACAACACTCCCTGATCTCTCGGAAATCACAGACACAGGATACACCTGTTCGCTCACTTACTCGTACTCGTCCACAATAAGATCAAACAGAAACACAAAGACGTCATTTTATAAAGAGACAGTGTAGACAGGTCTTCAGTGCCTAAACTCCCCCCTCCCCTTGGTAAGTAGAATTATTATTAGATAATAGAAGATCTCTGGGCTTTGTCAGCAGACCCCATACCTCAGGACATAGATTGTATTTGTTCGAGGCATGTGAGCTGCTGAATTCATATCTATTGCATAGATTGCCGCCTAGTGTTGGGTCCGGATGATTGCACATTGTTTTCCTGGAAGAATCTTGGAAGTATCACGAGATAGGTGGCTCCTCCCCTGGACTACAGTGCGCATGGGCATCGACTCCATCCCCAGATTGTTTTTTTTCCGCCATTGGGTTCGGATGCATATTTGATCACTCAAGTTCGGAATCAATAGAAACTTTTCTTTTTGGCCCAAAGGCCTTCCTTTATCGTCGGTATTGTCTTGCGATCGGTGCCAGTTCTGTTCCGGCTCAGTTCCCGAGTCGGACATCCAGAGGAGTCGCGTGGCTCTTCAGTGCTCAAGGCCCGGTCGACGCTAGAGACCTTATTCGACGAAACATCATGGAACGGAGCCCATTCAAAAGGTGCCCCGTGTGCAACGCGAAGTATCCTCACATCGACGTCCACCCGGTGTGCAACAAGTGCCTGTCGCCGGATCACGATGAAGCCAACTGTATGGCCTGTTCTCGTTTCCGCTCCAAGAAGACAATTCGACTTCGGCGCGCAGCGCGCCAGGAGGCCCAGCAGACGGCACCTGACCCGCCGAACATTTTCGATACCGAGGATGAAGAGGCAGTCGAGCAGGACGATCGAGAGCCGATGTCCAATCCAGCGATGGAGATCGACCCCAACTACGACGCTGATGTAGAAATGCTCGATGCTGAAGAAGTCGTCGACGAGGTAGGAGACGACGATGGGGCCTATGGGGCCACAGAAGATAGCTCAAGCGATGCGCAATGCCCCGTTGAAACAATACATACGGCTCAGGTCGAGGGATCGCCACATGGCCTTACCCAAGATCTTACACTGGGTTCTACAGTCTCGCCTCCGGGCCCGACTACAGACACTTCTAAAGAGCCACAACCAGCGAAATCGAAACCGAAAGAGAAAGCTCCGGTGTCTACACAACCGATAGCGCTAGAGGCGTCATCGAAACAGAAAGTGCGTGTTGCCTTGGAAGGCTCGAAGCCTTCTGACCTGTCGGCGCCACCAAAGCCTAAGAAGGTTATCGACCCGGTGAAGTTGCTCAAGGGTGTCGAGCCAAAGACGGGGACACCGAAAGCAATTGTCAAGGTCGTCGACCCGAAGAAATCGGCGCCAAGGGCCGTCGACACAAGCAAAGGACTCGGAGCTGCTAAGGCTGTCGATCCTGTGCGTCGGCAGGACAAGGCCAAGGACACTCCTTCCCTCGAGTCCACACCTGGTGGTGGCTCAAAGGAACCTGTCGAGTCGACGCAGCCGTCCGCCTGCTTCTCGAAGCAGGTGTCGGACTCGTTGAAATGCATTAAAGACAAAGCTTCCGCTGGCGCTCCGAAGGATACCTCCGCGCCGAAGCCTGCCACCAAACCGCAAAAGTCGCCGGCGCCCATTCAGTTTACGCTGCCACCGAAAGTGGTGCCGAAGGCATTCGCGCCTAAGACGGTCGTCGAGCCGTCCATGAAGATGTCCACGGGGCCGAAGCCTACACCTGCGGTTGTGGGCACAAAGCATCGACAACCCCTGCTTGAGGAGCAGTCGGAACAATTCATCGACGCCGACACGGGTAGACTTTCTATTTACAAAAGAAAAATCGCCCCAGCACAGCTTATGGAGTCCTATACAATTCCATTGAAGAAAAAGAAGGATTCCACGGATTCACCCGTTCTTGTAGAACTGATAGCTCCACGTGGACAGGACACAGCTCCAATCTCGCCCACTTACTCGGACATGGACGCTGAGGAGGGTGACTATGATGAGTACAACTACCCTGCCAACACTGATCCTGAGGATCAACATGACACATGGGCAGATGCTGCTGACCCAGGGGATCCACAAACTGCCCCAGACACTCAAGTGTACAACGTCAAAACATCGCCTACTGAGGACTCAGCGGCATTTAATGCGCTTATTGAAAGGGCTGCCAAGAATCATGATGTCCAACTCCATGCTGACCCTATTGAGGTGGATTTTTTGTTTGACACCTTTTTCACCTCTGAGGAGACCGTAAAGACTCTACCAATGCTAAAGGGTGTCTTAAAACATGCTGCAGACATTTTTAAAGAACCCACACGAGCCAGGGTTATAAACCCCAGAATTGAGAAGAAGTACAAGCCGGCGCCTGGGGACCCTACCTACATCAAGGGCCAGTTGCGGTTGGACTCTCTAGTTGTTTCTAATGCCCGGAAGAGGGCAAACTCACAAACTACTGGTGATGCTCCTCCCCCTGACAAGGAATCTAAAGTGCTAGAGGCATCAGGGAAGAGGGTGGCGGCTCAAGCGGCCAATATCTGGCGCATTTCAAACACTCAGGCACTCTTGGCCAGATATGACAGGGCACATTACGATACACTTGAAACCCTGTTACAACACCTGCCAGATGAATATAAGGAGGCAGCAGAGATGCTCATACAAGAAGGGAAACTCATCTCAAATGCTTCTATTAAGTGTGCAATGGACGCAGCAGACACCGCGGCCAGGGCCATTAACACCAGTGTAATGTTACGACGACAGGCCTGGCTCAGGATCTCCGGGTTCAAGCCGGAGATACAGACCACCATCCTACATCAGCCTGTAAACCCTGATCACTTATTTGGACCTGAGGTGGACACCACCCTGGAAAAAATAAAAAAGGACACTGAGACTGCAAAGTCTATGGGGGCTCTCCAGTCCCAGCAGTTATGGGGTGGTTCTTTTCGTCGCTAAGGCAATAGAGGTGTTTCCAGAGGCCAGCTGTCCCAACAAACACAGTACAATAAAGGTGGCGTGCAAACAACGTACAACAAACAGGGTACAGGTGGCTATCGCGGAAACAGCGCAAAAGGCAGAGGTCGTGGAAACAACAGCTCCCGATCCTCCGCCGCCAACAAACAGTGACGCCTTGTCACTGCCCCCTGACCATACAACACCAGTCGGGGGAGACTCCAGCAGTTCCTGCCAGTCTGGAAATCCATCACCACAGACAGGTGGGTCAGAAAGCTTATCCAGTACTGTTACTGTCTGGAGTTAACATCCACTCCACCCAACATACCCCCAAGACAACGTCCTATGTCCACAGAGCATTTGCACTTATTGCAGCAAGAGGTACTTGTCATGCTGCAAAAAGGGGCAATCGAGCTCGTGCCAGTGGAAGAAAGAGGCACAGGGGTGTACTCCCTGTACTTCTTAATCCCGAAAAATGACGGGTCCCTCAGACCCATACTGGACCTCAGACCCCTAAACCAGTACATTCTATCAGAACACTTTCACATGCTAACACTGCAGCAGGTTCTTCCGTTGCTCAATCAGGGGGATTTCCTCGCCACGTTAGATCTAAAGGATGCGTATTTTCACATTCCACTACATCCGTCACACAGAAAATACCTCAGATTCACCATTCAGAATCCGCATTACCAATTCAAAGTCCTCCCTTTCGGAGTGACTACAGCGCCCAGGGTGTTCACAAAATGCCTGGCGACAGTGGCTGCACAACTCAGGAGACAAAACGTTCACGTGTACCCTTATCTGGACGACTGGCTTGTCCAAGCAAAGTCGGCCCAGCAGTGTGCCGCCAACATGTCCCACACCATTCACCTTCTTCACGATCTGGGATTCTCACTCAATTACCCAAAGTCACACCTTCAGCCCGCCCATGTACGGGACTATCTGGGCGCAACAATAAACACTCTGGCTGCCACAGCACAGCCAAATTTGGTGAGGATCAACAGCATTCAATTGCTGATACGGAAATTCAGACCACAACACTCGCTTCCAGCACGAGTGTTCATGCAGTTGATAGGCATGATGGCCACCTGCATCTTCATAGTCCCGCATGCGAGACTACATATGCGTCCGCTTCAGGATTGCTTAGCGTATCAGTGGACTCAGGCTCACGGACAGTTGAAAGACCTAGCGTTGGTGACCGGTCATGCATACAACTCTCTGCATTGGTGGAATCCACACAACCTTTGCTAGGGACGACCGTTCCAGGAGCCTGTGCCACAAATCATCCTAACAACGGACGCATCTCTCCAGGGATGGGGAGCTCATGTACTCCACTACACGGTGCAGGGACTATGGACAACGCCGCAAAAGAAGATGCACATCAACCTCCTAGAGCTGATGGCAATCTTCATGGAAATGAAGGCATTCAAAGTACATCTGTGCAACAAGGTCGTGTTGATCCGGACGGACAACATGACGGCAATGTACTACATTCAGAAGCAGGGAGGTACACACTCTCCACAGTTGTCTCATCTGGCTCAGAGCATGTGGAAGTGGGCCATTCAGAGGAACATCTTCCTCATGGCGGAACACCTCCCAGGCAAGGACAATCAGATGGCGGATCTGCTCAGCAGGTACAGCCACCAAATGCACTAGTGGGAGCTACATCCATCAGTGCTCCACCCGTACTTCCAGCAGTGGGGTCATCCAGAGATCGACCTGTTCGCCACGAGGGAAAACGCCAATTGCCAAAGCTTTGCGGCCAGGTTCCCACACCCACAGTCGCAGGGCAATGCGATATGGATGAACTGGTCAGGCAGATTTGCGTTCGCTTTTCCCCCAGCACCTCTAATACCGCTGGTGGCACGCAAGCTGAAGCAACACTCAATGACGCTCAATCCTGGTTGCTCCAACGTGGGCACGCCAACCATGGTACACCACATTTCTAGAACTTTCCGTGGTACCGCATCAAAGGCTGCACCTCACACCCAGACTTTTGACGCAGAGCCATGGCGCCATTCTGCACCCAGATCCGCAACAGCTCAACCTGGCGATCTGGCTCCTGAGGTATTAGAGTTTGGCTACCTCAACTTGCCTCCAGACTGCATGGATATCATACGAGAGGCAAGGAAGCCCACCACCAGAGCATGCTATGCGGCTAAATGGAAGCGGTTTGTCATTTATTGCGTAGACCACAGCATAGACCCGCTTGACGCGTCTACGCACAACATCATTTGTTATCTGTTGCATCTTTACAAATGCAACCTAGCTTATGCTTCCATTCGGATACATTTATCCGCCATAGCGGCTTATCTCCAAAACAGGCAGCATCTCTCACTTTTCAGAGTGCCTGCCATTAAAGCCTTTCTGGAAGGACTCAAACAAGTCATTCCTCCCAGGACCCCACCAGCTCCTGAATGGAACATTAATGATGTCCTCACGCGACTGATGGGTCCACCTTTTGAGCCTCTACATTCATGCGAGATTCAGTTCTTAACATGGAAAGTGGCTTTCCTGATAGCAATTACATCACTGTGACGTGTTAGTGAACTCCAGGCACTAACTATCCAAGAGCCATTCATACAAATTCATTCCAACCGGGTGGTGCTGCGCACTAACCCTAAATTTCTTCCAAAGGTGGTTTCACAGTTCCATATCAATCAGACTATTGAACTGCCTGTGTTCTTCCAAAATCCTGAGACAGTGGCGGAGAGAATGCTCCACACTCTTGACGTCAAAAGAGCTTTAATGTATTACATTGATAGGACCAAAGATTTTAGGAAGACAAAACAGCTCTTTGTTGCCTTTTCAGCACAACACAAAGGCAACCCCATTTCCAAAGCAGGTATAGCCAGGTGGATCGTTAAGTGTATTCAAATTTTCTATCAAAAAGCAAAGCGCACTTTAACAATCCCCCCAAGGGCGCACTCCACACGCAAGTTGGGGGCCTCCATGGCTTTCCTTGGAAATATTCCTTTAGAGGACATCTGTAGAGCAGCCACATGGTCTACACCACACACATTTACCAAACACTACTGTGTAGATGTGCACTCCAAACAGCAGGCAGCTGTAGGGCAGGCTGTTCTAAAAACACTTTTTCAAACTGCTGCAGCTGGCACAGGCGGCCGCCGCTGATGGAGGGACTGCTATGTATTCTATGCAATAGATATGAATTCAGCAGCCCACATGCCTCGAACCGAATATGCTACTTACCAGTATGCATCTGTTCTTGGCATGTAGGGCTGCTGACATTCATATCGCCCGCCCTCCTCCCCGGTGCCTGTAGCGGCTGCAGCACTTACACTTACTCTTAGCATGGTCATCACTCACAGTGTTACACTCCATCTTTGCCACAATGGCTAAAAACAATCTGGGGATGGAGTCGATGCCCATGCGCACTGTAGTCCAGGGGAGGAGCCACCTATCTCGTGATACTTCAAAGACTCTTCCAGGACAACAATGTGCAATCATCCAGACCCAACACTAGGCGGCAATCTATGCAATAGATATGAATGTCAGCAGCAACAACAACAAACATTAAAGGGGGGTCAATGGGGATTTAGAGACCACACTCTGATACTGCCCCGACTAAACTGAACAAACAAAAGTGTCAGAGGGTCTAAAATTGCAAGGAGAGTGCTATATGTTGTCCAAAGAAGACTAACAGCGATATACTTCAAAAAACAAACCAAAGAGACATGGGTCACCCTCAACAGAATCTAACTAGTGATCATATGAGGATTCCCATCAGTCACCACACGGAACCGCCCTTCATCATTTGGGTTCCTCTTAAAGACCACTGATGTAGTTATCTATTGTATTTCTCATGGAGGGTTGCGATGGTAGAAAGCCCTCTCATGGATAAATAGATTAACGTGGTCTTACTCCTCGAATGAAGAGGATGTTTTACAGGGGGACTGAAGTCGTAGTGCAAAAAGTAGTGAAACAAAACAAAACTAAATATAAGTGCAATAAAATTGGATGAGGGGGTGCTAAACGTAACTTTATTCTGTGGCTACCCACTCTACCAAGATTAAAAAGTAGACAAAGATAACCCAAATACTCTTGGGTCATCTGATGTATTCTGGGGTCAACATGTTTCTGCAATATTAGACAAAAGTTGTCTTTGCTTTCATCAGGACCACTCTGCAATGTGTGCTACTACGAACTGGTGCTTAATAAAGAAAAACGTGCTCTAAAGTACAGAAAAATTTGTTTACAAACTCGATACTAGGATCACCTGTGTCCACTAGATGTCTGTATCGATGGTTTCACCATTCCAGTAAGGATATTGCTAGAAATAGTAGAAACATGAAGTTGTCATATCATCGTCAATTTAGAGAAGACATAGCATTCTTGATCTTGCATATCATGCTAGATTATAATTATACAATCCTAGCAGGGAGGAAACTTTCCTCCAAGCACATTCATGAAGACATTTCATTAAGTGCATTGATCTCAACCTTAGCAATGAATTGTCCAAAATAACCAAAGGAGATTTAACATCTTACCCCACTCGGAAGGTGTATAGACCTCACCCCACCTGGCCACGGCTCAGGGTAAAGGGGAAGCACCGCTCTATGAATAGGGCAAAAAACAGCCAAGCTGAAAAAAGCCACTTATTTACAATGTTCAACAGACAGTCACAAAAAAGCGCCACTTATGCATCTCAAGGCTCCATTGGTAAAACCTGATAGGTTTTCAAAGGAGATTCAGATTCAGCTATCGTGTTTTAAAAAAAATATATATATATGACAGCGTGCTGTAAATGCAGAGGCATTCAGTCTCTTAGTTTAACATTTGCAAAGACATTTGATCGCGCTTCGCAGATCGAAACCAATTTAAATATTTCGAGGGAAAGGCTCTTGCTTAATCTAATAACAAGACATTATTCACTTGCGATACTGAGGGTATCTAAACAAGTACTGTGGCAACATACAGACGTCTCTTACCTAACCGTCGGTACTTCGGATAGGGATCTAAGCCGATCGGGGAGGTAGAGAGGTCTGACTAAGCTCACGTATATAACACCGTCTTCCATTGGGCAGACGCGTGTCACCTGGGTAGCTCTAATGGATACGATTGGCCCAGAACAGACCAATGCTGACAAAGTATTCTCGTGTTTAGAGATGTAAACAAAGCAGGCACTTGAACACTCGACGTGAAATGTCCACGATGTTTAAACACACAAACTATGTCAATCGATAGGTATCTCAGCCGATCGGGGAAATAGAGAGGTCTGATTAAGCTCTCGTATATAGCTAACGTAATCCATTGGGCAGAAGCGTGTCACATGGGTAGCTATACTGGACACGATTGGCCCAAATTTGACCAATGCTGATAAAGTATTCTCGTGTTTATAGATGTAAACAAAGCAGGCACCGAAGCACTCAGCGTGACATGTCCAAGATGGTTAAACACACATCCATTCCGCGCTACTTGGACAAAAGAGGCAACACGTATGGTTTCACTGCTTACTAAACATCAATGCACATATTAAAGTTTTAATTTGTAGAATGCAGAATTAAAAGGGTAATGAAGAACTCCGTGGATCGAAGTCCACCACATGTAGCAGCACTGTTCTGTAAATCGTAACGCACATGTGACTCAATTCAATTCAATTCAATAATAACTTTATTCGGTAGTTTTATAAAAACACCATAAAAGTTCAAAATAAGCAGTTTACAAATTTTTCAAAGAAGTTAAAAACCGTTAAGTATGCATTTGTTAAAAGAAAACATATTAAAAATAGCAACTACTTCTCAGTTCAATTTGTGTAAGTTTTTCAGCATTTATAGTAACATACACTTTTCCTGTTATCTTAGTTTCTTTCATTTGTGCAAAATTGCAATGTTATTCGTGCTCATAAATTCATGCGGTGGCGTATACAAAATTTAAGATAAAGTACAATCGCTTTAGCATAGTTTTCATTTTCAAGGTACTGAAGTGCCAGATACGCTGGGCGACATTGTCGAAGACCCCAGAATTTCAGAATGGGCAGTATCCAGCGTTTACGGGGTTCAGTAAAGAATTTACAGAATAACACTGTATGTATAGTTGTTTGAGGGGACACTAGATCGCAAGGGCACATAGAAAGTGTGGATATCCCGACATTTTGCTTTGGAAATGCAACCAATAAATGGAACAGGTCAAATCTGAAACGAGTGAGCAACATTTTTTCAAACTGTGTTAATTTAAAATTCAAGTAGGGTTCAACAGTGAACACAGTCTGGGCAAGTAAAGAGTGTTGAACAGATGGTTTATGGACCTCGGATAGTAAACGTAACTGGCGCAGATGAACAAGGCACTCCCTTTTTAAGTTCTTTTTTGGGATTTCTTTTATCAGCAACGGATGGTCAAAATACTTCCTATATCCTAGATCTGTTAATAGTGCTTTGACATATATAGGTAGATTGGCATATGCATATATATATATGGGTGGCACATCTCAAGGAAATGGTTGGTCAGTTTGGTGGCCTGCCTCTTGCACCTAATTGTGCTCTTATGTTCCGATATCCTGACTCGGATCTTCCTAGTCGTCATCCCCACGTATCTTAGGCCACAAGGACATGTGATTAGATATATTAAATTATCACTGTTGCAATTCGTAAATTTGTTTTGGGTCCATGGCCGTGTGGAACCTATGTCAATTTCTATAGATTTCTTCGTTTGGGGACAAGAGTGACAAGACCCACATGGATGGTGACCTTTCACCGGGGGAAGATCCCACAGTGTCCCCAGAGCCCTGGGTTCCTTATTGCGTGGTCTAGTGTGAATCAAACGGTTCGTCAAATTTGGGCCTCTCTTGAATGAAAACAGTGGCCTCTGAATTGTAGACCCATCAGAATTCAGGATTGACCAATGCCGTTTGACCAGTCCCTGGATTTTATTAGACAAGGTACCAAAGGTGGTGACAAAGGTTAACCTCTCAAGGGGTGGTTTTTGCACTGGAGATTCCAGGAGAGCTAAGCGATTGTTATTCTACTATTCCTAGCAATATCCTTACTGGAATGGTGAAACCATCGATACAGACATCTAGTGGACACAGGTGATCCTAGTATCGAGTTTGTAAACAAATTTTTCTGTACTTTAGAGCACGTTTCTCTTTATTAAGCACCAGTTCGTAGTAGCACACATTGCAGAGTGGTCCTGATGAAAGCAAAGACAACTTTTGTCTAATATTGCAGAAACATGTTGACCCCAGAATACATCAGATGACCCAAGAGTATTTGGGTTATCTTTGTCTACTTTTTAATCTTGGTAGAGTGGGTAGCCACAGAATAAAGTTACGTTTAGCACCCCCTCATCCAATTTTATTGCACTTATATTTAGTTTTGTTTTGTTTCACTACTTTTTGAACTACGACTTCAGTCCCCCTGTAAAACATCCTCTTCATTCGAGGAGTAAGACCACTTTAATCTATTTATCCATGAGAGGGCTTTCTACCATCGCAACCCTCCTTGAGAAATACAATAGATAACTACATCAGTGGTCTTTAAGAGGAACCCAAATGATGAAGGGCGGTTCCGTGTGGTGACTGATGGGAATCCTCATATGATCACTAGTTAGATTCTGTTGAGGGTGACCCATGTCTCTTTGGTTTGTTTTTTGAAGTATATCGCTGTTAGTCTTCTTTGGACAACATATAGCACTCTCCTTGCAATTTTAGACCCTCTGACACTTTTGTTTGTTCATGAATGTCAGCAGCCCTACATGCCAAGAACAGATGCATACTGGTAAGTAGCATATTCGCTACATCACAGGGGCATGTCGCTCTTCTCCATGGAATGATCCCTCCCCAAGTGTGTTTTATCTAAGTGCGCGTTCCCAAAATATCAAAGTATTAGTTCCTGCCTATTGCAGCTGCACAGGTACGTTATGTCTAGGCGCTAGGGCTGGATCAGAACAGAAAAGCAAGAGACATTGGGGCAGATTTACAAAACTCCTTACGTCACTTTTAACATGGGAAAAGTGCCATAAAACTGGCACAAGGGACTTGTAAATCTGCTCCATTGTTTATTGACCTTGCTCACAATGTTCAGACTAAACTCCAGGACCAGACAGAGAACAAGCACAGTGAAGTGTTCTCATGTGAAAGGGAGAAACTGAGACGTGCAAAACAAAAGCATGTGTTGTGCGCAAAAGCAACAGCATGGTTATCTGGCTCATACTAACTTAACAATGTCTCTAATGCCCCATGTGAAAGGGAGAAACTGAGACGTGCAAAACAAAAGCATGTGTTGTGCGCAAAAGCAACAGCATGGTTATCTGGCTCATACTAACTTAACAATGTCTCTAATGCCCCTATCAACTATATGACACCCTCACCTTGGCCAGGTTGTAGTGCCTAGAAAACAGATGTCAAAGATAAGCAGTCTCAAAGTTGACTTTAAATTTGACAAATTTTGTATCCGAATGTTGTGAGAATAGAGAAAAAAGAAGAGAAAAATAAAATAAATAGTCTATTCTTCAAAGTTAATTAGATAATTTGCACCCTGGAATACAAGATTTTCCAAGAGGACATCATTGTTGTTATTAAAAAATAGAGATGCCATCAAATTCAACAGACCAAATGAACACTTGTGATCTCCATAATCCAGTGCTTCCAACAGCGCCATTGGGCAACTTGCGTGATATTCAATAAAGCTTTCCTGCAGCAGGTGGTCAGAGGTCTCACAGATATTCCAAAGTGGCAGTACTCCAAGTGTAGCTGCACTCGTCATTCGAGCATCTCCAGAACATCTCTAGTCATAGGCCAAAAAGGGACCCACCAACAGATTATAATCAGGGACAGCTCTCAATGTCATGGAGAGGCAGATATCCAAGGCCCAATAGAATGGGCATTGACGGCAATAGAACACAGGTTGCACACAAGTGAAATAGGCGAAGCTATAGGTAAGCCGATAGCTCACACTTATCATGGCCAGCGGCAAGCCTCCAAAAGCTGTTCCATTCGATCATGGTACAGACGCAATTGATCTGGTCTGTGCAGGACCACAGGATACGTAGGAAACCACCAAAAGCGCTGGAAAAAAAAGAATGTATAAAGTCTGGTATTACTCCAAAAATTGTCAGAAAAGACATGACAAGGCCAGAGCCCACAAGTTTTAAAAAATGTGCAAGGCCTTCAGTATCAGACGCATTAAAAATTTGGTGAATCAGCTCCCCAAACTGAAGTGGGAGATTCGTATTCAGCAGAGACTGAATCTCACTAGATGTCCGAGCCACCTGCAATTCGAAGGTCTCTCGCGCTGATGTGAGAGTCACTTCTTGTTGAAACAATAGCGCTTTGAGTCTGCTTAATTTATTGAAGTCCGTTTCAAAGTGGGAATGAAAGGCCACAGAGAACTATCTGCAACCCCATGTGGGGGTGGAAATAGAACATTACTACAGCAAGTAACTTGTTCAGAAACCTTAACTATATACGGAATGCCTGCCCGTAAGCCTAAGCATCTGTAGTTATTTAAAAGAAGATAACTACCATTTGAAAGCAATGTGAGTGTGGGAATTATTGAAGGGAATGGTGTTCCTTTTAAAAAAACAAGCCAAATTTGGCGCTGATATGTTACAAGCTTTTTGTGATTCACGGACGTCGGAACAGTGCCATTGAGCCTGCCGCCTGATTCTTGCTCGATCCATGAGCTAGAACTATTTAACTGCCGAATAGAGAGTGTGGAGCATCCCAAGCCCACGCCAGAATTTGAACCTCCTTTCTGGACCAAGTCGAGCGACCTCAAGACATCTAACTGAGGTCCCGACACTAGTTTATCTAGGATTGAACCCCTATCCAACCAACGCCAGTTCACCACCCATTTTCTGATTCTCCGGCTTCCTTAGCACCTGACAGGCGCTTGAATAGTAAAACAGGCAACTTAACGTAAAGTCCTGATGATGATCCCAGTTCACTAGGAGCCAGGGATCGAAACGTCGTCGACATTTTTAGCAATTTTGTAATGTCTACCATTGTGTTTACCCGATTACAGTAATTGTGTGTCCGAACTTGCTTTGAATTGATGTAAATGCAAGGGACAGTTGGCTCCCACGTCCTTCTTGCCTGATATCTTTTGTCTCATACTTTTTGCCTCCCTCTTTTTCAACATTTACTATCCTCTACTTTTCAAACCTTCTAATTGTTATCTGGATAGGTGCAGGCTTGTACCCTATCAGACAATGAAATTGCCCCCTTTGGTGGTCATGTTTATCATTACATATATTTGAATAAAACTTCTCAGGCCCGGCTGGGCACTGAAATTGTGGAATATAGTACTGATCCTAGTCTATATTTTATTGTATTGCTTATGCTGTTTACCCTAAGGACCGTTGTTTCCTCAAAAAGATAGTTCGCCCATGGTCCCTAGGCACTGTATTGGGTTCCCTTGTTATGATTGAAAAGACTTGAGCGCAAACGCTGGTTTGCAAGGGCTTCTTATTGTCCATACCCACTTTTGGGTCTGGGTCTCCTAGCACTTTTTTCCTCTCTAAAAATCCCATTTTTTCAGGACTGGACCGAACTCTGTCTGTCCCTCCTTTTTCACCACCCCCTTACCTCCCTCTAAGTGTCACATTATGTCAGCTTTTGCTCCACTCTACACAGATGACTACCTGAAACAACTTTGCTCTGGTCCTTCCTTACTATCAGAAAATTCAGAAATTCCTAGTCAGGCGAATGCCACAACCCGTGAACAGTTAGAAAAACTAAGAAAGAAACAGGTCCGTTTGCAACTAATGGTATTGATGCTAAAAAAGCATCACTTCCGGATTCACGGACGTCGGAACAGTGCCATTGAGCCTGCTGCCTGATTCTTGCTCGATCCATGAGCTAGAACTATTTAACTGCCGAATAGAGAGTGTGGAGCATCCCAAGCCCACGCCAGAATTTGAACCTCCTTTCTGGACCAAGTCGAGCGACCTCAAGACATCTAACTGAGGTCCCGACACTAGTTTATCTAGGATTGAACCCCTATCCAACCAACGCCAGTTCACCACCCATTTTCTGATTCTCCGGCGTTTCATTAGCACCTGACAGGCGCTTGAATAGTAAAACAGGCAACTTAACGTAAAGTCCTGATGAGGATCCCAGTTCACTAGGAGCCAGGGATCGAAACGTCGTCGACATTTTTAGCAATTTTGTAATGTCTACCATTGTGTTTACCCGATTACAGTAATTGTGTGTCCGAACTTGCTTTGAATTGATGTAAATGCAAGGGACAGTTGGCTCCCACGTCCTTCTTGCCTGATATCTTTTGTCTCATACTTTTTGCCTCCCTCTTTTTCAACATTTACTATCCTCTACTTTTCAAACCTTCTAATTGTTATCTGGATAGGTGCAGGCTTGTACCCTATCAGACAATGAAATTGACCCCTTTGGTGGTCATGTTTATCATTACATATATTTGAATAAAACTTCTCAGGCCCGGCTGGGCACTGAAATTGTGGAATATAGTACTGATCCTAGTCTATATTTTATTGTATTGCTTATGCTGTTTACCCTAAGGACCGTTGTTTCCTCAAAAAGATAGTTCGCCCATGGTCCCTAGGCACTGTATTGGGTTCCCTTGTTATGATTGAAAAGATATGTTACAAGCGCCGTGAAGTTGGACTTATGTACACACCAAAGTATGTCCCACTTTTGAATCACAGTCCTGCCCTGTCAGGAAAATCACCTTATCATCACTTAAACAGTGATATGTAAAATAGTAACACCCACAATTAGTGTAATAAAGTGCTACCTAAGGGTTCAAATCTACCAATAGGAAAGTGCTTTTTACAGGCGGTAAATTGAAAAAGTGAAATTGGTAAAGAAATCACCCCGTATATTAGCCATACCGAAGAATCTGTTACAGCTATTGGAAAGGGAATCTGCTACAATTTTTCAATATGTAACATTGTATAGGTTGAGTCCTTCATAGACATTAGCTTTTGTTTATCTGTCAAATTAAAAGGCAAAAACAAAGCAGTGGTGTTTAAATAATCCTTTTCCATATTTCAAAGTTTGCAAAGTCAATCAGAATTGCATGACAGAGCGCAACTGATTTTGACCATCAAATAAAACAGACATGTCAATTTACACGATATCAATAACAGATAATACAATATTGTCTAAAGTTTAAATACGAGACGACAAAGTATTAATGCTATTGTCTACAACATCCAACACCTTACACAAATTATCTTGGTCAAGTTGTTGCCTCTGCTTGGAAGTGTTGGACTTGGCCCATTTTCCCAGAAATTGTTCGCCTTTCACCCCCCTGTTTAGGGTGTCTCCCCCATGGTAAATAAAGTTGTATAGGCCATGTGTGGTATGAGATGCCCTGTGTACTATGACAATGTAATGCAATGGTGTGAACACTTGCCATTCCCCCATCAAGAAAATGTACCCTGGTGAACTGCTAATTTTTAAAATGGATGCCATGGCTATATGTTGTGCCACCTGACTGCAGTAGGTTACTGATCTAGTTGTTAGGTAATGTAAATGTAAATGTATTGCAATTTATATAGCGCACGTATCACCCGAAGGCATCAAGGCGCTTGCCTTGGGAACCCGTCCTGGTTTTTCCCTGTGGGATAACCGGGCATCCCCAGGGTGAAAGCCAGGCATCCCGCAGCGGGGTGGGACGCCATAGTGGAGATTAAGCAAGCTATTGCCCAGAGTTGGAGCGTGGGACCCCATGATTAGAATAGGCACAGAGGCGAGAATTGTCGAGTCCGTGGACATTTTGGGCTCAGGACCCTGCCGCGTCGGGAATTGAACCCTGGTCCCGGGCCAGACCTCTGCATCAGGGTCTGCCGCTCTAATCAGTGATGGACTGTGGTGTAGGCATCGTGATGCAGCTGCATCCCCAATAGGAGGCACTACGTTTAGAGTTCAAAACAATGATTCAAAGGAAAGTTCAACTTCACGATTTATAGTTTTAATCGTTGGCAGGTTAGTACATTGTCTTTGTAGATATTCAAATCATATCTGATCCAAGCTTAGTACTTGACGATAGGGTAGAGGGAACGCCTCCGATGCATTTCGGGCTAATAGCCCTTTGTCAAGGAGCGCTGTGGGGAAGACGAAAGGAGCTGTGAGAACTGGGGTCTAATGCGGGCTATGCATTATATATTAGGAAGTGCCGATCAAAAAAGTGAGCTATTGAACCTTAAGGGAGTGAGGAATGTGAAGCGGGTGGCGTCAGCGCGTGACGAATTCGGTGGAAGGTGAGGGAGGGTGCGCTAAATCCGCGTTTCAGGAGGTGAAATGTTCTACTTACTTCATATCGCGGGTAAAAAGCCTCGAGCGTTGCTGAAGAGTATACGGGCGGGGTGCCTGGAGCGAGTGTGAGCGCGGGGAAGTTTAAAGGGAGGACGCGTTGGTGTGTTAAAGGAAGGACTAAGTGTGGGTGTGACTTGGAGTTGGAGACTAATGCGAGGGCCATATTGGAAAGGTGTAGTGACGCAAGGAAGTACAATGCACATAAGATGAAACAAAATCAAACAATGCAGTAATCATGGGTATGTACAGTTAAAGGTAACAACTGAGTTCGGTTCGGTCGTTAAGACCATGAGGTTTAAGCGACTGCAGACGATAAATCCATTCCAACTCTCTCTGGAGTAAGAATTTTCGTGTGTCCATGCCTTCTTTTTTGGAGATAGTTTCAAGAATGATGAATCGGAGTTGGGCAATAGAATGTCTGGCTTCAGCAAAATGAGTTGCAACATTGGATTTTTCATATTTCAGTCGGATATTTGATTTGTGCTCATTAAGCCGTGTTTTGATTTTGCGTTCAGTTTTTCCGACATATAGCTTGCCGCACGGGCATTTGAGTGCATATATGAGGTTCGAGGTATCACAAGTGGCATTCACTTGGAGTCTAATCGGATTGCCCTTCATTGGATGTCTGATAGTGTTGACTTTTATAATGGAATTGCAGTGACTGCAGTTCAAGCATGGTTGGGTGCCTTTATATACCATGTGTTTGGGAGTGGGTTTGGATAAGATTTCCTGTATGTTCTTACTTCTTGAATATGCGAATAATGGAGGTTGTTGAAACATGTCCCGAAAATCTGGGTCCACTTGTAAGATAGGCCAATGTTTGAGGATGATCTTTTTATACATGGTACTGAATGTAGAAAATTTAGACACCATGACGATGCGTTGATTTTCTTTTTTTGGGCTGTTTGATTAGAGACTCTTGTCTGGAAATTTTCTCCACTCTGGTTTGTGCCTCGGTTAGGATGGTTTCTGGGTACCCTCGCTGTAAGAAGCGATCGTGTGTTTCTTTTATGCGAAGATTGGCTGTTTGTTCGTTGGATACTATGCGTTTGACGCGTAACATTTGTGAGTAAGGCATGTGTTTCTTCAAAGCTCCCTGATGGAAGCTGGAGAAGTGGAGAGTGTTATTGCGATCAGTGGGTTTCCTGAATAGGTCAGTGCTGAAACCATCAGATGTAATTGTAACGTTCACATCCAAAAATGAAATGGTGCGGTCGTTTATTTGCCATGATAGTTGAATCCGTTCATCTTTTTTGTTGAGGTTGGTGAGGGCCTCGTTTAGAGATTGTTCAGTGTCATTCCAAATAAAGAAAAGGTCATCAATGTACCTTACGTACATACTGGTCTTGTTGTGAAAGGTGGGGTCTGCGTAAATATGGCGTGTTTCAAAGTTCTCCATGAAGATGTTAGCGTATGTGGGAGCTGCGCAGTTTCCCATCGCCATTCCGGACAACTGTAAGAACCACTGGTTATCATTCTGAAAGTAACTGTGATATAGGGTGAACCCCATCAGTTCCATGATGAAAGCTTGCATGTTGGGTTCAATGTTGCTGTTGAGGAGGGCTGCTTCTACGGCTTCAATGCCGCCCTGGTGTGGTATTGAGGTGTACAATGCGCTGACGTCAGCCGTGCATAGAATGTATGACTTCTCTTTGTTTATTTGGATTTTGGAAAGTTTTATTAAAAAATCGGTGGTATCTTTGATGTGACTGGTAGATTTAAGGACAATAGGTTGAAGATATTTGTCGATGAATTTACCGGTAGGTTCATGCAATGATCCCCTGGTGGATACGATGGGTCTACATGGTGGGTTGTGAAGGTCTTTGTGGATCTTAGGACTCAATTGGATAGTTGGACTCCTGGGAAACTCAGTTAGAAGAAAGTTCTTTGTGCGGTTTTCAATAATGCCGTTGCGATGTGCTCTGGTTACAATTTCTTGAAGAATGTTAAGAAACTCCTTTGTGGGGTTAACATCAAGTTGCATGTAAATAGTTTCATCGTGGATGTGTTCTTGGAGTCGTTGGTTGTACATGGCAGAGTCCATGATCACAAGGGCACCTCCCTTGTCAGCTTTAATGCATTTAATTTGTGGGTCATTGGCTAGAGATTTCAACGTGTCGCGATCTTTAGTTGTGAGGTTAGAATGTTTCGGTCTTTTGTTGAAATTTATCTTGGAAAGGTCATTACGTACTAGATCTTCAAATAAATCTATGCTTTTGTGACTGCACGGTGCTTGGAAAGTACTAGTGGGTCGTAGTCCACGTAATTCATCAGATTTGGATGTGTTAGAAGGTGGCATGATGTTATCGAAGAAATGGCGTAGTCTGAGTTTTCGCGTGAATTTGAATGTGCTGATTTCAAGTTCCAACAGATTGGTGGATGTTACTGGAACGAATGATGTACCTTTTTCAAGCAAGTCGATTTGATGTTTAGGTATGGTAGCATTTGAGATGTTGATTACGAGACGTTCTTTTTGCCTTTGGTGTCCTTCTTGGTGGTTGTGCTTCTCGTGTTTGGAGCAATAGTGTCTTTTTCCTTTGTTCTTGCTCCTCCTGAGTCTTCGGTTTGTCTTGGGTCTGATTCTAAAAAAGAGACCGCGGAGGTTGTGGTGGTTGATGTACTAGTTTGATCATCACCCGGGGGGGTGGTGGTTTGTTTGCGTGGAGGTCGGGATGCAAAGTCACTCTCCGAGGATGAGGTATCGGTTTGGGTGTTTGATGGTCTATTGCGTCGTCGTTGAGCATAAACGTCTGCCCACGAGTATACCTCGTCAAGTTTATAATCGAGGGTGTCCCTTCGAAATTTTCTTAATTTACGTTCATTTATTTCTTTGCGATGTTTATCGAGGATGTTTTGAGTGTCCTCTAGGGTTCGAGTGAGTTCATCAGAGGAAAGCATGTTCCTAAGTTCATCATCAACCTCTTTTATCTCCTGTTCTAGTTCTTTAAGTATGCCGGAAAGTTCTTCCACAATTAAAAGAATCAGGTCGAGACTGCATTTGTTAAGGATGGCGTCCCATTTGTCTTTAAATGCTTTGGAATTTTTGCATAGAGATGGTCTTAAAGAAATCCTTAGGCCGCGTGGGATCCTGAGAGCTCGGTGATATTTCAGTAAAGTGCTCGCGTGGAGCTTTTGATTAATATGTCTTTTAGAAAGATAGAGCAATTGTTTGATGCATTGTTCTTTGTTGCGTGAGGTAGAACTGGGGTTGACGTCTTCCTCGATCAGCGAGTAAATACGGTTGCGTTCTTCTTCATCATACGCCAGAGTTTGGGCTCTGGCTTGGGTGCTTTTACTGATTTCGTCAAATTGCATGTTGTAGTGCGTGCTCCCACCGTGTGGCGGAAATTGACTAGTAAAGATAAAGGCTAGGAGGGGCACAGCAGGTATGGGATGTCGTTAATTAACTGTGATGTTGGGTTTCTTCAGTTTCGTGTGCACTCTTGGGTCGCGTTTCCGTCAAAGCGCGTTCAATTGATGGACTGTGGTGTAGGCATCGTGATGCAGCTGCATCCCCAATAGGAGGCACTACGTTTAGAGTTCAAAACAATGATTCAAAGGAAAGTTCAACTTCACGATTTATAGTTTTAATCGTTGGCAGGTTAGTACATTGTCTTTGTAGATATTCAAATCATATCTGATCCAAGCTTAGTACTTGACGATAGGGTAGAGGGAACGCCTCCGATGCATTTCGGGCTAATAGCCCTTTGTCAAGGAGCGCTGTGGGGAAGACGAAAGGAGCTGTGAGAACTGGGGTCTAATGCGGGCTATGCATTATATATTAGGAAGTGCCGATCAAAAAAGTGAGCTATTGAACCTTAAGGGAGTGAGGAATGTGAAGCGGGTGGCGTCAGCGCGTGACGAATTCGGTGGAAGGTGAGGGAGGGTGCGCTAAATCCGCGTTTCAGGAGGTGAAATGTTCTACTTACTTCATATCGCGGGTAAAAAGCCTTGAGCGTTGCTGAAGAGTATACGGGCGGGGTGCCTGGAGCGAGTGTGAGCGCGGGGAAGTTTAAAGGGAGGACGCGTTGGTGTGTTAAAGGAAGGACTAAGTGTGGGTGTGACTTGGAGTTGGAGACTAATGCGGGAGCCATATTGGAAAGGTGTAGTGACGCAAGGAAGTACAATGCACATAAGATGAAACAAAATCAAACAATGCAGTAATCATGGGTATGTACAGTTAAAGGTAACAACTGAGTTCGGTTCGGTCGTTAAGACCATGAGGTTTAAGCGACTGCAGACGATAAATCCATTCCAACTCTCTCTGGAGTAAGAATTTTCGTGTGTCCATGCCTTCTTTTTTGGAGATAGTTTCAAGAATGATGAATCGGAGTTGGGCAATAGAATGTCTGGCTTCAGCAAAATGAGTTGCAACATTGGATTTTTCATATTTCAGTCGGATATTTGATTTGTGCTCATTAAGCCGTGTTTTGATTTTGCGTTCAGTTTTTCCGACATATAGGTTGCCGCACGGGCATTTGAGTGCATATATGAGGTTCGAGGTATCACAAGTGGCATTCACTTGGAGTCTAATCGGATTGCCCTTCATTGGATGTCTGATAGTGTTGCCTTTTATAATGGAATTGCAGTGACTGCAGTTCAAGCATGGTTGGGTGCCTTTATATACCATGTGTTTGGGAGTGGGTTTGGATAAGATTTCCTGTATGTTCTTACTTCTTGAATATGCGAATAATGGAGGTTGTTGAGACATGTCCCGAAAATCTGGGTCCACTTGTAAGATAGGCCAATGTTTGAGGATGATCTTTTTATACATGGTACTTTATGTAGAAAATTTAGACACCATGACGATGCGTTGATTTTCTTTTTTGGGCTGTTTGATTAGAGACTCTTGTCTGGAAATTTTCTCCACTCTGGTTTGTGCCTCGGTTAGGATGGTTTCTGGGTACCCTCGCTGTAAGAAGCGATCGTGTGTTTCTTTTATGCGAAGATTGGCTGTTTGTTCGTTGGATACTATGCGTTTGACGCGTAACATTTGTGAGTAAGGCATGTGTTTCTTCAAAGCTCCCTGATGGAAGCTGGAGAAGTGGAGAGTGTTATTGCGATCAGTGGGTTTCCTGAATAGGTCAGTGCTGAAACCATCAGATGTAATTGTAACGTTCACATCCAAAAATGAAATGGTGCGGTCGTTTATTTGCCATGATAGTTGAATCCGTTCATCTTTTTTGTTGAGGTTGGTGAGGGCCTCGTTTAGAGATTGTTCAGTGTCATTCCAAATAAAGAAAAGGTCATCAATGTACCTTACGTACATACTGGTCTTGTTGTGAAAGGTGGGGTCTGCGTAAATATGGCGTATTTCAAAGTTCTCCATGAAGATGTTAGCGTATGTGGGAGCTGCGCAGTTTCCCATCGCCATTCCGGACAACTGTAAGAACCACTGGTTATCATTCTGAAAGTAACTGTGATATAGGGTGAACCCCATCAGTTCCATGATGAAAGCTTGCATGTTGGGTTCAATGTTGCTGTTGAGGAGGGCTGCTTCTACGGCTTCAATGCCGCCCTGGTGTGGTATTGAGGTGTACAATGCGCTGACGTCAGCCGTGCATAGAATGTATGACTTCTCTTTGTTTATTTGGATTTTGGAAAGTTTTATTAAAAAATCGGTGGTATCTTTGATGTGACTGGTAGATTTAAGGACAATAGGTTGAAGATATTTGTCGATGAATTTACCGGTAGGTTCATGCAATGATCCCCTGGTGGATACGATGGGTCTACATGGTGGGTTGTGAAGGTCTTTGTGGATCTTAGGACTCAATTGGATAGTTGGACTCCTGGGAAACTCAGTTAGAAGAAAGTTCTTTGTGCGGTCTTCAATAATGCCGTTGCGATGTGCTCTGGTTACAATTTCTTGAAGAATGTTAAGAAACTCCTTTGTGGGGTTAACATCAAGTTGCATGTAAATAGTTTCATCGTGGATGTGTTCTTGGAGTCGTTGGTTGTACATGGCAGAGTCCATGATCACAAGGGCACCTCCCTTGTCAGCTTTAATGCATTTAATTTGTGGGTTATTGGCTAGAGATTTCAACGTGTCGCGATCTTTAGTTGTGAGGTTAGAATGTTTCGGTCTTTTGTTGAAATTTATCTTGGAAAGGTCATTACGTACTAGATCTTCAAATAAATCTATGCTTTTGTGACTGCACGGTGCTTGGAAAGTACTAGTGGGTCGTAGTCCACGTAATTCATCAGATTTGGATGTGTTAGAAGGTGGCATGATGTTATCGAAGAAATGGCGTAGTCTGAGTTTTCTCGTGAATTTGAATGTGCTGATTTCAAGTTCCAACAGATTGGTGGATGTTACTGGAACGAATGATGTACCTTTTTCAAGCAAGTCGATTTGATGTTTAGGTATGGTAGCATTTGAGATGTTGATTACGAGACGTTCTTTTTGCCTTTGGTGTCCTTCTTGGTGGTTGTGCTTCTCGTGTTTGGAGCAATAGTG
This sequence comes from Lissotriton helveticus, assembly GCF_964261635.1. Classification (NCBI taxonomy): domain Eukaryota; kingdom Metazoa; phylum Chordata; class Amphibia; order Caudata; family Salamandridae; genus Lissotriton; species Lissotriton helveticus. The sequence continues at coordinate 74,418,284 of NC_136065.1, forward strand.
TCTTTTTCCTTTGTTCTTGCTCCTCCTGAGTCTTCGGTTTGTCTTGGGTCTGATTCTAAAAAAGAGACCGCAGAGGTTGTGGTGGTTGATGTACTAGTTTGATCATCACCCGGGGGGGTGGTGGTTTGTTTGCGTGGAGGTCGGGATGCAAAGTCACTCTCCGAGGATGAGGTATCGGTTTGGGTGTTTGATGGTCTATTGCGTCGTCGTTGAGCATAAACGTCTGCCCACGAGTATACCTCGTCAAGTTTATAATCGAGGGTGTCCCTTCGAAATTTTCTTAATTTACGTTCATTTATTTCTTTGCGATGTTTATCGAGGATGTTTTGAGTGTCCTCTAGGGTTCGAGTGAGTTCATCAGAGGAAAGCATGTTCCTAAGTTCATCATCAACCTCTTTTATCTCCTGTTCTAGTTCTTTAAGTATGCCGGAAAGTTCTTCCACAATTAAAAGAATCAGGTCGAGACTGCATTTGTTAAGGATGGCGTCCCATTTGTCTTTAAATGCTTTGGAATTTTTGCATAGAGATGGTCTTAAAGAAATCCTTAGGCCGCGTGGGATCCTGAGAGCTCGGTGATATTTCAGTAAAGTGCTCGCGTGGAGCTTTTGATTAATATGTCTTTTAGAAAGATAGAGCAATTGTTTGATGCATTGTTCTTTGTTGCGTGAGGTAGAACTGGGGTTGACGTCTTCCTCGATCAGCGAGTAAATACGGTTGCGTTCTTCTTCATCATACGCCAGAGTTTGGGCTCTGGCTTGGGTGCTTTTACTGATTTCGTCAAATTGCATGTTGTAGTGCGTGCTCCCACCGTGTGGCGGAAATTGACTAGTAAAGATAAAGGCTAGGAGGGGCACAGCAGGTATGGGATGTCGTTAATTAACTGTGATGTTGGGTTTCTTCAGTTTCGTGTGCACTCTTGGGTCGCGTTTCCGTCAAAGCGCGTTCAATTGATGGACTGTGGTGTAGGCATCGTGATGCAGCTGCATCCCCAATAGGAGGCACTACGTTTAGAGTTCAAAACAATGATTCAAAGGAAAGTTCAACTTCACGATTTATAGTTTTAATCGTTGGCAGGTTAGTACATTGTCTTTGTAGATATTCAAATCATATCTGATCCAAGCTTAGTACTTGACGATAGGGTAGAGGGAACGCCTCCGATGCATTTCGGGCTAATAGCCCTTTGTCAAGGAGCGCTGTGGGGAAGACGAAAGGAGCTGTGAGAACTGGGGTCTAATGCGGGCTATGCATTATATATTAGGAAGTGCCGATCAAAAAAGTGAGCTATTGAACCTTAAGGGAGTGAGGAATGTGAAGCGGGTGGCGTCAGCGCGTGACGAATTCGGTGGAAGGTGAGGGAGGGTGCGCTAAATCCGCGTTTCAGGAGGTGAAATGTTCTACTTACTTCATATCGCGGGTAAAAAGCCTCGAGCGTTGCTGAAGAGTATACGGGCGGGGTGCCTGGAGCGAGTGTGAGCGCGGGGAAGTTTAAAGGGAGGACGCGTTGGTGTGTTAAAGGAAGGACTAAGTGTGGGTGTGACTTGGAGTTGGAGACTAATGCGGGGGCCATATTGGAAAGGTGTAGTGACGCAAGGAAGTACAATGCACATAAGATGAAACAAAATCAAACAATGCAGTAATCATGGGTATGTACAGTTAAAGGTAACAACTGAGTTTGGTTCGGTCGTTAAGACCATGAGGTTTAAGCGACTGCAGACGATAAATCCATTCCAACTCTCTCTGGAGTAAGAATTTTCGTGTGTCCATGCCTTCTTTTTTGGAGATAGTTTCAAGAATGATGAATCGGAGTTGGGCAATAGAATGTCTGGCTTCAGCAAAATGAGTTGCAACATTGGATTTTTCATATTTCAGTCGGATATTTGATTTGTGCTCATTAAGCCGTGTTTTGATTTTGCGTTCAGTTTTTCCGACATATAGCTTGCCGCACGGGCATTTGAGTGCATATATGAGGTTCGAGGTATCACAAGTGGCATTCACTTGGAGTCTAATCGGATTGCCCTTCATTGGATGTCTGATAGTGTTGCCTTTTATAATGGAATTGCAGTGACTGCAGTTCAAGCATGGTTGGGTGCCTTTATATACCATGTGTTTGGGAGTGGGTTTGGATAAGACTTCCTGTATGTTCTTACTTCTTGAATATGCGAATAATGGAGGTTGTTGAAACATGTCCCGAAAATCTGGGTCCACTTGTAAGATAGGCCAATGTTTGAGGATGATCTTTTTATACATGGTACTGAATGTAGAAAATTTAGACACCATGACGATGCGTTGATTTTCTTTTTTGGGCTGTTTGATTAGAGACTCTTGTCTGGAAATTTTCTCCACTCTGGTTTGTGCCTCGGTTAGGATGGTTTCTGGGTACCCTCGCTGTAAGAAGCGATCGTGTGTTTCTTTTATGCGAAGATTGGCTGTTTGTTCGTTGGATACTATGCGTTTGACGCGTAACATTTGTGAGTAAGGCATGTGTTTCTTCAAAGCTCCCTGATGGAAGCTGGAGAAGTGGAGAGTGTTATTGCGATCAGTGGGTTTCCTGAATAGGTCAGTGCTGAAACGATCAGATGTAATTGTAACGTTCACATCCAAAAATGAAATGGTGCGGTCGTTTATTTGCCATGATAGTTGAATCCGTTCATCTTTTTTGTTGAGGTTGGTGAGGGCCTCGTTTAGAGATTGTTCAGTGTCATTCCAAATAAAGAAAAGGTCATCAATGTACCTTACGTACATACTGGTCTTGTTGTGAAAGGTGGGGTCTGCGTAAATATGGCGTATTTCAAAGTTCTCCATGAAGATGTTAGCGTATGTGGGAGCTGCGCAGTTTCCCATCGCCATTCCGGACAACTGTAAGAACCACTGGTTATCATTCTGAAAGTAACTGTGATATAGGGTGAACCCCATCAGTTCCATGATGAAAGCTTGCATGTTGGGTTCAATGTTGCTGTTGAGGAGGGCTGCTTCTACGGCTTCAATGCCGCCCTGGTGTGGTATTGAGGTGTACAATGCGCTGACGTCAGCCGTGCATAGAATGTATGACTTCTCTTTGTTTATTTGGATTTTGGAAAGTTTTATTAAAAAATCGGTGGTATCTTTGATGTGACTGGTAGATTTAAGGACAATAGGTTGAAGATATTTGTCGATGAATTTACCGGTAGGTTCATGCAATGATCCCCTGGTGGATACGATGGGTCTACATGGTGGGTTGTGAAGGTCTTTGTGGATCTTAGGACTCAATTGGATAGTTGGACTCCTGGGAAACTCAGTTAGAAGAAAGTTCTTTGTGCGGTCTTCAATAATGCCGTTGCGATGTGCTCTGGTTACAATTTCTTGAAGAATGTTAAGAAACTCCTTTGTGGGGTTAACATCAAGTTGCATGTAAATAGTTTCATCGTGGATGTGTTCTTGGAGTCGTTGGTTGTACATGGCAGAGTCCATGATCACAAGGGCACCTCCCTTGTCAGCTTTAATGCATTTAATTTGTGGGTTATTGGCTAGAGATTTCAACGTGTCGCGATCTTTAGTTGTGAGGTTAGAATGTTTCGGTCTTTTGTTGAAATTTATCTTGGAAAGGTCATTACGTACTAGATCTTCAAATAAATCTATGCTTTTGTGACTGCACGGTGCTTGGAAAGTACTAGTGGGTCGTAGTCCACGTAATTCATCAGATTTGGATGTGTTAGAAGGTGGCATGATGTTATCGAAGAAATGGCGTAGTCTGAGTTTTCTCGTGAATTTGAATGTGCTGATTTCAAGTTCCAACAGATTGGTGGATGTTACTGGAACGAATGATGTACCTTTTTCAAGCAAGTCGATTTGATGTTTAGGTATGGTAGCATTTGAGATGTTGATTACGAGACGTTCTTTTTGCCTTTGGTGTCCTTCTTGGTGGTTGTGCTTCTCGTGTTTGGAGCAATAGTGTCTTTTTCCTTTGTTCTTGCTCCTCCTGAGTCTTCGGTTTGTCTTGGGTCTGATTCTAAAAAAGAGACCGCGGAGGTTGTGGTGGTTGATGTACTAGTTTGATCATCACCCGGGGGGGTGGTGGTTTGTTTGCGTGGAGGTCGGGATGCAAAGTCACTCTCCGAGGATGAGGTATCGGTTTGGGTGTTTGATGGTCTATTGCGTCGTCGTTGAGCATAAACGTCTGCCCACGAGTATACCTCGTCAAGTTTATAATCGAGGGTGTCCCTTCGAAATTTTCTTAATTTACGTTCATTTATTTCTTTGCGATGTTTATCGAGGATGTTTTGAGTGTCCTCTAGGGTTCGAGTGAGTTCATCAGAGGAAAGCATGTTCCTAAGTTCATCATCAACCTCTTTTATCTCCTGTTCTAGTTCTTTAAGTATGCCGGAAAGTTCTTCCACAATTAAAAGAATCAGGTCGAGACTGCATTTGTTAAGGATGGCGTCCCATTTGTCTTTAAATGCTTTGGAATTTTTGCATAGAGATGGTCTTAAAGAAATCCTTAGGCCGCGTGGGATCCTGAGAGCTCGGTGATATTTCAGTAAAGTGCTCGCGTGGAGCTTTTGATTAATATGTCTTTTAGAAAGATAGAGCAATTGTTTGATGCATTGTTCTTTGTTGCGTGAGGTAGAACTGGGGTTGACGTCTTCCTCGATCAGCGAGTAAATACGGTTGCGTTCTTCTTCATCATACGCCAGAGTTTGGGCTCTGGCTTGGGTGCTTTTACTGATTTCGTCAAATTGCATGTTGTAGTGCGTGCTCCCACCGTGTGGCGGAAATTGACTAGTAAAGATAAAGGCTAGGAGGGGCACAGCAGGTATGGGATGTCGTTAATTAACTGTGATGTTGGGTTTCTTCAGTTTCGTGTGCACTCTTGGGTCGCGTTTCCGTCAAAGCGCGTTCAATTGATGGACTGTGGTGTAGGCATCGTGATGCAGCTGCATCCCCAATAGGAGGCACTACGTTTAGAGTTCAAAACAATGATTCAAAGGAAAGTTCAACTTCACGATTTATAGTTTTAATCGTTGGCAGGTTAGTACATTGTCTTTGTAGATATTCAAATCATATCTGATCCAAGCTTAGTACTTGACGATAGGGTAGAGGGAACGCCTCCGATGCATTTCGGGCTAATAGCCCTTTGTCAAGGAGCGCTGTGGGGAAGACGAAAGGAGCTGTGAGAACTGGGGTCTAATGCGGGCTATGCATTATATATTAGGAAGTGCCGATCAAAAAAGTGAGCTATTGAACCTTAAGGGAGTGAGGAATGTGAAGCGGGTGGCGTCAGCGCGTGACGAATTCGGTGGAAGGTGAGGGAGGGTGCGCTAAATCCGCGTTTCAGGAGGTGAAATGTTCTACTTACTTCATATCGCGGGTAAAAAGCCTCGAGCGTTGCTGAAGAGTATACGGGCGGGGTGCCTGGAGCGAGTGTGAGCGCGGGGAAGTTTAAAGGGAGGACGCGTTGGTGTGTTAAAGGAAGGACTAAGTGTGGGTGTGACTTGGAGTTGGAGACTAATGCGGGGGCCATATTGGAAAGGTGTAGTGACGCAAGGAAGTGCAATGCACATAAGATGAAACAAAATCAAACAATGCAGTAATCATGGGTATGTACAGTTAAAGGTAACAACTGAGTTTGGTTCGGTCGTTAAGACCATGAGGTTTAAGCGACTGCAGACGATAAATCCATTCCAACTCTCTCTGGAGTAAGAATTTTCGTGTGTCCATGCCTTCTTTTTTGGAGATAGTTTCAAGAATGATGAATCGGAGTTGGGCAATAGAATGTCTGGCTTCAGCAAAATGAGTTGCAACATTGGATTTTTCATATTTCAGTCGGATATTTGATTTGTGCTCATTAAGCCGTGTTTTGATTTTGCGTTCAGTTTTTCCGACATATAGCTTGCCGCACGGGCATTTGAGTGCATATATGAGGTTCGAGGTATCACAAGTGGCATTCACTTGGAGTCTAATCGGATTGCCCTTCATTGGATGTCTGATAGTGTTGCCTTTTATAATGGAATTGCAGTGACTGCAGTTCAAGCATGGTTGGGTGCCTTTATATACCATGTGTTTGGGAGTGGGTTTGGATAAGACTTCCTGTATGTTCTTACTTCTTGAATATGCGAATAATGGAGGTTGTTGAAACATGTCCCGAAAATCTGGGTCCACTTGTAAGATAGGCCAATGTTTGAGGATGATCTTTTTATACATGGTACTGAATGTAGAAAATTTAGACACCATGACGATGCGTTGATTTTCTTTTTTGGGCTGTTTGATTAGAGACTCTTGTCTGGAAATTTTCTCCACTCTGGTTTGTGCCTCGGTTAGGATGGTTTCTGGGTACCCTCGCTGTAAGAAGCGATCGTGTGTTTCTTTTATGCGAAGATTGGCTGTTTGTTCGTTGGATACTATGCGTTTGACGCGTAACATTTGTGAGTAAGGCATGTGTTTCTTCAAAGCTCCCTGATGGAAGCTGGAGAAGTGGAGAGTGTTATTGCGATCAGTGGGTTTCCTGAATAGGTCAGTGCTGAAACCATCAGATGTAATTGTAACGTTCACATCGAAAAATGAAATGGTGCGGTCGTTTATTTGCCATGATAGTTGAATCCATTCATCTTTTTTGTTGAGGTTGGTGAGGGCCTCGTTTAGAGATTGTTCAGTGTCATTCCAAATAAAGAAAAGGTCATCAATGTACCTTACGTACATACTGGTCTTGTTGTGAAAGGTGGGGTCTGCGTAAATATGGCGTGTTTCAAAGTTCTCCATGAAGATGTTAGCGTATGTGGGAGCTGCGCAGTTTCCCATCGCCATTCCGGACAACTGTAAGAACCACTGGTTATCATTCTGAAAGTAACTGTGATATAGGGTGAACCCCATCAGTTCCATGATGAAAGCTTGCATGTTGGGTTCAATGTTGCTGTTGAGGAGGGCTGCTTCTACGGCTTCAATGCCGCCCTGGTGTGGTATTGAGGTGTACAATGCGCTGACGTCAGCCGTGCATAGAATGTATGACTTCTCTTTGTTTATTTGGATTTTGGAAAGTTTTATTAAAAATCGGTGGTATCTTTGATGTGACTGGTAGATTTAAGGACAATAGGTTGAAGATATTTGTCGATGAATTTACCAGTAGGTTCATGCAATGATCCCCTGGTGGATACGATGGGTCTACATGGTGGGTTGTGAAGGTCTTTGTGGATCTTAGGACTCAATTGGATAGTTGGACTCCTGGGAAACTCAGTTAGAAGAAAGTTCTTTGTGCGGTCTTCAATAATGCCGTTGCGATGTGCTCTGGTTACAATTTCTTGAAGAATGTTAAGAAACTCCTTTGTGGGGTTAACATCAAGTTGCATGTAAATAGTTTCATCGTGGATGTGTTCTTGGAGTCGTTGGTTGTACATGGCAGAGTCCATGATCACAAGGGCACCTCCCTTGTCAGCTTTAATGCATTTAATTTGTGGGTTATTGGCTAAAGATTTCAACGTGTCGCGATCTTTAGTTGTGAGGTTAGAATGTTTCGGTCTTTTGTTGAAATTTATCTTGGAAAGGTCATTACGTACTAGATCTTCAAATAAATCTATGCTTTTGTGACTGCACGGTGCTTGGAAAGTACTAGTGGGTCGTAGTCCACGTAATTCATCAGATTTGGATGTGTTAGAAGGTGGCATGATGTTATCGAAGAAATGGCGTAGTCTGAGTTTTCTCGTGAATTTGAATGTGCTGATTTCAAGTTCCAACAGATTGGTGGATGTTACTGGAACGAATGATGTACCTTTTTCAAGCAAGTCGATTTGATGTTTAGGTATGGTAGCATTTGAGATGTTGATTACGAGACGTTCTTTTTGCCTTTGGTGTCCTTCTTGGTGGTTGTGCTTCTCGTGTTTGGAGCAATAGTGTCTTTTTCCTTTGTTCTTGCTCCTCCTGAGTCTTCGGTTTGTCTTGGGTCTGATTCTAAAAAAGAGACCGCGGAGGTTGTGGTGGTTGATGTACTAGTTTGATCATCACCCGGGGGGGTGGTGGTTTGTTTGCGTGGAGGTCGGGATGCAAAGTCACTCTCCGAGGATGAGGTATCGGTTTGGGTGTTTGATGGTCTATTGCGTCGTCGTTGAGCATAAACGTCTGCCCACGAGTATACCTCGTCAAGTTTATAATCGAGGGTGTCCCTTCGAAATTTTCTTAATTTACGTTCATTTATTTCTTTGCGATGTTTATCGAGGATGTTTTGAGTGTCCTCTAGGGTTCGAGTGAGTTCATCAGAGGAAAGCATGTTCCTAAGTTCATCATCAACCTCTTTTATCTCCTGTTCTAGTTCTTTAAGTATGCCGGAAAGTTCTTCCACAATTAAAAGAATCAGGTCGAGACTGCATTTGTTAAGGATGGCGTCCCATTTGTCTTTAAATGCTTTGGAATTTTTGCATAGAGATGGTCTTAAAGAAATCCTTAGGCCGCGTGGGATCCTGAGAGCTCGGTGATATTTCAGTAAAGTGCTCGCGTGGAGCTTTTGATTAATATGTCTTTTAGAAAGATAGAGCAATTGTTTGATGCATTGTTCTTTGTTGCGTGAGGTAGAACTGGGGTTGACGTCTTCCTCGATCAGCGAGTAAATACGGTTGCGTTCTTCTTCATCATACGCCAGAGTTTGGGCTCTGGCTTGGGTGCTTTTACTGATTTCGTCAAATTGCATGTTGTAGTGCGTGCTCCCACCGTGTGGCGGAAATTGACTAGTAAAGATAAAGGCTAGGAGGGGCACAGCAGGTATGGGATGTCGTTAATTAACTGTGATGTTGGGTTTCTTCAGTTTCGTGTGCACTCTTGGGTCGCGTTTCCGTCAAAGCGCGTTCAATTGATGGACTGTGGTGTAGGCATCGTGATGCAGCTGCATCCCCAATAGGAGGCACTACGTTTAGAGTTCAAAACAATGATTCAAAGGAAAGTTCAACTTCACGATTTATAGTTTTCATCGTTGGCAGGTTAGTACATTGTCTTTGTAGATATTCAAATCATATCTGATCCAAGCTTAGTACTTGACGATAGGGTAGAGGGAACGCCTCCGATGCATTTCGGGCTAATAGCCCTTTGTCAAGGAGCGCTGTGGGGAAGACGAAAGGAGCTGTGAGAACTGGGGTCTAATGCGGGCTATATATTATATATTAGGAAGTGCCGATCAAAAAAGTGAGCTATTGAACCTTAAGGGAGTGAGGAATGTGAAGCGGGTGGCGTCAGCGCGTGACGAATTCGGTGGAAGGTGAGGGAGGGTGCGCTAAATCCGCGTTTCAGGAGGTGAAATGTTCTACTTACTTCATATCGCGGGTAAAAAGCCTCGAGCGTTGCTGAAGAGTATACGGGCGGGGTGCCTGGAGCGAGTGTGAGCGCGGGGAAGTTTAAAGGGAGGACGCGTTGGTGTGTTAAAGGAAGTAAGTAGAACATTTCACCTCCTGAAACGCGGATTTAGCGCACCCTCCCTCACCTTCCACCGAATTCGTCACGCGCTGACGCCACCCGCTTCACATTCCTCACACCCTTAAGGTTCAATAGCTCACTTTTTTGATCGGCACTTCCTAATATATAATGCATAGCCCGCATTAGACCCCAGTTCTCACAGCTCCTTTCGTCTTCCCCACAGCGCTCCTTGACAAAGGGCTATTAGCCCGAAATGCATCGGAGGCGTTCCCTCTACCCTATCGTCAAGTACTAAGCTTGGATCAGATATGATTTGAATATCTACAAAGACAATGTACTAACCTGCCAACGATTAAAACTATAAATCGTGAAGTTGAACTTTCCTTTGAATCATTGTTTTGAACTCTAAACGTAGTGCCTCCTATTGGGGATGCAGCTGCATCACGATGCCTACACCACAGTCCATCAATTGAACGCGCTTTGACGGAAACGCGACCCAAGAGTGCACACGAAACTGAAGAAACCCAACATCACAGTTAATTAACGACATCCCATACCTGCTGTGCCCCTCCTAGCCTTTATCTTTACTAGTCAATTTCCGCCACACGGTGGGAGCACGCACTACAACATGCAATTTGACAAAATCAGTAAAAGCACCCAAGCCAGAGCCCAAACTCTGGCGTATGATGAAGAAGAACGCAACCGTATTTACTCGCTGATCGAGGAAGACGTCAACCCCAGTTCTACCTCACGCAACAAAGAACAATGCATCAAACAATTGCTCTATCTTTCTAAAAGACATATTAATCAAAAGCTCCACGCGAGCACTTTACTGAAATATCACCGAGCTCTCAGGATCCCACGCGGCCTAAGGATTTCTTTAAGACCATCTCTATGCAAAAATTCCAAAGCATTTAAAGACAAATGGGACGCCATCCTTAACAAATGCAGTCTCGACCTGATTCTTTTAATTGTGGAAGAACTTTCCGGCATACTTAAAGAACTAGAACAGGAGATAAAAGAGGTTGATGATGAACTTAGGAACATGCTTTCCTCTGATGAACTCACTCGAACCCTAGAGGACACTCAAAACATCCTCGATAAACATCGCAAAGAAATAAATGAACGTAAATTAAGAAAATTTCGAAGGGACACCCTCGATTATAAACTTGACGAGGTATACTCGTGGGCAGACGTTTATGCTCAACGACGACGCAATAGACCATCAAACACCCAAACCGATACCTCATCCTCGGAGAGTGACTTTGCATCCCGACCTCCACGCAAACAAACCACCACCCCCCCGGGTGATGATCAAACTAGTACATCAACCACCACAACCTCCGCGGTCTCTTTTTTAGAATCAGACCCAAGACAAACCGAAGACTCAGGAGGAGCAAGAACAAAGGAAAAAGACACTATTGCTCCAAACACGAGAAGCACAACCACCAAGAAGGACACCAAAGGCAAAAAGAACGTCTCGTAATCAACATCTCAAATGCTACCATATCTAAACATCAAATCGACTTGCTTGAAAAAGGTACATCATTCGTTCCAGTAACATCCACCAATCTGTTGGAACTTGAAATCAGCACATTCAAACTCACGAGAAAACTCAGACTACGCCATTTCTTCGATAACATCATGCCACCTTCTAACACATCCAAATCTGATGAATTACGTGGACTACGACCCACTAGTACTTTCCAAGCACCGTGCAGTCACAAAAGCATAGATTTATTTGAAGATCTAGTACGTAATGACCTTTCCAAGATAAATTTCAACAAAAGACCGAAACATTCTAACCTCACAACTAAAGATCGCGACACGTTGAAATCTCTAGCCAATAACCCACAAATTAAATGCATTAAAGCTGACAAGGGAGGTGCCCTTGTGATCATGGACTCTGCCATGTACAACCAACGACTCCAAGAACACATCCACGATGAAACTATTTACATGCAACTTGATGTTAACCCCACAAAGGAGTTTCTTAACATTCTTCAAGAAATTGTAACCAGAGCACATCGCAACGGCATTATTGAAGACCGCACAAAGAACTTTCTTCTAACTGAGTTTCCCAGGAGTCCAACTATCCAATTGAGTCCTAAGATCCACAAAGACCTTCACAACCCACCATGTAGACCCATCGTATCCACCAGGGGATCATTGCATGAACCTACTGGTAAATTCATCGACAAATATCTTCAACCTATTGTCCTTAAATCTACCAGTCACATCAAAGATACCACCGATTTTTTAATAAAACTTTCCAAAATCCAAATAAACAAAGAGAAGTCATACATTTTATGCACGGCTGACGTCAGCGCATTGTACACCTCAATACCACACCAGGGCGGCATTGAAGCCGTAGAAGCAGCCCTCCTCAACAGCAACATTGAACCCAACATGCAAGCTTTCATCATGGAACTGATGGGGTTCACCCTATATCACAGTTACTTTCAGAATGATAACCAGTGGTTCTTACAGTTGTCCGGAATGGCGATGGGAAACTGCGCAGCTCCCACATACGCTAACATCTTCATGGAGAACTTTGAAACACGCCATATTTACGCAGACCCCACCTTTCACAACAAGACCAGTATGTACGTAAGGTACATTGATGACCTTTTCTTTATTTGGAATGACACTGAACAATCTCTAAACGAGGCCCTCACCAACCTCAACAAAAAAGATGAACGGATTCAACTATCATGGCAAATAAACGACCGCACCATTTCATTTTTGGATGTGAACGTTACAATTACATCTGATGGTTTCAGCACTGACCTATTCAGGAAACCCACTGATCGCAATAACACTCTCCACTACTCCAGCTTCCATCAGGGAGCTTTGAAGAAACACATGCCTTACTCACAAATGTTACGCGTCAAACGCATAGTATCCAACGAACAAACAGCCAATCTTCGCATAAAAGAAACACACGATCGCTTCTTACAGCGAGGGTACCCAGAAACCATCCTAACCGAGGCACAAACCAGAGTGGAGAAAATTTCCAGACAAGAGTCTCTAATCAAACAGCCCAAAAAAGAAAATCAACGCATCGTCATGGTGTCTACATTTTCTACATTCAGTACCATGTATAAAAAGATCATCCTCAAACATTGGCCTATCTTACAAGTGGACCCAGATTTTCGGGACATGTTTCAACAACCTCCATTATTCGCATATTCAAGAAGTAAGAACATACAGGAAATCTTATCCAAACCCACTCCCAAACACATGGTATATAAAGGCACCCAACCATGCTTGAACTGCAGTCACTGCAATTCCATTATAAAAGGCAACACTATCAGACATCCAATGAAGGGCAATCCGATTAGACTCCAAGTGAATGCCACTTGTGATACCTCGAACCTCATATATGCACTCAAATGCCCGTGCGGCAAGCTATATGTCGGAAAAACTGAACGCAAAATCAAAACACGGCCTAATGAGCACAAATCAAATATCCGACTGAAATATGAAAAATCCAATGTTGCAACTCATTTTGCTGAAGCCAGACATTCTATTGCCCAACTCCGATTCATCATTCTTGAAACTATCTCCAAAAAAGAAGGCATGGACACACGAAAATTCTTACTCCAGAGAGAGTTAGAATGGATTTATCGTCTGCAGTCGCTTAAACCTCATGGTCTTAACGACCGAACCGAACTCAGTTGTTACCTTTAACTGTACATACCCATGATTACTGCATTGTTTGATTTTGTTTCATCTTATGTGCATTGTACTTCCTTGCGTCACTACACCTTTCCAATATGGCCCCGCATTAGTCTCCAACTCCAAGTCACACCCACACTTAGTCCTTCCTTTAACACACCAACGCGTCCTCCCTTTAAACTTCCCCGCGCTCACACTCGCTCCAGGCACCCCGCCCGTATACTCTTCAGCAACGCTCGAGGCTTTTTACCCGCGATATGAAGTAAGTAGAACATTTCACCTCCTGAAACGCGGATTTAGCGCACCCTCCCTCACCTTCCACCGAATTCGTCACGCGCTGACGCCACCCGCTTCACATTCCTCACTCCCTTAAGGTTCAATAGCTCACTTTTTTGATCGGCACTTCCTAATATATAATGCATAGCCCGCATTAGACTCCAGTTCTCACAGCTCCTTTCGTCTTCCCCACAGCGCTCCTTGACAAAGGGCTATTAGCCCTAAATGCATCGGAGGCGTTCCCTCTACCCTATCGTCAAGTACTAAGCTTGGATCAGATATGATTTGAATATCTACAAAGACAATGTACTAACCTGCCAACGATTAAAACTATAAATCGTGAAGTTGAACTTTCCTTTGAATCATTGTTTTGAACTCTAAACGTAGTGCCTCCTATTGGGGATGCAGCTGCATCACGATGCCTACACCACAGTCCATCAATTGAACGCGCTTTGACGGAAACGCGACCCAAGAGTGCACACGAAACTGAAGAAACCCAACATCACAGTTAATTAACGACATCCCATACCTGCTGTGCCCCTCCTAGCCTTTATCTTTACTAGTCAATTTCCGCCACACGGTGGGAGCACGCACTACAACATGCAATTTGACGAAATCAGTAAAAGCACCCAAGCCAGAGCCCAAACTCTGGCGTATGATGAAGAAGAACGCAACCGTATTTACTCGCTGATCGAGGAAGACGTCAACCCCAGTTCTACCTCACGCAACAAAGAACAATGCATCAAACAATTGCTCTATCTTTCTAAAAGACATATTAATCAAAAGCTCCACGCGAGCACTTTACTGAAATATCACCGAGCTCTCAGGATCCCACGCGGCCTAAGGATTTCTTTAAGACCATCTCTATGCAAAAATTCCAAAGCATTTAAAGACAAATGGGATGCCATCCTTAACAAATGCAGTCTCGACCTGATTCTTTTAATTGTGGAAGAACTTTCCGGCATACTTAAAGAACTAGAACAGGAGATAAAAGAGGTTGATGATGAACTTAGGAACATGCTTTCCTCTGATGAACTCACTCGAACCCTAGAGGACACTCAAAACATCCTCGATAAACATCGCAAAGAAATTAAATGAACGTAAATTAAGAAAATTTCGAAGGGACACCCTCGATTATAAACTTGACGAGGTATACTCGTGGGCAGACGTTTATGCTCAACGACGACGCAATAGACCATCAAACACCCAAACCGATACCTCATCCTCGGAGAGTGACTTTGCATCCCGACCTCCACGCAAACAAACCACCACCCCCCCGGGTGATGATCAAACTAGTACATCAACCACCACAACCTCCGCGGTCTCTTTTTTAGAATCAGACCCAAGACAAACCGAAGACTCAGGAGGAGCAAGAACAAAGGAAAAAGACACTATTGCTCCAAACACGAGAAGCACAACCACCAAGAAGGACACCAAAGGCAAAAAGAACGTCTCGTAATCAACATCTCAAATGCTACCATACCTAAACATCAAATCGACTTGCTTGAAAAAGGTACATCATTCGTTCCAGTAACATCCACCAATCTGTTGGAACTTGAAATCAGCACATTCAAATTCACGAGAAAACTCAGACTACGCCATTTCTTCGATAACATCATGCCACCTTCTAACACATCCAAATCTGATGAATTACGTGGACTACGACCCACTAGTACTTTCCAAGCACCGTGCAGTCACAAAAGCATAGATTTATTTGAAGATCTAGTACGTAATGACCTTTCCAAGATAAATTTCAACAAAAGACCGAAACATTCTAACCTCACAACTAAAGATCGCGACACGTTGAAATCTCTAGCCAATAACCCACAAATTAAATGCATTAAAGCTGACAAGGGAGGTGCCCTTGTGATCATGGACTCTGCCATGTACAACCAACGACTCCAAGAACACATCCACGATGAAACTATTTACATGCAACTTGATGTTAACCCCACAAAGGAGTTTCTTAACATTCTTCAAGAAATTGTAACCAGAGCACATCGCAACGGCATTATTGAAGACCGCACAAAGAACTTTCTTCTAACTGAGTTTCCCAGGAGTCCAACTATCCAATTGAGTCCTAAGATCCACAAAGACCTTCACAACCCACCATGTAGACCCATCGTATCCACCAGGGGATCATTGCATGAACCTACCGGTAAATTCATCGACAAATATCTTCAACCTATTGTCCTTAAATCTACCAGTCACATCAAAGATACCACCGATTTTTTAATAAAACTTTCCAAAATCCAAATAAACAAAGAGAAGTCATACATTCTATGCACGGCTGACGTCAGCGCATTGTACAACTCAATACCACACCAGGGCGGCATTGAAGCCGTAGAAGCAGCCCTCCTCAACAGCAACATTGAACCCAACATGCAAGCTTTCATCATGGAACTGATGGGGTTCACCCTATATCACAGTTACTTTCAGAATGATAACCAGTGGTTCTTACAGTTGTCCGGAATGGCGATGGGAAACTGCGCAGCTCCCACATACGCTAACATCTTCATGGAGAACTTTGAAACACGCCATATTTACGCAGACCCCACCTTTCACAACAAGACCAGTATGTACGTAAGGTACATTGATGACCTTTTCTTTATTTGGAATGACACTGAAATATCTCTAAACGAGGCCCTCACCAACCTCAACAAAAAAGATGAACGGATTCAACTATCATGGCAAATAAACGACCGCACCATTTCATTTTTGGATGTGAACGTTACAATTACATCTGATGGTTTCAGCACTGACCTATTCAGGAAACCCACTGATCGCAATAACACTCTCCACTTCTCCAGCTTCCATCAGGGAGCTTTGAAGAAACACATGCCTTACTCACAAATGTTACGCGTCAAACGCATAGTATCCAACGAACAAACAGCCAATCTTCGCATAAAAGAAACACACGATCGCTTCTTACAGCGAGGGTACCCAGAAACCATCCTAACCGAGGCACAAACCAGAGTGGAGAAAATTTCCAGACAAGAGTCTCTAATCAAACAGCCCAAAAAAGAAAATCAACGCATCGTCATGGTGTCTACATTTTCTACATTCAGTACCATGTATAAAAAGATCATCCTCAAACATTGGCCTATCTTACAAGTGGACCCAGATTTTCGGGACATGTTTCAACAACCTCCATTATTCGCATATTCAAGAAGTAAGAACATACAGGAAATCTTATCCAAACCCACTCCCAAACACATGGTATATAAAGGCACCCAACCATGCTTGAACTGCAGTCACTGCAATTCCATTATAAAAGGCAACACTATCAGACATCCAATGAAGGGCAATCCGATTAGACTCCAAGTGAATGCCACTTGTGATACCTCGAACCTCATATATGCACTCAAATGCCCGTGAGGCAAGCTATATGTCGGAAAAACTGAACGCAAAATCAAAACACGGCTTAATGAGCACAAATCAAATATCCGACTGAAATATGAAAAATCCAATGTTGCAACTCATTTTGCTGAAGCCAGACATTCTATTGCCCAACTCCGATTCATCATTCTTGAAACTATCTCCAAAAAAGAAGGCATGGACACACGAAAATTCTTACTCCAGAGAGAGTTGGAATGGATTTATCGTCTGCAGTCGCTTAAACCTCATGGTCTTAACGACCGAACCGAACTCAGTTGTTACCTTTAACTGTACATACCCATGATTACTGCATTGTTTGATTTTGTTTCATCTTATGTGCATTGTACTTCCTTGCGTCACTACACCTTTCCAATATGGCCCCCGCATTAGTCTCCAACTCCAAGTCACACCCACACTTAGTCCTTCCTTTAACACACCAACGCGTCCTCCCTTTAAACTTCCCCGCGCTCACACTCGCTCCAGGCACCCCGCCCGTATACTCTTCAGCAACGCTCGAGGCTTTTTACCCGCGATATGAAGTAAGTAGAACATTTCACCTCCTGAAACGCGGATTTAGCGCACCCTCCCTCACCTTCCACCGAATTCGTCACGCGCTGATGCCACCCGCTTCACATTCCTCACTCCCTTAAGGTTCAATAGCTCACTTTTTTGATCGGCACTTCCTAATATATAATGCATAGCCCGCATTAGACCCCAGTTCTCACAGCTCCTTTCGTCTTCCCCACAGCGCTCCTTGACAAAGGGCTATTAGCCCGAAATGCATCGGAGGCGTTCCCTCTACCCTATCGTCAAGTACTAAGCTTGGATCAGATATGATTTGAATATCTACAAAGACAATGTACTAACCTGCCAACGATTAAAACTATAAATCGTGAAGTTGAACTTTCCTTTGAATCATTGTTTTGAACTCTAAACGTAGTGCCTCCTATTGGGGATGCAGCTGCATCACGATGCCTACACCACAGTCCATCAATTGAACGCGCTTTGACGGAAACGCGACCCAAGAGTGCACACGAAACTGAAGAAACCCAACATCACAGTTAATTAACGACATCCCATACCTGCTGTGCCCCTCCTAGCCTTTATCTTTAGCTCTAATCAGTGAGCCACACTCCTCCACAGCCATCCCTGCTTTTCGAGGGAAAGCCTGGCACCCAGGGTGCTCTACTCCTCCCCCCGGGCCAGTTAGAACTAGTTCACCTGAGAATTCTAGAAGCTTCTGGCACTGTCTGAGAGGTGGGGTGAGGAGGGTATAAATAAGGGGGATGTGCCACCATGTGCTGAGACAGAGCAGGGACAGGAACGTGAGGGGACCTGCTGCCAGGGGATACCGCCACTTGGGCCTGTGTGCTGGACCCTGCACCCATCTAGAACCCCTCTATTGTCCCCACGGCTAGTTGAAGCCCCACTACTGGAGTTCAGGCTGCTGTGTCGGAGGAGGGCCACGCTACAGTGGAGGATGGTGAAAGCCTACCGCCCTGTTTTGATGAGTTCCCACTAACTGTTGACCTGGCCCAGTAGTATCTACTGCTCTGCCATCCGGACCCCTGGAGAAGGAGTGCCCCCCTAGGTTCCTGAGGCTGGTGGGACCTGGCACAACGCAAGCGCTGCACCTAAAAGCGCCTGGAAGGGAAGGAGCACCTAGGACTGTATCCCCCAGGAGGTGAGGAGAGTTACCCTGAGGCTTGCTGCTGGGACCATCTCTCCCCCTAAACGCTATACTTCTAAAGCGCTGTGCTGATCCCAGTGTTGCTGTCTTGCCTCAGCTATCTTGCCCCTGGACTGCCTGCCCTGAAGCAAGGAAGCGCTGTGCCTACTAAGCACTGGGTGTTGGTAAGAGATGCTGCCTGAGGGGTACCTGCCTAAGCGCTTTGATCCCTAAAGCGCTCACCTGCTGTTGCCCTTCAGAGCGCTGCACCTGTGGAAACGCTGGTGCCAAATCCTGAAGTGCTGTGCTGCCTGGGAACACAGTATATAACAAAGCCTCGTGGGAGTCTACCCCACAGGTTGTAGCCTTCAACGGGTGCCCACCTTGTGTTTGCCTGCATCAATGAAGCTAGCGGGTGCCTACCCCGCGTGTGTGCCAGGACGCGGTGCTCTGCACTTCGCGGGTGCCTACCCCGCACTAGCGCCGACCAGAATAACCACCGCATGCCGCCAGGGAGAGTAGCAGATTTAAAAACACTGCGGGAGCCTAACCCGCGTTAGCCGAGGAGCGGGAGTCAGGAGACTGAAGGCGGGAGGCCACCCCGCACTTCGGAAATGCCGGAGTACAAGCACATGTGAAGCGCTGCCAAGAGAACTCACCGCCGCCCCCCGGGGCGCAAGAGGAACCTTCGCAGCTGTGCCGGGGATCACCGCCGCCGGCCCGGGAGCCGTGCTGGGATTGGCACCGGCCGGAGCTCCACCAGGACGTCCCGCCCTTTCCCGAAGGAAGTCAGGTGTCCTGGAGCCTGATTGTGGGCGGAAGCAGGAAGTGCTGGGAGTTCGGGAGCCGGAGGGCTCCACACCTAAGTCCCAGAGGCCCGGTTGAAGACCGGCAAAGTGCTGCGGGAGGCGGGGCTCTCATGCACTGAGGAGAGGCCGTGCATGCAGCCTACGCGGTAGGGGGCCCCGTGTGTGGAGAGAGGTGGGCAGGGACTGCCGAGGCACAGTGCCGGTGCCTTCCCCGCCCGCGAGGACATCACGAACCAAACCACCTGCCCACTCCCCCACGAGAAGGAGCAGCAGTCGCAGGAATCCGGAGGAGCGGAGAGGAGCCCCGGTGAGTGGGGAACTGTTGGTGGAGGGGGATGGTAATGTGGCGCAGGGCCGGTGCCCGCCCCCCCGTTGGTCCTTCCCGGGGGACACCAAGAGTGTCCGTGCCGGCCTGGTTCCTCCAGCTGTTCCCACTGGGCAGGGGGCAGCTGCAACGGGTATGGTCACGCTGCAAAGAGGGGGCATTCGGGACCTTGAAGTACCAGAGAAGGGGCCTCCCCCGGAACGGAGTCGAGCTGGGACATACTCCCCTGGGGAGAGGCCCTCCGGATATGTGGGGAATATTTACTTAGGTGAGAGTGGCTACCCGTAGGGAACCCCTGAACAAGCCCTTGAAACTGCTTCATCCCTGTTGGCCCGGATTAACTCTGTGGTGGGCGAAATTAGTCCTGCCTAATGTCATGGTTTAGGCCCCTTCTAATGTGATGTTGTCAGTCTGAACCTGCTTAGGACCAATGGTGATGCCTATGCCTAACCGGATGTTTTGGTTCATCCCTAACGTCACGCCTAGAGCGTTGTCCCTACTCATGGCTGTGCCCCTAATGTTGTAGGCCTGATAGGTGTCCACCTATTGTGTGATGCCACTGTTAATGTTAGGCGCCTATGGTTCCTTTTTTTTTGCAGGAGACGCCAATGCAGGTCATACTGTGTTCTTACCCCTAATGTTTGATTCTAGGCCGATGCCATGCATGATGTGCTTTCACGCCTAATGTTTTATTTCATGCTGGCCTGCCCAAAGGCTGATGCCTAGTGGTTCATCCCCTCACGGTTACATTCCTGATGTTTCCTGTCAATTGATAACGCTGGTCTTTATTTCAGCCCTGCAAACTAATGGACTTACCTTTTTCTTGCTTTTCCCATTTTCCTTATAAATAATCCCCCTGGTATACATTGCCCTGGCGCCAGTTGGCGCCCCATTGTGATTACTGTGCCTTACTTTTGTATATTTTGAATAATACAAGAGTTATTCTTTTTCATCCAAATTGGTGTCTTGTCTCTTTTTGTGTGTGCCTGGTGTGTCGTCTGTGGGTACTGCGTGGATGCTTCACAAATGTCCTCAGGAGTTTGGCCTTCCCGCTCTGTACCATGCTACCCCCGTAGCATTGGTGACCCCATTTCTAACAGGAAGCTTCCAAATTTCATTATAGGCTGCATAAGCAAAACGTTTAGGACTTGGTGATCATGGGCTTAAAAAGAAATCTGCCAGATCAATGTTGCCTGATAAACGTGACAGGTGCTGTTTCACAGCTTGTAATGACGACTGTCCTAACCATTCCTGACATAATTTACCCACAGAATAAGTAGTAACAGACATTGAGTTTGCGAATCGTGGATCAGGTCTACTGAGTGTCAACCCACAAGATGCATTCGAAAAACGCAGCTGGCAAGCATTAGTGCTGAGGGGCTATATCAACCAGCCTAGGGTATTAATATTGGATGTGTTAGAAAGGGGATTTCTGGTTGGCTAAGGCTTGCGCCAAAGCAGGCAGAAACCACCACTCTAGTCAGGGCAAGGGAGTCACACGCCAAGATAACCCCTGCTCACCCCCTTGGCAGCTTGGCACGAGCAGTCAGGCTTATCCCGGAGGCGATGTGTAAAGCGTTTGTGCGCGCTCCCAGTAACAACACCCAAGGCCCACCACAAAGGAAACTCCACACAAGGTTATATATAAAAATAGCCTTTGTATTATATCAAACACATTAGATAATAAACACAAAATTTACACTGTGCCACTGGCACGGGCGGAATTTACAGGGGATTATATTTACAGGACAGGGCCACATGGGCCACTGTCAGGAATAAGCACTTGGTAGAACTAGCACTTTGTAGGAATAGCACTTAGAACATAGAATAATTGTAGCACCAAATAACAAGGGTAGAACACAACCAGTAACCACTGGTAAAAGGTAGGAACACACTACGCAACCCTAACCGCCTTAGGCATATATCACGCAGGGAACTATGAACTCACTTAATTAGATAAGCAATACTAGATAGCACAACCTCCTAAGCATGAAACACATTTAAAAATAGGAAACAAGCATAAAGGCAAAGCATATTATGCATAGATTGCATTAGGCAAGTAATCACATTTGCGACAAAAAACACATAACTGACCCCAGGCCAACTGGGTCTCTCAGGGGCTCACAGGCCCAATGTCCAGAATGTCTGGGCTGGCTGCGCAGGCAGCCAAAGAAGAATGTGCAAGGGGTCCTGGGGGCCTAAACGATGCAGCTGCGCACTAAGTGCTGGGTAGCTGGGAACCTGAGTGTGGCACCAGCGTGCCTCCTGACTCTCTTCTGGGGCTCTAAATAAACAACTGTGCCCCAAAAACCACATTGGAGCCTTGCAGGCTCTGGGAATAATCAACTGCGCCCTCAGGAGCCTCGTGGGCTCTAAATAACAATGCTGCCACAATGGGGGAGCGGCCCTCTGCCAACCGGGGCCGCTCTACCATCTGAAATGCCCCCGTTCACGTTGGAGCCTTTCAGGCTCTATCTAAAGTGTTGCCCAATTCCGTTGGAACCTCGTGGGCTCTAAACAAATGCTCTCGCGTTGGAGTCCCGCTCTGGGGACTCGTGAAACAATGGCCCCCGGAGCCCTCGTGGGCTCTGAATACAACTGTGCCTCTCTCAGGCACTACGAACAGGCCCGGAGCTTCCCTTCGGCCCGTCAGCACTCACCGGGCCGCTTCTTGGTCCCGGGACCATCCCCTCCCTGCGGCGGTGCGGCGGGGCTGCAGGCGGGGCTTGGGAGAGCCTCCCGGACTCCGTGGGGGCTCTCCGGTCTCTCTGCTTCCGCCGCGGGTCCCAGGCGGCACAGCCTCACCTCGTGGAGGCTCCCCCTGGCTCGAGGTGCAGGCTTGCTGGGCAGCCAATCACTGCGCGGCCCTGCAGAAGAGCCTCCAGGCTCAGTGGCGCTTGAACCAATGGTAGCGCGGCCCTTGGTGTGGAGGCGGGCTCAGTGCCTTCCAGGCAATCCCCGGGCCGGCAGCAGTGATAATCGGTCAAAACACGGGGTAAATTATAAAGCGGCAGTCATGCAGCAGGCAGTGCGGGGTGGGCACCCGCGCCGCAAATCAGGGCACAAGGCGGGGTAGGCACCCGCTAGGACGGCTCCCAATGCAAGCAAAATGCAGGGTGAGCACCTGCTTCCCCCCTAAATAAAAAGGGCAAGTGGCCAGTCAACCAGTGCTCCTGGCAAGGGGAATAAAACGCTTCCCAGGTGCTGCAGGCAAAGTATAGAAACAGTCCTTAGGAAGTCAGGGTGGGGCAAAGGCTGGGCCCAAGGGCCAGCTCACAGGGCCCTTCAGGCAGGGAGGCAGTCCCCAGTGGCGGTCCTCCTGGCGCCCACATCAGGAGCAGCAGGCCCCCCTCAAGATAGGATCAGGAAGAACAACATACAAGGGGTCACAGCCCCTTTTTATCCACATTTTCCCTTTGTCTCAAGGGTGCAGGGTGGGGGAAAACCAGACACAGCTAGTTCTGGAGCACTTTGTTGTGCTCAGCCCCCCTCCCCATTCAGAGGACAGGCTAGGGACATCAGTCGCTCCACAGGGGGCGGAGTCAGCATTATGTGGGGAAAGCCCAGCCTTATTCAGGTCCCAGGTGCACTCCTCCCTGCCATCAACATGCAGATTTCCCCATTTACCACCGGGCAGACCCATCCTGACTCTTGGAGCCAGGCACACCAGCCAGCCCCAGCCAATCACAAGCCAGACAGCAATTTCCTTTTATTACACAGACATGGCAACTTCTAGAAGTGGCCCTTCCACACCAGACACATTAAAACCTCACATCTTCGCGCAGCATTTAATCACACGAGTCCGCACATACCAGACTCGACCCTGCACTCCCAACACATCAGGAACTACCATGGACACATACATTCCCCATGCATTCCTATGGGAGGGCAGGCCAATCTCACCACACGCACTCAGAGAGCGCACACACTTTACACTGGGACACAGTGTTAAAGTGCGCAGAAGCCAAAATCAACTAACAACAAGTCACATATAAAAGCTAAAAGTTTAGGGGTGAACCTGCCAAAAGGGCCAAGTCCACCAGGATGCATTAAGGGTACCATTATGAACTAACTCCTGTAAGTAATTGGTCTCTTTTCAAAACATGAAAAGACTGTAACGGGGCAAGAACTCCATCACCTAAGTGCACAGCAGAGCGTTAAGGCAAATAATGACCATTAATCAAAAGGAAGAAGACTGTCATAAACCCAATCCACATGACGAGGAACACCAAAATAAGCACCATCCAAATGTATTTCCAGGGCGGAATGAGGTAATGCTTCCTAAACCAAGAATAGAAGATGCAACTACGGGTAGGCGGTTCCTCCATAGTAGAATCAGACGATGATGACGAAGAAGGTAAAGAAAAATTGTCTCTGTCAATGTAGTACCCAACTGTATCTAGTTGATGTAATGGTGGCCGGTCTGCATGAAAAGATGATTGAGGCACAGAATTCTGAACGGCCACAGCAATTCCCAGAGACGGCAAAACATATGTTTGAAGCATGGCTGGCAATGCTGACAACAGTGTAGGCGGCACATCTACCGAAGTCTCCATCTTGCTCACCACAATCGAAGGAGTCCCTTAGATGACACATTATTGGCCTGAATGTCATAGAAAAAGGAAAATCCCTTTGTGGAACATTTCTATACACGCTATTCAGTATTGGCCATCGGTGTATTTTGACATGTTCAAACAAAATGTAACAGTTCTCTTTGCGCCCTGGCAGTGGAGGCAAAATTACAGTAGGTGTACCCTTTAATCCAAGCACTGCGACTGGAGCACGGTAGGCGGAACCAAATTCTTCTTTGTTCTCAACCTTCTCGTAGACCAGATGTCCGACTTTAGGAAGCCAGCCCGTGACAGGGATCAGCTCCGCAGTGTCATCATTTGAGAGCAACTCAGCTTTTGCAAGCGTGTCACAAGTTGTTTGTAGATCCTGTAACATAGCACAATGGTTATTTACGTCAAATGTGGCAGCAGCTGCCACTACGTCTGGACCATCAAGATCAGGCACAAATATTTTAATACCAAAGAGCATTTCGTATGGGGTCCGCCCACCCAGAGATCTTCTAGCGAGATTATTAAGTGCACGTTGTACCCCGTACACATGAGCCAGCCAACTTCTGCCAGTACCTAAGACTCTAGCTGTCAAAGATTGCTTTAAATCACGGGTCATTCACTCCACTACTGAATTTCCCTCTGGCTGGTATGGAGATGAAAATTGCAATAATACTCCCAAAGACTTCATTGCATCCTTGTAAGCCTTAGAGGCAAATGCTGGACCCTGGTCAGAATGGAAGGTAACACACGGAAATGTTCCGATAAAGAAACGCAAATCCCTAATGACATTTCGAGCATCAGCACTACGTTGTAGCCAACCCAGAGGAATCTCGTGCACAAATCAACTGCAACTAAAATATGTTTATATGCTGTATCGGTCGTTAAAGGACCGCAGTGATCAAGATATATACAACCAAATGGTTTATTCGAAATGTAAAGCTGCGTATGTGGCGGACGTGCAACCATTGATGGTTTACTCTGTTGGCAAATGTCACAAGAAAGAACATAATTATGAGTCTGTCTATACAGTCCACGCCACAAATAATGCTGCTGCAAGAGGGACACGGTGGCCGAAACACCTGCATGTGCAGAGGCCATGCCCTCTTGGACTGCTATGATGCTAATACAACTGCTGTCGGACCCTACTCATGTAGCTGGCCATCTGCTGGATCCAGTTTTCACCAACATACCCTCACTCACTGCCCTGGCCACAATTCCCATGGGATGGTCTGACCATTTTTTGATCCCCATGTCCCTTCAGGAGATAACTCCCTTACGGAGCTTGGACCAGACATCCTCGCTTAAACGCCCTTGGCATAAGCTTGACTGGGACGCTTTCCAGGCCCGATTGTCTATTACATGTCCGAACCTCTCTAATGAGGCTTATAGGGACTGAACAGATTGGATCAGCCAGTCACTAGATGGTTTCATCCCTGAGAAACTGTCCCTGAACCATAAAACTTGATCCAATCCTTGGTACAATAGCGAGTTGGCTGACCTGCGCAAAGAGAGTAAAAGGCTGGAACGTATCTGGAGAAGGAATTTTATCATCAATGAGAAAGATATCTATCGAGCAGCAGTTAAAGGCTACCACAAGGCCATCCAATCGGCACGCGCTACATTCTATGCCGGCCTAATCCGCAACAGCGATAACCCGGCAAACAGCGTATTCTCGATACTCTCCACCCTCCACAACTACTGCAGATCAATGTAGGGCAGAAAATACAGTCCAACGAGCAATGTGAGGACCTTGCCTCTTTCTTTATTAGGAAGGTAGATAACATCTATAGGCCCTTCCCTGCCACAGTTACCACCCCTCTAATGGCAGGGTGTGATCAACCTGTCAATACCTTGGAGTCGCTGGCACCCATCTCCACAGACCAACTGCAAGGTCTCTGCAAGAAAATTAAATCTGGCTCACCTCCTGATCCCTTGAAACCAGAGAAATTTAGAAGGGTGCTGCCCACGATTATGCCCTCCTTGAAGCAGATAATTAATATGTTGCTTTCCACTGCCACCGTGCCCACCGTGCCCAAGGTGTGGAAACATGCTAAGGTGCTACCTTTACTTAAAAAGCCCCTGCTGGATCCGGCCGAGCCCGAAAATTATCGCCCCATCTCATTACTCCTGTGGGTAGCCAAGATCACGGAGGCGCATGTCATTTCACTTCTCTCAGATTTTCTGGCCAAGAATGACCTGTTGGACGCCTCCCAGAATGGTCTTTCGACCTGGTCACAGCACGGAGTCTGCTCTCTTGGCTGTGACACAACATCTTTGGTCTGCTCTGGACGCTGGGCAAACGTCGGCGCTGATCCTTCTGGATCTCAGCGCTGCGTTTGACACAGTGTCCCACGCCATACTGCTTCAACGCCTGGAGGAGGTGGGGATTGTCGCCTCGGCCTTGAAGTGGTTCACTTCATTCCTCAGTGAGAGGTCAATTATGGTTAGTGTTTCCCCTTTTGTCTCAGGCACTCACCCTATTAAACAAGGTGTTTCACAAGGTTCCTCCCTCAGTCCCCTCTTATTCAATCTTTATGTCCAACCGCTGGCCGCGGTGGCTAGAAACAGGGGACTGACCATGGTCTCCTATGCCGACGACACTCAGCTGGTGGTGGCACTCTCAGGCAACACCAAGAGGGACGCCCTAAAATTTCAGGCGATTTGGCGGTAGTCACTGAATGGATGACCACCAACTGCCTCCAGCTGAACGCCAGTAAATCAGAGGTGTTGTTGGTGGGAAAGGACCATGGTCTATGGAGTGAACATTGGTGGCTAAAAAGCCTGGGTAGCGCCCCCGCCCTACCTAAGCTAGCCTTCAAAAACATGGGGGTGTGGTTGGACTCATCGTTCAGCTATCAAGTACAAACGAAAAAGGTAGGAGGGACATGCTTTGGGCTCCTACGTTGTACCCTACTGGGGTTCTTTGACCCCCCCACGCGCCAGACTATCATTCAGGCAGCCATAATGTCCAGATTGGATTATGCCTTCTCTCTGTATCTAGGGGCAAACAAGGCCGAGATTGTTCGGCTACAACGAATACAGAACGCAGCAGCCAGATCGCTGATTGGCCTGCGCAGGTCTTGCTCGGTGACAGCCACCATCCATCGGCTACACTGGCTGCCGGTGGCTAGGAGAATTGAATTTAAGGCGCTTTGTATCACTTTTAAAGCCCTGAAGTTAAACACTCCTAGCATTCTGCCCAACCTAGTCACCCCCTACGTCCCCTCACGCCAGCTTCGTTCACTTGGCCAGCACTTGGTGAGGGCCCCAAGGATTTGGAGGGGGCGGGCAGGAGGCCGTTACTTCCGCAGTACGGCATCCCTTCTCTGGAACTCACTGCTCACTCACATTTGTAGCCATACTAACTATTTGGCTTTTAGGAAGGCCACAAAAACACATCTTTTCCCCACTGTTTAGTTTCTGCCTTCTCTCCATGCTTATTGCTCTGCTGACAGATCCGGGTTGCCCCTTTGCTGGGGCAGCTGTTGCGCTATACAAATAGCAGTAAAAAAAAAAGGGAAGCCTGTGGTCCTTATTGGGAATCAGCCGATCCCCAACAGACGGAATTGTAGCAGAGGGAACTTGTTCCGGAGACAGATGATAATAATATTTAGATGGGAAACCATGTGGGTAAGCCGTCCCATCTTTTGTGGCAGCTACTGCCGCAAGAATTTCATCATTAATTTTAGACATGGACCTTGTAACTGCTGATACTGAATAAGAGGCTACTGCAGATTTGGCCACCTCATCAGCCACAGAATTACCAACGGTACAAAAGGGGGTGGTAATGGACGGAGCATCTGAACCAATCAAACACTCACACCCAGTCAAAAGATCTGGGTTTAATCCATCACCGTTCTTTAGCCCACTCTGCCACCCCAGTTCAGAAATGGCTATATGCAAATCAGTCTGACCCTTTGCCTCAAGGGAACAGTCCATCCCGAACTGCCAAGCCATGCCTTCCCTGGACCGGAAACAAGCTTCCGAGGACCGGTTTCTGGCATTGCAGCCGTCTTCAGCCCGGCTTGCTTGAATCCAGTGGCAAAGTGAGCAAGGGACTCACGTCTGAGCATACCCTTGCCACTGGATTCAAGCAAGCCGGGCTGAAGACGGTTGGAATGCCAGAAACCGGTCCTCGGAAGCTTGTTTCCGGTCCAGGGAAGACATGGCTTGGCAGTTCGAGCTGGACTGTTCCCATGTGGCACAGGGTCAGACGGATTTGCATATAGCCATGTCTGAACTGGGGTGGCAGAGTGGGCTAAAGAACGGTGATGGATTAAACCCAGATCTTTTGACTGGGTGTGAGTGTTTGATTGATTCAGATGCTCCGTCCATCAGCACCCCCTTTTGAACCACAGAATTACCAACAGCATGTGCTCCCACACGCTGATGACCAAGAGTATGAATAACATGTAAGAGCGGCAAGCTTTCTTTAAGAGCCGCCACTCAAATCCAGAACGTTTTATGCTTTACTGCGCTACCCTTTGAATTTCGATAATAATTTTGAGACCAAAAGTAGAGACTGTCATTATAGAATTGTGTACAATAGAAATAGTCATAAACTTCAAGAGTAGGAACAGTAGGATCAGTGAATTCTAGAGCTAAAACCAAAGCACGTAACTCAGCTGGCTGTGCCGTGCAGTCTCCCAGAGACTTCGTGTGAACTAAGGACGACTTAAACTCACCCTCAACAATAGAACCAACCACAATGGCACAATCAGCTGAGTAAGCATGTTTAGAACCAATGGCCTGTTGCGGCAAACCATTGGTATAGACAAGACCCTTATATTGTTCAAGTGGAAGAAGAAACCGTGGCGCAGGATGAACTTGTTCATAATGTAGAAACTCCTGCGTCTGCAAAGATGGGTCAAAAATGAAGGAGAAATCAGACGATGTCTAAGAAGTCACCCACGGAATCCAACGTGGGTGTAAAGCTTTAGAATTCAGTACACTCGCCTTGGTTACCACCTCCATTGCGGGTATAGGCTAAACCATCAGAATGTGTTTGCCCTGAGACAGAGATCGCCATCTGAACAGCAGTAAGAATGTTCTCAATTGGAACAAAAGGCAACCCAGCCGATGTTTATTAATGAGACTTGTAGGTGATGCGGACAGCGTCCACCTCATTGAACGTCAGGTAGGTGAAACCCACCGTCCCAGGTGCAATCTGTATAACTAAGTTAGACTTATTATCATGAGTTAACAAAAAGTTGGTCGCTAGCAGATCAGGTTGCAATGACTGAAGAATGGATGTATGTTCCAGAGTCCAACTGGAAGACGAATTAGTAGGTTGTATCAACGCGTAAATCAGTTTGATACTTTGAGCATAATCAGGAATGTAAGTTCTCCTGAAATATTTTTTTTATTTTTAAGAGTAGAAGGAGGTTGCATTTGGGCACATTTCTTCAGAAAGTGGGGGGCCAACCCCCTGCCCTCATTATTGAGTTCATAACCCAAAAAGTGAACTGCCAAAAAGGGGATGTGCTACTTTGCAAAATTACATTTGTATCCTATGTCAGCAAATGACAAGATGATGCGATCCACACGCACCAGATGCCGTATCAAATAATCATCCATCAAATAAATGTAATCGACGTATGAGACTGCATCTGGATTAATGCTGTGTAACAGAGACACAACACGTGTGGAAAACGCACCCAAGCTATTCTTATACCCCCTAGGCAACCTTGTACATTTTTTCTGCTTGCTGACAATGGTAAATTTGGTCCAGCTTCGGCTCTCAGAAGCCAAATTGTGACTGTAAAAACCATTTGATATGTCCAAAGTAGTTTTGTACTTTTTCCGGACAGTGTTGTTTCTCAACGCAGAGCTGTGAGTGTTCTGTACGGCAAACGTACGAACATGGCTGTTCAAATTTCTGTAATCCAAAACTATACGATATGAACTGTCCGATTTCGATATCAGAAAAAGAGGATTATTCATTGACAAAACACAAGGTTCAATCACACCTTGATATTCCAAGTGTGTTAAAATATCACTAACGGCGGCTTTTGCCTCTCGTTTGATTGAGAATTGAGCTTGTGGTTGTGGCATGGCCCGTAAAGGTATTTCATGTGCTGGTGAATATTTATCCCAGCCCACCTGATTACGATGGACGGCTGGCATGAGGGCTAAAGCCCTTTCCTTCGCATATGCCTGTTTAGCCTCTTGAGGGACATAACTCGAAAAACTTGGGAGTATGACATCCTCCCCTCTTGAAGAAGCCAAAATAAATGGAGGAGGCCAATCCACCTCCACCAGTAAACTGTAATAAGATGAGGTGGGGTTATCCCAAAAGATACTTCTAATTGTACGTTCTATATCACCTTCAATTTGGATGACTATTTCATATTTCTATATTTCATATAGACACAAAAGTGTCAGTTGCTTTCGCCTCCAGATAAGGGCGCAGTGCCTCCAGCACAATGGTAACTTCCGCCGTGCTGTCTAGGAGGGTTACAACTCATCTCCAGTCCAGGAGACTGGTTCTCACCATCTGAGGCACATTTCGCTGTTACAGTGGTGACCTTTTTCTTCTGATGATAGGGTGGTTGTGCATTTAATTCATGTAGCTCTGCTATTGTAATTCCACGATAATTAGGGTGTGGTGTAAATCCCACCAAAATGGGCCATGTTTCTCTGTCGACCGATAAAGGGCCTAAGCAGACCGACGTAACAGGGTGAGGTTGGGCGCCATTAAACCAGATGGTGTGCACCCAAGGCGAACAACGGAACTTCAATGGACCTATATGGTCTATATTCTCGGGGAACCTTGGCGTGCATATATACATCATTTCCATCCACTGCAGGAAACGTCACCCAAGAATAAAAAACCTCAAAGCGATACGCAGCGTTTCGCTTCTACAACAAAGATATTGAATGCTCCTGCCCCTGAGACTCCATTTTGAGTTAAGTGCGCAGTAAGAGCAGCACGATTATGATCTGCAATCGCTATAGCCATTATGTAAAGAGGTTAGAAAGAATGATAGCACAATACCTGGAATAACGGTACGAAGAACAAAATCTTTCAAAATTCAAACTTGAAAAACATATAATCCCAAATACTGGAGGTTAACCTCACGCACCCCTGACGTCTCTGGTTACTGGCGAAAGGGTATTGTGGACAAGCACAAGCGCTACTCAGATGTTCCCGCAGATAAGTACCGGACCAAACGTTGGTGGCACAATGTTGCAGGGATTCTGCACATTCGCAGAACTATGCATGGGATTATGGGACCTTGGTGCATTGGGGCTGTGCCTTCCTACTCCCTTAGGATACCCAGGACCGACTAGCTATAGTGTCTCTCTCTCTCTCTCCTACTCACAAACGGAGTAACAAATGATTGGACACCCCAGAACATATCACTCCCTGATCTCTCGGATACAAGACACACCTTTTCGCTCACCTACTTGTACTCATTCACAATAGGATCAAACAGAAACACAAAGATAGTTTAAAACTTTTTTTTTTAACTAACATGCTCTTAAATGCAGTATACTTGCCACAACAAGCAGAAAGTTACTTATTACCAATATAGTTAGCATTGCAGTAAGGCCATATCTCATAAATGGAGACATAATTTTTTTAAGACGGTGGAGACAGTTCTACAGTGCCTAAACTCCCTCCCTCCTTTTGGTAAGTAGAATTATTATTATATAATAGAAGACAAATAGAATTTGTCAGCATACCCCATACCTCAGGAAATAGATCGTATTTCTACATCACAGGTGCTTGTCGCTCTTCTCCATGGAAATATCCCTCTCCAAGTGTGTGTCACCTAAGTGCGCGTTCC
The DNA here is from genome assembly GCF_964261635.1 of Lissotriton helveticus. Lineage (NCBI taxonomy): Eukaryota > Metazoa > Chordata > Amphibia > Caudata > Salamandridae > Lissotriton > Lissotriton helveticus. The sequence goes on from NC_136065.1 coordinate 74,450,140, forward strand.
CACAATATCAATGTATGAGTTCCCGCCTATAGCAGCTGCCCCGGTATGTTATGTCTAGGTGCTAGAGCCTGACCAGAACAGAATAACAAGAGGCATTGTTTATTGACCTTGCTCACAGTGTTCAGACTAAACTCCAGGAACAGACAGGGAAGAGCACAGTGAAGTGTTCTCATGTGAAAGGTAAAAACTGAGACGTGCAAAACAAAAGCATGTAGTGTTGTGCCCAAAAGCAGCAGCATGGCTACCGGGCTCATGCTAACTTAACAATGCCTTTAATGCCCCTATCAACCTTATGACACTCCTCCGTACAGTCACGCTGCCCCCTGCGTACAGTCATATTTACAACCACGTACATATGTCAGTGCCATCTGGCTGTCTCCGAGTATCCAATGATGGAGCGATGTGTTCAAAACAGACTGATCCAGCAGGCACATAGGGCAGGCCCGCACTTCACTTAGGGCCAGATGTAGGTTCCATTTACCGATTCTAAAATACCAAATTTTACCGATTCGGTATTTCAGAAACGGTAAATGGGATGTAGGTAAGTATTCGGTAAAGTTTACCGAATCCGTAATATTCGGTAATTACCGATTCGGCCTAGAGGCCCATAGGAATGAATGTGAATTACCGATTCGGTAATGGGGGAACACATTCAAGGGTGGCAGGGTGTCACATTGACACCCTGTTGCACCCCTGAATAGTGAATGGGTGAACATGTGGCAGACATACATGCCCTAAGGGCATGTATGTCTGCCACATGGCACTTTTGATAAAGCAGCATTTTCATAAATTATGTATTTTGTTAAATTTGGTTCCTTTTTTGGTTTTCTTTTATTTTCTAGGATATACGTGGCAACTCCAGAAGAAGGCGCTGGTCGCCGAAACGCGCGTAGAGAATTATTTTGTTGATGCCACTTTTTAAACTTGATTCTATATAAATTTTTAACTGTGCATTAAATGTTTATTGTGGATTCATTATTCATTATGCAATGAGAAATATTTTCTTTTTAATTCTATGACTTGAATTACTTATTTGTTTGTAATTGACTCTTTTAACTTGGTCAGCAATAAAAACTGAATTTAGACCTACTCACATCCTTTCTTTTTATATTCATTTTATTGAAACAGGAAAAGTCTGTGGTTTAAGTGCCTTGGTTGTTAAATACCGAATCCTTAACCATGCAATGCACTCATTTGAGTGCTCCCTACATTTCAGATTCGGTAATTTACCGATTCAGTATTTTAAGGAATCTGTAATTTACTAATTCCTTAAATTACCGATCCGGTAAATTACCGAATCTGAAATGTAGCCACCTACATCTCAATAGCCTAATACCGGTCGGTAACAGCCGAAATTCGGTAATTTCGGCCGTTATCGACCGGTATTGGGCGACCTACATCTGGCCCTATGTGCTTAGATACAGTTCCGGCCAGTGGTATGACGCATTGTGCCCTGAGCCTTATTTTAACCATGCCTTCTCTGTACCCCCATCCAGGATCTCCCTCCACATCCTGACCCTGAACGTCAAGAGCGAGAAGGTGTACACGCGGCAAGGAGTCCCCATCTCCGTAACTGGCATAGCCCAGGTAAGGCACTTGTCGACCAGGCCCAAGGTTTCGGGTTATCCAGGACTACATGGGGCACAGAACGAGCTGCAAGGCAGCGGTTTTGTGTTGGTTCAGGATCTGATGCTCGCCACCAGGGTAGCGCTCTCTCATGTTATAAAGATCTCACAAGCCCAGACAGCAGAGCTATCTCTCATGTCATAAAGATCTTAGAAGCCCAGACAGCTGAGTTCTCTCCCATGTTATAGAGATCTTAGAAGCCCAGAGAGCAGAACTATTTCTTATGTTATAGAGATCTTTCAAGCCCAGACAGCAGAGCTATCTCTCATTTTATGGAGATCTTACAATCCGGGACACCAGAGCTATCCCTCATGCTATGGAGCTATTTCAAGTCCAGGCAGCTGAGCTATCTTACAGACACAGGCAGCACAGCTATCGCTCAGGTCACACTGATCACACGGGATCTGGAAGCATAGGCATCACTCAGGTTACACAGAATTTACAGCCGCAGCCTGAGGTGTTATCATTCAAGTGATACAAATCCCAAAGTATAAAATATCAAAACTTGCCTTCAGATTTAGAAAGACCTTCATGTTCAGGTAAAAGGTATCCTACAGGTTATCCAGATCTTATACATGTGGGACCCGATTCACAAAGGTAAACTTAGTCCAAAAGTCTAACTTTAGACCTGAAGTCTAATTTTAGGCCTGAAGTCTAACTTTAAAGCTGAAGTTATAAGTTTAGATGTGAAGTCTAACTTAGACCTGCAGTCTAACTTTAGACCTGAAGCCTAACTTTAGACCTGAAGCCTAACTTTAGACCTGAAGCCTAACTTTAGACCTGAAGCCTAACTTTAGACCTGAAGTCTAACTTTAAACCTGAAGTTATAAGTTTAGATGTGAAGTCTAACGTAGACCAAAAGTCTAACTTTAATATTTTTCGGTATTCACAAAGGTAAGTTACTAAAAGTAGTAGTAAAGTTACTTACTACTAGTCAAAATTACTAGTAGTACAGTTTCTAGTAGTAACTTACCTTTGTGAATTCCGAAAAGTAGTTAAGTTAAACTTTTGGTCTAAGTTTAAACATTTGGTCTGAACTTAGACTTTAGGTGTACAGTTGGACTTTTGGTCTAACTTTACCTTTGTGAATTGGGCCCTTACATTTCAGTTATCACCGGCGTCTTTCAGATTACCAGATATTATTTAGACAGCACAAGTATCCCTCAGGCTACACAGACTTTAGGAATCTAACAACTAAACTACCCATACAGTTATTCAGATTTTAGGAGCTCGGACAGCAGAGCCATCCCCCAGATTACTCAGATTTTACCTGCTCAGGCTTCTGACAGCAGACCTGTCCCTCAGTTTCCCTAGCTCATCACACAGTGATTATCCCTCAGGCAACACACATCTTTCTCTGACGACTCAATAGCGACAAAGCAGCCCTGCGGTCTCTGATTCAGCAGGCAGGTCACCAATGAGGACAGATTATTTGATGGTGTTGCCTGGGCCCCTCACATGTTCCTTCTGGGCAGATTTGCCCACCTCCCTCCAAGCAATCCTTCTTCTGCGGACCCCAGGGTGCCTTGCTGCGTTAATAGGCACCAGCGACTTCTACGTTTCTGCCGACTGACCTAACATGGTTTCTGTGTGCGCTCTTCGTTTGTTGCCATTGATGCCACTTGATGTTTGGTCTTTGCTCCACATCTACCTTCTCACCACCTTCTCTCCTTCCTCTCCCCCCCTTCTTACCACTACGGCTCCTGCTCCTTCACAGGTGAAGATCCAAGGGCAGAATAAAGAGATGCTGGCAGCCGCGTGTCAGATGTTCCTCGGGAAGTCAGAGAATGAGATAGCCCACATCTCGCTGGAGACTCTGGAGGGTCACCAAAGAGCCATCATGGCCCACATGACGGTCGAGGTAAGGCATTCTGTGGCTGCTTGTGAGGCATCCCACCCACTCTGTCCATCTCCTCCACCTGATTTGTTTCATGGTTCATAGCAGGCGCCGTGCGGTGGAACCACCTCTCTGGTAGTGGCCAACCATGCAGACATGGTCTTCCTGTTTTACTTCTTATCATCGGGTTTCTCCAAGGCATGTATGTCCCATCATCAATGACCATAGAGTGGGAGCGCAGAAGCGGCTCTGGAATGGGGCACAGCTCGGTCTGTGTAGGTTTCAGGGCTGTTGATGTGAGGGATCTAAAGGGGCTTAGCCTCTTTCCACTGAGAACATGGGACTCGATTACTACGAAGGAGCAGCCGCGTGGTGATCATACAAACAGATGATTGTGGATTCACGAGCATCAATCAATCAATCAAACATTTGTAAAGTGCGGCACATCATGGGTGAGGATCTCGAGTCACTGGAGGTGTAGGCTGCTCTGTGGTGGTTTGTTCATTCAAACATCCAGGTCTTGAGTTCTTTCCTGAATTGCTGGAGCGACGGTGCAGTCCTGATGTGCAGGGGGAGGTTGTCCACCCCTTGGCTACCAGGTGCGAGAAGGAGCATCCTCTGCTGTTGGTTTGGCAGATCCTCGGGTATCTGCGAGGGAGAAAAGAGCTTACTGCAAGTGCGTGTTAATAAGTGCATCAGGAATGGTTAAAAGAAATCTCAAACCCCTCACGCTACCATTTCCCCAAATTTTCTAAAGGGCCTGGTTGGGGTAGCCATGTGTATCCCCTTCCATGTGGGAGGGTGGGTTGGACATATAAGCAGAATAACTCAGGGTCTTAGATCAGTAGGTTCTTCGACCCTAGAAGCAGAGACTGTGTGGGTCACTGTGGGCTTCCAGTCCACTCATGTCTGCTAGTCTCCTGCAAACATCTCCCCCCGTGAGCTCAGCCTGGTCTCTAACCTTAACCCGTTGACATGGCATCCACTCTGTCCACCCCCCGTCTTTTGTAAATGTGTTTCGTCCTTCTTCCCTGTTGGTTTTGTTCCCTCACCTTTTCTTGGTCCTCTCTCTCCAGGAGATCTACCAGGACCGGCAGAAGTTCTCGGAGCAGGTTTTCAAGGTGGCATCATCGGATCTGGTGAACATGGGCATCAGCGTGGTCAGCTACACTCTGAAGGACATTCGCGATGACCAGGTAGGGGGGTGGCATCTTTGTCTACAGTGGGAAGAGGGTGTCTAGAGGTGGACACTGCCCTGCCATCAGTGTTGATCATGCTGGAGGCACCTGATAAGAGGTTCTTGGGAGGCAGAGGATGAGTGTTCTTCAAAGCCATATTACCTGCACTCACTCAGGGACAGATACACATTACCTTGCCTGCCGCACCTGTCTTGTGATGATCTGTGTTATATTTTGGTTATATTTCTAGCTCTCATCTTACTCATGCCAAGGCACTCCAGTGATTCGTGGGCAGGAAGTACTCTGCTCCGTAGTGTGTACTTGGTTGGAAGAGTGTAGGCTGGCAGTGTGGGTTCTGTGGGAAGCTTTTTGTGTTGTGTGTGATGGCCGGAGTGGTGCTCTTACCTTGCCATTTGTTGCTACGTTGAGCGTGTACTACATCAAAGAGGAGGATGGAGGGTTTAAGTTTTCTATTTATGCTGTGTTTGGCTGGAAGGATGCAGTTTGCTGTTCTGGCCTGTGTGTGACCTGTTTCAATGCCATGTGTGCCAAGCAATGAGTTGTCTTCCTAGTGTCTCTGTGGTCATATATCTGCTCGTATGCTTGGAGAGGAGCGATAGTTAGTGAGAGTGCGGCCTTTCCATACCTTTTGGGAAGGTCTGGTTCTAGATCTTGGAGGACAGATGCAGTTTCCTGCTCCAGTCCCACCCTTCTTGTGTTGCCGAATGGTTATGTTTGTTGGGTTGGTTTGGAAAGTTCTCCGACCAGATCCCCACTCCCCCAATATTTGTTTTCTCCCATCAACTGTGGGGTAGACAGAATAATGTTACGGTATAAAGGGTCCCCACCCAGTGGTATGAGAAGTTCAGCTTCTGTTCTGATTTCATCTTCGGATCCTGCCCAGTAGACAGCAGGGACCCTACTTTAGGTCTGCCATACTAGCAAACAGGGAGTGAAGGAAAGAGCAGGGCCACTTGCATGCACCCTATATCTGTGTGGATTACCTGCCCCAGCCCCTCTCACACTCATGTTTGTATCACGCTGGTGAGCTGCTAGAGCGATCCTCGTTCCAGGAGGTGCACGTCAGCGCCCCAGTGTGACCAAGTAAAAGAACCATCATTGTGATCAGTTTATCTTCTCTAATGCCTTCTTTCTAACAAGATGAAAGCACCAGGGATGGAACTCCAGCTTTGGTGCAGCTGGGACCCCTCTGTGTTTTTACACAGACCACCAGTTTCTTCAGGCATAATCAATTCTCCATAATCCACTCGGAGATGGACGCCATATCAGAAAACGTGGTGCCAGGAATGAGTCTCTCACACAAGACAGTTTATTTCTTTTGCCTGTTTTTACCACCTTCTTGTGTTCCAGGTGGTCTTGTGGGACTCTCAGCTTTGGTGGGAGAGGTTGATCATTTTGCTGTCTGTGTGGAGAAGGAGGTTCCACTGAAGCATAACGTTTTGTAGTGTTGGATCAACAGTAGGGTGTTTTGGGTCTAGAGTGAAGAGTTCAATTGTAGGAGAATTTTGCGAGTTTTACTGGGATGAAGTTTGGAGTGCAGCTGTAGGGGGGCAGGTAGGTGATGCATAGTGGCTTGAAGAGCAGCATCTAGCCACGAGTAGCCAGTAAAGGTCTATGGTATTGTGATGCTGCAGGCAGAAATGTAGTAGATATGGCTCCCACATTTTGGATTGTAATCTCTGCCTTCCTCCTTGCCTCTTCAGGAAGCAAATCCCTCTTCTAATCTCTGCTCTCCTCCTTGCCTCTTCAGGAAGCAAGTCCCTCTTCTAATCACTGCCCTCCTCCTTGCCTCTTCAGAAAGCAAGTCCCTCTTCTAATCACTGCCCTCCTCCTTGCCTCTTCAGAAAGCAAGATGTAGGAAGAGTGGGGCACCTAGTCAGAGGTGATGGAACTAGGTAGGCGGTTGAATGGAGCTTCTGTAGGAACCATAGGTGTAGGAAGATGCAATGAAGATTTTGTACGGTGTAGAAGGCACTTCTTCTAACTTGGTTCACTTTAGGGACAACTTCTCACTTGCCAATCCTATATTTGCTTATTCCTTTCCCCACTGCCCTTCTCTCTCTTAGGATTGCTTGAACTCTCTCAGCTGCTGGTTACGTATTCCTTATTTTCGACATTCTCTTAGGAGTACCTGCACTCGCTGGGAAAAGCCAGGACGGCACAAGTTCAGAAAGATGCCAGAATGGGAGAAGCAGAAGCGAAACGTGATGCAGGCATTAAGGTGAGATCATCTGGGTGCCGTGGAAATTAAGCGTGTGCAAACCAGTGTCTAGATATATTGATCTTTGAAACTAGCAGGACACATCTCTCTCACACCTTCTTACCTGCCTCCCACAGCGCCATCACCACATCTTTTTTTTCTAATTTTGTAATATCGTCTGATGTCTGCGATCTGTGAGCTAATCCTTCGTTTTAACCCTGGCTCTCTTACTTTCTCCATTCCATGGTGACATTACGGAATTCTAAATGATGTTCTGAAGTTTCTGACTGCCCTACAATAACCCCGGAGAGAATGCGCACACATGGTTCGCAGAGACATGATCGCAGTCAGAAAGAAAGCACAGGAGCATAATACTTGTCAGTCTAACCTGAGGACATACCCTGTTTTGAGTAAAATTAGGACACAATCCAGATGTATCCCTTTTTGAACTTCTGCCAAGCAATTCTGATATACAGATAATTTGAATGTGTGCCTCCAAGGAGTTGCATTAGGTGCTCTAGGAAGTGTCTTAGGTGCTTTGAGCTACAGTGTCAAAGAGCTGGACCCACGCCACTCACCCTACCGCCTCCGTTTTGCTTCTTTACACTGAGAGTCCTGTGTATACACAGTTTCTAGTGTTGACCACTCTTGAGAGAACCCTTTTCTGCTCATGGTTGGGTTAGTCCCTCTTCTAATCTCCACTCTCCTCCTTCCCTTTTCAGGAAGGAAGTCCCTCTTCTAATCTCTGCCCTCCCTCTTGCCTCTTCAGAAAGCAAATCCCTCTTCTAATCTATGCCCTTCTCCTTGCCTCTTCAGGAACCTAGTCTCTCTTCTAATCTCTGCCCTCCTCCTTGCCTCTCCAGAAAGCAAGTCTCTCTACTAATCTTTGCCCGCCTCCTTGCATCTTCAGGAAGTCAAGTCCCTCTTCTAATCTCTGTGCTCCTCCTTGCCTCTTCAGAAAGCAAGTCCCTCTTCTAATCTTTGCCCGTTTCCTTGAAATGACGGTACACCACTCCGCCATTGAACTCCTTTAGGTTGAGGACCAAACGAGCACCTCCTCCCTTTTTCTCTACGAGAAACACGTTGCTGACGAATCCCTGCAGATGAGGCGTCGTGGAGACGATGGCCCCTTTGGCCAGAAGAGAAGCGACCTCTGCGGAAATGAAGTTCTAATCTTGTTAGGAAAAAACAAGTGGAAGAGGCCGATGACGTTGGTGAGGGTGACTGTAAAATTCTATTTTGTAACCTTGCACCGTCTCCAACACCCAGGCATCGTTTGAGATTAATCGCCAATTTTGGAGAAAAAAATGCAGCCTGCCACCCAAAATCACATCTGAAGCGAGAATCAAGCTCACCTGAGGTTGAGGAATCTGGACGTCCTCCCTGGTTGCTGTTGTAACCGCCTTTTCTGTATTGTCCTCTGCCTTTCCGAGAGGGATAGAAATTGGATTTTCCAGAGGAGTAATCCTGACCACCTTTTTGGCACATGAAACCTCGTTGAGAGTTCGGGTCCGAACCACGGCTGAACGAGCATCCCCGTGGTCCGGCCCTGCCAAAAACCGGGCGAAAGGCCCGGCGCAGATTGGATTGGGCCTGATCCAAACCGTTAAATGTGGCCACAAATTTGGTGAGTTCTTTAAGGAAAGGGGAGCCAAACAGCAAACCTTGGGCTTGGGGCCCTGATTCGGAAGAAGCCAAGTCCGTGAGCTTGGGATCTAGTTTAATCAAAATAGAGCGATGACGCTCAGAAGAAAGAGCACAGTTGGCATTTCCCAAGATGCAAATAGCTCGCTGCGACCAACCTACTAATTCATCTGGATCAATTAGAGCGCCGGATTCTTTGGCCCGAAAGCCCAAGTCAAGAATTTTAGCCAGGGGACCCAGATGGTCCAGCATCTTGTCCTGGCAGGACCGCCAGGACCGGTCTAAACCCTTCTTGGGGTCTTTGGAATACTTCTTCATATAAGTGACCATGGTGGGGTCCACTTCAGGGGTCTCTGCAAGCTTATCTGCGAGGTCCGGACGCGCTCGCACATCCTTTTCAAAGGGCTGACGTATATGGCTTTGGATATAATCTGCCACCTCAGGAGAGGGCAACCAGGACGAAGAATTAGGATGAACAATGTCGGTCGCGCCAAAAGTTAGCAACTGAGGGGTAGAAGGAGCATTAACAAAACGTTCCTTACGTGTCTTCTTGGAAGGAGGCGGCTTTGCTGGTTCAGAGAATGAAGAAGAAGATGAAGCGCCATCATCAGAATCAGAAATGGGGGTAGAAAGGCCAGACGTAGCAGGTTTCTTGGAGGGAGGCGCAGAAGACAGATTCTTTGCCAGTTTTGTGAAATCAGAATGATGGGGATTCTTGGGAAACTTCTTAGCGTGCCCAGAAGATTGAGGCAACCAACCTTGTTGCGCAGCGTAGTCGGACAAATGACGTTTCAGAGGGGCAATGGCCTGAAACAAAGCCTGACCCATGAAATCATCCACAGAGCCAGAGGGCTCCTCATCTTCATAATAATAACCTTCCTCATCGTAATAGTCTCCCATGGCGACAAGAATCTGCCAATGAAATGCCCACCGGAAGGAGAAAGGTAATTTCAATAGCCAAGGCCAATTCAGGGGGAGTGGAACCCAAAGCAAGTCAACAACGCAGGAGAACCTGTCAAAAATATATATCATGAGTGGAGGTAGGGCTTGCTCAACAAGAAGTAATAAAGCCACTCTAGGCAGAGCCTATGCAAATGTTACAACCCCCCAACTATACTGTTAGAGGGCGTATATGGGGACCATACGACAGGCTTGTGGGCACGCTGAAGAAACAGCCGTCAACATCACTTCCTGAGACAATGCGCCGACAAAGGAAAACCGGGCTTGTCAGAGCGAATTTAAACAAGGCTGACACACATGCGCGAACAGCCGCCTGCCGAAGAGGGAGACGCGCGAGCTTCGCGTCTCTCGGTCCCCTATCTCCCGCTCCACATACAAGAACAGACGGGGACAACGCGCGCCTGCACCGGGGAGGTGTCACAGGCTCCCTGAACAAACGCCGGTACAAAGAACCGTTTAAGCCGAATGAATATTAAACACCTGCAAAACTGCTACAAAGCGGAACAATACCAAGCGTACAAAGCGGCAAATTACGAGTAAGAGCAGCGCAAAGGCAATACATTCATAAGTAATAAGAAAATGCACTTAACTGGCTGCGAAGCAGCAAAGAAAGAGGAAGTTGTGACCTCTAGGATCCTTTATATAGTGTTGTGTACTCTATGGTTACCCAGGTATCATGGGTATTGTAGTTGTTTTTTACTTTACTGTGTGCTGATTGGCTGCTGTATTTTTCAGTAAAGGAATAGAGTAAGCATAATCGGAGCCTCCGTCCTGCCGTAGAATCAAGTCCCTCTTCTAATCTCTGCCTGCCTCCTTTACCCTTCAGGAAATCAAGTCCCTCTTCTAATATCTGCCCTCCTCCTTGCCTCCTCAGGAAGTCAAGTCACTCTTCTAATCTCTGCCCTCCTCCTTGCCTCTTCAGGAAGCAAGTCCCTTTCTAATCCCTGCCTTCCTCCTTGCCTCTTCAGGAAGCAAGTCCCTCTTCTAATCACTGCCCTCCTCCTTGCCTCTTCAGGAAGCAAGTCCCTCTTCTAATCTCTGTCTTCCTCCTTGCCTCTTCAGGAAGCAAGTCCCTCTTCTAATCACTGCCCTCCTCCTTGCCTCTTCAGGAAGCAAGTCCCTCTTCTAATCTCTGCCTTCCTCCTTGCCTCTTCAGGAAGCAAATCCCTCTTCTAATCTCTGCTCTCCTCCTTGCCTTTTAAGGAAGCAAGTCCCTCTTCTAATCACTGCCCTCCTCCTTGCCTCTTCAGGAAGCAAGTCCCTCTTCTAATCACTGCCCTCCTCCTTGCCTATTCAGAAAGCAAGTCCCTCTTCTAATACCTTCCTTCCTCCTTTCTTCTTCAGGAAGTCAAGTCTCTCTTCTAATCTCTGCCCTACTCCTTGCCTCTTCAGGAAGCAAGTCCCTCTTCTAATCACTGCCCTCCTCCTTGCCTCTTCAGAAAGCAAGTCCCTCTTCTAATCCCCGCCTTCCTCCTTTCTTCTTCAGGAAATCAAGTCTTTCTTCTAATCTCTGCCCTACTCCTTGCCTCTTCAGGAAGCAGGCCCCTCTTCTAATTCCTGCCTTCCTCCTTGCCTCTTCAGGAAGCAAGTCCCTCTTCTAATCTCTGCCCTCCTCCATGCCTCTTCAGGGAGCAAGGGCCATGCAGGAGAAGGTGTCGGCACAGTACATCAACGAGACTGAGGTGGCGAAGGCCCAGCGGGACTTTGAGTTGAAGCAAGCATCCTATGACATCGAGGTGAACACAAGGAAGGCAGAGTCAGACCTGGCCTTCCAGCTGCAGGTGAGGAGCCTTAGCAGGAAGCAAGGGAGAGGCTGAGAATCTGTGATTGAAGCCAAGGATGAAGCACTGTGGTGGGGGAGAAGGCTGGAGTCACCGGTGTGTTTTGTTTTGGGGCTCTAAGTCAAATGTGTTATCGATCCCTGTGTGAGAGAGCGTTCTTGGAAATCCCTGTGTGCCTTGCAGCCCTCAGCTCAGTATTATCACACCACAGCCAGTAATGAGGGAGATAGCTCTTTGGAAACCTATGCTTGACTTCAGTCTAGCAGTGACACAAGTCTAATGCTTCCCAATTAAATTATAATTTAACAATTTGTAGGTCCACAGTTTAACACCAGACTTGAAAGTATTTCTTAAAATGATTTAAAATTAGTGTTCAAGGCTTGTGTGGCTCGCGATAGACGTGCTCTGCATTCTTCCGCTGTCTAATGTTGGGTCCAGATCTGTGACAGATGTTTTGCAGCATTAATCCTATTCTGGATTCACATACTGTGCATTTTTCCACCAACTAATGGTCGGGTCTGGAATAGTGTTTGTTTTCTTTGGTGTTTTTTTGTTGCTTTTTTTGCTTGGGGCGGCATCGACCACCATTTGGTGCTAGGTCCATCCCTTGTGTGTCGTCAAACTGCACCCTGGAAGATCCTGTGTGTGGCAGCCATCTTCAGATACTTTTTAGGTCGAGCCTTCGCAGCGCGCATGCGCTGCAAAGGAAAACAGCCTTTTCCGAGCACTTAGGCTTTTCAGCCCAGCACGTGCACGCGTTCTATTGCCTTCAATGGCAACGCGTGCACGTCAGGAGATTCACTCGCGGGAGCGAACGGCCCTTCTGGTCGCAATTATCGCTCCTGCGAGTGAATCCCTCCCCCCTGCTGCCACGCGAGCACTTTTTTTCTTGTTTAGAGTTAGAGACATCCCAACCCCCTAAAATGGCAGCCAAGCCAATACTTGATGACGTAGCTCGTGTAGCTTGTGTATACCGTGTTTCGTCAAAGTGTTTCAAAGCTTTTCCAATATTGTTTTCTGGCGAACATGACATTTAAAATAATACATAAACCAAGTAAAAAATGAAGAGAAAGTGACTTTACCAAATTAGAAGAAAACTATATACAAACATATTAAAACTTGGTCTATAAAAGTGATCATTTACTAATAAGGTGCTTCGATTTTGAAACACTTGAAATGCTTAAATGGCCACAAATTAAAAATGTTCAGATCACTGAACTACACTTTCAAAATGTCTAGTTGCCAGCTTTAATCACAGCAGTAAAATTGTTGCTTTTTAGTCCTCAATTACTTCTATTACAGTCACCAAGTGGCTTGTCCATCGGGACTCGGAAAGCTTTGTGCACAGGAAGTGCGTATCCACATGTCAAAAAGCTTGGGCATGAGAAACGAGCATCTACCTTTGCGAAGTGCTTTCACTGGGTGCTTTGGAACATGCCTCCAAGTGCGCTACAGGAAGCGAAGCATCCATGATGTATTGCGAGTACAGCTGGGAGATATTTTTATAGCTGCCTCGGACACATCCATAGTTAAACACATGCATGATCTGAAGCAGAGTCTAGCCAGATCCAGAATCAGAAAAAAGACGTTTTGGAGCAAACTCAGACCAATTGTTGCAATCGTTATCAATAGGTAACGGGGATAAATAAATTCTAAAATTCCATTCTCATGCCATAAACACACTGGAAATATACTGGACATACGTTGGAAATTAATCTGATATAAATTCTTGAAAAAATCTGTTTTTTTAAGTACCATCCATATAGATGAACACATACCAAGTAAAATGTCAAGGTAAATGACACTGGGGAAAAAAAATCAGGATTTTTAATGTGATGAAATATCTGAATTTTGAATGGTTGAGCACAACAATTAAACAAATATGTTATTTGAAAATCGGAAACTAATTTTCAAAGGAACACACAAACACATAAAATTAGAGTGAAAGCAGAAACACACAGAAGCTGCCTTTACCGAACTCCGGCCATAAATGAGGTCTGAGGGGGTGCTAAACGTAACTTCCTGCGAGGCTGAAAGGTCATTCACTGCTTGATGGGTTGAGATGAAGCAGCGTGACAGGGAAGGAAAGGGCTTCTATTTTCAGCCGAGTAACTGCACAGAGAGAAGATTAAAAATAACAAGCATTGGCATAGCCAATAGGTCTCGCCTTTGGGACCTTATAAGTATTTAAGTACGCAGTACAATATCCTTGGTGCAACATCAACTGTTGCATGGCTTAACACTTATAATGTCCCAAAGGCGAGACCTATTGGCTATGCCAATGCTTGTTTCCATTGTTGGGTCTGGAAGCAAAGGGAAACACTCTGAAGTTTTGGATGAAATCCACAAACAAAACAAGGAATTTGAGTGAAAAACCCATCAATCATCGACGTAGAAGACACTGGAGACGGAGAAAGACCTCTGGACACCTTTCCTTTGAGAGACCCAAACGGAGCAACAACGCAGATGGATCAAAAGAGGCACGGTAGTGGCCATGTAAATTACCCCTTTTCAAAGTCTGCTGAAAGTACCACCACAAGTTTGCACAGTGCGATCCACACAGCGTTTGTAACCTCTGCCAGCTAAGGGATCACAAGTATAAAGATTGTGAAGCCTACGCAGTGTTCATGTCGAAGACACTCAAAGTACGCCGAAAGTAAATGGAGGGTCAGCAAGAGAATCACATTCCGACTCCTCACCCACGCACACAAGGCTCTCCACGACGTGGGCCTCATGTACCTCAACAACCGCCTCGTATTCTACACACCAACCCGCCAGCTCCGCTCCGCCATCCTCGCCCTCGCCACCGTCCCACGAATTCGCAAAGCCGCCGCCCGAGGAAGATCCTTCTCCTATCTGGCAGCCAAGACATGGAACTCCCTCCCCACCCACCTCCGGCTGACCCAGGACCATCTCGCCTTCAGGAAACAACTCAAGACCTGGCTGTTCGAGCAGTAGCGACCCCCCCCCCCAGCGCCTTGAGACCCTAACGGGTGAGTAGCGCACTATACAAATTCCTTGATTGATTGATTGATTGATTACGTATTCATATTTCAAAGCCAGAAACAACCATCGCTGAGGGACTTTGGGCTCTCAAGTGATGAGGATGATCAGGGAGTGCCCGCAGTATCAACATACAGGGGTCACACATCGAGATCCTTGAAGGGGACGCCGAGGAGAGGCATACCATGAAGAAGGCAACAAAAGACACAGAAAAGAAAACAGACAAGGTAAGAAACCGTCAACCGTCAGAAACCAAGGGCCACAAAAAGAAGGCACAAAAAGCAGCCCAGGCATCGAAGAAAACGACGACCGAGGGTCAGCCGCGACCAAGAGAACTCCACGGATCCCACACCAAGGATATCGATGAGGGAAGATCATCAAAACCGACGGAGGCAAGCCCGGAATAAGAGGCCACGAAGGAAAAGCCCATACACTTGGAGCTAGAAACCCCCACACCCAAGAAGAGGATCTCCCCGGCCTCAGATGCCAAAAGGGGTCTCGAGGTGGAGAAAAAGAAGAGACTCCTCAAAGCAGAAATGGCAGCACTCCCTCAACGGAAGATGGAGTTCAACGAGGCACTGAATAAATTTCGAACTCCCGTGAAATCCGCCAGTCCCACCAAAAACGCAGAAGAAGAGAAAGATATCCTGAAAGCTCCGACAACCCCCGAACCGCACAAAGAAAATGTCAAAGAGGAGCTCGACGCTCCAGAAGAGGTGGAAGCCTCTGGGACTTTTGAGGAAGAATGGAACGACCTTGACAGAAAGCCCAGAAGAGGAGGTCTGTAGCTATCCCTCGCAGGCTTCACCAACAGATGACATAGCCTTCTACAACAGCCTCATCAAGAGAGCAGCTGATACGTTCAGGGTCCCCCCTTAGAGAAGGAGAAAGGAGACTCCTGCTACTTCCTAGACCCATTAGTATTATTCACCAAGGGGACACAATATCTTCCAATGCTACCAAGCATTCTTGACCAGGGCAAGGATGCTTTCAAGGAGCCTGCCTCAGCAAAGGAGGTAACCCAACGGTTGAGAAAAAATACAAACCCTCCACAAAGGACCCTAAATACATTCAGGAGAACACATTGGCAGATTCCATCATTGTAACTACAGCAAGAAGAAGGAGCAACGCTCACTCCTCCACTGGCCCACCTCCAGAGAGAGAAAGCAAAAGAATGGACATGGTGGGGAGAAAGATAGAGAGGAAGACAGCATTACTATGGCGCATTGCAAACTCCAATGCCCTCCTGAACAGGTTTTGGCACCAACAATGGAATGACACTGAAGAACTGATGAACAAGCTCCCAGAAGAGGATAAAAGAGAGGAAAATCCATCATACAAGACGTAAAGAACATAGCAAATACCTGCCTGAAATCAGCCCTACGATACAGAAAAGGGGGTGGTGATGAACAGAGTGTCTGAATTAAGCAGACCACTCTTACCCAGTCCAAAGATCAGGGCTTGATCCATCACCGTTATTTATCTCACTGCCCCATCCCAGCTCAGAACCTGGCTATATGCAAATTAGTCTGTCCCTGGCCCAGTGCATCATGGGAACAGGGCAGACCAAACTACCAAGCCAATTCTTCACCAGAAAGGAGACAAGCTACCGGGGACCGGTTTCTGGCATTTCAGCCTCTTCGGCCCGGCTTGCTTGAATCCTGATGGAGCAGTGAGAAAGGGACTCATGTCTGAGTATACCCTGCCACACCTATAGTGGCCAAAAACGATACAGAAAAGGGGGTGGTGATGAACAGAGTGTCTGAATTAAGCAGACCACTCTTACCCAGTCCAAAGATCAGGGCTTGATCCATCACCGTTATTTATCTCACTGCCCCATCCCAGCTCAGAACCTGGCTATATGCAAATTAGTCTGTCCCTGGCCCAGTGCATCATGGGAACAGGGCAGACCAAACTACCAAGCCAATTCTTCACCAGAAAGGAGACAAGCTACCGGGGACCGGTTTCTGGCATTTCAGCCTCTTCGGCCCGGCTTGCTTGAATCCTGATGGAGCAGTGAGAAAGGGACTCATGTCTGAGTATACCCTGCCACACCTATAGCAAGCCGGGCCGAAGACGCCTGAAATGGCAGAAACCGGTCCCCGGAAGCTTGTTTCCTTCCCAGTGTAAGAATTGGCTTTTGTAGTCTGGTCTGCCCTGTTCCCATGATGCACTGGGCCAGGGACAGACTAATTTGCATACAGCCAGGTTCTGAAACTGGGATGGTGCAATGAGCTAAAAAACGGTGTTGGATCTAGCCCTGATCTCTTGACTGGGTGAGAGTACTCTGCTTAATTCAGAGACTCTGTCCATCACCACCCCTTGTTGTAAATTATTTTGTCCACCCTAAGCGTGGAAGGGTATACTCAGATGTGAGTCCCTTGCTCATTGCACCATCAGGATTCAAGCAAGCCGGGCCGAAGACGCCTGAAATGGCAGAAACCGGTCCCCGGAAGCTTGTTTCCTTCCCAGTGTAAGAATTGGCTTTTGTAGTCTGGTCTGCCCTGTTCCCATGATGCACTGGGCCAGGGACAGACTAATTTGCATACAGCCAGGTTCTGAAACTGGGATGGTGCAATGAGCTAAAAAACGGTGTTGGATCTAGCCCTGATCTCTTGACTGGGTGAGAGTACTCTGCTTAATTCAGAGACTCTGTCCATCACCACCCCTTGTTGTAAATTATTTTGTCCACCCTAAGCGTGGAAGGGTATACTCAGATGTGAGTCCCTTGCTCATTGCACCATCAGGATTCAAGCAAGCCGGGCCGAAGACGCCTGAAATGGCAGAAACCGGTCCCCGGAAGCTTGTTTCCTTCCCAGTGTAAGAATTGGCTTTTGTAGTCTGGTCTGCCCTGTTCCCATGATGCACTGGGCCAGGGACAGACTAATTTGCATACAGCCAGGTTCTGAAACTGGGATGGTGCAATGAGCTAAAAAACGGTGTTGGATCTAGCCCTGATCTCTTGACTGGGTGAGAGTACTCTGCTTAATTCAGAGACTCTGTCCATCACCACCCCTTGTTGTAAATTATTTTGTCCACCCTAAGCGTGGAAGGGTATACTCAGATGTGAGTCCCTTGCTCATTGCACCATCAGGATTCAAGCAAGCCGGGCCGAAGACGCCTGAAATGGAAGAAACCGGTCCCCGGAAGCTTGTTTCCTTCCCAGTGTAAGAATTGGCTTTTGTAGTCTGGTCTGCCCTGTTCCCATGATGCACTGGGCCAGGGACAGACTAATTTGCATACAGCCAGGTTCTGAAACTGGGATGGTGCAATGAGCTAAAAAACGGTGTTGGATCTAGCCCTGATCTCTTGACTGGGTGAGAGTACTCTGCTTAATTCAGAGACTCTGTCCATCACCACCCCTTGTTGAAATCAGTCCTAGACACAGCGGATACAGCCAGCAGACAGGTTTGCACAGGCACAAAGTTCAGAAGGTACACCTGGCTCCGGATGTCAGGCTTCAAGCAAGAGGTGCAAACCTCAATTATTAACAGACCCTTCACAGGAGACAACCTGTTTGGAAGTGAAGTAGATGAATTCCTTCAACAAATAAAAAAGGACAATGAGATGAACAGGGCTATGGGAACCCTGCAACAGAGGGGCATCTTCAAGAGAGGAGGTTTTAACCTCAGGAAACTTACAGGAAGGGAAGTCTTCTCAACAGGCCAAGAACAACAAACTCAAGGCGGCAGACAACAATCAAACCAGCAGTCAGGATACCAAGCCTGGCAACAGCAACCAAGGCAGCCCTTTCAGGGCAGAGGAAGAGCCAGGGGACAACCCTTGAGAGGGGGAGGTGCAAACTTCAAGTGACTTGCTCACAACAAAAGACCACCACACAACACCAGTGGGAGGCAGTGTAGCGCATCACCTACTTCAACAGGAAAACATCACCTCAGACAGAATCATTTTAAACGTGGCACGTCACGGCTATTGTATAGAACTAACAAACAAACCCCCATCAAATCCACCAAGAAAGAAGAAGGTCCATGGAACAGAACTCTTACAATTAAGACAAGATATATTGGAGCTCTTACAAAAACAAGCAGTAGAGAAGCACTTCAAAGGAAACTATTCACCTTACTTCTTGGTACCAAAGCAAGATCTCATGCTGAGACCCATCTTAGACCTCGGATTCATAAACAAATTCACGCACGCAGCATTTCAAAATGTCAACACTACAGGAAGTAATCCCACAGTTAGAAAAAAGGGGATTTTATGGCAACAATAGATCTAAAGGACGCCTATCTACACATCCCTATGAACCAAGCTCACCAGAAATACCTTAGGTTCTTCCAGAAGAACATTCAGTACCAATTCAAAGTCCTGTCTTTTGAGATAAAATCGGCACCAAGAGTCTTCGCAAAGTGCCTAGCAGCGGTTGCTGCATCCCTAAGAAGGCGAGGAATCCATGTCTCTCTCTACCTAGGAGACTGGCTGGTGAAGACAAATTCAATGCAAAGACGTAGGACACACGTTCATCAGGTGATCACAACACTGCAAAAATTTGGGTTTTCAATAAACCAGAAAAATCCATCAACAAAACCAGAACAAGAAAAGACCTTAGGAGCAAGATTAGATTCCAAGGTTGCACAGGCATATCAGACCCAGAACAGAATACAAGCTATCAGACAAGAAACTAACCTCTACCAGTAGGGCCAGTCTCCTCAGTGAGGACTGTCATGAAACTCATGGACGTGATAGCATCATGCATTCACCTCATCACCCACGTACGTCTCCACATGCGCCCTCTACAGGAGTGGCTATGCAACAGTTGGTCACAAACCACAGGGAGTTGGGAAGATCTAGTGGTTGTAACAGAAAAGGTCCTGGTAATCAAAAAAGGTCCACCTCAGAAAAGGTCAATGTGTACCTTGTTGTTGCTGGAATACACACAATGTCTTAAAATACCCCTCACACACCAAAAGGGCCCTTGGTGTCATGCTTCATCATCGGGGTCTTCCCGCCCGGCTGCCGGACGGGGCAGTGCTGCGACAAGCGACTACGCTGGAGCACCTTTTAAATGTGGGTGTGATCCAGCGCTCTCACCAAAATATTGCACAAATAACACTATCTACTACCACAAAACTTACACTACAACACTAGGCCCATAACAACAATAGAGCGCTTGAATCATGAGGCGATAAGATCTAAATATAGTTGTTTAAACCATCTGCAATAATCAAGACCAGCTTGTCATTTTAGAAAGTTTATTTTAACACATCTAGAAAAACTTAGGTTTTGGTATTTTATTAAACAAGCATTAGAAAATGTCATAAAGAAAGATTTATTCAGTATTAATAAAAAGAGCATAAATCAAGAATTATTATTCATTAGTAGGAATAAATAAAATTAAGCATTTCCAAAATCCTAACTATCTCTCTGTCTCTACCCTCATCACCTAATAATAAAGTAATTAATACAAATTTCTTTCCTCACGTGTAAAGTCCATCAGCATAACATCGTCCTCCAGATTTCTCGAGCGTAAGCCAACTATGTGTTCTCTGAACCTATTCTTATACCCTAATTTTAGCTGAGCTAACTATTTTTCACATTCCAGCAGACGAATTCTAGTTCTCCATTGGCTGAGCCACCTCGTACCACAGTAAACTGTGACACCTCCTTCTTACATGCCCGGGCAAATTCACTAGTCCATTGTTCATGTAGAAGTCTTGGCAGTTCTTCCTTAGGCTGCTACATTTTGTAGCAACAGCTTCCTTTTTAACCTTGAGCTTAGTCAGCTCTGAACTCCCGTGGCACGTTAGCAAACGTTAGCAAATTTCTCCAAAAAGTCATCTTTTTAGCAGTTCATTCCAAAACCTTTCAAAATAAAAGCTCAGAGGCCTTTTCCATCCTTCTTGGAATTATTTTCACTTGAGCCATTTTCATCATTAGGCCTCTTTCAGAAAGCGTCAATTTTCTGCGCCACTGTCCCTGCGCCACTTTTAAAAGGGTACTATTTTCCTGCAGCCATCTCTAAGCTTCACTTGTAAAACTATTATATAAACAAACACAAAGAATAATTAATGAAAGAAATACAGTTTGTTCTGTTGCCTCCCATCATTGCTAATAATTAACCCATTAGTCTAAATTATCTAGCAGTAAAGCACAAATAAAGCAGCATTTTATATCTACCAGTTTTCATAAATCCAGCAGGGTTCTTTATGCACCTATAAAGAATATAGTGACACCACATAGACAAGGGAAGCAAAATAAGCACATGCCATTATTTAAAAACAGCTGCTATTAGTTATGACATGACAATAGACAAGATTAATGTATTATTTTCCACATACATAAGAATGCAACATAATGCACATTTATGAGCACATATGTTAGTTTCCCGCGTGTTCTGTAATGTAATGTATCTTTAAACTAGATTGAATTATTATACACACAGCACAAATTGTTAGCATTATTAATTTATTTATGGAAGTGTGACTTCATGGGTTTAAACAAATTTTTGTTTTCTATCCCGCTCCATCAACTCCCTCATCTGGTGATTAACAAATCACCACACCAGCACCCAAAATTTTAGCAAAGATTTTATCTAAGATGAACATGATTCAATTTCACCTGTGTTAGTATTTCTAAAGACTTATCTCATCAGTTTATCTACAATTCTCATATTGAGTTTTAAGAAACCCCTCTAGTTCTATTTCATTCTCTTGTGTATCATACAACTGAGCTTCAGCAAAAGTGTTGCAAAAACTATAACTAATAAAATGTCAGTATCTTGCTTGTCATATTAACCTAAAACTTCTCCTTGTAAATTTCAAAAAAGAACAATAACCTAAATTAACCAAAGCAGAATTATGTTTTCATTAAGCTTGCAAAGAAAAATAAAACAAAAATTTTAAAAATGTTACCTACATTTTCTAAAAATTTCTAACACCCCCCTTTTTCAATTTTTTTTTTTTTTTTTTTTTTTTTTTTTTTTTTTTTTATACTCTTTAAACCTTCTAACAGTTTTTCTTCGACCTAATGTCACAAATTTTTCAGCTGACATAATTTCTTCGACCTTGTGTCACCTAACAAGATTTCTTCAGCCTTATGCCAAAAACAAAAAACCTAAAATTTAACAGGTATGCACTTCAATCATTGTCACTTTTGTTTTCAATCTCTTTCTGACTATGATTATTCACCTCTATTACAGGTATTACTTCAATTTTCTTTCCTGCCTCACTTTTCTTTGATCTGTATCTCAATTTGAATTTTAGGCCTTCATTTTCTTCTGGCCAGTTATCACTTTTTCTTAGAAATTTCTTCTTTTGCTTGGTTACATTACATTCTGTTCTCCAAGCTCCTTTTCTGAATTTTCTTATCTGAGAATCTTCATCACTTTCATCAGTTTCAGTGTCAGAAATTTCAACTTCAGACTCAGGTACTTCTTTACTTGGCAGCTTCACTCCATTAGGAACGTCATCTTTGTAGCTGGTATTTGGCAATTCATCTTCTTCTTCTTCAATTACCTTCAACTTCCCAGTTTCAGAATTCCTGTTCCTGCATTCAGAGCTACTTTTCTGCTTTTCAATACTCTCCTGGTCTTGAATCACAATCTGATCACATTCTTCTTCTGCTTCTTTTTCTGGCAGATTTCCATCATTTTCTGAGTCTTCAGTCACAATTTTCAAGTCTTCTTCAATCAAGGCTTGTTTTCTCTTCGTGTTCTCCAGATGTCGACCAACTTGTCGATCTTCAAGATCTGGATTCTCTTCAGGCTCTTCTTCAGAATCTGAATCATCAATTGTGACACTATTCTCGTCATGATTTTCAGGTGTAGTTACACGAAAAGTATGGCCAGTGTCAATCCACCTCTTCAGTCTTTTGCACTTCTCTGCATTTGTTGTGACAAGACTGACTGACTTCCTTTTCTGCCACCTTGGCACTAGAGAATTTCTTTTTAGACGAACCTTTTTCCTGATCCTTTTACCTGATAATAGATCAAGTACTTGTTCTTTTTCTCTTGTTTGTACTTCAGTTTCATCTTCATCAAACACAGAGATCATTTCATCTGATAAATTCCTGAAATTCTCTAAATTGATGCTATTATTGATAGGCATCATTCTTTTCTCTGGTATAAATGTCTGTCTCATGACCTTGTCCATCTTAATCTCACGTGGACTTAAATCTGTCTTTTTATCAGTAGTATTTCTCAAAAACATCAAAACAAGTGGAAGAATATCTGTCCACTTTGTACCTGCAGCTAGGCACATTTCTGCATCTCTGTCTTTTATAGTAACATTCTCATGCTCCTCAACATTTGAAATTTCTATTCTATCTGTACAATGGAGCAATCTGTTTTCAATATGTTTTCTGTTATCTGATAACTTTGCAACAGTAATTTCATCATCATGTCGCATCTGAAATGTTTCAACCCATTTTGTAATCAAACAAATAATCACAAAAATGTAGCACAGTTTATCATACAGTGACATCTCACAGAAATCCATTTGTAATCTGGTCAATGAACCACTCTCCTGTAATTCTGTTCCCAATCTCACAATTGTTCTCTTAATTGTGTTCACTTGCTGACAAGTCAAACACCTCTGGTAAAGAAATTCTACAAATCCGTGATACATTCTGTTCATGTCAGTAATCATGCTGTTTGGTAAAACTACTCTACCATCTCTGTGTATCCAAATGTCATTCTCATCTTGCTGTCTAAAATCTGTTCTCAACCATGTGTTTCTCAACCATGTGTTTTTCTCCTCATGAGTTGCTTCATCTTGTAAATCTTTGACTCCCTGCCATGTTTCAACTATAGATGTTAGTATTAGTGAACTCAAAGCATGTTCATCATTCATTTTGTATGCTGCACATATCACGACAGCAAACCTTTCTGCCAATTCAATGTTATCAATCAACCCTTTAATCAAATTTGCATTTCTGAAAAGTGAACCTGCAGAAGTCAATGTTTCAATCTGTTTATCAATTGTGTCCTTTACTTTGATGTCTTCACTCAAAAGAACATCATTTTTATTCCAACATTCTGGAAGTGCATTTAATCTTTTCGGACTGTTTTCTTGTTCTTTATTTAATCCTGTATCTATATTGTCTGTCTGTTCATTAACAAAAATTTGTAATGGCAGTGAAGCCATGTCATTCTGCTGAATCATTACCTGTCGCTGTATTTGTAGCTGTTCATTTAGCTCATTTATTTCAATTTCCTTTTCCTTTGAGCATAATTTTGACTCGTCTGACTGTGTCAATTTCATTAGGTCAATGTCAGACTTCTCACTTACCAGAACTGAAGTCATCTCTGTTCCTTGCTCGGTTGCAATCCCTACTAATTCAATTTCAAGTACAATAGAATAAACCTTTTCAGTTAATGGGACCTTTAAATTTGCGGAATTAATTTCATCTTTTCCCAGCACAGGGACTATCTCTGTTTCCATAATTTTCATGGACTCCTTTAAATCATTTGATGAATTTACATGATCAGGAATATTAATTCCAGAAGTACCAAGCATTTCATCATGTTTTTCAATTGCATTAATTTTAGAAAAAGTCTGAGCTGGCACTTTATCAATCTGATCTGACACTTTTGGCGTTGTATTAACCTGTTCTGGGGGTCTTCTTGAATTTCTGTTCTGATCCATATTTACAACATCAATTTTATACTGATCAACATTTTCTACTCTGACACTTTTATTATTTATTTTCGCTAATTTGGGAATTTTTAATTTACTCTCACATTTAGCAACAACCTTTTTCATTTTCTTATATAAGAAAGACATTTTCTTTAATTAATTTGGTAAATGTACTCTTAAATTTGCCTTACAGCGTTTGCTGATCAATTAATTAATTAATTTAACTCTATCAGGTATAGAAAACCTTATAATTTGGTCAATTTAATATATCTCCTAATTTACCTGTATTACTAAATTTAATTAACCTGTAAAGAAAAATATTAATTTGCAAAAACAGTAGCAACACAAAATATTTATTTATAATAATAATACCAACATATAATCACATGTGTTTTAAATGTGCTTATTTTTCACTTACACACCTTCTGCAACATTTACCTGTGAAAAAAGAAAACCTGAAGTGCTTTCCTTATTTTTAAATAGAATGTCTCCTTGCAAATAACCTTTGACCCCTTCTTATTAATTTATTTAAACTAATAATTAAATGTTTTACTTGGAAATCACATATTACCAAATTGTGACACAATGCCACTAATGTTTACACCCTTATTCCTTCCCAGGTGTGTTCTATAATCAGTGCTGGGCACTCACATCAAAGAAAGAACAAAACTAAAAACACAGTAAATCTTAGTTTAATTATAGCACCTGACATTAGCCAGTTGTTTCAAACCTAAAATACACATCAGTTGTGATAATAACGAGGCTGTAGCAGAAAAGAAAACCTAAAACCAGTATAATTGTAAAATATAAACAAATTGCCAAAAACTTTTCAGCCAATCACAATCTTTCATAAAGCTCAGTTAGTCACAGAGCAGCTTTTGCTTTGACACGTATTTTACTGTTGTTGCAGACTTTCTCCCCTTGTCTTTAGCTATTTCCCTTATTAAAATGCACACAATGTGTGCCTCACTTTCCTTTTTCTGTCCTCGCGCTCCGAGCAGGCAGTTATTATAAAGCCCACACTCGAGCCTCTAACTACACGGAGCTCTGACCAATCAGGTCGTGGCTCCTCTCTCTCGTGACTATACACGTCACAGCCAGTCACAGCATGTCTTTACTATGATGCTAACAAATCAGAGCGCACCTTCCTTCGTGCTTCAAACAGTCTTTATGATTGTAATACAGTACACAGAGCACAACGCTCAGTTCTCACATTAGCTGCAATGCGCTTCGTTTTTAAACAATAGCGCATCTGAAAGGAAATCAAAGCGGGGACATTTAAAAAACTCTTAACACAGAACAGCGCTTCATCAAATCACAGCGCAGCTCTGCTGTGACAATGGGGCACTCCTGTCCAATCAGAGCACAGCTTTTTGATGACGCGACGGGACTGGCACAAATAGAAGTGCAGTTCCTTCGTGAAGATACTGCTTTGGCTATGACGCGACGGCGTCCTAACGAATGGGAGTACAGCTTTGGCTATGACGCGACGGAGTTTCAGCCAATGACAACGCGGGCGCTGACACGCTTACACCTTTCTTATTCAATCCAGCCCCCCTCCCTCATAAAGAGTTATTACATTTAATTGCCACATGCATCAGCCCTGTTCTAAACAACAGAGCTATTGTAGCAAGAGAAATTGATAGTAGTGGGACACTTTCTCGGCAGACAATAATTACAAAGCCCACACAATAGAGTTGATTTAAACAGGGACACTCATAAATGCAGATAACTATTTCGAAATGTTAATTGCACTTTGACTAATGACAGCGCTACCAAATCAGAGCGAGGCAGCAGCCCAAGACACTTCAGACCATGTATTTTCCAAATGGGAGAGCCTTGTCCAATCAGAGTGGGGCTCACGGAGCCTCGCCCAATAGGAGCGCGGCTCTTTTATGACGCGTCGGCCTCTGGTCCAATGGGAGCGCGGCGGCTGACGTAGCCAGCCGTTGCAGCTCGCAGCTCTCCCCTTGCGCTTCA
Organism: Lissotriton helveticus; assembly: GCF_964261635.1. Classification (NCBI taxonomy): domain Eukaryota; kingdom Metazoa; phylum Chordata; class Amphibia; order Caudata; family Salamandridae; genus Lissotriton; species Lissotriton helveticus. The sequence continues at coordinate 74,475,963 of NC_136065.1, forward strand.
AACAGCAGCAGCCCCTCCTTTACAATAAGTGTTTCTAATACAGCGTGCTCGCCACACGCATCGGCCTTGACACGCTCCTTTCTTTTAAAATAACAGCGCAATTGTAGCGAGACTAAAACGGGGACTTAGTTTTAATTTGAGTGTGTTCCCGCTATGAACTGGAAGTTAATTTACATATACAGTCATCTTATCACGATATGTTCTTCAATATGGGACAAACTTCTATTTAGCTCAACTGAACTACTTATCATTATTTCTAAACCCAATTTATTATACGGGGATGCTTATAAATTATGAATAACTTGGCATGAAGTGAAGACGCGCGCTAGCCAATCACGCGCGACTATTCCAAAACATTTTAGCGAATCATAGCGCTGCTTTGCTATGATGCTCCAGACACCTAAGCCAATCAGAGCGTCTTCTCCCTATGACGAGCCTTAAGTTTCAGCGAATCAGAGCGCGGTTGTTCTGACGTAAGCAGCTGCTGCAGCTGCAGGCTCTCTCCTCACACGCTTTCACTCCTAAAACAGCCCCTCCCTTACAATTTTCGATCGGGGCATATTTTAATCGTTTTAAACTAGGGAGATCAATTTATTACTATATTTAAAGCGAGGAATGTTTATAAAATTAATACTGATCGCTTTTTACTTACTTTAATAATGTTTAACAACGTGGAATACCTTAATTATAGCCTAATTAACACAGAACATTCTAAAATGTTCCTGAATGTTTTAAAATAGCACAGTTCACCTTTTTATACTTTTCAACTATGCTGAACACTTTTCAATTGAATTTTATTAACGTGCAGAGCTTTTACATGTATTTAAACACTGCACAACATCATAAAAAGTCTTAGAATGGTACAGACTTTATCCTGAACTTTCCTAAGTACCTTAAAATTACTTTTGGTACATTTTAGTGAATACATAAAACGAAACTCATCTGTCTGCTTCTCTAATTAGGATAGTTTACATACATTCAAGTATCCACACTTCGGAATAGTCGGCGCTATTCACACTAAGGATAATTTCCATTTGCCAGTAGAGCAACTCTTACCCTACCCTTCTAACACGTAAGAATATGAACTCATTTTGCTCTGAACCCACCGCGAAGTGAAAGTTCTAAGAGTTCCACTTGAACATACCTTACAAAACAATCACGCACTTTCACACTGAAAATTCCCTAACTTCAGTCACACATGAAATCCGTACAGGACTCTCACCTGTTTATAGAAATCATGCACCGTTAGCAAAATAACACCGTTATCCGTACAGGGCTCTCACCTGTTTATAGATATAAAACATGTATCCGTACAGGACTCTAACCTGTTTATAGATAATCATGCACCGACATTACCCTGCCCTTCACTCAAGCTTGAATATAACTAATACTCTTATCACAGTGAGTTTTATGGAAGGCGCTTTGTCCCTATTCTCATGCTGCTCTAATTTCTTAGAAAACCCTCACTATTACAAGATTCACACCTAGCCCTAAAACTGTGTTGCACGGCGACAACACTGTATTGCACGGCGACAATACTTCTGGTACACGGCGATACCAACAGTGATACTCGGCGATATCACAGAAACAGATCAGATATTCTGCATGACTACATTCTCATCACACAGTTTTTGTACCGGTACACACATAGCACAAAATAAACAAACTCAACATGTGTTAAAACTTAATCCTATGAATTTACCAACATATATATATCATGCATGTAACATGTATGTCAAAAACAACATATATAAACCGTCCGATGGCTACCAGAAATTGATCCAGCGCTCTCACCAAAATATTGCACAAATAACACTATCTACTACCACAAAACTTACACTACAACACTAGGCCCATAACAACAATAGAGCGCTTGAATCATGAGGCGATAAGATCTAAATATAGTTGTTTAAACCATCTGCAATAATCAAGACCAGCTTGTCATTTTAGAAAGTTTATTTTAACACATCTAGAAAAACTTAGGTTTTGGTATTTTATTAAACAAGCATTAGAAAATGTCATAAAGAAAGATTTATTCAGTATTAATAAAAAGAGCATAAATCAAGAATTATTATTCATTAGTAGGAATAAATAAAATTAAGCATTTCCAAAATCCTAACTATCTCTCTGTCTCTACCCTCATCACCTAATAATAAAGTAATTAATACAAATTTCTTTCCTCACGTGTAAAGTCCATCAGCATAACATCGTCCTCCAGATTTCTCGAGCGTAAGCCAACTATGTGTTCTCTGAACCTATTCTTATACCCTAATTTTAGCTGAGCTAACTATTTTTCACATTCCAGCAGACGAATTCTAGTTCTCCATTGGCTGAGCCACCTCGTACCACAGTAAACTGTGACACCTCCTTCTTACATGCCCGGGCAAATTCACTAGTCCATTGTTCATGTAGAAGTCTTGGCAGTTCTTCCTTAGGCTGCTACATTTTGTAGCAACAGCTTCCTTTTTAACCTTGAGCTTAGTCAGCTCTGAACTCCCGTGGCACGTTAGCAAACGTTAGCAAATTTCTCCAAAAAGTCATCTTTTTAGCAGTTCATTCCAAAACCTTTCAAAATAAAAGCTCAGAGGCCTTTTCCATCCTTCTTGGAATTATTTTCACTTGAGCCATTTTCATCATTAGGCCTCTTTCAGAAAGCGTCAATTTTCTGCGCCACTGTCCCTGCGCCACTTTTAAAAGGGTACTATTTTCCTGCAGCCATCTCTAAGCTTCACTTGTAAAACTATTATATAAACAAACACAAAGAATAATTAATGAAAGAAATACAGTTTGTTCTGTTGCCTCCCATCATTGCTAATAATTAACCCATTAGTCTAAATTATCTAGCAGTAAAGCACAAATAAAGCAGCATTTTATATCTACCAGTTTTCATAAATCCAGCAGGGTTCTTTATGCACCTATAAAGAATATAGTGACACCACATAGACAAGGGAAGCAAAATAAGCACATGCCATTATTTAAAAACAGCTGCTATTAGTTATGACATGACAATAGACAAGATTAATGTATTATTTTCCACATACATAAGAATGCAACATAATGCACATTTATGAGCACATATGTTAGTTTCCCGCGTGTTCTGTAATGTAATGTATCTTTAAACTAGATTGAATTATTATACACACAGCACAAATTGTTAGCATTATTAATTTATTTATGGAAGTGTGACTTCATGGGTTTAAACAAATTTTTGTTTTCTATCCCGCTCCATCAGGTGCTATGTGAGTGAATTGGAGTGAGTGTCAGTAGGGTCAGGGGTGATATAGAAAAGTGATGTTAAAAAATACCTGGCCTAGTGATAGAAAAAACTATTTAATAAACACTGGCTGGTATTGTTAAAAAATGTGGTTTCGGAAAGGGTAAGCGGGTTAATGGGCTTACTTTCCTGTGCGGGTCAACATGTTTCGGGGCGTCATGCCCCTTCGTCAGGACCGGGGTCTGATCCCCCTGTCACTCACTAATGTCTTTCCACAATAAAAGGTGTATGTACAAAGTGGTGTGATGGTACTATTATTTATCAATGTGTATTGAAATATATTTTATATCCATACAAATCCCTTGCTAATGCTTATAGTATGCCTGAAAGACAAGAGCACGGTGTTGTTAATGCGCGGATCCCAAAGCGCTTCCCTAAATTACCTGTGAAAAAAGGAAAAAAACACACATACAGCAGGAATGTGGTGCTAAGGATCCTGAAAGAGATTCACTTATTCTCGAAATCATGGAGTGATTAACAAGACATAGTTTCACCCATATACAGTAAAGCACACACACAGTCTGGACATATTACAGTAGGTTAGCTAGAGAGGGTATGTACTCATTATTAAATACATACTTAGGAAGGTAGGGTACAATACCCCATGAGCCAACTCTGGACAGAAGGGTATTTGAGGGTCCAACTGCAGGTGGGAAAGAAAATGGGAAAAATGGGAAAAAGGAGAAGAAAGTTTCTTGTCCCAGTATTTTAGATGGCAGGTTACTGAAAGCAAAGCCTGGTGGTAAACCAAGTGTACCACTGTTTTTATGTCTGTCCCTTGCGGCTATGCCGTACTTACTCAACCCCCAGCCTCGTGGTGCTTCCTCCTCCGTCCGTGGCTTCCGTGATTGTGAGGATGGAAGTTCGGGCGGGTGTTTATATAGTAGCGTTAATTGCTTGCTTAATTAGTTAATGGCTTTTGATTCGGGACAGGTGTGCCCAGAAGGCAGAGTCCCAAGGTTAAGTTACTGTGGTGGCCATTGTTAGCTAGTCAAGGGTCCTTATGATGGTAACGAAAGGACTGGTTGTAGGTGCCCATGCTCCCCGTAGCTGGCCGCTATGTCTATGGTTTGTTAAAGAACCGTGTTAAGGAACGGGAGCTGAGGAAACTATCGTATCGGTGCAGCCCCTATGCGGTGTGAACTGCGCTTGCGCTAAGGAGTGTCTGGTGATCGCGTATGCGCGCTAAAGCGTTGGATCACCGCGCATGCGCGGAAGATAGGAGAGCTGAACGGCGCCCTGCGCGAGTACAATGAGAGCCTAATAAAGGTGTAAAGCGGCTCGGAAATTCTGATGATAACCAAGTAATAATGAATACACCTGGCATATCATAGTGCTGTGTCTGGGGGTTGTACTGGGGACAGGGTCAGGCTAATATTAATCAGTCTGAAGAGATAAGGAGAGCATGCAAATAATATAGGTGGATGGAAGGGATGGCTACAGCTGTATTTGCACGTGTGGCACGATTGGCTCGTCTGTGTAGTAAGGGTGATGGTACTTTTCTCGAGAAATATAGAGAGGCATATGCAATGGGAACATATATGGGCTACTTTTATACTGTTTAGAGTACTAAGAACGGGCACTGGGACTGGTTAAGAGTTGAGTTGGGACCAGGGTATATCATCATTCAGGCCAGTTTGATGTGTACCCAACCGGTACACCCAGCGTTGTTCCTTCGATAGAAGGTCCTTGTCACTCTTGAAAACCTCAATGACTGTCCATTTCAGATCATGAATGCTGTGTCCCTTTGTCACATAGTGTGTCGCCATTTTGGTGGTGGTTTTTTTGCAGTGTACATTGCTGCGATGTTCACCCATGCGGATTTTCACCGGCCTGCTAGTCATACCTATATATTCTTTTTTACAGGGGCAAGTGATTAAGTAAACCATGTTGCGGCTATTGCAGTTTGTAAACGAGCGTTGTTCCCATGTAGTCTGATTTGAGAATGTGATGGTGCGGCTTTTTTGCGTATATTGGCAGGATGCGCATGAGCCACATGGGTGGTGGCCTCCAACTGTTGTAAGTCTCGAAGGAGCGTTGGACCCTATGTTCCTCGGTCTTGTGTGAACCAACATATCCTTGAGGTTTTTGCCTCTCCTATGTGAAAACATGGGTTTAGGGAAGTCAAGTTTTCCACAGTTAAGCATTCTCCAATGCTTGTTCTCAATTTTAGTGATGCGGTTGGAGTTGGTGTTATATGTTGTTACACAAATGGGTCTTGGGTCAGGCTCTTTGTTACATGTTTCTTCTAGTAAGGCCTCTCTGTTGTTATTGCGGGCTCTTTTTTGGCCTTTCTTAACAATGGTTTTTGGATAGCTTTTATTCAGTCATTTGCATTCCAAATCAACTGCCTGGGTTTTGAAATCCTTGATGTTGCTGCAGTTGCGCCGCAGTCGAAGGAATTGCCCATAGGGTAGGTTCTCGCGTAGGTGTCGCAGGTGAAAACTGTCGTAAAGTAACAGGCTGTTCTTAGCCGTAGGTTTGAAATGGGTGCATGTTTCTAATTTTCCATCAATAGGATAGATATTAAGATCCAGAAACACAAGGTTCTCTTTGGAAACAGTGTGGGTAAATTTGAGGAACCGATCTTGTTGGTTTAACCATGTCATGAACAGGTTGACTGAGTCTTGGTCGTCCCTCCATATCACAAGCACATCGTCAATGTACCTTTTCCACGTTACCACGTGGTTTCTGTAGGGATTCTGGTCACTGAGGATCTTGGTCGTCTCTAGGTGGTGCACGTACAGACCGGCCAGACTAGGGGCGCAAGTGCTCCCCATGCTCGTGCCGTGCTTTTGTAGATAGTAAGTGTCTTCGTACTGAAAGTAGTTTTTCTTCAGTGATAGGGAAATACACTCAAGTACCACCTGTCTTGGTGTACGATATTTCCAGGGTGTAAAGAAAAGGACTTCCTCTATTATCTCTAAAGTTTCTTGGTGGGGGAGGCTCGTGTAGAGACTCTCCACATCCAGACCTATGAGGAGGTCTTGTTCTGGATCGAAAAGTATCTCTTTGACCAACTGTAGGACAGCTTTAGTGTCTCTCAAATAAGTGTTGGTCGCTTGCACTATGGGTCTGAAGAATGCGTCCGCGAATTTTGACAGAGGTTCCAGGATTGATTCGATACCAGAAACTATAGGGCGTCCAGGTGGATATGGGGCGTCTTTATGAATCTTTGGTATCGTGTAAAAATAGGGTGTTTTGGGGTTGTCCTGAATCAGGAATTCACTCTCTTTTTTGGAGAGCCAATCATGTGCTATGGCTTCCTCGATCATTATCAGAATACAGATCCTGACCACTTCTGTTGGGTCTTCCCTGAGTATTTGGTAATTGCGCCTATCTTCCAACAACTTTCTACATTCCCTATCGTAGTTTGCATAGGTCTGTATGACTGTAGCCCCGCCTTTATCGGCCAGCTTAATCACGATGTCTTGGTTGTTGGCAAGCTCTTGTAGAGCAACTCTCTCCAATCTGGTGATGTTCTGGAAAGTAGTGCTTACATCAGTGGGCAATTTCTCTAGATCATCCATGACCGCTTTCTCAAACGCCAGAAGTTCTACCGGTATTGTAGAGTCTAGTGGGGTAAAGGTGGATTTTTTCTTTAGCCCTGTGTCTGATTGGTCATTGGTCTTATTGTCAGAGTTCTGAAAGAAGGCTCTTAGCTTCAATTTCCGCATGAATTCTTTCATTTCTTGACAGATTTTGAACTTATCCATCTTATTGGTTGGGACAAAGCCCAGCCCCCTTGGCAGAACATTCTCTTGGGCTTCTGTTAATTGCAATTCAGATAGGTTCACCACTAGGTTCCCCGACTGGTTGATGCTGTTTGGCTCCGGGATTTGTATGGATATATAATATATTTCAATACACATTGATAAATAATAGTACCATCACACCACTTTGTACATACACTTTTTATTGTGGAAAGACATTAGTGAGTGACAGGGGGATCAGACCCCGGTCCTGACGAAGGGGCATGACGCCCCGAAACATGTTGACCCGCACAGGAAAGTAAGCCCATTAACCCGCTTACCCTTTCCGAAACCACATTTTTTAACAATACCAGCCAGTGTTTATTAAATAGTTTTTTCTATCACTAGGCCAGGTATTTTTTAACATCACTTTTCTATATCACCCCTGACCCTACTGACACTCACTCCAATTCACTCACGTAGCACCCACATTTAAAAGGTGCTCCAGCGTAGTCGCTTGTCGCAGCACTGCCCCGTCCGGCAGCCGGGCGGGAAGACCCCGATGATGAAGCATGACACCAAGGGCCCTTTTGGTGTGTGAGGGGTATTTTAACACATTGTGTGTATTCCAACAACAACAAGGTACACACTGACCTTTTCTGAGGTGGACCTTTTTTGATTACCAGGGCCTTTGCAAGATGAGGACGTGCCCACCTCGGTGCCACTCAGCACCACCTCTTCCTTCCCTCTTTTTGATTTCCCTATGTAACAGAAAAGGTTCCGATGGAGATACAATGCTGAGCATCCAAGAACATAACACTAGGTAGACCTTTCAAATCAACAACTCCCTCAGTGACCATCACAACAGATGCGTACCACAAGGGCTGAGAGCACATTCAAGAAACCTGAGGGTACGGGGTCAGTGGAACAATGCAGACTGACTCCATAAAGCACAGCAACTTCCTAGAGATAAAGATGGTGTTCCTGGCACTAAAGGCATTCCAAGCCCACATAGAAAGGAAGACAGTATTGATCCAGATGGACAATACCACAACATGGTTTTACCTCAACAAACAGGGAGGAACAAAATCATTCACCCTAAGCAAGCTAGCTCAGGAAATATGGAAATGGCGGCCAATTCAGGGAAAATCAACCTACAGCCAATTAATCTGCCAGGAAAGGACAACACCAAAGCAGATCAACTCAGCAGACTGAACAGCAGCTCGCACAAGTGAAACATAAAACAAAGGAGCCTGGAACTCCAGAAATAGACCTTCTTGCAACAAGGGATAACAAAAAATGCCAATCTTCGCCTCCAGGTTTCAACACCATCTATCAAGATGGAATGTCCTGTCACTAAACTGGTCAGGGACATTTGCATACACTTTTCCTCCAATTCCTCTATTACAAAGGGTTCTGGGAAAAGCCAGGCAACCAGAAACAAACTTAATACTCATAGCCCCTCAATGGGCAAGACGAACCTGGTACTCAAGCCTACTCAAACTGTCCAGGGGACAAATGATCAAGTTCAGGGCAGACAAGGACCTCCTCAAAATGCAAAGGGGGCAAATATTTCTCCCAGAACCAGTGACGCTCAGCATAGCAGACTGGTGCCTGAATACATATAGTTCAGTTATTTAATCTTACTGCAAAGAACAATGGAAATACAAAAAGAAGCAAGAAAACAAACCACAAGACAATCCTATGCAGCTAAGCGGAAACGGTACACCATATGTTGCACAAATAACAATACAATAAACTCAATTTCCACACAGCAGACAGCAAGATCAACTACTCAAGCCTCAAGGTGCACCTTGCAGCAATTGTAGCCTACACCAGGGGAGATTCATGTAAATGTTTCTTCACAGCACACAGGTGGTGAACTCAATAAGTGTGACATTAGAGGATCTTTTTCAAGTTCTTTTGCTGCATCTTGCTGAAGGGGCGGCAAAACTGGATAGCATTTATCAATCGCCATTTTACGTTGCCTGTGCAACTGCTCACTTGCCTGTTCTTCTTCGTTATCTTTAAACTGCGTAGCAGATTGCATTATCGAGATACCTCTTTCTCTCTTATTTCTCTTCGCTAATTTAATTTCTTTCTGTTTGGCTTCCTTACGCCATAGGCGGAAAGAGTCAAACATCGCCGGCTGGGCTTTCTTCTTAAAAAGTCTAACCTCTAGATTATCTAAAATCTCCGTGTCAAAGCTACCTTATTGGGGCCATTTTAGAACACCATCTTTCCTGGTGTATTGGATCCATACTTCATTATACAAGTGAGCACCAGTGACAAAAGGGACAATTGCATGTTGTATTGTAGAGGCAATTCAAGTATGCTATGCCTCAGCAGGAACATGCGCAAAAGCACACTCAACAAGGATAAAAGGGGCAACCCCGGCCTTCATGGCTAACAGACACTATGGAGCAGATCTACAAGGAAGTGCCACAGCGTGGCACTGCAAGTCCTTTGGCTGCACCACGCTGCAGCACTTCCAAAGCACAGGGATGCAACATATTTACAAGAATATGTTGCTTCTCTGTGCTACCCCCTGCGCTGGCGCTCAAACTGCAGCTGGCGCAGGCACCCTTGCACCATGGTGCAAGGATGCCTGCATCGTGGGAGATTGTTTTTGTGCAGGAAAGGGTACATTCTTGCACAAAAACAATCACTACAGGCATTTTCCTCTTTCAATGCGTGCTGTATTTTAACTAGGAAAAATGAAAACATTTCTCCTCGTTGCGCCTCACTACGCCACCTCTAGGGTGGCGCAGCATTCAGACACATCTCCAGATTTACGAATTCTCGTCAATCTGGAGATGTGTCTTGTTCCAGGGGTGTTGCGTGGGAACACCCACAGCAACAACCATGGAACGCCCCTACAACGCCCAGTGCTGCATGTGAAGGGGCCGTATTTATAAAAGACACGCAGGGTGGCTTTTCCTGTCCTTGTAAATATGGAGGAGCCCCTTGTGCCACCAGTACATCACTAAAAGTGGCGTACTGGTGGCGTAGGGGGCTTTTAAATCTGAGCCTGTGTGCTGCAGCAACATGGGCATACCCACACATTACCAAACATTACAGCGTGGATATACAGACGACTAAAGAAGCTCAAGTGGGACAAAAGGTACTTCAACACTTGTCTTTCTCATCTTACCACAACCACCTCCAAGGAGGGGGAACCGCTACATAATCTAATGCACAGCATGTGAATCCAGAAAAGGATTCACGCTGCAAAACGAAATGGTTACTTACCAGTAGGAGTAGTTTGCAGCTTGAAGAGTTTTCTGGATTCACATGCGACCCACCCACCCCCCCTCAGAAGAGGAATGCTAACAGGTGGGTCAAACGATCATGTAAACCAAAGAACTAACATCTAAAGACAACAGGATTTAATACATAGCCTAAAGAAACAAGCATTGGCATAGCCAATAGGTCTCGCCTTCGGGACCTTATAAGTGTTTAGCCACGCAACACTTGTTGCACCAAGGATATTGTGCTGGATAACTAAACTCTTATAAGGTCCCCAAGGCGAGACCTATTGGCTATGCCAATGCTTGTTGTTTTTGTCATCTGGATAGCCAGACATCATGATGGTCGTGCAGACATGATGAACAAAAAGAAACAATTAGTAAGCCATTTTAAGGGCAGACTTGCACGTGAGTAGCGACAAAAATAACTAAAGCAAATTCAGGCTATATGACTTTGTGTACAACAGGCATGTATTAGAAAGAATGTAATAAGTGATGACTAACAGTACTTTGGAACATAAAATGGTCCCTGGTTAATTATAATGTAAGGTGGGTTACATCCAAATAGCCACAGCACAAGGCGATAGCTTCTCTTCCTGGGATGAGACAAGTCCGTGGTAGACCTAATGGTAACAACAGGCCATTCAAGCCGGACCTAGAAAAGTGTTCCTTTACAGGAGACCAAGGCCCACATGCATCAAGCATTTTTGTATTCGCAAACGGTGCGATTCCTTAAAATCGGCCGTTTGCGAATGCAAAAGTGCTTTTTGGGATGCATGAAGCAATTTTAGAATTCGTAACATGTGTGCGAATTCTAAAATTGCGGGTGCTTTTAAGAAGTCGCAGATGTGCGATTTCTTAAAAGCAATGCATCATTTTTTTAAAAAGTGAAAATGCGCAAATAGGGTGCCAAATTTACCGAGTGGTTGAACCACTCGGTAAATTTGGAAAAAGTGTGTAAAATGTGTAAAATGTTTTTTTTTCAACATTCATGTTACGGACACACATGTCCTTAGGACATGTGTGTGTGCAACATGATGCGAACAATACATTTCAGGGGTGCATGGGGGGTCCTTTGGACCCCCCCCTGCACCCATGAAATTTTCTAAGTGCCACTCGCAATTTCCATTGACTCCTATGGGCCTTTTGGCCCATAGGAATCAATGGAAATTGCGAAAATTAAGTTAAGAAATCGGTATTTCTTTGGGATTCGGTAAAAATTGCGATTTTTACCGAATCCCAAAAGAATACCGAAAATATTGATGCATATCATTTTGCATTTCTTAATTTGCGATTCCTTATTTTTCGCAAATTAAGAAATGCAAAAAGACACAATGATGCATGTGGGCCCAAATGACCAGCACAAATGTATTCATGTCATTAGGCTCGAAAAGTAGCACACTCGAAGTGCGTTTACAAGAGCTGATGAGTGATCTAGTGCACATCACAAACTGAACTGCTTCATGGCACTTATCTATCCCCCAACCAGGTTCATTTCACTGTCCTTAACTATGATTAAGTTAAGTCTGTGTCGTGTACAGTAATAACACAAATCCCTTCAGTTATACTACCAAATATTTAATACAAAATGTTACTGCACTAAGTATCTGAACATCACTTGAAAGCTGTAGATTCTGACCAGGAGAGTTTCAGCTGAATCGAAGTCACCTCAGGCTTTCACTCCTCCGAAGTTGATAACAAGCATCATTAAATCAGATGAGCACACTTGTAGCACAAACATACGTCACATAGCTTCGAGAAGGTTGTGATGTGTGAGCTGAGTTCTGGGCGGGAGATAGTTAAGTGATAACGCTTGGCAGCCGCACCGACAACACGCAGTGGTGAGTTTGTGCAGGTGGCTGCTGTGCTCGCCGGGACACAGGCTCATTTTTCATTGCGACAACTCATTGCGCCTATCACCTAAATGACTGGGGGACCATATGTATCAAAAAGTCATTTTGCAATTCTCAAATAGCGATTTTTTGCGAATCCCTATTTGAGAATCGCAAAATGCTATGTATGTAGGATTTGCAATAAAATTTGCGAATCCTACATATTCCTTAATTGCGAATCGCATATTGCGATTCTCAATTAAGGAATACCTCCCCATCCATTCCTATGGGCTTTACGGCCCATAGGAATGACTGGGAAGACATTCTCAATTTGTGATTAGCAATTAGCGAATCGCAAATTGAGAATGCAATTTCAAGGGTGCAGGGGTGTCAAAAGGACACCCTGTTGCACCCCTGAAATAAGCATGGGTGCACATGTGGCGCACATACATGCCCTAAGGACATGTATGTGCTTCACATTACACTTCGAAAAATGCAAAAAAGTGCATTTTTCAAAGAAATCGCAAATTACCACCAACTTGAAGTTGGTGGTAATTTGCGATTCCTTAAGGCCAAATTGCACTTTTTTGGTGCTTCTTACATTGCATTTAAGGAATCGCAAAATTTGCGATTCCTTAAATGCAATCGCAAAATAAGGAATCGCAAATTTTGCGATTTCTTATTTTACCTTAATACATAACATTTGGCAAAATTGCATTCGCAAACGCCGAAATTCTGCGAATTTGGGAGTTTGCGAATACAATTTTGCTTGATAAATATGGCCCTTAATTGTACATGATATACAATCAGTCCAGTGTCTGGATTTGTTCACATGAAGCATTGTTGACCATTTCTATTCCGGGGCCATTGTAATGTTTCAAGCAGTTAATGGCAGAGTTACACACTCATTACCAAATTATTTGTGCATGTTGGTATTTCAGTAATCCGTTTAGTGCAAGAAACATCTAATGGGCTCTCATAGAAACATAGGACCACTTGTAAGGAATGCAGCATTTTCTCTGTATCTATTTCTTTTTTTTTTTAAACTGTTTTTATTGATTTTATAAACACAAACAACTTGGAAGGAACAAGGAACAGGAGAAGACATCATTACAAATAACGTTGCACTGTACGGTGTGTGAGCGGGAAAGGTCAACCATTGAGCAGAAGGGTTATTAAAGTAAAGAGTCTCATGTGGGGGAGCAGAGGAGCACAAATTAATCTAGTACATAGTAGTAAGTGGAGGAACCAACGGGTTATGGGGACACAGGTTCAATATCCGGGTTTGGGAGAGGGGGGGTACATATATCACCACGGTAAGAGTTCCATTGAGTCCATATCTTCCCCCATTTACGGGGCGTACCACGAGAAACATACACAGTTTTTTCCCTGAACATGCACCAATCCATATTTTGTTTCCAATTCTGAATCCCGGGTGGTCCCGGAGCACCCCAAAGTTGCGCAATATCTCTCTTGGCTATCATGTTGCCCAAGGTCACCCATCGAAGCTGTGACACATTATAGTCGTTCGGTTCCCACACATTCAGCAAACATCTCCTAGCCTCCGGCATCGATCGCACACCCGTAACCTCACTCATCACCTCATGCACACGGGTCCAGAATCGCACTATCTCAGGGCATTCCCAAATGATATGCAGAAATGTGCCCAGGAGACCGCAGCAACGCCGCTGTATCTATTTCTTGGTAAATATAGATGCCCAATTGTTTATTGTCAGTTAGCTGTGTCGTAACGCTTAAAAGGCTGTCGATAGACCTTTTTCACAGCTTGGTAGAAATATGCTCAGCCTAATCTTCCCCTATAGCACTTTCTCATAAGCTGATCAACAGGCGGACACAACACAACTGGTAATATCTTGCCTTTTAGTACAGTGTTTATACTACTGGTGTAAATAAAGATTGTGGAACATCAATGTTTTTTTTTACAAATAATGTATTACCGTGCAAAAGGTGTTATATTTCAACAAGAAAAGAAAATGTAAGCTTAAATGTGCCTGGGGACAAGGCACAGGGTAGGGCAGAATAGTAGTGAGCAGAGCTAGAGTGGCCAGGCTAGAGAAATAGATATCCCCCGGTAGGCTGCAAGGCAGAGGGATCAGAGGGATGCTTTTAGAACTGGATCGACTGAGAGGACAGCTTCGTTTTTCTAGCAGACACACTTACATTGCAGTCTGTATCAGAAAAACAGTGCTTCAGCTACTGAATGCCCTTGGGCACCAAGCCAAAACCTAAATTATGGAAATATTGATTGAGTTTCGGTTTTGAACTGCTTGTAAAACCAATTGTTATTTAGGAAACATATTTAAAAAAACTGAGCTGCAATATTGTGGACTAACCCCTTCTACCTATAGGTTCAGGTGATTGTCAGGCTTGCCTACTGCCCCCTCCAGTTGCGATATGGAGCTGGTATTAAAACATCTTATGGGTCTTTTTCCTCCTTGTCCATACCGGGCATCTGGAGAGCTAGTGCCCGAAAATGCTGGCAAGGTGGGTATGTGAAGCAAACACTGAGAAAAAGAAACAATTGTGGAATAAATCTTTCATAGTAAGAAAAATATGCAGTTTCAAACGTTGCATATTGAGGTTTTAAAACTGTGATTGTCTTGATTCTTACAACCTGAAGGAGTGTAGGGAATTAGATTCTTTGCGTTGTGTTTTCATCAGTAACGAAGAAGAGCGTTGAAGAGGAAAATGTTTTTATTTAATTTCAACTGCGCTCTTTAAGTTAGTTTAGATGAAATGGGAACAACCATATGTTTTAAAATATGTAGAAACCATACATTGGCCACCTCCTCCCTCGAAACAAAAGTCATCGCGATCACGATCGCTTGGAAAGCGAAAGTGATCGTGATGACGCACTAAAACACGGAAAGGGTGCGTGCGCACCAGCACGCGTTCTGGCAAGCTGGTCGATACTTTGGGAGCACTTCCCAAAGCCACTAGTAAATGTCTCTTGCCGCTTTGGGAGCACTTCCCAAAGCCGCTAGTAAATGTCTCTCCGAGCAGCGCATGTGCGCTTACTCAGCGAGACCTAAAAAGGGAAAAAAAGAATCCGAAGATGGCTACCACGCACAGAAACTTCCGGGGCGCAGTCTGACGTCACACAAGGGATGGCCCTAGCACCAAATGGTGGTCGCCGATGCCTCGAGCAAAAAAAAAGAAAACAAAGACCATTCCAGACCCAATCACTAGATGGCGGAGTAAGGCACGGCATGTGTATCCAGAAAACTCTTCAAGCTGCAAAACTGGTCCTACTAGTAAGCAACCATTTAGTTTCTCTTCGAATAAGTCGAGAAAAAGTGACTCTTCCTCTTGGTGATAATACGCATGGGCATCGACTCCATTGTCTAATTGTTTTCTTTCCGCCGCCTGGTTCGGCGATCAGTATAAGTACATGGGACATTTGTTAAAGGAAAGAAAGGAATGCCATTACGTGTATTTTAACCTATACAATCTGTTTTGTTGCTTCTTCGGGGTTAAGAAGATATATACTTGAATAATTCTATGTGACAGGTCAGAGTTGATGGTTCAAGTTAAATATTCATTAAGTGTTTCTGAGATCTGTGAGCAGGATAGCATATTTTAAAAGAAGATGGTGTCTAGACTAATTGTTTGTACAATTTAAGGGGAGGGACGAGAGCGTGATCATGGGTCCACTCAGTCTGTCCATTTGGCATTTACAATTCTTCCCTTTAGTGTATCACATGTCCCATGACCTTGAATTCAAGTTCAATAAACCCATGTAAACGCACAGCTTTATGAAATACTTTTAAGTCTGGTATTAAATTGTGGACCTCACAATTGTCAGATGTATACTATCACGTCTGCGTTGGCCAGTGAATGACAAGTTGTGATTCCCTTTGCACTTAGTGGCATCCCAACTTTCATCAACTTCCGTGTATTGTTCGGTGCATGAGAGAGTGCATGTGACTCTCATCCCATCTAAAGGGCTGTTCATTGTGCCGCTTCAGTGTTCCAGTCCAAGGTCCGGCTTTAGATCTTGGCGGACGGGTTACTCCATATATCCAGTCCGCCCTTACTCCATGTCAACGGGAATGGATATCCAGTCCGCCCTTACTCCATGTCAACGGGAATGGTTTTCCCCTTCCGCCAAAATATAAATGCCAAAGGATATAATGGGATTTATATTCGGCAGACGGGATATCCGTCACCGTTGTGACAGAGTAACCCGTCCGCCAAGATCTAAATCAGGCCCCAAGTGTTTTAAATGTGCAGCATGAAGGAGGGGGATACTGTTGTGCAGACAGCAATCCTGGGTTCTCCTTGCATTTGTGTGATTGGTGGTGTTGTGTGGTTCCTATCCCACTTCTGCCTGCTGTGAAGGAGGTGGATGCTGCGTGAAGGAAGTGGATGCTGCGTGAAGGAGGTGGATGCTGCACGAAGGTGGTGGATGCTGCGCGAAGGTGGTGGATGCCGCGTGAAGGAGGTGGATGATGCCACGTGAAGGAGGTGGATGTCGCGTGAAAGAGGTGGATGCTGCGTGAAGGAGGTGGATGTCGCGTGAAAGAGGAGGATGCTGCGTGAACGAGGTGGATGTCGCATGAAGGAGGTGGATGTCGCGTGAAAGAGGTGGATGCAGCGAGAAGGAGGTGGATGCAGCGTGAAGGAGGTGGATGCTGCGTGAAGGAGGTGGATGCTGCATGAAGGAGGTGGATGCTGCATGAAGGAGGTGGATGCTACGTGAAGGAGGTGGATGGTGCGTGAAGGATGTGGATGCTGAGTGAAGGAGGTGGATGCTGCGTGAAGTGCGTGAAGGAGGTGGATGCTGCGTGAAGGAGGTGGATGCTGCGTGAAGGAGGTGGATGCCGCGTGAAGGAGGTGGATGCACCGTGAAGGAGGTGGATGTCGCGAGAAAGAGGTGGATGTCGCGTGAAGGAGGTGGATGCTGCGTGAAGGAGGTGGATGCAGCGTGAAGGAGGTGGATGCAGCGTGAAGGAGGTGGATGCTGCGTGAAGGAGGTGGATGCCGCGTGAAGGAGGTGGATGCAGCGTGAAGGAGGTGGATGCAGCGTGAAGGAGGTGGATGTCGCGTGAAGGAGGTGGATTCTGTGTGAAGGAGGTGGATTCTGTGTGAAGGAGGTGGATTCTGCGTGAAGGAGGTGGATGCCGCGTGAAGGAGGTGGATGCCGCGTGAAGGAGGTGGATGATGCGTGAAGGAGGTGGATGATGCCACGTGAAGGAGGTGTGATTGGTGGTGTTGTGTGGTTCCTATCCCACTTCTGCCTGCTGTGAAGGAGGTGGATGCTGCGTGAAGGAAGTGGATGCTGCGTGAAGGAGGTGGATGCTGCACGAAGGTGGTGGATGCTGCGCGAAGGTGGTGGATGCCGCGTGAAGGAGGTGGATGATGCCGCGTGAAGGAGGTGGATGATGCCGCGTGAAAGAGGTGGATGTCGCGTGAAGGAGGTGGATGTCGCGTGAAAGAGGAGGATGCTGCGTGAACGAGGTGGATGTCGCATGAAGGAGGTGGATGTCGCGTGAAAGAGGTGGATGCAGCGAGAAGGAGGTGGATGCAGCGAGAAGGAGGTGGATGCAGCGTGAAGGAGGTGGATGCTGCGTGAAGGAGGTGGATGCTGCATGAAGGAGGTGGATGGTGCGTGAAGGAGGTGGATGGTGCGTGAAGGATGTGGATGCTGAGTGAAGGAGGTGGATGCTGCGTGAAGTGCGTGAAGGAGGTGGATGCTGCGTGAAGGAGGTGGATGCTGCGTGAAGGAGGTGGATGCCGCGTGAAGGAGGTGGATGCACCGTGAAGGAGGTGGATGTCGCGAGAAAGAGGTGGATGTCGCGTGAAGGAGGTGGATGCTGCGTGAAGGAGGTGGATGCTGCGTGAAGGAGGTGGATGCTGCGTGAAGGAGGTGGATGCTGCGTGAAGGAGGTGGATGCCGCGTGAAGGAGGTGGATGCCGCGTGAAGGAGGTGGATGCAGCGTGAAGGAGGTGGATGCAGCGTGAAGGAGGTGGATGTCGCGTGAAGGAGGTGGATTCTGTGTGAAGGAGGTGGATGCCGCGTGAAGGAGGTGGATGCCGCGTGAAGGAGGTGGATGATGCGTGAAGGAGGTGGATGATGCCACGTGAAGGAGGTGGGTGCCGCGTGAAGGAGGTGGATGATGCCGCGTGAAAGAGGTGGATGATGCCGCGTGAAGGAGGAGGATGATGCCGCGTGAAGGAGGAGGATGATGCCGCGTGAAGGAGGTGTATGCCGCGTGAAGGAGGTGTATGCCGCGTGAAGGAGGTGTATGCCACATGAAGGAGGTGGATGTCGCATGAAGGAGGGGGATGCTGATGCGCAGACTGCATTCCTGGGTTCTCCTTGTCATTTGTGTGATTGGTGGTGTTGTGTGGTTCCTATCCCACTTCTGCCTGCTGTGAGAGGAGAGCGACATGAGTGGGTAGAGTGAGGCTGAAGGTGATCTTTGACCCCACCTGACTCCTCCTGTCAATGCCCCTGCAGGTGGCGAAGACAAAGCAGAAGATTGAGGAGCAGAAGATGCAGGTGCAGGTAGTGGAGCGCACAAAGCAGATCCAGCTGCAGGAGCAGGAGATCGCCCGCAAGGAGAAGGAGCTGCAGGCACGCGTCATGAAGCCGGCCGAGGCCGAACGCTTCCGGCTAGAGAAGCTGGCTGAAGCTGAGAGGTAGAGACGGGAGGGAGGAGACGTGGGTGAGGGGAGGCATGGCCTCAGAACAGAAGAGGGGCCGGGAGGTACATCATGTTTGAATCAGAGATAGGTCTTTGGGGCTGTGGTTTCCAACAAACCAAACTCAACTATGACAAATGTTTCAACTACTTACTGCCGCGTCACCCACCCAAATTCTTGAGCGGGCACCCACCAGCTCGCTCTTTGCGCATTTTGACCATGTAGGCAACCCCAGTCCGCCTGGTCTATGACGTGCCTACTTCCCTGCACTGGCTTTGACCTGTCAGTTGCCATTGACACCAATGGCAATTTAGCTCCACTAGAAACTCTCTTGCCCCATATGGCCCGCTGGTATTACTACTCGATACTCATCACAGTGTTGTCAGCCAGATAGCGCAATAGATGTTGTTTCTGCCAGGGCGCCAGTGCCCCCTAGGCATCTTCTTCCCAACTCAGCCTCAACCAAGAAAGTGTCTTCATTAATGGTAGCTACGTTCTGGCTTAGAACCTTGCTTGGCTCAACAGCATGAGCCCACTTACCTCTTCGTAGACACTAATAGCCTTTCACAAAGCCTGTCCATCAAACATCAAGTGAAGAGGAGCTCAGACAGCTGATTTCAGTTTGAACTACTGTGGAACACCAAACCTTTCATCACCACTCCAAAGCAACTTACGGCCCATGACCATGGCTGTCCTTTTCACACACTGACATGACCAACGCACTTCGAGCGAACATTTCAGGAGATTTGTTAGCGCCAGGTGCCACCCAGCACAAATGCACCACACTACTGGTAAAATCAACATTTCTAGAAGCAGCTGCACAACTCTCTGCACCTAACTTTCAAGATTTAAAATCATAGGTAAGCATGCAAAAGTTGTCCTTCTCTTCTACTCAAAGCATGGAACTCTGGGCTGAGGTCAAGCAGACAAGATGGCCCTCATAATAGCAATAAAATATACCCTGCTTTAAGAGAACCATGGGCAGTTTATTTGCACACATACACTATTACTCTCTCCCTTTTTTTCTCTCCACCTTTCTCTTAGTCTCTCAGCATTGTATACAACACACTTGCATACTCTCGTAACTGGAAGAGAGAGTGCATTCTTGGAACGTAATCAATAACCATCCTCTACTGCCTGTCCTACAATCAGGAGATCAAGGAAGTGTATACTGCATGCAAATAGCGAGGATATCTCATGGGCGGGCAGAGAAGGGGGCTTTGAACCCAGCGTGTCAGGAGTGAAGCGCGGTCTGAGTAACGCCACATTCCATGTAATTAAACAATCACTTGAAGCCAGTCCATTTGCAGGAGACAAAACAAGGTGTTGGATATGTTTGCGATGGCAAAAATGTCGCGAAAGAGGTTTGGCTACAGAACTGACAGGGAGAAGTGAAGAGAAGAGGGGCGCTGTGATGATAGAGCACATGCTTTTTCTGAGACCTCAGTCGTTGACAGCTCCTCTGACGTAGAGAGTTCAGAAGAATCTCAGGGGCATATTACCAACAACTAGCGATATTTATCGCTAAATAGGCTTAGCGACAATTTTTTTATTGCCAAGCATTGCCGGATTTTATCGCTGAGATAACGTGCTATTAGCAACGTTTATCTCAAAAGCGATAAAATTTCCGGCGATAGCGGCGAAATCCGTGAATATCACTGAGAATACAGCAATATTCACGCATTATGGCTAACAGGGTCTTAGCCATTAAATCCACCTCCCATTGGATATAATGGCTAAGAACTGGTCTGAGCAGGCCTTAGTTTTTGGAGATATTCGCGCTTAGCGCAAATATTTCCATCGCTACGCCTGCCATGCTAATAGGCGATAGCGATGTTAGCGACTGTTTTCAGTCACTAACAGTTTGGGTGCGCCCACTTTGCATGTCATTAGCGATAAATATCGCTGACATGCACAGCGGGCCCCAAACCGCTCGCTATCGCCTCAAAGCTGTCGCTAACATCAGTTAGCGATAGCTTGCTAATAGGGCGATGTAATTATCGCCGTTTGGCGGACGAAAATGGCCGCTAAAGCGGTGATAATCTAATATCGCCAGGGTTGGTAATATGCTCCTCAGTTCAGCGTGTGGATATACGAGGTTAAGGGTGACCGTGTGTCCATGTCTCCAGGCTGTAAGCATGTCTGTTAACAGAGATAGTTGAGGGTCAAAGGAGGGGTCGTCTTTGCAGGAACACTTTGATAGGGCTAGCATTTAGTGTCCTTCTCATTCTGTTGAATATTTTACATGTTGTCCATTGTTCATTTTGTTATTGTTAATTTAACTTATAGTGCGCACGAATCACCCCAGAAGGGTATCTCGGCGCAGACAGTTTATGAGCGAAGTAACACACTGATCAAGCCTGAAAGTTCCCTAAAGTTAAAGTAAACTTCACATTGGCGTATGTGACGTGGAGGTTTGTTCCACAAAAAGGGAGCCAAGTACGAAAAAGATCTGCCCCCAGAAGGAGATTTGGAGATATGTGGAACTGGACGCATGGCTTTGTCACTGGATCTCAAAGCTCTCCAAGGACAATAGTGGATGAGCGTAGCTGAAAGATATCGCGAGCCTTGCCTTGCAAGGACCTGTAAGTCAGGTAGCAGACCTTAAAGATGACTCTTTTGAGAATCGGTAACCAGTGAAGCACGCACAGCAGAGGGGCAGAGGCCGTCCTAGCTGGAAGATTATAAATTTGAGGTGCTGCCGTATTTTGAACCACTTGGAATTTGCTTAATCCGCCATCATCACCTTGTGATGGACCTGATGCCGTACTTCATCCAGGTGTGGACTTGGCCGGGTTATGGTGAACAGAAGGCCGGTTCGCAGCTTAAAGACCAACGGCAGCTCAGCTGGCGACTTACTGGCCGTGCTTAGAGGGATGCTTCAGTAGTCGATTAACATGGCATAAAACACTCTACAATTCATTTCACCAGATGCCATGATGCAAACCATTTCAAGTCCTTGCTGTTGAAGGGTGGTCTGTAATCAAACCTGACTGTTGGAGGAATGTCAGAAGTTGAGAATATGTTCTTTAAAGACAGAAACACCAGCCATGACTTAAGGGAACCTGGAGAATTCATCTATCTGAAAGAGACTATTATTTATGGATTCCTTACCTTAGAATTATCCCTACGTGTCAGACTAGATCCGGAGAGTTTTGTAGCAGTACCCCTGCATGCGGTAGGTGGCATCGGTCCACTCCGGGTTCGTCGCTGGCGTTGTGATCGCCGGGATGACGTCGCGGTATCTAATTAGACGCTGCCCCTGTGTGCTGACATCAGTTCTTTCTTTTACAACGCCAGCCAGCGCAGATCCGGAGAGAGCGGTACCTGTAGTCTTTTTTTGACTGTCTTTTTTCGACTTTTGTCAACTTTTTTTCGAGTTATTTGACTCCTGGTGCACAGGGATGTCACATTGGCGAACCGGCTTCAAGCCTTGTGGGTGCTGCCACAAGCTAATGTCGGTGACGGACCCACATCTCGTGTGCCTCTGGTGTCTGGAGCGCAACCACGACCCGAAGTCGTGCTCGGACTGTCGGGACATGGCCCAGAAGTCTTTGTGGGAGCAGTCCCGAACACCTCTAGAGGCCCGGCAGTAGGCTCCGTGCCACTCGAGGTTCCAGTCAAGAGGGAGGTCCCGGGACCAATTGCAGAGCCATAACCACCACTCCTTGTCGAAGTCTTCATGTAAGTCGAGGCACAAAAAGAAGGCAAAGGTAGTCATCCGGCTCCGCCTGCAGAGCCTGTTGGGTCGACTTCGAGCCTTACTCCCTTCCCGGGAGCCAGAGTGACCACTGCCCAACTTCGTAGCTTTTTCGAAGCCCTCCACTACATCTTTGGGCAGTCTGACTCTGCCGGCGCGCCTTCGGGCCCCACGGATTCGGCTAGGGGTTCTAGGCATTTCATGCAGGTGGCTTCGGGCCCGGTGCCGCAGGGCCCCCAGGGATCTAGCCCTGGATCCGGATCGGCACCGGTCGACCTTATGACCCTCCCCTGGTGATGCCTCAGCCCCTTCCGACATGGTTGTGTCCCCAACCAACGTCGGCCTCCTCCTCGACACTGAGCCGGACCGACGTCGACCAACGCAGGTACCGGCGCCTCCCGATACCTTTGTACCCTTGTTCTACCCTGGTGTTCCCTATCGCCCTAAGTGGCAACCAGAGGTGGTGGAGGAGGACTGGGAGGGGTCTGTGAACCCTCTGGCAGACCAGTTGGAAGAACCAGACTGGAGAGAGGAGTTGGGTGAGGCCAGTGGTCGGGACATTTCTCCAGACCTTGGCATGCTTTCCCCCCCTACCGTGGCTACGGAGGAGGGTGCATCATACGCAGTGGTGTTGCGTAGGGCAGCAGAGGCCTTGACCTTGAGCTTCCTAAGGAGGCGGTCAGGACTAACCTCCTGACCGAGGTGCTTCAACTGGCAGTGGCCTCTTCGGATCCCCTGCAGGCGTTCAATGAGTCCCTCATGGACATCCTTCTGGGCACTTGGTCCAAGCCCAGCACAGGGGCCCCTGTGGATAGGATGATTGCCCGACGCAACCGCCCGGCCCTGGGCAATCCCATTTTCATCTCACAAAACCATACCATGAGAGCTTGGTAGGCCAATCCTCTACTTCCAAGGGTGCATTCCCTACCGCTCCACCTGATAGGGAATCCAAGAAGCTGGATCACCTTGGGAAGAAGATGTTTTCTTCTGCAAGCTTAGGACTGCGGTTGGTGAACATCGCATGTCTCTTAGGCCGCTACACCCACTCTGTGTGGGAAACGGTCGTGCAGGTGCTGCCACAGTGCCCGGAGGAGGCCCGGGCCGTGCTCTCCCGTGCGGTTGCTGAGGGTAGAGATGCAGCGAAGTTCACCATACGATGTGTGTTGGACACCGCTGATTCGCTAGGCAGGACGATTTCAACGTCGGTAGCCCTGAGAAGCCTGGCTGAGATCCACTGGCTTTTTGGGCAATGTCCAATCGACTCTTTTGGACATGCCCTTTGATGGCCATCCCTTGTTTGGTGACAAAGCGGACAACACGCTCAAGTGCTTTAAGGATTCTAGGGCATCGGCCAGATCCTTGGGCCTTCTACCACCTCTCGCGAAAGTGATGGCGGTGGTTGCATCTCGTTTGCGCAGGTCAGGGGTTCCAGTCTTCTCCTATCTCGACGACTGGCTGTTGAAAGCGGGCTCACCCCAGGCTGTTCTCTTCCACCTCCAGACTACACCTAGACTCGTTGGTTGGACAGGATTTACACATATTAGATATTAAAAAGGTGCTCTTATACTACTGCTGAAGGACTGACTTCTTTCATAACGCAAACAACGCTTTATAGCTCTAAACTAAACCTCACATGCAAGTCAGGTATTGCGAGATGGATTGTTAAATGCATACAATCCTGTTATGCCGAAGCCAAGCACACACTGTCTGTGGCTCATAGAGCACATTCCACACGCAAGAAGGATAACATCCCTTTAGCAGACGCTTGTGAAGCTGCTACCCAGTTAACATCACATACCAAACCCTACTGTGCTGACATTCAAGTTCATCGAAAAGCTTTAGTTGTACAGACTGTGTTAGAAACTTTGTTCCAAACATCTGCATCCTCTGCTCGGTGCCCATCAGTTTGTGGAGAATCTGCTTTACCATCTTTGCAGAGCATGTCTATCTACAGCGCCTCGTGCTACAAATGGAAAGTGTTCAAACCAGCATTTACTTTTTGTCTTCTAACCATCTTTTCATGGTGCTGTTGTGGTATAGATTCCAGTGTCCACCTTCTTCCATGGTCGCCAGCAATCAGTCAAGTAATCTGGGTTGATAAAGCGCAACTACTCACCTGTGAGGGTCTCAAGACACTGTGAGAGAGGGGAGTGGCTCAGTTGAGTGCTGGGTTCACCAGAAAAGCCAGGTCTTGAGGTCCTTCCTGAACTGGGGCAATGTGGGAGACTTTCCTCACGTTCTGGTCTTGTTGATACATGGGACGGTGGCCAGTGAAAGCTGGGCAGATTGGAGGTGTCTTTTGGGTGCATGGAAGGAGAGGTGGCTGTTGAGGTATTCGGATCCAGGTGTTGTGAAGGGCCTTGTATGCATGGGTGAGGAGTTTGAATGTTATCCTTCTTTCGACTGGAAGTCAGTGGAGATCGCAGAGGTGTTGGGTGATCTGACTGCGGCAGGGGATGTCCAAGATCAGTCTGGCTGCAGCTTTCTGGACAGTCTGGAGTTTGCAAAGGAGTTTCTTGTTTATTCCGGCATAAAGCGCATAGCCGTAGTCCAGTCTGCTGCTGCAGAGTGCATGCCTGACAGTTTTTCTGGATTTGGTAGGGATACAGCTGAAGGTTTTTCGAAGCATGCGGAGGGTGTTGAAGCAGATCGAGGAGATGGCGTTGATCTGATAGTTCATTGTGAGCGATGAGTCTAGTATGATGAGGTTTTGTGCATGGTCGGTCGGGGAGGGGGGATTTCCGAGGGCAGAGGGCCAACAGGAGTAATTCCATGCAGAGGCAGTGGAGACAAGGATGAAGACTTCTGTATTTTCTGAGTTGAGTTTCAGTCAGCTCTTCCTCATCCAGGTGGCGACGGCTTTCATCCCTTTTTGGAAGTTGTGTCTGGTGATGTTGGGTTTGTTGGTTAGGGAGAGGATCAGTTGGGTGTCGTCATTGTATGAGACGTAGTTGAGCCTGTGGTGCCTGACAATGGTAGTGAGGGGGGCCATGTAGATGTTGAAGAGGGTGGGGCTGAGGGAGGAGCCCTGAGGCATTCCACAGTTGGTCTCTGTTGAGTTCGAGAGGTAGGAAGGGAGTCTGACCTGCTGAGTGCTGCCGGTGAGGATGGGGCAGATCCAGTTGAGGGCCTTGCCATGGATGCCGACGTCAAGGAGTCTGGTGGCTAAGGTGCGGTGGGAGACAGTGTTGAACGCAGCCAAAAGGTCCAGGAGGATGAGGGCTGCCATTTTGCCCTGGTCAAGGAGGTAGCAAATGTCATCGGTGGCGGCGAGTCGGGCCATCTCTGTGCTGGGGTTGCTCCAGAATCCGGACTGGGAGATGTCCAGGACATTGTTAGCTGCATTGAAGTTTGCTAGGTGGGTGTTGACAGCCTTTTCAATGACTTGGCTGTGAAGAGAAGCAGGGAGATGGGCCTGAAGTTCTTGAGGTCCATCGGGTCCGTGGAGGAATTCTTCAGGAGGGGCTTGGCTTCGGCATGTTTCAAGTCATTGGTGTAGGTTTGCGGTCTCGAAGGAGCAGTTGATCATCCAATGTGGTTCAGGTACAATGGCAGAGGTGGCTCTATGGAAGATGTGGTGGTGACAGGGCTCTGAGGGTGCTACGGTGTGGATGCTTTTCATGGTCTTCAAAATGTTTTCTGTCATGAGTCGGATCCATTTGAGCAGGATCTGTTGAGTGGTGTCGCTGGGGATGGGAGCTGGAGTTTTGAGGAGGTCTTGGTTGTCGAAGTTTCATACATCATCTTGATCTTGAGGTGGAACAAGGTGCTGTGTCTGTTGCAGAGGTATTAGGAGGGTAGGATGTCTTTTGTTACGCTACAGGGTTTGGAGAATTCCTTGATGAAGAAGAGTTCTTTGGTGTTGTGGGCTTTGGTGAGGATTCAGTCTTGGAGGGAGTTCTTCCTGGTGTTCTTTGTGATACCAGATGTTGTGATCTTGCCTTTAGTTTATACAATGCACAGCACTCGTGTTATCAACAGTGCACTCCACTTACACTGCTTACCTGATGAGAGAAAAATACGTTGGAAATATCTGAGCCCATCACTACATGGTTGGAGTATTCACCTCATGGGAATCAACAGCAGTACACAATATGAACAGATGGTTACAGGGTAACATTTTCCTTTCACAACATTACCATCCAGTATTAGTTCAGTAACGTTGTTATCATTGCCCATGTCCGAGAGTGAACTGGGCATGTGGATGTCGCAAAATAGCTTTCTTTGATAGCTTGATCTCTGGATCTGTGACTTCAAATGTGTTTAGGCATCAAACACACATAAGGTGATGGGGGGAATGCTTGCAATTACAAATGGCAATCGCTAGGGGTAGCCTTCCAATTCATCGCGCCTTTGCCACCTCAGATTAGACCAAGCCATATACAAATCAGTATTGGTCCTCCTCCAAAAGAAACAGTCTGAAACTGCCAAGTCAGGCAGCGGCGGCTGCCAAAAACAAAGGGTGGTGGAGTGGTTTGAAATACATTATTTAAAAGAAAACTTACCTTCTGCCGCTGGCTGCCTCTTCCTAGGTCCCAGCAGCCTTTGGGACTGAAACTCCCATCCAATCAGAGCAGCACTGGGATTGGTCAGAGCAGGCAGCAAAGACGCCCTGCTCAGACCAGTGAGCCTGTGGGGTTTCTCCAGCCCAGCTGCCCGATGCAACTGGGCTGAAGAAAACCTAAGTGTACATGTGTGTTGTGGTCGGCCTGGCCAAAACACACATGAGCACTTAGGGAGTGGAGTGCACCTAGCATTCCCCATCCCCCCTCCTATGATTAGGCCTGCCCCTTCTGACACCGCTGGCAAAGAGCCAGCAAATGAAAAATAAAACGATGCAAGGACATTGTTTTTATTTACATTTGCTGACTCTGAGCCAGGCAGTGAGACGATGCTCCTTCACCATTGCAGGGGAGCCGCCACTGAAGTCAGGTCCTCTCTGAACCGAAACACAAGCAACCCAAGAACAGTTTTGGCCTGATTGGGCCTCTTTGGTCAGGTGTCGCTTTGCTCCAGTGGCACAGTTAGGGGGGGGGGCCTCACCTGGCAGTTCTGAAAGGATTTTTCCAAGGTGGAGCAAGGTCCGTACTGATTTGCGTAAGACAGGCCTTTGCCTAGAGTAGCACTGTGGGATAAAAACAATGAATTGGAATGTTATTCCAAGCAATTGCCAGTGGTTAGACTATTTTCAGGGTCTCCAATTACCTTTTCTGTGTATTCGGAAGCACCTTCAGTGGCCAAGGGTGTTCCCAGGCGTTGGTCCCTTGCTCACTACGCCATATGAGCTATGCTTTACTGACAAGGCCTAAGTAGGCAAGACTCTTGTAAAAGAATTAGAAACCATAGGTCTAAGAATGCTAAATGGCGATTTCCTCAACATTCGCCACCTGCATGGACTTTTCAAGCAGGGGATAATAGGTCTAGAATAGATTATACCATAGCCTCGTTGAATTTATTTCATAAAATGTTGTCTTATCAGATAGAGGGAACAGATATAAGCGACCACGATCAACAAATAATTGAGCTAA
Source organism: Lissotriton helveticus (assembly GCF_964261635.1). Classification (NCBI taxonomy): domain Eukaryota; kingdom Metazoa; phylum Chordata; class Amphibia; order Caudata; family Salamandridae; genus Lissotriton; species Lissotriton helveticus. The sequence continues at coordinate 74,503,906 of NC_136065.1, forward strand.
ACCTAAAAGGCCTAAGATTTGAAAACTATATGACATCCCCCGTGAGAAATAAGGACAGTAAATTATGAAAAATTATATTGGTCAGATAGCATCAAAGATTCTATTACAAACACTGCGCAGGCAATTGTTGATTTTCACTTTGAAGGAGATGATTTGAATGCTGTTGAAAAATGGTCCCTCTTCACAAAGGAATTAATTACCAGTCAACCTCGTAAATATGCTAATAAATGTAAGTGGAGGAAAAAAACAGCATGTTCATTGGTGAAAATCTTGTTTGAAAGCCATCAATTAAAAAAGAATGTAACAGAATCCTGAGATTGGTAAAAAAGTTCCCAGTTAATTTAATTTACAGAGCAAAACTTAAAAGGATAAATACAGATGTAAGGAAAATGGTCTGGAAGGACAAATTGCAAGAAAATCAATTGTTGTGGGCAAAAGCCCTATTTGCTTGCAAAAGGAGTAATTCAAGAGACTTCTGGACCCTAGTAAACCAACTGAGTAGATCTTGTAGGAAAGCTACTTCATCAACAGTAACTGAATCTGAATGGGTATCGTTTATAGATATGCATCTGAATCCAACTCCGAACATGGTTATGAATTCTACTGATTCTGCTACAAATTGAATAGGAGGAGAAAAGAAAAATAATTCAATAGAGATATTAGAAAACCAATTATGTAAATTATTAAAGAATCAGAGATTCAATGGTGCCTCAGGCCCAAATGGGATTCCCGCTGTGTTGTATACGGAGAAAGCATCATATTGGTCGAGCTATCTAACACCAGTATTTAATCACACTCTCCAATCAAGAACAGTCCCTGAGTCATGGAAGGGATCTACAATTTCTCCTATATGTAAAAGTGGAGACTGGTCCCTCCCATCCAATTACAGATTAATTACGCTCCAAGACATTGAAGCCAAACTATTTGCTTTGCTTCTACTTAATGAGTTAATTGATTGGGCTAATGAAAACCATTTAATTCCACCAAACCAATAGGGATTTATACAAGGTCAAGGTACAACAACAAATGTGTTAACACTGGGAATTTTAATGGAAAAATATAAAACAAAAAAACAGCCATTATTTTTATGTTTCGTTAAATTTTAAAGCTGCCTTTGACTGCGTGAATAGGCAGATTTTGTGGAGGATACTGGATTGTTATGGCATTAGCTCCAGCCTTTTAAAAGCAATACAATTGTTAATTATAATTGATACCTGGACAATAGTTCAGCTAGGGAATGGATTAAAGCTTTCAAGGAAAATTAAAACAACTCAAGACCTAAAGCAAGGCTGTGTTTTAGCCCCATATTTATTTAATCTATTTTTATCAGACTTTACCCTTGCAATGAACAATGAGTTAGCAGACTCACCAAAGCTGGCTGAGAAACAAATATCGAATGTATTATACGCCGATGACGTCATTCTGCTAAGCCAAACAAGGATAGGGCTGCAGCGATTAATAAACGAAACATCAATGTATTTAATTGAGAAAAAATGACTATAAACGAAACAAAAACAAAAGTAATGGAAGTCAGTACCAAGAAACGGAAGGGCAGTCAATACAAATGGTACCACCAAAATCGGGAGCTAGAAAAAGTTCAGTATGATGAATAGCTGGGGATCCTTTTGGACGAGAAAGGATCTTTTTCATACCATAAAATGGAGATGAAGAAAAGAGCCAAAAGTCTACGAGGGGCTTTTCGCCTACTTTACAGCTCCCTGGGAGGCCCAACCTATACCCCATTAATAAAAGTAATACAAGCAAAATTGCTCCCGAGCCTTACATATGGAAGTGAAATACTCAGTGGTTTGGATTGCGCATTATTAAATAATGCTATCACAAATACATTTAAACATCCATTTCGGCTTCCACTTAATGTATCTCCTGCTCAGATAAGGCTGGAATTTGGCTTTTGTAATCAACAATATGCAAGAATGGGTCAGTATGTTAAGACCTGGAGACAAATCAAAACTAATATCAATAACACAATGTGCATATTTCTGAGGAAAGAAATGGAACAAATTGAAAAATTGTCCTTCTATAAATATCTGAAAAAAGCTCTCAAAGAATTGTCAATTACTGAGATTTGGGAAATGTCTTTAACAGTATAAAGTTTTAAGAAAATAATTAACAAATCAGTTAAACATTTGTCCCTTTTAAAAGATAAATAACTCTTTATTAAGAGATCCCACGCATGGATGTTAGTCCAGGAATATACAAGTCTTAAGGTCCAACCATATTTAGAAATACCATGGTCTGTCCAAACCAAAAACACTTTTATGAAAGCACGATTCTGCAATTTACCAGGCTTAAAACATGTAGTGCCCCGGTTGAGACCATCTAAGCCAACTATGTGCAGACTATGCAACCTGTGGGACGAAAGTATTTTGCATTTTGTTTGTATATGTGCAGTAATGATGGCGGAAAGAAAATGATATTGGAAAAACTACTTTATTGACAGAGGTGTTCGTACCTGCAGACATGCCATGGTAGTTTGTTTAAGACCAATGGATACTAAAATGAATGCCAATTTTACAAATGTTTTAATACTTGTTGAAAAGAAGTTGGATACTTGTGAGTTGTGCACAGGTAATCTGGAAGTCTGAAAGAATTAAAGGACAAAATGTAGGACTATTTTAACGATCTTACACATACATTATAAATTGTATTAGTTTGTATTTTGAATTGGTGTGCTTTTTCAAGAATGTAGTAATTGTAAGATTTGTGTTAATCATGCAAATAAAATGTACCTTACTTTACCTAGTAGGCTGGAACAAGTGTGGGGTTGCTTGTCGGCCCTTCTGCACGGGCCCTTGCCTGGCAGTTCGGGGTGGACTGTTCCCATGACAAGTGTCAGTACTGATCTGCCCCTTGTCTAGTGGTGGAAAAACAATGGACTAGAAAGCTACCCGAGCAATTACCAGTGGTTAGAATATTTGCAGGCATTCATCCTATCACCTTTTCCGTGGATTGTCTGTTTCGGCTTGCCTGGCTTTAGACGTGACACCCTTTGTGTGTAGGAACCAGAGTATCTCAGTGCTCCTTTAGCCGTGTGCGACTTTCACATTCATAACACTTGCGGTCAGTGGTAGAGCATGTACCAGTGTCCGGGAGGCTGTAGCTTCCGCGGGTGCAGTCTTATGGTAGAGCGCTTTATGGCGTGAGTGTCTTGGAGGTGACTAAAGAGTGTTGCCTGCACCTCCCTCCTACTCCATGCAGTAACCCCTGCTTAAAGTCCAGCAGGGTGGGCAGCCATTACCGTTTCGAGGGTCCCAGCCGACATGTGTGTTGGCTCATGCCTTTCCTTATCTTAGTTCACCTCACCATGCACACAAATGCATAGCATAACTGCCTCTCCTATATGTGGGTCTCCCTCAACACAGGGACAGTGTCTCTCCAGCCACTGAGACAGTCTCCTGGGCATCCTCTCTAGAACAACCAAGGCACCAATTTTTCAGTCCTTAAATTTATTTGGAAGTCAAAGAATGAAAGGGAGGTCTCCTTATAGTTCCAGTTTAGGGACAAGGAGAGTTAGCAAAGCAAGAGGGGAGTCCCTATGTTCCACAAATGTGGAGGTTTTTATGTCAGTACCACTCTTTTAGGAACACACAGAACCCACATATGTATCATCAACAGTTACTAGAAAATACAGATACACCGTTATATAAAATTAAACCTGTTTGTATAGTTTATTAAAAATATCATATTTTCTTTAGCACATTAGTGCTCACAGTATTAAAAACTTGAACCAAAGAAGAACACATTTGATAAAGAAAGCAAAAATAATTTACAATTTTCTAACAACAAATATTGGTTTACATCAATGAGAAAAACAGAAAAAATTATTGCACATATATAAAATTAAAAAACAACAGTAGTTGTTACACATAAATCATATGGGTCAGTTAAAAAGCAGCAATAATTGTTGCACACAAGTCGACGCAGCGTTTCGGTTTTAGTTTTACACCTTCATCAGGACAGTTTTCTAATCAGAAAGAGAAATATACAGTTAGGAATCGTTCTGATCACATTCTATTTATTATACATTGTTGTTAAGTTATGTTCTTTATACTATAGAACCATTGGTTCTTCTTGGTGCTCTTATATAGGGGAACTGTGGTACTAAAAGAGGGTACTCATTATGTGGAAATAAAATCACTAAAGGTGCAGGTACAATGCATGCATTTCAGAAAAAGATGTTACAGTGTAGCTCTACCTTGAGATTATCAAGAAAGAGAATAGCCAGGAGTCCTCTTTAATCAATTCGAGGTAGTCAGTTGTCTCGGGCCATTCGGATTTTACACTTGTATCAATTCAAAGTGTAAGGGAATCTATGGAATAGTTAATAATGGTTTTATTAATTCTGGAGCACAGCATAAGATAGTAGTGCTCGGCTCATAGGAGTTGTTCTAGTTACCTTTGTTTTGTTATGTACAATCCTAACATCTGAGGGTCGAGGGAGCCACCGTTTTAAATTCTTCGGATGTTCTTTGAGAGATGGATGTTCTAATTTTCATCAGGCAAAGGAAGAGCAAACAAGAAATAACCATGAGAACTTCTACTTCACCCAAGAGATTCTCATCCTACCCTTTTTACCACAGATAGATTAAATTCTGTGGGACTTACCACTTAGGAGTCGAAGCACATAAGAATGGATGCTCTTAACACCAGCTTTATCAATTGCAGTGTTCGTCACTGGACAGTCGTCCGTTTGAAAGTACTTTTACATCCGTATTTCATCCGGATCTACAAATTAAAGCAATTTTCATTCCATAAATTTTATCGTTATATCGAGTAGTTTCTCGTCTCAGATCTATAGTGTGTATGGGGTTAGTCTAGATTCTGGGATGATTGGCTGATTGTATCATTTTGCACCATATCGTGCATATCACGCACCAAGGTGTGTCTTATATACTTATCGTCTTGGCTTTTGCCTCATGGGCAGCTTTCTCTTATCGAGTATTTTTTAAAAAATTTTTTTCTTATATAATTTCGCCAGTTAGTTTATTGCGAGGCGTGTCAACCTTATTCAGATGTAAAAAAGGTGGCACTTTCCCTCAACTTGTATTATCTTTGAGAATCTCGAGCTTTGTGGCTATATTCTAGGGAATGCTATGGGTTTATGTGCCTTTCCATTTTTGCCGTTCTCAGTTCGAGGCAAAACAAAACAGTTTTTTTTAAAGTGCCTATACAGCTTTATCTACAACTCTTTAAATGCGGCCGATTGCCTAGTTCTCTTGCAAACAAATAACTGTTTTAACTCATGCCTTTAAAATGCAGGAATAACTTTTCAAATGCAGGAATAACTTTTCCGGATCTATATCTACGTGTCAAGTGTAAAGCCCATTAACTCAAAGGAGTCACGACGGTGGGACCTCTATTCCTATTATAGAATTACCAGTATCCCCTTGTTCGTATCTTACCTTTTGTGTGTAGGTCGGCCTCCCTGCTCCTCTCGACACCCTCGTAAACCGGAATTCATTAACGCCCGGGGACTCTCTGTTTATAAGTCCGCCAGTGTATCCGGTCAATCACCTATTTCCCGCTAAATTTTAATTGGATATCCGGTCTAAGGCGGGCACCAAAACTACATCTGTAGTTTTTTTGTGTTCTAGTCCCGCTGTGTATGCGCAGTACGATTTCAATTCTAGGACTACTTGGGTAGTTTTTGTTGTTACTTCCGCATTGTCTATTTGTATAACGCGCGTGTTTCACCCTTATACCGCATTTATATCGTCACAGATGTTTAGTAGGCGGGACTGATAGAATTTTATGAGCCGCCATACATATGCAGGTCATCCTATCTAAGGCGGGCGTCTAAACTACAACTGTAGTTTTTTGTTCTTGTCCCACTGTATATACGTAATCGGGTTTCAATTCTAGGACTACTCGGGTAGTTTTTATAATTATTTCCGCATTGTCTTTTTATTCAATGCGCGTGTTTTGCCCTTGTGCTACAATGATATCGCCATGGTTATTTATTAAGCGGGGCGAGTTTTGTGAGCCGCCGTACCTATGCGGGTCACTTGTAATTTACACGAATATATTCTAGGTTATATTGTGCCGATGTTAAAAGTTTTTGGGAACAATTTTTTAACGAGGCAGACATACATCTCTATTAGTCAATGTTGTCATCTCAGCCTCTGGGTTAGTTTAATTTTTTCTTTACATGCTAGTATCATTACTATTAATGAGAAATGTTCGATTAGTTGTCATACGTTCAGGGGATAGTTATGACACCTATCCTAAAGCTAGGGGATATTTATTATCTTAAATTTAATGTAATGACACTCTCAGAGTATAGAAACATCTTACGCATTAACCTCAGTCGGAAATGCACGGGAAACTCGACTATAAAATGCGTTCCCAATCTTCTTTGGAGTTAAGGCCCTGTTTGACACTGTTGAAACGGGACATGAAATATTGCTCTCGTTTCTTCCTTTTTATTTCCATATTGCCCCCTCGAGCATTCATATATACAGTTTCCAACCCACACCATGTGAGCTCCTGCACTGTATGTTTTGCTGCTTGCCAATGTTCAGTTAATGGGGCTCCTTTCTTTTTTGTCCGAATAGAAGATTTATGCTCATTGATTCGTAGTCTGATTTCTCTAGAGGTTTCACCTATATAGACTAAATTGCAGGGGCACTTAATCATGTATATAAGGTTCTTTGACCTACAATTAATAAAAGATTTGATATTATGTTTTATATTGTTATGTTCAACATACTCTCCATTGTTAATTATTGTGCAGTTTGAACAACTTCCACACGGAAAAGTGCCCGTTGGTAATGGGGTCTTATTGATAGTTGTTTGTGTGAGTGTAGGCTCTTCCCTATAGGTGTGCACTAATTTGTTTCTGAGAGTTTGATTGCGTCTGAATGCTATCATAGGTTTGGGGATCTTTTCTTTATTTTTGGTGGTTATCAAATGCCAATTCCTATTTATGATGTTTTTGATTTTGTTACTGATGGCACTGTAGTTGGTCACAAAAATCAGAGGTTTCTTCTGATCATTCTTTATTTCCTTGTGAAATAGATTGTCCCTATTAAAGTACTTTGCCCTTTTATACGCATTTTTCACAAGGCGTTTAGGATATCCCCTATCAGTGAATTTTGTTTTGAGTACCTTGGAGTGTTTTTCAAAATCTCTGTTGCTTGTACAGTTGCGTTTAAGCCTCAAAAATTGACCAAACGGAATATTATCACGTTGGCACGGAGGGTGGTGGCTAGTGTAATGTAACATAGTGTTACGGTCGGTTTTTTTAGTAAAAAGTTCAACTGCTAGTACACCATCCTCGTGTTTAATTACAATATCCAGGAACTCGCAGCTGCTGTTGCTAAAGCTGGAGGTGGATTTTAAATTGCTGTCTCCCAGGTTTAGCCATGAGATGAATTCAGTCAATGTTTCAGCTGGTCCTGTCCACACAAAAAAAACGTCATCGATATATCGAGACCAGTGTGATATATTTTCAAAAAATGGTGCCATCGGGTTAAAGATGTGTATATTCTCGAATTCAGCCACATACAGGCATGCCAGACTGGGAGCACAGGTGGCTCCCATGCTGGTGCCCTTGACTTGTTTAAAGTATTCATTGTTAAAAATAAAAATGTTGTTTTTCAAAACAACCTTAACACAATCAATAATGAACACTTCCTGTGGGTTCAGATCCCTACTTTCTGTGCTCAGAAGGTTCTCTATCATTGTGATTGTACTATCTTGTGGAATATTGGTGTATAGGGCCTCTATATCGAGTGTTACCAATAGTTGCGTATCATTATTAAAAACTAGACCCTCTACTTTAGACCCTCATCTTTAGCAAAGGAAGATGAGGCGATTTGTACTGATGAATTCAATTTCCTATATAATGAGAATCCTACAGTTCCTGCACTTTACGGACTACCGAAAGTGCACAAAAGTCTAGAAAACCCACCCCTCAGACCCATAGTATCGAGCATTGGCTCACTTACGGAACCGTTAAGCAAATACGCGGACATTTTCCTACAGCCATATGTTGTAGCCCAAAAGGCATACATTAAGGACACAGCAGCAATTATACAAAAAGTAGAGGGTCTAGTTTTTAATAATGATACGCAACTATTGGTAACACTCGATATAGAGGCCCTATACACCAATATTCCACAAGATAGTACAATCACAATGATAGAGAACCTTCTGAGCACAGAAAGTAGGGATCTGAACCCACAGGAAGTGTTCATTATTGATTGTGTTAAGGTTGTTTTGAAAAACAACATTTTTATTTTTAACAATGAATACTTTAAACAAGTCAAGGGCACCAGCATGGGAGCCACCTGTGCTCCCAGTCTGGCATGCCTGTATGTGGCTGAATTCGAGAATATACACATCTTTAACCCGATGGCACCATTTTTTGAAAATATATCACACTGGTCTCGATATATCGATGACGTTTTTTTTGTGTGGACAGGACCAGCTGAAACATTGACTGAATTCATCTCATGGCTAAACCTGGGAGACAGCAATTTAAAATTCACCTCCAGCTTTAGCAACAGCAGCTGCGAGTTCCTGGATATTGTAATTAAACACGAGGATGGTGTACTAGCAGTTGAACTTTTTACTAAAAAAACCGACCGTAACACTATGTTACATTACACTAGCCACCACCCTCCGTGCCAACGTGATAATATTCCGTTTGGTCAATTTTTGAGGCTTAAACGCAACTGTACAAGCAACAGAGATTTTGAAAAACACTCCAAGGTACTCAAAACAAAATTCACTGATAGGGGATATCCTAAACGCCTTGTGAAAAATGCGTATAAAAGGGCAAAGTACTTTAATAGGGACAATCTATTTCACAAGGAAATAAAGAATGATCAGAAGAAACCTCTGATTTTTGTGACCAACTACAGTGCCATCAGTAACAAAATCAAAAACATCATAAATAGGAATTGGCATTTGATAACCACCAAAAATAAAGAAAAGATCCCCAAACCTATGATAGCATTCAGACGCAATCAAACTCTTAGAAACAAATTAGTGCACACCTATAGGGAAGAGCCTACACTCACACAAACAACTATCAATAAGACCCCATTACCAACGGGCACTTTTCCGTGTGGAAGTTGTTCAAACTGCACAATAATTAACAATGGAGAGTATGTTGAACATAACAATATAAAACATAATATCAAATCTTTTATTAATTGTAGGTCAAAGAACCTTATATACATGATTAAGTGCCCCTGCAATTTAGTCTATATAGGTGAAACCTCTAGAGAAATCAGACTACGAATCAATGAGCATAAATCTTCTATTCGGACAAAAAAGAAAGGAGCCCCATTAACTGAACATTGGCAAGCAGCAAAACATACAGTGCAGGAGCTCACATGGTGTGGGTTGGAAACTGTATATATGAATGCTCGAGGGGGCAATATGGAAATAAAAAGGAAGAAACGAGAGCAATATTTCATGTCCCGTTTCAACAGTGTCAAACAGGGCCTTAACTCCAAAGAAGATTGGGAACGCATTTTATAGTCGAGTTTCCCGTGCATTTCCGACTGAGGTTAATGCGTAAGATGTTTCTATACTCTGAGAGTGTCATTACATTAAATTTAAGATAATAAATATCCCCTAGCTTTAGGATAGGTGTCATAACTATCCCCTGAACGTATGACAACTAATCGAACATTTCTCATTAATAGTAATGATACTAGCATGTAAAGAAAAAATTAAACTAACCCAGAGGCTGAGATGACAACATTGACTAATAGAGATGTATGTCTGCCTCGTTAAAAAATTGTTCCAAAAAACTTTTAACATCGGCACAATATAACCTAGAATATATTCGTGTAAATTACAAGTGACCCGCATAGGTACGGCGGCTCACAAAACTCGCCCCGCTTAATAAATAACCATGGCGATATCATTGTAGCACAAGGGCAAAACACGCGCATTGAATAAAAAGACAATGCGGAAATAATTATAAAAACTACCCGAGTAGTCCTAGAATTGAAACCCGATTACGTATATACAGTGGGACAAGAACAAAAAACTACAGTTGTAGTTTAGACGCCCGCCTTAGATAGGATGACCTGCATATGTATGGCGGCTCATAAAATTCTATCAGTCCCGCCTACTAAACATCTGTGACGATATAAATGCGGTATAAGGGTGAAACACGCGCGTTATACAAATAGACAATGCGGAAGTAACAACAAAAACTACCCAAGTAGTCCTAGAATTGAAATCGTACTGCGCATACACAGCGGGACTAGAACACAAAAAAACTACAGATGTAGTTTTGGTGCCCGCCTTAGACCGGATATCCAATTAAAATTTAGCGGGAAATAGGTGATTGACCGGATACACTGGCGGACTTATAAACAGAGAGTCCCCGGGCGTTAATGAATTCCGGTTTACGAGGGTGTCGAGAGGAGCAGGGAGGCCGACCTACACACAAAAGGTAAGATACGAACAAGGGGATACTGGTAATTCTATAATAGGAATAGAGGTCCCACCGTCGTGACTCCTTTGAGTTAATGGGCTTTACACTTGACACGTAGATATAGATCCGGAAAAGTTATTCCTGCATTTGAAAAGTTATTCCTGCATTTTAAAGGCATGAGTTAAAACAGTTATTTGTTTGCAAGAGAACTAGGCAATCGGCCGCATTTAAAGAGTTGTAGATAAAGCTGTATAGGCACTTTAAAAAAAACTGTTTTGTTTTGCCTCGAACTGAGAACGGCAAAAATGGAAAGGCACATAAACCCATAGCATTCCCTAGAATATAGCCACAAAGCTCGAGATTCTCAAAGATAATACAAGTTGAGGGAAAGTGCCACCTTTTTTACATCTGAATAAGGTTGACACGCCTCGCAATAAACTAACTGGCGAAATTATATAAGAAAAATTTTTTTTAAAAAATACTCGATAAGAGAAAGCTGCCCATGAGGCAAAAGCCAAGACGATAAGTATATAAGACACACCTTGGTGCGTGATATGCACGATATGGTGCAAAATGATACAATCAGCCAATCATCCCAGAATCTAGACTAACCCCATACACACTATAGATCTGAGACGAGAAACTACTCGATATAACGATAAAATTTATGGAATGAAAATTGCTTTAATTTGTAGATCCGGATGAAATACGGATGTAAAAGTACTTTCAAACGGACGACTGTCCAGTGACGAACACTGCAATTGATAAAGCTGGTGTTAAGAGCATCCATTCTTATGTGCTTCGACTCCTAAATGGTAAGTCCCACAGAATTTAATCTATCTGTGGTAAAAAGGGTAGGATGAGAATCTCTTGGGTGAAGTAGAAGTTCTCATGGTTATTTCTTGTTTGCTCTTCCTTTGCCTGATGAAAATTAGAACATCCATCTCTCAAAGAACATCCGAAGAATTTAAAACGGTGGCTCCCTCGACCCTCAGATGTTAGGATTGTACATAACAAAACAAAGGTAACTAGAACAACTCCTATGAGCCGAGCACTACTATCTTATGCTGTGCTCCAGAATTAATAAAACCATTATTAACTATTCCATAGATTCCCTTACACTTTGAATTGATACAAGTGTAAAATCCGAATGGCCCGAGACAACTGACTACCTCGAATTGATTAAAGAGGACTCCTGGCTATTCTCTTTCTTGATAATCTCAAGGTAGAGCTACACTGTAACATCTTTTTCTGAAATGCATGCATTGTACCTGCACCTTTAGTGATTTTATTTCCACATAATGAGTACCCTCTTTTAGTACCACAGTTCCCCTATATAAGAGCACCAAGAAGAACCAATGGTTCTATAGTATAAGGAACATAACTTAACAACAATGTATAATAAATAGAATGTGATCAGAACGATTCCTAACTGTATATTTCTCTTTCTGATTAGAAAACTGTCCTGATGAAGGTGTAAAACTAAAACCGAAACGCTGCGTCGACTTGTGTGCAACAATTATTGCTGCTTTTTAACTGACCCATATGATTTATGTGTAACAACTACTGTTGTTTTTTAATTTTATATATGTGCAATAATTTTTTCTGTTTTTCTCATTGATGTAAACCAATATTTGTTGTTAGAAAATTGTAAATTATTTTTGCTTTCTTTATCAAATGTGTTCTTCTTTGGTTCAAGTTTTTAATACTGTGAGCACTAATGTGCTAAAGAAAATATGATATTTTTAATAAACTATACAAACAGGTTTAATTTTATATAACGGTGTATCTGTATTTTCTAGTAACTGTTGATGATACATATGTGGGTTCTGTGTGTTCCTAAAAGAGTGGTACTGACATAAAAACCTCCACATTTGTGGAACATAGGGACTCCCCTCTTGCTTAAATTTATTTGACCACATCAGGGTATTCTGGATTTTGGCAGCTTGGTCTGATCCAGCTGAACTTACACACCTACATTTGCTTAGAAAAAAAGGAAAGCCCTTGACTGAACATTGAGCCATATGATCATACAAAACTTCTCCCCCTCTCCTGCCGCGGTCCCTGAAACAGACTTCATCCCTCTATTTCTCTTTTTCTCTGTGTGCCCTGCCATTTTTCTCCCCCATCCATGTGTTGGCTTTTTAAGTCTCCCTGCACCTGGATATTCTCCAGCCTGCCTCCCTCTACTCTTTCTCTCAAGTGTCTGGACACCGCCCTTGTGCTCTTTCTCTGCCTTGTGCTCCCTCTCCTGGAGACTGATGTTCACTTGTCTTCTCTTCTCTCCTTTCCAGACTGAAGATGATCATGCAGGCGGAGGCAGAAGCGGAGTCGGTCAAGGTAAGTTGTCACTTCTTTAGGCCAAGCTTCTAGTTCCACTCATGCTGTGGTCTCCCTGCAGGCCTGCCTGGTTCCTCTGTGATTAGCATTGGCATCCAGAGTGTAGCAGGCACATTTGACCCCCTGACTCCATGTGTTCTCTCCTGTCCGCCTTAGCTACCTGGTGCTGCATGCTTTTTGCAGACCTCACTGAGCCATGACAAAGTGTGTTCCCTGCCTCCTGATGTCCTGCCTGCTGCACCCTCCCTGCGGACTCTAGTGCCTCCTGGTTCATGTGTTGTCCCTACTGGCCCCACTGACACTCTGTGTGCAGCCTTGTATCCCACTGTCCCCAGACTCCCTGCATGCTGTACACTCCCTGCACACTCCTTTGTCTCCTGATTTCCTATGTAGTCCCTGCTGGCCACACCAGTTCCCTGCTTGCTGCATACTGTCCCGTGCTCACCTTCCTAACTCCTGGCTCTGTGTATTGTGCTTACCCTCCACGGATCCCTTTTGCAGCATGAAATGTTTACTGGATTCACATGCTGTACATTATTCCACCATGTAGTGGTTGTGCCAGAAGGGCTAGGTGTCGACATAGATGGAGCATGAATGACACTGTGATGTCGATTCTAAGCCCACAAGGCCCCCTAATGCCACCATTAGATGTGTTCAGAGGTTCACTGTGTGAGTTCCTGGAATTAAAACCAAATATACAGGGACCGCTGAAAGTCCTCGAAGGAGTAGCGGAAGTCGACGCTGGATCGAGTTTTTCAGGAATATCCTTTGCTGTAGTCTCAGAAGGAGCCTCTGTGGCGGGAGGGGGGGCTGGGATTCCTCTGCGCTGCTTGTATTATGAGCTCGAGGTTCAAGTTCTGCCCTTATCGTCATCAGGCTTTTGCCTTGAGCATCCAGTATGTATGTCCCCCTACCGAGGGGCCATATGTTCAAGGTTTACTGCGCAGGTTCGCATTTTAAACCAAAAGCCCTGCTACATAAAAAAGGTTTCACCTGCTCACTGGGCAGCTGGGACCATGGCAGGACAATTGGAACTGAAAAGGCAGGTGAGAAACTGAGTCGATGGTAAGACATGGACATCTCGAAGGAAGAGGGTGTAGAGCCGAAGAAAGGAGCTCGCCAGGCAGACCTAGACCAAAAGGATTTCACACCAAAGGCCCATCTCACAGGAAGTTGGACCTAAACCTACTTTGCCTCAAAGTGGGAAGCCTTTGAAACCATAAAACAAGGCTCCCAAGCTTCCGATTAACACGCCCTGAAGTTGAAAACTTCCAGTGAACATAAGAGATCTCACGAATGCCAAGAAAACCTTCAGTCGTAGAGGTTACCAATACTTACCATCCTCTCAGGTCCAAAGACAAGGTTACCAGGAGCCAGGTGGCAACTTCAACAGACATTTGAGCGCTAAAACAGAAGGAGAGACAGGTGGCCTCCAAGGAACAGTCCAAGACAGTCAAGGTTGAGAGGAAGAGAAGGTCACTAGAGGTAGAGATGGACACTTGATGAAAAAGAAGAGGGTCTGTGAGGAATCTGGCAGCGCAGAAGAATACCTCATCCACTGGAGGGCAGGAAGCCTAGATTGGGGTTAGAGCTTCCTTGGAGTAAATACACACAACAAGATGTTGTAGAGGAGCAGCTAGAGGTTGGAAATGAAGCATGCCATTACACATAAAGAAAAACCAAAGGGGATGATGGACAGAGTGTTGAACATTGCAATCACTCACCCCCAGTCAACTGATCTGGGTTTAATCCATCATCATTCTTTAGCTCACTCCGCCACCCCAATTCAGACATGGCCATATGCAAATCAGTCTGACCCTGTGCCTCATGGGAACAGTCCAGCCTGAACTGCCAAGCCATTTCTTCCTTGGACAGGAAACAAGCATCCTGGGATTGGTTTCGGGTTCATAAGCATCCATCATCCCCTTTGGTTTTGTTTTGTTCGCCCTAAATTGGCAGGGTATGCCCAGACGTGGGTCCCTTGCTCACTTTGCCAGTTAGGATTTTTCTCAGTTTAGGAGTAGTAAAGTTAGGACTCCTAACTTTAGGACTCCTAAATGCCTTCTGTGAATAACGAAACTCTTAAAGTTAGGATTTTTCTCATTTTAGGAGTAGTAAAGTTAGGACTCCTAACTTTAGGACAGTGCACTTTCGCATTTGGTGATGCAGTGCACGCAACAAAATTCATTTTATTTATTTATATGTTTACTTACCTGTTAAACTCCGTAATCCATACATTACTACCCCCCACCCTGCCCCTCCCCACGTCACCGCCCGGCCGGTACTCCCACTACCGGCCGCGGCTGCACCCAACACAATCCAAAGTTCAATCCATGGTGAAACCAGATAAGTCTTTTCCAGGTGATGAAAAAGTTCTGTAGTTTGTTCTTTAAAAGTTCTTTTTGCTGGCGTCGTTTCAGGTTCACTGGGATCCTCGGAAAAAGTTTTAAAGTTAATGAAATAGCCAGAGGCAGTTCTGTCAATTGTAGGGATTGCATCAGGATTCGTTGAAATCGCTGGAACCACTTGATCACTTGTTACATCTGTATGGTCAGTTGCTATTTCATTGTAGACAGGCGTTTCTTGACGAACTGTTATTTGGGCCTCAAGAGGCTCCATGGCTTTGTTGCATAGTCCTTCATTTCGCACTGCAGATTCTTCAAAGGTGATGAGTCTCTCAGTTTGAGCCTCTTGATAGTAGCTAGATTAGGATGTCTGCTACATCTTTGGAGTCCACTTGGCCTACTGCTTATGATCGGCCACATGATGTGGATTGACCAGGTCGATGGACACAAACCTGTTCTCCTTTTTCCAGCAAGGGGCGGAAGTATCACTGTTCTTGATCCGTGGATGGCTAGGACAGGTACTGCTTCTCTGTAAGAAGGCCCAAATTCCTTCTTGTCCACGATCTTTTCTCTGACTAGATCCCCAATATTTGGAATCCAGACAGGCCTTGCTGGAACGGATGGTTTCTCTTCAGTGGTCGTTGGCTTCAGGAACACGTTACTTTGGCATTTTCTTATTTCATTTAAGTCCTGTAATACAGCCAAATGGTCTTTGATATCAAAGGGTTTTTGTTCTGCCACTGAAGTGTGACAATCGAGGTCCGGCACAATCATTCTAGTTCCAAAAAGGATTTCATATGGAGTGATTCCCCCTAGAGAACTTCTTGGCAGATTGTTAAGACTACGTTGGACACTTATTAGATGTTTGACCCACCCGTCACCCGAGCCTAATACCCCAGCTGTTATAGATTGCTTTATGTCCCGTTTTTTTCTCTCCACTACCGAATTTCCCTCAGGATGGAATGGACTAGAATACCGCAATGCAACACCCAGATTGGCCATGGCCTCCTTGTAAGCTTTTGAGCTAAATGCAGGACCCTGGTCAGAATGTAGCGAGCCGACTGCGTATGTGCCGATAAAGACTCTTTTAACAGTTTGTGCGTCAGCCGAGTGCTGAGGTCACATCCAAATGAATCTGTCCTAATAGTTGTGGGACCGCATTCGTCCATAGGGACGCCTGCGTGTAGATAGTCTAATGCTGACTAACAACGGTGTCTTTACTGGGCTGGCTACACTGTAGTCAGGTATCTGGCGGCGTTCTCTGCTGCGATCTCTGTTGCAGTTATGGCAGTTATTTGCAAATGTGTGAGTGTGACCATTCATCTCTTGCAACCAGTACGTCGCCTTTATTTCTAGTATAGATTTAGAGATCCCCTGAAGTATCAGACTCTCTCCCAAATGTGCTTTGTGTATCAAAGCTACTCTACTTTTCCTGTTTGGAATTAATCTATCCCCCACTCCAGGGATTCGAGCAAAAGGAAAAGAGTTCGCATCAATTAAGTATGAGTATTTGAGTGGATAGTTTTGAGTTAACGCTGCACCGCTGCCTTTGTTTGTGGCATTGACAGCTAGCATTATTTTGCCGTCTATTTTCGTTTTTTGAACAAGTGATTGCAGCTACGGAAGCCATTTGCACAGCTGCCTTCGTGGCTTCATCAGCCAATGAATTCCCTGCAAAGTGAACGCCATCACGTTGATGACTCAGTGTATGTATCACGTGAGCTTTTTGTAGTTCTTGTCGTAACTGAACTACTTGTTCCCAAAGTAATTTATGATTGATTGTGCTACCTTTTGCATCTTTGAAACCGTTTTCAATTCAGTTCTGTAAGTATTCATTGTAAGATTGGATGCAATAATAGGAATCGCACACTATGAGTGTGGGGAATACGCGATCAGTATTTTAAAGGTTAAGTACGTGAATCTGCATCTTCCTGGAATGATTCGGATCACTAGGTTGCGTACGTTTATGTGTGTTTGTAAATGTTTTGTTGCTAACTTGTCTGTTTGCAATAAATGCTAAATTTCTGTGTGTTTTTGTGTCCAATTAACTGTTTTGAAATCAGATTTGATTAACTCGTAGAGAGGTTTAACCCTTTCTGCGTAATTTAGAATGTATGTTCCTTCACACTGTGCATTCCACGCTCTCCCTGCTCCTTCACGCTCTGTGCATGTTGCGCTCTCCCTGATCCTTCACACTCTGTGCATTTCGCACTCTCCCAGCTCCTTCACACTCTGTACAAGCTGCACTCTCCCTGCTCCTTCACAGTATGTGCATGCTGCGGTCTCCCTGCTCGCTTCACACTCTGTGCATGCCGTATTCTCCATGCTCCTTCACACTCTGTGCATGCTGTGCTCTCCCAGCTCCTTCACACTCTGTACAAGCTGCGCTCTCCCTGCTCCTTCACAGTCTGTGCATTCTGCGCTCTCCCTGCTCGCTTCACACTCTGTGCATGTTGCACTCTCCCTGCTCCTTCACACTCTGTGCATGCCATGACCCCTGCTCTTTCACACTCTCTGCATGCCCTGCTCTCCCTGATCCATCGCGCTGTGTGCATGCTGCGCTCTCCCTGCTCATTCACAGTCTGTGCATGCCATGCCCCCTGCTCCCTCGCACTCTGTGCATGCCACACTCTCCCTGCTCGCTTCACACTCTGTGCATGCTGTGCGCTCCCTGCTCCTTCACTCTATGCATGCTGTGCTTTCCATGCTCCTTCACACACTGCGCATGCTGCACCCTTTCTGCTCCATCACGCTCTGTGCATGCTGCGCTCTCCCTGCTCGCTTCACACTCTGTGCATGTTGCACTCTGCCTGCTCCTTCACACTCTGTGCATGCCATGACCCCTGCTCTTTCACACTCTCTGCATGCCCTGCTCTCCCTGCTCCATCGCGCTGTGTGCATGCTGCGCTCTCCCTGCTCATTCACAGTCTGTGCATGCCATGCCCCCTGCTCCCTCACACTCTGTGCATGCCACACTCTCCCTGCTCGCTTCACACTCTGTGCATGCTGTGCTCTCCCTGCTCCTTCACTCTATGCATGCTGTGCTTTCCATGCTCCTTCACACACTGCGCATGCTGCACCCTTTCTGCTCCATCACGCTCTGTGCAGGCTGCGTTCTCCCTGCTCCATTACACTGTGTGCATGCTGCGCTCTCCCTGCTCCTTCACAGTCTGTTCATGCCATGCCCCCTGCTCATTCACACTCTGGGCATGCTGCGCTCTCCCTGCTGAATTCGCACTCTGTTCGTGCTCCGACCTCCCTGCTCGATTCACACTCTATGCATGCTATGCTCTCTCTGCTCATTCACGCTCTGTGCACTATGCACTCCCCCAGCTCCTTCACAGTAGGTGCATGCCGCACCCCTTGCTCCTTCACACTCTATGCATGCTGTGCCTTCCATGCTCCTTCACACTCTATGCATGCTGAGCCCTTCCTGTTTGCTTCACACTCTGTTCATTCCATGCCCTCCCTGCTCCTTCACACTCTGTGCATGCCGCGCTATCCTTGCTCCACCACACTGTGCATGCCGCGCCTTCCCCTCTCCTTCACACTCTGCGCATGCTGCACCCTTCCTGCTTGCTTCACGCTCTGCGCATGCGGGCCGCTCCCTACAGGCTGTTCTGCAGGATGCACTGACCCTCTTACTTCTCCCTCCAGGTGAAGGGTGAGGCCAAAGCTTTTGCCATTGAAGCGAAGGCCATAGCTGATGCTGAGCAGATGGCAAAGAAGGGAGAGGCCTTCCAGCAGTACAAGGATGTGGCCATGTTGGACATGCTGCTCGAGAAGCTTCCTCTGGTGAGAGGCAGGGCGCTGAAGGGGGCGAGCGGGGTGTCCTGCTACTCCCTTGGCTGAGATGTAGCTATACTGATGCACAGTGATTGCTGGACCAGAATCCATGCCCAGCACTTACCGCGCACGAGTCCATGCCCAGCGCCGACCGCGCACGAGTCCATGCCCAGCACTGACCGCACTCAAGTGCATGCCCAGCACTGACCGCACACGAGTCCATGCCCAGCACTGACCACACATGAGTCCATGCCCAGCACTGACCACACACAAGTGCACACCCAGCACTGACCGCACACGACACCATGTCCAGAACTGACCACCCACGAGTAAATACCCAGCACTGACTGCGCAGGAGTCCATGCACAGCACTGACTGCGCACGAGTCCATGCCCAGCATTGCCACGCACGTGTCCATGCCCAGCACTGACCGCACACAAGTCCATGCCCAGCACTGACCGCACACAAGTCCATGCCCAGCATTGACAGCGCACAAGTCCATGCCCAGCACTGACCATGCACGTGTCCATGCCCAGCACTGACCACGCACAATTCCATGCCCAGCACTGACCACACACAAGTCCATGCCCAGCTCTGACCGCACACGACACGACTCCCAGCAACGGCCGCGCACAAGTCAATGCCCAGCACTGACCACACACGACTTCATGCCCAGCACGGACCACACACAACTCCATGCCCAGCACTGACCGTACACCTCAGTTCAGGCCTTTCAGGCATTTTTGGGTGTACGAATCAGAATCTGCATGCCGGGCCCACTAAACTCTTCTCTTTTTGTCTGATGCAATGAACACCTGATTTTATATATAAAAAGTGCTTGTCGGCCAGGGAGAATGAAATACTGTAGTTCTCAATCTGGTATCATCTAGTGGCATGGCCATAGAAGCTGCCTTTTTATTAAAAAAGACTGTCTTCTTTTAAAAATCGTTGCATACATTTTGCTGGAGTAGCACAGGGCCCTGAGAAGCACAGCGCCTGGGACATAATGAACCATCACTCTCCCAACTCCTATGATAGCTCTTCCTCACCCCGACTTGAAGCACCCCTTCTATCCAAGCCCCTTACACCATACACCATACCACTTAATTCTGACCCACTGTGCTACTCCTACTACTCCAGTACAAGTGCCCCCACAGAGCCCTACAATACTCTTAAATCCTGTCTGCACATTCCTGCGAGTTCAGTACTGGAAACCTGCACAGCCTCTGACGTAGCTTCACTGTTTGTTGCTCTGTTTGTGCCAGTGTGCATTGTCTAATTCTTCTTCTCTGGTGTTTCCAGATGGCAGATGCGATCAGTAAACCTTTGACCCAAGTCAAGAAGGTGAAGATGGTGTCGAGCGGCAATGGGGAAGTGGGAGCTGCCAAGCTTACTGGAGAAGTGCTGGAGATACTCAACCAGCTGCCAGACACTGTGGAGAAGCTGACCGGGATCAGCATTAATCAGGTGTGTATCGCTCAATAGTGGCACCCGGCTGTGGCTGGCCGTCAATCATTTGTGTATGGGCGCAGACCAGCACTGAGCCTGGTGTGTATTGGCAAAGTTCACTCAAAGTCCTGTGTGTCTGGGCAGAATTGGGATGTACCCTTTGATATGGGTGCATCTGACGTGTGGCCAGAGACCACATCGCAATATGATGCACAGGCAGCATAGAACCACTATCTAATTTGTTCTTAAGTTTTTGTGAAAAGATGGAGGTTGGCTCAGTGTACCCTTGAGGAAGTAGAATCCAAGTAAATTGGGCTTGCCTAAAGAGAATGTAAAAGGGAACTCACTGTATGGGGTAAAGAAGGCAAAACGTAGAATAAAAACAGTAAACCAGATGATGACGGTAGGAGGAAGACATGACAGAATCATACCAGGGTTTGTCACAATAGGACAACTTGACAACACAGTAGCATTAATAGCACGTAAGTCTTCACAAATCGACATGTATCTTTTCAAGCCTTTCCGATGGGTAGGATTGGGGTGGTACAGATGCTTACATTGAGTAACGTAACCCTTTACTTTACAGGAGCAGCATTAACTGGGCCGATTTCTGCTTCTGCCACAGGATGCAGTTGACATTGTGGTAGATGAGGCAGCTTCTTTATTTAGTTCAACCTGATTTTGACAGGATCTGCAGTTAAAATGCAACCCACATAACGGCTGGGACTCCAAAAGAGGGTGGAACTTGTGCCATAGTTTCAGGAGATATCTTTATACTATCATGAACAAATCATTTACACTTAATCCCGGTAAAGCAGCATTTTCATTTTTAATATTACCATACTGGTTAAGAGTACCACTGTTCCAGTACACAGCACAGTTCAGTTTACAAAGTAGCTTCCTCGAAGCAGGTTTGCTGGAGGGGTGGGACTAAAGTGGAAGGCTTGTTGTCTGTAACCAGAGCCAAAGAAGTAGACATAGGGCTGAGAAAATGTAAGAAATGCAAATGCACCAATCAATTTGCCCAAGAGAAGAAAAGCGGGAGACCCAGAGTTTTATAGAGCGGATCGACTGACCCTGGAATCAGTAAGGCTGGAAGTGGGCTTTGCGTTGATAACACGTAGTTCATACAGCCCTTTCTCATCTGATGGGACTAAAGCATGCACAGTGCTCCCCCGGGGCTGTCCGAAAAGGATAGGCAGCTGTTCGGTGGAGGAAGATGGAAATTAGATTGTACTGGCTGATGGTGACTATTCTGGAGCAGAACTGGGCAACCATGTTTCCTGTTCCCTAAATGATCACAGTTGAAACGTAAGTAGTAACTAGGTGAAGCCAATTCTGTCCTTCACCCTTGCCTGCTCTCCTGCCTCCACCCACCCTGCCCATTTGGCTCACCCTGTCACCTCACTTCCCCAAGGCTCCTGAGCCCAAAAGATGCGCCGAAAACATTACATTCGGAATTACGGTACTTTAGATTCAGCGGATCGTGTCTCACACTCGTCCTACTACACAGCGATAAGCCACAGAAAACATTCAAGACAGAGTCTTCTAATGCATCGTGTTCTTACTTGCTCGTGTACCTTTGGTAATATCCCTAGAACAAAAGCATCAATCACTTCTTGAGCTGGTTCTGCAGCATTTCCAGTACCAGGGTGACAAGCAAATACATCTTTCAAATGATGAAGTAAATCATAGGGATTTTCCACTTTGTTTTGTTTACGATGGTTCAATCCCTTTTAGTAGGACAGGCTACAGTGAGCACATTCACACAGCATCACTAGCAGTAATCAAAGCAGCATTGTCCAAAGCAATTTTGTGGCCAGTTGACTTTTGGTACCGACTGGACTTTCACATTTCTCTTCCCAAGACACAATAACATGTAACAATTGAGTCTCATCAGCCCAGTTAGGGTTAAAACTTTACAAAATCATTTGCTATTCTCTGAATTTCTGTGTGTTTTCTCGTGTTTTGGAACATTGACAATGGTATCCGAAGAATCAGATGTGGACCATGGGATGTGAATGGGGATCTGAACAGCCCCTAACCCCGGGGAGGGGGTGGGTATTATCATAAAGGCAGATGGGCACCGGTCTGAAGGTGGGTAAGGTCGTTGGACTCATTGCTCTCCTCATCAGTCGAAAGTGGTGTCCCTCTTTCGATTCCGTGCACACCTTAACGCCTCTCCTGCTCCTCACCCACCTGTCGGTTTTAGACTATCCTGGGTAGTAGTCACAATGTGTGCCTGACTGTCCCAGGCATGCGTTTCGGATTGGTTGGACAGCGATCTAGTCCACTATAAAAGTGCAGAGAGAGTGGTAAATATGGAGTGGTTGTCGCCGTCTCTTGTCTGGCTCTCCTGCTTGTCATTCTGCTCTCAGTCGCACAGACACTCGCCTGTGCACACCATCCGCCCGCCCTTCCACAGGAACTGTACCTTCTTCAGCTGGAACCCGTGGAACACCCCATGCATCTCCTGTCAGAATTGAAAATCTCAGTATCCCTGATATGTCCTCCTCCATTTCTACAAGGATATTATTAGTCATTTGGGCAGATTAGTGTGTAGGGGGTAGTGCAGTAGAGGTACAAGTTTGCATCCAATCCCTCCAAATGCTCATTTGGGATCTCAGTTTCTCTTTGATGTCTTTGAAACCCCACATCTGGGATTCCTGCCAGCTTTTCATGGCTTTCTTCATAGTTTGCTTTTAGCCTCTCTTGGGTTATTCAGATATTGTATATAAAAGGTACCTTCTTCTGGAAGGGACTTTCTCTTATCACCATCAGTGCTTGTCTTCCAGTTTTCTGAATCTGTGTGGGTGCTCACAAGTTAGTGTTTGTCCATAACATGGACGTGTGGCCCTTTAGGAAGGGCTTCACTCAGTTTTGATACTTTGGGTCCCATTTTCATTTACTACACCCACATTCACATCCAAGGAAGAGCTTGTATAGTCTGGTGGCTTGAGCAAAAGTTTGTCCCTGTGGGGGAGGTCTGAAGGTGCCTTCACACTTGCTCACTGGCCCTCATGCAATAAAACACCTCCAGTCACAACTTGCAGAAGGTCCGAGCGGCTGAACCAGAATACCTCTTTCAGCACATTCATCCAGAAGGGTGTGCACTGAGACCTAGGAAATCACTGCAGCTTTCTACTCTAATATTACAGATATCCACCACACCTTTACCTACCACATCCCAGGACTCTGTCACCCCACTCCCATCTTCTCCTATCCAACCAACTTATATTGTCATTACCTGCCCAGGTGACAAATTAAGAAGTTTATGTAATGGAATACTACCTAATAAGTAATATTTCACCAATCACATTTAATATCATATCACTATTTATAATCTGACCTCATCAGTGAGCTGAACACTGGACTGTCCTCCACCCAAGCTCCCCACAGAAAAACCTCTGTCACCCAGCCACCACCAATATAGATCCTCATTTAGCTACTCACCATCCCATGCAACCACTTACACACCAACTGGCAAACTAAAAGGTGTGAATGTCTGTATCAGTCACTAACCCAGGCATTCAGTAAGACACATTTAATCACTCACTTATACAGTCAGTCACGCACCTACTAAATCATCCATCCAGACACTTATACACCCACTCATTCTTCAATACAGATTGGCAAATATATAAACATATTTAAACTTTATAGAAACACACAGTCACTTGATGATGTCATCAGTGATGTCATTTGAGATGTCATCATTGATGTCATTAGTGATGTGACTTATATGTGAAAAGAAAGGGGGCCCCTGCCTAAAAGGATAAACCCTAGCAAGGAAACTAAACTTGTTTAGGAAGAAAGAAATTGGCACCGGGTTATGTGCATATATTTACATCACACTGGTGAACGCTAAAAGTAATAAAGTCAATGCCTAATTAAATTTGGTATGAAAATATTTTTATTTTATTTTATTATGATTGTGAACTTGGTTCAGATATTTGAAACACTTGATAACTAAATATATAATTTTTTTTACATGTGTATAATACAAATTAGTGCTTTACAATTCAAAACAAACACAAAAGGCTCTTTTTAGCCTTGCCAAAAGTATCAACTTGCGTATACAGAATTCCTGAGGAAGGCTAACAGCCGAAACGCGTTGAAGGGGAATTAATTCTGTATTATTTGGAACAATTTATTTTGTGTTTGTTTTGAATTGTAAAGCACTAATTTGTATTATACACATGTAAAAAAAATTATATATTTAGTTATCAAGTGTTTCAAATATCTGAACCAAGTTCACAATCATAATAAAATAAAAGAAAAATATTTTCATACCAAATTTAATTAGGCATTGACTTTATTACTTTTAGCGTTCACCAGTGTGATGTAAATATATGCACATAACCCGGTGCCAATTTCTTTCTTCCTAAACAAAATTAGTGATGTGACTGACATGTCATGAATGATGTAATATGTGACATCATCATCAGTGCATTGTGGTAGCGTGAGTTATAGTTAGCTGAACTAACTATAACTGCCTAATTTCTCTGGTTTTGAACGAGTGAAATGTCCAACTAACTATAACGTCCCTGAAACCTGTGTTTTTTCAGTAAATTTCTAATGTTTTTTAAATGCTAATTTCTAACTATAACGTCTCTGACACCTATGGTTTTTTCAGTGAATTTCAAAGGTTTTTTTAAATGCTAATTTTTAACCAAGCCTACAAAGGTAGGACATGTGAAGAAAGAGGAAGAAAAGCACCGAAAGAAGCAAGACAAATGCAGAAAGAGGCAACAGAAGTACAGAAAAACGAAGAAAAGTGCAGGAAGTAGAAGAGATGTGCAGAAAGAAGCAACAGAGGAGCAGAAAGTCCTCCTGTGCCCCCAACTTTTTGCTGACGGGTACTGGTGGTAACTGACTCTGACTAACGAGGGCTAGAGCCAGTGCTATGCTAAAAGACACTTAGAATACAGTGAAAACACCTACATAGACTAGGGAACACTATGCGTTGGGGTACCCCTGTGACTAGCATGACCTCCTATGTATTTGCCATGTGTTAGTGCCTTGGTCAATGCATGAGTACATGAGTAGTGACTGGATGATTACAGTGCTGCAAGAGGAGTGCATGGTGATTTTATAAGTTCTTGGATTTTGGCAGAGTGATTGGATAAGTACATGGTGCTGGCTGGGTGATTGCAGGAGGGCATGGATAGTGACAGGGCGATGGCTGGACTGCCATGGGTACT
Organism: Lissotriton helveticus; assembly: GCF_964261635.1. Lineage (NCBI taxonomy): Eukaryota > Metazoa > Chordata > Amphibia > Caudata > Salamandridae > Lissotriton > Lissotriton helveticus. The sequence goes on from NC_136065.1 coordinate 74,529,453, forward strand.
ACATGGGCAATTGCAGCAGTGAATCACTACTGTGTAGGTGGTTAGAGGTCTGCATGGATAGTGCTCAGGGGAATGTAGCAGTGCATGTGTTAGTGCCTGGGTCATTGCATAAGTACATGGGTACTGACTGGATGAAGAGAGTACTGAACTGTTACCTTCCTTTCCCGCAAATTGTAAAGCGCTCCGATATCGTTCGGGATCAAGTTTGCGCTATATAAAACTTTATAAATAAATAAATACTGCAAGAAGAGTGCATAATGAATTTCTAAGTGCTTGGGTTTCGGCAGAGTGAATGGACAAGTACATCGTGCTGGCTGGGTGACTGGGGGAGTGCATGAGTAGTGACAAGGAGATGCCTGGATAGCATGAGGAGTGCTCAGGGGATTGTAACAGTGCATGTGTTAGTGCCTGGGTCATTGCATGAGTACATGGGTACTGATTAGATGATTAGAGTACTGCAAGTAGAGTGCATGGTGAATTTATAAGTGCTTGGGTTTTGGCAGAGTGATTGGATAAGTACATGGTGCGCGCTGGGTGATTGGAGGAGTGCATGGGTAGTGACAGGGCGATGGCTGGACTGCATGGGTGGTGCTCAGGGTATTGTAGCAGTGCATGAGTTAGTGCATGGGTCATTGCATGAGTGCATGGGTATCAACTGGATGATTAGAGTGCTGCATGGAGAGTGCATGGTGAATTTATAAGTGCTTGGGTTTTAGCAGAGTGATTGGATAAGTACACACATGTCACATCAGGCCCCGCCCCTTCCCTTCACCACTGTACAAACCCGCCCCTGAAGGGTTTTACGTTGGGGGATTAATTCCACTTGAATCCAGAGTGTCCCAGGGGGCCAACTAGCCCACCAGGTACCTCCAGTAAGCGCCACAGAGCTGCGTTGCAGAGAGGTGGTCCAAGGCCAAACCCCTTTTTACACCTCTCTGCAACTCAGCTCTGTGACACTTACTGGAGGTACCCTCAGGATTCAAGGGGACTTAATCCCCCAACTTACAACACAACAGAGGGCCTGTTTGCACAGTGATGAGGGGAGGGGGTGGGGTCTGATGTGACAAGTGTGCAAACGCGCCCTGTGGTGTGTTTTAAGTTGGGGGATTAAGTCCCGTTTAATCCTGAGGGTTCCGGGGGCCACCTAGCCTACTAGGAACCTCCAGTAAGGGCCACAGGGCTGTGTTGCAGAGAGGTGGTCCGAGGCCACTCCCGTTTTTACACTTCTCTGCCACGCAACTCTCTAGCGCTTTCTGGAGGTACCTGGTGGGCTAGTTGGCCCCCAGGGACCCTCACGATTCAGGGGGACTTAATCCCCCAACTTAAAACACGCCACAGGACGTGTTTGCACACATGTCACATCAGGCCCGACCCCTCCCTTCACCACTGTGCAAATGCGCCTGAAGCGCTTTTTAAGAAGGGGGAGAAAAGTCCCCTTGAATCCTGAGGGTCCCTGGGGTCCAACTAGCCCACCAGGTACCTCCAGTAAGCCCCACAGAGATGCGCTGCAGAGAGGTGTAAAAAGGGGCATGACCTCTGACCACCTCTCTGCAATGCAGCTCTGAGGCACATACTGGAGGTACCTGGTGGGCTAGTTGGCCCCCAGGGACCCCCAGTATTCAAGGGAAATTAATTCCCCAACTTACAACGCACCACGGGCGCGTTTGCAGACTGATGCACTGAGGGGGCGGGGCTTCCGGCGCTATGTCATTTTTATTTTTTAAAAGGGGGGCTGTGTGGCCCCCCTTCCTTTCCTATTTTATGGGCCCTTGGGACCCCAGACCCCTATTTTCTTAACTTTAAAAAAAATTATGGAAGGGGGCCGCATGGCCCCTCTACCGCGGCCATTTTCGACCTGGGACCCTATCCCCTGGGTCCCCATTCCTCGGGGACCCCATCACCCGGGGCATGGCCAGTATTTATAATTTTTTTAATATTTGGAGGGGCCTGCAAGGCCCCCTCCTCAGGCCATTCATGGCCCAGGGGACAACCTTTCCTTTTAAATTTTATTTTGTATTTTTTTTTAGGGGAGAGGGGCCACATGGCCCCCCTCCCGAGTCACTTCTCGCCCTGGGGACCCCATGCCCCGGGGCCTGGCCACTCCGTTGGGGACCGTGGACGGAGCCCAAATGCCCCCACGGTCCCACCGGCTGCCCGCCTCCTGCGGGAGCCGGCATTGCTTTTCCACACGGGTAGCTGCTGACATGCAGCTCCACTTGTGGAAAAGCAATTCTGCTTTGGATTTTCCAAAGCAGAGTTTGCTATGGCAGGGCAGGAGCCGCATGGCTCCCGCCCTGCCATAGCAATCCCAGTGTCCCGGGGGTGGGCACCCCGTGACACTGCAGGAGCTGGCCCTGGGGGGTGGCTGTCCCCAGGGCCATCAAGGGCTCCAAAAGGGGAGCCGCGCGGCTCCCCTCCCATCATTTAACATAGCCCTGGGGAGATGGCGGTCCCCATGGCATGTGGGGGGCTTGAGCCACCCCACACAGGTTTTATTTTTTTAAAAGTACAAGCCCTGGAGAGGTGGCGGCCCTGGGGCAGCGGGGGCCGTGTGCCCCTGCAAATATTTTAGAAAAGCCCCGGGGGTGGTGGTGGTCCTTGGCTTGGGGGGGCCTTGGAGGCCCCCCACAGATTAATAAAAAACAAGCCCCAGGAAGGTGGCGGTCCCTGGGGCTGTGGGAGGCCCGCATGACCTCCCGCATATAATTCTCATAGCCCCGGGGAGGTGGCGGTCCCTGTGGCTGCGGGGCCCCACTACATAAATAAATTGCCCACGGGACTTGGCTCACCCGGAGGCTTTGAAAACGAAGCTTCTTTTTAAAAAAAATTCAGACGGATTAGCACACAAATCGCGAACCCGCCTGAAATTTTTTAAAATGTGTTTTTGTAGCCTGATAGGGACCACCAGAACAGACCTGGGGGGTCAGGGTGTTTTTATCGTACCCCCTTTTCTTGTTTTTTATCTTTTTTCTCACTTTTTTCTTTCTCCCTCCTCGAAGCACAAGATGGCTGCCAACACTTCCTGGTTTGAAGTGTTGGCAGCTAATTAGAGCCAAGCTCGTGCTCGGGGTTAGGCTCCGCCCAGATATCGAAACATTTTATTTTCGAATTTCTCAGGAACTACTAAATGGATTTACACCATTTAACAACAAGCGTTTGCAAAGAAATAGGTCTCACATTATTAAAGTTTGAGCTATTGGTGTTGCATTATTTAGCAATGCCAATAGCTCAAACTGTAGACAATCAGAGCAACATTGTCTTGGTTAGTGTTCGGTTATGTACGTTTTTCTGTTTGAGAGCTGCATCAAAATACTGAGCAAATCAATTAAAAAAATTAAAATACTGCCACATTTTTCATTATACCTTCAGGCTGCAATGAGATCTTGACATAAAGTTTGCACCGGTATTCAGGCCTGAATATACCAAAAAAAACAATGTGGTTGATCAAACCTAATGCCGAATATTCTGAAAAATGCTCCAGCACAGAGGTGTGCAAACATCCAGGCAAGCAAGCAAGAGGTCAATGTGTGAAAGGTAACTAAAATAGACCTCTGGGTAGTTTTCATTAATATTGCACTTAGTGTTTTTTAACGTCAGTTATGTCATTTGTGGTTATGTCTGCAAGCAAAACGACACAGGGCACCACATTTGTGTTATGTCATCTGGGTTAAAAATCATGAACTTTCACTTCCTGTGATGACACCACAGTGTTTAAAGGAAGTGTAATGTCTCTTCCACTATCTCTAGCATGGAAAGCAGTACATACATACCAACACAACACAATATTCAATAGAGCCTTAAGCGGTATCTCCACACGAACTCCAAGTGTACTGCCTGTGTTCTCTACAGAGATTACTTATCAAATGACTGTGCAATGTCATAAATTTTATCTGCAAAGGCACGTGACGAGTCTCCTAATTTTTCGTCCTTTTATGCATGAAAAAGACGAGGAAGTTATTTTAATGGTACCACAGAAAGCTTCCAGTTGTTAAAGAGTAACCGGGTTGAAAAATACGCAATCGTCAGATGTGTCTCGAGTTCAGGCGTGCAGAGCTCAGCTGCGCGCGCAGGATGTCAAAGGTGCGCAGATTACTGCAGCTCAACAGTTTTAGCTGATGCGTCACACTGTACCAAATCTCTAAGGCAAAATGATTATTATGTCCGCATTGAAAACCATAAAGGTCTTATTTAGCCTAATTAGGGTATGCTTTTTTGGCCACAGTCCAGGGACACAGCAATCTGCCACGGGTAAATATTTTCTAGCTCCACTTTCGTATAACGCTACCTCTTCTTGTCCGCGTGGCTCAGGTTACCCAGCTGTGGACGGTAGGTTATGAAAAGCACTATTTTGAAACATTGTTCTGCTTTTACACCCCGCAGGAAGTCAGGCGAGTTCTCCTTTTGGTTGGCTTGTGGGAAATTAAAATAAATCAGTGGTGCATGCGCACCACAGAGGAGCGGGAATGGAAAACAGTGGTGCACGCGCACCAAAGAGGAGCTGGGGCTAGGGAGCGCGGCAGCGAGGCGAACGCGCGCTGCTGCATGTGCTAACCACCAACGGGAATGGGCGGAGCAAAGGCGGGACATGCACCCGCCTTGCCCAATCGCGTGCTGGCTTTTTTTTTAAAAAGCATGCGAAAGCCAATTAGAGGTGTGGAAAGCAAAACCACACGCACAAGCATGTGAGCAGCTTTCAAAACCCCATACAAAAGGGCTCTCGCTGCGTGAGCACTGCTGCGCACTGCAGCGCAGGCACGAGCCCTAAAAAAGAAGGACTCTTTCTAAACCAAGGGCTACCTTTTTGCCAAATTTTGTGTAATTCCGTTCAGCATTTGGGGTTTAGCTTTGTCTAAAGTTTCCTATGGAAATTAACATGGGGAAAGTGTGTTTTGGGACCCCCCTTTTTTCTCGGCCCCCGCTTGTCGATTCACCCCGAAACTTTCAAGACAGGAGCTGACCTAAGTGCCCCACTAGTTTTGAAAATTTGCAAAGATTTGTCAACCGGCCCCAAAGTGATTGGGAAAATAACAAAACGCTTTTCCTGTGGAAACTAGGTCCTAACTATAACTACCTACTGGCGACCGCCAGTAGGTAATATATAGCTAGATAGATACATATATATCTTTATATAGCATTTTTCACAGGGATGGTACCAAGGCAGTCCAGCATTATTTGAACAAGAGACCTGATAGTTGCTACGAACATTCGAAAATGATTATTCCCATGATAAACTTGTGTTTGGACAATAATGTTTTTCTATTTTCTAATCAATTGTTTCAGCAGACCAGGGGAGTGGCTATGGGGGCCTGCTTCTCTCCCAGTTATGCCTGTCTGCACATGGGCTACTAGGAGGAGCAGGTCCTCGCGCATGACTTCAGTACCATCTTCAATTCCAAAGTAAAAAGGTGGTTGAGGTATATTGATGACCTCCTTTTCCTTTGGGATGGGTCTGCTAGTGAAGCTGCTGAATTCATAGATGAACTCAATGTCAATAACCTTAATTTAAAGTTCACCAGCAGCATAAGTGCCACGTCCATTGTTTTTCTAGATGTTGAGATCTTTATAGCCAACGGCAAATTGGAGACCAAGCTCTATCGAAAACCCACGGCGGGTAATTCTTTGCTACATGCTACCAGTCACCACCCAGCGCACTTGATACGGTGCATCCCCTATGGGGAAATGCTCCGTATCAGGAGACTTTGTAGCAGCGACACCGAATGCCACAAGGCGCAAACGGAATGCATGGCAAGGTTTTTGAATAGGGGATACAGCACTGAAACTCTGACTAGGGCAATCAGCAGAGCTAACTCCAAAAACAGACAGCAACTACTGTATCCTGCAGCTGTCAATGTTCCCAACCCAACAGCTACTAGCGAGACACGTATTATTTTCGGCTATAGTAACCAACATCAGGCAATTCACAGGATTGTGAAAAACAACTGGTCACTCGTAACTAGTGATCCGGTTGTTGGCCAGTTGGTTACAGGTTGCCCTAGTATAACATACAGGAAAGCCAGATTGATGCAGGATAGCCTTGTTTCTAGTAGTCCTGAAACCAGAATTAACACGCTATGGCTTAATAGTAGCAGCGGCTTCTTGAAATGCTCCACCTGCAAGGCATGCAGGAATGGTGTGAGCAGGAAAGAATACTTGACTCCGTTTAGCGCGAATCCCATTAAGATCAGACAGAAACTGACTTGTAGGACAGAGAACGCTGTATATGTTTTGGAATGTCCCTGCGGCCTGAGGTATGTGGGGAGTACCAGGCCGCAGGTGCACAAACGGATCCTACAACATCTAAGGGCCATTTCCAATGCGGATGCAGCGTACCCTGTGGCGCGCCATTTCGAGGAATGTCATGGATAGAATGCCACTGGGCTCAGGTATTTTGTTATTGACACCGTACTCCCCCAGAGAAGGGGTGGGAACCGTGAAGCCCTTTTGCGTAAACTTGAAACAAGGCACATTATTCTGCTCGATACTAAAATGCCGAATGGTCTTAATGCTAGTGAAGATTGTCATACTTATTTATGAAATTGGAACTTGACAGCAAATATGTAAATTTATAATGTGAGTACTGTTTTTACAGAATGTAACGTATGCCTTCCACAACCATTTACTGAGAATTTTTTGATATTTTAGATCACTCATGTTTTAACCTCACTGGGAGCACTATGATTTTTTTCTAAAAATTTGCCTTTGCTTAATATGTATATGAATTTACTTGCACATGCATTATTTTGCACAATACAGATTGTTAGCCCACTTGGGCGTTATTTAACTTCCTGTTCATCATAGCAGATGAACAGGAATGTTTTTAGCATCCGTGTAAATATGTATATAAATAATGAAATAAGCTTATGATGCTGACATTTGCATATAGCCAGTTTTGTTTTATACAGTTGCACTATTACCTTTAGGATGCTTACTTTTTTGGTCTTTAGCAATGACATGGAATATTTATATTTTAAAACATTTTAGATATTTATATGTTTTATTATTATTCTAAATTGCTGAGGCCAGTTTATCTGTAATTAATTGTGCAATTTACACTGGGGTCAATACCTATGATGAAATGTTGGCATTGTTTAAAATCCCCATGTGCGTGAGCCCTTTTTCATGGGGGCATGTGTATAGTATTTCTTCTATGTTTATGCTTGCATTGGCACTTTGCACTTTAAAAATGGTAAGTCTGCCCCCATGACGTTGTCATGTGATCAAGGCCTCGTCAGGCCGAAACGCGTCATGGCGGAGTGGTGTTGGGTTGACTAAAATTACACGCACCATCATTGGGTTTGCCTCGTCTTTCTTCACGGCTGGAATCGCTGTTTAGACGACTACGTACCGCATATATATATATATATATATATATATATATATATATATTCACTGAAAAAACCATAGGTTATAGACCATATATAGTTAGGAATTAGCATTTAAAAACCTTATTTTACTCACACAAAACCATTGAAATTCCATATATAGTTAGTTGCACTAACTATATATCGCGCACCCGCAATCCACTGCTGATGATGTCACATATTACATCATTCATGACATGGTCAGTGACATCACTGATGACATCACTGATGACATCTCAAATGACATCACTGATGACATCACTGATGACATCATCCAGTGACTGTGTGTTTCTGTAAAGTTTAAATATGTTTTACAAATTGAAGAATGAGTAGATGTATAAGTGTCTGGACGAAGGATTTAGTAGGTGCATGACTGAATGTATGAGTGAGTGAATAAATGTGTCTCACTGAGTGCATGGATTAGTGACTAAACTGTCTTAATTTGTGCATCATTATGTCTGTTGTTCTGTAAACTGCTGCATGTGTTGATCAGTAGCTATATGATTAACTATATGGGTTATTGATTGATTGTCCAAGTATTTGTATGGGAGACTGAGTGTGTGTGTGGCTGGCTGGGAGGTGTGTGACTCTGTGCAGATCAATGTGTACTTGTATCAATGATTGTATAAGAAAGTAAGTATGTGTTAGTATATGTTTGAAAATGTAAGGTGCTCTATGTTTAACTGTATAGACAAGAAAATGGAAGTGTGATTGATTCTTTACAGGACTGACTAGGTGTGTGAGTAACTCCATGGATGAGTGGCAGAGTGTGAGTGTCTGTATAGGTGTATGAGTGCATATGATAGTGTTGTAAAGATGAGTGATTGTATGTATGAATGATTGTATGGGTGAATGAGTGAATGTGTGTGTAGACGTAGGAATCAGTGAGTACGTATGTAGTAACTAGTATTGGTGTGTCAATGGTTTCAAAAATTATACTCTGTATTTAACACTGGGTGAAACAGAGGTTATATTAAAATGTGAGGAGATGCATTGTATTGTCACATGAATGATATCATCAGTGATGTGGTCATTGATGTCAAATGAGATGTCATCAGTGATGTCATCAGTGATGTCATTTGAGATGTCATCAGTGATGTCATCAGTGATGTCACTTACCATGTCATGAATGATGTAATATGTGACATCATCAGCAGTGGATTGCGGGTGCGCGATATATAGTTAGTGCAACTAACTATATATGGAATTTCAATGGTTTTGTGTGAGTAAAATAAGGTTTTTTAAATGCTAATTCCTAACTATATATGGTCTATAACCTATGGTTTTTTCAGTGAATTTTCAAGGTTTTGTAAATGCTAATTCCTAACTATATATGGTCTATAACCTATGGTTTTTTCAGTGAATTTCAATGTTTTTTTAATAGCAAATATCATAAGCTGTCGAATGTCAAGTACGTGGTAAGTGAAAACATTTTCGTGTTTATGCACACTGATCTGCTTTGAATGGTGCCCCCCCCCCTCATTTCTATTAGGAGTACTCTCTCTTTGCAGATAGTGAAAGGTAGTTAACGCAGGCCTTTGCCCCCGTTGTAATACGTCGTGCCTGCTTCTCTCTCCATTTGATTGATTGTTATCCAAGTATTTACTGTTTTAGAATTGGTTCTCTTTGGTTCATTCTCTATTTACAAACAAACACAGAGTCGCAATACTCTGTTTAGTCTTTGCAGATAACGAAAAATCGTGTAAAAAAAAAAGAAAAGGAATCGAGCAAAATCAGTAGGCCACTAATGGGATCTCTTTTTGACCTCGCTAAAATAGAAACATTAGGAACAACCCCTCATGACAAATACAAAACTAGTGAGATGAACTGAACTCCACACAATGATGGCTGCAAAACAGCTCGGCTCCGCCACCCACCCCGCCCAAAATAACGATAAAGAGCGGCTGCCATGATTGGTTGCGGAATGGCCACGACGGAGCTACGAAATGGTGCTGCTCTCATGCTAACCCCAGCTTCAGTCTGAAACATCCAGAAACACTGTAGACTACCAATTCGATCAGTTCCGGTAGCGCCCCAATGTAACCCGGTAGAGAAGAACTAGCCCTCCCCTCTTTGACTTATGGTTCTTGTTGCCTGTCCCTTCTGTTGTCATTTAACAGAACTATTTAGCCTGCTGAAAGGGGTTGTGTTCCGACCGCTGGTTGGTGGAGACATTTTGACTATATTCTGGACCTGCGTTGTCGCGTAATGCGTCATATGACGCGCCGCGTTAGCGCATCCGGAAGTCATCCGGGGCGCGCAGCGCGTAACGTAAGCATAACAAGTCATGTGACTTGTTAATAAAACTTTTCATTGGTTCATTTTACTTTTCTTATTCTAATGATGAAAGGCTTGGTCATATGACCTAAAAATTACGCTTTTTATTACTTCCGAACATTATTTTTTCTTAAATATATGTTATAATGTTCCAGGCTAGTGTACTTTCCCGGAAAATTTACAACTGTCCTGCAAGTAAAATATATTATTTTTTCGAGAAAAAGAGCGTTTCTTCGTCCCATGACGGAGCCGTTGAGCAAAAGAGGGTCGACCTGCTGTCTTAGTCGCCAATACGCCTGAATATGAGATTCTTATCGATCACTTTATGTTGCAGGAATAGAAAACACAACAGCCCTTGACCATTTATCTTTACTGCGTTCCTTCGTATTATACCTTTTACCCTTCATGTAATTGGTCTGCTTTATTTCACTTGCCTTTTAATGATTCTAAAACAGTGACTATTATTAAAAACTTTACCAATGCATATACTACTACCATGTTTTCTTTTAAAAACCTTTATCGTGAAAATTTCATTATACAAATACGAGCCTATAACCACGTGGGCCGGCCACGGAGCAAACTGTAATCGTATATGATGAGTAGACATTTACACTGTAGAGGAACGTAACGGGCGGGCCATTAGGTTGCAAGAACTAAGGTGTCTAACAGTTACGGAATCGGTGGACGTACATTTTATAATTAAAATACGACAGGGCCAGTTACAATAAAATTATCTAGATATACATTTGCGGGCAAGTACCATGGGTGACGTTAATTCGAACTTTCAATAGTACAGTAATCAATAACACATCAGAACTTAATATCAATAGGGATGTCGAAATATTCAATCAATTCTCGTCCCCGCCCGCCATGTGCTTCAAAACTGCATACGTATCTCGTGATTTCAAGGTTCTGCAACCAGTACACAACAAGGAGTTACGAGTCCCATTTATTCCGGCGCCATTTTGGGCGAGGACGGGCAGCTCCAGGATATAGTCAAAATGTCTCTACCAACCATCGACTATGATGATGTTCATATGCTGTATTTATTAGAGTAACACTCATCTGTCCACATGAAATTAATTTGCCACAATCTAAACATGTCATTTTAATCTTTCCAAAGTTCTTCTAAATATTTGGGACCGTTTCCCTTGCCTCTGATGCTGTCAGTGCCACTTCTTTGATGAATGTACTAGCAGGTATGGGGTTCTCCTCCAAATCTCTCTTTTATGCAGCACTATAATTAATTGGTGCCACCTCTCCATATGACGATGCATGGTATAGTTACCATAACTATATTTTTTTTCGGTTCCTCTGGAGAGTTCATCGTGGCAGATGAAGCGTGTAACGTACCGGGCATTTACCTTTTTTTGCATGTACAGGAAAGGAAAAAAAAATCGAGCGTCCGAGTTCTAAGGTGTCCCAGGGCCATTTTAGTGGACCAGGCCCAAATCCAAAGAACAGGCCGCCATTTTGAGAGTCCTGTTGCAGCCGCCTGTCGCTGTAGCATCAAGAGCAGCCGAAATTCAGCTGAATTGCAACTGAAACGGTAAAGGGGCGCCCCACTACAGCAGACGAGCCTCCACCTAGGAAGGCCCGTTCATGCCGCCTCCCCCCCCCCCTTCGGGCACCCCACGCCGTTATTCGGAGCAGTATTGTAGGATGGCCACACCAGTGCGGCAACTTGCTAGACATCACCTCGGTGGTAACCGAATCTCAGCGCCTTGTGGTGTCTCCTCTTCAGAAAATATTCTTGCGCTACCTTTGCCCCATTCACACATCGGTCCGCTACTGACGCCATCTCACAGGCTAATGGGGCGCCCCACGCCGAGTTTCAGCATTGTAGGATGACCACACCAGTACAGCAACTTGCTAGACATCACCTCGGTGCCATACGGATCTCGGCGCCCCACTGCAGATGAAGTGCCTCTCAACTATGAAACCACCACGGTGACATCCGGATCTTGGCGCCTTGTGCTGGTTCCGGCCTATTCACACATCGGTCCGCTACTGACGCCATCTCACAGGCTAATGGGGCGCCCCACGCCGAGTTTCAGCATTGTAGGATGACCACACCAGTACAGCAACTTGCTAGACATCACCTCGGTGCCATCCGGATCTTGGCATCTCAATGCCTAGTGGTATCTTCCATACAGAAAATATTGTTGCGCTGCCTTTGGCCCCATTCGCACATCGGTCCGCAACTGACAGCATCTCACAGGCCAACAGGGCGCCCCACGCCGACTTTTACCATTGTAGGATGGCCACACCAGTGCCACAACTTGCTAGACACCACCTCGGTGCCATCCGAATCTTGGCATCTCAGCGCCTTGTGGTGTCTTCTAGTCAGAAAATATTGTTGCGCTGCCTTTGGCCCCATTCGCACATCGGTAAGCTACTGACGCCATCTCACAGGCCAACGGGGTGCCCCACGCCGACTTTCAACATTGTAGGATGGCCACACCAGTGCGGCAACTTACTAGACACCACCTCGGTGCCATCCGGATCTTGGCGCGTTGTGCTGCCTTCGGCCTATTCGCACATCGGTCCGCTACTGACGCAAACTCACAGGCCAACGGGGCGCCCCACGCCGACTTTCAGCATTGTAGGATGGCCACACCAGTGCTGCAACTTGCTGGACACCACCTCGGTGCCATCCGGATCTTGGCGCGTTGTGTTGCCTTCGGCCTATTCGCACATCGGTCCGCTACTGACGCTGCCTCACGTGCCAACATATTTTCTCCGCATTTTATACCCTATGCCGCATAACAGGTCATGTGACTTGTTTATAAAACTTTTCATTGGTTCATTTTACTTTTGGTTTCCTAATGATGGAAGGCTTGATCATATGACCTAAAAACAACACTTTTCATTGGATGAAAACTTTTTTTTTTCCCAAACGATGAAAGCCCCACCTTGTTTCTGGATGTTTCAGACTGAAGCTGGCGTCTGCATGAGAGCACCACCATCTCGCAGCTCCGTCGTGGTCATTCCGCGAGCAATCATGGCAGCCGCTCCCCACCAGAAGCCTACAGGAGTCGGGGGCCCCCAAAACTTTTGATGAATCCTCAACGCGGAGGGGACGCTTTCGAGAATGGGGTCCAAGACCTAGCAGACAAGCGTCCGATTTCCAAGGTGTCCCAGGGCCATTTCAGTGGACCAGGCCCAAAAAGGAAACAGCCTGCCGCCATTTTGAGAGTCCTGTGACAGCCGCCTATCGCTGCACCGCAAGAGTGGGCGCAACTCAGCTGAATTGCGGCTTTTGACACAGTGGACCAAAAGCGGACGGAATGGCAACTGAAACGGTAAAGGGGCGCCCCACTACAACAGACGAGACTCCACCTGGAGAGGCCCGTTCACGCCGCCTCCCCCGGGGCGCCCCACGCCGTTATTCGGAGCAGCATTGTAGGATACCAAAACCAGTGCGGCAACTTACTGGACATCACCTTGGTGCCATCGTTCTGCTGCCTTGGAACTATTCGCACAACAGTTTGCTACTGATGACCCATCCCCCCGCGACGCCCCACGCCCCACGCCGGATGCCGAAATCAGTGAAATCTGGACGTTGTGCTGCGTTGGGACTATTCGCACAGCCGACCGCTACTTCGTTGTTTTTCCCTAAAAATGTTTATATGTTATTACTGTTTTTGTTTTCTTGTATATATTTATAAGTTATTAAAGTTTTATAATCTTACTACTTTGTTGGAGTGCTATATATTTTTAATGTGACACATAATTGTAAAAACTTTGATGTACAAAGAGTCATCCCTGGAATCTTCCGCTTCATGCTCGGTCCCCTCCCCAATCACAATACAGGATGGTTTTCAGATAATAGGAACGCGTCTGCTGTGACCGATCTCATCGAGTGTGGGCCTTGATCTCCTATAACTCCTTTGAAGAGGGGTGATTCTTTACAGCTGGGGCCATAAACTACATCTGCAGGGCTAGCTAATACGCTAGGACCGGCCTGGACAATCGGACACAGAGGAAAAGGAGTGTCAGAGGGTGCGGTAGTGAATAGGGCGAAAGGGAGGTGTCGGGCGGGCACAGGGTGTGATTCTCAGTGAAGAGCAGCGCAGATGGGGGGTGGTTTATTACCCATGCATAAGACAGAGAGCGGGGGTGACCACTGCCTGGGGGAGATGCTTATGAGGGTGGGGAGCCATGCTAAGGATCGACAGCGTGCAGAGAGTGGGTCTGGTCAAGGCATCTAAAATGACTGCCGTGCACGACAAAAGTGTGGCATTTGAAAAAAGGCAAGATGGCGCAGACAATGTTTTTCAACACTTCCTGATTTCCTTCGAATCGAACGCTAACAGACGTTGGGGCATATTACCAAAGTTAAGCGATATTTATCCCTAACGATGCTTAGCAACGAATTTTTTACCGCTAAGCATCTTCAGAAATTATCGCAGATAAACCTTGCTATTATCAAGGTTTATCGCAAATACGATAAAAAACGACCGCAATGCATTAATATCGCTGAAAACTCAGCGATATTCATGCATTACCGAGCTAATGCTCTTAGCCATGTTATCCACCTCCCATTGGATAACATGGCTAAGAACTGCTCAGGGCAGGTGGTAGCTTTTGGAGATATTCGCGCTTATCGCGAATATTTCCAAAAGTTGGTAATAGGAGATAACGATGTTAGCGACTGTTTCCAGTCGCTAACATCTTGGCATGCCCACTTTGCATGTCATTAGTGATAAATATCACTCACATGCAAAGTGGGGCCCAAGATGGTCGCTATCTCCTACTAGCCGTCGCTAACTGGTGTTAGCAACAGCTAGGTAATACAGAGATAATTTTATCTCCGCGAAGCGGAGCGCTGTTACAGATATATATCTTGTTTTTGAACGTTAATTTCTCAAAATCCACTGAAGCACATATATTGAGACCTAGCAAAGGCACATCGAGCTACCAGTCCCTACAATTTTGCCAAGTTTCGTGCAAATCCAATCAGCCGTTCGATTATTATTATTATTTTTTTTTTTGCCCCGCGGGGCCCTTTTAAAACCTCCACATCAAACCTAAGAGGTCATGGAGGATCTACTATGCCCCCTTATGGTCATTTGCCCCTTCGCTTTGGCCTCCTCTTGTCTCTCGATCCTACCGAGAGACAAGATGGCGGCCGCTACGGACTGTTTGCAATGTTTACAGACGCCGGAGAACCAATCAGCTTCGCAAACCTCCGTTACGCGAAGCGGAGCGCTGTTACAGATATATATCTTTTTTTGAACGTTAATTTCTCAAAATCCACTGGAGCACATATATTGAGACCTAGCAAAGGCACATCGGGCTACCAGTCCCTAATATTTTACCAAGTTTCGTGCAAATCCATTCAGCCGTTCGATTATTATTATTATTATTTTTTCTTTGCCCCGCGGGGCCCTTTTAAAACCTCCACATCAAACCTAGGGGGTCAGCGAGGATCTACTATGCCCCCTTATGGTCATTTGCCCCTTCGCTTTGGCCTCCTCTTGTCTCTCGATCCTACCGAGAGACAAGATGGCGGCCGCTACGGACTGTTTGGAATGTTCACAGACGCCGGAGAACCAATCAGCTTCGCTTCACAAAGCTCCGTACCGCGAAAAGTCCGCGAACCGGAGCGCTGCCCGGTCCGCTGTTACAGATATATCTTTATTTGAACGTTAATTTCTCAAAATCCACTGAAGCACATATATTGAGACCTAGCAAAGGCACATCGGGCTACCAGTCCCTACAATTTTGCCAAGTTTCGTGCAAATCCATTCAGCCGTTCGGGCTAAAAGTGAGGCCAACCGCCCTATGGAAAACTCAATGTTAAAAACACGTTTTGGGACCCCCCTTTTTTCTCGGCCCCCCCTTGACGAACCCCCCCCAAATTTTTAAGGGCTGCTCAGAAACAAAATGTGCCATTTTCCTGAAAATTTCAGCCAATTCCGTCCACAAACGCCAAAGTTATTAGACATAGAATTTTCAAAAATCCCATAGAGAAAAAATCCTAACTATATATACCTACTGGCGACCGCCAGTAGGTAATATATATATATATATATATATATATATATATATATATATATATATATATATATATATATATATATATATAGGACTTGGCCCTTTTTGCAGGGTCATCCCTAAACTCCTTGCTTTCCTCCTAGCCTTTTTGCTGATGTGGTGTAGGTGGTTTTAGGACTCTGGGCACTTTAGCACTGGTTAGCAGTGCATAGTGCGTGCGCTCTCTGCCCTCCATAAGCTAACATGTGGAACTCCCCCCTTATGAGATAATTCCTAAATAAGACAAAATAAGTATGTTATGTTTGGTATGTGTGGAATGGGAATGATAAATGCTGCGCAATGGTATGCGCAGATTTACTTTTACTATTTTAGAAGTGCCACTTTTAGAAGTTGGCATTTCTGTGTGCTGTGTGCCTGTCTGCATGTCTGGTTCTAGAAGTGACCGGGGCTGGTGAGGAGTGGGTGGCTCCAAGGAGGCAGGGTCAGGCTGAGTGGGAGGTCTGCAACTAGAGTAATGGGCGGATAAATCCCCTGTCCCTGACTAGGTCAGTGCCTGCCCTGTGCAAGGCTAGCTCCGCCCCCTTCTAACACCCCTCCCATCGCCAGTTGGGACTGGAACCTCCAAGACCCTTCCAGAAGCCCCTACCCCCAGACTCTTCCAGAAACTTCTACCTCCTTCCAGAAGCAGGGCAGGGAGGTGTATAAATACAGGGGCTGTGAGCCCTTTTGGGTGTGCTTTTGCTGATTTGGAGGGGACAATCTGTCAGGAGGAACCGCCATGGGACCCTGCGTGCTGGCCCCTGTGCCCAACTTTGCCCCTCTGCCTTCTACAGGACTTGGAAGAGACTCTGCAGGAGTAAAGGCTGCTGTACTGGAAGGATTGCCACGTTGCTAGGCTAGACTGTTCCCAGGAACTGCTGCCCTGCCTAGTTGTGCTGTCTGAGGTTCCGTGAATTCTGAACCCGTTTCATAAAGGTCATGGTTTTGTTACGAATTTGATATTAGCGAACCGTAACTAGTTAGTGCGGCAAGTATGAGTGTTTTCATCACGTTAGACCAATGGATTTACTACGTATTTAGGGATTTCGTTCTGAACCCTTGGGTTCCATTTTGTGTATGGCAGCCCTTTTGTGGTTGCCCTCACATAGGCCGATGACTGTGGCTGAACTAGTCTTTTTAAGGACATGTACACCTTAGCTCGAGTTCGTGCTGACTCCTGATTGACCTGAGTGAACTGACCCTGTTGCCTGAAGCTGACCTTGTTAAACCAGTTCCTCCCTTTAGCTGATCAAGATTAAGGATCAGAGCACAGGACATCATAAAGTTTTATTGCACACAAATATGCCTTATCCTACTCTCACCTGTTTCTGCTCCTTTCTTTATGGTCTATTTATGATTGGGTTGTGGCCTTTTTTATTATGGGTTTGTTCGACCTGTCTAAAGAAGAATGTTGGGTTTGACCGATGATTGATCATGGGCTGGGCAACTGAAAAGTGGGTTTTACCGTCATGCGATACCTCTGGTGTGGATACATGTGATTGGACAGTTTGTAAATGTTAGGTATTTGTCTGGAATGTGATTTTTGGCATAAAAAGGGATGACTTGCTTTGTAAAATTGAGCAGTCTCCTGAGAACTCATACCGTGATGACTTCTAGGACTTCTGTTACTGGCTGCAGCCAATAAATTTGATCTTTGACGCCACCAAGAAGTATCCCGTGTCTCTGTATTCTAAGACAGGTGAACCCGAAGACTTTGGGCGTGCCCCTGGCGCCGCTGGGTTCTAAAACCCGGTTCTTCAGTTGGCGCCCAATGTGGGGCGACTTCAGCGGTACCAGTCCAAGCCTGAAGATCGTGAGGAGCTTGGTGAGGAAATTCTGTAGGACGGCCACCACTTCATCGACCCCGGCATGTCGAACGTGGACTGAAGGTCTTTTCTGCGAAGCTTCCCGCTTTCCTGACGGCTACGAAGGACTGCTGCCCTGACTGTCGCCCTGTCTTGGACCCATTTGTGATGCTTTGTATGGCGAGACGATAGACGGGTCTTCTGGTGGCGTGACTGATACCTCAGTTAACTATAAGTGGGTCACTCCCAGTCCTAAAACCCGGTTCTTCATGTCCCCCGGTCTGCTGAACTTGCCCAGCGTTGCCTTTACATTTTTGGACCTTTGCCCAACTCTGCCTGTTTTCTAGCGCCTCGTGAAGCGCTACAGCTTTATTCTGAGGGACCCCTGAGCTGTGAGGACCCTAGTGCCTTGTGAGCGCTGGATTTGAATCACCCCAAGAGAAGAAGGGAGCGTGGACTCTGCAGCGCTGGACTACCTGC
The DNA here is from genome assembly GCF_964261635.1 of Lissotriton helveticus. NCBI lineage: Eukaryota > Metazoa > Chordata > Amphibia > Caudata > Salamandridae > Lissotriton > Lissotriton helveticus. The sequence continues at coordinate 74,547,418 of NC_136065.1, forward strand.
CTGCTACGAGGGAATCCCGGCGTGTGGGATTCCCCCTTCACAACTCTTTCTGCATATTTAAACTGCAGGAGCCCACACTGCGTTTTCCCTGCCTTTTTTCCACTAAGAGCGGGTGCCCACCCTGCATTCCTATTTTTGTTCTAGCAGGTGCCTACCCCGCGTTCTGCCTGTGTTTTTTTAAGCCACTCTCTGAAATCCCCGGGAAGCATCACCACCGCGACCCGAGGTTCCACTGAGGGCCGCCGCGTGCCAGCGGCGACCCGGAAAGGCAAGGAGCAGCCTGGAAGCCAGGCGGACAAGAGGGAGGAAGGCGGGGCACCCGTGGCTGCGAGGAAGCCAGGCGGGAGCCTACCCAGCACTGGCAAATTGGCCCCAGAACACCAGAGACTTTGCTCCCTAGGTGGGGGCTCCCCGTGAGCAGAGGGGAGCCCGTGCAGATGCTGGCATCCCAGGTTACCCCGCCACGAGGAAGCATCCTGTTGGGAGCCACGCCAGGATTGGAGCAGCAAGGGGCGTCACCAAAGAACCTGTGCTGGGATTCCAGGAGCGGGAGGCTTCCCCTACGCCCCCGCGACCGGCTGACGCTGACAGAGGTAGAAGCTTCGACCCCAAGGAAGCCCCGAGCCGGCCCCAGGTACAGTCAGCATTGTGAGGGGAGCTGCTGTGGGGTAGCGGGCGGCAGGGATAAACTGAGGGGACTGCCCAGAATAAGTGGTGGTCTGTCGGGGCATTTGATTCAGAGCCTACCAGGGACACTGCATCCCCAGCTGCACGGCAGAGGCGTGCAGCGGCGACGAGGGCATGCTTTCTTGCTTCAGAGCCCCGGAGTGGGGCTCCCGTGCAGTGAGTGGGGCCAGTGTTCTGGTGGGATGCCCAGCGGCACCGCAGTTGTGGGCTGCTTTAATGGTTGGGACCATTCTGTGATTTGAGAGCCCCAGAGAAGGGGCTCCCATGTTCCCGGTACTGGGCTGATTTACCCTACACAGCTGCACCGCAGGAGCGGGCAGCTGTAACGTTTGGGCATTTTTTTTACCTTCAGAGTCTCCAACGTGACATTACTGGCTTTGCTCCATCCAGCTGCCCCGCCGGACAGTGGGCAGCTGCAACATAGTGGGCAATTATTTTAGGGGTGTGCCCTCCGGATTATGTTTTATGCCCGTTGGGTGCACTATTGAATGCCTTTTTGCCTATAATGTTGCCTAATGCTATTTGCTAATGCTTATTCTACTGATTGGTAGCATAATGTGGTTCCTACCTACTGTTGATCCTCATGTGTTTTTATGCCTGGTGTTCAGGTCCGATGTGTTTTTGCCTCATGAGATGTCTGATATGATGTTCTAGGTTTAGGCCTGGTCTAAGTGGGTATACCTAATGCCTGAGGTTTATGCCTAATGGTTTTATGCTATTGAATTGCCTCATGTGATTATGCCCATCCTAATATGATTATGCATCATGTCTTTTTACCCTAATGAGGTGGTATTTGTGCTAGGCCTAACGTCAGGGGATGATGTTCTAGGTGTATGCCTGATATTATGTGTTTATGCCTCATGTTAATAGGATGCTAAGTTTATGGTCTTGCCAGTAGGTACTGGGTGTTCTTTATAGATGACTTGAACTTTTGCAATGGTTCTGGCAGCAACCCGATTGGCGCTGCCTTGTACATAATCTCCTGTAAATAATGTCCTGGTGCCTGTAGGCACAGTGTATATGTCTGTGATCCTAATGTGTTTTATAATACAAAGGCTATTTTTATATAACCATGTGTGGAGTCTCTTTTGTAGTGTGCCTGGTGTGTCGCCGGTGTGTGTGGGTGTTGCGCAAACGCTTTACACATTGCCTCTGGGATAAGCCTGACTGCTCATGCCGAGCTACCAAGGGGGTGAGCAGGGGTTATCCTCAGGGTGTACCTCCCTTGCCCTGACGAGACAGGGGGTTTCTGCCTGGCTCTGGTGCCTGCCCCGCCGGTTCTAACAACATATATATATATATATATATATATAATATATATATCTCAAGAAACAAAATACTTCTATGCATATATAGTGACTCCTCCCTTAGTTGGGAATGCACAAGGGCACTGAACTACATGTTAGATTAGTTTTACAGCATGAATCCTTTTCTGGATTCACGTGCTGTGCATTATTTCACCATCTAGTGGTTGGGTCCAGAATTGTCTTTGTGTTTTGTTTTTTTCTCTTTGGGGCGTCGTCGACCACCATTTGGTGCTAGGTCCATCCCTTGTATGAAGTCAGTTAGCGCCTCCTCTGCGTGGTAGCCATCTTCGGATTCTTTTTTCCTCCATTTCATATGTATATTGGGCTCTTAGTTTAACATGCACTTCTCGTTCTCTCATTCACGCCCATCTGGTCAATTCGACTCCGACACTCAGAGGAAAAATATCTTATGAGTGGCCTTCGTTACACTGTCCCTGGGGGGCAAAGACTATTTGAGACTTACTGACATAAGCTGTAGACGTTGAGCTGCATGGAACGCCAATTTCTGCATTCGGGGTTGGTGTAACAAAGGCCGCTCATAAGATAGTGCAAACAGAAAACTATTGTGAATACTCTTTTATTCTATAAGGAAGAAACTTGGAACTTAATATACTACCAATAGACTGTATGATATCTGAATATTACAAACTAGCCTTGAGAAAGCCCTGGCTTAATATGCCGTATAGAGCGAAACACGTGTCGGCTGCCCTCTTTTCTTAAACATCCTGCCATTAAACATGGTTAAAAAAGAGCAGAATGGCTCCAAAGGTGATAAATGGAAAACAAATATCTTCCTTCATTAAACTGTAACTGGACTACTGTGTTGTGTCACAAAACAAAGGAATGGACCTAATGAAAAAACAGACCGTCTGAAGGGAGGAACATATGCTTACACCCCTAACCTCACATGTCAATACGAGGCTGAAAGGTCCAGAGCCTTGAGCTACGTTCCTCCAAAGTTTTGTAGGATTTCATATTCAACACCAGGATCTCTGGACCAACCTTTTCTTTGAACTCAGGGGAAAAATAGCCTTCATCGCCTGTGTTGTTCAGTGACTTATTTCCCAGACATTTTCTGTTGAGGCCTTGAGCCTCTCATCATCATAGACTTCCTCTGCAACTTCTTCACAGAGATTGCACACAGGCCGATGGAATGGACCCCCATCCAGAACTGTCCCCTTTGCCCCGGAAGCTTGTTTCCTTCCCAGTATAAGAATTGGCTTGGTAGTTTGGTTTGCCCTGTTCCCATCATGCACTGGGACAGGAACAGACTAATTTGCATGTAGCCAGGTTCTGAGCTGGGATGGTGCAGTGAGCTAAAAAACGGTGATGGATCAAGCCCTGATCTTTGGACTGGGTAAGAGTGGTCTGCTTAATTCAGACACTCTGTTCATCACCACCCCCTTTTCTGAATCATTTTGTCCACCATAAGCGTGGAAGGGTATACTCAGATGTGAGTCCCTTGCTCATTGCACCATCAGGATTCAAGCAAGCCGGGCCGACGACGGCTGAAATGCCAGAAACCGGTCCCCGGAAGCTTGTTTCCTTCCCAGTATAAGAATTGGCTTGGTAGTTTGGTTTGCCCTGTTCCCATCATGCACTGGGACAGGAACAGACTAATTTGCATGTAGCCAGGTTCTGAGCTGGGATGGTGCAGTGAGCTAAAAAACGGTGATGGATCAAGCCCTGATCTTTGGACTGGGTAAGAGTGGTCTGCTTAATTCAGACACTCTGTTCATCACCACCCCCTTTTCTGAATCATTTTGTCCACCATAAGCGTGGAAGGGTATACTCAGATGTGAGTCCCTTGCTCATTGCACCATCAGGATTCAAGCAAGCCGGGCCGCCGACGGCTGAAATGCCAGAAACCGGTCCCCGGAAGCTTGTTTCTTTCCCATTATAAGAATTGGCTTGGTAGTTTGGTTTACCCTGTTCCCATCATGCACTGGGACAGGAACAGACTAATTTGCATGTAGCCAGGTTCTGAGCTGGGATGGTGCAGTGAGCTAAAAAACGGTGATGGATCAAGCCCTGATCTTTGGACTGGGTAAGAGTGGTCTGCTTAATTCAGACACTCTGTTCATCACCACCCCCTTTTCTGAACCCTTTGCCATGTGACCAGGCACAAGCTGTGTAATCTCTGCCTCTCTCCCGAAACGACAAAACCACTTGTGAAGCTTGGCTTACCTTCTGCTCAAAAAAACTCTTTGTTACCAATGAGATAGAGAGAGAATGTGTGCACATCAGTGGATGCAGCGGCAAGCCTTCAACAACATCTTCAGATGACCTCCCTTGCTTGATGCAGAGAAAAGTGAAGAAGTCAGGTGTTTGTCCATCCTGCCTCATCATCCATCGCTTAGCCCCAAAGTGAGCTCTTTCAGCTGCACCACAGAGGAAAGTGACCAGGAGGCTCCTGTGACCTCCAGAGCCTCCGGTCCCCGAACAAAGACCTCAGCTTGGACCGTGAGCATGGTTAGCACCGAAACATGCACCAGGCCTCCAAAAAGGCCTTCAAGTTGTGGAAGAGTACTGCCCCAAAGGAGTCTGGCATCAAGCCCTCCAACTAGCCTTTACACCTCCACCTTCCTCGAGCTCTGAGCAGCACCGGTCAACAGTTTCTGACCGTAGTACACTCCCAACCATCTACACCAAACTCTTGTGGCCATCAAGCCCAAAAATACTTCACAGGCCTTCAAGGATGAAGACTCTTTCGATGCTGGCATCCAGTCTAGACCCAGCTACAAAGGCGTCTTTGACGCTGAAAACGTCATTGTCGCCAAACTCCTACAGGTCCAAATACTCCATCAGCGTCAAAGGCACCATTGCCATCAAGGCCCCCTTCAACAGTGGTCTCTAACAACTCGGAGCAGCCCGTTCTCCAGCAGCTTCCCCAGATGGGGACGATCTCCACATCACTGCATCTCAAGCCTACAGAGGCTTTGCCTCCAAAGAGAAAGTTGACCTTCGAGTAAGAGCTTGCTTTGGATCCGCGCATACACTTTACAATGACTACATTTAGTAGTTACAGCTGTATAGATGCAAAATAGTGAACATTCCTCCCTGTTCCACATATCTGCAGTTAAAGTGTACATTGAAGTCCATATAAGGGTTATCCTTCCCAGGGATCTCCCTGCCCCAGTATGGAATCTTACTATAGTCCTCACCTAAATCAAGGAATCTTCCTTTGAGTCCTTACACTCTTGCCCTCACCGGTCCCTTTCCTGGAAAGTAGCCTTGCTGGCGGCCCTAAGTCTCCTAGAAGTATTGGTGAGTTACAGGCCCTCGCGCTCCAAGAACCCTTCATTCAGGTTCACAAAAATAGGCAGTACTCATAACTCACCCAAAGTTCCTTCCAAAGATGTTTTCCCCTTTTCATGTCGACCAAACTATAGAGCTCCCAGTCTTTTTCCTTCAACCAGACTCTGTAGCAGAGAAAGCCCTACAAAGCTTAGATATCAAACCCGCTGCCATGTATTACCAGCTCTTTGGCAAACAGCCTAAGTGTTTTTATAGCCTTTGCTAAACCTCCTAAGGGCCACTCTATATCCAAAGCCGGCATCACCAGATGGATAGTTAAATCCATCCAGACATGTTATCACAAAGTTGAAAGAGCTCTCCCTGCTACACCCAGGGTGCACTCTACACGAAAGAAGGTAGCAACCATGGTTTTCTTGGGAAATGTTCCCCTAGCTGACATATGTAAAGCTGCCACTTGATCAACCCCACAGACATTTGCTAAGTATTATTCTATGGATATCTTAGCAAGGCAACAAGCTATGGTTAGCCGCTTGGAGGGGATCCTGCTTTACAGCCAATGCAGAGCGTGTGTATCTACAGCATCTCATGCTTAAAAGTGACAATGTAAGTTACCCTGTAAGCATATGTTCATAGCCTGTAGTGCTGTAGATTCACATGCGCTCATCCTGCTTCTCAGAAGAGTGCAGCTTTGATCACAGATCTCTTCCTTTATTGACTAGCTTCATTTTACAATTCTCATGTGCACCATACTGTGTTTACTCATCACTCCACACTACTCACACCCGCTGTGCGAAAAACAATCTAATATGGATTTCGGTGCCTATGCACATTGCTAACTAAGGGAGGATTCACTATATACCTTGTGACTCAAAAGACTTCTTTGAGAAAAACACAACTTGAAAATGTCTGAGCCCAACATAAGATGGTAGGAGTACGCAGAACATGTGAATCTACAGCACTACCCACAACAAACAGATGCTTACAGTGTAACTTGCACGTTCCATCCAAGCCATCCTTTTTTCTTTGTCAACGTGTTAACATTCCTACTGTGTTTTGTCTTTTGTAAATACTTGCACAAACTCCTCTTCAAGAGTTTTTGGTGGGCTTTCTATCTACATCATGGCATGTGTTGCCTTGTTTAGATGTCCCTGTTTCCTTTCCATCCTCCTCCTCATAGGGCCAGGGACGTTGTCTGCAGAATATCATTTTGTGATCTAATGTTCTTTTATTCTCCCATCTCTCTCTCTCTCTCTCTGCAGTGCTCCCAGATGAAGCCTGGAAGGATGGCCTAACGAAGGAGGTGTCAGCGGCGTCTCCGTGGTGCCTTTATGCATGTGAACCCCTCAACCCTCGTCATACTTACTTCACGTACCTGGTCTCCTTCCTCATGTCCACTCCCACCCCATGTATGTGCACACCAAAGTACTAGTTCCTTACTGTGCACCCCTCAGGCCCCTGGGGACTGTTCTCATCAGACTGGTTGCAGATGGACTTCTCTCTGTCCCAAAACGGAGGGGGGGAGGCGGCAGGATTTCCTTTTTTTCATACTGTACATGATGTGCTAACCATCTGGGTATAAAATGCATCCATCTGCTGTGACTGCTAATGGACTCGGAAATGCACGGGGTGTAGGAACAAGAAGGAATGACGATCCCACACAATGACCGCCCTAAAAACTCATTGCCTTCTCGCCCTTTTAAGGCTTGCCTACCCAGAAGCCTGTGGCAGGGACCAAACCAGAGAAAACTGGGCATGTTTCATCACTGGGACCCATGCCGCCTTGGGAGAGCACTCAAAGGATTCAATGGTGCTGGATGGGGCTGTCACCCTTCAAGACCACAATGACCCTCCCCACAAGTCTTGTTACCACCATAACTATGAACAAAAGTAACCACTGTGTACAGGCACACAACCCCACACCCACTGCCCTAAGGTCACATGACACCCACTGCCCTAAGGTCACCTGACACCTAGCACTCCAGCCATAATTACAATGTGGCTCTGTGATTTTATTATTCTGATGTGTTTTTTTCACTACTTCCGCCTTTGGTGCCATACAATTTAGCTGACACATCAAAAGAAGGCTGGGATATGTCTGACTTGCCTGCTCTTATGACCTCACCCTAATATCATACACACACCTCCAGGTCCCTCTCACCAACCAAGGTTTAAGGCTTCATGGATTGTAAAAGCTGCAGCCTGCATTCCTACTTTGCCTTCTCATTTAATTGGCTGATTTTGGGTGCTGACAACTCCTATCCATGCCCCCTATTACCCCTTTTAGCCAGGGGTAACTCACATGCCACCCCATTTCTATCCACCCTTTCGATCTAGGTATATGGCCTGTGTGGGGGAGGGAGGCTTCTCCACAGCCTCCTCCTGCCTGACACCTTGTGGCCAGGGGATGTAGAGAGCCACCCGGGCTCTCCTCGACAATGTATCGAGCATGAACTCCTCGGGGCGGGCTCGACCCGAGGAGATAAAATAAACGGTGTGAGACCGCTCTGGGTCTTCCTACCAAACTATAACTAATAGTGTTATGTGCCGCTTATTCCAGCGCTGCGCAGGCCTTTATCACCCGTGGCCGTGCTACATCGGCGACGAGGCCAGTCAGACCCCGGTGCGCCGCAACGCTGTGTCTGCTGCCCCCTGATCAAAGAGACATTCCCCTCCTCGTACCTGCTATCGGCAGCCTGGGCTGTGCTCCTGTGCCCTGCGCTGCTGCCTCGCTGTACCCGCCTTACCTGCCCTTGCTGCTGGCTCATCTGGTATCGGCCTGCTCCGGCCACAACGATCTCCAGCCCCACGACACTGCTTTCCGGCCGCAGCTCTACGTTTCAAGGAAGCCGCGGGGTGCGCGCTCAGGTCGGCGGTGCATTGGTGATGCAATGCTGTGCGGCAGTCCTCAGGTTCCCATGCCTGACAGTGGATCACCCCACGTGTCCAGCGCATCCCGCTAGGGGCAGCAGTGGCAGAGAACAAGCCACAGAGAAACGGTTGGTCCCTGCAGGCCTCAATAACGGCTGGAAATCAAAAGGGAAAGCAACCAGAGAGGGACGGGTGGGCCCTGCAGGCCTTAATCTCTGCAAGAGAGAGAAAAAAGAGACATTAACCAGGCACACACTCAGCCCACTACAGGGGGAGCACTCCAGAACCCACAGGTTATGTACTGCTACAGCCACGGGGAAGGCCGTGAAAAGGGGCACCTTTTGTTTTCTTCGACCACAGAGCCCACTGAAAATAAAAGAGGGCCATTTTCAACAGGGGCAGACAGGCACGGCGCATCACACCTCCTCAGGCCCACCAGTCTCGTGGCTACTTGCCACCATACGCCTTGTATCCAGGACCCCTAGGGGAGACGCCACGCCACCGCAACTGCACCCAAGCACACCGATGCCATGAGCATGCCGGCCACAACAGGAGCTGATGGCCAGAAGGCTGGAGCAAGCAGACCATGCGGAGCCGATGACGGCCCACCACCAAGTCACAGCCACGTGGTTATTTCACCACTGCAACCCTTCAGCGAGACTGCTGATCTGGCCACGGTGGTCCTACAATGGAAAGCGTATATTGGACGTTTAAACCACTATTTAAGGGGCACAAGGGAAACAGATGGCACTGTGAAAAGGTCACTGCTCATATACTATGGGGGTGCGGAGATCTACGATCTGTTTGAGACATTGCCCAACACGGAATGATGATGACTATGAAGCGGCGGTCGCCGTGCTCAGCAGGCATTTCGATCCCCAGCTCAACCCTGACTTTGAGCGTTTTAAGTTTTGACACGCATCACAGTCAGACACGGTGTCAGTGGACATGTTTTATGCGCGACTGCGCAGGCTGGCAAGCTCATGTGCCTTCACAGACCAAACAGAGGAGATACGAGGACAAGTCATCCAGGAATGCCGTTCAGCACTGCTACGGAAACTGATCCTTCACCAGCCAGGAATCTCACTTGACGAGATCCTCATCCTGTCCAGGTCCCACGAACTCCTGAACGCACAGGCGGGCGAAATGGAGGCCGCCCTGCAGAGGACCGCTGCAGCGCCACAGACACCAAGGTATATGCCCATCAAAGAGGAGAGAGTCGAGGCCATACAACGGCGCCCGAGTACAGCCCGTCCTGTGCTGCGGCCGCCGACGAGTGGGGCATGCAGCAACTGTGGGGTGGAACACCCGTCTACGACAGTATGCGGAGCGAGGGGGAAGATGTGCTCCTGCTGCGGAAAGGTGAATCACTTTCCCCCGGCCTCGGGGAATGACGCAACATCTACGCCAGGTATCACTCGACGATGCACAGTCCCAAGAGGACAAAACGACGCCGGGGCTCTGCCTAGCGCTTGAAGAAGATGACAATGAGGTGTTTGTCGTATCCTTCATCAACAGGTCAGATAAACACCAAAGGCCGCCGCCGATGTGCTCTGTCCTAGTTGGAGGGTCAGCAGTCCAGGCGCCTATTGACACAGGCACATCGGTCAATGTCATGGACTCAGAAGAACAGTATGAACAGCTGTAGCCACGACCCCCTCTCGCACCAACCAAGGCCAGGATCTATACCTATGGAGGTACACACCCTCTACCCCTCAGAGGGGTTATCGAGGCTGACCTTACCAGTGATGAACACGTCATGAGGGCCCGTTTCCACATCACAGAAGGGAGGAAAGGCACCCTTCTCAGTTGCCACACCGCAGAAGACCTCGGCCTGGTTTTCTTTGCTTGTCAAGACCACGACTACCACGCTGATGCCATTTTACACGAATTCCCGGCACTGTTCACAGGACTCAGCAAGCTAAAAGGGAAGCAGTCCAAGCTCCACATTGACCCCACCATGAAGCCGACGGCCCTAAGGCAGCGGAGGGTGCAGCTCAATCTCCGCCCGCAAGTGGAGGCTGAACTGAAGAATCTCGAGGACCTCGACGTCATTTAGAAGGTTTCCGGCCCCACCCCATGGGTGTCCCCGTTGGTCATGGCCCACGAGCTGAAACAGCTGGATGCCATACGACTGTGCGTGGACATGAGGCTCCCAAATGTGGCAGTTAAATGGGAACGTCATCTCACCCCCACCATGGATGAAGTCTTGGTAGACATGAACGGAGCCAAGTGGTTCTCCAAGCTGGACCTGAACACAGGGTACCATCAACTGGAACTTGAGCCTGAGAGCAGGTATATCACCATGTTCTCCACCCACGTCGGCCTCCGGAGGTACAAAAGACTGAGTTTTGGGGTGTCGTCTGCAGCCGAGGTCTTCCAGAACGCCATCCAGGAAGCACTGTCCAGTATGCAGGACGTCATAAATCTGAGCGACGACATCCTGATGTTCTCGAACACCTTGGAAGAACATCACACCCACCTCCAAGCCACCCTCCAGCGGCTAGAAGACTGCGGGCTGACACTCCATAGGACCAAGTGTTCCTTTTACCAGGAGTCGGTCGACTTTTTTGGTATATCTTCACCAGAGAAGGGTTGAGAGTCGACCCCAAGAAAGCGATGCCCATCTGGGCGGTGAGCATTCCGAGGTCCCCCACAGAGGTACGCAGTTTCCTCGGCATGGCCACCTTCTGTGGCAGGTTCATTCCAAACCTGGCCTCTCTGTCAGAACCGCTCCGCGCCCTCACACATAGTGACCGCCAATTTGAATGGACTGTAGCTGCCAACACGGCATTCTTGACCATCAAGACGGCCCTCATGGACAAGACGGTGATAGCCTATTTCCACCCGGGTCGATGCACAGAGTTGGTGGGGGATGCAAGCCCAGTAGGTCTAGGAGCTGTCCTCCTACAGGAGCATGACCGAGAAACATGGAAGCCAGTCTCTTACGCCAGCCGGGCGCTCTCAGACCCCGAGATCAGATACGCCCAGATCGAGAGGGAAGCCCTGGCCATAAAGTGGGCGTGTCACCATTTTCACATCTATCTGTATGGACAGGAGTTCCAGATAGTGATGGACCAAAAGCCGCTGCTCCCACTATTCGCAGGGTCCTAAAGACTGGCGCCTCCCAGGATCAAAAGATGGGCCATTCACTTGCAGATGTACAACTTGAAGGTTGTTTTCCGTCCAGGGTCACATAACCCAGCAGACTACCTCTCGCGGCACCCTAGCCGCCGGTCACTCAAGCCCCACCTACGGACGTAGCATACTCAGAGGCATTTGTGACGATGGTCTCGTATGAGGCATTCCCAAAAGCCATGACATTAGAGGAGATTGGCCAAGTCACGGCTGCAGACGAGATGCTTGCCAAGGTAAAGAATGCCCTAATGAACAATGGGTGGACCCACTTCCTGGATGGGGTCCAGTCGCTCCGGGCAGAAGAGAGCCATGCTCTGCAACAGTTCTGGCTTATCCGACATGAGCTGAGCGTTAGGGGAACAGGGAGTCATCCTGAGAGGGCACGTCATCGTGATTCCCAGGACACTGCAGGATCGCATCATCCAGCTAGTGCATGTGGGGCACCAAGGGATGGTGAAAACCAAAGCCCGGCTGCTGATTCCCAGCGATGGATACCCAAGTGGAAGACATGGTGCGCCAATGTCACTCATACACCATCACGGGCGGGGACCCAGCAACAGCCCCAGTCATCGCCAAAGAGCCATGTGAGCTCCCATGGTCTAAAGTCAGCATTGACTTTTGGGAGTTTTCCTGATGGCCGCCTCACACTGGTGATCATTGACTCATTCTCCAAGTTCCCAGTGGTGGAGGTGGTGGCATCCACGGCATTCCCGCACGTCAAGAAAATCCTGGACAAGACATTGGCCCCCCCTAGGCCTGCCAGATGAAATCCGTTCAGACAATGGACCCCCATTGCAAGGCCATGAGTTTCAAGAGTACATGGAAAATAAGGCGATCCGCCACAGGAAAATCCCTCCTCTGCGGCCTCATGCTAACGGGGAAGTGGAACGTTTTATGCGGACCCTTAACTGGGTTCTGCAAATCTCAGTGGGTCAGGGGAAAGATGTTGAGTCAGCATTTGACCAATTTCTAGATGCCTACCAGCAAACGCCCCATAGTAACAGCAAGTGTGTTCCCGCTCACCCGCTCTTCAAAAGAGCCACGCGGGACAGCATTCCGACGGAGTCAGCATGGAAACCTCCGGAGAGAGACTGCGTAGCCACACAGGCCAGGAGGACCGTCGTGACTAATCAGAGGGCCAGTGCTGTCAGAGGAGCAAAAGAACCACAGCTGAAAGTAGGAGATAGTGTTGTGGTCAAAGACAGACACACAGGCTGGAAATTCAGGGCGCCGTACGAACCGGAGGAATGGACCATCGTCAAGGTACATGGGACCATGGTCACTGCGCAGAGGAGATAGCAAGTGGTCACCCGAAATGTATCTTGTTTCAAGAGGGTCTGTGGACCGGGCACCAGATCAGAGGAGACGGAAGACCCGGGCAAGGTTCCATGTCAAGTGCCTGTCGACTCGCCAGGACCTGTAACCTCCACACCAAGACACCTGCAAGCAAGAAATAGAGACGATGTGCCGGCCGCTCAAGGGCCCGCCCAAGACATTGTGACTCCAACATTTCAAACTCCCAGGCAGATGCAGTGGCCAGTTCCAACTCCCAGAGCCAGAGGTATGGCCTCTGGCCGAACCCTGCACCCTGCCAGAAGGACTTCATGTGCACATTTCCCTGAGCATGCAGACGAGCGTGGACAGTAACTAAAGAAAAGGAGGGATGTAGAGAGCCACCCGGGCTCTCCTCGACAATGTATTGAGCATGCAATCCTCGGGGCGGGCTCGACCCGAGGAGATAAAATAAATGGTTTGAGACCGCTCGGGGTCTTCCCACCAATCTATAACTTACAGTGTGGTGTGCCCCTTATTCCAGCGCTGCTCAGGCCCTTATCACCCTGGGCCCCGCTGCGCTACAGGGGCGTGCTTGTTACTTCTGAAATCCCTGCCTGCCTTCCTTACACGGAGCATCCACCAGAGGGCGCCGCTGCCTCCCAGGTTATGAAGCTGGAAGGAGCATTCTTTTTAAAGGAACATTACATGTATCAATGTCAATTATATTATTGTATATGACTATACTTGTGTAAGGATTATTGTTGTTCAACATAATGCGTAGTGTGCTAGAATTACTGAGTTTAATATAGAGAGATGACAAACCAGAATTCTCGAAATGTTGACTGCGGGCCCGAGGATCTGCCCTTTCTCCGCCCTCTAGAATTCACGTCTGAGTTTGAGCCTTTTGCTGACACAGAGGAGAACTGAGGGGTGCAGAACGGTGGGAAAGGTGGACGGTGGTGCTGGACTGTACTATCGCAACGGGGTAAGGGGCTGTAACTCTGTGCTGGCACTATGCATGAACTCAGAACCCTAGTGGGAGTGGTAGGAGGAGTGGGGCTTCACACCCGAAGGGTAGCAAGGAAGGACAGACTGGGTGTGTGGAGGAGTGAGGGCTCGTATAGTAGGGAGGGAAGCTTGCACTAAGGGAGGTGGGATAACATCTATTTCATGTAGTTCAGAGGAGGGTTGGTGGGTTGGGTTGTGTAAGATGTACTAGTGGGACAAGGGGTGTGTGCAAGATGCATTGGAGGGGCCGGAGTGTAAGATGAATCAGTGGCCATTCTCCACCAACACTGGCCTCAGTTTTGCCCCGACCCCCAGGAGCACCAGTCCTTGCTTGGCTATACAAGATGGCGGTCCCTTCATCGTTTATCCCAGGTTCTTCATCGCTCTCCACTAAATAGATTTACAGCCTGCCTCCTTTCTCCACTCTCCACCTCTCCAGGGCAGCCCTCCTCCTTGGTCTGCGCCATACATTTGATGTCATCACATGTGTCTTGTGAAATAAATATGTATGATATGAGTCTGTCTACATTTTCTTGAAGATCTGTGCGCTTTCTATCACTTGGCATTCTTTTCTGAGGACATCTCCAGTGAATTAGAGAGAAAATCTTGTGGTGTGGTAGGAGATATATGTGTTTGTTTGTAGAATGTGTTTTTTTTTGTTTTAGTTAGTTTTATTATAAGAGATACAAAACTAATATGACTCAAAGGTGCATTTTGTAAAGAAATGTTTGAGGCATTTGTGGCTGTAGATACACATGCTGTGCATACTCATGCCATCTAGTGTGCATACTCCTGCTATCGAATGTTGGCCCAAGATGTGTGCAAGTTTTTCTTCGAAGACTTCTCTACTCACGAGGTACTGTGACTCCACCCCTTGCTTGCAAAGCGCATAGCCATCTGTTCTATTGTTAGATTGTTTTATTTCCAACGCCAGGGTCAGATGTGTGCTCCGGAATGGCACAATTGCGGTGTTCTTTTCGTTCTTCGCTATTCCTCTCCCTCCGTTGGTACTGCATTCGACTGCATTTCCCCTTCTGTCGTATCGGGTGGCCGCCAACAGTTTAATCCGGGACTGTTATTAAGTCGACCCCAGCCCCTGGTGGAGCTTCGCCCATCCGAGTCTCTTTCCCTTCCATTCGGTCCGCTCTCAATATGCCTTGCCTCGGATTGAACGGACGCCTTTTCAATGGCATGTAAAATACCCCTGAACCTACCTCCACCAGGTCTGTAATCTTGGCCTCTCACCGGAGCACGACTAGGCCTCTTCTGACGCATGTAGGTCCTTCGGGTCGAAAAAGACTCCTTGAGACCAGCGATATGTTGCAGCAAAGATATCCAAGACTTCTTTGGTTCCACCTCCAATCTTGAGATTGAAGACTTTGAAGTCTTCCCGCCCGCTCAACAGGTCGTGAGTACAGCTTCTTCTACCCCTCCTCCTCGACACCGCTCCGAGCTTCCTCCCCAGAAGGGCTGTTCAGCAGCTCTGGACCCATAGAGGCAGGCTTCTGGACAACCACTGCTTTCGGGCCATGGTCGGCACTGACAGTTGATTTCAGACACTACACCCAGCTTCGGCTCAGTGCCAAAGAAAATGTTAAAGCCAACTTCCTCAGCGCTGCTTGCTCTCAGCTCAGCGAGGACCCAACCGTTGGATCCAAAGCCGCCGGTGTCAAAACCCATGTTGGGGCTGGTGCCGACTAGAAAATCAGCCATCGAACCAGTCCTCCAGAAGCTGCAGGATGAACTTGATGCTCGCCAGAGGCAGATAAGTTATCCATCCCCAGATGGGACGAATACTCCTGCAACCTCTGGTGCCATGCACTCGACTTTCTAAGAGACAGGTCAGCTTAGAGGAAGCTCTGGAGCCCCCTCCACCACCAAAGCAATGGAAGAAGCATGACAAAGCGGCCAGTCCTCTTCCTGAGACTAAGCTGCCATCCTCCTCTCCTACCTCACCCACCACCATCACTGTCCCCACCTCTTTCTCTGCCTGACCCACTTTCGTACACCCCTCTATGGTCACCACATTCCAACATAGGTGAACATTGTGGGGGGTCGATACGACATGCCCCCACAGTGAGACCCAGGGGATTTTTCTGACATTGATTGACCTGCGGATATGGATCCCGACCATTATCCTGCACTCCCCTCCCTGTCTGACGACACCACTGTAGGGCTGCTGCTTGCCATAACGTTGAAATGCATAAAGAGCCTGTCGAAGGGGATTTCCTCTTTGAAACTCTGTCCTCAGCCCATCACTCCATGTGGGATGTAGCAACAAGTCCACGAGTTAGAACTCCACGTGGGAGTCCTCCTCTGGTGCTTTCAGCATTGGGGGTTTTCCGGACAAGGATCTCTTCATCACTGCAGAAAACGCATGATGCCCAACCTGCACCTCCTGTTATGAACCCCAATGTACCCCAATATATGCCTAGGTGGTTACACAACATTTTACTTACATATGTCCTACCATTGTTTTACATAACGGGTTGGCGCTGACCTTATAACTAGTTAGGTGCTAAAGGAAATGACCCATTTAGGGTCACTCATGACCACTGCTCGGCCTTCCCAATACCAATTGATGAGTTGGTCAGACAGTCGGGAATACAAACCAAGATATGTTTATTCAGATACACTCGAGTGGAGCCCAATCTGCCCAGTCGCTTAGTAGTGCTGCAGAGGGACTGGCATCAGCAAGCATAGAGATACATTATGTACAATTCTACAATTCAGAACCAATGAAGACACGCACACTATGGAATTTTCCAGGCAGATGCAGCTAAAACAAAGAGGTACAGTAGGATAAGTTTCAATTCTTAGGCAGGGCACACACTATCTCTTACTCAGGGTCGTTCTGTCCGTGCCCGCTACTAGACTGGTGGGAAGAGGCCTCTATCTAGTGGGAAAGATATGCTTTAATAAGAACAGCGTATTCATTAGCAAAGCAAGGCCCAACCTTGGGGAAACAAAAATGACCATGGGCCTTCTCTCAGGCAGGCATGGATAAGTTTCGATCATGATTCAAAATGGAGGCCAAACATAAAATGGTGCCGCGAATGGCAACTTTTACATAGAGCAGTGAGCAAGTGAAATGAATATAACATTTACATTTCAACGGTGCTACATGACTGTTGAGTGGTTTTCTCAGAAAAACTAGCCTGCCTCATGTATTATGCATGAGGATTCTCAGTATCACAGCAGGATTACCATCTTCTGCATAATAATTCTGTATAAGGGACACCTCTATTTTCATCCTGGCCCGTCATGCCCACAGTACACTTTTAGTAGAAACCCGGAGGGTACCTTTTGGGTATATAGCACTACATCTTTGCTTGGCAAACCAGAAGAGAAAGACTTTCATGCTGATGGAGACGCTGAGGTCCATGCATGCAGACACTCCAGCACGAAGTGGTCTGACATCCCTTGCAGGGTGTCCATGCTGAGACCAAGACAGAGTCCTTTGCTCTCCCACATCAGGTAATGGGATTGACTCTATCCCAAGGGCTATCCTACATACATGCTAGGTGCACTTAGGTACCTGTAGTTAAGGTTTGCATCGTAGGAGTACGCATTATTACTGTTATGTATATATATATATATGCCTGCATACATTCATTGTCTTGGCACT
The DNA here is from genome assembly GCF_964261635.1 of Lissotriton helveticus. Taxonomy (NCBI): domain Eukaryota; kingdom Metazoa; phylum Chordata; class Amphibia; order Caudata; family Salamandridae; genus Lissotriton; species Lissotriton helveticus. Next base: position 74,564,587 of record NC_136065.1, read on the forward strand.
ATGGTAGAATTCTACCTTTTCTTTACTCTATGGTGCTCATAACCGTATATATCTGTTTATGTATAATTGTTGTTGCAGCACATGTATTTTATACTAGAATGACACTGGTGCAATAAATACTTATCAAAAATGTCCCCACCGTTTATTCTGTGTACCTCTCCGAGACAAAGTGAGTACAAGAGACTGAGAGAAAAGTACTGTACTGTTTACACGATCCCTGAGGGATCAGGGTTTTCATGTTCGATAGTTGCCAGGAACTATTTGCTCCTTGGTAAGAGGGGCTCATAGTGGCACTGTGAGCTGGCTGGTCTACAGACTAACATATCCCTCGGATGGTGCCTGTAATCAGTCTGAACACCAATCCCTTAGTTTATGTTGTCTAAATGTGCAGATCCTATATAGATTTGTAGGAACAACATGACATGGCACTGCAAGTGTTGGTTTGCTTCTTATTTAACGGTCAAATCTGAGTAGTTCAGTTGTGCTTTCTCAGAGATACTTAAGCACATTTACACAGAGAAGTCTGGTGTGGGAAGGGAAAAATCTGCCACAGCTGAGTAGGTATATCCTATGTATTGGCAGTAGGTATATTCAAGCTTGAAGGATCATAGGGGCATATTAGCAAGAACCTCGTTAAAATTATTGCCGTTTTAGCAGCAGGAAACTGCCGCTAAAATGGCGATAATGGGCTTGCTAATATGCGTTATAGAATTCCAATAGAAGCCCAGGTTAGATGTGCAGGACATCTAGCCTGGGCTTCTATTGGAATTCTATAACGCATATTAGCAAGCCCATTATCGCAGTTTTAGCTGCAGTTTCCTGCCGCTAAAACGGCGCTAATTTTAAGGAAGTTCTTGCTAATATGCCCCTCAGTTCCCTACATTGTGCATAAAACCTTATCTCAATTTCCTTGACACTCTTTTCAACAATGTCTGTTGATACAAACACAACAGCAGCATTACATGTGAATGCAGCAGGTGGAAAGAGAGCAAGAAGGTGTCAAGCATTTCAGAAAATTTCAGTAATGCACTTACCTTAAAACTAGCAGAGTTTGGAGATTCAGCAATAGGCGGGACTGTAAGATATGTAATTGAGGCGCACAAGTCATTCAGGATGGAGGTATTTTATTCATGGGTTAAATTCCCACCTGCAGACGCACGCACAAAAACATTTCATTCTAACATCCCGGATAAAACATCTGAAGAATATTGTACATACGAGGACATTGAAGTTCCGTTCAGTTACCAGAAGCATTTAAACTGGTTTAAAGGTGCCCTCCCACACACCACAGAAAAATGAGACATGGTCCGCTCAGCAGAGACGGAGCGACCTGGCCGGTCTTAGCGGCTTAAACACCGCATCCAGACGTTGACACATTGCCAATAGCAGACTTATGTCCTTTTCACAAAGAAATAATAACATTTTACAGAAATCTGACACGGTTTGTCATGAGAACACTCACACTTCAACCAACTAAAATTATACCCGCAGGTCAACTACAAGGAACTGCACCTAAAATTTCCTCACAAACACTGAATGCTGTTATGGGAAAAACGCCCACTAAACGTGAGCAAATGTCTTTCTGGATAGCACAGAAAAAAGCACAGTTAGAGGCAGTGTTACCACACACAGGCCCACAAGAAAAACACAGAATACTGACAATATGCTTGCTGATGGGAATAGCTCCCAGATAGAGGATTTTACTACTTGTAGTGCAGTTTTCACTGCCATCTATACCAGAACTCATGGTATCCCTTCAATAAAGGTGAAACTAGAAGTATTGAGACAAATACAGACTGAGTATGGAGCAGAACTTGCTTTAAACTCAGGGATGAAATGATTATGCAATTTTTCCCAAGTATCTACTAATATGTCAGCAAACATAACAGGGGAGGCAGCAGCGGTGGCTATGCGCCAACGCTTGAGGGAATACGCTTCTGCACAACAGGAGCCAGAATGACCAAAAATTATCGAAGATACAAACGCCGAATTGGGTAGAGATAATTTGGGAGCCAGAGTTATGGAACCACAAGTAATGGGTAGTCCTGAAATGGATAACACCAAGCAAGCACCTGATTTTTCAAAGAAGAAATGGGATTAAAAAAAAACATAAAATAGAGAGAATAGATCACAATCAAGGGGTGGGTTTCCTCAGCAGGTGCACTCGAAAGGAGGTATAACCTTAGAGATTGTGATAACATTCAAAAACCTGACAGATATCAGGAAACTGATACACATTCCTCATGTTCCTTTCAGGGTTCATCAAAAAACTCATAGTGGGAAGGACAGTCAGAACAAAGATCAGAAGAGCACACAAGGTCCAGAGACACACATGGCAGTTCAGACTTTAATATCAAAAAAAGAAGATCAACCAAAATCAAAACATCTATTTAAGAAGAAGGTAGTAGCAGGCCTTAAAATAAGAAATGCCCAGGTCACGGTGCAAGCAGCAGCTCAATGGCGTCGGTCGTCGGTGAGACCGGGGTTGCGGTGCGAGATGCGGCGGTGCCCTCTGCAGTGCCTTCAGGTCACGGCTGCTTCCCCCCCTCTGCGGCAACTGAAACCTTGTTTCCAGAGACGGTGCCCAGAGGTGAGTGAAGTCTTTGCTGTGACAGAGACTTCGAGAACAGGAGGCAAGCTCGATTTCAAGCCCTTGGAGAACTCAGCAACAAGTAATGAAAGTTCAGTCCAGTGGGAGAGGTGTGGCGCCGCGGCCAGGGCGACTGACACTGGAATCTGGGGACCACGGTTCGATCCCCGGCTCCGGCGGCAGGTTAGCCCAGCACCATGTGACTCTGGGCAATAGCTCGCTTAATCTTCCCGACGGCCCCCAGCGCCTAGAGACCCTTACGGGTGATTGTGCGCTTTACAAATGTGGACTTTACTTTTACTTTCTTCACTGCCCAAGGAAGAAGTAGCAACTGCAGGTCAACCCAACAAAGCAACTACAATTGGACAGTACTCCTCCAGGCAGCTCTTCTAGCTCTTCTTCTTGGCAGGTTCCTTAATTCCAGTAAGTGTCTAAAGTTCTGGGGTTTGGACTCCAATATTTATACAGAAAAATGCCCTGACACTCTGAGTGCACTTTACTAGGGACTTAGCAGTAAATCAAATATGCCAGTCATGGAAACACTAATCCATAATACAATTTACAGCAGGAGCACTTGCACTTTACCCCTGAACAGCAGGGGAAGAGTGCCCGGAGACACTAAGCCTGCAAAAACAGAGACAAAACCGGGAGGTCTGAAAACAAAAAGACAGGGGAAACATGCCAAAAGATGCCAGGTCTGACAACCTCCCTAGAAGAAATTGGCCTGTGCTCGCCTAAACGCTGCTTTCCACAAGACCAACCAGCCGCTTTCACAAGGACTTCAAATAAGACAAACTCCATCTTGGACTATACATTTGTGGACCGCCCAGGACAAGCCACGAATTGTGCAATTGAGAAAATCATAACCATGAAGGGTCCCATGCCCATAGAGAACCCGCCAGAGGGAAAATGGCTGAAAGAATTGCAAGTTGGGCAATCCTTGAAGAAATTGAGATCAGATGGGGCACCGTGACCAAATGGTCTCCCTAATGCCCTTTTTAAGCACAATCAGGCCTTTTGGGTTTCGTATCTTACTCCTTTGGTTAATTTGGCAATTATCACCAATACAATTCCAGTATCATGGAGAGGAAGCATTCTCCACCCCATCTTCAAGTCAGGCTTACGGACAACCGAGCAAACTGTAGATTAATCGCCCTGATCGATGTCGAAGCCAAACTCCACGCTGCCAACGTTTTAACAGATCTGGAACTATGGGCATCGGCCGAAAACATCATCCCAACTACTCAAGCGGGATTTAGGGCCGGCATGAGTACAACCATCAATCTACTGGCCCTCAGCCTTCTGATCGAAAAGGCAAATCACAGGGCCTTCAACCTATATACCTTCTTTGTTGACTTAACAGCGGCCTTCGACACGGTCCCAAGGAACCTCCTTCGGGCAAAGATGGCTGGATGGGGCATGCCTCCAAATCTTCTCAAGGCCATCATCGAGCTATACTAGACACCTGGGTACAAATCAAAATAGCTAAGTGCGATAGAATGACTAGAAAGGTCCCCACACTTATCAGCCTAAAACAAGGATGTGTCCTCGCCGGCTGTCTCTTTAAAATATACACAGCAGATATGGATGTCCTGCTATCAGAAATTTTGAGTGATCCACCAAAACTCGCAAATAGACCACTGTGCAGTCTACAATATGCATATGACATTGTTTTATTCAGCCAGACTCCATCGGCCTTCAGGGCCAAATTACAGCCCTCCTTAGATTTATTGAATCATGAGACCTAAAGTTAAATCACAGCAAAACAAAAGTCATTTGTTTTCACCAAAAAAACAGGCAGCAAAACGCCAAGTTTAAATTGAAAGCAACAGGGAACAGGCTCGACCAGGTCAGCAGCTGCAAATACTTAGGGATAGAAATGGACTCTTTGAATTTGAAAAAGTATCTTGCCTCAGCCAGCAAGCTATTCTTCGCCTTTAACCCAATTAAAAAAAAAAGATGGGGAGCTCGTCTCAGTCATACTTGTTGCAAATAATCGGGCAACATTCCTATCCTTGCTGATCTCTGGTTCAGAACTCCTCAAGGGCAACAATGCAACCACTCTCAACCAATTACAGTCCGTTCTGTTCAAACACATCTTTCATCTACCACAACACATTCCACAAGATCAAGTGCGCAGGAATTCGGGCTCTTCCACCAACTCCCGGTAAGGATGGCCGCAATAATCAAATTGTGCTGGAAGATTAGAGCTGCACTACCCGAGTCATTGGCTGCTTTCAGAAATGGAAAGCAAGCATACTTATAACAAGGGACACTCACTGCATTTATGAGGGTTGCAAACTACCACAGCAGCAGATGCAAATAACGACGCAAGAGAATACGGCTAGTGCACAGGTCACTCAGTCTATTTTTTTGTGTGAAGATTTATTTAGCGCAAACTCGACCCGAAGGCATTGAAGCGCTTCACACGAGCACCAGTTACGTTACACAAGGACACATTCATTATTTGGTAGACACAGGGCGATTAAGTGATTTGCCTAGAATCACAGGATGTTGAACAGAACACACAGATCACAGCCCTCGCATCGGAGGGACTCGCTGTGTGCACTCACAGAAGCACACATCTTGCACGCTTAACTTTCAACAACAATGCAAACATTTGCTCAAAATGACACTATGAACAGTACTGCTGGCTAACAAGTGAGGCTTGGCTGAAAATATGACCCACGACACACACACCGCCACTCAGCCGCAATGCAAAACATATACTGCACTGCCCCTCCCAACCTGAAACTAAAGAACCCTTGTATTGCATCACAGCCAGGGTAATCCCAGTGAAGTATTGCAGCTGGTTCACTTTACTTTCATTATCAAGGACACGCAAGGGATGTCACACAAATGAGCAAACCACACACACAGATACATCTGGTATGAAGTCTGAACGTGAGGACATAATCACTCCTGGCTGCAGCACCCATGCGCAGTCTCTGTATTCTGCACTGTAGGCTGGGCATAACACTCGCCATATCTTCATCCGCGCAGACCATCTTTACTCTGCTGTACACTGGGCAATCACCTGCCATTGTTACTCAATAAGTCGGAAGACGGGACGTTTGCAACTTGCGAAATGCTTCAGCTACATAAATGAACAAGACGTCAGCGTTTAGTTGCTTCGTCCGTGAAATGAATAAAAAAAAAAAACAAGCTCGTGAGTGGTGCCACGCGCGCCTTTCCTGCCATATGCTTTGAATTAATTGAAAGCATATGTCAGGAAATGCGCGTAATAGACACCAATAGGCCAGGGGCGGAGCTATGCGCCCGCCTCTGGCCTATTGGTGTCTACCTGACAAAACAGCAAGCAGTGAAAGGCCAATAGCAGGCCGCAAAAAGAAAATCACACACACGAGCGTGTGGAATTTGCAACTCTATTTTTGAAATCCCTTCAAGAGGGCTCTCTTGCGAGCCCTAAAAATAACTGGCCAACAGTGCTCCACCAAGGTTTAACAACCGTTAACCTCTGCAATGCCTGGGAGTTAAACATCAGCTTGAGGGCGTTTAAATTTTTTTCCAATAAAGCAGCTAAGCTAAAAGCTTGGACACTTGATAAAGCAGAAATGGCCGGAAAAAAGCACAGCTGGTCAGTCTTACAGTCTTAAAGAAACTGGGGTCCCCAACCATATATTGCGTGGCGCATCCCTCAAACCATACAGCATTTCTTGCTATTAACCCGCATGGGAGCTTTTCCCTCAAAATATCAAATCCCGTCCTGGAAACAAGGCTGGCCTAACTCTCTTTGCTGTTTATGTGGCCAATTCGATGAAAGCCTATTACATTTTCTGTGCATTTGCCCCACAGTCAATCAACTTGGACAGAAATCACTCTGCCCCGCGTTTTGGTCACTCAAGATAAGAAGATCCTTTCGGTGTGCAGTGATGACATTATTGAATAGTAAATCAATCCAGTGTTCCTGCAGGGCCGCCAAGTTCCTACTAAAAGTGAGTAAATTATTATCAGCACAATCTGCTATGCTAGATACGAAACTGACGCCTCCAGGCACTGACATTATTGACCAAGTAACTGGAACTCATCAGCCGATTTAGGTTGCTAGACTTCATTGTAAGTTAATATTCAGTCCTTATCCATCGAGGGGCCCCTGGTCCTTAAACTTTTGCTCGGACAAATCTATCCCAGCCCAGTTTGCAGTTTTTTGAGGAGCCCCTACCAGCAGTTGGCACAAACACATCTGTAAACACTGGGTGCACCCGGCCATCGAGTACTTTAATGGACTATCCTCCTTAACTCACGAGGACATCTCTTTTGCACAGTATGATGTTTTAATAACACATTTTTTAAATTCATAATGTTTTTAGCAATTATTTTCAACTTTCTTGTGTGGTTTGACTTGGCAAGGATTTTAGTTAATCTGCAAAATAAATATACTTACAAATCATTTCATTTCATTACTGTCATATTCAGAATATGTGGTCACCCAATCCTTTGCCTCTCTGCAAAGTGCACAGAGCGATTGTCACATAAGCCATTTGCAGTTGTGACTCTATGCAAATGCGTGGATAGGGTGGCACTTTACTTAAATCTGAATGTATATTATATAGGCTCCACCACTTTCAGTATGCCTACCTCTTAGCAGTAGAGTTGCCACCTTCTTCAGTTTAAAATTCCAACCAATCGTTCATGTTTTGAGACTCAGCAAGAACCAGGACCTGTTACTTATAAGATTTAGAAACTCTTCTGTTTCTTTTTTAACCTAGCTTTTCTGCCTTTTAGGAATAGTTGAGACAATACTAATGTAGACGCCTAATGAAATAATACAAACTCCGCCAGCACATATGATAAAAGAGAACATTTATCATAAGTCAGCAGTATAAGCCAATGATGCCTGCCACACAGGAACAGACAGCTAGCCGCTGAATATTCAACAAGGAGAAGTCTTCCACAGGGTTTTATTTGTGCAAACCACACGGGAAGGGCATCATTATTGAAGCAATGCCTTTTATGCCTATGGTTCCAGGGAGTTGGCCTCTTGCGACGCTGAGGTTATTGATGCCGTTGTAGTCTTTGGAGGGTCGAGCTCCTTAAGATGGTTCATCCCCAGCACCATCTGGTTCTGAACCAGCTCTGACTTGACCTCGGCCAGCTTCGACTCCTGTTCGCTTGGACCTATCTCCGGCGCCGATCCCGAAGTCTCAGGCGCTGCGTCTTGCGCCGCCGCAGTCTATTCAGTGGATGAGATCTTGGAGAGAGGCTTAAAGGCTGTTGGAAGAAGAGTACCAGGAAGAACATGGAGGGGCTGAGCAAGGAGAGATTGTGGATCCTGACCCAGATTTTGAGGATTTGCAGGAGGCTAGTGGCCTGGACACCTCTGGGAACTTCCATCACTGAATGGCCTACCGATGCCGGAGGTGACCACATATCACACTGCGATTAGGAAGGCTGCGGTCCTCTTGTTAACCCACAGATAGACGACTGGCAAGAAGACTGAGGATATTTGCTCAGGAGACCTTACCTTCTTTGCGCTACGGGGAATACCTGTGATTATATATTAATCAAGAAGGATTTTTTCTGATAAGATTCAACTGCATCTATTTATCAATAAAGAATCATTCCATTCTTGGAAATTCCTATCTCAACCGAAGAACCAATGCTTCAATTTGGGTGATTGGTAGCACGCTTCAGGGGATTCGCAACACGAAATATAACTAATCTCCATCGGAAGGCCTGCTCCATTGGTATTGATACCACGTCATATTTGAACCCTGATTAAGTCCTTCTACAGACGAAACGCGTTGGCTGGGCTGATGCATGTATTCATTCTTCTAATTGTGAAAATAAAAGCAACATAACTGAATTCAAGAACTATCAAGACTCCCTTCTAGGGGCGTGGCTATGTGGCAAAACAAGATGGCCGCAGGCTATGGTCGCTCCGCTCAAACCCTACCTTTCCACGATAATCCGCAAGATAAATCTGTGCCCCGAGGTGGGAATAGGCTGTCGGAGGCACTGCTGACAAGAAAGAGCCCAAACTCGTGCCGCCTGGACCACAGGGGCAGAAGATCGGGCCACGGCTGGCTGGGGCCTGCACTGACGTGAAAGCCGGGGCCTGGAGTGATGGCTGAGCCCAAGGTGGTGTGGAGACTCGCAGGTGAGAGACAATCTTAGATCCGGCGGCCGGCCCGGGGCTCTCGCGTACGCTGCAGCTGGGTGACCAGTTAGTAGACAGGCGAGCACGACAAAAACTAGCGGTGCTGTGCCACACGCATAAATCGAAGTGGCTGCGACGCCGCGACCATAGGAGATACTGCCCATGTGGAGGGATGCGACACCGCTGTGGATCTACCGGGAGGTGAGAACGGCGGAGAAGAAAGAGCTGATAAATAGTGGTGGTCCATTTCGAACTGGTGACTACTGAGAGAGTGGGGAAATACTGAGAGACACTCTACAAAGGAGTGCCAAACATCTGTTGAGAGTCACTAGAAGAGCGCACTTCCCTGGGGAGCGGACACCAGATCCCTGAATGCGGGAGTAAGGCCACGGGGAGCATGAGATCCAGCACCTAACTGGAGGGAAGGCAATCTAGTAACTGGATGGCAGTTAAACCAAGGGCTTTTTGACTGTCCACTCAAAGTGCGGACGCACAGACCTGCTCACGCATTGGCCCCACCGACCCGAGTACCACTATCCAGATGGGACTCGTCATATCCTGATGCCAAAGCGCAGTTTATGAGGGTAGCTTGGCAGGATTGGCACTAAGCACTTTGCACTTTCCTGAGGCGGAAAGCCGGGAAAGTTAGGCAGCGAGCTTCGATTAGATTTTAAATTCATTTTAACATTGTGTTCTTTGTTATTTGCTATTTTGCACTTGCCCATTTACCCTTGCACTATCTGGCATCCCACACAGCCGATTAGGCGCTGTTGCGGGCTGCTCTGGGGGTACGCCATCTTGCTGGGAGTCGCAGGGTTCCGGTCTAGCTCATTTGACCCTCCCGCCCTTTTCCTGCATAAACGTCTGGCATTTCCCGTCCGCGCGCCAAAGGCGTGCCCATCTGCGCCCGTCCGCGCCCAACCAGGTCCAGAGGCCATACCCCTTGGCCAATATGTGTCTCAGAGGCTTATTTACGGGGCTGAACAACTGCGTGCGCTGAGACCCACAATAATAAAGAATTGTACCATCTTTGATATGTCGGACCAATTCCCCCAGTCTTGCTCACACTGCACTTTTCCCCTGGATGTCCCACAGCTGAGTCGCTGCTGCGCCCAGCGGGGTACTACTCCCTCTAATCCCTTTTACACGTTTCTTAGTTTGAACTGCCGCTCCTTACATAAGCACAAACGTAAGATCTTTGATCTTCTAGCGGATGAACTACCAGATGCATTATTTATTACGAAGACGTGGCTCCACGAAAGTTCCGGTCCCGATATTGCGGAAGCACTACCCTCTAGCTACGCCATTGCCAGGAGCGACAGACCCAATAAAATCGGGGGCGGCATCGCAATTATATTTAAGAACACTTTCCGATGCCAGCTTGATCCTGTCACTTTAAGTAATTGTGAGGCAGCGCATTTCAAACTTGCTCTCCATCCCAAAGTTACTCTTAGGGGCCTTTTGGTCTACCACCCTCCTGGCCCTGTGAACGCCTGGTCGGCACAACTTTCTGATTACATAGCCTCCATTCTTACTACTTCCAGCAATTTTTTGGTTGTTGGGGACTTTAATGTACACCTGGAGGACTCTAAGAACAGTGCAAGCAGAAATCTAATTGCCGACTTTGAGGCTATGAATATCACTTTGCATAAGTGGGGCCCCACACACAGGGGTGGTCATTTTCTTGACCCCATTTTCTCCAATATTCCCTATCTATATTGTTCCCCTGCGTTACCCGTCCTTTGGTCTGATCATTACCTTATCAGATTTATGTTTACTGCCACTGAAGTTTTGCCTCACTGAAGAGCTCCACTGACCACAAGCAAAAGAGACTGGAAAAAACTGGACATTGTCTCCCTTAACAAAGTTCTTGAAAGTCTTTCACCTATCGACCTCAACTCATTCGATATGTAAATGGCAGCAGGTATTACAAATTCCTGGCTTCTTGAGGCTATTGACATCTGCCTTCCTTCTTCTCTTAAGAAAGTGGCAATTCACAAAACACCGGCCCCCTGGTTTAACGATGCACTAAAAGCTGATAAATCTTATTGTAAAAAGTTGGAACGTATTTGGAGAAAGGACTATTCTATTCCCCCATGACAGGTCTTACCTACAAAAGCGAATTGAAGCGCTACCACAACGCCTGTACCCTGACTAGGGCCAATATGTCACTAAAACGATAACTGATGCAGTTAATAAGTCCAAAGTACTTTTTGGCTTGGTCAAAAATCTTGCCGGTTCTCAGACCATACCCAAACTTCCGTCCCTGTCTAGTAGCAAATGTGACGAACTCGCTCAGTTTTTCACCACAAAAATCGATAAAATTTACCAAGATATCTCTGACCAAAGTGGTAGCAATACTTCTCCTACACTGCCCGCCAATTTAGGGGACTTAAGCTATTCTCCTACCTCCTCCCATGCTCCACTCCTGTCTTGGCCTGATCTTCACCCTACAACCCTTCTTGAGATTTTGTGGAAAGTGAAATCGGGTTCTCCCATCGACCCTTTGCCCATCCCAATATTGCGCCTATTAGATACCCCACAGCTCTCTATGATCTGCACCACACTCAATCAGTCACTTAAAACTGCCGCTGTCCCAGCTTGTTGGAGGCACGCAATGGTTACTCCATTGTTTAAAAAGCCTGCCGCAGATCCCAAAGTTCTCTCCAACGTTCGCCCTATTTCTTTGTTGCCGGCCTTCTCCAAAGTTTTGGAGAGGCATATCCATCAGCATCTGTCTCAGTTCGTGTCGATCAATAACTTATTGCACTCCTCCCAGTCGGGCTTTCGTTCCGGCTTCTCTACCGAAACTACACTCCTTGGCGTCATGGAAAATCTCCATTTCTTGTTGGATCGAGGAGACACAGCTGCACTGATATTGCTCGATCTCAGTGCAGCTTTCAACACTGTTTCTCACAATATACTCCTCAGATCCCTCGCAGCCATGGGTATCACTGGCAAGGCCTTAGACTGGTTGGCATCTTTCCTGACAGACCGGACCTTTCAAATTTTTTCACATTCCACCACCTCCAAAACGTATTCTTCCCCTTATGGAGTACCCCAGGGCTCGATCCTCAGCCCCCTCCTTTTTAATGTTTATGTCACTCCCTTGGCTCATATCTCTAAACGTTTCTGGTTTGACTTTGTATACCTACGCCGACGACTCACAAATAGTCTTTTCCCTATCTCAATCTGACCAGGCCTCCACTTCCCCCCTTCAAGTAGGTCTCAGGGAGATATCCGATTGGATGAATCTCAACCTACTTAAACTAAATGGTGGGAAGACTGAACTCGACCTTTGGAGTTCTAGGCATTGGCCATCTGAGATAGGTTCACTTCCATCTCCTTCAGAGCATGTGGCAGACTGGGTGTGATTATAGATAATGGACTAACAATGAGATGTCAGGCCAATAAAGTGGCAGCCACTTGTTTCATCATCCTGCGCTGGCTAAGGAAAATCTTATGGATGCTGCCGTCCGACACCCAGAGGTTCGTAATGAATGCCTTGGTGACCTCCCGGTTGGACTATGGTAACATACTCTACCTGGGGGCAACCAAGGCTGTCACGCGACGGCTGCAACTAGTTCAAAACGCCGCCGCACGTCTGCTCTGCGGATGTCGAAAAACGGACCCCATCACAGAACGCCTTCGCGATCTACACTGGCTTAGAGTTGAGAGTCGCGTGAAATTCAAGGCATTGAGGTACATGCACAAGATCAAGACTGGGATTGACCCCACTTACTTACAGTCTCTTGTTAAGATTTACGTCCCTTCTCACTCTTTCCGCCCCTCTTCACAAAATTTATTTTGTGTGCCCAAGTATAGACTATCTAGAATGGGCGGCAGTTCCTTCTCGTTTTTAGGGCCCAGACTCTGGAATTCCCTCCCCCTTGACATTCGTGCTGAGAACTGCTATGCTCGCTTCCGTAGAGCCATCAAAACCTGGCTCTTTAATCAATAACTTTTATTCGTTAGTGCCATGTTGCTTTCTGCCTTTTTTTAGCGCCGGGAAACCCTTTGGGGTAGCTGTCTCGCTTTATAAACTTAATAAATAACTAAATAAATAAATAAACAGCTGGCATTGAAGATCCAGGACTGTGGAGTACACGCTGGGGGTGCCCAGCAACTACTGGTGCTACTCCCTGGGAACCACTCCATACTTTGGCGACACAGTGGAGCTGCCGAGGTGGGGGGGGGTTGAATATTAATGTGAAAGAGTTGCACTGCGGGGTCTTGTGGCCAGTGAAGAGCCAGCCACGATCTGTGACTCGACCGACGACGGCTGCAGAGCTCCCTGGGTGAGACGCTGTGCTGGACCCACACCTGGGACTTATTAACCTGACCCTCCTCACCCCCGGGTGGAAGTCAGATTGTACCTGAATGTCTCAGTACCAACTGTGCAGACGCAAGACTGCAGTGAAGCCAATCTCCGCTATTATGTCGACCACAGAGTCCCCAAGATTACCCAGCACAACAAACTAGAAAGATATTCCTGCCCGAAGGTGGCACTACCTGAGCAGCAGCAACCCAGAGATAAATCAACGGGAGGAGTGGAGGGTGACGTCCCAGAGCCTACCTTGAAGGATGTCATTGAGGCGATCGGCGGGATCCGCACATCTTTGGAGCAAAGAATGGACACAATTTCCTCTGAGGTAATGCTAATCAGGGCGGACCTCATGACCAAGAGGAAAAGATAAAAAAACTCGAACTTACCACAAAGAGTCTAGTGGATGATACCACCCAGTTGCAAAATGAGGTCCAGGAAATGCAAGCATTCTGGAAATTCGCAGAAGGGAAGCTAGACGATTAAGAAGGGCACACAAGGCGTAACAATGTACGCATCTTAGGAGTGCCGGAAAACGCAGAAGGACAGGCTACTTGACCTATTCGTAGAGAACTTAATCACTACTCTTCATCTTTGTGGTTGAAAGGGCCCACAGGGTCCCTGGGTGCCGACCAAAGCCATGGGCCTCCCACGTCCAATACTGGCTAGCCGCTTGAATTATCGACATAGGGATGTCATCCTGCTAACGGCCAGAGTGGCACTACCACTCCAATTTGAGAACTCAGAAATCGCCTTCTTTCCGATCTTCACGCAGGTGGTGCAAAGGCAACGAAGATCATTCCTAGCAGTCAAGAAGAAACTTAGGGACAAAGGCCTGAAATATGCGATGCTGTTCCCGGCCCACCTCTGAGTGGTGGCGGTGGGCAAAACCAGATTCTTTGACTTTCCGGAGACCACTGCTGAATGGCTGGATGGCTGGAGAGACGCTAATGAGCACAATTCTCATGGGCACTAGGAGGTACAGTTGTGCCTGATGATACTTGAACTGAACTTAATGATCTGGTAACCACCTGCTCCACATTGACTATTACCTGCTTGAGGAGGGGGGTAGATAAAGCGCAGCTGGGACAGATACTGACCTGAGGGCTCATGCTTAGTGTTATATAAAGGTAACGGGCCGGCTCTGCCCTGGGTAAAAACTGGACTACGCAGCTGGGAAGGGGAGGAAAGTGGGGAATGTCATATCCCCCCCAGTTTTACTCTTTTAGTTTAAACACAGGGCGACAAGCACTCTGCATTAAGAGGTTTATGGGCAGTTTCAAGCCCAGAGTGCAGCTGAGCAGGGAGGGGGGTAGTTGGGTTGGGTTTTTGTATTGTTGTTTGTTGGCATTGAATCGACAAGGTATCATTGATCCGTCACAGGGAATGAATGATAAATTGTAAGTCCTAATGAGTACGCATTGGGATAAGAGTATTAAATTGATGCACTGGAACGTTAATGGTCTGGGGGCAAAGTTAAAAGATGTGTGGTGCTGCAACATATCAGACGACACGCCCCTGACGTGGTACTGCTCCAAGAAACACATTTGTTGGGGAATACTTGTAGGGCCTTTAATAGGTAGCACACTCTGGCTTCACCACAGGCTCGAGGGAAACAGGGATTTTTTTGAGGAACTCCTTTCCAATGACAGCAAATTCCACCTGGGTTGATACATGGGGAAGATACAGAGGCATCACCGGACAGTGGGAAGGAAATACGTTGACCCTTATGTTGGTGTATGTGCCGCCCGGCCTCCAGGGGCTCGCATTCAAAGACCTGGGTTCTATCCTACTGTCGGTCCCAGACGGTCTCCTGATAGTGGGAGGGGACCTCAACTCAGTGGGCTCCTGCACACTGGACAGACACCCTCCCCGAGAACAACGCCCCTCAAATCGCTGGCTTCCAGACTTCTTAGAGACTCTGGGGTTGATCGATGCCTGGTGAGCTTATCACCCAGGCACCATCCAACACACCTACCACTCAAGTGCTCACAATAGTCAGTCGCGAGTTGACTATTTACTGATCCCAGCGGACAAAATCGCACACGTTCAGGAAGTCAGACACATGGCGCTGGGAATCTCGGATCATTCCCCGGGCCCAGTTTGTTATCGGACAGCATAGAATAGGAAGAATCGCCCTCATTAACCCCTGGCACCTCCGTAACCCAGAGGTTTGTGAAGCACTACATGAAGCAATGGAGCTCTATTTTCGGTACACTCTCACCAGACACTGTGGGAAGCGTTTAAAACAGTAATAAGGGGACAAGCACTCTCCCACATAGCAGGGGTGTGGAAAGAGAAAGTGAAAGAGGAAGTTTCCTTAGAGGAAGAGGAAGAGCTTGAGGGGGGTCTACACCTGACAGACTCCATATCCTGCAACTGAAGAGAGATAGCTCCAAGGCCATATTGACAGAAAGAGCCAAAGCACTGGGAACAGAGACGCAGGGCAGAATATATGATCTTGGGGACAAGGCGGGTAAACTAATTGCATGGTTGGATAAGAAAGAACTTGCGAGTAGACGTACCTGAGTTGACTGGCAGAGCGGGAAAACTGATCACTGACCCCCAGGAGATAGCTAACACATTAGCGGCTCATTATCGGGAAATATATCATTCTCAGACGCATACACAGTGCGCGATTCTCACGGTCTCCTCAAAGACATTGCCCTGCCAGCTCTTTCGACCGAAGACTTAAAGTTCTCAGAAGGAGATCTTACTACAGATGAGATAGCACAAGCAATCAGAAGCCTCAGATCCGGGAAGACCTTAGGCACTAACGGCCTACCAATTGAGCTCTACAAACTCAGACCTGATAGTCTTGGCCCGTATATACGTGCGATATTTGAAGAAAGTAAGGAAAAGGGGGAACTTTAAGGAAGGCAAGCCATGGACGGACTGTGCCTCATATAGGCCAATCTCTTTACGGAATGCAGAGTCTAAGATCTTAGCTAAACTCCTTGCTACTAGGCTAGTCAAGGTGATAGGCGGGCTGGTTTACCCAGACCAATCGGTCTTCATGCCTCAGCGTAACACTAACCTGCACATCGTGCACGGAGTAATGGGGTGGGCGGCCCCTATTCGAGAGGCGGCGATAATCGTATCACTGGATGCCACAATGGCATTTGGCACAGTGGAATGGCCATATCTTTTTGCAGTCCTCACAAAAATGGGATTCGTCCCTGATTCATCCAAAGGGTAAAACTACTCTACTCGGAACCTTTAGCCCAAGTGGTTGTGAACAACAAAAGTCGGAAGTATTCACACTGGGAAGAGGAACTCGTCAGGGCTGCCCACTCTCCCCCTCCTGTTTGCGCTGGCCTTGGAGCCCTTGGCATCCTGGGTACATAGGGATCCAGTGATACGTGGACTGAGATGGGCACAAACATGGGAAGACTGCATCTCACTGTATGTGGATGACATACTCCTATTTTTGGCCCCCCCAAAGGTGTCCCTCGGTCGGTACTAGACATATTTGCAACCTTTGGCAGATACTCCGGTAACTCGATTAACTGGAGTAAATCTGTACAATGCGTCCTTAATGGTCCCCAGCCTGATCTCCATAGGGGATGCCCAGTGCAAGTCACCACAATAGGCTTTAAATACCTAGGCATCGATATTATAGCTGATCCCGTGCGTAGATTTGCTCAAAATCTCCTCCTGCCCCTACAGAGACGGAAGCTGGATACAGTACGCTGGAAAGCGCTTCCACTCTTGCTCCTGGGCAGGGCGTTACTATTTAAAATGATGTTCGTGCCTCGCTTTCTCTATTGATTGCAAAATTCCTCTGACCTAGTCCCTGCAAGTTATTTTAGAGAAATCGAAAGCCTGCAGAGAAGCTTGTTGTGGAGTGGGAAACCGCATATAGCGCTCACTAAACGTAATCAATTGGTATGATGGGGGAATTGGCCTTCTTGACCTTAAAAAAATATTACTGGGCAGCTTTTCTGGCCGCCATCAACCACGGAACGTGTTGACGTGCAGACGACCCGGGCTACACAATGGATAGGTGGCTGCTGCCGGGAGGGAACTATAATAGGGCTCTATATTCAAAGAATGGGAATTTCATCTGACGGGACCGACTAAACACTCGTTGCAAGTCTGGCATGCCGCCCTAGAAGCCTGGGTTGGGAACACAAAGTAACATTGGCAACCCCCCTGTGGGACTCAAAAATACTTAGGAATTTGTGGAAATCGAAGGGCTTTGACAAGTGGGACCTCATAGGAATCTCTAAGATAGGTCACCTCTGGGTAAAAGGAGAGGTCAAAACGTTTACCTCCTTACAACAAGAGCATGACATGGCCACCACAAAACACTTTAGATACATGCAGGTTCGTCATGCACTACAGTCACACATCCAGAAAAGGGTCACCCCCCCCTGACTCCTCACCTCTCCAGGACAGGATATTACATGGCTACCTGCCGACGAAAGCCATTTCGCTAACCTATAAAAAGCTGGTTAATAACTTCAGTGACCCCCTCCAACGCACAAGAGAGAAATGGGAAAAGAATGGCATAATCCTAGATGATGAGGACTGGGTGGTAGCAGTGGCCCCTCGCGGTAGGTGGCTATATCAGCTAGATTACGACAGGTCCAGCTTAAAATCTTACACCGAATATACATGCCTAGTAAAAATGGGGAAGGCAGAAGACAGAGACTGCAGGAGGCGCTGTGGGGTGAGGGAACATTTCTGCATATACTGTGGGATTCTGTACATATCCAACGATTCTGGCGGAAAATACATGACATTCTCAGTGAAGTACACAAGCTTGCTATTCACCCAGAAGCCAAACAATGTCTCCTGAATGAGTGGGAGCCCACCGACCTCAACAACAAGCGCATTATATGGGTTACGCTGGGACTGATGGTAGTGTTGTGTGCTGTTTAGACCTCTGAGTGAATTTTCCTGATTCATGCCCTTATATAGGTACAATTCACATTGCCCTTATATAGGCATAGAAATCAATCCTTTATTTAGGCATAGACCATGCAATCCAAATACAGGCATGGCTACTTCCACCCGTACCAAACTTCACAACGATTTCTTGGAAAATCGGTTTAAGCAGTCAGGGAACTTCCCCTTGCTTGAATATTGATTTATCCAAGAACTCATGTACTTTGCAAAGAACAACTATTCCCTAGGGGTTCTTTCCTGACGTTCATATGCCCGACTTTACATCAAACTATGGCATTCCTAAACACCTTCAAGGTATAAATGTACCTTCACTTGCTATAGCAAACTACGGTGGTTCGGAGTGGTTTGACTATCTACTTGCCCGACGCAGCTCGCTACAGCAAGTGCCCGAAGGAAGCCGACTCTCCAGCTGACGCACTGATCAAGAGGCTGCCCATCTCCTGCCGAGAATCCAGCTCCAGTGTTTCCAAGCTCCCCTTGCGGGGTGTTGGGAAATCGAGTCCCGAGACAGAGATACCAGACTTCCTTCATTCTAAACCAAGGTATGGAGCTGATTAGAACCTAGAGAAACCTTTGGTAGATTCTTGATAAAGAAAACTAAAACCTATGCTACACAATACTTACTTCTTCCCGCGTACTAGACTTAGGTTAGGAACATTGGGGTAGGCGTATTTTAGAAGCACCAGTTGAGTATTTTAGTCTATGTTATTTATGTATGTATTTTTATATGGCTTAGAAACCATACAATGCTCTTACAGTATTATTTCATATTACTGTTTACGCTGTACGCATTATACTTTGCAGTCTGCCTAACGATTGTAGCAGTTCACTTCTCTTGCATGAGAAAGAAGACTGTTCAATAAACCTTTTTATTGAAAACGCCTGTCTCTCTATTCCTCTGCAACTCTGTAGAAACATAGCATGCACGATTGACTGAGTGAAATACTTATCTATTGTTTCCACAACTCTGAGAGATATATTCTTATTCTTAGGAAACAAAGTTGTCATGTTTATGCGGTTGTCAGAAACGAATCCCTTCTTGTGTATTCGAGAAAGTTTCTAGTGACCTCTGAGCTATCTGGCACACTCACTATTAAGTTTAGTATATTCGATAGAGACCGAGTCGACCTCAGTCCTACGTCAAATCTATAGGATATATTATTCCAATGCGCAGAGCCTATTGGAATATAGGAACTACACTACATGGCGCCCAACGTTTGGTAAGGCACTAATTTAACGCTAGATACTAAAATAACTCAGTCGTGCTTTTCTCAGAGACCCTTTTTTTCCGTAAAATACTCCAATAGACGTCTGGAGTGGGTACAAGGATAAAATACCTGCCATAGCTGAGTAGGACGAAAATCCTCTGTATTCGTTTTTGGTTTGTTCAACGTTGAAGGATACAGTGTTCCAAAATATTGTGCACCTTATCTTTGTTTCCTTGAAACTTGCTCTGCAACTTTCAATAAACAATGTCGATTAACGGCGACAACATCGCAACCGGTGGAGCTGCAGCAGATGCAGTCGTACAAGCTTTAAACTTCACAGGTTTACAAGAAAGCGACCCGGATGCTATAAGCATTCCAGAATATTTAAGGAAAGCCATCACTATAAAACTTATAAAAAATGGCCTATCATCAAGAAGTAGTAGGGTAGTTTTTGTAATTGAGGCACACGAATATCCTCAGTCAGAGGTATTCTATTCATGGATAGTCTTCCCTAAAGCAAATCCAGTAATACATGTGTTTCACTTCTACAAAGGAGATGAAACTCCAGAGGAATACATTCCTTTCAAGGATGTTGAAATGCCACTAACATACCAAGAGCATGCGCTCGGGTTTAAAGGGGCCCTAAAACATACACATCACATTACCAGGCTCGGTCCACTAGGTAGACCAGGAGCAACATGGCTAGCTTTAGCCAACTACAGACCTGACCCTGACATTCAAGCAATGTCGGATGAACAATTCCTGGGTAATATACAACATTTAATTGAATTACACAGCTGAAGGTCTTTATTAAAAACACTCCTACTCCTCCTAAGTAGAAGTGGGAGAACACTAAACAAACTTCCAATGTGAAGCGTTCTCAATCCCGAGGTAGGTCTCCTGAAAAGGAACCCTCTGAAAGGAGTTATAACCTCAGGAATAGGGATAATTTGAGAAAACCTGATAGATATCAAGATATTGATACACGTTCCTCTCGTACCTTTCAGACTTCCTCACAGAAATCGGAAATAAGAGGACGATCAGAACAAAAAGAAGAACGCCTGAAGTCCAAAGACGATCAACACGTTCCAAAAAATAAGAAATTCACCAAAAAGAAGGTAGCAGGTCTAAAATCTCAGACATGCCGAGGATCTTGAGGACACAACTAAAGTACGGGGAATGGGCTCAAACGATGTTGGACAGCGCAGCAGAAGTCACCTTAGCTTGCAAGAACTTGAAGGATCATCTGGAGACAGTGGACTTGAATGAGTACATCCAAGTTGAAACTGCAGATACCAGGGTTAGTGTCCCAAATAAGTTATATGAAGTAACATTCAGTATGGAGGGGGACATAACAAGAAAAATAAGAGCACTCTTTTGGGAGAAGCTCTCTCAGGGTTATGACATTATTCTAGCTGAACAAGACTGGCCACCTGAATTTTTCAGGGAGTGCCCACATGGCGAATACATCATTATGCCAGCCTTCTGCAATCATATTCCAATTCATAAAAAGTATACCTATGCCAGGAAATGGGCAGTAGCCCAGGCTCCTGCATTATATAAAAATCATGTTGGATGGGACGAGGATTCTCCTCGCCATAAAATCCAATTGAAAACTCAACCAACTGCACAAAGGCAGTATCCAGTTACGCAAGAAGCTAAAAAACAGGTCAGGGAGATATTAGATCAACTTGAATACCAAGGGGTGGTTGAAACATGCACCTCGTCAATGAACAATCCTTTGTTTCCTGTCTCCAAACCAGACAATACATATCGTCTAGTTTTGGATTACAGACATTTAAATTCTTGTTGCAAAACATTTGCAGTACAAAATGCACACAGTGCAGCACTAATTAATAACATTGTGCGTAATAAATGTAAAACCACATTAGATATTTCTAACGGTTTCTTCTATCAAAACATTGCATATGAAAGTAGGTATTTGACCGCTTTCTCAATCATGGGGACACAGGGTCAATTCTGTCGTCTCCCCCAGTGATTCAAGAATAGTCCAGGGTTATTTTCAGCCGGAGTAACAGAGTTACTACAAACCTATGATGATGAGGCATTATCATATGTCGATGACATCTATCTAACAGACCATGACTTGGATAGGCACTTGAACAGGTTGAACACCATAATATTGAGCTTCGCCTCTGAAGGGTATAAATTCAATTTCAAGAAATCGAGAATTGCCCACTTAAACGTCCTTTTTCTAGGATGTGAGTTATCGAGTGAAGGCAAAAGCCTGGCAGAAAACTTTCTAGAGAAAGGTGCGCTGCTCCAACCTCCAAAAACACTGAAAAACTTACAGTTGATTCTAGGTTTCCTAAATTTTGGAAGAACTTACATTCTAAATTACGCAGAAAGGGTTAAACCTCTCTACAAATTAATCAAACCTGATTTCAAAGCAGCTAATTGGACTAAAAAACATACAGAAATTTTGTGTTCAGTCCAAACAGACGTTACCAACAAAACATTTACAAACACGTGTAAACATACGCCACTTAATAATCTGAATCATTCCAGGAAAATGCGGACTCACGTACTTAACCCTTAACGAAGGAGAAAAAGTACCAATAGCTTACAAATCACACTTGTACACACAAGCAGAAATGAAATTCACTTTTACAGAAAAAATTCTGACAGCGGTTCAAACTGCAGTAGCAACAGAGAGAGCCCTGGCACAGGGAGAATGCATAATGGTCGTTACACCTTCACCTGCCTTAGAGGCAGTGACAAAAGCGAGCATTCCGAATGCCAAAGCTTTACATCCAAGATGTATACAATGGGTTAATTCTCTTGCTGCAACAGACGTTGAATACGTTTTTTAACCTTATTTGAAAACACTAGAATTTCTACAATACGAACATGAATGTCCTCTGCCTACTGAAATTGTGCCTCTAGAAAAGTATGAATGTATAATTTATACTGACGGATCAGCACAACCCGCAGTTGGGGGTAAACACACTTCTAGTGCTGCATGCTCGATCGTTAAAGATCGCCGGAGAGATGGTAAATTCCGACAAATGGTCACAGAAGCGCAATCAAGGGTTTTTTGCATTTAAGATGGCTCTTCTTGAAAATACTGATCGCGAATTCCCACACTCATAGTGTGCGATTCGTATTATTGTGTTCAATCTTACAATGAATACTTGCAGAACTGGATTGAAAATGGTTTCAAAGATGCAAAAGGTGGCACAATCAAGCATAAGTTGCTTTGGGAACAAGTACTTCAGTTACGACAAGAACTACAAAAGGCTCACGTCTGACATACACTGAGTCATCAACGTGATGGCGTTCAAGTTGCAGAGAATTCATTGGCTGATGAAGCCACGAAGGCAGCTGTGCAAACGGCTTCCGTATCTGCAATCACTTGTTCAAAAAAAGGAAATCGATGGCAAAATAATGCTAGCTGTCAATGCTTCAAGCAAAGACAGTGGTAAAACATTACCAAAAGACTTTCCACTCAAATACTCATACATAACTGATGCAAATTATGTTCTTTCTGCTCGAATCCCTGGAGTGGGGGATAGAGTAATTCCAAACATGGAACATAGATTAGGACAAATCTTAGCAGCACATGAAGGGCTCGCCTCTGCACACGCAGGTGTTTCCGCCACAGTGTCGTTAATAAAACAGAGATACTGGTGGCTGTGCATAAGGAAACAAACCAGAAACTATGTTTTGGAATGTGAAATCTGTCAAAAGATGAAAGTCTCTACTGTGAAACGTCCTGTGCAGACGCCCCACTTAATTTCAGATTAACCATTAGCTTGCGTTTACCTGGACCACTGCAGTCCCGTACAGAGGGATGGCAACTATAAATATATCATGGTCACAGTGGATTCGTGTTCGAGGTTCATTTGGATGTGGCCTCAGCGCTCGGCTGACTCTCGAACTGTTATAAAAGATGTGTGAGTCTTTATCGGCACATAAGCAGTCGGCACGCTACATTCTGACCAGGGTCCTGCGTTTAGCTCCAAAGCTTACAAGAAGGCCATGGCCAATCTGGGCGTTACATTGCTGTACTCTAGTCCATTCCATCCTGAGGGAAATTCGGTAGTGGAGAGAAAAAAACTGGACATAAAGCAATCTATAACAGCTAGGGTATTAGGCTCGGGTGATGGGTGGGTCAAACATCTAATAAGTGTCCAACGTAGTCTTAACAATCTGTCAAGAAGTTTTCTAGGGGGTATCACTCCATATGAAATCCTTTTTGGAGCTAGAATGATTGTGCCGGACCTCGATTGTCACACTTCAGTGGTAGAACAAAAACCCTTTGATATCAAAGATCGTTTGGCTGTTTTGCAGGACTTAAATGAAATAAGATCCAGACAAAGTAACGTCCTCCTGAAGCCAATAACCACTGAAGAGAAACCATCCGTCCCAGCAAGACCTGTCTGGATTCCAAAGATTGGGGATCAGTTAGAGAAAAGATCGCGGACAAGAAGGAATTTGGGCCTTCTTACAGACAACCATTACCTGTCCTAGCCATCCACGGATCAAGAACAGTATTACTGCCGCCCCTTGCTGGTAAAAAGGAGAACAGGTTTGTGTCCATCGACCTGGTCAAACCACATCATGTGGCCGATCATAAGTAGTAGGCCAAGTGGACTCCAAAGATGTAGCAGACACCCCAATCTGCTACTCTCCAAGAGGTTCAAGTTCAAACTGAGAGACTCATCACCTTTGAAGAATCTGCAGGGCGAAAAGAATGACAATGCAACAAAGCCATGTAACTTGTACCTCTTGAGACCCAAATAACAGTTCGTCAAGATACGCCTGTCTACAATGAAATAGCAACAGACTATACAAATGTAACAAGTGATCAAGTGGTTCCAGCGATTTCAGCGAATCCTGAAGCAAGCCCATGGCTATTTAATTCACTTTGATACATTTTCCGAGGATCTCAGCGAACCTGAAACGACGCCAGCAAAAATAACTTTTAAAGAACAAGCAACAGAACTTTTTCATCAACTGGAAAAGACTTATCTAGTTTCACCATGGATTGAACTTTGGATTGTGTTGGGTGTACTTTTTCTTCTACTTTAGTTGACTCTTGTATTTACTTTGGGATTGCTGATAAATGGAAGATATGTAAATGTAGTTGAGCTTATATAGCGCACAGCTACCCGCAGTGGGTTTCCCGGCGCTTGCTTAGGGAACCCTTCCTGGTATTCCCCTGTGAGATAGCAGGGTATCCACAAGGTGAAAGTCAGGCATCCCGCCGCGAGGGGCCGTTGTGGAGATTAAGCAAGCTATTGCCCAGAGTCGCAGAGTGTGAACCCGTGAGTCGAGGAGGCACTGGGGCGAGAATTGTCGAGTCTGTGGAATTTTTAGCCCAAGACCCGCCGAGGCGGGGAATTGAACCCTGGTCCAGGACCGATCTCAGCTTCCGGGTCTGCTGCCTCTAACCCCTGAGCCACACTTCTCCAGATACGTTAAAAAGGACACAGCAAGTAAGAACATCAACTTACTCCTCAAGCCACACAAATCATCTCATCGTGAACAAAGAGACTTGTCATCAGTGAACATCACCGCCGTTCCTATACCAGGGGGTATAGCTTGGGACAGAAATAATTATGACATTTTTGGCCCGTCGGAGCTGTTGAAGATTCTACACCAATTCAAGATTTCCTTGAGTGACTGTTTCATCTAGTACCTTTTCTGATGATTGGGACTTCGAGACTATTAATAATATGATGTCAGACTTTGAAATGTCTGCAAAATTTACAAATCATGAATACTTAGAAGGTTCATCAGATTATGAACAAATGTATTGTTATAATCAATATGGTCATCATTTCTTGCATAAATCTGCAAATCCTAGAAATGTATTAACTTATAACCAATGGGAACATTGTTCTACGCCACCAAAGGGTAGCTCAAAAACATTTTATGACAAATTTACGTATTTTTCAAGTTTTAATGTTTCAAATCCAGAATCATTTTACTTTAAAAGTGTTAATAAGACAGGAATGAAAAGTATGTTGACACATACCAAGCAAATTTATTCTGCCGCCTTTTATGCTCACCTGTCTTCATTAGGTTTCGACTTTTGGAAAGACAAGATTGAGACAAAAACTGTCTGGGGCACAAAAGACTGGCAGGTGCAAGGATTAGAAGCTTTATTTAGAGCCTGCTTCATTCCAGAGCAAATTATGTTTTTGAATGACACTGTTCAACAGACATCTTGTCTTGGTTTAGCCAAGATCAAGGAGTTAAACAAACCGTCCATACCTAAACCTACACCTGATAGTAACAACAATTCAGAGGGGGCGGCTGGCGTACATACTATTTTGCATCACAACAGAACAGATCCAGATTGGAAAAAATTATTAATCTGGCCCACAGACACAAACAACTGTCAAGATAGATTCCTGAAAAAGACACAAGGGTTCACATTCACTAGGCCAGATCCAAGATATGTTCAGAGACAGCATCCAGGAATAGTAACATCATACAGTGTAGGGAAACTGTGCCTTGAGTGGCTACAAAAATCTACACTAAAGGAAATAAACCAACACTTATCTTTACTTAAAGATGGCGCTGACCTGAGGGACTTCTTGGAAGGACCTACTAAACCGCGTCATAAAATTTATATACGCCGGTATCTATGCCATGTATAATGAAGCATGGAAGATTATGCAAGCAGAGACTACAGAACGAATACGAGAAATTGATTGTATTCATTTAGAGAAATCTCTCTCTGTAGTTGACAATGGGTTAACGACTCTGTCATCCAGGATATATTCTTTGGACAGCATAGTATCCTCTGCCATAGACCTAATGGAACAGGACTTGGTCATGCTGCAACATCGTCAGTCGCAACTACGTTCTATAATGCTATTGGGCTGCACGTTACAAAACCTTCGTTCAGGCTATGTGCCTAGGCGTCTATTCAACACCACGTCACTGTTTTCTGAATTTAATCTCACAGATAAACAGATCACACTGGCACAGAGGGGAGCAGACTATGCGGTGCTGAGCATTGAAAAACTGGAAAGATTGCCATTTACAGTTGCTGAAGAACCAGCCATTGTCAGGGTATTAACTTACACGGGGCCTGTGATGGTTCCTCCAACAACTTATCCTGCCACCTGCAAGGTTCACCAGCTGCACTGATTGATCCAATTTTTGGACAACTTTCTAATGGAAGTTACCTCATGTTGAATGATCACAGCTGCTGTGGCATGTTGCCAAGTTTAGCCTATCTCGTAACTGTGTCAGCCAGGGTCACTTGCTGTGTGCAAGTATTGTTTCCAAAAACCAAGACAGACCGGGAGGAGCCGTTATGGCCTTCACTGAACATCTCTTCTATATGAATTGATACTTTGAGCAGAATGAAAGCCATTCTTTTGCAAAAAACAGTGCCATTGACCTCGGTCAAAGCAACCTATGATCTGCAAGTCGCAAGGACTTCTGCAGAAATACACACACTATTAACTACAAACTGATTTGTACATTTCTCAGAAATGTTAAGTCGTATCTTAAACATGTCTGATACGAGCGGTATTATACATGTATTTAAAACAGTTTTTTGGGACTGTTAGCACCCTTTCAAGCAGTCCTAGGAATATTTCCAAACTTCGTGCACTCTGTGTTTGGCGGACTGCCTCTCGTTTTGGGATTCGCAGCAGGGATACTATTTTTACTCCTATTGCTCTGATATGGCAGGCCAAATCACCAGCGATACCCAGTTCACCTTGGAGAACACTCTTCTGGCGATGAAGTGTCGTGAGTGCATAGTCCAAATTTATGGATTAACTTGTTTAGGAGAATTAAATACCACATGGTTTATGTAATTTAGACACCAATATGGCAAGATTGCATCTTACCTGTTCTACGATGCCTGCTATGCGGAGAAGAATGCGTGTTAGACATCTGTCTTACACTACCATCAGTCCTGCCAATGGATGTTGATACTTTACTTGGACCAGTAACGGCACATGCACTGTGTTGTCCCCAACGGCTACCAATCCTGATGACGGCATTCATTGAGATCTCACATACGCAACATGCTGCTGCTGAGGTACGAGAGGAAAGCGGCACACAGGTTCCTTCCAATTCGAACACTGCTAATGCGGCCAACGCTGACGGCGATGCTTCACATCTATGTCCGATTGATCTTCTTAACGAGGTAATCCAACTTTCACCTACAATGGTAGACAAATTCTTTACAGACTTAGAAGACTTGACTTGATGTTTTCCCCAAACAATAACACTGACTTTTGAGTTGGCACGCAGTGTTCTGAGAGACTCTGAATTCAACCTTAATTTTTCAAAAAAAGTTTCTAACTTTGGAACTATATGTTTTTTTCTCTATGATTGATCAAACTTTTGTTTTTCCAAATTTGTATTTTTTTGTTTTTCTCTTGCTGCAACAGACGTTGAATACGTTTTTGAGCCTTATTTGAAAACACTAGAATTTCTACAATACGAACATGAATGTCCTCTGCCTACTGAAATTCTGCCTCTAGAAAAGTATGAATGTATAATTTATACTGACGGATCAGCACAACATCAGAACTATTCATAGAGAACTAGAATTCTTTGAAAAACTTCCAAGAGACAATATTTGACCTTGTCCACATTCAAACAGTTTTATCTGCCAAGGAATGGTCTCAACTTTTTCTTCTGTAATTAAGAGCCATTTCATAAATGTATTTTCGTGATTCATTCAGATAGCATTTTCAAATGTAAAACTATATGCTTTGCATGAAACATTGCTTTAAATGCGTACAGCACAAATGCTCTTTTTGTGTACAATCAGTACCAATGCATTTTTATGGATTTTGGCTGGGTTTTTAACACATCATGTTTAGATATGTTTTAATGTGTTTAGAACTTAGTAATGTCGTACATAAGAAAGTGGAGTGGATGTTGTGTGGCGTATAGAGCTCCAAGTGATTTTTCCTGATTCATGCCCTTACATAGGTACAATTCACATTGCCCTTATATAGGCATAGAAATCAAATCCCTTATTTAGGCATAGACTATGCAACCCAAATACAGGCATGGCTACTTCCACCTGTACCAAACATCACAATGATTTCTTGGAAAATCGACTTAAGCAGTCAGGGAACTTCCCCTTGCTTGAATATTGATTTATCCAAGAACTCATGTACTTTGCAAAGAACAACTATTCCCTAGGGGTTCTTTCCTGACGTTCATATGCCCGACTTTACATCAAACTATGGCATTCCTAAACACCTTCACGGTATAAATATACCTTCACTTGCGATAGCAAACTACGGAGGTTCAGAGCAGTTTGACTATCTACCTGCCCAACGCAGCTCGCTACAGCAAGTGCCGAAGGAAGCCGACTCTCCAGCTGACGCGCTAAACAAGAGGCTGCCCTTCTCCTGCCGAGAATCCAGCTCCAGTGTTTCCAAGCTTCCGTTGCGGGGTGTTGGGAAATCGAGTCTCGAGACAGAGATACCAGACCTCCTTCATTCTAAACCAAGGTTTGGAGCTGATTAGAACCTAGTGAAACCTTTGGTAGATTCTTGGCAAAGAAAACTAAAACATACGCTACACAATACTTACTTCTTCCCGCATACTAGACTTAGGTTAGGTACATTGGGGTAGGCGTATTTTAGAAGCACCAGTTGAGTATTTTAGTCTATGTTATTTATGTATGTATTTTTATATGGCTTAGAAACCATACAATGCTCTTACAGTATTATTTCATACTACTGTTTACGCTGTACGCATTATACTTTGCAGTCTGCTTAACGATTGTACCAGTTCACTTCTCTTTCATCAGAAAGAAGACTGTTCAATAAAGCTTTTTATTGAAAACGCCCATCTCTCTATTCCTCTGCAACTCTGTAGAAACGAAGCATGCACGATTGACTGAGTGAAATACTTATCTATTGTTTCCACGACTCTAAAAGATATATTCTTATTCTTGGGAAACAAAGTTGTCATGTTTATGCGGTTGTCAGAAACTAATGACTTCTTGTGTATTTGAGAAAGTTTCTAGTGACCTCTGAGCTAGCTGGCACACTCACTATTAAGTTTGGTATATTCGATAGAGACCTAGTCAACCTCAGTCCTACGTCAAATATATAGGATATATTATTCCAATGCGCAGATCCTATTGGAAATATAGGAACTACACTACAGTAGCAAAGAGGAATATTGCCCAGCTGTTGGGGGCCGCACAGGCACCGACCAAAGCAGCCTGGAAGAGGGACATGTATTGGTGTCTGTTCTGGGAAAAGACAGTGTTATGTGCGAGGGGGTGTCCCCAAATATGGTCCCATATCTGGAATTATTGGAATGTATTTCGAGGTAGTATTTGTACCCCCCGACCGTTCCGACACCTGATGATCCACCATCGCCGTAACTAAGATACCAACTAGCAATCATGACTCATGTACCTCCTTGACAGTAATTGTAATACATCAAACGATTTTCATACTGTGATGTACCTTGTGATGTTGATTCTCATTTGTTTAATAAAAAGAATTATAAAAAAAAGACGTATTCTACATATTTTTCATTAATGCCATGATTTAAAAGATTATATTGTACTTGACATTGGAATTGCGTTAGATATTAGTGTGCTCTTGATACTATCTTTGCGGACCTCTTGTAGCTGCCTCTGCCCACAGCGGAATTAAAATGGAATATTCTTACAGAGGAGTTAATTTCTCTGCCTCTGTGTCAAAACCTTTGCTTTCCTTCAATGAGGCATTGATAGACCCCATTCTGGATGTATCGCAGAAGCCAATGTCCACTCCTGAGGTTTCCAGGACTGTGGCAACACACATGGTGGCTCCTGGGGATCCTGCATTTCTGTCCCCTCATCCATCACTGGAAAGCTTGTAGGTCCAGGCGTCATGCTCTTCAAGGCTGTCAGCAGGTTTCTTCCCATCTATGCCTGCTGATAGGGATCAATCTACGAAGAAGGTTTTTTCGTCGGGGAGTATGGAATTTAAGTCCACAAATGCCGCATGCCTTTTGTGCCGTTACATCCATGCCCTCATGGACTCAGCCAAGGAGATTATCCCAAAGTTGCCTGAGGAGGTACAAGGGCATTTCTCTGAGGTGTTATCAGATGCTCAAGCTGTTGCCCGACAAGTGATCCAATCTGGTCTGAGCATGGTCGACTCTGTAGCCAGAGCAATGGGATCATCTGTGGCAACAAGGAGGCACACCACCTGGTTGCATGGTTCAAGATTCTCGCCTGATGTCCAAGCTACATTGTCGGATTTGTCCTTTGATGGGTCTCGCCTATTCAGGGATAAAGCAGATTCGGCTCTGTAGTGCTTTAAGAAAAGCAAAGCAACAGTGAGGTCTAAAGGGCTTCAGACTCAACCCAGGAGCTTTGCGCAGTTCTGCAAGTTTCGTGGCTCTGCAAGAAATTTGTCCTTTCATGGCAGGCAACAACTGCAGCAGCAGCAGGCAAATCCTTTGTACAGGTCCTACAGGGGAAAGGGCAGAGGTCGTCTGCAGGGTGCTGCACAACAACAAGTTTCCTCCTCCTCCTCCTCCTCCTCCACTTCTGCCTCTCCAGCTGTCTTTGCAGGGAAGCAGTTCTAGCTCCACCATCCTAGAGCATGCTTGTTCCTTGGGAGGACGGGTGTCCCATTTTTTACAGTATTGGAGGTCTGTTACTACAGATCTCTGGGTTATGAACATCGTAGAGAATGGGAATGCCCTACCCTTCCGAGACTATCCCCATCCTTTACCTCCCCGCCTGGGCTTTTGTTCGGGAGACCATCGTCTGCTTCTCCAGCAGGAGGTTCTGTCATTGCTGCAAAAAGGTGCAATCGAGGTGGTTCCAGAGCAGGGAAGGGGTCAGGGGTGCTACTTTCGGTACTTCCTGACACCCAAAAAGGACGGTCATTTACGGCCGATCCTCTACCTCAGGGCTTTGCATTTTTACCTCAAGCAGGAAAAATTCAAAATGTTGACCCTGGCTCAGGTTCTTCTTGCGCTGGAGAAGGAAGACTGGATGGTGCCGACTGATTTGCAGGATGCGTAATTTCACATTCCCTTCCTGAAGTCGCATCAGAAGTATCTCCGGTTTACGATGGGGTCTCCACATTGCCAGTTTGCGGTCCTTCCATTCGGCCTTACTGCCCCACCTTAGGTCTTCACAAAGGTGATGGCGGTGGTGGCAGCTCATCTCTGAAGGCCCGGGATTCCTGTCTTTCCTCCTCTAGATGACTGGCTGCTCAATGCAAAGTTGCCACAGCTGTTGTTGAAGGTCGATAAATGTATCCAAATCTCACCTAATTACCGCTCAGTGCAACCTGTTTATAGGGGCAGTACATGAAACTACTGTAAGTCGTGCCTTCCCATCTCCACAGAGGATTCAAGAAATCCAGGCTACGAATCTACTTTTTCAGCATGGAGTGGCTGTTCAGTCCTGAAGGTCTTGCACCTGCTCGTTCTGTTTGCTTCCTGCATACTGTTGGTCAACCATGTACGCTGGCATATGAGGGCCCTCCAGTGGTGCCTCTACAAACAGTGGTTTCAACACAATGGAGATCTTGAGGAGGTGGTCAGAATCTCCGGAGACACTGCAGAGGATCTGCTATGGTAGAGACTTCCAGGCAACCTGTCTCAAGGGAAACCATTTCACCCTCCTTCTCTGGTGGACACAGTGATATGGATGCCTCCACTCTGAGGTAGGGAGCTCATATGGGTGATCTGGAGTTCAAGGGTTTTTGGTCCTCAGAGGAAAGATTGTTTCACATCAATCTTTTGGAATTGCGGGCAATACATTTGGTTTCAATGCCTTCCTTCCTTCCCTTTGTGGTCAGTCGGTTCATTTCCTAATGGATAACACTAGAACAATATGGTACATCTACAAACAGGGAGGAGTAGGGTCGTATCTTCACTGCAAAGAGGCTCCGCAACTCTGGTCCTGGGCTCAGGACCATCAGATTTGCATAATCGCTCATCATCTGGCCGGAGAACTGATTGTGCGTGAGGACAGTCTCAGTCGGCAGTATTCGGCTGATCAAGAGTGGCATCTCCATCCGTAGGAGGTCTTTCACATTTTCAGGATTTGAGGGTTTCCTCAGTTAGACCTATTTGCCATCATGAGAACTCGCACTGCCCATCATTCTGCAGTCTCCAGTATCCAACGCAGGGAGTCTTGTGGGATGTGTTTCAGTTAGATTGGGACTCACACTTCTTTACGTGTTTTCCCCCGACCCTTGCGTCCTCGAGTTCTGAGGATGATTCACCAAGGTCAGGTCCAAGTCATATTGATCGCTCCGGATTGGCTGCAAAGGGTGTGGTACACAGACGTCCTTTACCTCTCATTGCACCCTCTGCTCCATCTTCCTCTCAGGGCGACCTCCTTTCACAGTAGATGGGGCAGGTTTTACATCCCCACCCCCAGAGCCAGCTCCTTCATGCATGGGGATTGAACAGGGCAATCTGAGCTCTTTCTCTCTCCCACCGGATGTGGTGGATGTTATTTTATCGGCCAGAAGACACTCCGCAAAAGCTATCTAGTCTGGTAGGTGGGCCAGGCTCGTTAGATGGAGTGGAGAGAGAGATCGTTTGATCCCTTGAAGGCCCATTTATCTGATGTTTTGAGTTTCTCTCTTTCCTTACCGCAACAGGGTTGCGCAGTAGCTACTGTTAAGGGCTACTTATCTGCCTCGTCGGCTTTTCTCTGTTTACCAGATCAACCCTCGTTCTTTAAATAGTTATGAGATTCATTAACGTTTGCATAGTTGTCCCTTAAGGTGTCTAGCTTTTAAAACTATGGGGCATATTATCAAGCCTGGGCGATACAATTATTGCCGCTTAATCGGCAGGAAACTGCCGATAAAGTGGAGATAATGGGCTTGATAATATGCTCTATGGAATTCCAATCGAAGCTCATGTTAAATGTGAAGGACATCTAACATGAGCTTCGATTGGAATTCCATAGAGCATATTATCAAGCCCATTATTGCCACTTTATCGGCAATTTCCTGCCGATAAAGCGGTGATAATTTTATCGCCCAGGCTTGATAATATGCTCCTATATTTTTAGTGAGCATGTGAGGTGATGACGGTGCGAGATCGATTTAAATATTTTGGGGTCTATTTGTCGTAATCCCAGCCCGTGTCTTAGGAAAGGAATCTGGCCCCTTTGTGGATGCAGATTAAGGGGCCGACCCGTTCCTGGTCACATTTACCACTCTCCCTGTTTGGCAGATCCGCCATCTTTAAGATGGTCTATCTGCCTCGTCTACTGTACCAGCTTCAAAATCACCCATACCCTATACTGCTGGTCTGGTTTAGGCAATTGAACTCAATTCTCTGACACTTTCTCTGGGGTGGTGGTTCAGCCCGGGTGGCACTGAAAACGTGCTTCCAGTCTACGTACCGTGGAGACATAGCAACGCCTGACGTCCAAGCATACTAAGCGGCTTCACACTATCTTATCCCCAATGACTGGTGGCATGGAGATAGAGGCGATCCCGCATACGCAGTCAAAAGCTTGCTGATGGGCAATATGTCATAACACACGATCCTAAATGCGGGCCCGACTCTGAAAATGCTACCTCCAGCAACCGCCACGATAGTTAAGATCTTGAAACGCTCACTGCAACAAATGAGGTGTTGGGGCAGACGAACAAAAAAAAAACCCTTTGGCATAATGGTCTTCTGTCCCCCATGGGAAGTCTGTCTAGGTTTTCTGGCTGGGAAGTCATAGGTATATCCATGGTGGAAGATGTTCTCCATGGTCAGACCCTAAAGTCCTTCCAGGAACTACAACATGAATATGCGATGCCTAGATTGCAATTCTATAAATACCTTCAGTTCCGCCATGCCTTTTCCCCATGTCTCACACACCAGGAAACTGAGCCAGACTTTAATCCCATTGAAGCTAAAGTATTTATGGGAGAGCTTGGAGAGCATTAGATCATCAAGATATATCACACATTTGTAACTAATAGCACCACTACCCTTGGTAAAAGGCGTGAGGTTTGGCAGGAGTATTTAGGCCCCGTGGATGATGAAGACTGGGCTGAGGCACTGGAGTCCCCATGTGGTACTGCCATTGCGGCGCGACTACATTATATACAATACAAATACCTTCACAGGGTCTTCTACACTCAATACAAGCTCTGGCGAGCTGGGTTGATCAAATGTCTGCTCTACCTGCGCTGCCAAACTACAGACGGTACCCTTATACACACTGTGTAGCAGTGTACAACACTTTCTAGGTTCTGGTGGGGTGTCATTATGTTCCTGTCCGAGGTCTTGGGCTGGAACATCCCACACTCACCACGTCTGGCCCTGTTCCACATCACTGATTGCATTGGGGGAAACACATATAAACGCCACCTATTGCTCTTGGGCCTCACTTTGGCGAAGCGGGACTTTGCAAAAGCATGGAAAGATACCTTTCCGCCACTGGGTGGGGTTTGGAAGAAGGGCCTCGATTTTTGCATGGGGCTAGAATTACCAATATTTAAAGCAAGCGGATGCCCCCAGAAGCACCCTAAGATTTGGAAGAGGTGGGCAGAATATTGTGGACTATACCTA
This sequence comes from Lissotriton helveticus, assembly GCF_964261635.1. Lineage (NCBI taxonomy): Eukaryota > Metazoa > Chordata > Amphibia > Caudata > Salamandridae > Lissotriton > Lissotriton helveticus. The sequence goes on from NC_136065.1 coordinate 74,599,263, forward strand.
AAACCGATTCCAACTGTCTCCATAGATTAGCAATGGATAGGATGGAAATGATGTGTGATGAAATGCATAGTTATTCGATCAGGGGTAGCTAAACTGGACATGTATGCATCAGATGTACAACACTACAGTTTTATGTTGGTATATTATGTTTTATTATCGTTGCTTCTCAATTGCTTAGTTGGCACCAAAAGTCAACATCTTACTCAAATTATGTATATTGTATTGCTGGGGAACCTGGCATCGCTAGGCCTATTGTGACTGTTGACAATAAAAATTTGTGAGAAAAAAACCCAATACTTTTTGTGGCAATCACTCCCGCTAGGTTGGTGAGTTAATTGCAGGCTCTTAGCTCCAAGCCTCCTTTTACATCATTCCATGCGGATAAGATGGTTCTTAGGACCAGAGCTGCTTTCCTGCCTAAGGTAGTCACTCCTTTCCACTTGGGGCAATCCATCACTTTAACCACATTCTATCTTCCCCCTCACCCTTCTAAGGAGGAGGAGAGACTTCACCACCTGGACCGCAAGAGGGCAGTCAGCTTCTACTTGGACAGAACCAAGGACTTCAGGTTGGACGATCAACTCTTCATCGGATATGTGGGCACGATGAAGGGCAAGGCTGTCCACAAGATATCCCTGTCCAGGTTGGTCATCCAGTGCACCAAGATCTGCTATGCCTTTGCCAAGAAGGTGCCTCCTGAAGGTACTTGTGCTCATACTACCAGAGCTAAGTCTTCTTCGGGTTTGGATAGTGGTCTCCCTGTGGTCGACATCTGAAAGCCGGCAACTTGGGCCTATCTCCACACTTTTGCAAAGCACTATTGCTTGGATTCGGAAGTGAGGAGGGAAGGTCATTTTGCTTGTTCTGTGCTGCAGGACTTTTTGGTGAAGGCAGGCAGGCCCCCTCCTCTGGGCGTGTGACTGCTTGGGGATTCAATTCAAAAGGTGAGGAATTCACAGGCAGACGTATCCATCAGAAGAACAAGTTACTTACCTTAAGAACCGCTTTTTCTGGTGGATACAGTTTTTGGCTGTGGATTCCTCACTCCACCCACCTCCCTGTTGCCTGTCTGCCTGCACCGAAAAGTAATCAATGTGTATTTTATGTGATTTATTGCTTGAATCCTGGATTTTATTGAAATTAGGAAATGTCTACGATGTAGCATTTACATGTTTGGCTGTGTTTTGTATACCTTGTACACCTGTGAGAAGGTTGTTCGTTCACCCTTTTTGCCTCAAACGCATGGAAAAAATGGGTGGAACTGACGTCAGCACACCGACGCGGTCTTCTTATGACTTCGATGATGTCACGCACAGTCGCGTGTGGAGCCGTTCCATTGTGACGTCCTCGTCGACGTGGGAGAGCTGAGGAGAAACGTTTCTGTGGAATGCCACACATTCGGGTAATTCAAAGGGTGAGGAATCTACAGGCAGACTCTGTATCCACCAGAAAAAGTATTACCGACGGTAAGTAACTTGTTCGTCTACCAACTTCATTCGAGCAGAGCTCACACTGATATCGGCAGGCGCATCCCGAGGTCAGAGTGAGTGATTGAATTCTACCTCCTGCACTCCGGTCTGCTGAGTGGGAACTCACTGAGATGACTTACACACACTTGTTGGAACCTTTGCGGCCCCTTGAGAATGAATGGCTGATTGGCTCATTCCAATCAGAGCCAGCTGGCAACTCAGCCTTGCTGCTCGAGTCTGCATTGGGTGCTTTTTGGGAGATGAGTGCGCCAGCTTGAGTCCCAGTTGTAAGGGGAAGCCCACCTTCTGTGTTTGTTAATGTTGTGCCTCCCACATGGTTTTGTTTGTTGCAGAGCATGTCCCCTTTCTTCACGAGTATTCCCTCCTTTGCACAAGGATTGCTTCCCAACAAGCGAGCAATAGATCAGTGCTTTATCGGGCTCCCACTTCTTTCCTGCCAATATGTGTTCTGCCATATTTCACCCTCTACACCTTCAGCGCGTTCCCATACTGCTGCCCACGGTATTGATTGAGCAAGGACTCATTTATAAGAGACTTGCTTATATTCAATTCACTTGTTTTAACTTACTAACATGAAATACTAATTGTGTCTTGTGAATAACCATTGCGCATTACACCGACATAAAAGATAGAGAAGCTTGACTATGTGTTTACAAACCATTAATACGGATAGCAGACTCAACTTGGCTATAACATGGAAAAACTTTACTGCGCATGCGTCAATTGCATCTACGCAATGTGACGTTAAACAGCTTGGAAGGAATTTCTTGCGCATGAGCAGAACGCATTAATATGGCGTGTTTAAGACCCACATGCATGGCACCTGCTTTATTTACTAAAAGCTAATGCGGGGACAGTACTAATAAATCAAGGGAAATAGAGTTGAGGTGGGTGGTATAGAGTGAAAGTTTATTTGTGAAATTGATATTTTCTCTTTTGACCTTTTCATTAGTTCGTATTTGAGCCTACTTGCGATGACTCAAGTGTTTTGAATGAGAGCCTTTGCGCATGTCTGAACGATGATCACCCGGAAGAATGACTCTACACTTGAAACCCAGCCAAGGCCACATGCTGCTAAATCCTTGGAACATGGAAGTCAAAAGTACAACAGAATAAAGTCATATGGACATTGATAATACTTTGTTGCAATCGTAAATAAAAATCCGGGTGGGAAACTAATAAAATGAATATGTAATAAGGGGATGGGTTTATAAACAAAGAATGATTTGATTAAAGTGCTATGCCATCATGGTATGATGACGTAACGCCCCTTGCCTTTCCAATTAGATTTCGGATTTCTACGATATTGCAACTTTAGGGGGTGGTACATGAATCCCAAAAGGTATAATTGAGGTAGTTGAGTTCGTTCGATACTGTTAGAACCTGAGAGAATGCTGTGAGGGAAGATGCTGTTGGAGTAGCTGATGATGCTGATGCTGTGAGATGCTGATGAAGACTCGAATGCAGAATTACCTATCTTAAGCAATTGACTAGAAAAAGATCGTAAAAGAATCTCGAGGAGGAAGAGAGTGTCAGAGAGGGGTGCAATGTGTTAGTTGGGTCTATAGAGGCCCACTGTCCAGTCCTGAAGTCTTTGTCACCTGTTCTTTCCCAGGGGACCCTTACAAGCTCTTTGGCAAGGGAGTTGGTCTTCACACCATCTTTGTTAAATATCAAATTTGTATATTTTCTGTTGTCTCTACCTCTCTTTTCTGAGAAACGTCATTACATTGAATCTATGAATGTATTATTGATTAATTGAATCTTCCTTCCTATGATTGATGGTACCTGTAGTGTGCATTTTGAGATGGTTCACTCACATTTAAATTTTAGATAAAGGGTTTTAAAACTTCCTGTGTCTGTGCTTATTTTGCATATAAAAGTCATTAAATAAAATTAAGGTTATATGCATCTTCACCATCAACTGGTTCCAGCTAATTTGGTCCATCGACCAAATGGAAGGAACTTATTAATCAGTGAAAGTTAGTAAGGAAGAATAACTAATATTGAGAAATTGATCAATTCATAAAACTGATTTTTATCGACTCCAGCGGTTTTAGCAGAGGTTTGCGAGTGTATGTTGTAGATGGGCGCAGGTGAATATATGGTAATGGAGAATCTGTTGCTGGTGCACTGCTGGATCAGTTTTCTGGTAGCAGAGCTATTGTTATTATTGACTAGTATAGTGACGAGTATTGATTATTGATTTATGTTTTAACAAAACCTGTTCGCATCCTGTTGTATGTTGTCTGGAAACACAGGTACAGTGATACCTGGAAATCCCAGGAAGGAATAGCGGGTGATAAATGGAAGCCACACTGTAGTGAGGTTACTCATCTGTTGGAAGCTATTCAGGGCTGGCAGTGTTAAATTAGGGACTATTTCATATAAAAGTGAGAGTGATTCATAGCAGAGAGTTCGCTGGTGAAACTTTGGTCTTATATCTCCTAGTAAGGGTAACACCGAAGGAGTAGCAGGTACTTCCGAGCTTGGATGAAGTATAAACAGAAGGTTGTACTCATAGGGGTCCATTAGAATGTCGGGCGGTGGCGGGGCGGAAAAACAGCTTTTTCTGCCCGCGAGCAGCGGAACTCACGTCCGCCACATTAGGATAGGTAAACACAGGTCATTTCCCGTCCGCAGCGGAGCGCCTTGCCCCGCCATCAAGGTGCGCCCGCCACCGCGGCGGCGGGAGCCAATCGAGACCCTCCGCCGCGCCCGATGACGTCCGCCCCGCTCGACAAATTAGGATGGCCCAAACAAGCAGACGCACCGCAGCGGAGACACCGCACAGCTGAAGCAGGCGGAAAGTCGACAGCGGAGCACGAACGCCGAAACCCGACATGAACCCCATGGACCCAGCCCTCCACATGCATCCGGTCATGTACCTGCTGCTACACTATCGCCAGATGGGCCGCCGCGGACGCCGCCGCCGCAGGTACACCACTACACATATGCACCACACAACACACATGCGGACACAGGGCCCAAGCACAACACTGGCATCCTGCTGGGGGGCACAACACATCCACATGGGCACCCACGCATCACCCACCTCACAACAAGACACCCCACGGCATCCGGAACACAAAACGTCCGCCAACCTGCAGCAACATCACGGTCACGGACACGTCACCGCCGCGGTCAACACATGCGCACTATGCAGAAGGCAGGGCCACACCAAGGCATGGGCAGGGCACAAACATCACAGGGGCACACCACCCCAAACAACACTGCACCCCACCCGAGCTAGTCACAGGCAAGGTGCCTATCCCGTGCACCCCCATGCACACCAACAAGCACTGTAACAACAAGCACACTACACACACACTGCAACACACAACACACAACCAGGGACACAGGCACAGCAGGATTGGCTGACAAGGAACACACAACACCAGTGCACTCCCCACAGCCCACACAATTGCATACAATCATCCACACAGGGCAAGACAAAAGAAACAACAGGCATACAATTCCTGGCTGACACATGTGTGTCTCACACCATACAGGGGCACACATACATACACTACAAACTAACACCCTTCACACTGCACACCTCTGCCACACCCAACACCACACATGCCATGTAAGCCATGCCACCAGGACTAAGGGCCAACACAAGATGACCATACACATACACGCCTGGGCACACAGAAAGGAAAACACACACATACCTCATGACATGACAGACAGCTACAAAACCACTGAACAGCTGCACACCCTGTGCTGCCAGTGTCCCCCAAGGTGACCTGTGAACAGTGTATGCAGCACAAGCAAATCACCAACAAGAAAACTGCATGGGCTGTAAAATAGCCATCACAGAGTACAACATCAGCAGGGCCAGAATGGACTGAAGACCCTGTCACCCCTGTCTAAAAATCAGATGGCCACAAAGAGCCTTGCAATGGTGAACTTTAAAATAGAGCATGGTACTCAGTCAAGCAAATGCAAACAAGAAAAGGACTTTAATCAGCAAGGAGACTGAGAAAACACACCAGAAGTAACTTTATTTATTCACATATTGCACAGATGTAGCAATACAACATTAGCTGACAACAGCAAGCCACAAAATCATGTACAAATGTTAGAGACTATGCACAGGTCAAACACAAACAGTAAGTGCAGAGTCCATGGCAGGGGAGAGTATAGCACATCAGAGCAACAGGCCCAGAGTCCTTGGCAGGGCAGGGGTGAGTACAGCACATCAGAGCAACAGGCCCAGAGTCCTTGGCAGGGGAGACAGCAAGTACATGAGAGGCTGCACAGGGGAAAGTACAGCACATCAGAGCGACAGGCCCAGAGTCCTTGGCAGGGGTGAGTACAGCACATCAGAGCAACAGGCCCAGAGTCCTTGGCAGGGGAGAGTACAGCACATCAGAGCAACAGGGCCAGCAACACACCCAGATCGCAAACAATGGTCTTGACTAGCAAACCTCTGTGTGGCACAGGCGTATGAGGGTGTTGACAACTCACTCCTGGCTGTCATGTGGAGTGGGACCTGGCTGTGTGTCAGGGACTGCCGGTCTACTTGACTGGTGTGACAGAAGGACATGTGATGTGGTATTAACAGAGGGCCTGCAAGGTCCAGAACTGGGCGTACCCTCACAAGGCCACTCTGCATGGCATGAACATTAGTGAATGCATGCACACATTGAGGTTCCTAGTCTCCATGATAATCACACTAAAGCATGATGCTTCAACACAAATGCATCGACAGCACTGTGTAATTCTGAAATTGTACAGGGCACTGATGGGGCATATCCACTAATCAGTGTGAAGCAACTGTAGCATGTAAGTTGGCTGATGTTCAATGTTTGGCTGTGCAGCCACTGAACCTACTCTGTGGGTCACACTGACTATGACTACAGGGGCATCCTGAAATGTCATCACAAGCATACACTGTCCTGGCATCTACAAGGCTAACACCCGTTGGTTGTGTCTGCCCGAAAAAGTAGCACAACCCACTCACACATACAAGTACAGGCCTAGGACAGAGTCACAATGCAACACACACACTCCCACGACCTGGAAACAGCTTGTCTGTCAGTGTTTGTCAGCACCCCACATCCAAAAGCACATACTGCAGCATCATGACTACACGTCTGACACCACCCTGCCCTACTGCTCCCTTCATGGTGACTTACCACGACATTGGGACACCAAACAGGCGTGGGTACTGTGCCAGCACCTCGTTCACAAGGACATCCAGCTCCTCACTCGTGAATGGACTGGTACGGATCTTATCTGTTCTTGACATCCCTGTGGATATGGCAGACCTGTGGCGGAAGTGAGTTGTGAGGGGTCCCAGGCAGCAGGCTCTTGAAGCAGCAGGACAGGGTCCCAGGAAGCAGGCTCTTGAAGCAGCGGGACAGGGTCCCAGGAAGCAGGGTCTTGAAGCAGCAGGACAGGGTCCCAGGCAGCAGGCTCTTGAAGCAGCAGGACAGGGTCCCAAGCAGCAGGCTCTTGAAGCAGCAGAACAGGGTCCCAGGAAGCAGGCTCTTGAAGCAGCAGCAGCAGGAGATGGTCCCAGGCAGCAGGCTCTGTGAGCAGTGGGAATGTGAGGCTCACTCCCACAGATTTATAGCCCACTGGGGTCGCTAGGAAGCTTAAAAGCTGCTACAATTGGTTGTCCGGGTCTGCCTTATTCAAAAGCACCCAATGACCGGCTCCGCGGTAGCGGAGCTCACCTTCTGCGATTTTCAAATCTGCATCATGCCACCGCGATCATCCATGCCATTGGCTGTATGCAATGCTCCACGGCGGTGACGCACCGCGGGTGCCCGGGGTGCGCTACCGCAATGGTGCATCATTCAAAAGCATCGAATGACCGCCTCCGCGGCAGCGGAGCACAGCTTCTGCAATTTTCAAATCTGCATCATGCCACCGCGATCATCCATGCCATTGGCTGTATGCAATGCTCCATGGCGGTGACGCACCGCCGGGGCCCGGCGGTAGGTACCGCGACTCATGCGGCAGAGCATACCCACCGCCATGTACACAAGTCCATGTGGCAATGGCTACCTTGGCTGGGTAGATGGTGGTGCTGGGGTCACACCGCCGGGGACCGGCGGTAGGTACCGCGACTCATGCGGCGGAGCATACCCACTGCCATGTACACAAGTCCATGTGCCAATGGCTACCTTGGCTGGGTAGATGGTGGTGCTGGGGTCACACCGCCGGGGCCCGGCGGTAGGTACCGTGACTCATGCGGCGGAGCATACCCACTGCCATGTACACAAGTCCATGTGCCAATGGCTATCTTGGCTGGGTAGAAGGTGGTGCTGGGGTCACACCGCCGGGGATCGGCGGTAGGTACTGCCATTTTAGTACACATTGCTGTGTATGTCAATCCTGGACACTGTATCAGCACCCTGCAGCTACATGGTGTAGGGCACATCATTGCACACACAATGCCACACAGCCATGTCATCCACAGGAGGACGCACGTTCATTGTGAGCCACTTTTGCCTGTGTTTCTGCCATTTTTGTAAGGGTTTTGATGGCTGATGATGATTGACAGACGTCAGGTGCTCTACATTGATGTTGTGACGTTTAATGTGTTGTTGGTCAGTGCAGACCTTGACCTGGCTGGTGTCACTGCATTGTATCGTTCCTGACTTGTGCATTCACAACTGATCATGCACACAACCGGAATTGTGTCCCTGCTACTGTGATCATTGTGTTAATGAATGGTTGCAGAATGTACCTGATGCATTGAGGTGTGGCAGGTACCGCAGATGGGTATGACAGACATGTTAAGTCACATTACATTGGCGGGTCTTGTTGCACCATGTCTGCACATGTCAAATGTTCAACCATTATATCCGCATTCACATTCCCCGATGTGTTACTGTCACTTGGGTATTGTCACTGGAGAGGCCTGCCCTCTGTGTGTAGCTATTGGCCAGCCATGTAACCAGATGTGCCATGCATCTCTCTGGCCCTTGTTGTTTTCCCATTACATCATTGATGCTTTGTGCTATGGCCATCTCATGATGCTTGTCACTGACCTATTCATTTTACTCCTCAACTAGGAGGAGGCCGAATCTCCTACGTCAGTTGACTGTGCTTGAGGACATGGAGAATGAGGCAATCATCAGGAAATTCAGGCTGGGCAGACCAACATTGAAGATCGTGTGGGATCTATTGGAACCCCACCTGCAGCCTCGCCGTCACTATCCTACGGCATTCACACCCACCTACAAGGTGATGGCAGCACTACACTTCTTTGCGACTCGTTCCTTCCAAGAGACCGTGGCTAACGCTGGGGGGATGTCGCAGCCCATGTTTAGCATGGTGCTGAGGGATGTACTTGAGGCCATGATGATATATCGCAATCGCTACATACATTTCCCCAGGGGACGTGAATTGGCTGCCGTTAAGGGGGACTTCTATCCACTTGGGCGCATCCCACATGTAGTCTGTGCCATAGATTGCACCCATGTAGCTCTGGTGGCACCGCAGGTGACGGAGCACATTTATCGGAACCGCAAACACTACCACTCCATGAATGTGCAGGTGGTGTGCCTTGCGGACATGACAATATCACATGTGTGTGCAAAGTATCCCGGTTCGGCCCATGATTCGTACGTTATGAGGAACAGCATGGGGCCACGGATGATGGAGAATCTGCATCCCAAACGTGCCTGGATTGTGGGTGAGTATCACTACTGCTATCACGTGCTGTGTGTCACTGGCTTTACTGTGGCCATACAACATTGCAATGGGTGTTTATCATTCACAGGTGACTCTGCATATCCCAGTAGGCCATGGCTGTTGAGCCCACTCCGGAATCCCCGGGCACCAGCAGACATCTGCTACAATGAGGCCCATGGCAGGACACGACGGGTAATCGAATGGACTTTCGGCCTGCTGAAGTCAAGGTTCCGGTGCCTTGACAGGACCGGAGGCGCACTCGCATACTCGCCTGGGAAGGTGTGCAAGATCATTGTGGCATGCTGTATGCTGCACAACCTGGCCATCCACAAGGGGGTCCCCCTGCTCCTGGACGATGGTGAGGAACCAAGGCCACAACCTGCTCAGGGACCAGAATCCAGTGATGAGGACAGTGGAGAGGAGGAAGGAGTTAACCTACACCAGCCGCTAATCCAACGCTACTTCACTTGAAGGTGTGTGACGAGTTACAACGTGTACATAGTCTGGTGTGGTTGCTTTTGTTGTGAATGGATATGCGCAGATGTTCCCGATAGCCACATGTTCTGTCACCTATGTATGGTATTGGTGGAATTGACGTTACGTACGGAGATGTATGCTGGACCGTATTTGTGCGTATCTGCTAGACAATGTGTAGTATGCCTGTGATATTTTGGATATTTTTGGAGCAGTGATCTGTGTGTGTTGCCACGATGAGAACAGTGACTGTAGTTCTGTTGTGTCTCCCTAGGTGCTACAGAGTGTTCCTGCCCTGCATACTGTACATCATGTTTACACATCATGGACATTATCAACAATGTTAATACTGCACTAAAGAATTCACTACACAAAATCTGGAGTGTCAGGTATTTTATTTTCGGAGTGGACATGTGAATTGTGCGGGAATATTTACAGGAAGGTGGGGAATGAGCCGTGAGTTGACAGTCATGGTCGCAGAGATGCAAGAGTAGACACCACATGGATGTGGTGACCCAGTCCAACAGACAGGTGCCATTGCCAAGGCAATGTGGGGAAAGACAGTCCAAACAGTGAATGCAGTTGGGGAGAGGATTGTCTTCACGGCTGGCTCCGTGACTGGCGTGGTTGTTGTTTTGTTGTTTTTGTACTTGTATAGCGCACAGCTACCCGCAGTGGGTTTCCCAGCGCTTGTACGAATAACCTGCGTGTGGCAGGTGCTTTGCCTCCAGAGACTCCCAGGCTCTTCTTTGGACGCCTCCTAGATCTTTTTTTGCAGTGGGGGGCCTGCTGAATGGCCAGCGGCGTCAGATGACTCGCCCCTCTCTGTTGGCACAGGGGAGGATGGTGGACTGTCATCCTGCTGCACAACAGGAGGGGACGGAGGTGGTGGTTGGGACACAGGCCTGTCCCTCTGCAACGCCACTTGCTGGCCCATGAGGTCCACCATCAGTCCCAGGCGGTTATTGATGGACTGGACCTCATCAGCAGGATGAGCTCCCTTAATAGTTCATCCGACCGGCCACTTTGTCCCTGGACCTCCTGGGAGGCCTCCACAACTCTGGTGAAGTGGTCCAGGGATGGTGTCCACTCCTCCCGAGGTCTGGTGTTTACCCTGGCCCTCCCACCTGCTCTGCTGCCAAGGACCTCTTCCCTCGCCACTGGTGCGCCACGCACTGCCTCCCTGCCCTCCACAGGTGTTGCTGTGGGCTGGTCATCCTTAGGGACAGGGAGGGTGCTGCAGGTGGTAAAGGTGGTAGTGGTGGTGTTGGTGGCAGTGGCGGCGGTGGTGGTTGCGGTGGAGGCAGAGGCCGTGACAGCAGGGGTCTGCTGTGTTGTTGTTGCAGCAGAGGTGGTGTTGGCGAGGATGGGGGTCTGGGACCTCTGGGTCTGTGGCACACCAGATGGGCCGGTCTGGAGCTCATCATCCAAACTGTCCTGGAAGTCCGCATCTGTGAGTCCATGCCGGAGGTGGAGACTGGCTCTGCTGGTCGTTGGTGTGGTCCCCAGCAGTGAGTTCTTCATCACCTGTGGAGTAGATGGGGAGTGGTCAGTGTTTCCGTCATCTGCGTATCACCATCTGTCTGTACACTAGTTATATATGCTGTCATCAGTTGGACAATTCATGGCAACACCGTGTTACATTTCATAGTGCAGAGTGACATCATGGAGTCATACAGGTTGAATGTCAATGCATTGCGTCCAATAGTTATTTGATTTCTACACTCACACACTTCATGAAGAATTACGGTTGTTACATACCTGTAAGGTGAGTGTGCAGGGTGCAATGTCTGACACTTGCTCCTGGGTGGGGGAGGCCTCCATGCTGCTGGGCTGTGGGCCAGGGGGAATGGTGGGTGCAGTGAGACAGGCCTCCCATCACACACCCTCCCAGTGAAGATGGCTACCAACCTCTAGGTCTGTTTGTTAGACAGTGCAATGGCTGACACTTGCTCCTGGGTGGGGGAGGCCTCCATGCTGCTGGGCTGTGGGCCAGGGAGCATGCTGGGAGTAGTGGTACAGGCCTCCCACCCACAAACACCGTCCAAGTGAAGATGGCTACCAACCTGTAGGTCTGTTTGTTAAACAGTGCAATGGCTGACACTTGCTCCTGGGTGGGGGAGGCCTCCATGCTGCTGGGCTGTGGGATAGGGGCCATGCTAGGAGTAGTGGTACAGGCCTCCCACCCACAAACACGCTCCAAGTGAAGATGGCTACCAACCTGTAGGTCTGTTTGTTAAACAGTGCAATGGCTGACACTTGCTCCTGGGTGGGGGAGGCCTCCATGCTGCTGGGCTGTGGGCCAGGGGGCATGCTGGGAGTAGTGGTACAGGCCTCCCACCAACAAACACCCTCCAAGTGAAGATGGCTACCAACCTGTAGGTCTGTTTGTTAAACAGTGCAATGGCTGACACTTGCTCCTGGGTGGGGGAGGCCTCCATGCTGCTGGGCTGTGAGCCAGGGGGCATGCTGGGAGTAGTGGTACAGGCCTCCCACCCACAAACACCCTCCAAGTGAAGATGGCTACCTACCTGTAGGTTTGTTTGTTAAACAGTGCAATGGCTGACACTTGCTCCTGGGTGGGGGAGGCCTCCATGGTGCTGGGCTGTGGGTCGGGGGGCATGCTGGGAGTAGTGGTACAGGCCTCCCACCCACAAACACCCTCCAAGTGAAGATGGCTACCAACCTGTAGGTCTGTTTGTTAAACAGTGCAATGGCTGACACTTGCTCCTGGGTGGGGGAGGCCTCCATGCGGCTGGGCTGTGGGCCAGGGGGCATGCTGGGAGTAGTGGTACAGGCCTCCCACCCACAAACACCCTCCAAGTGAAGATGGCTACCAACCTGTAGGTCTGTTTGTTAAACAGTGCAATGGCTGACACTTGCTCCTGGGTGGGGGAGGCTTCCATGCTGCTGGGCTGTGGGCCAGGGGGCATGCTGGGAGTAGTGGTACAGGCCTCCCACCCACAAACACCCTCCAAGTGAAGATGGCTACCTACCTGTAGGTTTGTTTGTTAAACAGTGCAATGGCTGACACTTTCTCCTGGGTGGGGGAGGCCTCCATGCTGCTGGGCTGTGGGCCAGGGGGCATGCTAGGAGTAGTGGTACAGGCCTCCCACCCACAAACACCCTCCAAGTGAAGATGGCTACCTACCTGTAAGTTTGTTTGTTAGACAGTGCAATGGCTGACACTTGCTCCTGTGTGGGGGAGGCCTCCATGCTGCTGGGCTGTGGGCCAGGGGGAATGGTGGGTGCAGTGAGACAGGCCTCCCATCACACACCCTCCCAGTGAAGATGGCTACCAACCTGTAGGTCTGTTTGTTAAACAGTGCAATGGCTGACACTTGCTCCTGGGTGGGGGAGGCCTCCATGCTGCTGGGCTGTGGGCCAGGGGGCATGCTAGGAGTAGTGGTACAGGCCTCCCACCCACAAACACCCTCCAAGTGAAGATGGCTACCTACCTGTAAGTTTGTTTGTTAGACAGTGCAATGGCTGACACTTGCTCCTGTGTGGGGGAGGCCTCCATGCTGCTGGGCTGTGGGCCAGGGGGAATGGTGGGTGCAGTGAGACAGGCCTCCCATCACACACCCTCCCAGTGAAGATGGCTACCAACCTGTAGGTCTGTTTGTTAAACAGTGCAATGGCTGACACTTGCTCCTGGGTGGGGGAGGCCTCCATGCTGCTGGGGTGTGGGCCAGGGGCTATGGTGTGAGTTGTTGTACTGACCTTCCTCCCCCATACAGGCCTCCTCAGCAGAATGGCTGGCTACATGTTGGGTAGGGATGGACAGTGTATTGGTGGTTGGGTATTGCAAGGAGGTAAATCTCAATGTGGTGTTAAACATTTGTCTGTACTTACCAGCCTCCGCTCCCCCAGCTACTCCTGTGAGACTCTCAGGTAGCAGGATGGCAAGCACCTTCTCCTCCCATGGTGTGAATGTCTTCTGTGGGATGGGAGGGCCACTGCCAGTCACGTTTGCCAGAGTCCAGTTCTTGCTCCTCTTCTCCTTGACAACCCTCTTGAGATCATGCCACCGCTTCATGATCTCCTTCTTGGATCTTGGGGTGGCCCCAACTGCATTCACCCTTTGGACTATCCTTTCCCACATTTGTGTCCTGGTGGCTAATGGTGTCTGTTGGACTAGGTTACCAAATAGTTGTGGCTCTACTCTCACAATCTCGTTGACCATGACTGTCAACTCACTCTCGGTGAATTTTGGCATTTTTTGTGATGTCATGGTGTGTAGGGGTTGAGGTGTTTGTGGGCGCAGGGGTGTGTGGGTGCAGGGGTGTGGTGATGAGGTGTGTTGTGTGCTGGGGGTTTGTTTGTGATGGTGTGATGGTGGTGTTGATGGTGGTGGTGGGTGGGTGTGGTGTGCTATTTTGCCTCTCCTGTCAGATGTGGTGTATGGCCTTCTGTTCTGGAAAGATGCAAAGGATTGTGGTGAGTGGAGGGGGTGGCTTTGTTCTCAGCTGTATGGGTGTGTCCAATTGGTATGTGGTTGTCAGGTATGTTGTGGGTGTGGTTCTGTAGTTTTGTATATTTGTTAGAGTAATTTATGTATCTGTGTGTGTGTGTTGTATATTTTGGGGGCAGGGCTACTTTGTTTATGCAGTATTTGGCATCACTGCGGTGCTTTCACATCGACCGCCATGTATTTCATGTTCGTCCGCTGCGGTGGCTTTGCTGCTGCTTGTCCGCCATTTCTCCCATTCAATCCTGGCTGCGACCGCGGCGGTCGGTGTCGGCGCTTCCGCCCGCGACACCCTCGGGGATATCGTAATTTCCCGTGCGGTGTCTCCGCTTTCCCTTTCCCTACAGACCACCAGGAACCCGTAAACAATTCAGCGAAGACATCACTGACTTCATCAGCCCACATGCCCTCCCCTCCGAGAAGTACATTCTACTGGGAGACTTCAACTTCCACCTGGAAAAGAAAAACAACTACAACACCACCACCCTTCTGGACAACCTGGCCAATCTCGGACTCAAACAACTTGTTGACACCCCCACCCACTTAGCCGGACACACGCTCAACCCTATCTTCACCTCCAGCAAACACATCTCCTTCAATCATACCACAGCTCTCCATTGGACGGACCACAGCTGTGTTCACTTCAGCTACAAAACTACCACGACTCACAACCCCCCACAACCCATTCCTCGAAGAAACTGGAACAAAATCACCACCGACCAACTCATCACATCGCTCAACCAAAACCCTCCAGCCCTCTCATCAGACCCAAACGAAGCGGCCACCAAACTCAAACGATGGATCACTCACAGCGCTGACGAATTAGCACCCCTAAAAAACCACCAGATCAAACAAGATAGCAAAAAGGCCCCCTGGTTCAACGATGACCTTAAGAATTTCAAGAAACTATGCCGTACTCTCGAAAAAACATGGAGAAAAAACCCAACCACTGACAACCTGACCACTTTCAAGGCAGCCACCCGCAAACACCACCAATTGATCCGAGCCACCAAGAAATCAGCATTCAAGGATCGACTAAACAACAACGCCCACAACAGCAAGGAACTATTCAACATCGTCAAAGAATTTACCAACCCCACCGCAGCCTCAAACGACATTACTCCCTCCCAAGACCTCTGCGACTCGTTATCCTCTTTCTTCTACAACAAAATCGCCGACATAAATAACAGCTTTAAGAACATTCCGAAAGATCAGCCCACCCCACCCACTTCCAAAATCAAACCGCTCTCTAACAACCTTAACGCCTGGAACCCAATCACCACTGAAGACACCATCCGCCTAATGAACTCCATCCATTCAGGTTCGCCAACCGACCCCTCTCCCCACCACATCTTCAACAAAGCAGACTCCATCATCGCACCACATCTCCGTGATGTCATCAACTGCTCCTTCAACTCCGCTACCTTCCCAGAACGCTGGAAACACGCCGAACTCACTGCCCTCCTGAAGAAGCCCACAGCTGACCCCTCTGAACTTAAGAACTACCGCCCCATTTCCCTCCTCCCTTTCCCTGCCAAAGTCATTGAGAAAGCCGTCAATAGCCAGCTTGCTGCCTTCCTTGAATCCAACAACTCCCTCGACCCCTCACAGTCCGGCTTTCGAGCCAAACACAGCACCGAAACCGCCCTCATTGCAGTGACAGATGACACCCGAACGCTATTGGACAACGGAGAAACAGCTGCCCTCATCCTACTCGACCTCTCCGCCGCCTTCGACACAGTCTGTCATAGCACCCTCATACAACGCCTCAGCAACGTCGGAATACAAGGAAAAGCCTTGGACTGGATCATCTCGTTCCTCGCCGGGAGTACCCAGAGAGTCCGACTCCCCCCATTCAAATCAGAGGCCACCGAAGTCATCTGCGGAGTACCACAAGGATCATCACTCAGTCCCACCCTCTTCAACGTTTACATGAGTCCCCTCGCATCCATCGCGCAACAACACAACCTCAACATCATCTCCTACGCTGACGACACCCAGCTGATCCTTTCCCTCACCAAAGACCCTAACACCGCCAAAACCAATCTTCATGAAGGCATGAAAGAAGTAGCCGAATGGATGAAAAACAGCCGCCTAAAACTTAACTCAGACAAAACGGAAGTTCTCATCCTAGGATCTTCACCCTCTGCCTGGGACGACTCTTGGTGGCCATCGGCCCTGGGCACAGCACCCATACCCACAGACCACGCACGCAACCTGGGCTTCATCCTAGACTCCTCCCTCTCGATGACCAGACAAGTTAACGCCGTCTCATCCTCTTGCTTCAACGTACTCCGTATGCTCAAAAAAATCTTCCGCTGGATCCCCACCGAAACAAGAAAGACGGTCACCCACGCACTGGTCACTAGCCGACTGGACTATGGAAACACCCTCTACGCCGGAACCACAGCCAAATTACAGAAAAAACTCCAACGCATCCAAAATACATCAGCCAGACTCATATTGGACATTCCTCGCCAAGCCCACATTATCGGCCACCTGAAAGACCTCCACTGGCTTCCCATAAACAAGAGAATAACGTTCCGTCTCCTCACCCACGCTCACAAGGCCCTCTACAAACTAGGACCCGAATGCCTCAACACACGACTGTCCTTCTACACACCCACCCGCCAACTAAGATCCTCCAACCAAGCGCTCGCCGCAGTTCCGTGCATCCACAGATCCACCATGGGAGGAAGATCCTTCTCCTACCTGGTGGCCAAGACCTGGAACTCTCTCCCCACTCACCTCCGCCTCACACAGAACCATATTTCCTTCAGAACGGAACTTAAAACCTGGCTATTCGATAAATAATGCACCCCCCTCCTACAAGCGCCTTGAAACCCTATGGGTGAGTAGTGCGCTATACAAATTTCTGAACTTGAACTTGAACCTGTGGACGGTTTTGTCTTTTCTGCTGCTTTTCCGACTGCCGCGGTCGGAGTTTTGGCATCACCGCACACGTCGGGCGGTTTCATTTTCACCGCTACCGCCGCGGTCGGTCTGTAGTGGCGGTCGATCCTAATTTGACCGCCGGTTTATCCGCCTCCATGGCGGACGGTTGTTTTCCGCCTCCATGGCGGGCGGGGTGGTTTTCCGCCCGCTATCCTAATGGGCCCCATAGTGTATGAAGAGTTAACAGAAGATCTTACTCGCTTAAGAGTAAGCAGAATGTTTTACTCGTAGTGAAAAGAAATAATCTATCACTTTGTTTAGTGGAACAGGCAGAGTAGCGAATGTTTTTATATTGTTACTAATGAAGAATTAAAGTCAATTTTTCGAGAAATACTTTTTCGCATTACCTTGAGAAGGGAGGGTCAGTCACCGGAGTTGTACTGACGTCACAGAGAGCCACGCTGGGATTGGTGGAAACAGCGTGTGTGTGTGACAAATCGCAGATTGTAAAGGAGGGGTCAGTAGTAAGGAGTAATACTGACGTTACAAAAGGCCGCGCTGGGATTGGTCAAACCACGAATGTGAGCCTCATTTTAATTAGTTGAAAAAGTAGAAACCGCGCTAGGATTGGACGGAGGAGATTTGTATTTGGATTCCTGATCCGGCTCTAGTAGGGGGTCGCCCTGATAGAAGATTTCAAGGGTTTACAGAATATAATTTTATATGTCGACCCTTACCCAAAATGTATGGAGAAAAGAGAAAAATGTCATTTATGAAGAAAATTAAGAATTTCTTTAAGAAAGATAAGCCTGTATTACTATTGACTAAAGAGGGAATTCTTATCCCGCCACCAAAAACACCTGCTTCATTTATGATGATGGAGAGAGGTTATCATACCTGTGTGTGGTTGGAAAATTGGATCGAATATACGAAAGGTGATGGAGTGCTAGCTTTTCCAGAATTTGGTACGTTCAATGGGAGAATTCTCAGAATTTGAGAATGAGAATGAATGATTTAGAACCCAGACCTAGATTAACTCAGTTTGAAGCTTTGGAAGAATGGGAGACAGAGTCATATGAGCATGAGAAATCCAAGGTGGTAGAAGTTATAGAGGATTTTTCCCTAGCTATTTACGTGAGTCACAAAATGGTCCGATGAAGCAGTGGAGGAAGGCCATGATTAAAGAAGGATTATATCCAGTGTTAATGGCTGAAGAACATTTTGGAAGCAAGTGTAGGGAGAAAACAAAACATATGAATGTAACAGGATATGGTGAATTAGATGATGAATTTTTAGAGGATATTTTAACAAAAATCTTCCCCCGTATCAGGAAGGACCCAGTAGAGTAGTCACCCCAAGTGCACCAGTATTGGGAACACCCTTAGTTCCTCAAATTTTGCATGATAATTCAATAAATAGGGTACTTCATGAAAAGGAAAAAGAAGCTCTGAGTAAAAATAAAGAATAATTGATACAAAAAAAAAATCAGATGAATTTGCATGCAGAGGCCCTGACAGTACCAGTGACTATAGGTCCTGTAATACCATTATTTGGAAATAAAATGAATGTCCAAAATCCCCAAGCTGTACCTGTTCCTATGAGTAACCCCAGAACAGAAGTAGTAATAACAGAGGATCAAGCCAGTGAGTGCAGCTCAGTCATTTCATTAATGGACCTCCCTTTAAGGGAGCCAGTGATTGAAACTCCAAAAAGAATTTTACCTGATTATTTAAAAGAAAAGGAGTCAGTGGCAACTCACGAACTAAAAGAACAACAGCAGACACTCCATAAGATCTGTAAAGGTGGTCACAAGGAAGAGAGAGACGAAGTCCAGTCCCAAATATTTTAGACATTTACAAATTAAAAGTTGAATTGGAAGAAATGATTGCTGGAAATGTGGGAATAGGAAGATTGAATGATTACAGTGAAGAAGAATTGTTGTTTATATGTGGAAGTATTACGTGAAATGCAAAGGTATACCATGAGAGATTGATGGAAATAGCTGCAGAGGTTGGGGTAGAAATAGCGAAGTCTAAGTTGTTTCAAAAACCATATCGAGTGGAGTTCACTGACAAGGATTTGGAAAACATGAATGTGTCTGGTAGAAAACTGCAGGTAAAGGAGTTCTTGAACATTTGGCAGAAATGGGGAGATACTGACAAGTGGAAAAGTAGATGGAGAAGAAATAAGGAGGAAGCACAAGCTAGGGAAGCATCAACATCTGCTTTCTTAATGAAAGACTCAGAGAAGGTAGAGAGATTGTATCCCATGAGAGAAGTACCTGGTGGTGGATATGTTCATGTCCCGTGGAGCAGACAGGATATTTTAACCTTTACAAATGATTTCCTGAAATTGAGAGAAAGCCAGTGGAGTGGTACAAACAGGTTGAAAGGTTTGTGGAGGTTTCAAAGGTTTTGTTGATAGACCTGGATGGATTGTTTGACATTGTGGTACCTGCAGACTTGTGGACAGAGTGCAAAATCACTATTGATTGGCCAAGTGAAGAGTATTCAAGAGACGCTAAAACAGGAGCACCCTCAGATGATGTGATGAAGTAATATCCAAAAGTGATTACTTTCTTGAAAGGGAAAAATACCCCAATAGAGACAGACTGGGTAAAGATAGACAGAACAACTCGAGAATCAAATGAGTCTGTATATGCCTACTATGAGAGGCTGTTACAGATGTTCAAGCAGTACACTGGTTTTGAAAATATAGGTGATAAGGACATGGGACATTTTGTGTATCGGTTTGTGTATGTCTTGAAACCAGAGATTAGTCAGATGATTTAGCAGCACATGCTTAGCTGGCAGAGCAAAAGCATCGACAATATTTTAAAGTACGCCAAATACTGTGGTGAGGACATTGAGGCCAGGCATAAAAAGTTAAAAGAGAAAATGATGTGGGCACACGTGAAATTAGCATAACAGCAGGTATTACAATTAATTGCACAGACTGACAAGGAGCTGAACCAGAGTGATCAGGGAATGAATAGTGGTAAATTAAGGGGACAAATGAATAGAGAGGACGCGAAAAAGAAGTTTCCATCTCATGGATGCGGAAAGCTTGGACATTGGAGGAATGAGTGTAAGAATATTCAGAATAATAGTGGGTCAATTCAAAATGTAAACCCACAGACGCAGAATGAAGGGGTTGCAGTATCAGGTGTCTCCAGCTCCTATTCCAAACTTTGTTAGCCCTCAAAAGCAAAATACGGACGCCGGATTTCCAGGAGGAAGTGGTAAGAAACATTCTGTGATTTTACAATATCTTTTGAAAAGTAATGACAGCGATTCAGAAGATTGACGATGCCTGAGAGGGGAGGAAGAGGAGTGTGTACTTGGCGCATCCTTGCCGGTAGATCAGTCAGGTCCATTTATTGATGGGAATGTGGAAGGTAATGATATCACTTTTCTATTGGATACTGGTGCTACCTGTTCTACTGTAAGAACAGCAGACATCCCAAACTTACCCCTCTCGGGAGATTGCATCCAAGTTGTTGGTGTTTCCAATCAGCAAATTAAAACCCCACTTACAAAGCCAATGGAAGTGCACATCGGAATTTTTAAAGATAAGCACAGATTCATAGTTTGCTATTCCAGTCCTGTAAATCTATTAGGTAGGGACCTGTTGTGCAAAATTGCACAATCTATTGCACACAGGATGGTTTTTCTTTCCAAACCCCTGATGAAGATATTATCTATAAGATAATGCTTGCTAAGCAAGATAATGACTCCAAATGAATTGCCAGAAGAGTTGACACCACAGTGAACCCGGAAGTGTGGGATTTTACAGGAAAAGAAATTGGATTAATGGCAAACGTAGATCCAGTGAGAGTGACAGTAAAATAAGGTGCAGTATATCCAAATACACGACAATACAATATGAGTCCAGAATTTAAAGCAGGAGTTGCTTTAAAAATTGAGCACATGATTGAACAAGGCAATTAAAAAGAAATAATGAGTAGTCCATGTAATTCACCCATAATAGGACTTAAAAAGTTCAATGGAAAGTATAGAGTAGTACAGGATTAGAGGAAAATAAATAAAATGGTAGTACCGTGTTGTCCAGTAGTACCAAACCCTGAAGTGATCTCATATCTTATACCCTGGAATGCAGGCTGATTTACAGTAATTGATTTATGCCAAGCCTTTTTCTCTATTCCTTTGCATAGTCAGTATATTTTTGCTTTTAAGTTTGATGATTGTGTCTTTGCATGGTGTTGAGTTCCTCAAGGGTATACAGAGAGCCCCTTGATCTGTAATCAGATCCTGAAAAAGTGTTTAGGAACACTAGTTATGCCTCAAAAATCAGTCTTGGTGCAATATATTGATAATATACTGGTCGCATCAAGGACTCGTGAAGACTGTGTTACTGATTCAATTGCATTACTGAACCATTTGGCAGAAGGAGGACACATAGTATCTCCAGAGAAATTGCAGGAGGAGTGAAATATTTAGGCCACAAATTAGAAAGAGGAATCAGAAAAGTAACTCCAGAAAGGATAAAAATAATAAAACAAATGTCCCTGCCCCACTCCCAAAGGGAAATGAGAATTTTTCTGGGAGTAGTAGGATACTGTAGACAGTGGATTATGGGGATTTCCTTGTTAGCAAAACCATTAATTCAGATGACCCGTAGATGTGCAAAAGACCCGTTTGTTTGGACTGATGAATGTGTTGAAGCATTTATGAAATTACGAGACTGTCTGGGGGAAGCCCCTGCTTTAGGTATGCCTGATTATACAAAATAATTTGCATTGTTCTGTTGTGAGAGAGACAGTTGTGCACTATCAGTCTTAGCTCAAAGACATGGATTGAGCAGACGTCCAGTAGCTTATTTCCCTGCTTCTTTGGACCCTGTAGCGTCAGCTCTACTTGGCTGCTTAAAAGCAGTTACTGCTACTTGTTTGAGCCAAGAGCAAAGTGAACCAATTGTGATGGGACATTCAGTTAAAGTTTAGGTCCCAGATTCAGTTGAGATTCTTTTAACAAGAACTCAAACTCAGCACCTTACTCCCAGTTGGATGACAAAGTATGAAAGAGTGATTGTGGGAGCAGAAAATGTGACAGTAGTAAGATGTACATTACTACACCCAGCCACACTATTGTCAGATCCCTATTGTGAAGAAGTGATAGATGACATGGATTATGATTGCCTGGATGTGACAGAATTGTGTACAAAGCCCTGACCTGAAATTAGGGTGGAGCCCCAAAAAGATCCAAATCACAAACTATTTGTAGATGGTTCCTGTTTAAGAATTGAGGGAGGAGGACTTAATGCGGCTTATGCAGTTTGCAAAATTTCAGGAGTCATTGAAGCATCCCATTTACCCGGAGTAAAGTCTGCACAAGTAGCCGAATTGATGGCCTTAATTAAGACTTGCAAATTTGGGAAAAATTGGAGGATAACCATATTTACTGACAGTCAATATGGTTTTGGGATTGTGCACGACTATGGCCAGATCTTCAGGATCCCCAATACGAAATGGGAAAATTGTAAATGAGCTATTAGAATCCATTCAGTT
This sequence comes from Lissotriton helveticus, assembly GCF_964261635.1. Lineage (NCBI taxonomy): Eukaryota > Metazoa > Chordata > Amphibia > Caudata > Salamandridae > Lissotriton > Lissotriton helveticus. The sequence goes on from NC_136065.1 coordinate 74,621,779, forward strand.
GCGAAAAGAAGTAGCAGTGGTCAAGGGTGCTTCTCACCTGTCAGGAAATGACGATGTGGCAGCCGGTAACTGATATGCTGACCAAATTGCTAAATATTGTGCAAAAACATGTATGGCACTGAATCGAAAAATTGAAACAAGTGAAAACAGATGCCAACTTATGTTGTTCTCAGCTCCAGAAACATGGGATAAGGTGAGACAATTACAGGATGAGGTTGAGGTGAGTGAAAGGGAAATTTGGATGAGAGCAGGTTGTACCAGAAGAGCAGAAGATGATGTATGGGTCTATCCTGTTGGCAGACCAGTCATGCCAGATTGCTTACCCTCCTCAATGGCCAGAATGTATCATGGTGACACTCATTTGGGCAGGGATGCTAAGATTTGACTATTCAGACAAAATTGGTATAATCCGAAGTTCAGGGTAGTCGCAGAGAGTCTTTGCCAGCTTTGGTTAATTTGTCAGCAGCAGAACCCAGGCAGGAAAAGAGTAGTCAGTTGGGGAAAAATTGGAAAGGCAGAAGGTCCATTTGTGAGACTGAAGCTAGACTTCATAGAGTTGCCTCAATGTACAGGAATGAAGTACGTCTTTGTTATAATTAGGGGTGGGCGGTAAATTCCGTTCCGCTTGCGGAACTTGCGAAATTTCGGCATTTTCTCATTCCGCGCGGAACGCAAAAAATGTCAAAACTTCCGCGATCGGCGGCGGAACGGAATTGTATTGCACAACTTGATGCCGAGGCCCCGCCCATGAGAGGAGCTGCTGCGTGATGGCCACCGCTGCAGCCCGCTCTGACTTCGACTCCGAATTGTGAACCGTCGCTGCCTTTGAACTTCCAGCCGCTTGTGTGCGACTCGCTGGTCCGCTGCAGTACGGTGATCTGCTCTGCGGTACGGTGCGGCGCCCGGCACCCAGCGGCTCTTTGTGACAGCTTTTACTTTTACTTTTACCAGCCCGGATCGGTTCTGCTGCAGGGACGCCGGCGGTGAGGAGGCCGGCAGTGGGAGCGGAAGGAGTTGCGGTGCAGCGGTAAGGCGCTGAGCTCTGGGGGCTCTGTGTTGTGCTGATGTTTGGGCCCCGGTAGCGGGCATTGAGAAAGGAAGGCACTGAGGGAAACACTCACGCACGGTAAGCGTCAAGGGGAGATGCAGTGCGGCGTGATAGCGTGACATTAAGCACTGTTGGAGCGCGTCCCTAGTGATTGCACTACGTACTGTTGAACGGCCCCTGCTCTGAGGTATAAAACGTCATACTACCTTGCAACCTCTAGTGACATTGGGCTTTAATATTGGACTATTAATCTGTTCTTGAATGGTCTTTGGCCACTGCTGATTCAGGTTGTCAGCATTGTCTGCTACACTCCTGCTCCTGCTGAGGTTGACTGCTTAATTGGTGAAATGGGGAAATGAAAAGAGACTGAGACTGGGACGGGAGGTACCATTATGAAAAAATATAAAAAACATCACCAATCGCTGGCAAAGGGAGCTGGGTGTGATGGAGGGACAGAGGAAGATGTTCTCTGTCGCATAGAGAACACATTGTTGCAGACTGCGAAGATTTGCTACTCACACCTGTACCTATTGCCTCCCCCACCAAGGAAACCACACACACCAAAACCCCATGTCCCGTTAGCTCTACCGGATCTACTATTGCAGGATATGGGAATATCCCTAACCTATGTAAGAAAGCAGTAAGAAAAAAGAAAACAACCCCAGTTGCGGAAATGTGTAACAGTAATGCACCAAGCCCCTCACCTGTCTAAGGGGAAGCAAGCCCCATTGATAGCGTTATATCTAATGGGTTTCCACTTAGTAATCGATTTGCCCCCCTTGCTGACGATCTACTCCGAGTCAAAGAGCGCAATAATACAAACTCCATCACAAACGTAATTAACAATAACGATTCAAGTTCAAATAAACTGCAGGGGGAAAGGGAAAGAGAAGCAAATCTTGGTTTCACATCTTCGATCCTTGAACTTCACAGGGAAATTGCAGCCTTAAGAAATAGTGTTGAGGCACTATCTACCCTAGTATTCAAACTCTATGAGCAGCTAGATGGCTACACTAGATCACATCCACACCAAACATCTCAGTCACTACAATCATCCTCTGTATCCACCAATGCTGTCCCTTGTAAGGAACCTTTAGCTTCTACTGGGAAGCAATTGGATTGCAATGCTTTGTCCCTGCCTACCGACCATCGACAACCTTGTAGTACACAAGCTTTCAAAGGTCCACCTTTGGAGTCAGGTAAGCCAAATGTTGAGCATTGTAGGACAAGTATGGGTTTGCCACAGGATCGAGTTAGACACGGGCCAATGTCAGGGTTATCTGCACTGAATATGGCCACAAGATTCAATGGGGTGTCCTTATCTCGCCGGCCTCCCTTATCTATACGTAATAAGCAGAGCAACCCACTAGCATTGCCAATCTACATGATTAATGTTCCCAAAGTAGATCCACAACAAATGAAGTATGAGAATGTTATGTATTAAAAAATAAAGCCATACACTGGTTGAGGCACACTAGGGGGTGTAGGTCAGTAATCAGAGAGGATATTGTATATGCTAAAAGGCACTCTTCACACTCGAATTCAGATGACGTGATTGAGCTAAGACTAGCATCCAAACATCTGGTGCACTATCTAATTGCTTTGGAGATTAGATTCCATCCAAACCCTGCCACGAAAATTAGGCTGAGACTAAGCACCCCTCCAACACCTGCCCAAGCATGAAACACACGTTTGCTTATTGGGGACCATTCTATCTCATCGTTATCCCAGGTTAAGTGACTATCCCTGGCCTCAAATAAGGTCCCCCAATGCAAACTTATTAGTAGCTCCATGACCACCATTGACTGTGTACTTCCTGATCTCGTTGTGACATGTAGAGAGCACGAGTGTATGCCATGTCCTATATCGTCGGCTTTAGCCATTGACTCGCCTCCATTGATGAATGATCACACCCGGGCCAGCTGTCCAGATCCAGCTATTGATTTCCAAGCATTGTCCAACTTGAATGCTTTTACACTTCCCTTGGTTTCCACTCCACAAGACAGTGGGCAAATGCTAAGAATCACGTCATGGAATACGGCAGGTGTAAAAAGGATGCTTTACCACCCATACTGGCTAGAACTCCTTGCACAGACTGAGATCTGCTTACTCCAAGAAACCTGGACCCTGTTCTCCACGTTTATACCAGGCTTTATGACCTTTCATAGACCGGCTATCCCATTCAAACACGGCCGGCCGTCAGGAGGGCTGCTCATATTTGTAAACCTGACGATAAATTGTGACGTCAAAGAGCTGGTTACGAACAGCCCAGATATCCTTGGGATCAGGATAACCAATGGTAAGGGCAAGACGGTTGACATATAAAATGTAATAGCTTACCCGTCGCGCGTTGCTACGATCTCAGAAGAAAGGAAATTTAAGGAAACTTGTTATGATGACATTCAATTTACATTGTGTAATTTTATTGAAACTTATTCATTTTAATATGGAAAACATTTTAAAGTGTTATTTAATTCTGTTTATTTATTCGAGTGCTTGTGGATACACGGTATTTTTTTTTTTCTGTCTGGTGCGTACACGAATAAATCAGAAGGTTTTCCGACGCGTGAGCTGGCCACATACAGTTGTCCATGCACGGATTCTCCAAATCTAGTCCACACACTTGCAGCGATTGTCCTTGTGCTTTGTTGATGGTCATTGCAAAAGCGAGTCGCACCGGAAACTGTAAACGTTCAGTATTGGAAAGATTATGAGGGCCCTGGGGGGCCGGGGGCCGATATTTAAAAAAATTTGTTTGTTTGTTTGTTTTTTGTGTGTTTTTTTTGCCAGAAACCTTCGCGGGAGTGTACTCAACAACTTTTAACAATTTAAAAAAAAAAAAATGTAATTCTTTTTTTTTTGCCAGAAACCTTAGCGGGAGTGTACTTCCCAAAGTTTCATGCAGATTGGATGAATGGTGTAGTAATGCATAAAGGACAAACTGACAGACAGACATACATTCATTTTTATATATATAGAAGATATGCTAGAAGTACCAGAGATGGCAGCTCCCCAACACTCCAGTCCCTGGATAATCTGTTGGAAGTTAGGGTTGATAGTTACCCACTTATAGTTGGCAGGGATTTCAATGTAACTTTTGAACCCCTCGACTGGGCAGAGGATAATGATGTGAATGAGGAGGACACATTTTGGAGGGTACCCCCAAAATGGTCGCAGGCTGCACTTCAGCTCAGTGCGCTAACCTTAGAATATAGGTAAAGGGCTGCTAATGGATGAACAATTTCAGATAGAGGAGGAGGAATGACCTTTGTGAGGCCAAATGGGTCAATTAGGATTGACTATTTATTAGTGGACCTCACACTCTGGCCGTTGATACAGGATATGGCCATAATTCCATCGTGTGACAGTGATCATAACCCCCTCATCCTGTCTATTCAAAATCCCTGGGGTGGTATTGGGAGAGAGACGCCAATATCATTAAGCACAAAATCTTTAATACCCACAAGTGATAAGCGTCACCTTAAATGACCTGTGGTATTGGCAGATGAATTAAAGATCGAACTGATTAAGGATGCCCTTACAAAGCACCTAGCAATTTTGGCACCAGTGACCACAGATCCATCTAACCGGAGTAGTTGTAACACCCTCCACAAGGAATTATTTGACCATCTGGCTTGTTTTTTCCATGCTCCAAGGAAAAAACCAAGGTTATGCCAGGGAAGACCCTTGGGAAGAGATTCATGGTTCAACAAAGAGTGCAGGACCCTGAGAGGGAGTTTGACTGTTGCCATCAAAAATCGAGAGCCTACTAGTATTCGGAAGTCTAGGAAAGACTACAAACAGGCACAGTGTATAGCAAACAAAGACTGGGATGAGAGGAGATGGGAGGAGTTAGGCGAGGCCATTGGGCATCCTGATAGCCAGATGTTTTGGTCTTTGGTATCCAAACAAAACTTTGAATGTTCACCTCCCTTGGCAAATAACATTCCGGCCGCCGAATGGCAGAAACACTTTAGTGAGTTATACTCTAACGGTCCACACATTGACAGTTCCCAGATGCTCTATGATATGGGTCTCCCTGTTTGTACACTTACATTCAGTAAGGAGAAGATATTGTGCACACTTGATGCCATTATTACAGCAAAATCCCCTGGCCCCGATGGAATCCCCGGAGACCTTTTCCGCACTGATAGGGAACACTGGGCAACCTATTTTATGAGCTTGGCCAATGACATCTCAAGTGGGGGGAGCATCTCGGACACATGGAAGGGGGCAGAGGTAGTACCCTTTTCAAGAAAGGGAACAGGTCGAAACCCGCCAACTACCGTCCTATTAGCCTGACAGATTGTGCCCAGAAGGTATTCTGCCGCTCGCTCCTCGTTAAAATCCAGACCTGTATGGAGGAGAACGACATACTTTCTCTACTCCAGGCGGGCTTTCGGCAGAAGACCGGCATGATTGATCAGGCGTTTCGCATGATCATGCTGTATTGGAAGGTAGTTGTGTTGAGCAAAGGCAGTTTATATCTTGCCTTTATTGACTTTGAAACAGCTTTCGACCTAGTTCCCAGGGACCTGCTTTGGCAGGTCCTTCGGGATATGGGTATGCCTCTGGACCTTTTAGAGCCCCTCATTCGGTTACACGAGGATAACTTTGCCTGTGTAAGGTGGGGAAACCAGGGCCAAAACACTGAGCCATTTAAAATCAGGCAGGGGGTACGCCAAGGGTGTGTCCTGGCCCCCACCCTCTTCTCCCTATATGTAAATCAGGTGGCTGACCTCTTGTGCTCTACCCCGGCCGATGCCGCATCGCTGGGTAATCATAAAATAGCTACTTTGTTGTTTGCAGATGACACTCTTTTAGTGTCTAAAACCCCCATGGGCTTACAGAAGCTTTTAAATTGCTTTAAGAACTTTTGTGACAAGAGGGGTTTAGTCAGCAACACAACTAAAACTAATTTGATGATGCTAAATCCTCACAAATCCTTTAAGGGGAACTTGGTTCTTGATAATGTCCCGCTCGAACAAGTGAGCTCCTTTGATTATCTGGGAATCAAGTTATCTGAGGGTATGGTATGGAAGAAACATCTAGAGAGGGCATCCCTGAAATGTTCCCAGCTAACTGGGACTCTGTGACAGGAACATTGTCTCTCGTACACTAGGCCTGTAGCCCCTGGACTGAAGCTGTATAGCTGTAAGGTAGTAAGCAGTGTACTCCATGGAGCGGAACTGTGGGGCTCTATAAACGTTAACATCCTCTCGATAATAGAAAATACGTTTCTTAGAAGTCTGTTATCACTCCCACAGAGCACCCCCCTCCTTCCCATGAAACTCAATAAGGGTGTCAAGCCTATCAATGATCTGGTGAGCTTATTCCCTTTGCTTTTTTGGCACAGATTAGTTACAACTCCAGAACTGATGTCCTATGCAGCTGCTTTTAATTAAGTTTCTGCCCAGGACAAAAACCTTAACATTGGGTGGATCAACTGCATAAATACCATCCGGGCGGACATAAAGGTGCCCAAGGAGCTAGAAGGTCACCCTCCCACATACTCTAGGGACACACTAAAATCACAGTTTTGGGCTTGGGTAGAACAGAAGAACTTTATGAATACACGACATGGCTGCTTAACTGACCTGTTCTTTGATATTAAATCTAGCAGATGGCTAGAAAGCTTCCTTGATTTAATAAAAGTGCCAGAAGATAGGAAATTATACATTCAATTTAGACGCGGTTGCCTTCCTATCAATGCCTTCACTAATGCCTGGAGGACAAATATATCACAGCCCAAGGGCTGTCCTTCTTGCCCTCGCCTTAAAGAAACAATAGGCCATGTATTTTTTGCTTGCCCTACCTACACCAGACCCAGAAGGAACTGGCTTACCCCTGTATGTAGATACTTAGGGACACAGAGTCACAAAGAAGACCTACGTATTCTGAAGTCAGACGCGAGACCATTCTTTGCTTGTGCAACAACAAAATCTCTGGGTAAATCATGGTCCATTAGAAGGAGGGCCCTATCGACTTGAAGGAAGTAAATGAATTGAAACCCAAATAATCTGAACAGATGGGCGTGTATTTCGCACTAGAACTTTGGACTGTAAATATTTGGATTGCTTGCTATTTTAATTTTGATGTTAGGACACATCTTTTAAATATTGAACTATGCTTATATTTGCACTATGTACATATTTTATCTTTGTGATAAGCTTTTTATCCTAATTTTTATCTTTCTTTAAATTATCAAAAGCCTGTATAGGAAGTATTTTAATCTACAGTGCCTTTTATTCTGATTATTGCCATGCAGGATCTATGTGCGTCTTTCTTTTATGGTACTGTAAAACCGAAATAAAGACTTTTGATTGATTGTATTGCACAACGGTGGCATCTTTGTGGATAAATATGCAGGGCAAAATTCATTCTGGCACGATGCTCCTGTCACAAAAATTAAACATCCACAGGAAGCACTTACAGATATAAATAAAGCAGGTGCCCGAATTGAAGCTCAAATTCAGTAACGCATTATAATCAGCCCATAAAACTAGTGAGCACGGTCAAGGCTAGGCAGGTGTGCTTTTTCCCCATATCTACCGTCTACAATTAGCTGTAATCCTTGATGGAGGTCTTTGCATCCAAGAGTTGCTCGAGCGTAATCCTAGTGTAGTTCTTGTGACCAGGAGGCTGCTTTCTCCTGATCTGCTGCTCTGATCGGTCTCTGACCCAAATATTAGGCTGTCAACTCGCATAGAAGAGCCGCCCGTCTGGCCCGACCCAAACACACTAACGGTAAGCAACGTCTTCTCGCTTTTTCCCCCACTATGATCGACAGCTCACTCAAGGGACCTCTGCGTCTTTTGGCGAGGTGGAAAAGTTACAGACACACATGGTCACTGGAAGCAACTCTTCTGGCCCTTTATGCAGCTGTAGTGCAGGAAAAGCACTTTACATTTACCCAACGAAGTAAAACTTACTGATTAGCCAGTAGAAAGTTCTCCAGTTGTGTAGAGGTATTGCGCAAAATGGTGGCATCTTCGTGGATAAATATGCAGGCGAGGATTCATTCTGGCACTATGCTCCTGTCACAAAAAATAAACATCAACAGGAAGCACTTACAGATATAAATAAAGCAGGTGCCTGAATTGAAGCTCAAATTCAGTATCGCATTATAATCAGCCCCAAAAACTAGTGAGCGCGGTGGAGGCTAGGCAGGTGTGCTTTCCCCCCATATCTACAGTCTACAATTAGCTGTAATCCTTGATGGAGGTCTTGGCATCCACGAGTTTCTCGAGCACAATCCCCGTGTAGTTCCTGTGACCAGGAGGCTGCTTTCTCCTCATCTGCTGCTCTGATCGGTCTCTGACCCAAATAATAGGCATGTGAACTCGCATAGAAGCCCCGCCCTTCTGGCCCGCCCCACACACACTAAAGGTATGCAACGTCTTCCCGCCTTTTCCCCCACTATGATGGACAGCTCACTCAAGGGACCTCGGCGCCTTTTGGCGAGGTGGAAAAGTTACAGACACACATGGTCACTGAAAACAACTCTTCTGGCCCTGTACGCAGCTGTAGTGTAGGAAAAGCATTTTACATTTACCCAATGAGGTAGCACTTACTGATTAGCCAGTAGAAAGGACTCCAGTCGAGTAGAGGTATTGCACAAAACGGTGGCATCTTCATGGATAAATATGCAGGGCAGGATTCATGTTGGCACAATGCTCCTGTCACTAAAATTAAACATCAACAGGAAGCACTTACAGATGTAAACAAAGCAGGTGCCCGAATTGAAGCTCAAATTCAGTAACGCATTATAATCAGCCCAAGAAACTAGTGAGCACGGTAGAGGCTCGGCAGGTGTGCTTTCTCCCCATATCTACCGTCTACAATTAGCTGTAATCCTTGATGGAGGTCTTTGCATCCACGAGTTTCTCAAGCACAATCCCCGTGTAGTTCCTGTGACCAGGAGGCTGCTTTCTCCTCATCTGCTGCTCTGATCGGTCTCTAACGGTATGCAACGTCTTCCCGCCTTTCCCCCCACTATGATAGACAGCCGACTCAAGGGACCACAGCACCTTTTGGCGAGGTGGCAAAGTTACAGACACACATGCCATGGTCACTGGAAACAACTCTTCTGGACCTTTATGCAGCAATCCCTGTGTAGTTCCTGTGACCAGGAGGCTGCTTTTCCCTCATATGCTGCGCTGATTGGTCTCTGACCCTATCAAGACTCTTGATAGGGTCAGAGACGGAACAGAGCAGCAGATGAGGGGAAAGCAGCCTCCTGGTCACAGGAACTACACAGTGATTGTTGCAAGAGGCATGTGAACTCACAAAGAAGTCCTGCCCCCGAAATCTCCGCGAGCACGCAAAATTTTGCGTGTTCGCAGAGTTTTTTTGCCGATTCGCAGAATTTTGTGAAAGGCAATTTCAAAAATTCCGCCCACCCCTGGTTATAATGTGTTTGTTTTCACGATGGGTGGAGGCATAGCCCACTAGGAGAAATGATGGTCTCACAGTTGCTAAATTACTGTTGAGGGAATGTATCCCATGCTTCGGTTTACTAGTGACTTTGGAATCAGATAGAGGACCTCACTTTAATAATGAAGTAATTTGATTGATCTGTGAAGCATTCAAAATTGATCAGAAACTGCACTGTGCATACCGCCCAGAGGCTTCTGGAGTGGTTGAGCAAATGAATGGCACAATCAAGTCGAGACTGGCTAAGATGTGTGCATCCACATCCTTCTCATGGCCAGATGCATTGCCTCTTGTATTGATGGGACTCTTAAGTATTCCTAACAGGAGAACCGGACTAAGTCCCCATGAAATCATCATGGGAAGGGCAATGAGACAAGCATTTATTCCTGGAAACAAATTGATGAGTATAAATATTGATTTGGTATTGGACTATTGCAAAGGATTGGCTGACCTAGTGCGTTCTGTCTCTCACCAGGTTGGAGAAGACGCAGTTGCCAGGCAGCCAACACAAGTGCATGATTGGAATCCTAGAGACTGGGTGGTAGTGAAGAAACACGCCAGAAAGTCGTGCCTAGAAACCAGGTGAGATAATCCTTGCCAAGTCATACTGGTCACTACTATGGCAGTAAAATGTGCACGGTTGCCCAATTGGATACATGCCAGTCATACCAAAAGGGTTTCCATCCCCCTCTCATAAAGAACTGGCTGAATCAGTCAAAGTAGCTGAAGGTTGTGAAGTCAAAGAATCTAGAGAAATAGATTCCAAAGTAGTAGACTTGGAACAACAGAGCACAAGTCAGGAGGAATGGATACCAGAAATTGATAAACCTGAAGTAATTGTCCAACCAAGAAGCCGGACAAGATTAGAAAGTTAGAACAGTAGTGAGGAACGGAGAGGGAAAGAAGAACACACTCAGGTAGAAGAAACTGAAACTGTTCACAATCCTGAGGAGGGACAGTTAGGAGAAGAAGAACACGATTGGGCAGCAGCCAAGCAAATTGCAATAAGACCTGATCAGGACCAGTTAGGAAAAGAAGAACAAATTTGAGCGGAAGAAAAAAGACAAGCTGAAAATAGACCAAAACAAGACTAGTTAGAAGAAGAAGAACATGTTCAGGTGGATGAAATAACAATAATAGAAATACCTGAACAGGAACAGATAGAGAGTGATTCAACAGAAAAGGAACAGATTGTGCCCAAACTCTCTAATAATAAAAGAACACAGAGTAAAATCGGAGAAGGTGAAAGTGCAGTACAAATAAAAAGAGCCAGAAAAGGTGATAACTGGCCAGGAGGAGTGAAAAGACTGAGATATGTTCTGAAAAGAATAATAGAAAGACCAGAATAAGTGAATGAGATCTCAAGTCAAACCCGGACAAGACAAAAGAGAGAGAGAAACTTATGAAGAAGTCCAAGATTGAAAATTCTGAACAATACATACCGAGGACCTGAATGGACCTATGTTATATTGGAAGAGTTTGAGAATCTGGACATAAGTGAGGAATCTGAAAATCAGAATCCCTCACAGGTTAAAGAAGAAGAGTGAGATTTCCTTAAAATTTAAATTCTGAAATTTCTGGTGCCAAAGTGAAGAGAAGAAAGGATCCTCTCAGATTAAAATGGCAAGGAATAGAGTCACTGAGAGACCGAACCAAAGTTTTGAACAAAGATGTTGTAAAGTCTTTATATGTGGTGTTATATTAGTGATACTAAAATGGTTATTTTTAAGAGTAGCAGTTCCTTTACTTATGATAACAAACCATAAGAAGGACACAGGTACTAATGAGAATACAGTTACATTTAACCCCTTCGCTGCTAGGCCTTTTCCCCCCTGTGCTAAGCCTTTTTTGGGCTATTATGGGGTAGTTCGTGCTTAGGCCCCTGTAACTTTTTGACCACATAAGGTAGCCACACCAAATTTGTGTCTTTTTCTTCCAACATCATGGGGATTCTAAAGGTACCCAGGGTGTGTGGATTTCCCTGGAGGGGACCCAGAAATTAGCCAAAATACAGCTACATCTTTGTTTTTGGGGGAAAAAATGGGAAAAAGTGATGCAAATGAAAGTGTCTGGGTTTTTCCCTGCAAATGGTATCGAAAAAGAGTTTATGGGGATGAAATCAGCATTTTTTCACCTTTGAGGGAATGGCAGACTTTTGTCAGAAAACAAAATATTTTCCCACAGATTTGGCATTTTTCTGGGACATAGCCTATTTTTGCTATTTTTTGTGCTTTCAACCTCCTTCCAGTTAATGGTAGAAATGGGTATAAAAGCAATAATGGATCCTGGAAAGCTATACATTTTTGAAAAGTTGACATAATTCTGAATTTAGCAAGGGGTCATTTGTGTGGATCCTTCAGGGTTTCTTTATAGAAACTAAGAGTTACATTTAGGACAAATTGAAAATTAGTTGAAAAAACAGCCTTTTGTGTCAACGTTTTCACCTGTAACTTCTTCTAATTATGACAACTCATTGAAAGCAATATACCGTTACATCCGCAGAACCTTACTGGTTGTGGGGATATATAGGACTTGTAGGTTCACCAAGAACCCGACGAACCCAGAGCCAAAAACTGAGCAGCGAATTGCAATGGTTTTTTATTATTTAGCGGGTATATAGCAATTACTCTGGGAAAATGTATACATGGAAAAATTGGTATGAAAGACACCTATGTACTTCTGAAATGGGAACAAAATATAGAGTTTAGAAACAGTAGATATTTGCACATTTCCAAAATTGGGAAAACTCATGCTAGCATGAGAATTATCGGTCATTTTTCAAAATGACTTCTTTTTTACACATTGCCTTTCATTTGGAAGGCAGAAATGCATTGAAAGTCAGTAGGTAATAACAGTTGCTTTACAAAACTTAATTACCCTAAGTCTCCCAATAAAAATGGTACCTCACTTGTTTGGGTAGGCATAGCGCCCACGACAGGAAACGGCTCAAAGCGCAATGTGAACACACCACATTTTTACAATGAAAAATTACCCTTTTTTTGCAAGGTGCCTGGCTGTAGTTTTTTAACCCTAGCTCTACCGGCACCTAGGGAAACCTAGCAAACCTATACATTTTTTAAAACTAGACACCCCGGGAAACACAGGATGGGGTGACTTGACTGGCTCTCACCAGGTTCTGTTACCCAGAATACTTTGCAAACATAAGAAATTGCCAAAAAAAACATTTTCAGCACATTTCAGTTATGGAAAGGTCTGGAATCTGCGTGGATCCACAAATTTCTATCCACCCGCGTTCCCCAAAGTCTTCCAAGAAAAATAGTACCTCACTTACGTGGGTAGGCCCAGTGCCCGTGACATGAAATGGCGCAAAACGCAACGTGGACACACCATAATTTCAGAGTGAAAAATGACCCTTTTTTGGCAAAGTGCCTAGCTGTAGTTTTTGAACCCTAGCTCTGCCGGCACCTAGGGAAACCTAGAAAACCTATATATTTTTGAAAAATAGACACCCAGGGAAATCCAGGATGGGGTGACTCGACAACCTATCATCAGGTTGTGTTACCCAGAATCCCTTGCAAACCTAAATAATTGTTAAAAAACCCACATTTTTATCACATTTCTGTGGTGGAAAGTTCTGGAATCTGCCTGGATCCACAAATTTCCACTCACCTCACGTTCCCCAAAGTCTTCCGAGAAAAATGTTATCTCACTTGCGTGGGTAGGCCTAGTGCCCGCAACATGAAACGGCGCAAAACGCAACGTGGACACACCACAATTTCAGAGTGAAAAATGACCCTTTTTTGGCAAAGTGCCTAGCTGTAGTTTTTTAACCCTAGCTCTGCCGGCACCTAGGGAAACCTAGCAAACCTACATATTTCTGAAAACTAGACACCCAGGGGACTGCCTCTCACCAGGTTCTGTTACCCAGAATCCCTTGCAAACCTAAAAAATTGCCCCACAAAATTTACTTCACCTTTCTGTGGTGGAAAGTTCTGGAATTTGCGTGGATCCACAAATTTCCATCCACCGCGCGTTCCCCAAAGTCTTCTGAAAAAAAGGGTACCTCACTTGTGTTGTAGTGTCGCCTCAATAGGTTTTGGGCCCTTGCCTGTCGCGGGTACTTGGGCCTCCCAGACGAGTGAGGCACAGTTGTTATCGGGAGACCAGGGGGAACGCTGGGTGGTAGGAAATTTGTGTCAGCCCGGTGATGCCACAACTTACCCACACAAAAATGTGTGAAAAAAGTGATTTTTTCAACTAAATTTGATGTTTGCAGGGGATTCTGGGTATGGAAATGATGGGAGATCCACGCAAGCCATACCTTCCTGGCATCCCCCGGGTGTCTAGTTTTTAGAAATGTTTGGGTTTGGTAGGTTTCCTCAGGCGGCCGCCGAGCACCGGGCCAAAAGCCAAGGGGACCCCCCTTGCAAAACCAGGTTGTTTTGAGATAGGCCATTTTGGTTTCACCACACTATGTTTTGGTCCCTTGCCTGTCGCCGGTACTTGGGCCTCCCACACGAGTGAGGCACCGTTTTTATCGGGAGACTCAGGGGAACGCTGGGTGGTAGGAAATTTGTGTCAGTCCAGTGATGCCACAACTTTCCCACACAAAAATGTGTGAAAAAAGGGATTTTTTCAGCTAAATTTGAGGTTTGCAGGAGATTCTGGGTGAGAAAACATTGGGGGATGAATGCAAGCCATACCTCCCTGGAATCCCCTGGGTGTCTAGTTCACAGAAATGTGCAGGTTTGGTAGGTTTCCCTAGATGGCAGCCGAACACGGGGCCAAAATCCCAGGTGACCCCCACCTTGCACAACCAGGTCATTTTGAAATAGGCACTTTTGATGTCACCTCAAAACGTTTTGGGCCCTTGCCTGTCTCAGGTACTTGGGCCTCCCACACGAGTGAGGCACTGTTTTATCAGGAGACCTGGGGGAATGCTGGGTGGTAGGAAATTTGTTTAAGCCCGGTCATGACACTACTTTCCCACTCAAAAAGGTGTGGAAAAGGTGATTTTTTTCAGCTAAATTTGAGGTTTGCAGGAGATTCTGGGTAAGAACCGTTAGGGGATCCACGCAAGCCATACCTCCCTGGAATCCCCCGGGTGTCTAGTTTTCAGAAATGTGCAGGCTTGGTAGGTTTCCCTAGATGGACGCCGGGCACGGGGCCAAAAATCCAGGTTACCCCCCTTGCAAAACCAGGTCGTTTTGAGATAATTTGTTATTTCTTTCTGCACCGTGAACATTTTGGCACAATATTGCAAGGAAAATGTGACAGACATTTTGAGGTTTGCAGGACATTGTGGATAAAATAACTTGTTGGGATCCACAAGAGAGTCATCACCATGTACTCCGAGGGCTGTTTAGTTTACGACAATATCTACAGTTGGTAGGTTATTCTTAGATGAATGTACACTTTGGCAGAGAGACTAAAAAGGCAAAGATTACTGCAGAGCCATCTATTCCTCAAGCACACACACATACTGGTTGGATTTGGCATGAGGGCGAGTGGTGGTTCAGTATATACAATTTTATTAACAAGAGATTTTCCAAAAATGAAATGCACTGTCAATAATTGAAAGGACAAAAAACTGAGCCAGTGACTCGCAGCTTGTGAGCTGTAAAACCACGTCAAAGCCCCAACCGCTTTACAGGCCATTCACACACCTTTCATACGTGATACACACAAGATCATTCACACCACCAGGCACAAAAGCAACACATTACAACATTCACAAAAAGGGACAAGGTACACCCTGCTTGAGAAAGACAAAAAAGACAAATGTTACTGCACAGCCATCTAATCCTCAAGCACACACACATACTGGTTGGATTTGGCACAAGGGTGAGTGATGGTTCAGAAAATACAATTGTATTAACAAGTGATTTCACAAAAATGAAATGCACTGTTAATAATTGAAAGGACAAGAAACTGAACCATTGACTCACAGCTCGTGAGCTGTAAAGCCACGACAATGCACCAACCTCTTTACAGGCCATTCATACACCTTACATACGTGTGACACATACAAAAGCATTCACACCACCAGCCGCGGGCCCATTACATTACAACACTCACACCAGCAGACAGCACCATTCAAGAGCCCATCACTTTCACACGCCCACATTCCTGACACAGCTACCACACAAGCTGATGGATTGTGTGGAGTGGCGCTCGGCTAGCAGTGTGTGTAGTGACCAGCAGCAAGTCACTACTCACACACCTCCAGCCGAGCGCCAATCCACGCACACTGCCAGCTAAGCACCAGTCCATGCACACCGCCAGCCAAGCGCCAGTCAAAGCACACCGCCAGCCAAGCGCCAGTCCATGCACACCGCCAGCCAAGTGCCAGTCCATGCACACCGCCAGCCAAGCACCAGTCCACTCACATTGCCAGCCAAGTGCCAGTCCACACACACCGCCAGCCAAGCGCCAGTCAACGCACAATGCCAGTCAATCGCCAATCCACACACACCACCAGCCAAGCGCCAATCCATGCACACTGCTAGCCAAGCGCCAATCCAGGCACACCGCCAGCCAAGCACCAGACCACGCACACTGCCAGCCAAAGCCAGTACACTCACACTGCCAGACAAGTGCCAGTCCACACACACCGCCAGCCAAGCGCCAGTCAACGCACAATGCCAGCCAAGCTGAGGGATAAAATCGATTTTATACATTTATCTTAATATTTTGTGTTAGCATGATGTATCTAGATTCACATGTATATTATAAATTAGACTACTTAGTTATGTCAATGCAGTAACTCCTTTCCTGCTTTTTCACTATATTTCTCTGTACACAGACTGAGAACCAAACAGACTCCATTTTGTCTGTACATGTATTAGACTCGAACGGTGGTCACGTGCCACCCTCCAGCAGTCCAGTAAGCCCTGTTAGTGGAGTTATACAGGCAGCTGAATTCGTACTATTCTTTCTTGTTCTGAGACCCAAGGTCGCATCTGGTTTCAGAGGTGATAAGCGCATTCCTGGAGGCGCCGTACCCGTGCTCCCAGGCACCGAGACGAAAGGGAATCACCCCTCCTGACCCTCCCAAATAATAGCAGAAGTAGACTTCTAAATGAGCTTTGTGTGCCATATATGGTCTTTCCTTTAAGTTACTGTGCCTACCAGTGTTTTTCCATGTACGGTGATCTCATGTAACGCAATGAAAGTATATATGCCATGTATTGAGTGTGAATCGGCAGTCTTCTCCACGCACTGGCTGGGTGACATCGGAGGGGCTCCTCTATAGAGTATTGTTTGTCTAATAAACTATTGACTTTTCTTCACTGCCAACTGATTGAATATTTGGTAAGACGATAAGTGGGGGCTATTGGTAGGTATAGCTCCATAGATTATTTTTGTAATACGTCAGTTGGCGACTCTGGTGGGACAGCCGCGTTTGGGGTTGTCCTCCGGTAGCACGGGGTGAGAAAGGACAAATGAAGGGGTACTCTGGTCGAGGGGGTGGACCGAATAATGATTCTGGCTGAACTCCGCTCTCACGATCAGAGAGCCTCAGCTGCTAGTGACCCCTCGCCGGAGTCCTACGGGTGTAACCCAGGAGCTGACCGTGTTGGTCTCCAGTAGTGGGCAGTGGAGAACACACAATCATACCTGTGTGCACCAGGTGAGTGTATTGATTTGGTGTCTTTGGATTACGCTGTTGAGCGGCGTCTTGGAAAGAGTTAACTGCATTTGGCTGGTGGTCGGTGTACCACGGAGAACTTTGGAGGTCTGACGGGTGACATTGAGGCTGCACGGGCAGACGCTCCACAGACTTGTTTGGTGAATAATAGGTTTTAGATCAGACGCCTTGGTGTGACACCCGTGTTGCGCACCAGGCCGGACTGTTCTCGGAAAGGCCTGTGGCTACAACTGGGTATTCTTTTGGACACATCTAAAGCGGCACAAAGGCAGCGGGCTCAGTCAGAATAGTCCTGAAGGTGAATCAGGGAGACTACGGGATGGTCTGTAGGCCGGTCTGTGGTTAATTCCTGTCTGATGGTCTCTAGGTAGTCTCTGGACTGCCTGTTTCTGGCATCTGTTGGTCTGGTGGTTGAAGATCTACAAGTTCTCCACGAACGGGAGTCGATGGGCTACGTTCTTTGGTTGTTTGGTTCTAGAAAAGACATGTCAATGTAAAATATTGTATGTTTTGTTCGTCTTTATATGTGACAGACCCTGTTTGAGGAGAGATTGAGCATGAGTGAACATGGCCATGTTTGAGAGCTTGTGAGAGGGTGTATTGTTGATAAACAAAATGCTGTGTTTTAGTAAACTATGTTTTGGATGTTGTTGCCGCCGTAAGAGCGGACGATTGGATGAAAGCCAGCCTGCTCTGCCAGAGGGCAGCCCAAATTTTGATATGTATGTAAAACATGGCCTTACGCCAATTTTGTTTAATAATTTATGGCACAAATATACAAAGGATAACATGGAATTACAATGGCCCATTTGTTGTTAATTTGTTGTTATTGTTAATTTGGATTTGTAACACGTCCAATCACCTACAGGTCTCTAAGCGCTCGAAAATCGATGTTAATACAATAACTTGGCTCAACACATCAGAGAGACACAGCATCAGTTTACATTGCGCTCAGAACTTTACCAAACAGCAGTGTTTTCAACAGTTTTCTGAACCGCAGAAGATTCACTTCCCTGCGTAGCCCCTCAGGCAGCTTGTTCCATAGCTGAGGGGCCAATACGGAAAAAGCTCTCCCTCCCTTAGTTACTAGTTTGTACCGGGGACAGACCAGCAACTGGGAGTCCGATGATCTAAGTGTTCTCTTTGGGCTGTACACCCCCAGGCGGTCTTTGATGTAGGCAGGGGCATGGCCGTAAATCGCCTTATGGACTATACATAAACTCTTAAATTCAACCCTCTCTTTAACAGGGAGCCAATGGAGATTCTGTAGTAGAGGGGAGGCCTTCGTTCTTCTAGGTAATCCAGAGATCATCGTGCGGCGTCGTTCATCACGACCTGTACTCTGTTTGTCAGCGT